>NW_027072045.1:8128814-9611314 GCF_038088225.1 Cyrtonyx montezumae
ATCAGTAGTTAGTCACAGGAGACAGGTTCACTTTCTACATCGTTGGCCTGCGCTTTACTTATATTCTATATCACATAAGGTCAGATACTGCTTGATATTCATACACCCCACATAGCATAAGAAAAGTGCAAAGATCCCCTTTAGCTCTCTAAACTCTTGCAGCCTACATAACAATTGTCTGGGGTAGAATTGGACACATTAGATCTTTTGATACTGGAGCAAGCCCTCCCCCCAACAAATATAAAGATTGCAAAAACACTCAGATAAAGACAAAAAAAAAGCATAGAAGAAAAATAATCAACTCCACATGCCATCAACTATGCCATCAATAATACAAAGTATTTTACACCACTTGCACCTGAGTTGAATAGTGGAAAAGAGAGGGAGACTCTGTCAGTGCAAGAGAATGATTCATGTGACCACTTTGTCTTAATTACTCAGAAGAAGCAGTTTGTTGCTGCTTAGTGCAGAACAAAGATATCAGCGTCCCTGGACAGAAAAAAAAATAGCTGCCGCGGTGGTGAGGATGATGAAGACTGCCAGAATGACGATCAAAATTCGGTTTTGGATAATCCTGGATAAAAACAGAACAGATAAAAAAAAAAAAAAAAACCACAGTGAAAACAGTGGAAAATATATTAAGCAATACAAAGAGGTACAACGATAACTATCACAGAGAAAACTCATGGGACCACAAATTTAGGTTTTCTGACATCATTCTGCGTATCTTGACTATTTTCACTTCTCTCCGTTCCCAGAACTCTATACATTTCTTTATGAAACTATTTAATTTGACTTTGGGATTGAAGAAAGAATGAACCTGTCCTTAATTATGCACACAGACACAGACATATTAGAATAACTGAAATACATCGTGCTAATATTAATATTAACCTTCTAAAACAAATTACACTATCAGTCCTCAGTTGATGCAGTCCATGCAGGGTGCTCTGTAGTAGTAAATACCATTACATTTTTAAAGCACATTCTGAAAGCTTCACAACTTTTTTTTTTTTTTTTTTTTATTCTGAAAGGAAACAATTTATTAATTTTCAATGGATTTTATTATCAGGGTACAACATTTCAAGGAAACACATGTCAATGAGGTACTTACTTGTACTAAAATATCAAGGGAAAAGTATGAAAGATAGTTTTGAAGGAAAGGATGATATAAAGAAGCAAGTGTCAAACTGTGCAGCTTATGTTGTAAAAGCATCTCCTGTCTCTGTAGCATACCTTTACTTGCGGTAATAGGCAAATGTTGCATTTACTATTTAGCATAAGAAAGTGGAAATTGGTGATAATAAAAAGATACTAGAAGAAGTATCCTGATATCCTGGGATATCATTTCTGGGAGATATCCCTGATTCTGAAATCAGACTTCAGATGACTCCATATTTGGCTTGAAATTAATAGGTCATTTAAAATGGATAAATCAATTAACATTGGAATTTGAGGTATTTTACAGAAGGATTCTGAACTGTAAGAATCCGGTGTTTGCTATTCCATTCTCACAGAGGAGGAAGAATATTTTCATAGGCAATTTGTGACACAGGAACTTTTGCAAGATGTATTTGTATGTGAACTGTATTATCAGAATTGGAGAGAGACAGCAAAAAAACAACCCCAACCCCAAACCAACAACGGAAGAACCCCAAATTATTTTTGTTCATATTTTGCTGTGTTTTGTTTTTTCTTTTTTTGTCATGCTTCTGTAAAACAGAATATAACAAAGGTTTTACCAACCAAATAATGGTACAAGTAAAACCGTGTTTTGTGAAATGCACTGAGTGCAAGGCTCAAACTTGATGAGAGGGAATGTAATGTGCACAAAATGAGCATATTTCATGCAGTGAGAGGGGCAAGAAACTGGAGAGCTGAGGGGAGTTTTCCTTGGAAAGTGTTTTTCATTTGGATGCGGGTGGATATACATATAAATTATATTGGAAAGCGGAAGGAAAAATGCAGTTTTAACCTACTCCAGCTCCCTCCATGCTTACCCCCCACCTAAAGAAAAAGCAGCAAATGGATGGATGCAAACTGTCACATCAGACAGACACCCTCCCCTGTGACACTCTAAAAGGACTAGCTCTCTATCCTCCTGACAGGTTACAAAATGATCACATTTGCTGACACGTCTTCCGCAAAACTGCTTTAGTGTTTGTGTCCACTTTCCTAGCAGGAGATGAATGGGCTGCTTTGTCCTCATTTATCACTTAAAGCTGAACTAAGATCTGTCTCGTTTATTTTTCCCTTCCTCAGTAGAAAGGCTCAACCACAGCATTAATTCTTTTGCGATGACAGCTAATTCAAACTTAACAGGCAATATTTACTCTGCCAAAAGGATGAGGAGGAGGGAAGGATGTTTCTCACTCTTAGGAAAGAAAAAAAAAGAAAAAAGGAGAAAGAAAAAAAAGTAGCGGGCTAACAAAATAAAGCTAATTAAGTGCTTTTGGTTCTTGTTGGTTTGCACTTCAGTTTAACACCTGAACTTACAAGCTTCTATTCTGTGGCAGGGTGTGACATTCTCTGCCAAACACCTGATAACAAACGATCCGCCCAGGCAAATGCATGAAAACCAGAACATTTATTTACTCACTCACCCTCATCACTCCTGAAAAGATACTCAGCAAAATTGAAACTCAGCAGTGAAATAGATTAAAAGCATGAAAAGTTTTAAAACATTCAGCCTTAAGTAATACACAGTGCAGCTGGCTTGACAACCATTTTATTTGTGGGATGTGGGCCCCAAGGCATCCATAATGCTAATTTACAAAGGATTAACTGTGAGTGAAACTCGCTTAATCTAACACATAGTTAGGCAAAGGCATACATAACATACCGAGTGTTTAAATCAACTCCTATCTCTGGCCCACCGGAAAAGCATTTCATCATCTGAGATTTAAAATCACAGCAAAAAATTAGAAGAGGTACCAAATCCTCCAAAAACTTTATTTTTAATACTCTGGCAGCGCACATCCAATTGCGAGATTATTTAATCCTTGTCCACGTCTCTAAAATCCTCATCAAGAGAGCACTGAGCAAGGCATGCTGCCACCTGTATCTGCTAATTGAAGGTTCACTTAGAGCGAGAATTGAGGAAATACATATCAAAGTTCAATTTCTAGGAATCTGAATTAGTCTGCACACTGCAGCAAAAGAATATCATATTAAAAGGAACAAATTAATCATGAAATAGGATGGATGTTATCAACAGACTCCTACACTGAAGCATTATATACTTTTAATATTCAAGCCCACAGTTAAAGATTAATTTTATATCTTTTTTTTTTAAAGAATAACATTAAGTTTTACTGTTTTACTTTCAAGTGAGGAAGTAAGACTAAGCCAACTGCAAAGTGTCAGGAGGATGTGGCTCCAAGGGAGGCAACCAGCAGCAGGATGGATCTGTGGAGGGGGGAGCAAGTGGTGTGCATGACGCTGATGCTGGGAGCCACTTGTTCAGGTGAGGGACACCAGTTCTGGGCGTCAGCACATTTCCAATCTCCAAGTCAGTAGGCAACAGCAGCCCTCTGGAGTAAAGAAAATATCAAGAGGAAAGGGGGTTTGGAGTGATAGATATACTGCAGTCAAGCCAGCTCACAGCGGTAGAACAATGGTTGGCATTGGCAGGACCCATCTGTAGAGGAGCCTATAGTACTGTCACAGCCAGACACTGCCAGTGGGCATTGCTCTAGGCAAAGCAGCAAGGAATTTAAGTGGGGGAGGGAGTGATCACACCGAAGGGGAAGAAAATGGAGCCTAATACTCACTACAAAAAATCCCAAAGGCTAACATGCTCACAAGAAGCAGATGATATTCTTTTATCTCTACTACACCTTAAATTCGACAAAAATCTGGTGAACGAGGAAGCCCGGTTTCTTCTTTGAAAATGCAAAGCATGTTTACAGGGTAAATAATTTAAGAAAGAATACATACTTGAAAGAAGACACCCATTGAAACATCCATGGCTAAAATGCCTGAAGGCAAAAACTTGTGCATTTGCATGCTGCATTTTATTAAGTTAGCACACTGTAGCTTTAAAAGAATGCATGGCCAAATTAACTGGAATGTGTGACTGAAACATCAAGGATTCCTCAAGTTTACATTATGAATCATAGCACTGTTGATATGAGATGAATTAACCATTTAGTCGATGCAGCTTATGCACTGAATTCACACCAAGTTCTGCTGGAGCCGGGCGTGCTGGAGCTCATTAACAGCCAATATCTGCTGCTCCTTTCATACTTGGGACTCCAAGAGCACAAGGGCTCATTCTACTTTTAGTTAGAAGAGATGAAAAATCTGCACTTTTAAACCAAGCTCCATCTAGTTTATCATGGACAGCAGCCCAAAACATTTGGGTGCAAAACCACATAGAAACAGTAACTAAAGCAGATGCAAGGGTAGCATTAAGCGACGCATGAGAAGAGCATGCTGGACAAACATGCTGGGTTATAACTGCAGAAAGTGCATCCTGCTCCTGTTTAGTTTCTTCTGCTCCTCTTTTCTAAATGCCTGACCCCACTTCCTGGCTTCCCACCACTGGAGCTGCCTCTGGAGCTCATGCTAGCTTTCTTCTACTGCTGATCAACCACATGGGCTGCTTTCCTTCCTGGGGAGAGGGATCACCTCCTCCCACATACATGGAGACCATTGCTGTGGAGAACAAGTCCCACAGCCATTTCCAAACACTGATGCACTTGGCAAATCTTCCATACTCGTGCCACGCCAGAAGTTGTGCTGCCTTTCCACACCACAAAAACCAAAATGATTCTCCCTTCTCCGTAGCTTCACACATGCACACACACAATGGCTCTAACTCTGTGCCACGTTTAGATCTGTGCCTTATAAACACAAAGCAGTTCCCCAATAAGCTTTTGCAAACCTTACATTAAGGATGCCAACCGTGTTTAAACCTTTTTACAAACCTGCATTCATTAGCAGGGAAGTGCACGACATCTATATGGGTTCAGCCTGATGTCTTGCACATGTCTTAGTGCCTGATTGACCAGCACTGAATAATGATGCCTTGCCATTAAGCACTGATGCTACAATAACAATTGTCATGAAAATTAGCAATCATGGTAACTTGTTAGCCAACTACAGATAGAAATGAACCAGTGCAGACTCTGGGTGCATCAAGAGTTTTGTGTGCTTAACTTGAAATAATGAAGGCTACAAATAAAATACTGCAAAAATATCTGAAAAAAATAAAAACAGTCTGGGGGATCAGTTAGCACACATTCAATACAAGACAGCTCTTTATCCTTAAAAAAAAAAAAGTCTTGAAAAAGAGTATCCTCAAGAACACAGACTGATTGATGACGGAGCACTGTCCAACAGTGTTCCACTGTAATGCATGTATTTAAGATTGAACTAGAAGTGATTCCTATGAGTATATTGGACAGAAAGGCTTCTTCTTTGTATGCAAAAATACATTTTAGATGGTCACTTTGAATTACATTTTGGGTACCCCTTCATTTGTAATCTGCAGGTTTTGCTAACATGGAAAATTAAAGAAAGGTGCATATAAATCAGTGCTGACTTTTAAATGCCCAATATTCACGATTCAAACAAACAGAAAGTGTAGGTCTAGTCACACAGGCAAATACGTACCAGTATTTGTGAAATAAATGTCAACAAATGTGAATTTAAAGTAATACAGCCATACTCAATTACCTTCTGGGATAGACACCATTATAACTATATATAAGGACATCCTTGTTACCATCTATCAGGAGCTTTCAGATCGAAGCACTACACCCAACACAGGGGAATAAAATGTTACGATTGGTAAAGCAAAGCCTTAGATACATAATGATAAATCTCTCTAAGTTCAGGGTATCTGGGGGCTCTTCAAGTAACTATTCATCTTTCCCATCTTTACGTTTAAGAATGCTTTTCTTAAATAAAAGCAGCTGAAAAGAACTAGACAGGCTGTGGGAAAACTTAAAGACGTGGCAACCTACTGAAATCAAAGCATAAGAGAACTCTGCCTAGTAAAATTAAAGCTGGTTGGAAATATCTGACTTGAGATGTTACATCATTAACAACAGAAATTAGAAAACAGAAGTATCAGTGAAAAAATACCAGCATAACTTGCATTCAACTCCTCAGCCCTCTTTGCGTTGACCTGGGAAAACGTACTTTGAAAATTCTCAAGCTTTTTTTCCTACCTTCCAAAACTCTGAAAATAAGGCCAAGTTCTTTGTGTTCTCCAGGTGAGCAGAACCAATTCCATTGTAATTGACATTGCATATTTAAAAGTGAAAGGCTCTGCAGGGTGTCAGAGAGTGAATAGGACTCCCCATGGCTCACTTCTTGCCAAAAAGGCCATACTGCCTGGGCTCCCTCCAGTATGGAGACCCACCATTCCCAGTTGGAGCCTACATCCTGGTCCCTGAATTGCCTCCTGAAGGAGTCTCTTCTTGCCCTTGGGCTAGCAGCTCTATTTTTTTATGTGTAAATCCTTGAGAAAATCCATTAAAATTGCTGAAAACTGAGCAGATAATAAGATTAAAGACTCAGAGAATAAAAAAAGATGACATTTTTCTAGGCAAATAGCGGTGTTTTTTGAAAGAGATAGGCCTTACAAGGCAACTAAGATACTGCTGGTAGGTCTGAGGAGTTGTGCAGAGATAAATGCTCTAGCTTTAATGATCAATCTTAAGGACTGGAGCCATGTACTTACAATAACATGGACACCAATCTCTAGTTGTAATATTACACTCAAACCACGTCAATGTCTTTACACCTGGGCCCTGAATGAAAGGAGTCATGTAATAACAGGTGCCGGAAGGTAGACACACTATCCAACTTTAAACATCCAAATTGTATCTAGCTAATCTCTCTTGTTCCCTGTCTATATGAGCTAGAGTCCTGCTCTGAGCTGCCTTCTCTTTTTTCCCATTCATATACGTATCTCAGGAGAATGAGTCAGTTAAATAGCTGCCTCAGTTACATGCACATTCGGTAGGGATGAATCCCTCAAAGCTCAAAGACAAAGTCCAAGCAAGAGTGATAGTTTCCCAAGACCAAATTTGGGTGGGGAAAGCTTGCTAGCTCTGAAGGCAAAATCAACCACCAAAGGTTTTACAATATTGTAAAGCGACTGCAAAAACTCCCATTGATCAGAAAAAAAAAACCAAAAAAAAAAAAACCAACCAACTTCAGAGGTGAGACTCAAACATAAAGCAGTAGATTTCATCAATAATTATACAAAAAGCATCTTGATTCAACATCTGTTAATAGACTCCTAACTTCACATTAAGCTCTAAGAAGAATCAAATGCAACTTCTGCATCAAATGCATCCCTTTTGTCAGGAATTTTGGAGGAGCAGAATATGGGAACTAGGCTCAAGGAACCATATTTTGTCATCTTCTGGCAATCTTACCATTAAGACTGAAAAGTAAAATAAATTTTATAGTATTTAGTAGTTAAAACACTTTCTGAGATAAATAATTCTGAACAGAAATCTTGTAATGGATTCCAAATGTAGCAAAAGCGTATGAACAACACTGGAATATTTTATTATTTGGTGTTATTTGGTGGCCATCAGGATCATGATTACTATAGCTTGCACGAGTTTTGTCTCAGTGAGCTGACAGTCTCAGGAGGTGCAAATAGTACATAGGAGACCACAAGAGTCTGGGGGGAATAAGTGGATGACAGCTTGTTTGAAGTGGCCTGGGAAGGCAAGATATCTACAGAAACGTTTGGAAGACAAATGTATGAAGATTTCAGTGTGGAAAGTGTGAGAGTTCAGAAAGCCTGAAAGAGGACCTCATAAACTGTGGGACCTAGGATATAAAGGCAAAGGAAAGGGTAGCGTTCTACTAGCTGAGGTTTTATTCACTGCCTACTTTTAGAACATAAGGGGAGATATTCGTGAAGGACGAAAAGATCCCTTCTGGTCCCTGACTGGGAGCATTTCTCTGCACCATCCTCAGTGACACAACTTCAGCCTTCTCCTGTCCCCATGTCTGCACCTTCCATGGAGGGAACAAATTAGATTATTACTGTCATTAGGAGGAACAGCGGGTGCTTTCCGGGGCCATGGAAACTCCCCAGCCAAAACTGGAGGGAGATTAATTCATTTCATGCAAAGCAGAGGCAACACCAGATCTCTCTGGCAAGTCTAAAGGAAGATCACATGTGCAGTGGCAACTGCAAGTGGAAGGAGTCAAGGTTGCATTAATCTCCAACCAGCCTTTCTCAGGGTACTGGAGTATCAAGAAGAACAAATGATACATTTAGTCACCTGAGCATGACTAAGAACCATAGGCCCCAGCAAACATTAGGAGTGCTGTAGAAAGAGCTCGGAGGGAGGGCAGATAGCCCAGCTGTCAGAGTAATGGCATTCTTCAGCACACTGGCTGCATGTGGCCCTCGTCCCCAATAGTTGGAAGAAAAAACACCCTAACCCCAACCCCCCTCAAAGCTAAAGCAATTACTTCTTCAACAGATTAAGTGTATGCAAGCTGTAAAATGACAAGAACATACATGATCACACATTGGCTTTCACAATACAGTTAAGTTTACATTCTGTCCAATTTAAGGAAAGCAAAAATGTCTAAGTCTGCATTTTATCAACCTTCATAATCACTAGATCGCACTAAAATATATATATCTTAGAAAGATAAAAGAAAGCAACATCTTTCACCTTCCCTCACTTTAATAACTACAGCTTTTAGGTGTGGTGAAGCTGAAGACTGGACATTATTTTGCTTATGTTGCTCTCTCCTTATCACACTATATTTGACTGGGCATCTTTTTGTATAGAAAGTTTGCTACAATTGTCTTAACAATGTTGACCTCTTTTGTAAAAACCTGAAGGCATCTGCAGCTATTGTTCCTAAAGATGTGCTCTCCAACATGTTACCATTCCATGGCACCTTTTGAATGATAGAATTTTCTTTTTGTATACATTCCTTTTTTTTTTTTTTTTTCGAATGCTATAAAAGAAAGGAAAACAATCATGGCTAAGGCCATTTGTGAGATGGCATTAAAAGAGCCTACTCTGAGACAGATAAAAATAATGAGAATCTTTCTGTCAAGAAGGATTTAGAAAATATCACTAGCATTATTAAAATTTAATTTTTTACTGTGCTTTTTGGTTCCCCCTTTTCCAGTGATAATGAGCAGGACTGCACACCTCCACATTGCTAGTACTTGTTTTGAGCAATAAATTCAGCCTTCCAGTCTGAAGACATTTCAGACAACAATTTTGACTGCTATAGGCTTATTTTTCAACCTGTCCTGTGCTTTGAGTCTTCCTATAAAAACCAGTTCATAAGCTAATTTTCCACAAGGCCAGCGGAACAAATAAAAATCAATTTTTGCCCAACTGGTTCTGAGAAAACCTGGGAATAGTGAAGACAGAACAGTGAAAAATAAAAAGAATCGATGTATTCACAAATGGTTTACCTGATAGAGAACTATCAAATTAGTTGACAGGAGATACTTGCCACTATTAGAGTATTTTCTTTTCAGCATGTTACAGTATTTCTATTAGGGGAGCAGAAATGCCTCTACTTTGTTATGACCTCAGACACCTCGGTTTAATAACCACTCCGAGCCTCCATGCATTCTGTAAAGCTACAGGGCACAAAGTCAAAGTGCAGAAGTACTTGCAGATCTTGCAACCAGAGGGACCTACAGGCCCAACCTGGCTTAGAGTGGGTGTAAGTTTTCATGATCTCAGGGAAAGAGCAAAGATTCCTTTAAGATTTCTGTCTCAGTGAACACAGGGAGACATTCATGACCTTAGGCCAACCTTGTCAAGAGGAATTTGGTCCATCAAGAAGGGAAAAAATTGTAAAACACTGTCCAGACTTCTCTCCCCAGCTGAAGAAACCCCCAAATGTTCAGGAGAACGCTGAAGACCAACTATTTTAATACCCCTTAGAGAACAGAACACAAATTTCTCCAAAGACGGGAATTCCGTTCTAAGACTTCCAAACTTTCAGAACTCCAAGTGCAGCGCAGAACATGGGCTTTAATAGTGTGGTTCAGTCCCTTTCATAATCCTCTCCAATAATTAGGCAAACTCTTTTGAAACTGCGATATTGAGATGGATGGTTGCTTATGTCTGTCTGTCTGCAGTCAGGAAAACATGTCTGAAAAAAGTGACTGAAGAACAGAATCTGCTTTTTGCTACAAATTAAACATCACTCCAGTGGAAATTGTACAAATCTGTAATTTCCATGCTTAAGTATTAGGGAAGCTATTTTTAAGTAGCTGTAATCTTCACCATAGTACGCAGCAGTTTATACACTCCTTCATTTTTATGAGTTGGCATTAAAATGTGACTCATTTTAACAGGAAAAAAAAAGGATTAAGTATGTCAATCTGAAGACAAGCTGCACATTACCTATTTTAAAATATTGTAACACCATGGAGACATCATTTCTAAGGCCAAACAAAACATTACTCAATAAAGAAATGGCATGAAATATAAAATATTCAGCAGACGAAGGGTACTTGGAGTTAAGCAGTTTCACTGCCAGTAAGCAGCATCATAATAAATAACATGCATCTAGAAAAAAAAAAAAAGTATACCTGTTCTTCACTACTCAAGATGTAGCACCTCTGCCTTGGAAACTAATAGAGATACCACTCATCTACTTAAGCACATGCAGGGAGAAACTAAAAACACCACACATTTCGATTCTGAATCTCCTACAACTGATGTTAATTTGCTTATGATATCTGCCTGATTTAGAGCTAATCTTCTGTAAATTAACTCCTAATGCTGTCTGAAATAATCCTCTTAATGCTGGTCTGTCTTGAGTACTTTATATCAAATACCATGAAATATGCAAGCATAAACAAGGCATGCAGTATTTGCAGTGCTGTTGGCTGCTCTCAAATATTTGCTGTGGGCTCATGAAGACACAAGCATGGTGCAGAGCCGTGCTGCCCTGGGGCAGCTCCGGGAAGGCACAGGGGTGTGTAGCTCTGGCTGTCCCTTCCATAGGGCACAGGATGCCAGGACTGTGTCCTATTGCTGTTGGTCACCCCAGAGAAGAGATGCTGTTTGTGTCTTTGCAAAAATGGTGCAGGAAGTGCAATTCTATATTCCAAACCTCCCACCTCCAGCAGCACATGATAATGAGAAAAAGCAAACGGTTTGGGCTTTGAGATTTCAGAATGACAAGACGGGTGTTAAACGGCACTAATTATCAGCTGGAAGCCTTATTTGACAACTGGTTTGAAAAGAGAGAGACAGACAATTTCATTTCTTCAGATGGAGAAATATTTTAAGGGTATTGCTTCAACATTGGTCAACGTAATTATTATTGTCAGTGTGCAAACTCCATATTCAAAAATATATTTTTTCCACTAAATCCACCGGAACAATTTTCTCCCCCCAAATTAATTTAATGATACAGCTGAAAACCTAATTGATATTTGTGAGCAATGCCATTCCAACATATTATTTTCTCAGTTTTTGAAACATAAATGGCAGGCACAAGTTTGACTGAATGGACTTCTTTATATTTTAACAGGCGGTTTATTGGCCCAGACTCCAACATGTAACAAGCACAATTGCAAGAGCAATACATTTTTAATTGAAAAATTTGTGTATTTTTACTATGGAAGTAACTCAAATAACAAGCAACTCTGTCATGTAAAAGGCTTTAAAATGTTTTTATATGTGGAATGTTGTTTAGAAATTACATGCTCACCATAGCAAATGCTTTTAGGAGGCTATTAAAAGAAAAAAGATATATATTGTTTAAATCATACTTTATTGGAGCTTGCTTTTTCAGTACGTTAAAGAACAGATAACGCACAGTGATCAGTGAGCTGTATGTGTCCAACAGCCCTTCAAGAGCCTTGTGGAAATGTATAAAACAAGCAGTGATACAATCCTTTGCCAAACACCGTCATAAATTTTTTATTTGGCAGCTAACATTCTCACTAGTTTTCTTGGCAGCAATTGGGACCTTTAGCAAGAAAGGTGCAGGAGAAAAATACCTTGTTTAGAGATGTTTTCAACACTTTCTGGGATTTTTCAGAACTTCTGCCTGCAGCACATTTTACAACCACGGTCTCTAGTCACCTGATGAGTAGGTGGTGGGTTTAAACTTTTTTTTCTAATATAGACAGCCTCCTACCCCCCTCTGGCCTTCAGCCTCCGATGTGAGCATGGAGGGGGGCTGAGGTGCTCCGCAGAGATACAAGCAGTTGCTCTTCTCTGTCTAGACAAAAACCTGAAAATAATATCAGAATGTACCTCTCATTGCTCCTGATACTATCTGTATCTGATTCCCTGACGACAGAGATAAATGAAAAGCAAACGTGTGCTGATTACTTTCGCGTTGTTTCTTTGGAGATCTCTGCAGAAAAGCCGGTCACAGGTGCAGCCAGCCCGGTCAGCCATGGGCTGCCTCATCAACAGACGTGTGGGACAGAGTTCTGTACCCAGATCTGCACTTCAAGGATCTGCCTTTTGTTTGTTTTCTAAGATGTACTAAACTTGACATCTGATGCACAGCCTTCCTAAGCACACCCAGGTATGCCTGTGCATTGTCTGTGTGCAAACACGGCTCCAGCAGAGCGCTGGTTTGGGCTGCATGGGATGGAATTACAGTGGGCTCTCACCAGTTCACTCACACAGCAGATGTTTTATTTTATGGAGTTTCACTGCTTTAGAATAGAAATAAGATTAACCTACTCTGCATCTAGCAACTTCCTCCAAAAGTTTCACAACAATGAGACACATTTCAGCCCTACGCGTGGACATGAAGGAAATGGTTTGTCTTAAACAGATGTGGACCAGGAAAGGAACATTTTCCCCATTTGCCTCAAATTAGAAAAGTTGGTATTTAATTTTAGACAGCATAAATTGCTTTAAACACAGGCTTAATGGAAATGACGATGCTACACTTGGAAAGGCAACCTAATAGGCTTTCCCACAGCTTGTGCACCAGTTTTGGCTCTCCTGTTTACTAGGGCCATCATCCACCCAAAACCTTTAAAGAGCACACACAGACATCTAGTGGCTGGTGAAAACACTGCAAGCACGTCACTGCGACTGAGACAACTCTACCGGAGACACTGAAGTTATGTCAGGTATGAGTGGAGGTAATTTCGTCTCTGTTACAACTGCAGATGGGCAATGAAACAGGAGAGAACTGCTCTCTGTGTGCCACCTCATGTAATCACGCTGCCTCTGCTGGGTGAGCTGCTCTCTTGTCAGCTCTGGCTCCCCAAGTTTTCCTCAGCACCAATTCATTTTAATTCACATTCTGAGCTTCTTGTGCTTTTCTCTGCGTTTCTCTCTCTTGCTATTATTTTGTTACACTCAAAAATGGAGGGGTTTAATTATGCAAAATCATCTGAGAGATGCGCTTACCGAATGCAGCCTCACACAGAGGAGGTCGATGGGAAAGCCACACAGTAAAACGATTTCACAGAAAACAAAATACACGCGAGATGAAAAATACGCAGCCGATAATAAATTCTAAATTGCTGCTGGAGGAATATGACTTGATCTACAACCCGCATCCATCAATGGAAAGATGGCCATAACTTCAGTGGGGTGCGAGTCCCACATCTGCAAAGGACATCAGGAGGTATGGTTTTGCACAACGCCGTAAGAACCCCGCGCCCTGACTCTGCTCTCACTTACACCAGTTTGAATCAAGCGGTACTCAGCGGTGTCACAACCCGCTACATCTGTGTCAGACCCCGTGTTGCAAGGGCAAGGCTGATGCCAGGAATGCAAAACAGATGTTGCTTTCCCAGTGTTTTCTTGTTGTCGTTTCAGTTGTTCTCGCTGGGCTCTGATTTGATTTTGGTGAATAAAACAGGTCGGCAGGACTTTTCAGGGGGCAGATGGGAGCGGTGTTTCTGCCTCTTCCCTTTTATTTTGTGTGCGTGTGTGAATATGCAGAGAGCCTGAGTTACAACTGGGAAAAAAATCTGTGTTTTTTCTCTTTTTTAAGCTTCATTTGAGCTATGCTGTGTTCCCTTGGGGCAAAGTGAAAGGTAGCTATTTGTGGATGGGAAAAAGGGCTTTTGTGAATAGCAAAACTGCATCACCGAGCAGCTTAAGAAAAAGATTTTTTGAAGTTATTTTTACTACTATTTTAAGAGGAAATGGGGATAAATATATCTTTTTTTGCATGTTGACTCATTAACAAATTTGGCAATAAACACTTTATAATTAAGTCCACTAGTTTACTGCTGTCCAGAAGTTTCTCAATACTCTTTGCACAGAAGGTTTTGGAAAAAGTAGAACTCAGAAACAGCGAAGGCAACTCCCAGCAGCTTGCTCAAGCAAATCTATCAGAGGCTTAAACTCACTTCTGAGCACTGAAATTTGAGATGCCGTATCAAATAAGCAGCTCTTTTTCCCTGAAGAGAAGAAACTGGGTGTAGCTAACCTAATGCATAATAGGTTTATTCTCATTCACAAAACAGGAATTACTTTATGGCCCCAAAGTAAAACTAGTGCAGAAATATACTAGCAGATTTGCTGCAGATGTGTGCTGTGACACGTATGCAGGGAATCTGCTATTAATCACATGCTAAGATTTTAATATTATGTAGGGTAATGCAGGCAATCATTATGGTGAAGGTTCTGGATTCATAAAAGCCTAACCCACAAATGGGTCTTTTAAATTTAATACGTTTGAGCTCGCTCTCATACTGCACCAGCTGAATTTCCCGATTCAACCCCCTCCCCGCACCCTGTTACATACATTTATTTCAATATCTATTGTGTGTTTCTTTTTGTGTTGGTGCTCGGCTTCTTTCACTGTGACACATGACAGTTGTTGGTGAAAGTGCAGCTTTTCAATTCTTTCCTTTGCCAGACTATGACAGGAATGTCCTTGTTAGAGGGGCTGTTTGTGAGACCTCTGGATCTGCTTCTAGCACAGGAAATGGTCTGGCTCGAATGCTGGAAAAGCCATCCTTCACCTGAATCCTTCAAAATGTGTGTCCAAACAGAACTAGAACCTATGTATCTGTACCCGGGTTAGGATTACTACGGACAATTATACCGTGAAAATGCATTATTCTGACAAAGCAATCAATCACATTATTTCTCACAATTTCAGCTCACCCCTAAAATTTTCCTTACCTCCAAAGCCAGCTGGATATTATATTACCAAAGCTGTTGAAAGGGTGTAACACTAACCATGAAGCCAAAGGCCACTAGAACTATGCAATGCATAAATTTTTATTGTTTGCTCAGCATTGAAATCTCATTAGGGCTCATAACTCATCGGCACACTGCAAACATTTGCATCTGCTGATCATGAGAACTTAGAAGGAATGTACACCTTTGGCTAATTTACTTGTTATGTTTTCAGATGAGACTGTGTGTGTGTGTTGCTTTTTACTTCTTCTAAAAAAAAAACCCTCGCACAGTTGCAATTGGAACGTCCACTTTTTAAACTAAACTTTCATTTGCAGTTTCTCAAGGTTGTTCTGTTGCTGGCAATGTTCATGATCATCATTTTACAAAAGCTTCGTTTGACTTAGTATTCAGGACAGTCATTGTTTGAAAACTGTGCCCCATAGAGCATTTTGCTTCATTCATCCTTTCTGCTTTATGCAGTCACATTTTAATTAGATTAAAATTTGTCCTCCAATTAGCTTTCATTAAAGTATATAGTTTACAGCAAAAATCTCCACTGAGTTGTGCTTCAAAACTGTGTCTAAAGTTTAAAATTAAATAACTGTGCAAATGAAGTAATTATGAAGATTATTACTATGCAAAAAACATCAGTCACTTCTTGGTTTACTTCTACATTTAACTCTGTAATTTATTTTGCCAACTTCAATACCTCTGTGTTCTCCAGAGCAGTAATCATAATAATATCTTGCAGTTACAGGATACCTTTCATTCCTAAGGATCCTCAGGGGCCTGATTCTGCAACACTTATGCACATCGGTAGCTCTGCTGAAGTCCTTGAAATGATCTGAATCAGTGCTCCTCGCTCCATGTGCACCAAACCCAGCCACAGGTCAAGTGATCCCATGCCCACGAAGCACGATCATTACATTAAAAGTTCTTTTGCCTATTTCTGGGTGAGATGTAGCAGCTCTTCAATGGCATGCAGTTACAAGACTCAACACTTAAAAAGAGGGTGTGTAGACAGATACTCCACCTGAGTTAAAGCTGAAGAGAAAACTGAGAATGTTGTTATCCAAATCGGAAACGGCTCGGCACAACACAGGCTACATCTCTCGTGTCACTCATGTCTTCAGATTCAACACTGCCAAGTATCAGATGCCCAGTTGCTAATACCTCCTGCACATGCAAATTTACTATGTGCTGAAGGCAATGTAAAGTTTACAGTTTGCAGGACTGACCCTACAACTGGTATGGGCATTTGTTTTGGAGCAATCTCTCAGCTGCACACATGGGACAGTGCATTGGAGCAGAGCAGTGCAGAAATGGATCTGTTTGCAGGAAATTCTCTTCCAATAGCAAACAGCTATTCCAATAGCTATAAATATATACTCGTATATGTAAGAAAAAAATGAGAGCGAGAGAGAGACAGAGAGATGCAGCCAACATTTTAAAACTAAAAATAGAGGCACTTGGGTTACAAAAACAGGGACCTGTCTTTGCTCTAGCAACATTTTTTCTGATAGGAGGAACATAGTTGAAAACAAATATTTTACTGCAAACGAAATGTAGTTTAAAACCATGAGAGAGCAACTTCAGCAAAATGCAGGAGTGTAAAAGCAGTGTTTCCTATTTACTCATGCACTAATTGGTTGAATCATTAGTAAATCTTCACATTACTGAGGTAACTAGCATTATTCCCACTTAGCAGATGGCAAAACTAAAGATTAAGGGTGTCAAAGGCTAGAGGGGAGTTTATAGTTTAAATGCTCTGACTCCAAGCCTTGTATTCAAGCCAAAACCATGCTTCCAAGATGCAAAGCATCCAGCAGCTATACTAATTTTAGGAGTTGTGCTCAGGTCTGTCCCTCCTCCCTCTGCTCCCATTTCCTCTTGGTGTTCATTTCTGCCATCACATTGCAGCATGCCAACCTCAGTTGTGCTGATTCAACAGCTTGTGGGTCCACGTGATTAATCAGATCAAGGAATTGATCCAGGACAAAAAACAAAAAAGAAAACAGTAGAGTCTAGGAGAGGAGAGCTGTTTTGCACAGGATCAATTCTATTTCAAGATCTTGATTCTAGAACAGAAGTATGCATGAAAATGAGAGGGGCAGCTGGATGGGACAGAGCATAATTTTGGGGGCAGAAGATCCCACTGTTGATGCTGAAACGATCACAGAATTGAAGCTTAAACCATCCAGAAATCTTCAAATTTCCCTCTTTCTCAAATGAATTTTATATACTATACTACCTTTGCACAATAAATCTGCACGAAGCAAGTCTGAAAATGGAAGTGTTTCACTTTCCTCAATTAAAACCCCTAACATCAAATTTACCCTCTAAATTACATTGACAATATTGCAGTAATACTGCTCTATTTCCTCAGTGGAGTTGCCATGTTTCATAAAATACGGACAAACTAGTCATGCTTTACATCAAGAGCGCATTTACAAATAGTTTACAAAGGATTTAGATGATTGAACATATATGGAGACAGTTAACCAAATTTAGGAGGCTATTTTAGAATTCTCCAAATCAGTTACTATTGTTTTCTACCTTATATGCAGCTCTAATGCACACCATTAAAACATTCTGCTAACTCTTAATGATTTGTGTTAGCGAAATTGAAAAACAAAAGAAGTCCAAATCCTACATTAAGTAATGTTAAATAATCAGGACTTTGAGACTCTTAGGCTAAATGAAAGAGGTCCAAGAATCAGATATTTGGAGGTAGTTAGACAGCCCATGCAATGAATTAAACACTTCATGGCCCTTAAAAATCTCAGTCCTCATCACCATGTACGTGGGAATTATGCAATTTTACAAAGTTGGCCAAGTGTCATCTGAAAAGGAGCAAATGCTGAAGTAATTGCAACAGCTGAGGAAAACGTCTTTTCTAACTAAACATCAGCACCATGACAGGATGCTTAAAGCACCAGTGCTTCATGCTGGTAGTGGAAAAAAAAGCCTAACAATAGAACCCTTGAGGAATGCTAAATGTAATCGGTATCCTTATGAAGTACAGCGTGCTCAGTCAGAAAAGAAGGATAAATTATTTCTTGTGATTTTACTCAGTCATTTTAAGCAGTTTCTTCTCTTATTTTTAATAGCTTTTACGTGGTACTGGACACATGGAACATTTTTAATGAAGAAATAATCTTAGTTTACTTTTTCTTGCTCTGTGATTTATAAAGTTAAAAGAAAAAGGTATCTGTTCTGGTAGTATAGTGTATTTGGTGCTATTTTTGCCTAGGAATGGAAACTCAAACTGGAAATAGAGTCATTCATTCACACTTACAGGATGACATCCCGTTGACAGGCATGCAAACTTGGAAAGGTGCTACACAGTCACTCTTAAAATACTACTCTATATTTTTTTCCTTCTAAGCTTCAATTAAGTAAACGTTAAACAGGGATCAGTACTTCATTAAGGCTAAAGATTCATCATTTGCAAGGGATCATCTTTCAAAAGTACAAAGACAAAACTCAAGGCACTAACTACTGAATAAACTGTTTTTGTAACAGAAGTGGCACCTTCAAGTCACTCTATAGCGAGGTTCTGTGCTGCTGCACACCTGCTCACTGAGATTTTGATTTTAAAGATCATTCCATAGTACCATTAGAAAGGTCATCAATCTTTTTTGTGAGTGATTTGGTTATATTTGTCTGTGCATATATATATATATATATATATATATTTAATTTGGAGAGAATGAAAATCATAAATCGCATGAAAATAGAGCCGAGGTAGTTATGTTCAGATTCTAATACAGCTGGGATACTGTTGGTGCTAATGAGCCCTTATCAAGTGATCCTTGTGTGGCATGCTGTACCAAACAAACTACACTCAAATCCAAACAGAAAACAGGCAACCTCAAACCTCCTGAATTTGTGGGCCTGAGCTTACAAGTCACATTGGAGCCTGTTCACAAGCTTGCTTCCAAAAAGCACCCAAAATCTGAAGGACCTTTACAGTGGGAAGGAAGGAAGAAAGGTTTCCATGTAAGACCTGGCATTTCAAAATGGTAGATAGAGCAACTGAGTCCTAGAAGGTCTTGTCAAATTCCTACAAGAACAGTTTGTAAGACTTCAGGTCTATCACAACTAAATCAAAATGTCAGGACTCAAAGCCACACCATAAATCATGCCCTCTGAAATCTAGGTACATAATCCTATGCCTTTCGTTTCTGTTGGGCTTCTGCAGTCCTGTGCATGCCTCTGCAAAGCCAACGGACACATACATTCCCTTCTTTCCTACAAAGAAAACCTCAGCTAGTCCCAAATTTTAATGATTTTAAATGATGTGTTCTGTCACTCCTTTTCCACCAGTGTTCTTGTTTACTTACTGGTTCTAGAAAAGCCTTTGACCTACTCATGAGAACGCCGTTTCTATTTCTGTCAACCCTAGTTAACAGATGAGGAGAAAGGAAACTCCCCTGTCACTCCAAAGCTTTACCCTCTAAGCCCTGCCTCATCACAGTACTAGTCCTCTAAAATAAAGCCAGCCATAAAGGGCTGAAGCTTCAATGAGACATCAGCACTTGCTTAAATGGTGTTCCAAATCATGGGCTAAATGGCAGTGGTGGTCAGCAAGAGCAGGTATTCACTTTGTGCAGACTCTTTGGATACAACAGATTTATGGCTGCCAGTTCTAAACAAGGCTGCTATTGTCCCTTCACATTTTATCTACCTCCATTATTCATTTATGTTGATTTTGATTGATGAAGACAGTTTAAAAAAGGAGGGGAGAAGGGAGGAAGGGGAGAGAATACTTCAACTGCTTGGTCCATAATTTCTGTGAATCTACAGTTCATACTGGAAGAATGTTACTCAAAAGAAATGTCAACTTGCACATTTTGAGAAGAATGTTTCCTTTTGCCTTTCTTTCTTCTAATTGAAATATAGAAAGCAGAGCACAAGCAGCGCTTCTGATACATATCTGATCGCTGTAGAAGATGCATTTCACACTGCAATCAGACAGGAAAATCAGTGTTATTCTTTTTAATGAAGAAGTGCTAAGACTTCTGCAAAATCTCTTTTACGTATTTACTTCCTATGCCTCAGCTAATTAAGTTTTAGGCTGGCTTGATCTGCCAAAAACTGCTTGGATCACAGAGTTGAACCCAAGCAGAGTAGATATAAAGTGAAAGCATCTGACAGAAAGCCACACTGATGACTGTGGGGAAGTCATAAAGAAGAGGCCCAGCTATTGCTTTTTTACTTTGAGATATATGGTATTTACTGACCTCTCTTTAAAATATCCTGACAGAATACTGATAGTTCCTAATCTGATACATTTGTTTCCATGGGAGTCCATGTTTGAGGCCTTAATAAAAAGAGATTCCTCAGAGTCATTTAAATTTTGTTCATTCCTCTTAAAGTTTTCTAAGCAAAGACTAAAAACTTGCCAAGCTCTCTGCTTACTTATGGGAAGAAAAGAAAAACAACACACTTTTCATATCTCCCCACTCTGAGATCTGTCTGAGCTACGCTGACTATAATGTTCACTTGGCTGCCTGTGGCCAAGGGCAACCCAGTACCCATCTGAATATTTGGTTGCAGGATTTCCTTTCTAGTTCCACCCCTTTCAGTGCTTTAAATCATATGAAGGGATTATAATACAGCAAGAGAGGAAGCAAAACAAACCCCACACAGATAAATTGTTAATAGACAGTTATCAGGTATCAGATATCAGATAATCGCCATGTTAGAGAATCAAACCCTCTTTTGAAATTTTTGTGTTTAAAATATTGCTGTTTTACAGTGACTAATGTTTCAGTAAGAGAACTTTGCTCTTTCTTATTATCTTTGAGAATCCGTGGTTTCAAACAGTATGTGTAAAAAGGAAAACTTGAATTCTAAGAACAAACAGGCAAAGGGAGGAAGAGTCTGTGGAACTGCTGTCCCTTGACCACTCCGATCGTTCTACAAAGCATAATTACACGCGTCTTATTACGTGGTTCTTATTATTATTACTTTCTGTGACATCTTTCATGTTTCAAGGGAGTAGTCCTGCTCCTAACTGGTAGGAAGAAGCTTATTCTAATTACTCTGTATTTCTGCAGAAGCTCTAATGACAACTCCTGTTGATGGACACAAGAACGTGTGCAAAATCAACCAGTTCTGGTTTTGAAATTCCTATCTTCACAGTTTTGACTTTTCAAAATGAACTGCTCTTAATACAATGCTAGTTGTCAAAGGCTGTCAAATAAATGTTAAAGCTCACAGGAAGTAAACAGCCCTCCTCTAGTAGGTTTGTATATATTTCTGCAAAAGAAAAGAATTCTGAAAGTAAATAAACACATGGGAGGATTAGAGAAGCAATAAACAAAAGCATTTCCGCATTTTGAATTTAAGAAAAGAGGAGCCTCTTTTCAGCCACTGCCAGGAAATATTACTGCACTGAGATGAAGTTTGTGCTGTCTAGAATATTATTTAATGCTAAGATATAAGTACAAGCACTTATATGTGCATGCACACGGACACACTACATGTGTATTCCCATCCAAAATTCAAGTCAGGTTTCTAACATGCCACTGAGGACAACTGAGCAGAGCATTTTAATAGTGGTTTGAATGAACAGGGACAGGATCCCTTTGTTTTGTTGCGGTTTCAAGATGATGAAGCTAATACTGAAACCTTGCAGTCCTAACGAAGGAGTTTACAGGGTTCTTGATCTCTGCACCCCACCTTGATTCTCCCGCAATCCTGCTGAAAGCTTTAAAACAGTCTCCAGCATCAACATGGTACAGAGCCTGTTGAACATGCTGATCTGCTCGTGATTACTCTTTGCCACTGTAAAACAATCTAACTCCTCAAGTGAATGGAGTCTGTAGCAACAATGGTGTTATTGACTTGTTGCTCCAGCTCTATTTAGTTATTACCCTCGAGGCCACAATCAATAGACTTTGCACCAAGTCAGCCTAATAAATCCCAGGCTTTCACTGGAGCTTTGCCAGGAACTGCTAGAAAATCTATGGCAGTCAAACACTTAGAGTATGAATAACATAGAAAGCTGTACTGACAGCTGTATAAATTAATTAACAAGGAATGTTCTTATTCTTTTAAGAAGATCATAATGCACGTTTACCATGATTTAAAGAGTCACAGGTAGAGCAACAGAAAAATTACCTTTGTGCTTTCATTTTAAATACAAATCAAATGTAATTAAAAACATTACAGCTTCAGATTACCTTTTCCTCCCTTTGATTATTGGAAGTGCAAAAATCTGCATTCACATTACTGCAACAGCCATTTAATTACTCCAAGTTTTATTTAAAAAGGAACCTACCCAGCAAACACTGAACACTTAGTGTAAACGGTGCAGGCATTTTAACTTCATGAATGTTGATTGTTGTGTGTTTGTGTTACCATATCCTGCATCTGCAATGGGGATTTAAATTCTGTTTGTAATACGGTGATTAAAACAGAAACAAATAGAAGAGGAGGAAACAGTTGTTCAAGTAAGAGGTTGTTGCTAGTGAATTCTAGGTTCTTTCAGATCCCTCCGTAATATTCTGCAAATGTTCTGCAGACTCAGCTCTGAGGTGCCCAACTGCAGTGTCCTGAGATGCGCTGAACCTACAAGAGGTTGGTGCCAGCCCGGAACAAAAGAATCTCCTTTTTGCACGTTGAAAACAAATGTAGCAGATCAATAGGCTCTTTCAACTGATTTGTTGCCCCAGTGGTACTTTCTGGGAGCATTCAGCTTTCCTAATGAGGGTCACGGCTTTGATGAGAAGCAACAAGCCGGGGTCAGGCAGCCAGCTGGTCTGGCACTTGACACTCACTGTGCAACGAAGGTGTGTGATTGTGTGCACGACCTCCAGGCAGGGACAAATGCTGAAGACTGAGTCGTGGCAGTCTTTGCACTGTTGGGAAGGGACGGAATGTTTAGACAATCAGGACGAGCTACGCTGCACTGTTAGCCGGAAAACATGAGAGTCATCTGCTTTCTGCATTGGCAGCACTGATGTCACAGGCAATGTGAGGAAGCCAGAGCAGCATGGAGCTTTTCCTCTCTGCTCTACCCACTCATGACTGAGGTTAGTACTTGCTAACCCATCCATCACTTGGGTTAGTGCACCAAATATCTCACTACACCACCTAGCTTAGGTGTTCAACCCAACCTACTCCTACTAACAGGCTGGGAAGGGCTTGGTGACAACAACCAAACTGGCTCACCTGAGGAGAAGGCAGGGAGCAGACACGGCACAGGCGCCTTCAGCTGGAGAATAAGGTGTGACTATGTTCTGAGGTGTTTTTCACTCCTGTGCCTAGTGAACACATGAACCCTGAGGACAGATAACTAGGCCTCCCATAGTCACTTCAGTACTGCTCACCACCAGCAGAGAGGAGGAGAAGTTCATTTCACCACTCTCGGTTCCTCTCCTCTGTGGACAAAATCATCAATTTCTGTTTAAATCCTCCTTCCACAAAAGGACTCACGATTTGCTTTGAGCAAAAAAAAGGTTACACTTTGCATTTATAACCAGACCTCAAAGTGACTGATTCCACCACTGAAGGAAATGTGAGGTTTCTCCATTGCTGCTGAAACCTCATTTCTTCCTTTCATTGCATTCTAAATATATTTCATAACTTTGTTTTAAAATATCCTTTTCTATATATTCAACTGTAAGTTATAAAACATAACTTCTCTTTCATAAGGTCAATATCAGAACCCAAAATTGTGTCATTGAAAACTGTGTTCATATCTAGAGTTCTAGGGGGCAAGATGTGTGAGAAGCAGCTGATGGTTTGTCCACATCCTAGCATTCACTACTAGTAGTAGGACTCAGGATGGGTGATAGCTCACAACACACAAAGCAACGCAATGCTAGCATCAGTCAGTACATGAAAGAGAGACTAAGCAACTAGGACATGACAAAAGCAACAGTACTGAATCTAGTGCAGGCATCCTTTTTCCTTCTGAGCCTGTTTTTTGCACCAAGCTCCACCACACTGTCATGAAGCACTGTACCGCTAGAAATAACTCTGCTTTGCTGATGAGATTTAAAACTAAGTTCCTGGTCTTTTGGGAGTCATTAAAGACCCTGAGATAAAAGTGAATCTCATTAGCCAATTCTAAGAAACTCATATGAAGATGAACTGTAGAAGAAGGGATAGCTGTTTATAAACCCAGCAATGCAGAAGTTCTTTGTCCATATTCTGTATCAGACCACAAAATTCTTCCTTCATGTACTAATTTGATTGTCTTATTTTTAACAATTGTGACAACTGCCCATATTAGTAATCCCATAACAGTATTTTTTTTCTTGTATGTAACTTGTACATGAAGAACAGTAATTCCTAGGCATACAGCCATTGCAAGGTAAAACTTCCAATACATTGCATCATTCTTCAAAGTCCCGCCTGCTGGACTACTCTGTAATTGCTTTTACTTCCTGAAATAATCTCTGAAATCTCCATTTGGATTTTGGCAGTTGATAATTCCAAGGAGTACCGCTGTAGCAGCCAACTACCTATCCTCTTCCTTTTTTCATTTTACTGATTTTCATATTCTTGAGAGCTGGCCCTAAAACTTTGACCATTAGTAGACAGCTCTATGATGGAGCAGATTTCGAGGATAAGAAATGGAAATAGAGACCGGTTGAAAAAATCAACTTTAATTTGATTTTCTGAAAAACAGTCCCATGCTTAAATGCTCTTCGGTGAGGACCCTGAAAGGTGTCCAGCTTCTTGGGTTGTTTTTCTAAATTCAAATGTGTGATATCTTGCTTTAATCTTAACCTGTTCTTAAGGTGATAACACTGAACAGTGTGGTTCTAGAGCATGTAGACCAAAGAGAAGCAGGAAACATTTTGCTTCCTAGCAGGTCTACAGAGGTGTAACAAAAAGAAACTCTTTTGAACACGAGGCTAGCACTGAACATAAATGATGTTGTTGTATGGGGCTGAGTTTTCAGTGACTTGCTCCTTTCTATCAAACATTCTGCAGCTAATTGACTTTGGAAAAGAATCCGTGGAAAGCTGGTATGGCCTGGTCTGCTTTAATTGGGGTGGCGCCCACCAATAATTTCTCAGGATCAGGGAAAAGGTATCCTCCCTCCAAGAAAGGCTGCTATACTACTTGTGTTCTCTCAAAATTCTTTCGTCGTGATAGACTGGATCAACCCAATCTAAATGTTTTGATCTGTTACATATGCGGAAAATGAGATACTGGCACATGCACAAAAAGCAGCTGCTTTCTAAGTGCAGCATCTTAACGACCTCAATACAGAGCACAGGGGCAAGTGAATTAGTCCTCTACCAATGGAGATAGCTTTACCATCCAGTCTCCATGTAATATGGGAAAGGAAACTCAATGCCTGCTTTAAATGACAGAATTAAGCTAGATGTAACTTGCAAATTGATTAATTTTCTCAGCAGACTGAGATTGATCTAAGTTTTCTTTTTTGTGCTGTAAGTATTCTACACTTGTCCTGATGCAAGTTAGCTAAAATAAATTAGTTAGTGTGGAATAAATTTAAAGGGACACTGACAGATCTAATTTAGCCCCAAATTAAGGATAAAAGTGAGAACAATACAAAATAAATATTAAAAAGTCAGTCAGAAAAAAAAAAGAGATGTTTCTGTGAGATTTCTTGTAAAGAAATAATTCTCATTTAAATAATATTTGCAACCTGCAATTGAGTTCTGTGGTGAAGGTGAAATCATTTATGTTCAGCTAGGAAACACTAGTAAGCCTACTGTAGCTCTTCGACTGTGACCACCAACAGCACATAGTCTGCAGCAAAGAAATGCAACATTTCTAAGCAATGATTTGAAGTTGGTTGCTGAGAGTTTAAATACATTGCAATCTTGTTAGCCTAGTACTTTAGAGGATATACAAAAACATTTTAAATATTTTGAAATACTCTTGTGACAATAGGCAATATGACCACTACTGATATGACTGCTTCAATCCAGAGTACCATGTTGCCAAAGATCTTCCTGTACTGATGCACTAACCAAGGCCCCTGGAAATCCATGTATTCAACTACCAGCTTCACCTGTTGGCACTGAATCTGCAAAGAAGCAGTTCTGTGAGCCCATAAACCTGACCCAAACATGACTGGACTAAGACAGGAGTCAAGAGTTCATTTAAATTCATGTGACAAACAGTTTAATCTAACTGGTTTTGTGCCAATTGAAAATAGTTCCCCAATCTTATTCCTGTTTCAACTTCAGCATATGTACGTGTATTAAAAACAAACAAACAAAACAAAACAAAAAAACCACAACAGTTTTAAGATGAATTTTGCATAATCACACTTTCCTACCTTGCATTCTATTCCTTTGCTCACAAAGCAGTGTGAAGCTTGCAGCTGCATGGGGAGCTCTCAGAGCTGTGTGACTGGGTGCAGTACTTCCTGTGATGGGAACACAGGAAAGTGTGCATGCCTTGCTTGGTCTTGTATGAAGGAAGAGCTATGGCATCCATGCCAGAAATGATTTGCCACCTCTCATTAGAATTTAAGTTGCAAACCGAGCTCAGAACTTTCACATCCTATTTTATTTACGAGATACTTTAAAATATTAATTAAAATTGATGTGCTTGGTAGAAAGAATGAGTAACAGCTATTGAAGTTCCTTGGCATGGGTAGAAACACAGAACACAGCTTTATCCATGGCTGCATCAGAAAGAGTTTAATAGGGCCCGAGAGTAAAACGTAGAAAAAGGAAGGATAAGGTTAGTTCTTAAAGCAAGACAGAAATTGATTATGTCACCTCAATGGAGATAAATACAATGAGATCAGCTGTCTTGTTGCTCAACTGGATGAAACAGCACGTATTTCATAAGCCTATGAGATTCATACTTAGAGGTGACAAATTGAATTGGCATTAAGAATAATGTTGGTCTTTATAATTTTTTTCCTAAAGAAACTGTTATTTTATTGAACAGGACAAAACTTACATTTAAAGGAAGGCTTTATTTGTCACACGTGATCTAAACTCAATAAACTGAACAAGGCTTTTCTCTCTTCCTATATCAGTATAATAATGGTAGTTTTGTTTAAGCTGCTTGTTTGTACAAAAGCCTGTAGATATATAGACCTCGGGGTAATCCTATTGCTGAAAGTAAGACCTAAATGAAAACAAATCTTACTAGCAGATCTCTATTTTGAAGACAGCTCTATTCAAATTGGCTGTGCTGATTATACTCTGAGATAACCTGCACACCATTTAAGGTTGATCACTTTAGCAAACACAAGGTTTGCACTGCAATCTTCTAGTCTTTCATTTTCCAGGACAGCAAAGACCCCCACAACTACTTCATGAGAAAGTTATATTGGTTTAGGCCACCAGACTCTTCACATATAAAGAAATAGATGCAAAAGCTCAATTTTAAAGCTCTGCATTAGGCTGTTAAATAATACTGGATTTTACCGCTTCCACATGTTGAAGAGCAGGTTTCAATTTCTCTTTTTATCTTTTGTGCGTACGCTCATCAGAGCACAGAACAACATCAGCATGCCTTCCTACTCCAAACAACATCTACACAAAGCTAGAAAAAGTGACGTGCAAAAAACTGATCGTGCCTGTACTCTTTGCAAATGAAATATTATTCTGAAGTATCACAAAGATAGTGCAGAGTGGGAAAAGGGGAAACCTAAAGAGAAACATTTCTTAGAAGCCAACTGACTTTTCTTGAGTGGGAAACAAAAACCACTCACTAGCAAAAATATAGGAAGTGCTTATTTTTTGCTACTACATCAATAGAGTCAATCAGTTTATGACCACTAGTTACTCACATGTAGTTTTAATCCTTTAAAGGAATCTTTTCATTTCCCTACCACAGCACTTGCAAAAGTGAACTGATAAACCCTAAATGTAACACAGCTCACTTCAGTGTTCCTGCTTTTAATTGTCTACAGAAGTGTACTGAAACTGTCACTGCTGAAATAGCTAAAGGATTGCTCCAAGTAACATTGATTGAGAGAAGACATAGGAGCCCACCACCTTTGATGGTGACTTAAACACCTCTTGCTTTTTTACAGTTCCCTTCCTCAGTTCACTGATATCCTCTCTTACATGCATGAGCGCGGATATGTTTGTGTCTTCTGTAGAAGACATCGTTAGGGGTTGCATTAACTTCTAAAAGCAATTTTCAAAGGCAGTTTTTGTGTATTGGAAAAAAAAAACACCGTGCTCTTCCTACCAAGAGATTCCATGATGAATCTGCTCATAACAGCCCACAGTGAGCTGGGAAAAGCAGTATCAAGCTGCCGGACCCTTCCCCCTCTCCCTCGGCCCCTTCCAGGCAGCACACACAGCAGGGGAATGACTGGGCTCGTGCTCCCCATTCATTGCAAGCCCCACTTGCTACAGCGAGAGCACAAGTTTTAACAAGTCTGCTGACTTCAATAGGAGCATTTACTAACACAACAAATGTCCACCAAGTCAGGAGTTCTTTAGAACAAGGATTACAGATCTCTGAGGAAAAATAAAATCTAAACAAGGGAGGTGATGGACTGACTCTGAAAGGACAGATGATTTGGGTCAGATGGGCACTAAAAGCTTCAAAAGTCAGGTTGCTTTTTCTCTTAAATCCTTTGTTTATATGCTCAACTCTGCCTTTCCCCTCTGGTTCCTACCTACAATCTTACTTCTTCCTCTATACCTGAGGCCTCTTATCCCCCTCTGCTTTCCTTCCTTGTCTGGTTCCCACTCCTCATGCCCATAAAGCAGCTTGTTTTTCCTCTCTTTTTCACTCCTTGTTTATCCTAAATCTTTTTAAAGATTATTCCCTCCTCCCGATCTCCCCAGTAAATCCATTAGGTGAAGTGATTAATTCACTGTGCCCCAGCAACCTGCCACAGCCACATTTTGAAGGGTAACGTGTCATTGCACACAGGGGATACGACAAAGCTGAATTAAGTGAATTTGCCTTTGTTGCAGAGGAAGCCAGTAGCGTATCTTGAGCCCAACTCTGTACCTCTAAGTCTGAAAAATATTTAACTCTCTGCATAGGTGATGCTCTCTGATGTCTTAGTTCACTTGGCCCCTCTTGCTGGCCAGCAATTGAATTTAAAACTGATACTGTGGGCTAAAGTGCTCTCATTGGATTATTTCATCTAACTAAGCAACGGAAATCAGAAATGCTCACTGATTAGAAATACAGTTATTGCTGTATATACTCAGAGTTATTTAACAAGTTATTGTTATTAACAAGACTGAACATCTTAATGTAAAGTTCAACAGTACCACGTGACAATATGCCTCCTCCTGTCCCCCCAGGAAGTCTCACCCTAATTCTGAATATTAGGCATTATCTTAAACCTTTCAAGAATGAGGCTTTATCGCCTTCCCAGTGCTCTGTATGTTTGTGTTAACTACAATAATGCATGATATTTTTGTTATCTACATGAATGTCTAATACCCATTCAGTTTTGTAATTTCTTGGCTTCAGAGATTCCAGTGGCAACGAATCCTTCAGACTGATTATACACTGTGAAAAGGAAGGTTCTGATTCTGGGAGCTAAGCCAAAGCAGGGAGCTTGTTGGTATGGAAGATATTTTTAATTGAGGAATGAACTTTTTTTAAAAACAAACAACCTGTGTGTGTCTTAGTTCTCTGCTAGGCTGATGATGTGACAATTTCTTATGTTATCTCAATGCTTTGGTTCAACCCTAAGAGAAAAGGGTAAAATAGCAATTCTGGTAAGAGCAATGCCAATGAAAGAGCAATACATATATTTCTTAACATATTCATACACATCCATTTGCTTGTTTCTTGACAGATGAATTTTCAGGACAGCATTGCTCTGTTGGCACATCAATGCTCATGAATACAGTACACCAGGGGAAATAAAAAATGGATTTTATTAAGTTTATTAGCAGCTAAAAACATGATACTTCAATGCTGGAAGTAAAGTAATCCACCTACACAATTTGAATGGAATGAACATTTGGCTTCAACCACAGCTCATATGTAAAATATAAATCCAGTTTCTCCATTGGAAATCCTTTGGGGTCTGGTTTTACACTACCTTGATCAAACCAAGAATTAAAGTTCAAGCTAGTTTCCATTCCCATATGGCAACATGACCTACACGTTTGTATTAGTGGTGCTACTCCTTCCACACCTCTCTTCATATCAGCATTTCCCCCAGCTTCTCTCTCTCTTTTTTTTATTTCCTTTCTTTCAAATTTAAGAGGAATTCTAACATCATAGAGAGAATATATTGTAAAAACAATGGGAAAAGTCATTCAAAACCTGAAAGACACTTCTAAATGAGGTCTCACCTCTCTGCCTCTAAGTATCACCTATGGAAGAGAGAGCTGTTATTGGATACAGATAACACAAGGAAAGTTCAATTATTTTTGCAAGAATCTTGGAGCTTAATATAGTTATTTTCAACCTAAAGAACAGAGGAAAACACAGAGGCTGCATGTTTAAGGCTGTATTACAAGAACTGGGCTTGTGAGAACCAGTACTTCTGGGTTCAGTCCCATCTCTGTTCCAGATATACACTGCACCTCTTGGGATTCCCTCTGTACTGCAGTGACAAAACTTTCCCATCTGTAAAACAAAGACTCACGTCCCACAAAAAGATGCTGCAGGGCTTGGTTCATATCTACAGCATTCTGAAGTTCTGGGACGAAAATAAGTGTTTAAATCTGAAATACTGATTGTATACACCTACTAGCAATCTCCACAATAAGCTGTGGTGACACATTCTGACTTTTACCTTACTAGAAGAAGACAGACTTGATTTCCTCCCAGATCTCACTGTTGGCACCTGGGGAGGCAGCTGGAAAGCAGAAGGCAATGCTACTGCTGGTTCTCACAGCATGGAAGACTCTCCAGCTGACTTGGACACCTCAACATCTATCAGTCAGAGCTGTCCTGTTAATGACCATGACAGGTAGGCTGAGGTTGCTACAGATCAGGAACTGTAAGCAGCTCACACTGGTTGTGTTCACACCTTCAGGTTGCTGCTATTTCTCTGGAAAACCAAAGCTCTTGATTAGCATAAGATAGTATCAGCTCCAGGCAAACTTCCCCCATCAATCAAGGAAGCAATGGCTCTGATAAACTAGACTACCTTCCTCTTATCCCAAGATATGGGTACTTTAGTAAACACTGTTAACCAACAGCCACAGTTACAAGAACAAATGGGAGAAAAATGATGGATAAGTAGGATACCACATCTGGATACCAACCATTGCACTTATCTATGCAAGAAAGTAGCAGTTGCCATTACTGTACTGTTTTAGCAGTGAAGTGCAGGGAAACAACAACAAACTCCAATTAATCACTTGCCTGCGTACAGGAGGGAGTTAAATCAGCTAATCGTGTGTGCCATCACAGGCTGGGTACTACACCATAGCTCAGAAAGTCAAGCAGGTAGCAATCATTCCTTATCTGTACAAGCAGCCATATTTTAATACACGGTGCTTCACCCCACCCTTTTCAGAGAAGATTGATAAGCAAAATGATGAAGCTTTAATGAGCTTAATTGCAAATGCCTTATGTTCTTGCATTGTTGCCAAACAGCTACTTCAACATCCAGCAGTTTACTTAATAACTCCCCCCTCCTCTTCCCTACCCCCTCCAAGCCCAGTAATGCAATTATTCTTGTGGCAACCCCCTATTTCACTTTTCTTTATTTATTTCCCCCTCCCCCCTTGAATTACTGTAAATGGGTGTCTTTGAAAGCAGGGTGGCAGGCAGCTTTTGGTACAGGGCTTACCAAGAAACCCTCCATCAAAGAGGCCTTTGTGAGCATGCTCTGGAACGAGGCCAATCAGATCATCTTGCTGTCTGTCTCTGAAGAAAATTCGCCCCTGGTATGCAAACCAAGCCAAGTGCTGTAGACAGGGTGACTGCACTCCTAGTCCAACCTGTCTTAGTTGAGTGAAAAAATGCTGAAGGGAAAATTACCTGTTTGGCTCCAGACTGAATTAACTTTTTAATATACAAGTATGTTTATTATTTTTCCTTAAAAGTGTGTCTGCCTATCTAATACATTCATTAATGTTATCTGGTCAGTTTGCTTGAAATATTATGAAAAACGTGCAAATGCAATAAGGCTACAGTGCTTGGAGGCAAAGCAAGATGTATTTTCTAATTATATGACAGAAATTGACATTGTTATTAACAAATGACAATACAGAGTAATCTCCTTATGTTAACAATAGTGCAAGCTAGGATGTCTCGCCCATCATCCCCAGCACACCAGGAGCGGGGCAGGCTTCGACACCAGCTCCATCCTCATTCACCTGCTACCCCAAATCCTCAGTTTCACCTGGTGGGACCCTTCTGGAGCCAGGTTTCAGGGCCTGGCTCTCCCAGCTCTTGCAGGGCCTCTGCCCCAGAGGATCCTCCTGGGTGATGCTGGGCCCTCCCAGGTCCTCTCAGGCGATGTTGGGTTCTGCAAACTGAGGGGCTCTGGAGCCCCACTCTGCTCCACCTCATCCTCAGAAATCACTCATTTTCACCATCCTTGAGCTGCTTCTCATGTCTCATATGATTTGCCTATACTATTAAGGACTGTAGATGGAACGCTGAGCACTGCTGCTTGCACTCAGCTCGCTCTTCCCTTCCCTTGGCACAGCTGTCTTCTCCTCTGCCTATCTCAAATTCCTCCCTCCCTCCGCTACCACTTCCCCTCGCAGCTTCCTCCTGCTCCCTATGTGCTCTTGACTCTTTTGTTCTCCTTTTTAGAAACACCTTGTAAGTGCCAGACAGGAATTTCCCGACACTATGTCCCGCATTAAGCGAGCGATAATGGCAGAAACAATAGAGAATTATGTCAGTAGGGTGCCCTAACAAAAGAGTAGAATTTAAATGAGGAGGCAGCTTTGGTCTTTGGAATTCGTCCACTATAAACGACTCTTCTTTTATTAGCATGTCTAGTTTAAGTGGAACACATTGTAGTTTTGAATGGACAATAATAAAGAAGGATCATATGTTCTACTCTTACATGTGTACTTAACATTCCCTGGAGCTCCTCTCTCTCTCTGACATCCCCTCTCCTTCCTCCACTTCTGTCCCCGTATTTCTCTCTGTATATAACTATCTTTCTTCATCTTTTTTTTTTTCCCCCCTCTCTGAAGAACCCAGAAGTTCTCATCCAGAGCTATGTAAAATAAAACATGTTACTTCAGCAAGCTACTCACGCACCTTTCTCGCTCACAAAAGTTTTTGAAAATAATATAGAAGAAAACTCAAGTTGTAAAATGTATTTACAAAAACAGTTGACCTTAAACCTGTCCAGGTTGTTCCTCTCTGAAAGTATAAGTGACAGCAGGAACTCTTTGTTCCCATCTTTGTCTCGGTCCTAACAGCATCCTCCCAGGCTGAATAATTAGAAGAAAAGTTATCTAAAAGTAGAGTTTCTTAAGTAACTGTTTCTTCTTAACACTCCTCTATGAGCTGTACTGGTGTCAGATTCTCCAGTTGTACTGCATGGCAGGTTTTGCAAATTAATCCATGTTGGGAAAAAAAACACACACAAAAAAACCCAAAAAAACCTGACTTTTTAAGCTTGGGTCATTGACAACAGAACACTATGACCAGCTGAACTGGCCATAGGTGGAGACCTGTAACCAGCACTACTTCCACTGTGCTCTTGATTTGTAACTCAGTGGCCTGTGGGTTACAGTCAGGGAGACCTCTCTTTTTTTTGCTGCTCACACCACGGATTCGTTTTTACTTATCTGTGATCTGTTTTACCAGTCCCTGACAAAGTTACAATAAAAACACCATCTTTATTCCTTCTAGCAGTGCATAAAAAGAAAAATTTCACTTGGCTTATTTCCCCCTTACAGTCTACGGTAGTGCCAAGTACTATCTCAGATCAGGTAAAAGAATAATGTAATAATTTCAATAGCCTTAAATCAAGCTGGTCAGCATCAAGATGCTCTGATTTCTGAAGCACTCTGAGGAGTTCTGAGGGGTCTTTATGGAATCAATCATTCTGGCACATCGCACAACCAGAAAAAAAACAAACCTTTTTCTTCTATGCACTAATTTGTCATAGGAATCAGTTCTCTTGACATTGGCTTCTTTGCCAATAGATGACAGTCTAGAGAATATACATAAGAGGAGCCACAGACTAAGAAAGCTACAGATAGTAGATTACAGAGTGAAGAGCAGTCCAAAAATTCTATATTAAACCACACAAAAAATGAAACTTGTCCTCTCTGAGAGACAAAGACTTTTGCTCTATATTCTCGTTTTTCATTTCCCAAGTGTGTTTTTCAAAGGATGCTCTACTTGTAAAAAAGAATACTATGACTAATAGCTATTTTCCATTCACTCCGCTTCCTGTAGGTATTTACTCCTTGGTGAGATCTCTCATGTTTGGGGCCAGGTGGGGGTCCTACGTACAGCTGAAACATGCTTAATTTATAGCCCAGTACATGATTAGACAAAGAAAGAAAAATGCCCCCCAGCTTTGACATGCTGACACTGCCTCTGCACCTTGCACACGGGTCCCCATGTTATAGTTCTTGCCTGTTTAACACCCAACAGTTCTAAGGACCTTAGAACAAAGCCTATGACTCCTGTAAATACAAACAGGAAGGAGCGCTGGGATACATTCAGGAAAATGTGGTGGCACAATGTAACCCAAACTATGATATGCTTCTCATTAGAACAGGTGAGCTTCCTCAAAGCAGCCATACAGGTTGTTCCAGAAGAAGGGCCTTCACTGCCACAGCAGTTCATGCCACTAGGACAGCTGCTAAAGTACACAGACCTTTTTTAAAAAACAATGTCCATTTGCAAATGAATGTATTCCTAATGCCCTGGAATAGGAACATGAAACAACCAAGACTCAAAACTTCTGCAAGACCAATTCCCTTAATGATCCCAATTTTAGAGTCAGAAATGGATGAAGTCAATATCAAACACAGGATGTGCAGAAGGAGTTCCTGCTCCGGTGTTCAAACCACGAGATAATTCCTCTGCTTTCAGGCCCTGATCCAGAGCAAATCAGTTGGAGTCCTTCTATTGAGTTCTCAATCAGCAGTGTAATCACTTTAGCATGTGTCAGGATTAAAACCAGCCCTCCAAATAAGACCATGTCTACACTGCAAATGCCTTACTGATAAAGGAATACCAGCACAGTAAACAGACAAAGCATTCCTGGGGCGGTGTAAACTTACACTGGCAAATCTGCTCTTTGTAGCGGTATAGTAAAATCATCCCCGCAAGCAAAACAAGCACCATTTTTAGGTATAATTGCATCTACACGTGTAGTGTTTGCCCACTGAGAGGTGTCAGTCTGACCAGAACAGCTGTGCTGATAGAAATCTGCAGCACAGACAAGGCCTTATTTTTTTATGTTTTATTTCTGTAAAGTAATTAATAACAATCAACATTGACTCTGTGGTCAAAGAGGTGTCAGTTTGTCACAGATTTCTGTAGAGGTTTACACAAACTGGTTGATGTAAGGAAAAGAAAGGAATTTAACATGGTTACATGGGCTTGCCTTGGCTGGTTTTTAGAAGAGTGTACAGTTATGGAAATCAGATATACTGTGTGGAAACACCATTTCTGGACACAAAGCCAGGCTTTGTGTGTTTACAGCCAGATTTTTCCAAGACCCTATTCAGTAAAGTCCTGTAGTCATACAGTGCTAGTTGCACAGAAAAAGGAAAGTGGTGGAGGAAAATGGTGACATGCAAGAGATCCCTCACATGGGGAGCTCTCCTCCAAGTCTGCTATGATACACATCCTCTCACTGCAGATACATATATTCCTGCACGTTATGTCTCACTCTTGCTTTGAGAAATAAGCACAGGAGATTAAAAAGAAGAAATACAAGGAATATACAACAAATACAAATATAACCAGCTAGAAAGGGGCAAAAATCTTAGTGAGGAAAATTTTTCTGGAGGGAAAAGATGCTTTTTCTGGGATGTTTTTAAAAAACAAGAACCGTAGGTCAGCCTAGAAAAGTCCCCTTCTGCACTAGAATCACACCATTGTACCTAATGTGGCAGTACGATCCAAATCCTGCTTTGAAAACTTGTTGAGATCCATTTAAACCAGATTTGACTTAATGATGTGAGATCTGAGAAAATTATGTGAGGAAACCCTAATTTAACAACCAATCCCTTGAATCTCATTTCCTTACTCCCAGTGGAATATAATTCTGATAACATAATACGAATTCCCCCTACTCTTCACTCCTTTTGCATATGCCTAATGCAATCACTGCTGTCTGCTGACTCTCATTCTCACCAGTGACTTTTCTGCTTCGTCTGCTCCCTCCTGCTCTCACATAAGGCAGGGTGCCTGATTCACCCAGCTCCTGCTGCTTACCTTTTTGCTGTATTTTCAGTTGGCAGAAGGCTCTCTTCCTGGGACATACCTGCAGTCACCATTTCTAATCCTTCAACTCCATTATCTTCCATTCCATATTGAGGTAATCTTTCTGATCTCCCTTTCTTTCATAGCATCACAGCATCATTAAGGTTCAAAAAGGACCACTAAGATCATCTAGTCCAACTGTCAACCCATCACCACCACGACCACTTTCATCAACTCAAAGGACACTTTCACTCTCCTTTCCATTACCCTCCACTGATTTACTCCTAACCATCTTCATCTGACAGAAAAGACAACTCAGTGACACTACCATTGTCCTTTCTGAAGCCAAAGCCTCTAATTCCTAACCAAATGCTGGCATTCCTCTTTCTTTCCATACATACCCAGACCATCATCCTATGTTAGCCAGTACCACATAAATCATCTTTACTTCCTTTTCCCCACAAGGAAGAATTAGGTAATTAAGTGTAATTGGAGCCTCAGCTATCTTTTGGTTACTGCCTCCTCAGCTTCTAGTTTTTCCAAACAGTCCTAAATGAAAAAGGCATGAACTGCTTCTTGCCTCTATTCCCATCTTCTCTCTTAACAAAGAGCTGTGCTCACTTGCTAAACACTGCCTCAGATTTTCTTCTTTAAGACACGCAATTCACTCTGTGTGACCCACACAGCCGCCGTTCCCCAGTGGAGATATGGGCCCGAACACCTCCCCTCAGGAAGATGAAAAATGAGACAAGTGTGCATACTTGAGAAAGAAATATGAATTTTCTTCCCTCCCTTCTGCCTTGCTGAGCATGTTGCGGTTGTGATGACATGTCTGAGGTGATTAGGCACTCAGCTTGGATGACACGTGTAACTTATCCATGCGGCCAACAAAACCTCCACACAACACCTTCCCATACTTCTCTACAGATCCTCTTGATTCCCTCCCCAGCCTTCAACACCAAGGGAAGTTATTTACGCCTAAATGAATTAGTTTGCTAAGAATAAGTGGAGTGCAGTGAGCCAGCAGTTTTCTTCCACAAAAGAGAAGGAAAAAAAAAATGGTGTGGGGGGGTTCTCATAGCACAGAGTTGCTGAAAACAAATTGGCACGGCTAATTTTGGCCTGACAAGTGCACTAAGGATTCTCTACATTTCCCATACAGGTCAAACTTATCGGTTCACACTTGTTAGTGCAAAAATCTCTCATCCTATCTTTGTTTCTGCCACTTCTCTTATCCTGTCACTTTCCTGGAGTAAGTGTTACTGGCTGGGCACTTCAGTAGCCATTTTTGCAAATGCTCTTATTCCATTACAGAAAGATATTCACACGTAGACACAAACGACAGTAGACTGCAGTGTAGTGCTTATCACAGAGAAAGGACAAGACAGCCCAGCGTACCTACTGTACTGAATGCAGCATAACACAAAGATGATCTTTTTCAGCAGCCTCCCTTCTGCAAGAGACAGGCAGCGTTTCAAGTGAATCCTTTAAGAAAAAAAGCGCAGTTCATACAAAGCACAGAGAGAAGGAGGGAAAAAAAAATCCCATCATGATTCATCACTGCAAAAGGTAGCATTTGTAATTTCCTCTCACTTGTGAGTCCATGGGTCATGGAGTTGACCAGGATTGGAGTGTCCTGAGTTTCAAGTTTGGAGCTGCTACACAGCCTTGTAGTGGGAGTAGCATGCTAACCTGCTGACAAAGTACTTTCCTTTCCAAAGCAGGGAAACAGAAACTTCAGAAATAAAAACCTGGCCAGTGATTTTGAAGGGAGACACCCTGATTTCAGGGGATTGGGATTAGCAGGTGGGAGGAGATCTACTGAGCTTTGCAGCTCAAGGGAAATTGGGTATGCGCTGAATCAGGACTGGGTCAAAGGGAATCTGCTGGACATGGGCTGAACTTGGTCGTGAGCCAGCTACTGCAAAACACTGCTTCGACGCTTGACAGGAAGGGATGTAAAACAGAGCAGGGAGTACACTGGAGATGGAGAGCCCCATTAGCAAGCAGAGCTCTCTTTCCACATAGAGACCTCAGGTCTGTAAGCAGTGCAGTGGTGAGGGGTCTCCAAGGGATGGAGAGGCTTGTTTTATGGTATATTGGATCTTCTGAGAAGTAGGAGACATCATCTAAGCCTTCCCAAGCAAAGGTAAATCTCAGTAACAGCTTGTTTGACATTTTTCATTCAAATCCAAATCATCCTACAGCACATTTCTCTGCTGAGAATGTCAGAGGTGCTAACCACAGATCTCTGAGGAAAGCAGAGGTCAGGCACTGAGGCAAGGTGGTTTTCTGAAACTGTTTTTAGTGCATGCTGGATCCAAAGCAATAATTGGAAGTGTTAGCACTTTTCTTTCTAAAGATGAAAATTTCCTTGTGTAAATTCTTTGCCTTGTAGCCTATCTGTTCTCTGTCACTGGTCTCACATGGGGAGATCTACCATGCACCCAAGGAGTTACAGCTCTCTGCAAGTCCTGCCTGGGACAGGGACACTCTACACCTTGTGCATCTGCATAAACACCCCATCCGTACACTAAGCAGATAAGGCTGAGCATTTTTAATGCCTTTGATTTTGGGGACAGACTGAAACATTGATGTATAACAGCTTTCAACCTACACTGAAAGAGGATGGGGGAGAACCATCAGCCTGCTCCATAAGCATGTGAGATGTTCAGAAGATGTGAAAGTTTGGGATTCCAGTTCAGAATATCCTATACTTTGTGATCCTCTGGTAGGCCAGGCCATTTGCAGATACCATGACTGCTTGGATCCCAGATCTCACATTAGGCCATTTGGAATTTATTTAACACGCCACATATAACACAAGGCTTGCTTCAGAGAAATAGGCAAATCATTTGTAAGAGCACATTTACAAGACCAGAAGTCATGAAAACCATGCTCAGTTCTTGTCAACTTACTCAGGGGGAACTATGTAATCAGCTTAACATAGCAGTTATCCTTTACCTTGGAGGTCAACCTCATAGTTCCATGTCACCATGTTTAGCTATTAATCACTTGGAGTAAATTCATCATTTTTATTTAAACTGTATAAAGTGAGGTTAAATCTGATTTTAGATATCCTCTCTTTTCCAGAGATGCTGCAAGAACCATACAATCTGTAGTTTAATCCCCACCCTTTGGTGAAAAGGAGAAAAAGAGAAAAGAAGAAAAGCTCTTTAAATTTAAGTGAAGGTTGCTAAACTACTTATCTCCTCAGCACAAACTGCTAAGGAGATAGGTAGTTAAGCCATTCAGCACTCCTTCTTTCATCAGTTCCTGTGTTTTCTGTTTGGATCCCACACCAAACTGTTGCTACTGGTGTTTTCTCTTATGTTCTCCATTTCATCTCCTGTGTTATCCATGGCAACTTGTGAAATGAAGGGAATGGACAAACCCTGGGGGTCATTACATGATTAGCTATGATATTCTCCCTTGTCCAAAGCCAGGAGACAGCACTTATGGAAGGCAACATAAAAACACTGTCATCCCCCCATGGTGTCTGGAAACACACTGAGTCCTCCAACTCTGAGAAATGGTCACCCAAAGAGGCCCTTCTGGACAGTGTACCAGCTCATTAAGTGAAAATTACCCGAAGTCGGAAAAGAAAAACAAATAAAAAGAATCAGCATTTCCCATGCCCCTCTTTCCAAAAAATCTCATACTGTATTATCATAAATGTTTGTTTTTTTAATAAGTATGCCAGAAAACTGACAACAGCTCACTCTGTTTTCCCCTGCCCACCACTGCTTTCCTCAGATAGCCTTTCTCTACCTGGGCTTTCCCTGCAGTGAATGAAGCCGTGTCATTTTTGTTTTGAGATTGTTTCAGATTCTGCCACTTTGGGATGAGTCTCCTGTGTGCAAGCTGCATCTGGTTACGCTCCAGAAATGCATTCTGCCAGGTCAAGAGTTTTTCTTTCCTGGGAATTAATTACGAGAAGTCTTCATCTCCAGCATTTACAGCTACTTCTTATTTGCTGCCTACATGCTTTTCACTTTCCTATTTTAAAATGTGTTGGAAATGGTAACAAAAGAGATAATCCGCCTTTGTGGGCATTCCCATAATTAGCAACACACACATCTGGATAGAGTTTCAATAGTCCACTGTTACTCAAACAATCTGTAATCACGCAGACCGTGCAGTGAACCAGCAGACCGGAGCATATAGCTTTTCATTATTATGTGGCATACAGTACCCACAATATACAAATAAACTCAAAACCTGCAGCAGCAACAATGACACATTCTGTGTGGCCTTAGTCACTGAACAGCTTTCTAAGAAGTCTTTATCGAAAGATGCAATACATCTACTAATTATTTGGGTTTGTAAGTAGGTAGGAGGTATAGGAAAATCTTGCTGCATCTGTTCGACATTTGAAAGAGTCAAGTCCAGCAGCGTTTATAGGGTTTAAAAATGAAGACTATAAAAACCTAGAGCTCAGAGCTTAGTTATGTGGGTGCACAGCACCACGTAACAGTAGCTGATTTTACAGGATGCGTAACAATACACACCAGCATAGCCAAAGGCAGGATCAAGCCCTTAACATTTCTTATTGTGATTCGTGCTCAAAGATCTGTTTCAGCCTGGATGCGATGATTCACATTCTCCATTCCCCCAGTGCTTTATCCCCTCCTTCCTCATGACCCAAGCTAACTTTTTATTAACATGCTCTGGGTGCAGTCACATTTTTAATCCCTGTTTTATGGATATCATCCTACAACCTGTACTCACAGCGGCAGTTCCAAATGCCATAAGCAGAGCTCCACCACAAAGACAGTGAGATCAGCCTGCCTGGAAACAGTTCTTGCAGAGAGAGAAGAGGCTCTTCCTGCTCCTTGGCTAAAGAGTTTGCTTTTCAGTGCCAGAGTGGCCAGAACTCCCCAGCACACAACAAAGTAGGAATCCCCTCCCCAGGTTGTTCAGCACTAACAGCTTTTTGAGAAACACACCTCAGTGTGACCTCACCTGAGCCCACACTGCAATAACTATCACCAGGCAGTGATGGTTCACTTCTACATGATCATTCAGAAGTTTTGAAAGATCTCCTTGCGAGTAATTAACGACAAGATGAGAAGTTAACTTTTTACCACAACAAGAACAGATAATTCTCTTAATCAACACCAGCTTATGGAGAAGTAGCACCGGGTTGTCAAAATTTGAAGACTGACATTTCTCAAGTCAAGAACTGTAGAGGGAGGGTACTATCAGTAAAGTGCTTTCTTTATACAGAGAATGCAGTTGCTAAGTGGGTGAACACGACTTAATGGTGATACCCTGGCTTTGTAGCTCAGGAGTTCTCCCTGCAGCTCTTCTTGTTGCTAACTTAATCTAAAGATATAATTTTTAATCTTGATACGCTTTTGCTTGCCCATTTGCAATACAGAACAACACTACAGTAGTGGCAGTGTTCCCTTGACCCAGAAAAAACCTGCCAGTCTACTTTGCATCTTCTGCAGCTTGCCTAAACAGCTCTAAGTTTGGGTAAGCTTGAAAACATTTCGTTCTAGCAGGACAGAGTTTGGATATGTACCTGTTGTAAAGACTCTCAGAGCTCCTGGAAACAAGACCAAAATAGACACAGTATTGAGCTTTACAGCTTGGCCTTCTGCTCCAGGATTAAGGATATTTCAGAGCATGATAAGACCAATACTTTTTTCTCCTTTCTCTTCTCAAATTCTGTAAAATGCTTTGTGATTGAGGTTAGATACATCCAGGGTCATTAAACTGAGTTGTGGTAAATACACCGATTTATTCTTTTTTAAAACTTGCCTATTTACATGGTCCTATTAAACAATAATTCTTTAACAATACAAGCTGATATTCACCAAAACCTTATGTCTGCACGTGGCACACATTCTGGCAGTACAAATCCACATGACAATTATCTGGGTGATTTCACTAGCTCTTGGGTTACAGATCTAAGTGGAAATGACAATAAATATTTGCCAGCCAATCTCACGCCTTTTTCAACCAAATACAAGCAAAGAATTTCTCCTCGTATGTGACAACACATTCTTATTTCTCAAAGGTATTGTACAGCTACATTAATGCACAAGAAGTGTGCTGAGGTGATGAGCTGAAAAAAAACTATGAAGATGCCAATCAAAACTTAGGATACTGACAAACACTAAGGAAATTCAAACCCAGGTGAAAAAGCTGAAGCTCGAGGCCCATGTGAAATTCAAGAGACAATCTTGGAAGTTATCTTTGATTAAAAAAAGTTACACTTCTTTTCTTATGAAATCTAGATTGTTATTTGACTTTTTGAAAGTAAAGTTACAGTAAGGAAAACTATCTCAAACTGTGCAGGGGTAAGCTAATTTTGAATATAGCTGAACAATATATCAGCAAAGTATTCCTTTCAGCTTCCTGGAGACTTGTATATTGCCAATTTATAATTAGTTGCAGATTTTCAATTACTTTCTAGCTAACAAAACAGTTTCATTTGTATTGTTTACTTACCACTTAACTCAAATTGTACCCAAATTGGTTATTTTAAAATGTGACATAGATTTTCAGGGCCAAAGCAAATTCTATATATTTCGGTGTAACAAACATCTGTATTTCAGTCTTCAGTGATAAAAGCATACAGGATTTGGCCTAAACTCAATCAACTCCATCACAATCTCAAAATGCCTCCTGTGCAATTTGTCAAAAGCAGATTTCTTGGCAACAACACATAAAACTACAGCAACATATAATGAAGAACATAATCTCAGAAAATAGGCAAAGTTTGTTTTGTGTACTAATTGAAACTGGGAAACCACTGTAGGCAAATTTAAATTCAACAGAAGATCAAAGAAATTAAGCATCAAAATATCAGTCACTGCTACCGCGTGTAAATATAGCCCACTGCATTTGGTTTCCTCTTGATGGCCTCATTCATCAAGAGCATACTAAAATCAAGGTGCAGAAATTGGGGGAAGAGCGCATAACATGAGTGATTTTATTTGGTGTTACTCAGTGCCAGACAGACCTTAGCTAGCTGTGTTACATAACAGTCTTCACAATAATGCACACTGCTATAAGATTTAAGAACTGGCTGTCCACAGCAATAGCCCACACCAAGAGATTCCTGTTATCAGGGGAGAGAACTGTTCTCCACCCCCTCTCCGTCCACACATTAATTAAATACAGGTGACTTCTGACTTTCAGGATAGTAAGTGTAAGCCTCCCTGTTCAGCCCTTGTTACAGTTCTCATATGTAACTGATCGCCCTTCTCATCCTAAATAACCCCAGTTCTGCTAGATCTTTCCTCTGGAATTTTCTACTGAACACTTCTAATTGTTCTGAAAATCCTTTGAGTTTCAGTAGATGATGGGGGAAGCCATCTGTTATCTGGGTTAGACAGTATCTTGAAGATAAGGACGCACCCAGCGTGGAGCACAACTCCCCATCCCTTTCTCAGCAGTTGCACCTGGGGGGTGTCCTCTTTGAACTTGCTGGGATGGCCCCAAGGTCTCTTGCCTGATGAGTTATGGCAGACACAGGGCTTACAAACTCACCCTAACTGAATGCATATTTCTGTTGCAGATATTTCCTTTATCTTTAGCATGACAACAGTTACTCAAACTCACATTATTTAACTAGTTACTTTCGTAGAGCTGTTCTACAGTTTCACCTCATCTCCAGATCAGTCCTAGGCTCTTGCCATGATGCCTGGCTGTCAAAGCCAGCAGAGATCACAGACCCACCAGCAAAGGATGACTGCAACAAGTGGGCAGATGAGGTGGGTTCACCAGGCTGGATAAAGCTTCTCTGTTCGTTTTAGTCTGTACTTTGATTTCATTTTCGGCTCAGGGCTGGTGCGTGTTTCATGACCTGCACTGGATAAGATTAGGTCATGCAAACAAGCAGCTGATGCTTTTCCAATGTAGAAGCATCTTCTGGGGAAAATGTTATTATTCACTTTATTGCCTTGTTTCTTCTCCTTTTCAGTATAGCACAACTGCACTAGAGCAGTCTATATAATGCAGATCCTTAATGCTAACCTACAGTATTTCCTACTGAATGTTACCTAATTATATTCAATGCACAATAGCAATTTAATACAATATATACATTAAAAAACCTGAGGTCTATCATTCCTACCATACCCACTCCTGAACACCCATTATTGTCTCCTTCCAGCAGTAAGAAATGTGCATTTAATCTTACTTTTAACTTTGAGTCTTTAAATCAGTTTTAAATCCATGACAAGACTTTACATCCTACCCCATTGTTAGCAAGATTCCTTAATTGCCTCCTTTAAAAGACTTTATCCAACCCTTTTGAAAGTTTAAATAAATTATATCCACTGATTCTCCTTTATCCATTATTTGTTAACTATTTCAAAGAAACCTGACAGGCTATAGAAATCGTGCTGATTTGTCCCCATCATATTATCCTTATCTAGGTCCTTTATAACATGATCTTTAATCATCCTCTCAACCGTTATTCTTTACACCGAGTTGCCTCCCAGATTTATAATTTCAGGGACTGCCCATATCACCTTTTAAAAAAAGAGAACAATGTTGATCATCCTCCCATGAAACTCACTTCCCTTCCCTTCCCTCTCTCCTCCTAAATAAGAGTATCAACATTTGTTAGTTGTTCTGTTTCCAGACATGGTAATTTACATTTATGACCTCTAGGCTTGATTATTGCACCTAGATGTATTTAGAGGTGAATCTGCCAATTCTGAAAAACCTGGAACTGCAACAGATGCCAACAGCCCAGTCTGCATCGCTGTGAATACATCTGGATGGAACTCTCCTTTCCTCACTGGCTCTCTGCAAAACACAACAGAATATCTCAATCTTGACATTCAAGATCCATGCTACACTGAATGAGACAACCTCCTGTAAACTGAACTACGCCCTTTTCTGAGGATCTGCTGCACAATTAGTCAGCAGCAAAGATGGGGCTTGCGAAACTCAGAAGACAGATGTCTCAAAGGCTGGTGCAAGAGTAAAAGTAGCTTTTGCAAGAGAAGAAGAAGAAAGAAATCTTACCACTTTTCCAACAAAGAGCAGAATTAATTACTTGAGTTTTTATTAATGAAAGAAAATAATCATATCCAGACCTTTGCTCAGACAGTGGATGGACAGAAAATTAAGGATTTGAGATACGTATGTAGGATGCTCTGAAAGTAATGACTCCTGTTTAGATTCATGAAAACTAGAGTGGATTAAAAAAAAACCAAAACAACAGCACTCCTTGATAGAGAAAATCCTCAGCTGCAAAACGCTATTTTTCAATGTAGTCACCACCATTAACTATGCATTTTCACCAGTGATGAACAAGAGTCTGCATGCTGCAATGTAAAAATCTGCACCAGTGGAGGTGACCCACTATTTCAAAGATGCTATGATAGCATAATTGCTAGGAAAAATTTGCCCACACATCCCCTCTTTTATCAGCCTGAACAGATGGAAATCAGAAAGCACCAAATCCAGACTATATGGTCAGTACGGTAGGACAGTCCAGCCAAGATCAGCAACATGCTGCCATCTGTTGCAACGTAACAAAATGTAATGGGTTATTGGCAGGAAGGTTCAGCCACTCCTGCCATACCACTAACATCCACCTCTGATGTCGTGGGGTAACATAATAAAATAAGAGGTATTGCTTTCAGAGCAGCCCTCGTGTATTCTTACTTAAACTTTAAAATGCATAAGGCATTCAAACATCGTTTTCACAAGAGAGCAAGACCTAAAAATCTAGAGTACTATTCTGCTCCTGAGTTTCCTCCAAACTCATATCATTGCCATACAGATCCAATTATCTATTACAAATTAATTCTTCTACTTCTCCCAGCACATTTTTATCCCTTTGTCTCTGTCAGAACGCTGCTGTCACTACTTGCAAAGCAATCCAATGGAGGAGGTATTTCCCCATTGCTTAGTGATGCAAACAAATAATCTAGCTTTTCTACACTCTCTTGCTCATCAAGCTGAACTGGGTTTGACAACTGGAATGTATTAATTAAACCCTTGCACATTTAAGGGGAAAAGAGTCACTCTGCCAAATAAAATGGGACAATAATGAGGTAGCACTGGAGCATTCTACTGAGAAGTTGCCACATTTCTAGACATGCATTCATTCATCCGCTCATCCCTCCTCTCCCCCAGGATCACCAGTTTGGAATGAAGTTTAGAAACAAGTACAACAGCAAGAAGCAGAGAAAAGCGGGTGCAGAATACAGAATTCAATTTCCCTTACTAACAACATGAAAAACTGGCTGTTTTTAAAACTATCGTGTATTATTTGCTCCCACCACATTTATAGAGAAAAACAAAAGGCCCACACTTCGCCACGTAAACATTCAGGTTCAAGGCCATTTTGACCTGCTCGGTAAAGGCAGAGATTTACCATCACATATGGGAACTGAACAACCCTCTTTTGGGTTTTATGAATTACTTCCACTATTGGAGTGCTCCTTAATTTCGTAGAGAAGTGCACAACTGGGGGAGATATTTTCAAGGCTTGGCTTCCGCTACAAAAGGCCTTATTGCAGGGCTCGAGAAGAGAGAATACCCAAATTTCACCTTTCTCCTTTCCAGGCTGTATGTTAGGACACTGATTTGTTGTTTGCAGCAACAGCAGTCACCTGGACTGATTAGTGCCGTTGTTAGATGGCTACAAAGAAGTCCTGTCACTGCATCCTCTAATAGCTTTGTGTTGCCCAGGGTAGCCTGAAAGGGAGAGCTACACACCAAACACTTGGAAACAATTAATTGCTCGAGAGAGATTGTAAACTTCATAAGTAGGCCACACAGATCACATCTTTACCACCAACATGTTGAACCATTTATAAGAAAGTTTTGTAATTCTGCATAATTAAGTCTCTAAGTAATGTAGGTTTGAAGACTACAGGGCAACTGTATTTAAGATTGATGCTATTTTAATTACATAGAGAAGACAATTTAGAAAGAAGCCTTGCAGTTTATTACATTTACTTCTGTCAAATAACTTATAATTGTGTGCCAAGGTGCCTGAGAAAAGTATTGTGGGTTGATTTTTTTTTTGCCTTTTTAAACAGCTTATGCCACTCGAAAAGGATTACTCTCTTTGTAAGTTGCTGTTTCAACTGAAGGGTACCAATTAATTAAGCCATTTACATAAAACTGTCTTGGATCAGCTACCTGCAAAGATAAAGGCTGAAATCTACCTTCTAATTGAACAAATAAAGTTTTAAAAATAAATATATGTTGGTAATTATCTGTAATAATACAAATTAGGAAATTTAGCTGATAAAATGAATATGTCAGAAATTAAGAGTAAATTATTATCATCCAAATTGAAAAAGAAATTCCATCAAAAAAACCCAGCAGCATTCTTTTAATTTATCTTTCATTTATTGTCACGTTACATATCTGTGTATCATTTGATGTTTTGCAATATCATGATGCAAAGTTAGAGGAGGTGGAAAGTGTCTTTATTTCAAGGAATGTGCTCATTCTGATTTTTTTTTTTTTTTGGTGTGGGGTGGACAGGAGAGAAAAGAGCCTTCATTTATCACAGACAGTCATTATACCATCCCCTGCTGTGTATAAGTGACATTATTTAGCAAAATAAGTACTTCAGCACACACAATCAAAAATAAACTATATTTATCTAACTAACTGTATGCAACTGATATGAGTTCACAGTATGCTGATATATCAAGTAAAATAATGCATGTCTTTTGCTGCACCAGTTTTAGCAAGAGAAACACAGCTTAGAGCAAAATCTTGGTCTCTCTAGCACTCAACTACGATCCATATTTTTTCCTCTATACCTAACAGAAGAATTTTTTGTACAAAAACTTCTATCTACAGAACTCCACTCATGCCAGTGGAGAAACAGATCTACACTGGAGATTTCCACTGCAGCTACAGCAGCACAGACAGACAGACCCCATGAAAAATACTTTTTGTGTTCAACCTCTAGCACAGAAGGTGGTTTCTCAGTCTCCACCTGTGTGTTGGTTCAGCTGATTAATGGTCTGACTGTGACAGCTGTTACACATAGAAAACTCAATGTGAAGCAAGTGGCAGGGTTTTCTTCCCTGCATAATGACTTGGGAATAGAATTCTGAGTCATATCACACATTCTGAGTCAGGTCTCTTCCCTTTCTAATTATTTCATTATTTGCTAATTAATGGGATGTGTTTTCTTCCAATATATCCCAGCTAACTGCTCTTGCCAAATCAAGCTTATAATACTAAAAATTTAATCCAGAGAAGTTTCATTTTAAAGCTTGCTTTATCTCTCTCAAAGTGGAGATTCAGAACCTCAGAAGCAGCTGAGATTACATGTGATGTGGTGCACTTACTGAACCAGATCTTTATGTTTTATGAAAACATTTATGTATATGGGTTGGTGTACTCACTGGGAATATTCATCTACATAATAATAAGCACAAAAGTAAGGACCTGTGAGATCAGGGCCCCAATCTGCAGGAGATTTTACACTGCAAAAATCCCAATCGAGAGTCACCAACCCTGGACGTTTCCAGAAAAACAAAAGGGTAGATGCTACATTGGGTGACATGGCTCAGTAGTATCACGGTGATAGGCTGATGGCTAGACTAGAGGATCTCAGTGGTCTTCCCAACTGTAATGATGCTATAGTAAAAAACAAAACAAAACAAAACCAAAAAATCCAAAGACTCGGAGGCAGGATTACTGAGTTTCTACATCTAGAATCAGAACTGAGAACATAAGCTCTTTGAGTCACAGAACAGACCTGATCTGGAGTTGCTGCTGTTGGACATCAACCATTCCACACTGGATTGCAGCCTCTGTGCTCCTGCCTACTGGGCATTCCCAGATGTGCCTGTGTGCTCCAAACACAGTGCCCAAGGCCCCTCCAAGTGGAGAACAAGGAGAAGGTGCTGGAGGCAGCTGCGAACGGTAGCACCAACCCTGGGAGAGGCCAAACAGATCGGGGACGTTGTGCATGGATGGGGCTGGCTGTGGTAACGAGGGAGCAGAGCCTGGTGCTGTAATCGACTGAGGAAAGATAAGCTGCCAACGTCAGTGGGCTGCGTGTCAGATGAGCTCCACACGTTTGGCAGTGAACAGCGAGTGCTAACGTACAGCCGCTGGCTTCACGTCAGCTCTCACACTAAATCACTTTCAGGTACCTGTTCTAGTGATTTCTTTAGCTCCAGTCTAAATATAACACTAGGTAAATGTGACAGGCAAAACAGGGACTCTCTTGGCCTGTTTTCATATGTGCTTCAAGGAAACATCACGAAAACAGATAATACTGCAGCGAAAATTGCACTTCTAGCATCATAAGCAAAAATTAAACACAGAGATGTACTCAGCATGCGTACACATAAACCAAAGCATGAATTCACCCATAAGTGGGCAAAAGAAGATATTATTACAGAATGTACACAATCAAGAGAAAAATGAAATGTTTCTTAATCAAATTTTTATCACTGGTCTAAAATTATTGGCAAAATATACTGTGAAAACCCCTAGAACAACACAAGGGAAATGAATGCTGACACTCTGCCTCTATGAAAGCGTGCTATTAACTACTAGAAAGCAACATTTTCATTTTATGTTCTGCAAGTAACATACGATGAGTATAATCACTGCAATGATAACCCATAAATGCATTGTGTACGGTCATTTCATTACAATAGAAACGGGTAACAAATACCATTCACCACATTAGAAGTAATAAAACACACAGCAGAACCCTCCCACACTTCATCCACTCTGCTTCACAGTCACTGGTGCTCACATGATTAATAAACACCATGTGGCCCATAAGAATATGTTCCTACTTGCACTGGGAAGCTCATCTTTCCTCTTTTGCCTACGGCTCTTTTATTGTTCTCCACCTCTGATTCCAGAATATGACACCACTTCACAAAATGCTTAGGGACGCATCATCTATGGAAGATTCCATGCTGAATACACCTCTGCCTTGCTTCACTGTACATGTGTCAAAAGTGAAATTACTTCTTGCCATTAACAGCAAGTGTTTTTTAGAGGAGACAATCCTGAGAAATTACTCAAAGGGTAGATGCTATCTACGTTTAAAGAGAAGGTCCACTCCCTTGGCAGAAAATCCAAAATGTTCTCCTTGGCAGGAATATATACACATTTTCAATCTCGAGATTGATTTGAACTAGAGAAAATAACTCTACTATATTACTGGTATCTATTCACATCTAGCTATTTTATCTTAGTCAAAGTTTTAATGTTGCATCAAAAGTTAAACCGCTGCAGCATACATGTGGGGCTGAAGTCTACCCCTTGCTGCTTTCTGTAAGTGGGAAAAAAACAACAAAAAGCACCAAACAGTTTTAAGGAGATTTCCATTTTTGTAGCTCAATCATTATCTATAGGAAGTATATGGTCTTATGAAAGAAAGATCATTAGCTCTGAATTGCACATCCTGTTGACTGTTTTTTTGTGATGCAACAGACTTGGTATATATACATGAAACTATGTCATCTGTCTCCTTTAATTAACATTACCTCCATTAAAGATTTCTGGTTGATGTATCTGGAAATCAGTTTTGTTTGCACTTACAGAACAGGTAGACAGTAGCTAAAAAAGCTGCCCCACTGCCATTACATACAAATGAGTTTGAGAAATAAATTCTAGAAAAGAACTTAATTCAGTTTCTACTTCTGTCTTGCCACAGATGGCTTAGACATTACCTCATTGGCAAGAATCAGAAAGAAACCACTGTTTCAACTTGCCAAGCCTGTGGCTAGCAGTGACATTCTGAGTCTGATCTTAAGTAATGAACCTTAAGTAAAGGGCTATATAACTAATTACTAATCCCTTGAGCTGTCTGGGTTATACAGATGGCACCGTCACTTACTATTTATTTACTTGGGCAAAATTCTGTATCAAAATATTTCAGCAGATCTGCAGAGATCTGGCAAGATAATACAGGGATGGATGACTTAGATATGCCACAGATCAGACAGATCTTCTTAGCAAGTTTATGACAAAAAAAAACAACCAAAACATTAAAACATATGAAGCTATGTATCAAAAAGCAAAATATGCTGCAGATTCCTTTTCTGATTTTTTTAAATTTTATTTAAGAAAGACATATGAAGGAACAGTGTTGCAAAATCTTAATTTTTCATCAGCTAGCTGTATTCCTAATTATTCCTATATTTTATCCTCTACAGATGCCAAAGATAAAATAGAAACATAATTAAATGAACAGCAACGAGATGTCCTGAACCTAAATGTGTCTAAGATAACCTAGTTTTTGGAATCTAAACAAACCTCTCTTTAAACATTTCTTCTGCTGTGTGCCTCACTTGGAAGCATCTTCATTTCCACGTGAAAATCGCAAAATTGAATCCCTGACACCAATGTGACTAAGACCTCGAGAGCTTTTCTTCCTTAAAATGTACAATCATTTCTCACTAGCTGACACTAGCTGTTGACCTGTGTGATTTGTTATCTTCGACATAAAATACACAAAAAGCTTTAGAAATTCCACATACAGGACCATCTGGTTAGTGTTACCCCATTTATTCCACTCTTTTTCCATGAAATGTTTGAACCAGAAGTATACGAAACACTAATAATAAGTAGAATGTTCAACAAATGTTAATGACTGACTATAACATTGCATTTTTCATTCTAAATTCCTCATGGAAGCAATCCGTGTGTTTTTAAAAATCTTCACCATTAGAGAATTTTCTCACTGGCCTGATATTTTTCGTTTTCATAATAGTTGGCAGTTATGTGTGTGTAGAATTCAAACACCGGGAGATAAAAATGGTATACATTTTACTTCTCCATCCCTCACACATGCTTATGCCCTGTGATAGGACTACATCTCTATAGCTCAATGTATTGAATGGGAATAGTACGTGCTGGCTTTCCAGTGCATGGCTAAAATTATTCTGTGCAAAGCACATAGGAACTTTCCTCAAGCTCAGACATGTCAATGGGTGGGAAACCATCTTCTCATCCTACAAGTTTCCAAGAGTTCAAAAGTTTTCCAAGCATAAATGAGCCTGCAAACCAATTGTTTCAATATAATAAAGCACAGAAGAAATTAGCGCACATTCATTCCACTCCAGAAAAGGCAAGAGCCCTTTAATTATCATGCTTCCTTGCTATTTAGACTGAAGAATCATGTTTCACACATCACCTGAATCTTCTGTCTATTGACTCTCCCAGTGAAGACATCTCAGTGTCATTTGTTGTAATTACTCGATTCCAAATTCAAGTTATTCATAGAAGCAGGCATTTGGATCTGTTCTCCACAGCTCCCTGAGGCATAGCCACTTAACTATTTGGATGGATGAGAAAAGGCAATAGACATTAGGTGCGTATATGTAGGTCTCTCTGAAAGTAATGCCTCCTATTTATTACCGTGGAAGCTACAATAGATACAAAGAGAGCAATAACACTGTTCGATGAAGAAAATTCTCAGCTACAAAACACTGTTTTTCATTACAGTCACCACCTTTGGCTATGCATTTTTAGCAGTGATGAAGAAGAACCTGAGTGATATCCTTGTCACCAGCGGAAGTAATCCACTGTTTTGCAGCTTTTGTGATGGAATTGTTGCTGTGAAAATGATGCCGACATAGTCCCACTTTTATCATCCCTAACAGACGGGAGTCAGAGGGACCATATCCAGACTATCTGGGAGATGTAATAGGACAAACTAGCCAAGATCAGCAGCGAATTCCACAGTCTTCAAACTGGTATGGGTTGTGGCATTATTGATTTGCAAGAGAAAAGTTGTCTTCTTGTCTGGCCTGACTCTGGAAGTTTGAGCCTTCAGCCTAGTCTGTCATCATGTAGTGGTTAGAACTGATGGTTTGTCCAGGTCCAAGAAATCCTGAAGGATCAACCCATTTCTATCTCAAAAGACAGTGTACATTGCTTTACCCACTATGTATTGAACTTTTACTTTGATGGAGAATTCTCATGCTACCATACCACACACAGTCATTTTGACCCCAGCTTGTAGTGGTGACATCATGTCTTGTCACCGGTAATGATAAACTCCGGGAAACTGTCACCTGGCAATCTCTGCAATATTCCAACATTGCCACCATTGGTTCCAATGCACTGAAGATGACATTCAGCTCTGAACAGCATTTTCTGGTCATAATCTGCCAATTCACGTGGATGAGCTGACTGAGATGCTCTTATTTTGTGGTGTGACAGGCATGCAGGGCCATCCAGAAAGTGGCTTGTCTTTCATGTCTCTGTCACCACTGCTGAAATGCACCACCCACCATTTCACTGTGCTGACATCCACTGTGTGGTCTCCGTTAAACATTCAGCAAACATTGGAGAACGTCAAAGGATGCAACTTTTTCCTGCATGAAGGAATTCAATGACAAACCTTTGCTTCATACACACTTCCCTATCAGGATCCAGCCTGTCAGACTGCCCCTCTGCTGCCATCTGTTGCACAGCAACAAAATGTAATAGAATATTGGTGGGGAGGTTCAACCTCTACTGCCATACCACCAACACCTACCTCCGATATCAAGGGCCAATATAATAAAATAGGAGGCATTAGTTTCAGAGCAGCCTCATACATCTCTCTCTCATTTTGACAAGAAACTGTTTTTGTCTAAAGCAGAAGGAAAAAAGACAATGGTCGTGTTGTGCAATTGATTTTTTTTGGGGGGGGGGGGGAGGGTCGTCTAAAGATCTCACCCTTCTTTTGCTGAAGTGGTACTGTGCTGGACTGTGAATATAGATCACATAGGGTTCCCTGGCCTCAATAATTCAAAGCAGTGAGAGATGAAGGCTGGGCACACTGCCTTTTGTGAACTGAAGGCCAAAGAGTTTCCTGGCCACATCAACCCATCATGAAACACAGAATTCACTTTCTGCACAGGATCATTAAGGGTTTTGCTTTGTTTTTAATATTAGCCTTTGCTCTTGCAATTGTTTTTTTTTTTAAGTTGTAAGAATCAGGCATCCACTGACATAAGAGCCAGAAAGGGAAACTAATGAGTCCCAACTCAGCTTATTATTCTAGCAGCTAGCAACCTTCTCTCATGCTTTTCAGTACCCCTCCAGACTCTCCCCTCTCCAGTCTGAAAATTATAGCTAAAGCTCTTGTTGGAGAGTGATGCTGCTGGGCGTATCAGCCAACGCCTGGGATACAACAGCAGGGCAAGTGAGTTGTGGGAGCCCCAGTTATAGCCTCCAACACACTACCAGGCAACCGGTGACCAGCTGAGTCAAGGAATGGCCCTGAAATTTTTGTGGAATTGCAATAGGTTGAATTCAATGCCCTTGAATTCATGTGTATAATAGAAATGTATACAACATACATTTCAGAAGAGAAACATATTTTAGGAGCCCATTCATATTCATCATTTCAGTGAACATTTTATAATCTATTTTCATACTTTCAGCAAAACGAAGCGCCACATTTTTGAGCCAGCGGTATCTCCTCACTGAGACTATGTGTGTAGCAAGAGGGAAGTAGGAACAAGATGATGAATGGCTTGAGAAAATTATAAGTAATTTAATTTCCTTTCATATCATCTCAGGTTCATCCTTTCAAACACAATTAGAAATTAAAGAGCTATAATGAATTTTGTCATGGGTGGGGGTTTGGTTTGAAGCAACAACACTATGTTTGATTCAAGAATAATTTGTTGTGACCTATAATACTAGTATGCCAGCTTTTTTAAATTAACTGACCACAACTAGCAAACAGCTATTAACGTGGTGACTGTGTGGGGATACAAAGATATGCGGTGTCTGTGCAGCTGAACCAAAGTATTTTTAAAAGCAAGAAGAAAAAAAAATTAGAGAGGACAGCCTCCTCCCCTCCAACTGGTCACTAAGACAATGAACACATTCAATGTTTACAATCTTTTGTGCTTCTTTATAGGAATATTCCACCAATTTCCAAAAATTATAGCCAGTGGTTGACTTAATATGATTTATGCACTAAAGAAATTACAGTGTTCACAACAGGGCTAAACACTGTATTCAGTCAGTGATTAGCACAACCTTGTATATATGCCATATACCAAAATCATCGTAGAGCTTTGCAATTGATTACAAAATCTTTTGTATGCATAGACAGTAATAAGGCCACTCTGACACCCAAATATCCAGACACTGCATACAATTCACTGTTAAATTCATCCATTCAGTAGCATTGACACCAACCTTTTCTAATTTCTCATCCTAACGAACTGCAGATGTGTCTTTTGTGTTGCAGGCAGAAAGGAAAGACTTAAAGAATGACCTTCAAAATACCAATGCGGCTACGAGCTGGCAGTGGCCACAAGAGCAGTAGTGCTGGCTGTGCTCTCTGCAAGAGGGCTGGAAGCACCAGTGCATCCCAGTGGCCTCCACTGGCAGAAGACAGAAGAGATGAGGTCAAGCTAAGCCCCAGGTCTCACATACAAGACAGAATTATGCTGCTATTGCCTTTGCATCAATAACACATGGTTCATATGAGAATACAGCATATTCTCAGCATGGCAAAAAGTTATGCTTTTTCAGATTTTGAGGAATATGGTTGCCTAAGGACAGATACGTGCTTTGCTATAAGTCTGCCTGGTAGTAAACACCCTTTTAAAGGAGGCAGTAATTCTTTACAAAAGCAAATAATGAAAACTGTACATCTGAAGACACAATGAAGACAGTGTTCTTAGCACACTGAGTAATCTTTACAGCTCAATCTTAAATGATTATGACAAATGAACAAACCAACAAGTCCTTCCTAGTAATAGTAACAACATCAACAACAAAAAAAGAATGAAGAATTCAGTGACTTTTTTCCTCTAAGCAGGAAAATATACATAAGTCCTCTTTGCTTACAATAAAGTACAAGGACATTCCTCTGGCTCAGGCAGTATAACTCTTCACCTCAAAGGTAGATGCCAGGCTTAGAAGATTTCTAGCGATAATTCCCGAGTTTCAGAAAGCAACTGTGAGGAGCTGGTTATGATAGGGATGCATACAAAGCCATCCATACAATGCACTCCTTCCTTCTGCTTATTGAAAGAGGAGCTTTGGAAAAGATTGAAGAATATTTTTGATGCTATCATTCTTCTTTGCTCATCGCTTTGACCATTGTTACTTCTCTTTGCTGTAGTTTCCCTTTTTCTGTCATATAAACATAATCTACTTGCTTTTTCTTTCAAAGCACTCTCAGCCTAATCCCCTCCCAGCCCATTCTCATTCATTTATTCAGAGGGGAGAGCTCCCACCTCCAGCCAGCCCCTGACAGTAGGCTCCATCACCCATTTGTTACCTTTTTAAGCAAGGATCTTTGTGCTTTCTCCCCTGCTGCCCCCATGCTTGGGTAGAGCTCCTTCTTCACGTCCACAAAGCTGCCTTGTTATCCTCCTTCAAATCCCCTCTCAAGCCTTCTCTTAACACTAATACTAAAAAAAAAAAAAAAAAAGCTTGACAATGACTGTACTGCTGCAACACTGAACCCAATACCTGTGAAGCCGACCTTCTTATTCAATCCTTATGCTTCCCAATCTACTTCCATTCACCTGTTGTCTCCCGTCTTTGGGTTCAAAGGCTATCACATGGGAATGAGCTTAATCAGCCTGAATTACTCTGCATTTGCTGAAAATGTATATCGCTGTCAGCTGACACAAGGCAACTTGTTACCCTGAGAAAGTATCTCCATACATCTGAGCCATCTGGATGTAAATTCTCTGGAGAGAAGACCTTTTTGCTCTGTATTTTTACGCTGCCTAATATTCCTTGTCCTAGCTATTTCATAGAACAGAAACATTGCTGGATGTATAATATGGATTGTGTTTGCTCTTCTAGACGCCTATTTGTGCATGTTACCATAGCTTGGAAGCCTGAGTACATGGAAGGAAGACAGAAAGTTTACTAAACAGTTGAATGAAATATGGATCAGCTTCTGAGAATATTGAACATATGGCCTGTATTTAAAGACAAATAACACCCAGACCAAATTCTGGTCTAATAAATATTTAGTAAGCTGGATGATAGACATATACAGCTACAAACTACTTGGTTATCCATCCATTACTACAGCCATCATGACTAGGGGGCTAATAAAACCCAATTTTAATATCAATGTCATCTCTCTGTCGTTGGTTGCCACTCCAACTGCCTCTTCTCCCATCCTGTAGGAAAAAGGATTGAGCAGCACTACCAGTCTGACCAGCTTCATGGGCACCATTTAGACCTCTGGGTAGTGGGGAATGATGTTATTTACAAAGCTAGACAGTATTTTGTAAATGAAGAGCTTTTTGTCAAGCCATGCTGACAGAAATGTGTTGGTACTGTGCTGTACAGATGTTAGCTAAGTGGGAATATCAAGTTTCTGCATTGTTCTAACTATGGGAAGCACATAATTGGTAGAAACAATCACCCCAATTTGAAACCTACCAGTTAGGTGGAAAAATTCAATTCAAAAGCAAAACTCTCGATCTTTATATTTGCGTTTGTTTATTGCCTAGAGATGATTAGCCTTGCCCTTGTCTAAAAATCCCATTTAGAAAAGTGTGGGATCAGTTTCTTTCTCACTTCTGAAAACAACAACCAACTTCTACAAGTGGAAAAAATCCCACAGAGGCTGCAGGGTAATGTTTTTCATTAACCGGAACGCACATTTTCAGAAGTAAAGCTGCTTTTTTTTTTTTCTGGCATTAACTAACAGAATATGTATATAATTTTTTTTTAAATTACTCCCCAGATAATGACTTTGCCGTTTCTATATACCAATGAATATTGCCAACCTGTTTGTTTTTAACAACAAAGAGAGAAGTCCAAAGCCCGTTGCTGCAAGCCATATTTTCAATCCCTATCTTCTCCATAGTTTTGAACTGTGAAAAAGAAAATCTTTTTCTAGAACTTAATATAAAAAAATTGGCATGACCAAAACAGTTTCAAACTCCAGTCTTCAAATGAAAGTGCAAAATGAATTTGAAACTGAAAATGAAGTAACACTTGTTTTAGTAAACAGCAATTTGTACAGATAAGGTTTTTGACACAAGAGCTCAACATGTTTTTGTTTCCATCTGTATTATTTTCAAGACAGATCCAAAATCCATGAAAAGTAAAACTGAATAAACGAAGGTATCTATGTATTTAAAAATCTATTTTTTTATTACCCCACCTAATACTAAATCAGCGCAATGCAATTGCCATTTTAAGGAAGTCTTACAAAGTTTGAATGAGCCAGCATTCTTCATTACAAAAGATAAAAGTTTCCTCTTCCCTACAGTGAATACAGGTAATTTCAGAAGCCTCAGCTTATAATTATTCACTGCTGAAAGGCTTTTAAAAGGTCCATATTGAAAACAGTGACCCCTAGCTTCCCCTTAGAATGAATGGAGGGAAGAATTCTCATTTTGCTGGAATGCTGGTTGATAACTGTTAGGCAAAACATGCATTTCTTCATTACAGTGCAGTCTGCAGGTTCATTTAAATAACAATATCATCCAGCATAAAAGTCACAAAAGAATTATCTGGCAATTTCATTATGTTGAAATGCATTATTAGTGTTAACAATGGGCACCTCAAGTAAATAAATGAATGTCTTTTATTGACAGCATTACTTCCAATTACTTAGCTTTCTGGAATATCAAACTTCATAATTCAACATCTTGGTCAAGAGTGCTTGCCTGGGTAACTTTTGAACTAGAACTGACATTTTAATACATCTCTCCAGTTTTCTCTTCCTTTCCCCACCGCTCCCAAGAAAACACAAAAATACACTGACCGAGCACAGGCAGCAGTGTTGTCCTCTTGTAAGATAGTAAAAGTTTCATGCCATAGTTATTTTTCATGCAAACATATCCTTCAAATCTGGAAATTAGTTTGTTTGTTTTGTGCTACAGATATCCAGCCAGAATTTGCAAATTGTGCCAATAGTATATACAATGCATCATTTTTTTCTGACCTGCTAATCACACAGATCTCACAGTAAAATTTAACATTTTTGAGGCTTATTACAGCAGGAGTACTCCATCTGTCTCAAGAGGTCCCTACCCAATTCATTACCATTAAGATACAAATTAGAGCATGAGAGGTATACAGCCTCTGGGCTTGATACAGTGTCAAAAAGCACACAATAACTGCTAGTGATCTCTCTGAAGTGCTCACAATGCACAGCTTCAAACAGGTCCATGAGGTGCTGCACTGGCTACCAGAGATCTCACTGCACTGCATTTTGCAGAGCGTCCTGACTGCTTGTACAGTTTTTGGCACAGAAATTGTGCCTGGCTCCCTCAGCTCCATTTAAATAGGGCTCATCCCCACGCCAGATTTTTCACCCCTCTGTTGCCACCTAGCTGGAAGCAGCGTGGAACCCAGACATGACACACTTCAGCACAGTCCCTACCAACATGAGATTTGACTGTGTCCATGAACGAGGCTGTACTACAGACTGCAATGCTCTTGCACAGCTCACTTCTGGTGATGCCTGGAGCATTCTGCAACAAATTTCCCTCTGCTGCTTTTCAGATGCACCATCCCACTCTGCCATGCCACCTCTGTCACATTCTCTTTGTGTGACATTTCTGTCCCCACAGCAGAGCTGATGCCACAGAAGGGCTGTCTCAGCACAAAGCTTGGTGGTTCAGCTTATATCATCTATTACATTGTCTGATTTAAGCCTTCACACTTTAATGACTGAAAGGCACACCCCCACGCTTGATTTTGTCAGGTGTGCTGGAGGGTTGGTAACCTCAGGCAGATGGATGTGATGGACAGCAAAGAGATGGTAATGGCTTACCAAGGCTGGATTCCCTGCAGTACATCTGAAAATATCCTACATCTACTGTGGTTGTTACTCACTTCTTCACATCCAAGATATCCATTTATGGGTACACCCAAATATAAATAACTTCAGTTGAAAATGGCAGACTTGGCTGAGCCTAAAGAAAGATCGTTTCCCAGTGAACTGAATACAACCAAGTTGTGAAGCATGACTCGTGCAAGGATATTTCTAACTTTACCACAAAATTGAACCTAAAAATGTGTGGAAAATAGCTGGATATGCTGAACCAGATAGCAGATTTAAAACACAGATACACTAAAATGATCCTTTCTTTTATACTTGTGCACCAAGGACATCATGTGCAATTTGACAAAATTTACTAATTTTCACACGTGGAAGAGAAGAGAAATGCTGCTTTACTCAATGGTAGCTATATTGCTCCTATGGTCATACACGGCCTGGCAAAGTATCAAACTGAAATGACTGCACTGTTTATAATGACTGCAAAATAGAAGTCAATCTTGTTATTAAGGCAGCATATCTAGATACAGGAAATCAAAGTTCAGTTCTGTGTTGTAATGCATCTCTGCATTCGGTGAGTTACAAGTTGTATCTCCAGAGTGCATGACAGAGATAACACCACTCCTTTATCCCATTCTTTGTCTTGACAACCAAGATTACTAACTCATCAGCATAGAGAATTTCTCTTAATTTGTGTTTATACAATGATTGGTACAACATGGCCCTAATTTCAGATGGAGACTCTATTCACCACTATACTTCTAAATAAAGTCTGGCTAGATTTCTTCAAGTCTACAGAGCCAAATTACAGCAATTAATTTAAACAAATTGAAGATGGGCTTCTATATGGAAAGATACAGAGGGACTGAGCGCATGGTCGGTAACGGGGAGTTTCTTGTGTTAATTCAATTCCAGAGTGACTGCTGGGAATCTTCTTTACCCAAAACAGCCATTCATTATGTACAGAGTCTACACAGAACTGCTGAGGACAGAAACAATGAGCAAGTGTCATGGTTAAGCTATCTTTGCTTTTATAATTGGTGCATTTCAGATGTATAATAGAGAAATCTCTCAACTCAGAACCACTGGATCAGAAGCATTATGGTTTTTTTTAATACTACAGGACAATGCCATAAACATCCTGCAGATAAAACAGAAAGTTCATCTGTGAAAATATTTACAAATGTTGTACAAGTGAGGCAAGGAGTAAATAGCAGGGAATAGCAGTCTGTGTTGTCTCCAACTAGTGATACTGGAAACCCAAAAAGCAATTTGGCCCTCTCAAATGCTGGCAGTAAATACAGCCGAGTAATATGTTTCTACAGCTCTCATTCTACATGTGTGATCTCACCCTCAGGTCTATAGCCAAATATGAGAAAAAGAAGTAAGCTGCAGAAACATGTGAGCAAGAAATCCCAAATAGCAGGCCGTTCTCCTACCCCTGTTGCTATGTGGCACAAAGACAATGTTAGCAATGGAAATTCTGCTGCAGGCAGCCAAAAATTCACAGAGAAGAAGAATCAAAGCAGCAACAGACCTGCAAAGCTCAAGACGTTCCTACAGCCAGAGTTACAGCCTGCCCTTGATTCTCTCCACAGGCAGACTTGCTCTAGCATTTACTTTTTTTCTGTAAGCATAAAGAACGGTTCATTGCTCCTGACTTCAGCATAATTTTGACCTAATGTGCAAATTGCTAGACAGTCCCACACTAGAGATCAGTATCATCCAAATATTGCACGGCGTTCAGATAAAGCATTAACAGAGCGCTCTGACCAGTTATTAATGGAAGCTTTCTCAGTTATTACAACCATCATGTCAAAACTCGAGCCAAAGGAATTTACCCAGGCTCTGTCCAAGGAATATGACACAGGAATGTAATACACATATGGCAAAGATTTAATGTATGTGATGACTGCTAGGCAAGCGATGTTTTTATTGTCCAAGAAACAATGGCACATTCAAATCCGGTATGAGTAAAGAGTGAATAATGATGTTAGATCCTTGCACCATGAGGGAAATACAGAAGAAAATTTGTTGCAAATTCAGTCTGTCTGTGAACTAAGTAAAACGATAGAGAGGACAGGCTGACCATCAGGAGTCCAACTGCTTTTGGGAAGAGGGGACTGGTATTTTTTTATTGCCAGCAATTTTCTAATGAGCTGTTGATAATCACAGATGTTCTTACACCTCAAACGGCTGAGGGTTCTCAAAAACTCACCAAGTGGTCAAGCATCACGTTCTGACAGGTTTTTACTTGCCTTTTCAGTCCTGACAACTGATTGTCAATGGTTTATGTCTTTGCTGCCAGTAGTTTGCCAGCTAAATGAAAATGTTTTCACACAGGGGAAATGGTAGCTTGCCTCTGCCTTGCTGTTCAGGTAAACTCTGCTGCTTAATACAAGGAGTAGGTCACGCATGGAACAACAAAAGCACCTTGCAAATAGCAACAATAAAAGTAAGCAATTTTCTAGTTGCAAAGAGTAACATCATTTTGCACCTAGCTCTTCAGAAGCATCATTAAAACGTGCACAAAAAGATCAATTTTCTACAACACTTTCCCTTTTTTCATCACCATAAAAGCCAATTAAATGTGGATTTGTAACTCCCAAGCCAAGAAACTGCCACCATAGCAATGATACAAAATGTAAGGAAAAAGAAAAAAGATGAAAAAGCATGGGACTTGCTATCACACTATCACTATTATCCATTTATTGACGTTATAGGGACCTCTCAGTCTATGTCTATTATTGCAAATGAGAGCATTGCTGAGACAGCTGCTAGAACAAGATGTAAATGGATCTTTATAGACAATGCTTTGCCTTTTTTTCCTCAAACAAACTAGAGTAAATTCAGAATTTTCCTGGACCACATCAGAAGCCAATCTGTATGACAACAGAAGTATTTGAAGATGCCTTTCATTTACAGATTTCAAATTTAAGACCTCGGAACACTTTGTGAGAATCATTGCCATCTTCACATCAAATATCAGGAAAACAAATAGCAGAAAATATATTTTTATATACTGATGATGGAGGAAGAAGCCCAGCCAGATTACAAATTCCAGCCCAGTGTTGCTGTCAATTAATGTGTATAAAAAATAAAACAAAGAAATTAAGTACAACCAGTACTATAAAATAAGGGTTTATAGATGTCACAGTCCTGGTAACAATTCTTCTGATGACTTCTACTACATATTAAAAGTGCATATTATTTTTACTCATTCAGATTGAACTAAATGTTCTTGCCATATGGCATTTGTATCTCCCTTACACCAGCAGGAATACAAGATAGAGGGGGATCTTGGCCCAGGACCACTACTAACATAGCAAATCTACTCAGTAGATCAGTTACGCCCCAGTATTCCTCAGTCACCCCCCAATACAACATTTTCTCTGTCTCTTTCTCTGTCACAAAGTTCCTTCCTTTTTTCTCTACACCTCATAAAAAGTAAATCATCCTCCAAAAAGACAAGAAAAATTTTAAAGCAATATATTTTTGTAGTCATGTAATGATTGGCTCTGTTCCAACTCTTATGCAGGAAATCTAGATAGCATCTAAATGGAAATAATATTTTGTTGAAGAGAAGCTACTGTGTAGATCTAATGGGTTCTCTCCTAAATAAGTAATTGCTTTGATTTTGGATGACCTATTCTACCAAGGCGTTATTCCACCAAAATAATCAATAAAGAAAAACAGGGAAAAGCTTTGAAGAACTGGATATCAGCATTTTCCCTACTGAAGACTACATCCATAAGCACACACTAATTTTATACTCTTAACTTATGGTCTAGCATGAGTTCCGAGGAGAGCTTTATTTGGACAGCCTTTGGAGTGGTAGCAAATCCAGAAGTCACACTGGGGATGTGAACAGAGAGGAAGTCTTAATGCACATAACAGTGTATGAAACTGGGATGACTGAAGTTGGATCCTGATGGGCTCCTGGAGGTTATTGCCCTTGCTGGAGAGGTGGCTGAGTGGGAAGTGAATCTACTTTTGAACAGCTGCAGTTTACAGCTCAGTATTTTACCGTAAATTGAAACCAATGTCAGGTTACACTAATATAACAGATTATAAACAGTGGTGGAGAAACAAATGCACATCCCATTCAGCTATCACTGTGGTAGTTGTACTAATTCCCCAAAGAATGGCAGTATACACAGCTAGGAGTAGAAACCACTTCAGCCATACTGGCTTAATTTGCTGTTTAATGTGTCTATAAAACCCAGATAAAATGCATGAATAAATCCGGTCTCCTTTGTGAATTGAGATAGGACACAGGGAAAAAAAAATCGAAAAAGAAATGAATAATTAAAAGTTGAAAAAGGCTATAAAGTTATAATCAAGTCAAGTTTTAAAACATGAAATAAATGAGCAAGTACACATAGAACAGAAATACTGCATTGTCATTGTCATCACTGCTTAAGGAGAAGTGATCCAGAGATGTGGAGATTACAAACAATGCAAGGAGGCATGCAGCAGGGATCCAGCCCAAAGATTAGGTAAAGCTTTGAGGAATAACCTCACTTCCTGCCCTTCAAAAGCGGATCTATGAGTAATTTTGGAGGATGGCTAGAACAGGTTAAAACACACACACAAATCTGTATTAACAGGTTTGGAATATGGAGAGACAAGGGGCAGGAATCATGCTTGGCATATCAAAGATAACTAAGTTTAGACCTCCAGAAAACACAAGCCATCTACACACGCAACATTTAGGTAGAATTTGGGCACCTCCATTTAAGATGGAGAATCAGAGTTTTCAGAGAGAGATGGAAAGTAGCCTGTATCCAGCCTTTCGTTGACATGGATCCTAAGTTTAGCTGACATGTATGAATTCTGCACTTGGAAGCAAATGTCTAAAAGACAGGTATGGCAAATTCTTAAAATGTTCACCATTAACCAGGAGGGAATATTATCACCAGATAAAAACTTTGAAAAGCAGGTGCATTAAAGCATACCTACACATACTGACATATATAAAATATTTTCCTAGTGGCATATTTCATGGATTATAAACTCACCAAACTTCTGAATTTATTTTGAATTTAATTTTGCCAATGGTGAAGTGTCACTAGAAATGTTATATAATTAGGACTAAACACAGGAAAAATAAAGACTTGAAGTTGAAAGTATCCATGAAATCACAAGCAACTGCTTTACTCAGACTGTAGAACTGCATTTGCAATGATGCCAGAACAGTATAACTAGACATTTTCAAAGAGTAAGGGACAAATAATAACTACTAAAATGCTATGCAATAGCTTAAAAATACTATCATTATGTTAAGGAAATGGATTCTCCTAGAACATTACAACTGCCCATTAAATGAAAAAAAACCTAATAATTGGTACTGCTGAGTTGTGACACTTCATAACCCATGAAGGAAAGTAGCAAATGAGATCTAGGGAAAATCACTGGGAGCAGAATTTAATTTGTACTCTATATTACATAGCCAACTACAGTCTAGAAAGCCACAGAAAGACAGATAATAATGGTAAGGTTCTTAAAGTCATGAAGGAAAGGAACTTTTGAAGCGTGATTGAAACATATATCCTCAAACTACCTAACTGGGTTATGGTAGTGCATCATAATGCTCACTAAGAAGTGTATTGTATCAACACACAATCTAATGAGCTTAAAGTCAATGCTTCTTTAATCTTAATACTCTTGCATGGTTAAACATTCTCAGACTTGTGGTATGAGAGAGGGGAAGGACGTCAGCCCTGCTCCTTGCTACTATTGTTTTCTCACAGCTGATTTCCTCTGATTTCACTGCCACTGAGTTTACATAGAACAGAGACCAAGCCCAGTCAATCCCACCAGATCTTAAATTCAGAATTTAAACACATATTTTTAGTGAGGGATAGGTTGGAAAGAACATGAGACAAAACTAGTGTAGGTGGAACTACTAAGAGACCAATGGATTAAAATAACCCATACTAGCTTTTCACAGATGGACCTGCTGATCAGCTAGCTGCATCCACAAGTTGTAGAGAACTACTGTGTTTCTTCCATGAGAATCTTTTATATACTTGCATTGCTGTACTAGCTAGCAACATGAAGGACAAAACTAAACCAAATACAGCCGATATTTTTCCAGCAAAACTTCCAGAGTTAATGTAGCAGAAGTAAAAGAAACACGTTATTGTTGATTTGGCTAACATCCTCAGAGAAGGGATGTGACTATGCCAGAGATAATAGACCATTGGCATCAGTACTAAGTCTGGCAGTGACATTGATTTGGGCTTGTGCCAACTGCAAGGATTTACTACCTGTCCTGATAGAACATATGGCAACAGATTAACCAAAGGTTCCCTACAAATAAAATATACTAGAAGGAAAATGCAAGCATGTAATACACTTCCTGTAGGGTGCTTCAGTGAAATGACAATACCAAAAGAGCTGTTGGAACTGATAGACAGCTTTGTTGAATCAAGACTGAAAAGTGGGTGATGCAGCTTAAGAAACAGGCCATTGACTAGGCAAGGGGAAACTGTCAGCCTGACAATAAGGTAATCACTGGAAACTACTGCAAACTCTCTCTTTGTATATAAAAGCAACAGTGGTTTTGACAATAACCATCAATTTACTGGTCTGCTTCAATATTTGTGTCATCATCTTCCATTGAGTCACTGAATTAATTCATATTTATTTTTGAATGACACAGGCAGTGATAATGCTTGAATTAGCACAAGGTTGTGCCATCAATGGCTCTTGAGCTAATATTACTACAACAAAACTGAAGTCCTATTACAAGGAGAGGACGTTCAGCAGCGAGTGTGAGAGATGAGTATTTACATTTAAACCTTCTTAATAAACACTTCAGCGTACGGAGAAAACAAATAGATATTAGCTTGAAATATGTAAATGCTGAGTCTAAAACTGCTGATCCAGCATTAGGTGTCATAATCGATGGGAACTGTTTACACAGACTCCATTCCTTCAGTTACGCAAACAGATCCCATGTAAACACTACACTGAGCACATCGATGCATGGCGCCATTCCAGGCTGCTAGGAAATGCAGACAGTTCCAGCCCCGATGGCAATAACATCCCACAGACAGAGCTCACAAAGCGGGACAAGGCAACTTGAAATGAATTTCCTCACCCAGGACATGTAATGTGACAGTGGGCAATTTGCTTTGATTCAGAAGGATTTTTTTTTCCATTCCTGTAAAGTCTGTTTTTCCCCCATGGCACTTTGAGAATTATAGAAGAAAGTGAAAAGATGAATATTCTTAATTATTCCTATGGAAAAATCCTATAGGATTCAATAACTGGGGTGAAGATGTGTTGGACTTTTACCTACGATGACAGAAGAGTTTTCTGCAATGGAAACGTACAGAATGATTCAGTGCCTCATGGAAAGAATACTGACCTTCACTAAATTCGAGTTGAGTTGTGATAACAACCTTTAGAGCCCTGTTGACACCAGACTTTCTTACTCAATTTCACAATTCTTTTTCAGAAAAGTGTTTCTGCTGGTACAGTAATGTAAAAGGTGTATTTTTCACATGTCCTACTAAACACTTTCTTAAAATCTGTTCTTTTTTTTTTTTTTTTAATATTAATGTAATGCATATTTCCAGTTATTTTATAAGCCTTGCCAGCATGTGACATGGTGTTACTGCCCATAAAACTAAGGCTGACTTCGTTATATTTTAGTTCAGGATAGTTATCAGGGAAACACTGCCTGATTCAGAAGAAAGAAAACATGCCTTCTTTGTACATTAGAATGTTATCAACTTATGATACCTAAATAAACTTTACTATACTGAAGAAGCTTACTACATACCCATAAAACGGACCCATTGCTGAAGCTCCTAATGTTTGTTTGACATTTTACAGCTGATGGGAAAGGATACTAAAAGGCAATTATGTGGTTGAAATGGACTTTCACAGTTTACAGACAAATTTAAGATAAACATTCAAAGCAGACTCTGGATTTTGTATATGAAAACACACCAGCAACTCATTTGAGACGTATTCTTATATAATCTAACCAGGGTAATATCATCACATCTAAATTAACATTAATACTACCAGTGTTTTCATTTAGCTCATTTCTGAATACAAGGTAGTCAAACCAATTTGATCTGCTGCTTACCAAAGCTATACAGCTCATTATTAGTGCTAGTAAATGACTATCACCATGTGACAGAAATTAGTCTACCATGTGGAAACACAGAAGTATCATAGGAAAACAGAGTCAGAAGGGCCACATATTGCTCCATTGAGCTTTTCCATGACTCTGGTGTACTGACCGTATTAAAATTAACAAAACAAATTTCACGTCTGAAACAAGGTTACAAGCACCACAGATGAATGTGTTAACCAGCATCTCACTGGCCTCCATCATCCTTTTCCTATCATTCCCACTTTAAAGAGCCTTTTCATAATTTATTGTCTGCAAGGCAAATATTTAATGCTAATGTATTCAGGAATAGTATGCAGGAGGCTCCTATGTTCAACAATCCATTTCTTGCCTTATCTGACAAAAGCATTTTGACTGTTCCATAATAACAAAAAAATCCACATATTAAATCCCTGGGAGAAGATATTTGTTTTAATTAGAAAGCAGTTGATTAATTTAACCCTGTGTAGTACATATTTAGCTATCATTAAACTGAGAAATACCTAAGATTAATTTACATGGCATCTTTTAAGAACTGTCTACTAAAAGCTTTTAAGAATTTGTGTTCATTGGTTTCTGTCATGATAACAGAGGTGCATATTTTCTTCATTAAACATCTGGAATATTACTGCAGTTATATATCTCCTGCAGAAGAAAGGTGCCTCTACCTCCCTTCCTGGGATGCACCAAAAACATGCTTGATTTACTCTTCAGAGAAACTGTCAGCAACAGTCCAGAGCACAGCTCCTGACTTGCTGTCACAAATCTATTAGGTCTTCTGAAAAACTGAGAAATTCAGCGTACCTTGGCTTCTCAGTTTATACAATTGGTACGGCATTTTTAATTCTGTACTCACCTCATGTACTAGTCGATTTATTTTTGGGAAGAAAATTTGTTTCAAACCTTGGCTCAAGGATTCCAGTGAAAGATTTCTTAGAGTGTTAGATGACTAGTTGTAAACAAGTCATCCAAACAACGATTCCTCTGGTTTCTTAGAGTACTTCATGACTTGCAGTGGCTAAGAAACACGTGTATCAATAAAACTATTTAATTCTCATTATATTAGTGACTATATCCATCAAGGACAGAATTATGAAAAGCACTGTGTTGTCATATGTACAAGAAGCAGTACTTTGGCTGGCTGCTAAATATAACCAGCTAAAACCGAGGTCCATCACTTTTACTCTGAATACATTCTTACTTCCCAAGGAGTCAATTAAGCCAATGGAACCATTCACAGAATAAGGATATTGGAATTCAGCCCCTAAATCAGTCTGCTAACCAGCTAAATTGTGCTTACTTAGGAAATGGATAGAAAGTGATTCCAAGTTATAGCATAAATAGAGCAAAAGTGCACTACAGCCAGACAGAAATCTCAGACTGCTCCAGCAATTAGGGCAAGTTAAGTCTCAGCTTCACTCCAGTTTCTAAGGATAGCTCTGGGCTATGTTGTAGCTGCATTATGTACAAGGTAAAGTTCTTCCTCCTCTCCTTCCCTCAAATAAAGCTGTGTTTCTTCATTGGAAAAGATCTCTGACCTTGTGGAAGTTAGAAGCACAGCACCTTTAAGCCTCTAATTACATATTTGTCTCTTAAAAGGAAGCCAAATTTCTTTAGGACAAAAGTTGTATATGCTTTTAACTTGCAAATAATAAAGACATTTCTTGTACATATTTATGACCAAACCTAGCAGAAAAGGCCTTTGAGAGCTGAGCAGTTCTGGAAACAGCTTGGCACTGATTTAGTAGTAAATAAAACTGATTAGGGATGTGAACCAAAGCACAGGTGCTAGGAGAAAAAGCACTTAATGCGATACATGTCAAATTGGTCCACAAAGACTTTCGAGAACCATGTACTCCAGAAGAAGGGGCCTCAAAGCTTCCCATTGAGATGTCTTAAATTTCACCATAGTAAGAACTTGTGTTCTTACATATGTCTGTGTAATGACATAACATAACCAGACCCCTAATATCACCTCACTGTGCATCCTGATCCTGATTACATGTGATGCTCTAGACTTTACAAGAGAAACAATGGCATTTGAAACCAATACTCGAGGGAAGCCTTAAGCTTTTTAGCTATCATGAGTTACAAGCCCTTCAGAGGTTCTACAGTTTCCTCTCCAGGACAATAACACAACACCCCCAAAAGGCTTCTGGCATTGCATGCAAAAGCATGTGTGCACCTTTCTGGCCAGTGCCCAGCACTGCAAGGACAGCAGGGAACGCACAGCTCCTGCTATGAGATGCATCTGGTGAGGTGCAGAATTGTGTGTGGATAAATCAATTAACTTCATGCAAAACACAGAAGGCACAGAAATACTAGGCAGTTTAGTGGAACATAAGAGCCTTCAGTGTAAGAAAAAGAGCAATTACCAAGAAATACATGTTTTTCAAAGTTCAGCCCTGCGTGAAGGCTGAAGGAAGAACTTGGTACCAGTGTACATCAGAAAATGATCTGGAGATACTGTTCAGCCCAGTGATGCTTTGAGACACTAAGCTATGCCATCCACAGATTTATGAACATTAAGATGGAAGAAGAGTACATAGCAGAGGGACAACAGTAACTTTGAGGATGATGGTCTGCACAAAGGACAATACAGGAACCAGGGAATAAAGTACTAACTGATCTTTCTTCCATCCCTTTTTATCATTAGCCCTTTCCCTGGGTAGTTTATCACTGAGCCCTTTTACATAAATACAATTACCAAGCTAACTCAAAACATTATGGTAATGGAAATCTGTGGAATCCTTTTAAATGCAGTATGACAGCTTGTATTTTATGACATAAGCTAATTAAAACATGCTTATTTTGTTTCTAGAACAGCATGCACATTTGAACTCATTGAAATAAATTATTTCATGGACATAAACAAGGAGAGAATGGGAAACAATCTATCACATCACCAACCCAGAGAAACTTCATATGTACCCACCAACACAGCATTTTCCGGACAAATCCAAGCATGTAGGCAGTTGGGTAGGGTGCAAAGCCACAAACTGGTTAGCTCTTGAGAAATCCCTACAGTCAGCATTTGATGGTTACCAGAAGTGTGAAAAGCCAGACGCTAAAGACATTCTATATTTTCTCAGGGAAGCTAAGTCACTGACTCTACCAGTTGTTTAAAGTCCCTCAAGAAAAACCCATCAAAACTGGTCTTTCTAAAGCTGCTTATTTGTTCGTGACTCTAGAATATATTTCCTTGAATCTTGATACTCTACATTTCATTTCATTGAAGACACTACCAAGGGAAGACTACTTCACCCAAAGCAAGCCTATTTTATATTTGGTAAAATAAAAGAATGAAAAACAGGTGAACAAAATTAACATTTTTTTTTATCAGCCTTGTTTTGCAAAAAGCTGATTTGTATCTTGTATCTTATTTAGGTAATAATTTGTCAGCCACAGATTTTACTCCAAAACTGGAAGCAGAATTTCTTCATTATGGACTTTTAATAAGGAAAAGAAAGGCTTCAATTTAAAGCCAAATAATATAACAACATTTTATAGAAGTGTATACCTAATAAATTATATATATCGTACTATTATCAAAGTAGTAATTTTTTTCCTCATAATCCCATAACTATCTGATAAAGAACCAAATTCTGTGTACAGTCTACTTCAATTTCTCCATATGGTTTAAATGTAAGCCAAAAGGTCAAAATACAATCTTAAATATTTAAACTGGTCAATGACAGTCATACTGCCAAGGAATTATCTCAAGTTTACTGTTAAATATGGATAGCCTTTGAGGTAACCTCAAGTACATGTCATGGCTTTCTAATGAGTTATTAACTTATTAAGCTATGAAATATTTCTGAATTTTAAGCAAGACTAAGGAGTAGGACCCAAGTAAAACAAATTAAAAGGATAATAATTATGCAACATCTTGAGATGTACCAGACAGTCACACTATGCATATATCAAAAAATACATTAATAAACTGAACATATTATTAAAAAGCTAAGACTGGCCCTTCAAGACCTCAACACTAATTGGAAAGGATTTAGACAGCACATCTTGAATAACTTCCATTAACAGTTTTGGGAAGTCACTTTCTGACTATCTAAAACTGGAATAACTTATTCTTAAACTATACAACTCATCTGCTGTGTTATCATTTGTGGAAGATCAGTGAAACATCATTAAACAGTTTGAGTAATGAAGCAATTGTGTAATTGTCCCAACTTGAATCTTATTTCCGATGAACCTAAATGATTAACCATGATCTGGTTTCTAGATTTTAAGAACCGCATCGCAATTAAAGGCCAATGAGTATCATCATCCCTGAATAAATTTACTTTGAACTCTGAAGAATTCTTTCAGAAAGGGTAAGACTTAAACAGATTTTATTTTAACGAAGAGGCAAGCTTCAGAATGAAGAGGCAGCTGTTTTGCCACCTACATGGATAGGAAGCCCCCGCAACCCTTCACAAACTTTATGATCTGCAATAGAACCATCTTGATGAACAAAGAGAGACTACTGCAGCAGGAACAACAACCAGGCCTCCATTTGGCAGCTGACAGGGTACTTCTGAATCTTTCAACGGACAGTCTTTTCATAAAAGCATGAGCCTATACATGCGCATGTAGAGCCTATGCATCAGGAAGCTAGGAAAAGGTGGGGGAGAGGAAGCCCTGTCACTGCTGATAAAATCAACCAAACATTGACACCAAGCAACTATGAAAGGATCAAGCCCAAACCACTGGAAAAGTTACCTTGAAGCCTATGATGCTCTAATTGCTCCCAGGTAACACTTCATGGTTTCAATGAACTGCTGTGATTCCCTGATATTTGTACTCTGGGGTTTTCATCTGCCACCAGTTTAGAGATAGGGAATCTCTTTTTAAGGCTTCTCCTCTGCCTTACTTCCTACTTCTCTCCTCAGATCAGTGCAGTCAAAATTTGGGGCACGTACACGCTAACTACACAGAATGTGGCTGCAGCCTCCAGGGAGAGGGAAGAAGGAAACACCACATCAAATTCACCAGGAAGAAAGATCAGGAGACCCCAAATCCAACTCTAAACCTCAACATTTAGCCATAGGAGCTGCTATTCCAGAATGGGTCTCTCACAGCCCTCCTTTTGAAAGTGTTCCAGTTTGAAGAACGAAGCCTTTCCTGCACGTCCGTGGGAGTAGCCGCAAGCCTACAGTCAGCTTCTCTTACTTTCAGTTTCAAGGATTACTGCAAAAAATGTGTTTTTAAAACAGCGTTGCTTTGCTTTTTCAGGAGAGAAAACTGTTTACTTCCAATGACAGTCCGATGGATTGCACGACAACAAACTGCAGTCAAAGTGGAAGCAGTCAGTGATCTTCTAAATCAAGAATTTACGACAATCAGAACTATTCCCTGTATCTCTTTATATTGTTTACAAATGCCATAGGCTTAACTGTATCCTGCAAATATGATAGCCTCAGATATATTTTTGGAAATTAGTATCTACCAGATTCTCACTTGCATCCGTAGCTATCAGAACTTAATCCACTCATACAAAATACTGCGACCACAAGAAGAGAATAACACAGTTAGGAATGACACAGGCACTGAGCGATTTCGGACTAATGCCATTCTTTCAATGAACTTCTGAGTGCTTTTTCAAAGCCCTCTTTATAAACCTGGCAAGAAATACTAACAGCCCCAAAAGGACTGAATATTTCAAATCACCTCTTACAATTTTCAAAGATTCAGGTAAGGAGAGCACTGTCATTGGGCTGAGAGGACACCAGCTTGCCCAGTGAGCACTCAGCCCAGCAAGTGCTCCTGTGTAGGGTGGAAGAGAGCAGCACCATGTGCTGAGGAACTGCAAGGGGTCACAGGTTTGATCATGGGCCACATACAGCCCTCTGTACTTGCTCATGAGCAACAGCCCTGCCATGCCAACAGCAGAAGTCCCCCTCAGTTCTATGAAATCCACATTAAGGCCCAGCACCACAGATTCAGCTATTCCCTTCAACCCCCCTGCAACACAAAGTGTATTATAAATCTGCTACAAGAATCACTTCATCCAACAGAGATATGCAGAACTCTCGAGGGTGGAAAGTGGCAGCTGTTCAACACATTCACACACAGAAACATCGCTCACCATCAGCATTTGCTTTGCTATTGTTACAGTTATGTTAACAGTGAAAACGTCTGAAATATTCGGTTGCCTTTCAGAAACAATCCTATAATGGTATTATTTTGCCACAAATAATGCTTTGAGAACAGCAGATTAATGAGTAAAACAAGTGGTTAAAGATATCTTTTAAATATCATTCCTTTCTCTACTCATTTTATAGCTCTTGAGCCATGTGTCTCTCTTTAACATGTGATTTGCAATGTAATACTCCATGAGCTTCCATATCTGTCTTGTATAATAGTTTCAAATAAAATTTGGCTCTCTGTATATCTTAACCTTGGGAACAGGACTCTTAAAATCCTAGAGGCCAAATACCAATATCCCTATAGGATTATCATGCACATCTGCATTTCTGGAAAGATGATACTTTTTAAGGGGAAAGCTTTCAATTAAACGTTCCTCCAGAAACCATTGTTTTCCCTGGTTCTTTCTCGTTCTCCAGCTAAGGGGCACACCACAGGGCAAACTTCTGCCACACCACACCATTACCTGGTAGGTGCCTTAAAGAATAAACATTTATCATAACTTTAACTTCTGTTTAAACCTCATTTAAATTTCTACAGTTGAGGTATAGCAGCCTGAGAGAGTTTGTGTTACAGCAACAGGACTGGAGGAACTCCCCTCTGTTTCCTTCTGACTTGATCTTACCCTGTCACTTGCAGGCAGAAAGCTGCTAGCAGCCAGTTCTTAGCAAGAATAAAGCTGCACATGCCATAATTTGATCAGACTTTCAGATTTTTGCAGTGCTTTCAGCCGAAGTACTTTAGGCACAGAGGTTCAGATGTGAAAGTGTTTCCATTCTGATCAGTTTCTTGAAAGCTTCAACTTTGAAAAGGAAATTTCTCAGTTTTGGTTTTGCCTAGGTGATCTTGCACTTATTTTTGTTCGCTTGTTTAGGAAGTGCTTTTATATTTTAACAAATACAGGGCAGGTACTCTGAAAAGTAAAATGCTAAACATGCTTGTTTCCCTTGAGATAAACATGCAATGATTTTAATTTTATTTTAAATTTATTTTGGTTGACTTTGGATGTTGAAATAGCCAAGGGGTTAACAGCTAACATCCAGGAAGAAAACTGAGAATTCTTACCAAGAATAAGGGGCTGGGCTTCTCTCGGAGAGAAAATATTCTGGTTTTAACAAGACAAAAGACCAAGAAAACTGTGTACTGACCACATGCTGTAGATTTTTTTTCTGTTTGTGTTTTTGCTGAACTAAGAAAGGATGCACCCAGGGGAGAGATTAACAAACTGAGGCTACTCACAATGTTCACAATGTTTGTTATCCAAGTCACGGGGCAACAAATAAAAAATGCCAGAATATCCCAAATATTCTAAAAAGATTATTGATTTTAAGATATTTAATGCTTCCTGAGCCTAGAAGGAGGTAAGTTGTGACTCTGAAAAACCAGGAATACTGAAAATACAGCCTCAGATGTGTGAATCATTTGTCAAATGCTGTGCTTACCTATTTATTTATTTATTTATAATTCAACTGTAAAGAATACAAAATTAGAAAGGGAAACTCTCTAAAAGTCAACACGCTACATTTTCTTATCCTACTACAGTCACGTAAACTTTTAAAATAGGTTTTAAACTGGTGTCTTGTTGTTTTGGTTCTTTTTCTTTTAGTCCAAGATCATGACTACTGTCTGTAGTCTTGTGATTCCAGTAATTAGCACAACTAATCACTGTTCTGCTCCAGTGAGACGTTATGCCAGTACATATTTCTGAGTTGTACAGCAGACATAGAAAACAAGAACAAAACAAAAACCAACTGAAGGTTGGGGCTTCCACAATCATTCAGCATTGGCCTAATTTTATACCTTGTGAAATCAGAGAATAAAGCAAAAATAAAATAAAAACCCCAAACAACATGATTGCAGTAGACTAAACAGTACAAAAATTGAAGCTGAAAGATTGGTATGTTCTTATATGAGCCCACTGGCATGACATAGCGCTGGACCATAAGCATAGCAGTGATCACCAAAGGCTGCACAACACCCCCAGCAGTATTGAGAATGGCACTGTTTGTGTCCACTCTGCGTGAGTACTCTCTGGAGAGATTACACAATAGCTGAAATGTTCTTGTGACATGAAACTGGGACCAGAATGAGTATTTGACCCTTCTGATTTCATGTAATGAAGATGGCCCAAGCACGCTGTGTCAGTGTTAAAAAAATATGACTCCTATCTCATCCTAGAAAGAGAATAAAATAGAAGGAAGGCTTAATGGACAGACAACTATGTGACACAAATGACTCTGCAAGTCACATAAGGTAATGACAGCTCCACCAGAATCACAAAATATTCAAGAAAAGAAACCTCCCAGAAAAATCAGCAAAAAATAAGTACGAAGACCCTGTTACACTTAAAAGCACTATAGCTCACTATCAAATCATGTAATGAATTAGGAGATAAAGCCAAAGAACCTCATTCTTCACTTCTAGGTAGCTGCAAAGCACGTGGACATTTTTACTTGAGATGTAAGTAGGAAAAAGCCATTCAAAAAGAATTGCAAAGAAACGCCCTCCTTGCAAAAGTAAGAGCTTAGTATAATTTGCATTTCTCCTAAACACTGGGAGTAAATGAAGTACAGATCTGTAACCCCACAATCGTTACAACGCTGCAAGGCCCAAGGCACTCAAATCACCTTCAGATGTTGCTGCTGTTAAAATTAACAGTAACACCAGCAAAGTTCCTCTAGTTGGGACACCAGACTCAGAAGTGCAGTCTATGAAAAAGGTTTCCCACTACAACACTGTAGCTGCTTTGGCATTAGCTTTTAGTGGAGCTGCAACTCAGCAGTAGAAGAGAAGTGCTTTTATTGTTATAGCTTATACCCTCACCAAGCAAAATAGAACATACTGGCCAAAGCTTTTTTTTTTTTTTTTTAATTTTACTGGTACAACCATGTCTATACTAGAGCTTTTGCCAGTACCCACGTGCAGCCAAAAATCACACCTCCAACTGACATTACTATACTGGCAAGCGTTTCTAGCACTGGCCTTAAAGCAGTTATTTGTTCAGTCATTGCTTTCCGCAATCACCCTTCACCCTAAAAATACTGTATTTCTTCACAGGTAGAAAACTGGAAAAAAAGAATCTGTTAGCTTAGGTCTCGTTCAGCTGGTTCTTCTATCAGGCAAGGACTTCTCTTTTTCCTGCACAAAAGTTAAATCCCCCCCTTGCAAAAAGAGAATAAAACATTCCTAAGGGTGGTGGGGGAATCTTTACCTGACAGGAGAACAAACAAACAAAAGTTAAGGTCAGCTCTTGCTCATCTTGCAACAAGGGCAGAGAAAGAACAGAATTCTCTCAATACTAATGACTGCTGTTGCTATTCTCTACATACCAAAGTGAATAGACTCCATCAGCTTTAGAAGTGTTGTTTCTGTTCCCATTGCTGCATCTGACTTCCCAGCTAAAGCAGATTCTTCCATAAACAGAAAGTTGAACAATATTCACTCTCAAAGCTCTCACAAAAAGTAGTACTGTCAAGGGGATGCAATTAGTCCTAAAACAGGTGGTTAAGGGACAGAGAAAGGAGAGGAACATTTTTTCACAAAACCTCTAGCTGCCCTCCAGGAGAACAGGATTTTCACATGATTTGTTATGATATTATGAAAAACAACTTTGTTTTGAAGCACATTTGTTTTCAATACTTGCAACATTTTTTTTTGTGAAAAAAAAAAAATTATCAAAATGATGGCTTTAAACATTGTATGGGAAAATAGAGTCCAAAGTGTTTCATTTTACTTCTAAAGCAGCAGTACAATATTTTCTTAAAGTCCTCCACCTCTCCAAGCCATTTCCTGTGGTTTGTCCTAAAATTTACCCTTGTCAGCCTAAACAGTAGTGTCAACTATGCATGAAGAATCAGCCTGCTTTTGGACGGAAAACAACTGTAGCCTTTTAAAATGTCATGCCTGCAGCATCATTGGAGAAGTCAAAACCTATGTAGATCTAGAGACAGAATTGGCTTCTCCTTTTTCAGGTTGGTCCTTTTCCCAAGCTAAGGGTCAAATAGGTCAGTTTGGGAAACACCATATTATTGCTGCCCATGCTGCTTCTGTTCTGCACACATTCAAATATTAAGGAGAGACTGAAGATACACAGTGGGTTTGGCTTGATATTAAACTAAACAAAATTTTCCCTGTCTAGCAAAGCCTGCAGAAATTAGTTGCAACTGCACCTGGATGTGGAATACTGTAAGTATTAGGGAAATTTCCACGTCATACACTGGTTTAATGCATTACTGGCACACACAGCCTGTAAAATTCAGATTTGGATATAGATCCCAAGATTTAAGAAATATCCACATTTAGGCTTTGGGGTTGAGCTCCTCTCTAGTAAAAACTTATTCATTTTTGAGCACTTAATGACTCTTTACAGCTACAGAGCTCTGCTATGACTCTTTACAGGTTGGAAAAACCTGGACCTTTCATTGTGTGAGTAACAGCTAAGATTACCAAAGGAATGTCGTACAGTCCGCCCATCTGACGCAAGGAGAGTGACATCCGGACGCGTCCAATTCAGCTTCATGCTGCCAAGAGCTTTTTCCTGCTTGGACTGAAATGTAAGGACACTTGGAATCAAACACAAATGATCTCTTTCGATTTCATCCACAGTGACGTAAGGTAAGAACTGCTTGCTGCTCGAGCTTGACAGCACCCAGAGGAGTCAGTGCGCGCAGCACGTTGGTACTCAGGACTACTCAGATTCTCCTACGCTGTTTCTTCAGCTCTGAGTTTTTCTCAAGTACTTGCTGCCAGCTGCACTGAACAGCATACAGAAGAACAATATGCAATAAACAGACATCATTAGAGAAGAGTTATTTTTCTTATTACAGAAAAGTTGAGAACTTTCACAATATCTTGAAACAGTGCTCAGAAATTACCTCTTCAGCCTGGAATCTATTCCTTCTTTAGGAACAAAACAACCCCAGCAATTACACGAAGAAGCCAAACTGACATAACTAAACCAAGAAAGCCTTTTATCTACTCACCTCACAAGGTTGTTTTTTCTTCTTCTACTACTTCTTATAGGCTTGGAAAAAAGCATTAGGTGCTCTTTGCACACAGAACATTTATGACCTTGTTCTACTTCTTCAATATATTTCTTACTAATGCCTGCTGCATGAATGGACTCAACCCAAGAAGTAGCAATATTGAGCTTTTTAATTGCTTTACACAATTAAATGTTAATGCTTCAATCATTAACAATTATGCTGAACACCATGCTTTGGAGCAGAGTGTAAGCAATGTATTAAAAACAAATGCTTCACCAGATTCCTACCTTTTACTTTTTATAAGTAGCTCAGAATAAGAAGCCTAAAAATAAATAGCATTTATTGTCACTAGAGAAACTGCTACAGAAAAGAGCAGCAAACAACTGGTAGCCGTGACTATAACCTCCGCCCCTATAGCCTTCACAGAGCCTTTGCTTTTGCTGCCTGTGTAAGCAGAGCAGAAGTGTCTGCTTCAGGGTGAGAGTTTTCTTGGAAATATTTACTATAATGAGGGAATTTTCTGTTCTTTTTCTTTTAATCACAACACTGTCCAGTTCTGAGACCTGAATTGATGTTAAAAAACAAAACAAAAAAACAACAGATGACATTTCAAGAAATTTTATCACCCAGTGCCTTATTGCACTGCCTGGAGTGTGTTTCACATTATATTAAAATTATTGGCACCCAGTTGTGTTATGGCAAAACTAGCTGACACCACACTTGGTTACAGCCGTTGCCACAACAGTAGTTATTTGGCAAGTGATGTGAAAGAGGACAAAGTGCTATTGTGAACTTAGACCAAGCTTTTACTCACTGTGGCTCTAGTTCATAAAGAGAAAAAAAAAAAGAAAAGAAAGGCCTTATTTTTTCAAGGGCAACCACAATGCAATGCTAAGTGAAGGTGTTTGACTAAAGAAGTCAAAACCACCTCAGACTGACAGGCTACAAAAACCACAGGAGATAGAGAGCAAGAGCAAGTATCCAGCAAGAAACACAACTCAAACTTTGGGAAGGTGAGTTGGGGTAGGCCAGAAAAACAAGGCCAAGGAGCTCTTGGAGATGCAAAATGGCCCTTTTACCCTTAAAGCAGTGGCAGATATCAATGTCAATATATAAAAATTATATATTAAAAATAAATATTAAAAAGTCCACGTGACAGTAGTGAGGAGATCCAGGTCTTTATGATTTCCCAATGAGTCCAAGCACACCACAGAGGGAAAGGTTTTACCTTTGACTACAATGCTTGCATCTCTTCTTTTTTTTTTTTTTCCTCCTCCAGAAAGAAGCTGGAGAGTTTGCCTTACCACACAGATGGCTTCCCATTAAAATAATCAACAACAGTGTTGGAACTCTGCTCCTTGAAAGAAGGTTTGTCTCTGTGCCCATGTGAGCCAACAGGGGAAAAATCAGCTGCTACACATTAAGGAAAAAGTTAACACACATAAACCAAAAACAAAACAAAATGAAATGAAAAAGAAATTTCATCCAGTGTTTAATTGTAAAAACATGGTGGGAGGGAAAGAGAACTCAAGAAAAGCTCCAGTGCTTTTTGCAGCTGAAACAGCCATTTTACAATGCATGACAAAAATGCTTCAACACTGGTTGGTTCAGAAAAGTGTCCTCAAGACTTCTAAATCAATGTACTGATTCTGATGGTTGTTTTGCCACAACATAACTTCCTCTGGCACCCTTCCCATCTAATCAAGCACTAACTATGACCTACTACGTGTTCTGATGTCCATGGTTCTGAGACTCACAGTATGCACTGATCCAAAAATACAAAATTAAACAAGAGAAAATGGCTAAACATTTGACTTATGTGAGAATTAACTGTCATCTATGTGAAAAGGCCCACACCACACAGAGAACTCATCTACCATGGGATGTCCAAGATGAAATAGGGATTTCCTCTTGTATAAGCAAGGTATCTCACATGCTCACTTTTGGCAAAGGCTGATTTGAATGGTATCTAAAGGAACATAAAATGTACAAACTGGTCTTATCACATAACAAATAATTTACGGAAAAGCAGGATAGGATTTTTTTTTCTCTTAATTTATGCTACCAGTAGTTACTACCTCCCACATACTTCAACATGCAAAAAAAGAATAGAAAAGATTTTAAGTCATTTTATGTCATTTTACACATTTTAAGTCATTTTTTCCCTCCTTCTTTTAATCCTCACTTACTATTTAAATATGTCCCTGCAGTGCTTTTCCATACACAACAGCATCGCACTACATGTGCATGAAAACTGCAAAGTGAAACTGAATATAAACAGAAAGTGACTGATCTCATTTCACTGAGCAAGAGGGTTGAAGGCCAGAAAGGAAATAAATTGCTTTAGGGGTGGGATGTTAAGCAAATATTTACACAATTTTCCAGTTTTTATCAAACATAAAATATAATCTAATAATCATCTAAGGAATGTTTTGAGAACATTTTCCCTTAAGTATTACTCAACATTTAGACATGGATGATCAAAAAGTGGAGACCCACTCCCACTAAGCATACAGCAGTACTTATCTTAAGTTCTCCCTAGTAGGAAAGATTATAAGGATTACGTTTCAAGCTTGTGCAATTGCCTTTAGACAAACACAACAATATGAAATAAACTACTATTCCCCTGATGCTGTTAGAAAAAAATAAAACAAAACAAAACACTAATGACAATTAAGACTGAAATAGAAGAAGAGCCAAATAAGTAACAATGCAAGACAAAGAGGCCTCCTTGAGAGATGCATTAGTATGAAAGCCATCAAATAGAGATCGTGGATTTCTATGTGGAGAGGTATTTTCTGGAGCCACTTCTCAGCTACCTTCCCACTGATGAGTTCACTCTTTTAAATGATAATTATAAGTTCTCAGAGTCTGCATCAAAGAAAAACTTTCAGTGGGCTTCAAACTAAAACTAATCTCAGAACCTGACAGATGAGAGAGAAGGACCAGGCTTAATAAATCCTTCTATCCAACTTCTATCATTCACAACAATATTTTCCTAAACTATTTGTCTGTAATTGAGCCACTGGAACAAGAGGGTAAAACAGAAACACCACTACGAGTTAGTCTCTTCTTTCTTTCAGGTTTTTTATCTGGTTAGCTGTACACCTGCTCCTCCTACATGAGTCCTACATGAGTCCTACATGATTCAGAGAAAGAGCATTTGGGCACAAGCTTTTCCATTGATTTCAACAGACATGGAATTATAAGCATACAAAAATCACTGCCTGAGACACAGTAAGACAGAAGTTCTGCAGCATTGCCTTTTCTATGGATGCATTCAATGTTTTCTAACCCACCTACATCTTTCCAGTACATATCTCTGAAACAGGTTCCTTAGTTAGCTGCTAATATGGAACACTGTTAATATGCTTAATGTAGTTTATTATAAAACAATTCTACAGTATGCGTACTTACCACTGTACTTGTGAAAAAATCCTGCTTGAAGAATTAAAAATGGCTCATCACTTAGATTCCTCAAAGAGGAATCATCTGAAGGAACTGGTGCGTGGGAGTTTAATGCTTGGTGGTAGAGCATTAATACATCATCAATAATTCAAAACTGTTAAAATATGACCAACCAAATACACCAGCCCAAGAGGTATTTTGTAATGAATACTATTCATGAAAAGGATGTTCTACAGCATCATTACCACCTATCTCATTCAAACTCAATTCTACCCTAACTTCGAACATAAGACTGCTAAATAACTATTCAAAACTTACAGCTAAAATTAGCATCATGTCCATGGATGTTTTGACAAAATACAATTCAAATTCACATTTTTCTCGTCTTTAATTAGAGCAGCAAAATAATGGAATTTCAAAGGATTACAACTGTATCTGTGGTCAGAAAGTTACTACGCATTGTGTGCATTCCTCTATTATCTTTTTTCCCCTTTCAAGTTCTATAATAAACTACATTTAGTCAGGAGAACTAAGTATCTGTCTATCTTTGTCTCTTAGTCTATATATCTCACCTCCACACCTTCTCTGAAAAAGAAAATACCAGCACTGTGATAGTAAGAAATCAAATAAGGATATATTTATTTAAGGAATTCTAAGGTACTTTAAAAATTTTTATTTGGTGGTTGACAAAAAATGTTTATTTGCTGGTTGACAGCAGCCAGCAATAATGCATCTCAATCCACTTTAAACATAGTAACATAATTTCTGACAGAAGCAGTAAGAAACATTTCATAGGAAAGAACTAACGACAGGACGAGAGGGAATGGCCACAAGTTGCGCCGGGGAAGATTTAGATTAGACCTGAGGAAGCATTTCTTTTTTGAAAGAGTGGTCAGGCACTGGAATGGCCTGCCTAGGGAGGTGGTTGAGGCACCATCCCTAGCGCTGTTCAAGAAGCGTTTAGATGAGGTGCTAAAGGATTTAATTTAGTAGTTGGGTTGAGATAGTGATAGGAGGATGGTTGGACTAGATGATCTTATAGGTCCTTTCCAACCTTATGAACTTATGAACTTATGAAGTAGTTGTGTAGGCTAGGCACATCAAATTTAATATTACTGCTCTTATACATATACACTTCATCATATTTCCAGAGATGCATTACTTGTACGTGTTGAACCCAGTCAAATACACTTTTCTATCTGCAAAACACCTAAAATGTCACTCAAAGAAAGATGAGCAATGCTACGTGTGGGGCCTCAAAATTATAGTATTCGAAGAAGAGAAGAACTGATATCTCCTCTTCTTTCTCCTATCTACGTTCAGCAGCTAAGGAGATCAGGTACATGTTTGGTAACGGACTGTTACAGGAAATCAAATACTCCATACTCCTCTAAGTCTAACTCTTCCCATGCTTCTATTTCACCCCTTTTAAATCCATTTAAGCCACGACTCCAAATCAGGACAGGCACTGCTACCAGTCAGCCCATCATTCTCAGACTCTCATCATGTTGTCATGTGAGGACCGTGTACAGATTAATTAAAGGCATTTGCCCTTGGAATACTTTGCTGAGATATGGAACATTATCCTCATTTTAGAGATGCATAGAAACAGATGTGTCCGCACATACTCAAGTTATAGTCAAGACAAAACTAGTAATTTCTGATTGTTTTTTGGGATGGAGGAAAAAAATCTCAATACCTTTGCAAGACTAGAAATGTATTAGTGATGACCATCTCAAAATCAGAAGGTAATATACAAGGAAGCATACAGAAATACGTGAATGTTTAACATTCAACTTATAGGAACTACAGATATGAAAGGACTATAAAAAGGCAACAAATAGCTGAATCTTGTTTTGTTTTAAATATTTTAACCATGAAATTATAGTATGTCTTGAAAACATAAATAAAGGCTAATAGAATTATATATTTCATCTTCTCATCCTTCACACTCTTGAAATACTTTATATCTAAAATTGGTGGTAACATAAAGAAGTCTTATTAAATAAATTTCATTTTTTCCTCTTTCCCCAGGATTAAAACAAAAACAATATACTTAGCTTGCTTCTGAAACCAATTTAAAGACTCAGAAATCAATGTCTTCATATTTGTAATACTAACTGGAAAGTGAACGCACACTTTATTAGTACACGGACTTTTTTACTTGATAGGTGCAAACTGTTTTTTACTTGATAGGTGCAAACACTACCTCAGGAAGCATTTCTTTTCTTTTCTGAAAGAGTGGTCAGGCACTGGAATGGCCTGCCTAGGGAGGTGGTTGAGGCACCATCCCTAGCGCTGTTCAAGAAGCGTTTAGATGAGGTGCTAAAGGACTTAATTTAGTAGTTGGGTAGAGATAGTGATAGGAGGATTGTTGGACTAGATGATCTTATAGGTCCTTTCCAACCTTATGAACTTATGAACTTATGAACTTATGTTTCTCCAAAATGGAGATGCAGAGTATGGATGCCTTCAGGTAAATGGGTTAGATTCTTAGTTGCTATCAATTAATGTAGCTCCATAGGAGCGACTGGAGACCCACCAACCCCTGCCACACTGTGCTCTCACACTGCCTACTTAAGGCTGTTGGATATGCAATGGAAGCAGAAGCTACAGGTATGGTCCTGGGTGCAAGATCAAACAGCAGAAAGTCAGCATCATGGAGCACTCAGAAAGCACTTCAGTCAGGTTCAAAAGCAGTCCACGAGCTAATGTGCAACCTGAGTCCTCCAAAAAATGCCTTATGTTCTAGGCTTCTGGAGCACAAGCTGTGAAGTAAAACAATAAAATTGACATTATTGTTTTAATTTTCATATAGAATTCTATTCTCTTCCATCTCTTTAAAAAGTTCCAACAAACTAGAAGATTTTACTTATCAGTGACTTTTCAATGTACTTTGCTGGCTATTTTTTTGTCACTTGCCAAGGGTATTTTAGGAAAACTGAAACCTCAAGAGGTCTCCTTTCCTTTTAGATCACACAAACAAATTAATTCCCCTCTACCTCTTGAATAAGATTGGGTTTTGCAGTTGTTTTCTTCTGTTTAAGTGCTGCTGACAATAAACCAAGTTTTCAGAGTGAGCAGGTTACTTCTTGTCTCCAAAGTTTTGAAATTGCTGAACATTCTCATATTTAATAACTCAGACTCTCTTCTCAAAATTTTTTCCACTGTAATAAGAGGGTCTTTATATTTGAGAGATGCCTTCACAAAAGTCTGCAGTACTGGATTTTCTGATACAGAGTGATTATGAAACCCTGCTTTGTTCTCATAACTTCATGATGTATATCTATAACTCTCCCTTGTTTGTGAAGATAAGACCAGCCTTGTTTCTCTAAATGTCATTTCAAAGGAAGATTCACAGTTGTTTGACTTTTGATCTGTGTAGCAACTAGCTCGACCACCTGCACTGGGTTCGAGCAGTTACTGAGCTTGCTTTGTACCATCTCAGGAACACAGCAAGCCTTTCAAATCAGAAAGAGCTGATGTGTGAATACACCAATTTACAATGTAAATACAGGGTCAAACAATATGGGCATCTTTAATGACCAAATGTGTAAAGTACATATATTGTTTACTGATTATATCATTAAATAAAACAGATGGCTCGTATTCTCCACCCACCTACGGTGGATTAAAACACAATGGTGTAATAGTCTGGTAAACTAGTAACGTGAAACATTGCTTTGTGCTGGTGTAGAAGTATAAATAGCAGTTCACAACTGAGGTACAAACCCCCACTGCCACTAAGAGTAATTAGTTTAAGGCTGTACTGAAAGAATGTTACCTTCACAATCAACACGTGTGTGCCATTCACACTGAAAACTGCATTTGAAAATATACAGCGGTGACAGAAAGCAACAAGGAAGTTTCTCTGTATGGATAAAGTAGACCATATGCTTCTCACCATCTCCACAAGACCGAGCACACTTAGAATCACGTTTCTCAAACAATTCTCTATTTACACGCATTATGTACAGCCATAGTAAGCACGTCATAGAAACTTATAGAATCATAAACTATTTCCATCAGGAGGAAGGCAGGCAGTTGGTGCAAAAATAATACTGGGAGCCATTTTGGAAGCATATTCAAAAGAAAAATATCCATGTCTCCAACTATAAGCAGATCTACTGAACAGGACAAGGTAATGATTTTGCTCAAACTTGCAAATGTTATGCAAACCTTCTGGGTTACAGTTTAGTTAGTACAGCAATGTGCAAACTAAACAAAAGATTTTGGGAAATAAATGATATGTAGTGAGCTCCTGCATGCCATGTTAACACTCACAGAAAACTCTTTAATATTTGCAGAAGGCATACAGGTTAGTGAAAAACTCTTCTGTTACGTTTTTAAACTAGAAAATACTAATGCTTCTTGCATACACAACTGTGTACATCAACAGTTCTTAAGAACATGCAGTTGGACAAAATTTGAAGCAAAATAATCCAAATGTGCTCATGCACAAATACTACAATAGATCAGTCAAAACCCTTCATTACGGAGATCCACTGCTCTGTGTCACTTTGAGCACATACAGAGACCACCTCATGAAATTTCCAGCAGTAAACATGGTCTAACTTATTAAAATAATACTAACAAACCATAGCCCTTAACTAATCAAATTTCTTAAATATTTTTTCAAGTCTTCAAAGAAAAAAACTAATAAACTGATCTTAAAACTGGAGTAATAATTATGAATCTAAAAGTATTAACAATTAAAATATACAAGTTTGACTGTAGCAGGCAGGTTTCAAAAGACACTCCTTTATATTATTCTAGATATATCTGAAACAATGTCATTGATTTTAAATCAATTACCTTAGAAGTATAAAAATATTACAGAGAACATAAATTTCAGTGCATGTGAGTTTTTTGCCTGACATTTTCATTTTGTTCAAATCAATTTTCTTGATTAGCTTCAAACATTCCATATTAGTTACATATAAGACACAGAAAAGTTTAGAAAATTTTCACCCTTTTTACTACCAAGTAGACTAAACAATCTCTCATTGTATGACCACACATCCTAACTCACGATTTTGCTATTCATCAGGCAGATGCTCAGCAGGTTAGCAACGTGTGAACATTTCTTTTGCAGTTTTAAAGGACCAATACAACACCAGTGCATGCTACACAAGGACATGAATTCTACTTCATTTTTGGCCTTGTCCCACAGCAGTGCTAATTCATCTGCAGCAGACTCTAATTGATTCTGTTTTTCCTTAGCTGTTGATTTCTCAGTCATCATCTATGGTGTTCTTTGTAAAATGGCAACAGCTCTGACCCCACCCCAATTTATTTTGCTCAAACAAACAAAAAAATCTTCCTTCAGTAGCAGGGCTATAGATGACCAAACTATTCACACATGTGACTTGTAAGTTCAATTTCAGTTAAGTAGATTTTGTGGTAGAATTTTAGTGATTAACTTTGAACAAAAATTGTATTCAGCAAATCCAGAGTTTTCCTTTGTTGCAGATGTTGGCCATTTAAGCACCTATGCCTCCTGAGGACAGTCAAAACTCTGACCTCATAGGAAAAGCTGGATGGAAAATGATCTAATCTAGAAGACGAATTAATAGAGACAAGATCCTGATATGATGACAGCTGTAAATCAGTTTGATGTCTTCATTTAAAGATTAATTCCTTTGCGTGTAATCAGAATCATACTGGAAAGATGGATTTTTTTTTTTTTTAATGAGAAATGCCACCATAATTTCTATCAAGTGTGGGAAGAGAAGTGCCAAATGCTACTGGAAATCAAACACAGAATGTGAAAACTAACTTCTTCACCTGATAAAAACTAACAAAGTTTCCTGCAGAGAACTGCCAGAAGTCTAGGAAGGCAAAACAATTCCCATTCCCACCATTTGTTTCCAAATACCAGATCGGCCTGAAACACTAGTGTGTGTATGGGAAAGGGGGGAGAAGTTAAACACAAACTCTGACGTTTGTTTGACAACATTATTACCTTTTTCTTAAAACATTTAGAAATGCCACAATGTGTTTAACCTCTGCATTTTGTCAATCTTGTTTAAGTTTCAAATATTACTTTTATTCATCTGAGCACACAGTCTTCTTTTCATTTAGAAACGTATCACGAGAACTATTTTATTTTGTTGTCTGTATTCGCAAAGCTCACTGATACCTATGCATTTAGCTGCTCTTTAACAGAAAGCCTGACTTGATGAAAACTTGAAAATGTGATTTGAGTTTGCACACTATTATTTGTATTCTTTAATTCTCCAAAAGTTCAGCAGAAATTTCTTTCCACAGCAGAAGTCATAGGTTTTAACAGGCAAGGCTGTGACAGAGCACAAAAATCTCAAACGCACCAGTACATAAAAGCTGTCTACCCAGGAAGCTAGACTTGGGCTATACATTAGGGAAAACTTGGAAGAGCTTGACTGAGAAGAGAAGGAATGTTCATTAGCTGGAGAAGAGGCCAGAAGAATATCTGTCAGGACTGAAACAGGGACGGTCAGTTTTCTCTTAACACAAAGGGAAGAAATTTTCAGAGATCACTCCCAAGATGATTGTATTTCTTCTTTTGGCAAGTTTGTGGACTAAAGTGAAATGACCCATGTAGCAAGACAATCATGTAAATCTGTGATGAAAAAACATTAAATTCAGAAATATACAGCTTAAACAATTGTAGTAAATGGAATATGTAAACTCCAGCATATATTACTCTTTGACAGTTATAGGGTGAGTAGTCTTAAGAACACAAACCTCAATTTTCTGCTGGGCTTAAGAAGCTTGCCTTCATTGATTTCTGAGGAGTTGTCACTTGTCACCAGTTATTTCAGCAATTACCAGTGTCAGCTTTGGCTAACAGGTTCTCTGCTTCACATAAACAATCTGACCACATTCAAAAAATTTTCACCACTTTCACTCCTCCTCAGTATCGTGTCAGAGAGAACTCATCCAACTGGAAACTGCTTGTAACTACTGCTAGAAAGCACTGCACTGATTATGCTGATACGAGACTTGCCTTCTCATGAAAGCATGTCATGGGACATCTATTGTGGTTCAAACATGTCAAAGCTGACTGTGAAATGCCTTTTGTTTCACTCGTGACACAAAGTACTGTGAACCTTTTAAGGCTGTAGTTGCTTAATGATAGTCAACATAACTCAATACAGAGAACAATCACAAAGGGTTACATGATATTTAACCCATTACGATGCATTACATTCTTGGTATATGCAGTATAGGACTAACTTGGATAATTATCCATTGGGACCCTTCTTTCCTGCAGAAAGACAACTGTGCTTAAGATAATGCTTCTTCCAGCTGTTCAGCTGGACACAAGTAGAGAGGAGGCCAAATGAGATAGTAATTCCAGATGATAGAAAAGAGAGAATGGTGAGGGCAGAACAAGAGCTTGCGAATTTAAAAAGAAAAAAAGAGAATTAGAAATATTGTCTGAAGAATGCAGGGAGACTTGCTCATAATGGACTTTGTGTAGGCAGCGTGACACATGGATAAAGCCTTCCAAAAATGTGAAAAATAAAACAAGGCTACAAAATAAATGCTTCTAACTCAGTCAATGAAGGACATATCCTTCTAAGATTGTGCTTAGGCATAAGGAGATTAAAGCACTGGCTCTATTTTATCCTATTCATTGAAGTTATTAAAATGTGAAGATCAATCATTATGCTCCTTTTCTTTTTCGAGGTCTAAAGTAAACTTAACTCTGGATCACTCAGGCTGCTGGAGCTGAAGGTTTGCAAAGGATAAGGTGTCATTAAACTAATCACAGTACGTGCTTGCAGTGTTGAAATTATGCCTTTGCTATGAGACATTCGGTATCTTCAGTATAGTTCTTGGTATTCTCCAGGTACACTGCTTGCCATAGCTTTGGTGGTTACAGAACAGCTCAAAAGACTGCTACACCTTCCACGGAACATGAATAGGAAGTATTTCTAATACTGAATGAAAATAAAGACTGATTTTTCAAAAGCATTTTGGAAACAACATACAGATCACTACCCAAGAAAGATGGGCAACATTTATAGAATGGTTCTTAAATGACTATTAAAGGAAAAAAAAAAAAAGCACCTTACACATTGAAAACAGGGAACTCAGCGTCCTATGCTATTTTAAAATTCCTGCCATTGAGATCTAGAGGTATATTTCATCTTTTCTGTTCAGACTACTAACAATGAAGAATGCTTACTCTTGGGAATTTTGCTGATACTACATTTACATTTTCCAGATGTTTTGTCCAACATTTCAACAAAAATTGTGGGTTTTTTTCTTTCGTTTTTAAAGCCAGAGGTAAAGTGAAGAAGAACCAAGTACTAATTAATGCTGATAAAGTGTATGTTCCCTATCCAAAGAGTATCTTATGATTAACAGTTCCACCACAGCTTAATGGTTTTCTGATTAAAAGATTTAACACTTTGTAAGTGATAAAGATTAGCTGCATATTAAAATACAAACACGTACAACGCTATAATAATAAATAATTATATTAAATGGTTAAAAGTGGAAAACGTGATTTAAAATAAATCCTTTCACTGACAGTATGCTCTAAAATGCCCAATGTATATTTTAAAAATAGCAGTATCATGGACAGGGTTGCTCTGTAATAGGCCTTGGCCAAGGGGCACTGTAAAAGCAGTACTGCCCAAAGAGATGACACGCAATTGTTCTGCTACTCATTCTTCCTTTATTCAGTGTTCCTTAAGTTAAGAGAATTGCCTCTCTGATTAAAGTTAACCATATGCTTAAATATGTTTCTGAATCAAGGTCTAAATTACTGAAGTAAACAGTTGCAGCTGTAAATATTTAACATGGAGCAGTCATGCTGCAAAAGGATTTACCATTCAATCATTTTTCACTGTAGAAATGCATCTTGAAGTAAAAATAGAAAAACATTTATGTACCAAAAAGTTTTTCTACGCAAAATACTTTTGGCTTGAGACCAAATACACAAAGTTCCTGCTAGAAAGAATAATTTCTCTATTAGCATGAAAACAAGGCAAATATAACTGTATGTTCAACTTCACTCAGTATTCAGCAGTTGTGCTCTGGTATGACTGATACTGAGATAAGCTTTAGCTCAGAATATGAAAATATGTGGGATGGAAACAGAAATCAGTAAGGAAATAAGGAAAAAGTGATAACACTCGGTATTAGTTTCAGTTTGTTTTAACATGGAGATGACAGGCTAATCCTCTATGTATAGAAATGCAGGCTTTGTATTCAAGGAAGAAGATAGAGAGACCATAATTAACTCTTCGTGTCTCCAAGAGAATGAGTAAGCAAATAAAATAATTATTGTACATCAGATGCTAAATGGTCATACCACCAGATTAGAGGGTAGAGTCAAAGTACTTGACACTAAGGAATTTCCTCTGAAAGTCAATTCTAAAACATTCTTGTTTTGAATACTTATGCTTAGGACCAGAGGCAAAGGACAGAAGTGGGACAATGGGAAATATCCATTTGATATCTGGAAAAATTCTGTATTTCAGCTATTTCTTGAACCGACTACCCAGAAAGGTTTTCGTATTTCCAACCTTGGAGGTGTTCAGCACTTGACTGGAGAAACTCTGAGCATTCTGCTCTAATTAGACTCATTTTGAGGAGGAGGCTGGACTAGATGACCTCTGGAGGTTCCCTCCAATTCCCATATAACTCTATGAGATGTTGAAAATAACTGGTGTCTAGACTTCATTAGAGTTCAATAATTAAAGGAAATTTGACTAGAAGTAGTGCAGGAAGTTACACTACTCTTAAAGAATAATGGAACTTGACTAGAACTAGCTTGGAGAGGTAGGTATTCTTTGTTTTTGGTTGCAGTCATATTGGTCATGCACCTGTTGGTTAGCCATATAATTTGTCACCTGACAGCTGAACACTTGCTGCTTCATTTCTCTCAGCCAAAGATAATGCCTCTGTCCTACCTGAAATCAATATTTAGAAAACCCTTTCATAAGAGCAGAAGTGTTCATGAGCTTTTCAAAGCATCACTGCTAACTCAGAAATGGTCTTCTAAGTTGTTCTGAAACCTGAAGATCAGAAGAGAATTTTTGGCATAAAAAGTTCCTATTGAGCATGACAGAATAAAATATCATTCTGGAGATCAGTAGATATTATTCTATCACATTTTTCTGCAATTTTTAGGGAAATAGAAAGCATTTATTTGCTAATGCAATAAGGATTCAGATCTAATGAAATTTTTAACACAGTGTGCACACCCTAATTCACATTGGTGTAGAGGCAAAAGCATAGATGTTTGAGATGGCAACACTGCATTGAAGATGCCATTTTCTTTTCTTAAAATCTATCATTTTAAAATTCTGTAACTGAAACTATCCTGAGTTTCTCTAATAGTCTTACCACTCTGAAAAGGAGTCAAAATACCAGGACGTCCACAGCTCTAGATTCATGTAGAAGGAAATTACTAATGTTTTGACATTATCAACATGCTGATATTATCCCAGTAATGAGGTGCAGTAAGTAGAACATTCTAGTTTAGAGATATCTCAGTAGGGTTTTTCTTTTTTTTTCTTTTCTTTTTTTTTTTTTACAGGAAAGCATAAAGAACATTAGAAATATTTCAAAGTGAGAATATTTTAAAAAGTTTGCTAGAAAAATCTCCTTACCTACATACATAAAATACCAGGAGATAAAGTCTAGTACATAAATGTGGCTACTTTAAGTTGCTATACCACCAAACAGGGATAGGAAGACTTCTCCTTGTACGATCAGTGATTTCTATTGTGACCTACAGCAGCTAATAAATCTTATCCCCATTTTCACTCCTTATCTCCATAACTTTTACCCACAAATACAAGGCCAGAGAATTTTGCTTTTTTACAAAGGGAATAATTTAGTTCTCATTAAGAACCCTACCTATTTAAATATCTAATCTCTTAATATGTTAGTCCAGACTCAGAAGAGTTGCTGTTTTACCTTTCCCAGAGAGTAAAAATAGAAGTAGTTTGGTATTGATGCACCGACTGTTAGTCTGACATTCAATTTCAACTATATAACAAGATACATATTACAAAAGCAGTAACTAAGTTGAGCAACATTCAGCTTAACATTACCTTTTCTGTATGATAATGATGTGAAGAATAGTCCTCCAGCATTTTTCTTTATTGGTTCCAGTAATTAAGTGAAACATTGTGTGGCAGTTACTGAAGTATGCAAAATTAGGACAACACTGCCAATCTGTGCTAATTATTTTTTGTACAGTTGTATTTATCTGAGTAGATTTCTTGGGTTTTGTATTTCATGATTATTCTTGTGATAAACAACACTGGGGTGATGCTGAGGCAGGGATAATGCTTCTAGTCAACAGTCATAGTGCAAATCAATTTCACCTTGGATCTATCTGTTACATGTTTTTACAAAACATCCTGAGAATCTTCTACCAAAAGCTGCATCTTTATCAAGGCATTTCGTTTGACACGTTCACCTGAACAGAGCCTAAATCCTAACCTTCCTTTTATCCAGATGGGTGAGTCAGCTCAGTATTTTATTTAAAGAAAAAGGAACTTCAGTGCCTTTTTAACACACGGAAACATGCCATCTTAGTTTTTGACTGCATAATCCCTTTGTCTGAAAACAAGAAACCAAGTATATTTCAGAGAGATAATATTTTTCATGTGGTTTATGGAACACTTATAAACTGGGACTCCTAACTGTGATTCCCAAACACAAAACAAAGTCAAAGGTTACAGCATATGTTTTTGCTTCAGCTTCTCCAAATTACTTGCAAATGTATTCAAACACAATATGAGGAGATACTTTATTTTATTGAAAACAACAGACTACAGGGTGCTGCAAAAAAGGCTGAGGTACCTCAAGCATAAACATGGAAAGAATACATTGGTTCAGAAACCCATAAATCCTTATTTGAATCTGCCAACCTGAAAGCCAAGTAAAGCTCGAAAAAACTATTTTTCCTAAATGCTATGTCTGATTAAGCCATACTATTAAATGACAGCTGAACTTTAACATTAATATGATATTATTTAAATAACTGCATGATTTTTTTTTACACTAAAATGATGAATGATTTTTGGACAGCTCAATTGACATAAAGCAAGAAACCCCTTTAATGAGATTTGACAAAATGGAGACATATGCAGAATATTCGTTACAGCTCATGTCGCAGGGTCCTTCCTGGGGAGACTTGGGTTGGGTTCTATCTTTTCTTTCTTTCTTTTTTTTTTTTTTATTTTATTTTGATTGTCTACAGGCACTGAACCATCCCTTTCAATTGCCACTTTCTTTCTCCATGGATTTTGAATTTAGCTCGTGTCATTTACATATTACTCTTAATAAGAGAATTTTATATGCTGCAGTTTGGAGTTGGAATTGTAAGAAATCTGTGGAATGAAGGCATCGGGTTCAGTCCTTTCAACCTTTGTCAACTGGGTACACCAGGCACTAACAAAGACATTTGTCTGAAGAGACTTATGAAGAGATAAAGCTTGCACTAAGGGACAACTTAATATATTCTGGTTTGGTCGTTTTCCAAGATAAATGATAAATCTACCACTATGCTAAAACTTACTCTTAAAAAAAAAAGCTAATTGAATTAAGCAGACACGCATTGTAAAAGCACATGAGAAGAGTAATTTCATACTGAACTCTTCTGAGGATGCTATACACTCCTTTAAAACTGTATTTTTGTATCACTGAACAACATCACCTATTAGAAAGATTCATTTCCTCATCAGGAAGCTGAATAAGAATGCAGAAACATGGACGTTATACCTAAGTTTGAGTGTTGCCTCACTGTGTAAAGAGGACATATCCAGAGATGCCACAAATACAAAAAATCTGTCTGGGAAGGTACTAACATAACATTTCAGGAAGATAGTACTCATGAGTGACTCCTGCACTGCAATCCCTCACAGATTTTTAGGATGTTGCAATATTTTTCCTTCTGTATCATCCAGCTTCAATGCCACAGACAATTTGCATACCATCTAAACCATGAATCCAACATGCTAAAAACATGCAGTTGCAAAATGTGCCTGCTCCATTGACTCATATGGAACTGATCACCTTAACATTTTCTCTGTGTATAAATTCATATAGCTGCAAAAAAATTATAAACTTTCTTACATACAATCTAACAGGTTAAAAAAGAAAAAGAAAAAAGAAAAGAAAATCCTGAGAATACTGAGAAAAATGAATACAGGAAACCACCATCAAAAAGCTTAATTTTAGAACAGACCAAAAATGCCCAATACAAAGAAACAAAGATGTGAAATGGTTGAGCAAGGGGTAATCCCTCAGGCTACAGAAAATTTTTTCCATAGCTGTGATAAAGCCTTCTATCTAACCTGCCTGCTTCATTACCACAATTCATTTGAAGTAATTCTACATAGCAGTCTGAGTAAAAAATGTCAGGTAAGTCAGCAAAACGTGAAGGCTGAATCAAAAGTAAAAAGAAAGGCAAAGAGGGAAAGAGGAAAAAAAAAAAGAATGAGTGGAGGTGTCCCTACCTTGGCCTTACCTTCGCAACATCCCTGTCAGTATCCTGGAGCTCTTTCCCAGGTTTGCATCTGTTTCTCTAAGCTGGGAGGAAAAGAGTTCTGTTAAAATTAGTCGTCATATGAATGCCACTTAAAGAACACAGACTTCTGCTGTCAGTTGTGGGCTTGTTTGAGCCCACAGCTCTACAACAAACTCATAAGTAAGAAAGCCACCAAAGTTCTGAAATTTGAAAAGGTTTTGTTTGCTTTTCACTTTCAGAGATGAAACTTTAGAGACGAAACTTGTGGAAGACAAGACGCTGAGCAACAAAGATAAACTGGGATAGAGAGGAAAAGCCTTATAAGCAATGTGTTGAGAGATTGCTGTATGTAATGGTAATTCCCATTGAGGTGCGCTATGTACACTGGTGATGGAGATTATGGAGTGCATCAAGGGATGAAGAGACAGACATGTGCAGCATTACTGATGCTTTATGAAAGGAAAACCAAACAGTTCTTTCACTGTTTTTCAGTCATCTGTTTAAAGAAAAAGCAATAATACAGAACAGTGTCATTTTACTGATTCTGTGTTAAAAAATACAATCACATTGTCCCTTAAATAAAAAACCTGTGATGACCTTACAGTAGTGTTTTTAATACTTTAATAGGACACAGGAAAGCTACATGGACAGCTTAACTTAATTAGCTGTATTTTTCTAATGTTCAGAATGTTTTTGTGCAGAATAGGTAAAACCACAACTGAATGGAATTCAAAACTGGGGATACTAAGAGAATGTTTATATAGAAAATGAAATTCATACTAGAAAAGAACAATAATTTCTTTGAAAAGAATTAAATGCTTCTATTTTTGTGCTTGTTAATATCTCACAAAAGGTAGTCTAGAAATAAGCTACGGTGCACAGAAAGAATAGCATTTCTTTCCTTTCTTTGCCTCTTTGCTGGTAGCTAACAGAGATATCTTTGGACTATGTAGAGATCTCTGAACCTGGGAGACATCAAAATGTAATATAAGGGATATTATAATTATTGTCTACTCCAAAATAGCAGGAACCACCATTTCTAGCATGCCTCAAAACACAGGCAAATGAAACACATAAAAACCTTCTCCTTTTGAAAGCTGAATATTTACCTTTTAATTATCAAATCAGATGGAAAGGTTTATCTGAATCATTGCCTTATTACTGAAGAAATTTTGTTGCAGAAGACAAAACGAATCTTGTGTTATAAATACATCGAAACAGTAACACTGCCAAGAAAAGTGGCAGCCTTCCAATAACAAATCACCTTCACCATAACAAACCACAATTATATCTTGAACATACGCATAGCAGCAATATTAAAAGCAGTTGCAGTTCTGGACCCTAATATTGTAAATATTTGCTACCAGATTTAATGCTGATTACTGAAATGACTAGTTGCAACCAATGAGACACATAACCTTTATGCATCAATTTCCTCCTTGTCCTTGAAAAAAGTATTAAGGAAATACCAAGCAGAAGCTGAGATGGGATGACACCAACCAATTGTGTTCAGTGGGAAGGCTTGCACTGAGACCAGAGCTTGACAACTATGCAGCATGATGGAACAAAGATGAGTATCATGTTCTGGGGAGCTCATTCTCTCACTTTTTTCCTAATTCATCTAGATAATTCAAGCTCCAGATAAGCTGCTTAGCCCAGCTGGACACAAGTAAGAGGAAAAAAACCACAATTTTTAAAAGGCTCATAGAAAGCCAAGTTCTTACTTGTGCTAGAAGGGAATCTGAAGCGCAAATGTATGCTTTAAATTGGTCTTTTATTATTCATAAAGATGCATTTAACACTTGGGGCTTCTCTTCCATTCTCACAGAAAAGTAGCTCTCTCCTTTTTACCATTATATGTTTGATCCTAACTTTCCTCTCTTGCTGCAGGATCCCACCTGACAGTTAGAATCAGTTCTGATAGTTCGTAGGGGAAGTTGAAGCTTGGAGGTTTCATAAAGTCCTCTAAGCAAGACGACCTCATACTTTTATGGCAATAAAAAAAAACAAAAATAAAATACGCCACCAAGTAAGCAAAGAAATGCAAATAAAGAAACAAATGTACACACACACTTGGAAGACCTCTAGCTACATCCCAAGAGAACACTAAAAAAATAAAAACCAAACAAAAAACCATAAACATTTTCAAGCTGTAAGTTTGTTTTCATTTAAAACAGGATTATCTGATGGTAATTATTCCATCAGGTCTTTACCAATACCAGTGCACTTCAGAAGCCAAAGAACTGGAAGTAGGCAAAACTCCAAACCAGCATATAATGGCACTTCATTGCTGCAGTAAAAGCCTTTTGAAAGATGGTTTAATATTAATAATGACCAATCTACATGGTGTGTAAGAAAGCTTTTAAAATAGTAATAAGAAGAAAAAACGAAGGAAGATGAGCAAGATGCATATGGCGATATCATGTCTACCTAAAAATACATTTTGATCTGAGATTTTGTAAAAAATCTTTGAGAGTCCTGCATAGCGTATTTAATCTCTTTGGCTTCCATAGAAGAACTTTTATTTGGTTTAAAAAAATTAAGAAACAGTTTAGTGAGTTCCTCTTTTACGGAAGTTGTAACATGTAGCTTCCCCTGGACACCATCTTAATTTGTTTCCAAAAATAGTTATTTCTTGCTTTTCTTTTCATTCAAACATTTTACTCTGCAGACAGAAATACTCAAAATATGTAGATTTAACCAAACTCTACAAACAGTGCCTCAGTTAAATTTTGCTGATAAGAAAAATTCTCTAATTTTTACAAAATTCAGCTGCTAAGAACTGATCACCGTATCCAGGTTTTCAGATGACAAATATGTTCCCCAGCTGAAAGGATAACGCTTAAATGTATTCAGTGTAAAGTTATTACACACAGATAAAACACCCTTTGCCCTGGTCCTTAAAAAACCTCCACAAAATGGAAAACTTGCACAGTTATCCAAGATCATCCCTGACTTTACATTTGAATTTACAAACAGATGCGTTCTTCTGAATCCCCCAGAAAAACAGTGGCACACAATAAGATCTCAGAACTTGAGATCTCCCACTTATGAGATCTTTTACTGAATTGTGATTGGATACACTTCCCTGGAATACTCTTTAACTTTTCCATTGAAGAAATTTGCTTTTCACACAGAAGGCACAGAAATGCAAAGTTTATGCTACAAACTGTGTATATGGAGTTCCCAGAACTATGTTTTTTTTCTCTAACTTTCATGAGGATTTTTTGATTCAGCAGAAAGAGATGCATTTTATTCATCTTCACTGCTCAGGTTTTATTTGTCCAGACTGAAAGGCATCCCTGGCTTACCAGTCATGAGCAATTGAGGACTGAAAGGGAAATGACACAAATTTGCCTGAACAACACTTGGCAAATGCTCACAATCCTTTTACTTAACGATTTAGTTATACTTAATGTTTTAAAGTGGCTCATGCCCAGAACTTTAAAAAGCAGCTGGTACAGCAGACAGAAAATGCCTCGTTAAAACTGTCATATGGGGCTTCACCAATCAAAGCTATCCAGGTAAAGAAACTCCCTGGGACAGATCAGGGAGTTGTCTTAAGTGGCATTTGTCAGATAGAGGCCTGTGAGATGGCTTAGCTTTGGCAAAATTGGATACTCAAGAAAGTATCTGATCAATGAGTCCTGGACAGAAAAGCTGAGATGCAGTCACAACTGATTCTGGGAGAGTTAGCAGGGCTGGTAAGATCTTTCTGAAACTCTGTGAGCAGAGATCAGAGCCAAAGGGTCAAATCTTTGAGACTGAGGTTCACAGATGTTGTATGAGTTGGTTGGGATGGGTTATTGGGCATCTTAACTAAAATCTACAAAGTAAAGATGATCCCTGTGGAGGCAACATAAGCTAGAAATGACACAGATACCTTTTTGACTACAGTGACAGAGCAGCAGTATAGGAAACTAGAACAGAGAAAGAAATGTTGATTTTACTCATGTGACAATGAGAAAAGGAGGTAATACTGCACGCGTCCTCATAAGGCAGTTATTAGCATTTGCATTTACAAAGAGCTGCAGCTGATCAGTTATTATAAGCTAAATCAAAATATGAACTTTGTTCCATAGAGTCCAAGAAGTCACTGCAATGGACATAATATATCCTTCAAAGAACAGAAAGGAGATCTGACTGTGGTAGCAGTGACAGAAAGCTTGCTTGCAACAGTGTGTTTGGTGACTTCAGGGTGAGTCCCTGGGGGAGCCCTTATAAGACACTTTTTAAGGGCTTTGCTGCAGATGGTGATTACATCTTACAATAGCAGCTGATTTTATACAAAACTTAATCAATATGCTGGACTATTTTTTGCATGCACAGTGAACTTGCCTAAAGCAAATGAAATCCACGACCAGCAATTACTTATTATCAAACTCACCCTTTCCCGAGCACGCTGGATCTTCTCTCTGTCATGGCTGAGGTTTTCCAGCATCTCCTGTCCAATCTGCTCTACATTAAAAAATCAAAATGCAAATCATGAAAAATACAGCTTCTGACTGTAAGGCCTCAAAATGCCAGGTTAGATTGTAACAAAGCTATTTAAAGAGCAGCAGTACTTAATACATGTGATAACCTAATCGCTCCTCCTAACTATGAAGAAGACAATATCGTTATACTGAATTTCAACTATACCACACAATGTAAAACTGCAGGAGTAACACTCAAACCAGATGCTGTCCCCTTGCAATCTGTCAAGGTTGCAGAGGGACTGGAAACTGATGCTGAACTTTGGTCTATGAAACAAAGGCACAAAGACTTCCAAACCTGCTCTGAGTGCCGGGAGCTTGTGCTGCCATGTGCTCCTTACAAGCACTCCTTGTCTTAACATGGCAGACAGGAAGCCTTCACTAAAACACCAGCAATCCTTTACTTCTAAAGCTACTGAGAAGTCATATAAGAAGAAAATCTTTATGCCTCTCAGCTTTTACCATTGGTGAATAAACAGAAGTCATTTTGAGATAAGTCTTGTTACTGGTATATATACTGCTCCATCATGTATTATTTCTGGCAGGACTGGAGATGCACTGCAATGGATCTGATGTCTGTAACAGCAGGCATATATATTAATCTGTTGGTATCACCATGAGTTTACACATGGGTTGCTTGTTTCCATAGCTCATGCTGAACCAAAGATTGCAAAATTATAGCAGAGAGAGGAAACCATGCCTCAAGACAATGCAAGATGCCAAAACTTTACTTTTCAAACTGCTACAGTCAAATGCTCCTCTTCGACTGAAATAATAGCAGCAAATATAGAAAAGAGATTTTAATCTTCAAAGCTCTACAAAAACATTAAGAAACCCTCCCTATATTTCCCCGAAGGAGAAAACAAAGTTAAATCATTCCCATTTACAGGTGCAGAAGCAGACACAAACAGCTGAAGCAGCCGTACCTTTGCCTCAGGACACATTGTGAGTGTGAGACATGCACGTTCAGTTGGGCTACTTAGCAAGCACACTACTTGAGTGAAGCCATAAAAAAAAGCTTTCTTCATAATCAACAAAAATCACATATTACTTTTGCTCTGGTGAATAAGTTGGATGCAAAATATCATAGGAGGAGATATGAGAAAAAAATTAGCAAAAAAAAATCACCAATGCTAGTAGAATAAACATAACTATTTTTTTTTTCTTTTTCTTTTTCTTTATTTATTTGTTTGTTTTAACAGATATAGTCCAGTCTCAGGGAATAATCCAATTAGAATCACCTCAAACTCTTAAAATCTGGGACATGTGATTTGTTTCCCTATATGCATTAACACAATTTCCACATTCTGTCAGATGAGGTCTAAGGAAATTCATTACATGTATATTTCTCTCTGTTGCCAAGTACAGTACAAGTAAGATAAATATTTCCTCAGATATCTGACCACAAATTGACATCCTCATTATGCTATCTTGTCCCTCTTGGCTTGCTGCGCTTCACTTTTAGCTGTATATATAATGCCTCCCAAAGGTGAAATGTGGTAAGATTTGTGGTTATTGAGTTAAAAAAGCTGTAAGGTGCCATCCAGCTATACAAACGGCAGGCTATGAAAGTGATTCAGGGCAGAGCTTTGCCTGTACTTGCACATCCTAGGACCTACTGGATGAACCTTTATAGGCTTATTCTTATCCAAGTGCTTCAAATACTGGCATACAGAAACTGATAAATACATTCAGCGTAGACTAGGGGAGAAAAAAAAATACACAAAGCGAAAATACATTAAAATAGAGAGGAAAACAATCAACAAATTACTAAACAAGTGGTAGCATGAGGTGAAATGATAACAGATACTTATTACTAAAAATTACACCTATGAGTGCATAGATGAGGAGCATGAAGAGCGCATTTTTCTTCAAAGGAATAATTTTAAACGGCTACAATGGCTTGGTATTTCACAAACAAAGCTTGGAAACACCTTTATAGGAAACAGCTCTATTTTTATAACACCAATTTTAAGCAAGTTACTGTGGGTTTTTTTTTTTTTTTCATCTTCTTCCTGTCACTGGCAAGTTCACACTCTTAGCTTTTTATAATGATTGAGTTTATTTTCCAACCATCAGTGTGACAGCAGCATCAACTGTAAGTGAGGGTAAAACACCGTCACTTTGACGAATAGTGTATTTTCCTCTCATTGTCGATGACTGAAGACATCAATAAATAAGGAAGGAGAGCATGTCAGCCAGAATATCACAGAATGAATTGTTGATATGACACTTAGGGATTAAACCTTCAGCCATGAAGTTCAACCTAGCAGAAGGGTCTGAGAACTGAGATAGTTGCGTTTCTTCCCAGCAGCCTCTATAGATAAATAATTGGATGGATCATCAATTTTACAGGAGCAGCTTTACTCTACATGCACTTTAGCTGATGATCTTTGGCCTTTTTTGGGCTAAAATAACAACATAAGTTGAACAAAGAGATATAACGGAGGTAACATAATCTCACAATAAGTTCGCAAACATAAATTGACACCTTTATCTACAGCTCCTTTTCATACCCTCATTCTGCTCTCAGAAAATTCACTGATAACAACAGTAGTTGAATTTTAGCTGGAAAGTCACGACAGTCAAATAAAAATGTTAATAAATGAAGAAAATTCAGACTTATAAACGATATGAACACGTCTCCTCACTTGGTTTGCAACTGAAGGTGCTCAGGACTGGAACAAAGCAACAGTGCTAATACAGGCTTGATATCATTGCTATCTACTTGCCATCATTTCTCAGATTTTCCCAGGACTCTGATGTTTCCCTGCCAGTTAAAGCCTTCATATGGTAGATTCATGTTTGTACAGTATGGATTTTTCCAGACTAGTTACAAAGCAAATTGTTGATGATGGTAATACAGTTATATGAAAAGGTAACATTTCTAAGACATACTCTAGTGCATGTGCCTTAAATAAGACTAATACCCAAACTGAAGATTGTTGCATGCTGGCAGCAACTGTTATTTCTACAGAGTCTTAGCAGTGTTAACTAGTTGGTGCTACACCTTCTACCTGACATTCTTGAAACAATATAGAAAATTACATTTTAAAATTGCAGCTAAACTATAAAAAGCAGAAGGGTGAATGCATTCACGTCTTTATAATCTGTTTTCTGACAGACAGCAGGAATATTCAATATAGCAATTATCTCAGCCTTAAACAATGTTGTGATGAACAGAAGAAATATTCTGAAGAAGTACATAACTGTATTAACAAGCATCAGTCTGAAGGAGCGAATGCCAAAATTCACAGCTGCACGTACACTGCACCTTGAAGGCGTAATGGGGCATAGGAAATCTACTTTTTCAGGGCTTAACACTTTGATAATAATGAGATGTTGTGGGTCTGACACAAACAGTGAGGGTTTACTGTGCAGAAAAGAACCCAGCCCATCTCTTTTCTTAAAATACTGAATCCAATTTGAAGAATGAAGATTTACCCAAGTGAAAAACAACAAACAGATGCAAGCCCAAATTGTCTCCCTTCATCTGTGCAACAACTGGAACATGGCTTTCAACTGTACGATGAGATACGCCCAAAAGACAAGAATCACTTCTAGAGATGCTTTACACTTTTGAATATATCCTTTCTTTGGAATTTGCATGTAACCTATATGCAGTATTTATTTAATAAGTGCAAATCATAATTATTTAATACATGTTCCACAAAGCTTGATTTGTAATACTTACTTACACACATATCAAGGATGCAAGACAAGTTCTGCTTAACTAGTTTTTGTTTTCCTTTTTTTACTTTATTTTTGCTTTTCCGTTTTATTTTTTTGTTTTGTTTTGTTTTAGTCATTTAAGTATTTAAAGCCAAACTGATTTTGAAAGAGCTTTTCCTAATCACTTTTTTCCTTAGGAACAAGTAATATTGAGTAATGATAATAAGTAATGCCAAGAGACAGGAATGATGCGGAATGAGCCACTCCAGACTTTTGGATAAATAAACATGCATTTTAATTAATTTTGCTGACAGAGTCTACATTTTTTCTTTTCATACGAAAAAAAAAATCCACCATGGTTGAATAAAGCTTTTTCCTCTCAAAATGTACCCTGTACGTCTGTACATACTTATATAAAATGAAAGAAAACACATTTTGTAAGAGGAAGCTGAAATGCTGATACAGTTTAAAACTACTAAAAAGGATTACAAACAACCAAATCATGCATAGGATGCCTGAAGTATGATTTGTCCAATCTTGTCTTATGCACAATGCACACACTTGAACTATGCAATTAGAGGTGGGAAATCACAAACTAACTTACACTGGGAAAAATCAAGAGGAAATAAACTAAAAAAAACCCACAGTGCTGTGTGTCATGGCTGAAGGAATTAGAATAAGAATGGATAACATCTCCACACCAAGCTCTCCAGGCTTGGCTAGAGAGTAACACCACTGGAGGACACACTTTCCTCTTGGCTTTGCATAGAGACACAGCCTGCTGTGAAGGCACAGTGAAAGCTTATGGAAAATTCTTAGACAAGAACTAGGCTGATACAGGTAGAAATTCAGAAAGCACATTCAAGGTTGGGACAGTATTCTCCAAAACACTGTCAATCTGCTCTGGAGAAATTAAAGGTTTAGATTTTAGGAGACTAGAGAGATAAATCATTAATGACAGTTTCTGGGAAAAAAAATACCAAAATGCTAGAAGGTGTTAAATCCTAGCTGTTCAGAGGTGGCAGCAAGCAGATTTACAAACTTGGAAAATATATAGTGTAGGAGTCAGAAGAATTCGGGGTTAAGTCAAACGCCTTATGCTTCTGACAGCAGAAAGTTAATAAAGAAAGTGATGACACATCTTTATGTGTAGGGACACAGGTAAAAGTCCTATAAATTTACAAGCTCACAGTTGATGTATATTATGTTGAACAGTCAATATAATAAGATACAGAGGGATTTGGATCATTACAGTTATTAAATGACAAATATGGGTTAATACTGATAAGTGAAGGATGATATAATGGCTATGAGCCAAGGGAGGGAATGTTTGCAAAACATCAGTGGTGAAATGGAAGAGTTGTTGCTCAAATGACTCCCGAATGTGCAATAGAGAAATTAATTTGCATGTTGGTCACTTAACATAAGAAATTAAAAATTAGCTACACGTTGTAAGGGCTGGTTGACATCTTCACTGGAACTGCTGTATCTTAGAAGGAATACCAAAAGTCCACAGCGTATACTGAGGACATGCAGCACTTCCACAGCTTTCAGACGTGCAGTTACAAGAGAGGATGAAAGAGGCTGCATTGTCTTACTGAGAAAGACAAAAAAACACCTAACAATATCTCCAAATTCTCCAAAGTTCAATATGTTCACCAAACTTAAAATACAAATATTTTTTCAAATGAAAAACCTTTCTATATACTATAATGAATGTTCACAATATTCCTTCCATTGGCCAAAAACAAAAGGGTCCACTAATCAGGGGATTTGGGGGAACCAGAAAGAAAATCATCCAGAACATCCAATCAGAACTCAGGCACTGTGCTTTGTTCAAAAGAAGATAAGATTTTTCAGGAAGATGCCACATGCCTTTAAGAACAAACCAGGAGAGATTCATAACCAATACCTCTCATGGTCCAGGCCCACTTTGTCATTCCCCAGGAAAAAAGAAAAAAGAAAAAAACAAAAAAAATATTTAAAAATGGCCAGATGAATGAGAAGAACATAGGAAAAAGAAAGGAGAAAGATGATATATGACAGACCTAGTAAGTTCACCTCTAGTAGCCTTTTCTTTTTCTAAGGTTTCATAGCTTTTCTGAAATCCTAACTTACATCAATCTGATGGTATAAAACCACTCATTTCTCACTAACTGATGTATTTTTTTCTGTCTACTCCCGTCACCCATCTATCTGAGCTCCCTCACTAATATCCTCCCAGCTACGTTCACAGGAGGTGACAGACTTTGATTCCCCTGAATGTGTCTATATTGAAGCCCAGACCTTGTTCTAGCTGTGCTCAGTAAGGCTCATCCACTCCAAATCCCTCCCTTCACTTTTCTTTTCTTCTCCTTGCTTCGAAAAAGTTCTAAGGCAAAAGAAATCCTTGCTTAGTGCATCAAGATAAGTAAACAACTTGCTACTCGCATTTCAGTCACATATGGAAGTGAAGTTGGGAACCAGCCCTCCGCATCCTTTCTTCCTTCCACTTGAAGTGCTGTCAGAATGGGAAAAGTCCTCGCTTGCTCTGAGCAACAGTGCAAGTAATGAATGTTGCTTCATTACAGCGCTGCCAGTATTGAACTTTTCTGAAGGCAATTTAGCATTGGAGAGTATTAGCAATGATTGCATTTAAACCAAGTTGCAAAAACATACCCCCTAAAACTCCATCGACAAACGATCACTTAATTAAACAAACAGCAACAAGGCAAGAGGGATCTTTGGTTCATCTAACAAATGATGAATTCATAGTCATAATTTAATAAAAAATGCTCCCCATCTACTCAAAGCAGTGTAAATAATTACTTTGGACCCTGCAGTATTCCTTAGTTCAAAGATTCAAGATGTGTAGGCAGAGACTTGGCAACTTAGGCTACTGCATACAGCAGCTCAAGGCCTTGAAAATCATGAAGTTGGCCCTACCTCTTTACTCTTAATGCAATAAATGCACTTCAAGAGACAGAACTTATCGCAAAACAGATGAGACAGACTCTTAGCCAGCACTTAAACAGCAAAGTCCGATTAGGTTATCAAAAGAGAAGAAAATATTTAAAATTTTGAAATATATTTTAAAATGGAAGTGTGGAACAGAATATATTTTAAAATATTTAACTATGCAAAGACACAGCATATAACATTTGAACACTGTGAAGAATAAAGTCTGGCACAGGAACTTGGTTTTTTTTTTCATATCCACTTACATAGCTAAAACAGCAAGAATGAGGTTCTTTGCAGCATCTCTTTTTGGATGCCAAAAAGTCCATGAGAAGAGTGTTTCCTTCAAAAGTTTCACTTGGAGAAACAGCTACTAGAAGCAAGCAGCAATGCTGGCAAATGAAAACCAAACCAGAGACAAATACAATAGCATATTGTTTTGTTCAGATTTCCCCCAGTATCCTAACGCACCAGGTTTATCCTGGATCCACAAACTGATAGAAAACTGGGAAAAATGGCAACAGGAGCAAGAAGTCTATGCTTGTTTGATCTTTAATAATTCCATAGACCTGAAGGGTGTTTTTAACCTGCCTTGCACTATTCAGCAATTCATTTTCAGGGAAAATGGAAGCATCACTCGCTGTATTCACATCCATATTTAAACAACAAAAAAATAGAAAGAAAACAGCATCAAGAAAAATAAAATAAACCTCAAGGACAATTAATAAATAATGCTTAAAGTTATTGACCAAAAAATGTTAAGTATTCTGTGTAAAAATAAAGCATTCTGAAAACTATATATATTATATATATAAACTTTCTTAAACATTGCAAGGCCCACAAAGCAGGTGAACAGCTCAGCAACCTCGAGGCTGGCTTCAGTGCAACTCATTCTTTGAATACGAATTAGCAATGGGTAATCGCAGCATATTTATGAGGCCTTTTGCCTGGTCCTTTTCTCCAGTGAATGCTGTATTATTCATTGCGTGTGCCCTGACCCCAGTGCGCTCCTGTTCTGACAAATCATACTTGATTAAGACAAATCTTTATTAGTTAGCTAGTCAACTTCCCCATTTATCATTTGCAAATCCCATTCTCCTTTTCGGCTAGAGTAAAAGTAACTGAAACTGTTTTTTCTCCAAATAAAATGAAATGCTTGTTATAGACAGTAAGTGCAAACAGGAGCTTAGAAGACAGTAATAGATGATGAAACAAAGGTTTAACAGGCATAAATTACAAACATGGCAAAACTCTAACACAATAGCTTATTTTAGATAGGCTGAGGGAACATTAATTAGCTCATCCTTTCAATGCTTCCTATTTTCCCACCAACTAAATCTCTCAAAATCTCAACACCATAAAAAGAGAACTGTATTGCAAAGTTGGAGGCTGAAAGTACAGAGGTTTAAAACATAATAATAAAGAGATTGCTGAGTAAAGTTATTGTTCAAAGTTTCTACCATAACAACAACAAAAAAATCTTTTAAAAGTCAATCTATAAAAAGAGGCAAAACAAATTCAAAATTATTCATGACATTCGATTTCCTTTTAAATGTAATATTTCTCCAAAGACATGGCAATTTGGAAAGGAAAAAACCCTTTATAAACAATTGGTTTATACAGTGGGTAATTTACAACTAGAAAAGCTTTTGATGTCTAACGTGGATTGAGTTTCGTCATGATGGTTTTGCTCACAGAGAAGGATCTTCCTTTCTTCTGTCAGGGCTCTGGAGATGTGAAGTAGCTATCTGGAAATGGAGGACAAGGAGTAAAGGGCTGAGGTTCCAGTACTGTCCCAGACTTTTGGTCTGTTCTCTGCAGGGACCTTTAGGAAATGTTCATAGCACCCAGCCTTTGTTGAGGTGTTTGCTACAGAAATCTTGCCTTGCTATAAGGCAATGCAGAGAAGCACATCTAGATGATGCACAGCACCTAAGCTAGATGCTACAGCCAAGGTAAATGCCCGTTTACTACATAGGGTGCATAAATAAAAGGAAGAAAAAGACCATTATGAGGAAAGATTGTGCAAGACACTTCAGAAAGAATAGGGACAAAAGCACCCAAACCAGACAGAAATGCAGCACTGAAGCAATGCTGTAGAACTAGTGGTCAGAACTGGTGTAAGCAGACACCACCAATCACAACAGAAAGAGTAACACCACTTTACAGAGAAAAAATGTGACATTTTGCATGTGTCTGTATTTTCGTTTGGTGATGAGGTTTATTAGAGTTGTATATTTTACAACACTTCGAGTCTTCCATTTATCCATGATTTAAATTTAAACACCTCAATTAGAGCTTCTCATTTGAAACATACAGTAAATTAAAAACCTTCACCTACAGGACAAAACATCAACATAGCCATCTCAGTTCTGCCCACATAATGATCTTCTTACAGACTCATGTCTTCCTCCACTCAGATCTGCCCATGTTAAGTCATTTTTCCCTTGTTCATGTTTTTATTCTTACCCTGCAGGACCAATGCAGCTATGGATTCTTCTCCTTTTTCACACACATCAGCTAAGTGTTAGTTATTTCCATCCGCAACATTGCCTTCGATTACACACAGAGTAATGCTGAGAAAACCACTACCTCATTAAACCCACAGCAAGGGAACAGAAGAAACAATGAAAAATACCTGATGGTCTGGCAAATCACTGTTATCAGGAGGTATATAAGAAGGAAAGAATCCAGACTGATTTTAAAACCCAGGCTGAGTTTGCAAGGTTATATATAAAATCTCTGCTCTTGTACTTGTCAACCAAATATATTTCTTCTGGAAATTGCTGAGATGGAAATAAAGGCTTTCCCATAATACATTTTTTTACAGCAATCCTCCGAGCAGAATAATACTTTAGGATCAAGTTAAGCTCTTCAGATGGTGTTTAAGAGGTAGACTTACACAGGGCCTTTACTGCATGTAGGAACGATCTGTTTCTAAGGGATCCCTGCAAGGAAAAATTGTTGAAAAAATGAGTTTTCAGTAAGTGTCTAGGATGACAAGTGTGATTTCTTCTGACGGTGGAACTCAGCAACACTTACGCTTGTTTTTGGCATCTCCACACTAGACTACTGCTTTATGGTTTAATTGAGGGCACACCTGGAGACGACTGAAAACAAACAGCTCCAGAACAGACCAGCTTACTGTGTGGAAAAGTGGCTTTTTGCTTGGACCTGGCAGAAGCAGCTGCCTGCAGTGCTCCAAGTGCAATCCCAGCAACGGGAAGCTGTCTTTGAAACACTTGGTGGTTTGGGCTCGGGCTACCAGACACTGCTTCTCTCTGCTAGGTGTTACTGAGTTCCATCAGCGAGGATGCACGTGGTGGAAGAAGCACTGGCCACTGAGCAGACCATGAGATGTCCTAGGTCCCCACTCTCCTACCAGCCCTCAGACCTGTCAGCACGCAGGACAGGCTGCCAGAGCCATCAGATGAGCTGCTGAGGGATGCAACTAACAATTTCATAAGACGGTAGGCCAGTGTTAGCATTTATTGGTGTAAATAAGTATATATTTCTTTGCTGAAGATTGTTTTTTCTACTTAGAAAAGCAAAAAGAGCAAAGCAATTTGCCCTGTAGCCTCTCACCTGGCATAGCAAAGGGACTTTCTAGATTTTCTGTCGTGCTCAGAGCACAAGGAGGTCAAGGCGAGATCTGGGAAAGGACCCAGGATTGCCAACTTCTATATTCACAATGAGTGGCATGCCACCTATGGGCAGGTACAATCCATACTGGCCTCGCTGATCTTTCTTACCTACATCCATGACCATTTTCACAATTTTTTTTCTCCTATTTTGGACGTGAGCTTAAAAATATATAAATTGTTAATATTTTTGAAAATTTCTTGGAGCAATTTTTAATGTTGCGAAACAGGAGATGTGAGAATATTCCCCAAGGGAATATTTGTGCCTTTTTCTCCATTTCTCAAATGGGTGTGAGGGAATCCACTCTGGCAGAACACAATATCTACCATTAAAAATACTGCAATCTTTTGGAAGGCATTCAAATATAGTATGTAATTTGTGAGATACATATTTTCTTTACAAGTACCAGTTTGAATATTATTTTAATTGAAAAAACAGCATTAGGAAGTATTATCAGAATGCAAACTGAAGCATCGCACTCTCCTCAACTACAGGACCTTGTGTTTAATCTCATAAAAGATTTCCAAATTATTTGAGCAGCAAAATATAATTATCCCGCCATCTATCAAATTGGTAAATTATTGTGGTACGGTGTTTTAACACAAACACCCAGTTTACAACCATAACTTTGCTGGAAATTCTCAAGAAGTGTTAAACCGATGTCAGTGTCTCAGTAATTTCGCAGTTTAAAAACAGTTAGAAATGTAATGACTACACTGCACTTGATTAAAGCATTTACAGCTCTAATCAAAAACTGACAGCAAGATCAAAGATGTTAACTTAAATCTCTCTTCTAATTATGTTTAAAATGCCACACCTCAGGCCTGTCTCTCCTCTTCTTTTTCAAACCAAATTCTGCTTAAGAAAGATCTAACACTTCTTAACAGTTCATTATCCAATAAAACTATTCAAAGCTTAAAAGCAATCTACACAATTAGTCAGGACCTCAGGGAGTCCACCGGTAGTCTTTATTACAGGACTTCATATTAAAACACCTTAATTATATTTGTCAAATGGATTTCATTAAAACCCATCGTCACTTTAATTTTCATATTTTGACAGTGCTGGCATAGCATTATTACCACCTGCCAAGCTACGAACTACAACAAAATTATCAAATTCCTTCAAATACTAAGCAGGTTTTTTTTTTTTTTGCAGCTGACCAATGATTTCCCTCTTTTTTTTTGTGAATACACCGTAATTAAGAGGAATAATTAAAGTTCCATATTGAAGCTGCATATACACAAGTGAAATCGTGTGGTGTATCTGCTGCAGGTGTGTAAATAAGAACCTGTATGGATACCTGGTTGCCGGGAGCACATAACACAAAGGCAGGACATGTATACTGAAGTGCTTCTGAATCATAAAGCCAAGACATCAAACAGAATGAACTATTATTTAATCAAATGACAACCATGATGACTTGAAAGCAAAGGACATTTTAACTTCCACTCATTATACTGTCGTTTTGGAACAACAGATCTGGGGATTATGACCATATACTGTAACCACAGTTTTATTTTAGATATAACCCTCTGAGGTTCTACTTGGCTTCAGACAATCACACTGAAATATAATTATAACAGATTACTCAGCCTCACTAATACACACAGTACCACTACAAGGGCTTCTGATATTAATAATGCAGTCTCAATGCAAGTCTTATGTTTTTTTAAATATTCAATGACACAGCGATCAACAGCTTTAAACAATTACAAATAATACAAAACCAGGTACTAGCATCTATGCTGCAATGCATTTTGGGCTGCTGATGTCATAAGGGATAAAAAAAGAAATATTTTCCCCTTTTATCTTATTTGAAATACTATACAGAAAACGGAAACAAAGCAGCAATTTACCAGTATTGTGCTTATATTTACTGAGCTAAATTCAAGCCTGATTAACTCCATGTTCTTCACTGAACATGTGTATGAGATGAATTTGGCCCACGACAGATAAAACAATGGCATGCAAATTGCAATGGGGAAAGAACAGAGAATTTGACTTTCTTTCATATAATCATAACAAGAAATAAGAAATGAAGAGGTTTCTGCCATATGTCTGACACACTTCACTGCTTTGTACGAAGGTCTCAAGAGTAATGATCTCTGTGTGTTATGAATATTTTAAGACTTACTAAATGTTCTTGGATTATTGTGGGTAAAACTATGGGATTTTAAAGAAATAGTTTAAATGACAATTAAATATAATTCCTACTTAAGAAAAATGCTTAATAATTTTTTAATGTAATATCAAGGAGGAAAGCCTCAACCTCTTTCACATCTTATTACAACTGTTGGCAAAGGAATTCTTGAAGACATGCTGGGTTTTATTTTATTTTTATTTCATTTTATTTCTTTTTATCATTTTAATTACTTCTGAACTACAAACAAGTAAAACACACAAGCAAGGGACTATGAGCTGAGCACAGATCTCTTCCTCGATTTTTTGGTAAGTCACTTATTTATGGCAAGTCACTATTTCTTTCATGCTATTTACTCAATCTGTCAAATAGGGGGTAAATAACGTTCCTGCTAGAATCCCACCGACACAAGCAAGCACTCACATACTGCTTTTTTGCATCTGCTATCAGGGTATCTTACAGTGAAATAATCCGAATTTTCAGGCGCCTACCATACAACTTCAAACTCCCATTCATCCTTGGGTGCACGCAGAGATTCCTCTTAGAAACCCCTTATCTCAAACCCAGAGATAATGCAGGAATTACGCAGCATTTTGAAAGCAATCCCACCAACACAGAGTGTTGACTTGGTTCTACTGAGATGGCAAAAGCCCACTCCTCTGCTCAGTGCAGGGACAGAGAGACCATCATTGTTTTAATGTGAATGTGAGGAAGCAGTGGTGAGAGAACAGCAAAAGGATAGGAGGAGCTGGTGGGTAAGGAGAGCTCACACGAGCCCTTGTTACAATAGGTCATGCTTTCCCTCTTGAAATTTCTTCCTCTCTCCTTGCATCCAGATTCCCTTCTCCCTGTGAGCACTCTGTAAGGCTCTGCTTTTGGTTCCCTTCCTGCACAGATCTGCAGTAATTTACGCCTGGAGAATCTCAGCACAAACAAACTCAGCTACTACTTAATAAGTGACAGATTTCCCTCTCTGCTTCACTACCATTTCCTCTCCAATCTGTCTCATTGCTTAGCCTTCAACTCAAATTCAACAAAACACAGCAGTTCCTTGTCCTCCCAACACATCTCCTCTCCATCTATACTCATTAAATGCAACATGATCATCCCCTTTTTCACCCAGACTCAACATCTTTTTTAACTCAGTGCTCTCATTTCTGGTCAAGCTGTCCGATTCCTTCTGCCTAACATTGATAGGAAACAGTCTGGTCCCATCCATTCACTTTCCTAAAACTCCCATACAGGCTCTCACTCTTCTTTTTTTCTTATTCCATCCTTCCTTTTTCGTAGCTTAGATAAAAATCTATGGTATCATCTATAGATATACAGGCTACTGTCACAAATATCTTTGTTTACATTTTAGCACAATGCTGGTTGTCCTTTTCTTTCTAGCCATGCCATTGCCTCTCCCCACTTCAGAACACTATAAAACAGCAACATTTCTTCCATAGCCAACCCTATGTTGTCTGATTTATCTCATTTGCCACCAACATATGAATTCCTTTCTGAACTCAGGTATCGTTCACTTGTTAAATTTTGACCCCAGCCCCTCTACACTTTCTCCCATGTTGTCACTCAAGATTGTAAGGAGCAGATCATAAAAAACTCATTGCCACATCACATTCTGGAAAATTCTGATCTGGCTTTTCTTGTCCATAGATATACCATGCAGCCATCATTACAATCTCAGCCAAAAACATGAACCTTCACGTCATATGAATTCCTCAATGCCTGGTGCCAGAACATGTTCGTAGCAGCACAAAACCTAGCAAGTAGGAATGGGAATCATCCATGATAGAGGAGGAAGGTGTCATTAGAAAGATGTTATCAGCCCTCATCTTTACTGTTGCATTAGAGGTGTGACACAGATTTATGGTGTACACCATACTACTGACAGATTTTACTAGCTTAAAACAGCCATTATCCCATACAAGTTATTGGCAAATGTAAATCCTGTTATCACGAGTGAATAATTTATTGAATCGACAGTATTACTAATAATTACAGAAAGAGTGTCTGTTTCTCTCTCTTGACATACAGGAAGACAGCCACGTTTCCCATTTCAGCTACGATACACAAGGAACAATTCAAAGTGAAGCTTGTCCCTGGTTGGCACGCATTCTTTACCATTTGAAGTTTATTTGATACAAATGAAGGCCTACAGAACCCTGCTGACATGAAGTCACAGAGAGCATATACATTTATGAATACTGCATTTACTACACTTTGTATGCGATGTTTGTTAGGTCTTGCTGCTGAAATCTCAGCTCTGAATCTATCTTGAAGATATCAAGTATGTGTTGTGAGCTCTTTCTTTTTTCCCTCCTTCCAAAACAAACAAAAAAAACCCCAACATCACAACAACCTTTACAACTTTAATTATCTAGAACATACTATCTATTTTATTTGAAATCCTATTATGGAAGCTACCAAACATTTTTCTTTCTCTTTTTTCTGTTCTTAAAATGGAAGGAAATGTGAAAACAGAACTGTCCAGCTGGATTAGACATTTATGAAACCTACTGCCAACAGTGAGCTGTCAAAGCCAGCAATCAAATATAACCCTGGCAAAAAGAATGGAGACTGCTGTGAAGAGATTTACTTAGAGGAAACTATCAAATTGTGCTTTTTTGTCCTGATTCTCCTTTCCTGCACCAGCTCTACACCTTTTTGCTGCCTGTTCCTTTAAGTTTACTGTTGGGTAGTAGAAATACTTTCTCTGTTCCAGAATTGACTGTTGCAGTTCTACTATGCAAAAGAACAAAAAAACTTGTGATTCTCCTTCCAAAAGTTAAGCTCCACAAAATTGTGAAGTAGGTATTAGTAAATTTTCACAATATTCACAGGATTAAAAAATGAACATATATCACAAAGTATACAGTATTATGATACTATTTTTCTCTTTAAAATGAAGAGCCACAGAAACAACAGTAGATTCATACACTGGATAGACATAACAATACTCAGCTGGATAGTCCAAATTCATCATTTGAGATTTTAAAAGTCACTGTAGCCTTAAATTTTAACCAGAAGATAAAATTTATAGAATACTGGATAGTTTTCCTCATTTAAATTGAATCAGCCACTACAATCAGCAAGCTTCCCACCCCACACAAGTAAATAAAGAAATCTGTATCCATTCTAATTTAAAAACTCTAATCCTCATTAAAAACATAGTTGATTTCATTAGAGTTCCATCTATTATATGCTGTAATTATTTAATTGTACCTATTAGGTCTACAGTATTCCTAGAAATGGAGGAGTTGCATCTGGAAGACTGCACCGCTCTATTCTAGGTAGAGTAAATTGTGAAGGAGAAAAGAGGCAAGATCTCAAACCAAGTATTCCAATATGACAAATAACTCCTCTTCCTGGGCTTTGCTTCTGTAGAAATGAGAGAAGGATTTAACTCTCCTACTCTGCAAGTAGCTGGAAATGTACTGCATATTTTAATAATGACATCAAATAACTTGCTAATTCAAGATCCTTTAGCCAGCCATGTGTCCTAGTCAGAAACAATGCACGAGCCCTTTAAAGTATCCACAATCCCGAATATGTTCCTTGATAATATCATTAAGGCATGATGACATGCAGCAAGCAATTGCTGGCAAAGGTCAATAACCTGATCCATTTATACAACGAATGCCTGTTAAAACAGTGTTTAAAGAACAATCGAATGATTGATGACCATAAGCTCTGTGTTGGCCATGATGTGCCGCATACACATCCAGCATGTTCTGCAAGCACCACACGTCCCTCTTCTGCTATGGGTTGGACTGGAGGAAAATCATGTTCTGCTAAATCCAAAGCAAAATTGTTAGACAAAAACGCTGACAACAATGAGCAAACTAGGCTCTGAAGTCAAATTTGTTAGCACTGGGCAGTAAAAATAGGCAATGAAAAATCCAACTGAATATAGCTCAGTTTGGAAATAAAGTGCTTAGGGCAGAACTGAGGGGAAGCATCCTCTGAGCTCCATCACACAGCTGGTGGGAAAAAAAAAGTGACCATCCTACAGATCTCTACCACTAATTTTGAAATAAGTTCTTTCATTTTTAATTCAAACTGATGCACAAAAATGCATTCTCATTTGACACACATTTGAATCCAGCCAGCTTCAAAAGTCATTGTCAAGATTCACAGGCATCATTTGTTGTGTTTTTTTTAAGAAAAAAGGGAGCAGGGTCATTTCCAAAATACTTCTGTTGTTTTAATTTGACAGCAACCATTATTCTATCAACAGAATGTTGCACACTTCTCAGAATTCAGCTCTCTTTTCTGAAGAGTAATTAACCTAACAGCTTCTTGCAAGTCATTTTTCTGTCTCATCAGATAAGCACGGTGACCTGTACGTTCTGTAGGACAGGATTGCTTCCCAAAATTGTCATCTGGTCCCTTCACAGAATTAATTATCTCATTCTGAAGTGACCACACTCCACTTTCTGCAAACAAGACTGTTCTTGAAAATCATTAAAGTATGTACATGAACACAGAAATAACAAAATAAACAAGATCCATTCAAAGCATTTGATATTTTATAACCATAATGGTCCTGCCTTCCATGAGATAAACACACTGAGACCACAATGAGCTGCTGATGTGCACCCTTCAATTAAATAGCACTTCTGCTCAGAAGACAGTTCCTCATCGAGGTGTTGATTTAAGCAGTATCCATCAGAATCAATGGTATAAAAATAAACACCCTGCCATTTTGCTGCATCCACCAACAGGTGTGGCCTGATCTTTTACTAAGACAAAAAGATACGCAGGGACTGCATCTCAGCATGAGTCACAAAGCAAAATTACAGTCCTGTGCTGCACTTGTGAGACTTCCTAACATAAGATTCCTAAGCCAGGGGCAGAAGATGGTGCTGCTGATTAGTGCAGCTGGGAGCTAGAACCACTTCCCAGCAGAATCCCTTCTGCATCTTGGTACAAGAACCAGACCTATTGCTAACTTGTTTTAAGGAAATAAAACCCCTGTGCTGAATAGCACTTTGTGACTGTTCTTGGAGCTCCATCAATCCTACAGAGCTGCAGAGTTTCTGCTATATGGTAAGTAGAGTTATACTGGAATTCTATTTAAGACACATATGCATGAAGACTCATCACTTCTTTACCAGCAATCCCTCATCAGCAAGGAACCCAGCTAAAAGAAAGCTGAAAACAGTTAAAGCAACAGTGAGCTACACACTGATTACTTTCCCATCTCATCCCTGGCAGTGATGGAAGTTCAGACTGCTCATTAACACACACATACAAAAAAAAACTGATAAAGAAGGATGCCGAGTGCTCCAAGTTTGTTCAGATTTTGAAAGCTAACACCAGTTGCCTTACTAAAGAAACCTATCCTGTCTCCATCCTGTTTGGCTCTGTAGTTGAAGCCTCCTCTGCCTGCATCTTTTAATCACCCACACCAGAAAAGATGTTTCGCCACTAGACACCAGAGGCACATCACACTTCTCATCCAAGGGTCGGTCCAAAGACATTCCAGGGAGTCAATCTGTTTGCTTTGTCCCATCTTTAGAAGTCAATTTTTCATCTATCTTGCTGTACAGAGGTGATCAACATGTTTTCTTCTCCTGTGACACAATCCTATTTCTTCCTACCCCCTCTGTCCACCTGCTCCCACCAGCTCCTACTGTATCCTGTCTTGTCAACTAGAACGTGAATGCAGCCCTGGAGCCTGCTGGTTTCATTATGAACTGCAAAACCAGAGACTTGTGATTTCTAGAGGGAAAATGGAGACAGAGGAACGTTATGGTTCTTCAGCAAGACAGAAACAAGCAGTGGCAATGATCTCTCTCCTGACTTCCACGTTCTTAGGGAATCATCTGCCGTAAGACTGTGAAGTTTTAATTTATATGAAGAACAGAGGGGGAAGGTTTCTGGCGAGTGTCACTGTTCCCTTTTCTCTCTTTACACACCTGCCAACAAAAGAGAGAAATGCCCATCTCCATCAGGGCACCTTACGTGCTGCAGACACATGAATGTTTGCAAAATTTCATGTCAAAATAAAACAGTAGAACGTTTCCCTTGCAACTATTCACGAGAAAAAACAAAACAAAACAAAACAAACCCACAGTTTTCAGGAGCTAGGACCCTTTCACTTTGTGTTGTTCCACACTCTCAGAAGATGCTGGAAGAAGCTCACTTTGCCTCTCTCGGTGTTATTGGCGCAGAAATCGGTATCTCTGACTGCCCGCACCGGGGAGCAGGAGCGAGCCCGAGCTCGGGGCTGCAGGGCAGGGGCTCACTGCAGAGCCAACACCAATAACATCTGAGACCCGCAGTGAAGGTAAGCTTGCAGTGGGAGCATGTGTGTGGATAACGCTCAGCTTCTCTCTACATTAAAGAGCACTACAATTTGTTGGGTTTGCTTTTTTTTTCTTCTCTTTTTTGGCCTAGGGAAAAATCTGCCTTCACTTTATTAATGGTGAATTCAAATGGTTTTTCAGTTGCAATTTAACAACTTTTTTTTTCTTTCCTGCACAGAGACAAGGTATTCTTCTCTCTCGATCACTTCAACATATTTGTTCTGCATTATTTTTTCATTCGCTGTTACCCCGGAGGCTCTCAATGTTTAAATAGCTCGCTCCCTCCCTCCCATGAAAAGCTGTGCACTAATATCGATCAACTTAGGCTGGAAGTTACTATGAGGCATTTTTCAATAATCAGCCTGGCTGTTCTGAGAGTGCCTTGAATATAACCCTTAGGTAAACAGCATAATACACAAGGAACATTCCCTCAGCAAGCACATCTCTGCAGATGGCTGCTAATGCTCCGCCAAACAAAGAAGTTGAAGCTGACTTTATTCCGTGCGGGTCACAGGCAAAGTCACAACAGCTAATGACATCCTTATTCCTATGCACAGAATTTAGTCTTCACAGGAGACTTGTGCATTTAACAACCTGATAGTTATATGCCCTTCAAACACAGGGTCAGATGGTAAATAATCACTTAATGAGTAACAATTTATTTTTACTAAAAAAAATAAAAAAAATCACAAACAAAATCCCACTCTTCTAAGAAGACAAAACCTGGACCTGTACAACATTTCCAAGGTTTTGCTATTTAAAGCACCTTTCTCAGTGAATTACAGAGAATAGGAACTCTCACCTGGCTGAAGCAAGAAAAAATAATTTGTAGCTAAATAATTAAAAATAAATAACAGGGAAGTGATGATCCATGCATACTTTATCTAAAGAAATATCCTCACCCACAGAAAGATAAGTAAGCTACTCTAAATTCTTAGGCCTTCCTTTAATTCACCCCTGATTTAAAATTCCAGTCTTATTCTATTTTTACACTGCTTCATTAATCAAAAATTGGAAGAAAAGTGATTGGAATGAAATCCTTGAAATCATTCATATTTTAAGCCTTACATAGTCACATTCACTTGTTACTTTACATAGTACTTAATTCTAAAATGAAAAACAGTGAGTTTCAAGTTCAGCTTGTTAATTCCGAAGCACTCAATTGCGCTATATTGTTTTTATAGCTCTGAGGAATCCTTAAAAGAAAAGTTTGTGTGAACTGAAATGGCAAAAATGTCAAATGTAAAAATAGTTCTTTGCACATTGTAAAACCAGTGATGTTCACACCCATCAGTGGGCGAAAGATAAACATCATATAAGTAAATAACACTGAAATAGATGCCTCCTATGAATCCTGGAGACAGCACAAACTGTTTTGTTGTTTTAAAAAAAGATTATGCATAAACTAATTCACGTGACTTTAATGACAATTTCTGAAAGTATTTTCAGGTCAACATCTCTGCCACAGTCCAAGCAAAGCCCACTGTGTGCAGCTGTAAGCAGTGCCCTGCCAGCATTGCCCTCAGTACTCTCTCCTCCTCCTACTATGGAGCGAGTGGTACAGTGGCCATCAATGGTGACAGCACAAGGGGGAGTGTGAGACATTAAAGCTTTAGGGATCCCTATATGCTCCGCATTGGGATGCACGTTTGGGGCAGCCAGGGAGCTGAGGTGCAGTAAGTTCAGCTCTCCCTGCAGCAAACAGATGGTTGAGGAGAAGAGCACATAGCTTGCTTCTCTCCCCACATGGCATCACCTTAACCATCAAGAATAAATGGGGTTAGAATAATTCAGGAAAAATTTCTACTATGGCAAATGCAATTCAGTGCAGGTAAATGAAGGATAAAAATTGTAAGATAAAAGATTCCAATAGAAAGCCTAGACATTAGGGAAAAGTATTCAGAGGCATAATGATTGAAGAGAGATTTAAGTGTCCTCCTGGGTTATGAAAGTCTTAAGCTAATGGATAACTGCAGTGGGAAAATAGTGCTGCATGGTGAGCTATGTAACTAGAGGAATATAAAGCAAAAAATCTGGTAAATGAGACTGACTGGAAGTCCTACCCATGGTGCTGCATCTAGTGCGGCTCATCCTGTGAAATGCAGTACAGCAGGTCTGAAGAATAGCAGGAATGAGAGCTGGATACAAGAGCTATGAGGGAACAAACCTACAAAGCACATTTATGCCATGTGGCACAAAGACCAGAGCCTCTCCTGGAATACAAGGACCATGTTTTGCAGCCTGCTGCAGTCAGTCCCATGTCATGCAGGAGCTGCAGGCCAGCACAGCACTGCTGCATTATCCTGCTTCTGACTGCATCTCATGAGAGAGTAGACAAGAAGCCACAGAGAGGATCTACACGAGGTCACTTAGATGCCTTTGCTGTGAACATATGCTCTTACATTAGATAGATTAAAAATATTTGAGGAGCAGACAGAAAGGACAAACAGACCATAATACCCACAGACAGTACAGCTCTCCTTATCCTTAAAAACGAACAAAACAAAATACATCAACATCAAATTATGTGAGGCAACAAGCATGTTCTATGCTTTGAGACAGGAAGCAAAACAAAACAAGAAAAAAAAATAATCTCCAGTGTGTCCTGTAACCTGGGAAGCATTCAGAGTCATCTGAAAAAGGGGAAAAAACTTCCGTGGTAAATACAAATCATATTGCTCAGCTCTTCAAAACAATGTCTGTTCAAATTATTTCAGGACGTGGTTGCTACGAAGCACGTTCAACGATAACTTTACACTCTGCAATGACTTCAGCACAGTCATCTGGGAAGCTGCAGTTTGCTTGGAGCATGGCATGCTCGTGCTGAGCTCTCCCCATCTCCGTACCATTTGGCTCTGCTCAAACCCCTCCTTCTGCAGCCCCCCAGCAAAAGGAGGTAGGGCTGGGGGGAGACACCCATCCCTCCATAAACTTGGATGTTCAGAGATTCTGTGTAGAAACCAAGTCTTGTAGAAAGCAGTGCAGGGTCTGATTCAGCACTTGGCATGATGTCAGAACTTTGACATGCTCTGAGTACTGTGTATTAAAAACTGGCTTCAATGTGGTCTATAGTTCATCTCAAATTTAGAACGTAAAGAGTGAGAAAGGTAAGAATTTTCAGAAGTAGAAGTGGAGCTTCACACACTTCCAGCATCTTGCAATCAGAGAGAGTGGTAAGGGCAGGAGACACTTCTAGAGCACTTCCCCAAGTAATTTGCTGAAAATCAAGATGCAGTTACCAAAAATTAATTCCAATTTCAATTGAGTACAAAACCCAAAGCAAGAAATGTGCAATCTGTTTGATTTCTACTTAAATTTACTTAACTCCTTTATTAAATTAACAGCTTTCTGCCTGTATTTACAGGAGACCATGTGCAAACTGATGCTTGGTTACCAAGCTCAGCACAACTCTTTTTGAATTCCAGAATTAAACCAAGTCAGCCTAAAAGAGATCTCAGTAAGTCTAATCCATTATGATTCTGTAAGTACAACAGTAACAACCACGCTAGTTCCAGGTTTCATTCTACCTCCACCTGGAGCCCACCCAATGTCCTACCACTGATCCAAGCCCCATCTTGCTCCTGGGATGGAGATGGTTCTTCCTCCCATCACTAGTGGACATCTGGCCTTCTCTGCTGGGCTATGGGGAATATCAGGCTGTGCTACAAAGGTATGCTCTCAGGTAATTTTAAAGAAACATGTTACAAGAATGCTTTTACAACCTCCACCTCTATACCCACTCCATCCTAAAATCTGTTTCTTACTATTGCTTCTCCAAAAGACAAATTTATATATATATATATATATATATATATATATATATATATATAAAACCACTAGCAGGAATCCCCTACTGCCTTCACAATAAAGTCAGTCTGAGGCAAGATTCTTTCTCACAGATCTTATCCCTCTAAGCCATCAGACTGACTAAACCACTATCCTTTGATCAATAGGGAGCTAAGTGAGAATTTTCAGGAAAAAAAAAAAACCTTTAAGCAAAATAAAGTTGCTTCCTTATTACACACAGGCCTTTCTGCCCCCCAAACCAGAACAGAAATGGGAGTTTTGTTTCATTTTTATTCTTCTGTGTTTTAGTTCAGAACTCTTTCAGTCTGGATGGAAGACAGAGTCAGTACTGAGAGTAGGAGCTGAGAATAAGAAAATGTATTACCTCCACTGGATCTGATGAGTGCATCAAATGCTGAGCAAGGGGTCAGTTCTGAAAAACGGTGAACCATGCACTAAATATCAGCATTAGGTCATAGTTAAATGCATCAAAAAAGAGGGGATAATTAACCCTCTGAAAATGTAAGTATGTTCTCTCTGAAGGCATTCTAACACAAACAATGGTCTCTGCAGCACAGAATGGGGAGGGATTCTTTTAGCATTATTTTAAACTGTCCATGCTGAAAGCAAAATCTGACCCACCAAGTAGTTTCATGTGAGAAACTGAATTTGGACATCAGACTTCTGAGATCCTATTATAGCAATCACCAAACGTTAAAAAGACAAAACATCTTTTCAGAGACCACTGCCAGACAGCAAAGAAAATGACTCTTTAATAATATCGGATCAATTTTCTAGCTAACCTGCCCCTAGTGGAAACAACATAAGACAGGTTCCCAGAGAGTCAGCATTAATGATGGGGCCATGCAATGATTATCATATGCTTCCATGGACATAACAAAATTGCCTGGGGCAACTTTCATATGAGGGCTGGATTGCAAGCTGTCTGTCTTGCTTCTTCCCCATTGCCTGAGCCATCTCCTATGCCTTTTTTTCCTTCCTGTTAAAGAGGTAAGGTTTCTCACCGTGGTACAGAGTACGTGTTTAAATGTATTATGGAAGAAATAGCTGATTTACTTGGAGCAGTCGAGACACTTAAGAGAGTTGGGCTCAGTTGCTGGCTCAGTAGACAACGTGCAACCTGATCCTGAGGAGGTCACTGGATGGTTTTTACGTGATCTTCAGCAGCCTACACGGCTGTGCACAGAGCAAACATCAAGCTTACATCAGTCAGCTGCTTACAGCTCTCCTTACCAGCTCCCACTCTTTTCTGCACCCACAGGGTTGGGGTTCAGCACTACACTTATAATTATTCTGTTTTCCATGTGAAGATGTCTCACTCCCAGAGACTTTGTTGTGCAGACAGAGCCAGCTCAAGTTTGCTTATGTAATCCTGCACAGATAATGTCCACACTGTGTTCAAACCCCATCTGAAATGAAGAACAATAATATGCCTGAACACAGGCGTGCTGAGGATAAATTGTCAAGTGTGGATAAGACATTCTACATGAGCACTAGTAGACTAGCCATGTTATTTTAAATAAAAGCAAGTGTATTTGTCTAAAAATGCTCTGGAGCAGGATATAATAAAAATTTTGCACTAAAAAGTCCACAGGGAAGATTTAAGTGCAGGACAGCACGTAAGTGTGCTGTATTTCTGAATCTGACTAAAACACGTATGTGACATTTGACTAAAGCACATATCACTTACAGTACAGTAATGTAACATTACAACAGTTTAGCTTTTTCAAAAGCATTTCCATTCAACTAAAAAAAACATTTATATACTTATCCATATACTTCATGTGCCTTGAAAAGCCCAAACAAGCTTAGCGGGTAAGTTTTGGCCCAACTGTTTTCATGAAAGAAGCTATAGTTAATTCTGGTGCACTCTCAAGCCCTCCTTCCCTCAAATACAAACAGAAATGCCTCAATCACCCCCAAGTACCCAAGAGACAATAACTGCTATTTCAAATGTAACCCCACCACTACTTGCTTTGGTTTCCATTGCTTTCCATGAAAAAGAGTCCTTCCTTTTTTGAACCAAGATGGGTGGGGAACATTTTGCTCATTTAAGAGGAGACATTTTTAGTAAGATTGCAGTGTACCAAGCCTTTTTTTTTTGTTTGTTTTTTTTGTAGGATCCCATCTACATTACATAAAAACCTGTCAGCTCTCATCAGCCTGACTAAGGAAGCTGAAAGTATAACCAAGACACCATTTTAATACTACTCAACCAATCTAGGTGTATCTCAAGACATAACTCTTTCCAAGTAATCCCAGCATACTCTCAAGCATTAAAAAGATATGAAGAAAAATGCAATAAAGCAACCAATAATTACTACAAACACAACACACTCATACTGGAAGCAAAGCCATACCTGAGTACTAGTGCATTCATCTAGACAAGATGAGCCTAAAGATGGGATGATACTGACACAATTCAGTTCAAAGAAAAATATTTCCCTTTTGAAAAACATACCAAGTAATGTTAAAAAAAGATATACTAGAGAAGTGGCAGCTGTGCTGTCTTACACAACAGGAATATTTCAATTTTAAAATTAAGAAAAAAGCAGCAAGCAAAAAGTCTTCTCTCTTGAAAGTGCTATTGATAACTTTTTTTTTTCATTAAACATAAGCTATCAAGCTACAAAAGTATCTTCATTTTTCTTTCACATTTCTCCTATTGCTTAGTTGTTTTGTATTGTAGTTTAAAGCTAAATTCGGCATTTATATTTTGCAGTTAAACCCAAGCAGGTAGTAGCATCACGTTTTAAATATAAATATTGGATGGAAAAGCAAAACCATCTCTTACCATATTCATTTCTACTCGTGTTACTCTAGTGCTTTAGTGACTTGGTTTGCAAATAACAAGTGCTCTATACATTTACCCTAGCTTAAAATATTCTTTCAACAATTAATTTAACAAGTTGGAAAACAACAAACAAACAAACAAACAAAACACCAAAAGAGTTTCTCCTGTGTCTGGGCTTGTGCTTACAGCCCTGCACCTGAATGCTGGAGTTTATCTCTCAGGTCTGTCCCATACCTGAGATGTCACCTAACTGTGTCCTTCCCTCTACCTTGAGGGTAGTAACTTCTCTCTCTTGGTGACACTGCTCAGAGCTGGGAACAGGGGCTGACTCCCACTGCAGGCTCACACTCCTAACTCAGGCCCTTTAGTCTTGCTGCAATGGGCCAGATGCCAGCCTGTTCCCTGCACAAAAGACACAGGAGCCTGACCTCTCTTTGGGTTTTATTAAACACCAGCAAAAGAATGGAAACTAAATCCAAGGAGGTGTAGGAGGGAGGGGTGAAGTACCTTAGTGTGAAATTAAATGCAGAGATTTAGTTTCAACAAGCAAGTATTTAAAGAGCAAAAACTCTGTAAAGTCACCTAATCACCTCTCCCAATTGAAATTTCAACCTAGGAGAAGACAATGAAAGACACAGGGACAAGAAACTGAGAACAGCAGGACAAGTTATGCTTTATTATTTTAAATATCATCAGTCTAGCTTCTAAGCAGCAGACATACGAAATGCTTCAGACACTGAAGGGAAGCATGCAGATCTCCGCATCTCACTTTCAACAAATAATGGCACAGATAAGAAATGTTACATGAGATTCTCACTTCTTTGTTTCAGTTTAGAAAAAGCAGCAAACCTTCTACGAGGACGCACTGCTTTACAGATAATGCTGGGGATCAACAGAGGACTGAAAATGACACAAATTGAAAACTCCAGGTACAAGTGACAAAGTATAGGGAACAGGTGGCTATCGGCAACGTGGTAAAATATGGGACAGTGGGGGTTAATGCTCTTGCTTTTCAACTCTGCAGTATTAAGCCATTCTGCAGCAAAAGTTAGTTCGTTCTTCTACTAACACAGCTCCAAATCTGCCCGAGGATTTCAAGGGCAAGAGGCCATGGGACTGAGGTGTGCAGGCAGAGCTGCAGGAGAAGCCCGTGTCAGACATGTCAGCACTGCAAGGGTCTGGCCAGTGTTAAGGGCTTTTCTTCACAAGCTCTAGTTTTGCACACACAAGAAATATGCAGGAGAACCAGCAAGCACATATGGAACTTTAAGGCCAAGCAACAGCTAAACATGAATCCTGCACTGGGATAGATGGAAAATAACCTGGTTGTCTCCTCTGTGCATTCTGAGGTTCCCACGTGGAGTTGGGGTCCCCTGACCAAGAGGGCCAGCTCTGCAGCTAAGCTGTGCTTTTTCACCTGGGAAACCTGGGCACGGCTTTCCCCTGGAATCTCTTTCCCAGGATTACAGAGAAAGCCCAAATGCTGCCCAAGAGCAGCTCCTTGGGGCAGAGCAAGTTCTGATGGTCCTGGTGGGATGCAGAGAAGTGCAGCTGTGGAGGCATTAGGGTAACTCAGAAGAAGCAGATTTCCCCTTACCCTCTGAAAACTAGGAGAATGGCCAGAATGAAAGTAAAGAAAATGCTAATTTCTTTTTTATCTCCTCTATGCATCAAATTTCCTTTTACCAAACCACCTACTTCTTCGTCTTTAATGACTAGCATGAAAATAGCTATCTTTTCTTAAGAGTGCTGTAAACTGAATGACCCTCCTATAAAAAGCACTGGATTTATAGTGTTAAAAGACACAGTCCCAGAACCATACTTCTGTTTACTTGAGAAGTATAAACCATTACCCAGAAAACAGAGAGGCCTTTTACAGAGACTGGAAAACAAATGGTATAAAAGCATTAAGATCTACATATCTTTCCTTCCCATACATTCAAAGCCATCAATCATATATAATCCAGAACATACGAGGTGCAAAAGTGCTAAAAAGGGCCCATTAAAATACAAGTCTTTCCAGGTGTACCACCCAATCACTAGAACTAAACTCAGAGCAAAAACAGCTCCCATTTATACACACAATACCATTAGTGGCAATTTATCATGTCTTCTTAAAGTGATATATAGCACGTTATGAAATTGCTCATTAACTCTCCCAGCAAAAGCTCAGCATGCCCCCATGTACTCAAGTGACTGTAATTGGCATTTCAGAGACCTTAGCTTAGAATTTGTTCTTATTTATAAAGCTCAGCTTCCATAACCACCTTAACGTGCTTTTTGTAATATCGTTAACTTCTCATTTCTGAGTGAGTTTTTCCTCTACATGAAACTCTTTTTTTTTTTTACCTCCCAAACAGACAGAGTATTTAAATTGGTTTCTTCTGCTGCTTTCCGCATCTTTCTTCAAGAAGATCTATAAAAACCTAAGTCTATGCTTTACTATAAATACAGAGACTTCATTAAAATAATGTTATAATAAGACTGTAGAGCCACAAAATTCAGATTTTCTTTTAAGTGGGAAAATATCTGAGATCAGGATCTTAATCATCCTACTACATAAGCACTGTTGGTTCCAAAGACCCACGCTTGCAAAGCAGTTCAGCGCATGCAAACACTGCAGCCTGTGTTTAAGACCTGTCTCTCTGAACAAGACACAATGTGCAGGGCTGGCTAAGGGCCAAGCACCCCTAACCTCACACTTGTCACACTAGCACTGTCACACCCATGCCTTGCAGTCACTGCAGGATGACTTTTCAGCCAAAGGCCTCGCTCTCCTTCCCGTGGGAAGACAAGTGTCACTGTCTCTTTCATTTAGATGAGAAAGAGAGACATGGGGTTTGGCCAGCTCAAAGAGTCACCCTAATGCAGTGCCAGAGCCAGGAGGTAAATCTCTCCAATGAAACTTAGTCAACCCTAAATGGTTCCCCAACCAACAGACCAGCGCTGCCTTGATGGGGAAGCCTTGAAATTACTACAAACCTTTCCCTTTTCCCATTTAATCCCATTTAAGTCTTTCTACTATCTGTCTGATAGCAGGTGGTAAGGTTCACTGTCACAGGCAGAAATGTACAGAAATGTATTACAACAGATAAGCTTCCATTGAGGGGGAGAAATACAGCTCATCAGGCAAAAGCCAGTGAGAAGGAAATTCCCTCTGAGAATGGCTGTTGATTTACGGGTTAATACAGGGGTTCTCAAACCATTTCATAATTGCATCACTTCTTAATAGAAGACTGTCTTGCTGACACCTTTCCATTTGCAGTTGCCTGGACCACCTGCCCTCCCCATTTGCAACTCCACTGCATTCCTGTGACATCCTAGAAGAGCAGCGCCTGGCTAGTAATCTATTTTATCAAATCTTATGGCAATTTCACAGGTTGAGACAATGAGAAGGGTCCGCTCCTTCCTGCTCACTATTATTTTATGAAGGAACCGATGTTTATGAACAAAGCTGAAAGCTCAAGTCATTGTAATTTACTGATTCCCCACCACAGACAGAACTGCTCAGAAGGAGCTGCCCCTGAGGTGTCTGTATGGCACACTGCCCACCTCTGCTGCGACTGCTTATGGACAGCTGCTCTGGACACAGTGTCTTGTGACATTCCAATCAGCCCAGTGTTTTTGGTATACAAGTCCCTGTGGAAGGTTCTTCTGAAGTAAGGACCTAAATGACTGCAAACAGGAGAAGATCTCCGTTGTTGCCTCTTTAAAACTTCCCAACCTTGGAAAGTCCAATTCTAAAATTATCCATTGTTGATGCTAAAAAAAATAGAAAAATATCAAATCCTTCCAGAATCGCCTAGATATTATCTTGAATAGCGAATTCCCAGCTTAATTGGACTATGTCATCCTTTGTAGTGCACAGTCTATTACTGTTGCCAGGTGCACTGGCAAAGGTAGTATTTGCCTAATGCTTTAGGCAGCATTTCTCCCAGTAGAGGACCTTTTCCTCTAAAGGACTTCTTATAAGCTTTAAAAGTGAGGCTTAAGCAAGATAGAAGCAGTACTGTCCTAGGCATGACATAATATTTTTGGATAAAACCAAGTCCAGACACTGACAGCTGGAAACCAAAGGAGAAATGGCAGGCTTGTCTTGGAGAAAGTCTTATTGTAGTCTTTACAAACAAAAGCCAAGACTTGGAGACAGAGTGACCTGACCATGATTACCAGGGATGCCTATGGCAGGATGCTAAGTGAATCCAGCTCTTTGTCAGTGAATGCAGCTCTCCATTTTGTAAATCAAAAAACAGCTTCTCATGTTGCTTGTTCATATTTAAAATCATAATCATGAATACAGAAAGTAAATTATCTATTGTATTCATAGGATACAAAAAGCAGAATACATTTAATACTGAAAATAGAAACTGTTATATCAAAACCTAGGAACTCCGTTCAGTAACTTTGCAGAATTTTCACTCCCTTTTTGCTCCTGCATGGTATTTCTGAGAAAGATGCACACTTCCCAGAACAAAGTCCACCCAGCAGTATGACACAGAGCAGCACAAAGAATAGGTATATCTTAACATGATGGTAGAATTGCAAAATGTCAGTTTTACTGTATCCAGAGATACATTTTTCTGTACAATTCTCGAGATTTTTTTTTTGGATGGTTCTCAAAGCAATTCCACTGCTACCATAACAACACGTCGCCCATCAAAACTATATGAATATTAGTATGGTTATTCAATAATTCAGCTTTCAGCACTTTATCCTGATCAAGCATTTTGGAATCTTCAAACTGACCCTGGCTCATCCTGAATATCAGAAGGGCTAAAGAACAACTATTTAAAATACCTACTCACACGGCAATGGAACAGTGGTTTTGGAGAGTTTACGCAAGTCTTAAAAACACGGTAAAAAACACCTGCTGAACTAGAATCTCAAGACTCCCAGAACAGTACTTAATGTGCAGCTTTGCCAGAAAAAGTCAAGTGCGTTGGTGTGGTAGTCAACATCCTTCCTTCTCCAGTTGATGAATATGCATGTAGCTGTTCTTTTCCTTCTGTCACATCCACATTCATCAGTGGAACAAAAATATAAATAACAAAACAATAACATAAGGTTGCTTCTTAGTTTACTACACTGAAACATGAATACCACATGCTTTATTTTGAACTTAATTCTTACCAAATGTTCTTTTCATGCAAATACATGAAAATAAAACAAAAACTAACAAAGACAACAAAAAGGATGCCCAATAATTTTGAATTATACCACTAAAGCAAAACCAGAGAATTAGATGTAGACTCCAATGGTCCCATGCACATATACCTGTTTGTGAATTACAGGATGCCCATCTCTTTGGGAACCTTTTAATGTTTACCTTTCTCACCATAAGGAATACATGACTACTATTGTCTTCATAGTATGATTTCTGGGCAATTTGAATTCAGAATTTATGAAGCACTGACTCAAGATGCCATTGTCTTCCTGATTTTGTAACTCCCCTCCAAATCAGTTCTGCACATATCCAGTGAGCTCCTTATTTTGCCTGTGAACTCAGAGACAATTGTTTCTTCCATTTGTTCAGGACTGTGACCTGGATCTGTCCCTCATCGTTCGTTCTTCCTTCCTAACTCCGCAGGGCCATCTTTGTTTTACTGTGATATCTATCAATGTTTTGTAATTTGTTTGCCCAGGACAGCTCAACTCAGATGCAGCATTGGGTTTTCAGCAAGGTCCTGCTTTTGTTACCCAATTTTCCAGCTGGTTTAACAGAGGCCCAAGGAAGCCAAGTGACCTGCCCAGGTCAGGCAGCACCAGTGGCTCGGAACAGATTAGGGCCTGTGATTCTCCTGGCTCCACACTCTGAGCTGAGCCACACTCCCTTTTACAAGTTGTTCTGCACTAGAGATAAATTGAGGAAAATAAACTTTTCCTTCTTGGCTACAGATATTAAAGTAAAACCCCCCAACAGAATAATTTACATGGTTGTTCCACTTCTGAGTGCAGGCTTAAGCTATTTGGAAGTCATTAAAATCTACACAACAATGCATCCAAGTGTATTTTTTTCCTGCACCTTCTCTTCTTTCATTACAGCTACTCTGCTAGCAGACTAGTCGCCTGATCTTTCTCTAAAACTCAATGATCTGGCAAACATTTTTACCTCGAGTGTTCTTATTTCCTCTGCTACTTCCTTGTAGAAGAAGGAATGCAATTCATTTGCCACTTGTGCTTTGTCAAATTTTAATTGTTATTAATTTTCCACCTAACCACTTCCACTGAGATTTCAGCCTATTTACAGCTTCATTTATCATGGGATTTCCATTTCCATCACACAAAAAACTGCCTACTGTTTACAGCTATTAAACAAGTAAAGATGCTCATACAGACATCTGTATGATGTTTGTATTAATTCAGGTGTTTTAGTATTATTACTGAATACTTTTTCACTTAATAATATGTTGGCTATGAAGATGAAAAGCATGTTTAAAAAAATACACAAGATCAGGAACTAAAGAATTCAAAGATTTGACTCCGTCTCACCTGAGTTCTTGAATAATTTTCTTAGGCTTTCTAAATCTTACTTTGACTGTTCGTAAAACTCTGATTTCCCTACTTTATACAACTGTACTCCAAGTAAACTGGTTAAGGTTTGCAAAGATGGAAGTTGTTAAAAGGCTATTCCACTAGGGACATATACTTCCCTAATACAGCCTCCCTCTTAAATTCCAGCTGAGCCACGTTTTGCTTCAGACCGAAAAATGGGTTTGGAAAGGTACACATGCTTTTTATCTGTAAAACTAATGTACTCCTAGAGTAAGGCTGAACAATTTCCATTAAGCTTTACTTCCTTGAATAAATCCACTGGACTAACATTTTAAATTCCATTTGTATTTCAAACCAAGGATTTTGACAACAAAGGGAGTATAATATTACTATTTCAGTAGTATTTAAAAAAAAAAAAGTGCATATAAAATGGTACTTTGGTTACAGTTAGGCCAAATCAGTTTACTAAGTGTCAGAGTAGCCTCTTCCTTTATACATGTAATTTTTTTCCTTCAGAATAACCAAATTCACTATTATTAGATAAGTATCTGATTTGTGGAAAGCAGGTGCAGGATACAGATGACTAGCTATGATATATTACTTCAAAATTTACTTCAAATACAACGTATTCTACCTGAAAACACTAAAGATAATTCAGTCAACGTCGGTTTAGACCACTTCTGCAATTATGCCAGCTCTATAGACAGAAGTCTATTTCCCAACCTTGCAGCCTTATTTTTCTGTCCATCCTTTGAAAAAAAATGTGTACATTAATATGTCCAAAATCCATTTAAACTGGTAAAAGCAACCCATTCATGCTAAGCCTGCTCACTCTCATTTCAGCCACAACATAATGCGTATTTACATACAAATATTTAATCCATAAAATACCACAGACAATCTTACTTCCTTTAGTGAATTCCAGCCAATACCTGACCGAGTAATTTATGTCTGCTATTATCATTACTTTGGCTTTCCCTAAACTCTGTTATTTATGTCCTTAATGATGTTGTCAGCTAGTTGTCCAGTTTATCAAATTCACCTAACCCCTCTAAAACATGCTGTCTAGGGAGGAATTTTTGCTCTGTCAGGTAGATGGACTAGATTCCTAAATGAAGTCACTCATCACAAATTCTCATGTTTCCATAAAGGTAGTTTCTGAACAATCACAACTCTCTAAAATCCTGTCAGTGTTATTAAAGAACACCTTATTTAGCATGGATCTGCGCAGCATTTCTTCACATTTGCCGTGTTCTTGTCTATGGCTTAAATACAGTTCTTTGTTAGTATTTGCATAAACTGAAGCTGTCATGACCAGGCATGTGGACATGTCAGGGCACGAACCAGATGCACTCAAAACCAAGGCAAAAGTTCACACTATCAAAACCTGAAGTGCTTTATTTAGCTTTGTACTTAAATACAAGAACTTTAGGGTGCAAAATGCTCCCTGCACTTCTATTGCTACTTCAAGGGCTGTGGCATGACATTCACAGCAAGAATCACTGAGTGCTTGGTGAATATGGACCATTTGTCAGCTTTTTATCATACTTTAAGGATGACAAAAAAAGATGACGGGGAATGAATGGGTCTTTTATGGGTCCAAAAATCTATTTCGGACTTTTGTTTTAGAATGCTTGGAATCAAACAGGAGACTAAAAAGAAGAAATTCACTGGGTCAGGGAGCACTGAAGAAGAACTGATTCAGAGTGCAATTTTTGTTTGAGGTGGCTCAAGTGCTGACCAAACACAGTATGCTTAGAGAACAATGTGAAAAAATAATAATAATACTGGAAAATGAAAATGCTGAAAGCCATAAGGAAAAGCTATGATAGCTTAACCATTGCTTTAAACAGAACAGACACTACAGCCACGTGAGACACAACGTTACTCAAGGCATTAATGGAAGGGTAGCATCATGGATAAAGGATCAATTGGACTGGTGAGAGGATGACAGATAATCCTACATCATCTCAAAAAGCCACACACCTGTATGTCTGGGGAAGAGATGTAGGTCTTAAAAAAAAAAAAAAAAACGAAAAGAAAAAGAAAGAAAACCAACTCATTCTCAACTCTTCTCATTTTTTCCATCAAACATTTTTAGAAAGGCAACAAAGCCCAAAATGCCCAACTGGTATGGACTGGTTTGTCTTCACTGTCTGCAGAGTAAACCTGCCAATTACAGCAGATGAAGATCCAGTCAAGTCTCTCTTCATGGAAAATTTCCACTTTTCAAAACGCACTGCGATAGGCAGTTATTTCTATGGATCCAAAACCTTCCATTCAAGATGCTCAGTGGCTTTGTATCTCCTGCTAATGTATTCCTTGGGGAAGGTGCTACCCAGCAGCCCCCCCTATAGTTATTGTTTGGAAATCATCAACCCACAGTTCTTTTCAACTCTTGGTAATTACGATGTTAAAAAAGGAAAAGTTTTGCTGCTAGCAGTTGCAACAACGTATTTGCTTGCCACATGCGATGGAAATCTGATAAACAATATCTGTGCACTCCATCTGTTACACTGGATTGATCCGCAGATGAGATTCTTTTTAGAAACCTGCTTACCCCTGCTGGTGCTGCAAGCTTGAAAGAGAAAAAACACTTTCTTCTCCTTGTTCTCTTGTGTGGTGGTCGACCCTGTCTTCCTCTCCATTAGAACCCATCCTGCTGCCACAGATCTCACAGGATTTATATTGTTTTGATTCCTTTCAAACACTGTCTTGTTACCAACATCTGACAACAGTCTCTTGGGCTATCACGGTTTTACAAACTGACCAGGCCTATCAGTCTCCATAAATCCCACGGGGATGCAGACCTGTGAAAATGTCTTTAACCATCCATTAAAGTACACAGTAGCTCTTGTATTGTATAAATAGTCATGGGTGTTCTATACTTATACGGAGGAAGAAGCTGTAATTTGGGGAGGGGAGAAGGAGGAAAGTGCTTGCAAACTCTGCCAGAAGAGGTTGTTCTCTTAACACTCATGGCACATCAGCGAGCTCACTTGCTCACCACACCATTTGACATGAACACACCATGGGTGGTCGCCTTGCTCCCCACCCCCTTCGTAAGAGTGGAGAAAAGCCACAAAATAGGGAGTCCAATTTAGGCATGACCACACAGGCTGGTTTCTCACGAAGTTGGGGAAATTTTAGCCCCGCTCTTCAAACAATACCCTGAAAAACAACAATACAAAGGCACGTCTACAACTGAAAAATCCAAAACATATTGAGTACATGCAACAAGGCTGTTGGAAGACATGGCTGTCATGAAATATTTTAGTCCCTTGGCCTTATGTAAGTTTAAAGCTTAGTCTTATAATCTGTGGCTGTACTAAACAAGTATATGCAAGTCCCTCTACACAGGGATTCAGACAAACAGTCATTAACACTTCTGCATAACCACTAAAAGGCACAATTAGAACGGTTATAAGAACAGGGCTGTATCTAACCTCCCCATTTACACAGTAGTACCAATCACGTTTCTTGCTGTGAAACCAACTCACCTGAATTAATGAGTTATTTTAAAACAAACTGTAATTACTATTTGCAAGAGCTGCTGCAAAAACATTCTTGCCAAATCAAACAGTTTGCTTCGAGTGTCAAATGGGGCTGGGGGGAGAGGAAAGAAGAAAAATGGTTAATAGTAGGGCTGTTGCTTTTCCCAAGCGCAGCAAACTGAGCCTAATTGATGCTGACGCATGACAGACTCGTGTGTACAGTATTGCCCAGGCTCTGACTGAAGCTGCTGACAGAGGGTAAATGGTGCATGGCAGCTGGTCCTGCCCTGGCCTGGCATGGCAGCGTGAGCATACATTGCCTGTCAGGAGATATCATCAGGGCTAATGAAGGGCAGCCCATATTTTTAAAATTCTTCTCACTGAGTTTTGGATCAGACTTTGCACCATAAAGCCTTCTCAACCTTTTAGTGCTTGGTTAAGGATATGTGACACTTATTTAAAAATTAATTCTAATCAATTTAAAGTTAGAAAACTAAAAGCCAGCATATCTCTGTGTGAGAAAGAAAAGTGTGTATGAAGATGGAACGACATGGCAGAGGGAAGGGGGGAAAGAACAGAACGAGAGGAAAGAAATGCAGGAGCTTGTGCAGCAACCAACAGCAGAGAGTGATAAGGAAGGACAGCAACTTATCTGCCCACAGATATTCCTTCACAGCCCTTTTAAAACAAAAAGTCGTGCATTTCTGAAGGATTCATACATAACAGAAGTGATTCCCTACAAACTCTAAATGCTTTGTTTTCTTGAATCCACCCCATTGTCTGTAAATTGCAGTTCAATTTTGCTATCAAAAAATGAGAGAAAAATGAAAAAAAATCTGCCTCCCAGTCCTTAGACATAAAACTTAAATGTGGAAAAACAGACTTAGGACAAGAGTGACCATGTTACCAATGTAGCTGATTGCAAAGTTCAAGTAAAAACTAGGTTGGATTCTCAGTTCTCAGAATTCTCTGGGTCATATTCCTTTATGTTACCCTGCAGGATTGCGAATAGCAGAGATATTTCTGGTTTAGCTTTTTCTAAAATAATCTGCTCAAAGATAAATATAAAATACATATGCAGAACACTCGTGAGACTTTTCAAGTTATTCCACTGACCAGTGCAGAATCACTTCTGGCCACAGAATCCCTGAAGGCGTTATCCTGGTTTCAAAAAAATCCCTGGCATTTTCATAACTGACTTCAGGATTTCCATAATTACTTTACATCACAGTAAAAAGAAGGTGCTTGGTTCTCATTTAACCTGGAATGGCTTATCCTCTGCCATACACAATTAGCTTATATACAACAGTAGTCCCTGAGTTTATCAGAAAGACAGGATTTCTGTCCAAAGGAGACTGATCGTGTTTTTTGCTTCTGCAGACCAGAAATACACTTCAACAGTGTTATAATGTCTTGATACTTCTTTAGGCCTCACAATTTTCTTTTCCATCCCATTATTATGCAGAGCAGCAGAAGAAAAAAGCATCCAAACTTCTAAATTTGAGTGGGAAAAAAAAGAAAAAGCAAATATTCAAAAATTCATGAATTTCTGTATTTACTAGGTAAGTAAATGCTATTTATTTTTAGGTTTACCAACAAATCTAGTTAATACTTAGCCTAACTATGGCAAATGTAACAGATCACAAAGAAGTACCGTGCTCTGTAAAGCACACTCAAGAAGCTTACCACAGTTTTGGCTCACAGAAAGCTAAAACAAAGGCAAAAGTAAAGAATATGGTAAGGACAAAAAAAAAATTATCTACCTTGTTCTCATAAAACCTTTCATTAATGTACCTTGACAATGAGTAAGATGTGCCTGTTCTGTGACACTTTAGTGCACTGTAGGAAAAAGTAATATTTTTTGTAGTATGGTTTTTATTTAACTGAAGACAAGTGCTTTCACTCTCATTCATTTTCAAAAAATATATATTTGAAGAAATCTTCATTCAATTACCATCTGTTTGTTAATAATTCCTGTAAGAAACTGAGCATTCTTGTCCATTTGATGATTTGGAAATCAATTTGGCCAGAGTAGACTATTCAAATAACACACTAACTGGCGGTGTACCCAGACAACATCTGCATAACTTAGGTTTTACCTAAGCAAAAATGGGTGCTATTTCTTTTAAAGTCTTTAAACATTTTATTTTCCCCTTAGAGTTTGACAAGAAGTCTGCAACATTCACCTAATCTTCCATTATAGTAATGCAAGATTATTATTAATTAATAATTCCATTATGTATGTGATAAGACCTTATCCCATATTAGTAGGCAAACACTGCCATGCAAGATTATATGAAAAGCGATACAAATGTATTTCACTTTCTACTTCCACTGCTGTGAAGGTCTCAAAGTCTTCAAAAGTAAATATTTCTTATTTTTGTAAAGATACGTCTTTGCTTCCATTATCTCCACAAACTCTTAAATGACATGACCTCTGTCTAGTTTTAAGTGACAAGGTGTTTTCATGCATGTATGAAGGCAAGAAAACTGCAGAAGCTCACTTCTTGTGTTTCTAAAGCCTGCTTTAATGGACTAATCTGTAATTGAACTTATTAAGAAAGAGCTGTTCTCAGATATCAGACTTATGCTACCCCAGTTCACATAGTATAGCATAATTTTGCAGATCTGGTTGAGGAAACAGCAGTTCTCTAAGAAGGAGAATAATAACTCAAGGTGTTTGACACCAGATTCTGGTTTTCAAGATGGAGGTACAAAGTTGTGATCACAGAACTGCTGCCTATAAAGATTCAAAACATGAACATTGTCACTAGATTTGAGGATACAGCAGCCCACTGTCAAAGCCCAACTTCATAACAAGCAATTATTTGTAAAGTTGCATGTAAATAAGAAGTATGTGTCGAGTATGAGAAGGGCAAATTTTGATTTAAAATTAAATGCCTGAATATAACTATATAAGCACACACAGAGACCAGTGCTTATGCTTGAATATGCATATGTGTATTTGTGTATCTATGTAATAAATACATGCAACTTGCTCAAAAAACTGGTTGAGAAAATTCTGATTGTCAAAGAAACTCTGCACTAAACTGCTGTACCCTGGATTTAAACTATCATTAGATTTTGCCTCTTTATTGTTTGTTTTTCCTTTTTAAATAGCACACTTCTCTTTGGATTTCATCAGGCCTTTTTTTAAACTGGTAATTCCCAGAGAGATAAAAAGCACTTTCATGTCCATCAGGATTGCAGGATCAGGTCCTCTCTAGCAACACTCAGTTGGATAAATGCCTGACAATGGGTTTCTAAAAAAAATAATAATAATAATCACACATACAGGATGCTAGTGTGTGCATAAACTGTTTAAGCACAAATTGCCAGAATGTCAGTAAATTACTGCCAGAGCTGTAAGGCATTTACATACCTTAGGCATGAGCAACCAATTGGAACTTTTAATCTTTTAACAAGTTGCTGCTCAGTGACATAATAATGAATAAAATGAAGAGTAATGAAGTTGGCTATAAAGCTTAGCAAATAAACACAGTACACAAATATAACAATTCTTGACTAGCTCAGCACACAAAGTCTATTCAGAATTTGCTTCCGGTTACCATATGCTCATGCCAGAACACAGTAACATCCTCCTGCCATTGCTTTTGGTGTGAACGTTGTTGTTCTTGCTGCAGATCTCCCTACTTGCTGCCCTTGCCATTCTGGGTTCTGCTCTCATTACAGTTAGCTCAGCTGCAGATAGCTTTATCTTTTAGTATTATTCCAAGGAAGTTTTTAGAAGCTTTCTTGTCTCAATACTCCTGTCAAGGAAGTCGTAGAAATCACTCCCAGGATTACTGACAGAAACTTTCATTTGTTTTAAATCTGAATGTATAGTCTGGTTTATCAGCACTGACAAGACAAGGTCATAGACCATGCTCTATTGTTATTCTCTCTCCTACCGAGAGTCCATGATTAAGTCACCTAAAATAAATTTCTACTTCTGTCAAAAGACATGGCAAATAACTAGCAATAGCTGCAAAGACGACTGACCATTCACTGTCTTTTATGGTTAGGAAAAGAAGTATGTCTAATAAGGTAATATACTTAGAGTATCTTTCATAATTCTGACTGGCAGACCCAAAACTCATCCCATTTTTATATATACAGCAAGTCTACAAGGTATCAAATTCGATTTTGTTGAAGACAGACTTGGTATAGGTATTCATTATAATCCGGGCAACTAAAAAGGCAGGCCAGGATCTACAGAACAAGCAGAAGGACTCTGAGTTAGAATTCACCTATAAGATAATAGCAGAAATCAGGGAAGGCAATAATGACCATAAGTCACCGCTGAGTGATAAGACTTTTGAGGTAGAAATCCACTCCCAGTTGAACTGATATCCCTGTCAGAAAACCTACCACCAAAACTTGTTCCAGCTGACAGCAATTGAGGCAGAAAGGCTGAGGATCCAATAAACACAAACAAGGAGAGAATTAGAGGCTGATCTCCCAGGGTGGACTACTGCACCATGGTAGAACAGCTTGAATTGCTGTTGTCTTTGTTGTCTTTTCTCTGTGAAAAGAGAAAAACTGCTATTTTAATATATGAATATGGATTTTAAACCATATTTTAAAAGCTCCATGGACAGGAACTAAAGAGCAAACATTTACCTTTTACTTAATCCTACAATGAAATAGGGTGGTAATATGACATTATTGCTCCAAGGTAAATATTTACTTGTTAGTATTGAGCTCCACATAAAAATATTCCTTCTTTCCCCACCCAAGATGACCTGCATTTTCTATTACCAAGACCAAAACAACCACCCACTCCACAGTTCCCAGTTTAGTAGGCTGCGCATGCACGTATACTTCTTGATCTGTGCTCAGATGCTTGAACATAGAATGGCTGTATATATATGACTTTCATTTCACATATCTTGGAATACAAACTGAGGATTTATCATGACCAAAACAAAGGAGAAAGCATCTGCTTTCCCTTTCTGCCCTACTCCCAATACCCAAGGAGGTACCATTACCCATTAAGAACCTAGGTATGAACAGCAGCTGCATCTCTCTAATGCTCCACAACACCACAGAGAGTACTACCTTTTTCCATATCAGCTTCTGCTATTACACACTTTGGGATCTGTCACTTCACGAGGCACCAATATGATTATCAGAACTAAAAAGACATCAAGCAGTATAAATAAATTTTAAATTATTTCAGACATAGTTGGCAAATTCCCTTGCACTATTTTAGGGAGGATTTTGAAAATTCGTACACTCCCCTGAGTTATGCTTGCTCATTTTACCCACAGACGTAATGTATGCTTCTAGAAAACAAAAACTGTATCAACACAGAGAATGAAAAAATGTCATTTAAGTGACTTAAGATATTGTTATCAGCTTTCTGCCCTTCTTTTCCCACCACGTATCTAGCTAAGAATACTGCCTTCCTGAGTCATCACCATGACAGCAGAGCCAGCATAACTCATCAAGCATTGCTCATCTGCTGCAGGTAGGAATCACAATCCCTATGACACTTGGTTCACCATGCAGAGACATTTGGGAGCATTCACAGTTTCTTTGGGCAGTAATCTCCAACCAGTGTCCAGCAATATTTTCTCTGCCAGATCTTACTAAAATGGCTGATCTAACTGATGTCATCTAACCTTCTCCAGAAAGCCTTCAGAGTAACAGCAGAAAAATGGTATGCTAGGGCTACAAATGCCACAGAGAATTGTAGCAACTTGGGATAACAAAGGTTAAGGCCAAACCAGAATGCTATTTCTGTGTGGTTTGGGAACATTCAAAGATGCATTTCAAGATTTCCCACTAAAACAAAAATTCCAGTGTTTCCAAACCAAAAGTTTGCACAGCTTCCTGTTCAGTGAGGAGAAAAGAGAGATCAATGTTTTAGCTTTCCACTCTGAGTTGAATTAAAAAAAAAAGGTTGACAAATTGGCAGCTCCCAAGACAAAGCCCAAGTATCAACTAGCTTCAGCGGTCACACTGAAATGCACATTGAAATGATGCAATTCCTGCTTTGCAAATACACATCCGAAGTTAACAATTCCTATGGCTGGTTTCACCAGACCATGAGCCCCATACTACTGTCCTGGAATTGTTTCCTTTCCCAGTATTAACCAAGCTGCTGCTTCATTCCTTTCTGCTGCTCATTGAGTATTCAAGATCTCAGAGTAACTATTAAAAATGAGCAAAATCTTGTAAAAGGAGCAATGGAATTATTAACCAATCATGTCAGGTAAGATAGGAATGAACATAGAGATTGTTATTTGGTTAAATGAAAATACTTTCTCCTCTGTGGACTGGATTAAAACATAAGATAAAGAAACAAACATTTCTTTTCCCCCTCGATTTCAACAGAATTCTGATATGAAGCTAATTCTGAGATATGATACCAAAAGCACTCAGAGTGATCTATAATGCCCCAAATACACTTTTTCTATGAATGTGGCTGTATCAGAAACAAACAAACGAACAAACAAACAACAAAAGAAAACCTTTGCATTTTGAACTACCTAATAAGAAACAAAAGCAAAGCTGGCGGCCAAATACTAAAAGTAATAAACACTTTGAATTAAGAGTCAAGTAATGTGAAAAGAAAATGAAGTGGAAAGACACTTATTTATAACGTTCTCTAATAAAGATTGTGAAGCTTGGTGCAATAGAAAGACTTCCCTGAATAAATTCATTGTGTTTTTAAATAGAGAAATTTCAGTGAACATAGTAGTTAGTAAATATTTAAAACCTTTGTGGTAAAGGCTTAAACCTCAAAATAACAAGGAAATGACAACTGTTTATTTTTTCTCCACATAAAACTGAAAGTTATTGTAAGGTCATTATACTGCATGCCTGTTTTCTCTTTAAGAAGTAAATAATTGCACCACTGATTTGAGTAGACCTGCCAGTAAGTCTACATGTGGTTAAGTCAGATAGACCGATGCTCTAAAATTGGCAAGAAGCTAGCTCCCACAAGCTATTAAGCAACTCTGAGGTCTAGGTAGCTCACAGGCCTTTTATCATATGTTTCTCAACAGTAAAAAAGAAAAAACACATTCAGACTGCAGTTGTTGTGCAATCTCTGAACAAGGTTCTGCATAATCCAGGATAACAGAGAAGCAGAATTCAATGCAGCGTTCACTCTCTGCTGCAATATTCAACTGCAACATCTGAGAACTCTTCAGAAACACATTTCTAACTCTCAAGTCACAGGGAAAATCTTCATAGATGGGAAATGAAAGCAATTTGTAACGACATAACTTGAGCTTGCAAACAGCCTTAAAAAAAAAAAAAACATCTTCAATGTCACTACAATGAAGACTGTGTCAGATTAATGGCTGTAATCAAAACAGTGGACTGTTGGTTGGTTAAATGCTATTGTTAGCCATTGTTGTGCTGAAGATTTTAGTACTACCATCAGTATGTGTTTAACCCCATTCTTATAGGTACTCAGCTGATGGGAGCTGTCAGTCCATCCAGCTTTGCTCACTATTATGGAAGTTCCACCACACAATCTCCACAGCCAAAAGTGAGCTGAAACTGGGCAGCTGCAGTAACCTCTAGGTAAATAGTACATAGCAATAAATGGCCCGTACAAATAGGAATTTTAATATTAAATTGAGTCAAATCCTTTATTTACAGAGATTTTACTGAACTAGTTGCATCAGTACTATAGGAACTCAGGGGACACAGTACAAACTCTAACCCTGAATGTCACAAAAGATGCATGCAGCTTGGTCTGTGGCCATCTCTTCATTTCCACATCTGGGCTTCCAATGAAGGCAAAGAGTACAGTGAGGAGAAGCAACAGAATATGGTCACAAATGGTCACATTATCATTTGTGGTACCCACTGTTAGCATAACCATCTGTATTTCCTTCTTGAAAGATAAAATCAATCTAAGCATGAAGTTAACAATTCAGATTGAAAACCAAACAAAACTAAGCTAGTCACATCACAGATTCTACTTTGGAGCTGTGAGAGGGTTAGAAGATGACTCTAAGTCCTTTCTCTAATTCTACAAGCGAATGGAAAACAAGAAACTCGTATTATGCTGGTGATAGCACTGCCATTACATCAGCCCAAAGAAACAGAGTCTCCTTCTCTGGCAATTTCATGGAACAGCACACCCAGAAGAGAGCTACAGAGAAGGCTAACAAAAAGAAATAAAGGGTCCAAGGAATGCACTGAATAAACTTGCATGACACTGCAAAGAACAAACTTGCTTAGTAGAGTTTGCTGGCTGCAGAAGGCCAAGCAAATAGTAGGTGCAAAGTTGAGCTCAGCAAACAAAGTTCAGCATGCAGGTAGCTAAAGCAGCTAGATATTTGTAGCATCCTACACAAAAGGATTACAGTTCACCAGAAAAACTGCTTATCTGCCTCCTTTTCAGTAACTGAAAACAAACAAATGAACAAGTACCTATGTACCATATGTTTCCCTTATTAAAGATTTCCTGGAGCCAGATTCCAAAGGGAAATGTCATATGCTGAGGGCTGGCAATAAGTTTCAAATTCAAGTCCTGCTTTTTCAGTATGTCACAGAATACTAACTTTTGCCAGGTGTAGTCTAAGTTCCACTGGTCAAGAAGTTGCAGTGACATATGATAGTGACCTCCAGTTAGCAATCGTAACACTGAGGAATGGAGTAGTTGGGGAAACACAAATATGTTTCATCCTGGAGTACCAAAAAGCACTTTGCCAGGGCAGAGTATGAATAATGCACTAACATTGCATGAATGCTGGTTACAAAGAATGAGGGTTTCTATCTTACAATCAATTTTTTTCCTTCAGTAATTGAAGCATTAAAATATAAAATATGAAGAAGAAAAACATGATCAAAGAATTGGAGATGATATCAAGTCCACTCACGACCAAGCACAGCAGAAGATGAGCAGTTTTGGAAGAAGACTCAAATAAGCAGAAGAGGAATTGCAAGAATAAACAAACAAATAATTCCTTCGCCTTGAAGTTCAAGCAGCAGTTTGATGTTTTTAATGGAAATGCTCTTTTTCTTCTCCATAGTTTCACTATAATTCTGCTAATTAGCAAAATTTAAAATCTATTTGTTAAAACCTCAGCTTTTTAGCAACGTGATGACAATGCATCTGAAAGGATCAACATGCATGTGTCCTGAATAAGCTGTATCCTAACTATATATTTTTTCTCCTTTCTTTTATGTTGTAAATTTGCCATCTAATGACAAATTTGGGCATAAATCCTACAGAAACAGCTAAATAAAATCAGTATAACTACTCACAGTAGTAAAGCTATGCAGATGCCTAAATACTTGCAGGTGTCTCAGATAATAAGCTTTCAGGGCAAGAACTACATATGCGTGATTAGTTAACTAGTACATTGTAGGATGCTTGAAATATATGTAATAATAAGGTTAACTCTGCAGTGTCCTTTTGTTTGCTCATGATAATTAAATGCAACATAAGCCTTCCTTATTGTTCTTTCTTTGCACACTTTCCACATGCACACATATGTATATAAATATTTATATCTTACACACAGCCAAAAAGATTTCTTCATGCCACATATTTATCACACAGGTTACATTCTACTGATAACGTATCCTGGTCAACAACAAGCAACCACTTTCATCCTAAAAAGTGTTTAGTTGCAAAATTGCTAATGAAATCCACAGAAACACTTAGGAACCAGTTTTTTAATCTCATTACCATATCAAGGAGCTCCCTGTTAATCACTGTCCAAATTCATTTGGATTTATTGTATCACAGTTATGCTTACAATTAAATGCCACAAGGTCCAAGTCAGATTAAACAAATGGTTTTTCCTGTAGTCCTTATAGGACTAGTAGTGACAAATCACATGGAAGTAAAATATATCATAATTAATTAGCAGAGGCCCATAGATAACCTCTCCCACAAACCTCCACAGGCAATTTTAATAGGTTTCAATATTTAGATATAAAACTCTATGAAATTGCTTAAAAATTCAAGGAATACTTGCACTTAAAGGTAACAAATATGTCAGTCAATTTTTTATTATATAATTATTTTTAAGAATGTTAAAAACAAGTAATTATTTTCTTAAAAATGAATTGGCAGCAACTATTTTAAGCATGCTATTGTGCATGAAATATTATCAAATAATTGTTGTATTACTAACAACTGACATACAGAAAAGAAACATTTCCTTATCAAAGCACATAATATCTCACCATTGTAAGAAATTTAATCTTCTTTACAGAAGCTTCAGTAAGCTAGTAGGAATTAGAGGAAGATAACTGGTCTTAATATTAAACATGAATGCCAATGTAAAAAAAAAGTGGGGTTGGCTTCTTTAGCTTGATTTCCAATAGTACCTACTTGCTGTTCATTTCTCTTGAGAGTGTTTGGGAAAGTAACAGCACAATGTTTCAGAGATGTGTGGGAAAAATCATCCTCTACAGGAAGAAATATTTTGTCAATACTGTGAACTACTCATGGTAACCTCTCAGCTTAATAAATATTAAATTCTACATGCAACAATTTAAAACAATGTGTTCCCAGATGGTACAGTCTTGAATACACAAAAATTGACAAATGAAAAAAAAATAATTTAGAGTTAAAATTTTATTTGAACAATTTGGATTTGTTTAACGAGTAAAGACACTGGTGCTCCATTGTAAAATCTTCAGTGAATTGAGAGAGGTGGGCAGTTAAGACTAATCTAATCTTATGAAGCCCATGGGATAGTATCATGATATACTGATAGTCTGAGAACAGAACGTTAAAATGTTATAATGGTCACCGAGTGAAAATTAGAAAGAAGTTTATTTGGCCTCTAAATACAGGAATGAATACATTGGAATTTGAGTAATACAGCTCTTGAAACTCTGTAAAGAGTGGCAAAAAAAAATCAATGTTTAAAATACAGAGATATGTTTTACAAGCATTTATTCTCAAGTCAAAAAGTGGTAACATAAGATTTTCAGCAGAGTTCAAAAAGGGAAAAGCAATCAGCTTGAGATACAAGATGACTTCATTAACTCAAGAATAACAATTTCAAAAAGGACTTAAGAAAACCAGTGTTTCATTAAAATTAGAAAAGAAGCCATGGAGGATTGCAAAATTCAGGTGAAAAGTGTGATGAAAGTGCACATGCACAATAAGATGATTTTGCAAAACTTTAAAGCCCCTATTGAAATTTCTGGTTATAAAGAGCTTAAGGCACATATACAAATGCCTTGGATCGTGCTCCTACAGCAAAACAACCAGAAAACCTCCAATAAGACAGAGGAAAATCCTATCATAACAGATCTAATGGTAAGCCATTGTATAGAAAGAGCTAGGAATTCTTCTGGATAGATCCTTCCCAGACATTTATCTGCTCCTGTTTGACAGATAGATAGAGGAGTTAAGCTATAGTGATTCCTGTTAGAGCTTGAATTAACGGCTTGGGAACGGGGAGCACAGAAACAGGCATCACTTAATGTTCCTCACGTTCACCTTGCTGTATTTCCTCAACTATATGTGATGAGCAGTTATTTCAAAACAGATGCTTTGACCATTAAGACTCTTCTCATTGCTGCTGTAAGGTAAATTTTCAATTCATTAAGTGTAAATACCTCGAAGTGAAAAGTTAACAGTACATAAATAGCCAAAACCACGCTAGGTGATGGAGGCAATCATCACTGGTTGACCAACTGTGCACTCAGACTTCTGATAGTGAACAGGAGCTGAGAATTGAGTTTGGGATAGCACAGAAAGTATTTTAAAGGCTGCTTTTAGTGAGCTAGAAAACGGGAAGCGAGTGACATAATAGAACAGGGAGAGCTGACACAAAGAGACAGTGGATTTGGAAACTATTTGAAGCAGCATTAAGAACGGAAAAAACTCTGATAAAACAAAAAAGTATTAACATGCAAAGATCTGGGGAAACATGGATGCTCAGGGAACACTGTATCTTAGGAGCGTCATACATATCAGGCACACAAGCCTTATGTGTCGTCTAGATTTTAGAATCTATGAAGATCAGAAATGAAAAGGTGGCAGTGAAGGGCCAGAAGCAGTTGGTAGAAACACGTGTGATCAAAAGATGCAAAAAGATTTAAGTTTTAATCCATGGGAAAACTCTGCAAAAATAAACTAATTTTTGTTAAAACACCATGTAACCCAAATCTAAATAAACGTTTTGATAAAAGCAAATCCATCAATAGGGTTTTCATTTACCACTGTTAATCTTTACAGAACTTTGATTTTTTTTTAATTTCTAAACAAGTGTTGACATAGGATTGTCTTTCACGCAGTTCGTTGTACATTGTTTTTCTTATAACTGCTATCATTTTATAGAAGTGCATGAGATTTCAACAATTTTGTTTATGAAGACAATAATAATAATAATAAACTTTAAAACCTACTTGAAACCTCATGAATAAATGAATACATAATTTTTACACCAAAATAGCATCTAATCAGTTGCCTTTCACATCCTAACACTGACCTTAATCTCTGGGGCATAAACAAACATGCATACTTTGTGCAAACTTTAATCATAAAAAAGAATGAGATATATTCCAACATAAATATTTCAGCAAATAGCCATGTGAAGGAACATGAATGTTTAATTTAGACATCACCTCTGTCACTATCTGTTAGACATCATGCCAGGGTTTCTCCTCTGGGAACTCCAAAATATAACCAAGTTTCCAGTGTCTAACTGAAAATGATATTCCTCTTTACCCACATGATGTCCATCTACTTCTAGGAACTTTTATGTGTTTTATTACATGGCAAAATCCTATTCCAAAGGTGAATGTTAATCATACTTAGGCAGTCTATGCTTTCACTAATGCTACCTACAAAGTTTGAATAATCTTCCATTGCCTCATTCACACAGAAAGGAAGGATCTAGCGTATGGGCCAGTTTCTAACAGGTTGGTCGACTTACAGAGCAGATTATCCAAGCATTTCCACTAAAGCTCAAGTCATGGCTAAGTGCCTCAACTACACCTTACCACTGTGGGTAACTGAAAGATCTAGTGATATGGTAAAAACATATTCAAGAGCTTAGCAATAATATAGGAAATAACAACATACATGTTTTATTAAAAACATTGTTTTTTAGAGACTGAAAGCATAGGTTTTCACAAAACAGACCAGGTGAAGAAAACATATCATTTCTATATACTTTATGATTCTAAGTAGCAATTCCCCTCCAGTTGCATAAATGTGTCTTTGATCTACACAGTCTCCATTACACAGCTATGTGATGATCCATAATTACACTTGAACTATGGTCTCTTTGGGTATTGAGCATAAAGGAAATCTTAGTTGAGTGTCTGGAGATGTTTAGATACACAATACGATAAATGCATCCAACTGGAATTAAAAGTTATGTTCAGCACCAGAGTTCATTCACCTGCATACAAAAATACTGTTTCATTAGCATGAGAAATCTGTCCTTAGATAGCACCCTAACTTTAAGGTTTTGCTGATCATCATTTTGGAAGCACATGTTGGAGTATTTCCATTAAACCAGAAACTGAAGAAGTGTTTCATATTTTATCTTAAGAAGGCATGACTCAAGAGAAGCAGGAACAACACACGCTCACCTTCTTGCATTTGGTTTGCAAATGAGCTTGTACTTTCTTCTTTGGAGAGCAAAAACTCAAACATTATTCAACGCCCTAATGGGGTACCATAAAGTGAAAACAACTCAAATGGAGCTGCAACTGTGGCTTTTTACAGTGTCCTTGTTCTCTTTTTTTCTGTCTTTTCCTCTCCTGAAGTGTCCCAACAAATGAAAACTCAAGATAGGATCTCTTTTCGTGGCCTTGTAACCACATCTTACTACCTCTGTATCTCCCTAAGGGAATGTTCTCTTCGTAAAAAATGAGTAATTGGATAATTAATATATTACCACACATGGAAAACAGAAATAGGAAGAGAGAACAATAGCAAGAAACGCTGCAATCAAATACATGTTTAGTTCAGAAGCAAACGCAAAACATCTATCCTATAAGCCAACATACACCATAAACAGAAATTCTTCCCAGCATCCTTTAACACAAAAAATGTCTTTAAGGATAAAAAGCCACAATTATGGAGTTTAAGTGGACCAGCATAAGAAAGATCAGGGACACCACCCATGTTCTAAACCCTTGAAAACCTGGACAACCTCTTCAGCTATGTCACAAACATCCCAGTAGGTAGATCCTGTGCCACACTAAGAAGGAAAGACAAAAAAAAAAAAAGCAACAACAACAAAAAAAAGCCCCAACAAACCTACTTCCTGCTGGTCTGGCCTAGACTAAGAGGATCATTCATAACTCAGAAGACAGTGAACTATTTAACATTTACAGTGTGTCCACATGAACTGATGTCTGCTCTTACTATATGCCTATCTATGGACAATTTCAGAAGGCAGTGGAAAAAGCCACTATGTTATTATGGTTTATAGAAAGGTCTTCATTTTGATACTTCTGTGATTTAGGAGAAATGAAATCAATTTTTGAAGTGAACAACATTGTTTTTGTCGAAATAGATAAAATCTTGATTTCTGTTGCAGGCATCTACACCTATAACAAAATTGATAGCACATCTGAGCGCATTCCTAAAAAGGAGTTGAAATATTGGCAAATAGATTACATTCTAAGCAGAAGAGAAGAATTTGTTTCTATATGAAAGAATAACGGGATATGTATGTGGACAGTGGGTAACCCCTTTTTACACTGAAATTGTGGATTAATATAGGTTATAGTATCTATGAAGAAACATAACATTAACATTATTGTTTGAATATTATTATTATTATTTAATAATAACTATAAGGTACATCATTAACCTTTGTTATTTTAAGTGAAACCTCATGCAGCTACATTTTCATGAACTGACTATGAAGAAATAAATTTATCAAGAGCATCACTGAGTGTACTAACAGCAACAACACAATCCATGTAACAAATTCATGCTAAATGTGTAAGCTAATATTCTGACCAGCAGAACTTCAGGAGAAGCAAAGAGAATTTTTGGCGAAAAGCAGAGAGAAGAGCAGAGCCTTTCCTTTCCCAAGCTGCATACACCCTGTTCTTAGCAGTTCACTTCCAAGACTTTAGTTATATCTAACTGACGAAATTGTTAAAAGTTTAGGGCCATCCATAAGTTGAATTGTATTACTCCATTATGTACTTCTAAATCACAGTAATTGCAGAGAGAAGTACTTTGGTTTAAGCCACCCTTGCAAGCAAGCATTGATTGGAATAAAGCAGTAATTAATATACAATCAGTTATCGTTGCTCATCATTAAGCTACCATAGTTGAATTCAACACAATCATCCATTCACAACCTAAACTGAACCGTGTGCTTGTACAATGCTCACTACAATGAAGGCCTCGTTATAGTCAGAGCCCCTAGGCACCCAACTAAATGAATAACAAAGTAATAAGCAACAGAAGTTTTTTTAAAAAAATTAAGCACATACATTTTGCACCCCAGATCCTGTGATTATCCTACTGATAAATACAAATTTTATGTATCAAAAATCTGCTTGATTACATTCTCTCAGTTTACCAGGTTTATACTTTTAACAATGCTTCTTTGAACAGAAATTTTAAAAGGACCTGAATATGTTAAAAAAAAAAAAGAAAAAAAAGAGAGCAAAGCAAAAACCAAGCTGGCCAGGCACTGAAAGAAACCCTTTAAGTACACCTTATATTTTTAAGTGGGTCAAATTCCTGCCTTGTTTGTAGAAAACTCATTTAGACATTAATAGCATGCACTATGGAAAGCAAAAGTAAATTAAAAATAAAGAAAAAAGCAGTAAATGAAAAAGCTACTTGACTGAGGCTGCTCAGCACCATCACACATAGAACAGAGCTGCTGCTACAAGGCAGTGCTGAACGTGTATTAAAACATACCAAGTTCTACACAACAACAGGCAAAATCACAGCACTCAGAAAGTTACCTAGCCTCCTGACACCTGGTACCTACGTTGATGAGACAGCAACAGAATAAGATACTCTTCAACTATTTAAGTGCAAAAGAGTTCCTCATCTTTAGGTTATTCCTTTAGGATTAACTCCTCATTGTTTTAAATGTATATGCATGTGTTTATACATATATCTAAAGATGTATCTTATCCTGAATGTTTTTGATGTATATCTTTTTCATGAGTTTCTGAGAAAAGACAACAGCAGCACACCAGGAACGGCTCAGGATGAAGGCTGTTGTAAGCTCAGACCTTACACAATTTGGGGCCATGCATGCCAGTGAGCTTTCTGCCACAGAGCACTACCAGCACCGTACTGTATTTTTCCTGGGATACTTTTGTACGCTGACCACAAACCAAAGCACAAACTTTATGAGCAAAAGCTTCAACAGTTTCGGAAATGGCAGCAGGCCAGAAGGACACACCCCGGAGTGCATTACAGCACTGCCTTGTAAACTCTTTTATTAATTTCATAATAAATGCTTAGAAATCAGATTTTTTGCAGGCGATAATGAAACATAAAATCAAGGCAAAACAGATGGGTGATAAATTCTTGGCACCATGCCGGTTCTAGTGAGTTTCGGCACCTCCTTCTGGCAGGCCCAGGCACCAATGATGCCCAGTGCCAAGGCCCTCACTGAGTGCTTTGTTCCCCTCTCTCTGCCTTGAGAATTCTGGTTACCTTCACCAAATCCAAAGGGGGAGAGGTTTAATCCTTGATTTGGTTTTGTTCAAATCATAATTCGCTGCTGCAGTTCAGCGTAACACTTTTAGAAAAGATCCATAAACTTTTTATGCACTTTTCAGCTCAATACCAGCTCATTTTTCTTTGATGACATCAGTGCAGCAGTGACTTTCTGTTGCACTTCAAAAAGAGACTAAACTACTGCAAACTTTCAACAGTTCCATAAAGCGAAGCCTATACCCCAAAAGGGGAAAGTAAGTAACATCGTAGCTCTCCTCCCTTCACACCACTTCTCCAGGTGTCAAAGGAAAATCACGAAAGGCCAAGATGAAATGGGACATTAATAAAAATCACTGAAAACTTGTAAATGAATGAGAGCTAGAACACGTGTAGGGCCTCATTAACAAATCTCTCACAAACTGGTAGCTGCGTGGTCTGTTTGAAGAGAAAATACCACATTTTGTCCCTGCAAAACCAATTCAGCTTCAGAAATCTGTGTTTGAAGAGACTGGTATTTGACTTCATCCCAATAGACTTGAATTAACTCTGGAAATCAGCACTCCAAAATATAAAGGCTGACGAGTCTGTAATAGATGCTTGCTTCTCTCCCCAGAAGCACTGCTCTTATTGATGCTGCTGTGTTGGAGTCCAGAGGGAAGGAAGAAAGTGAGGATGAAGGCCAGTGAGCTCTCTGCACTAGGCAGGGTGGGCAGAGTACAGCCCCATTCTCGTTCCTGCAGCACAGTTGCCTCCAGCAAAAATACATGCCATGACCAATGGAGGTGGTTTCCCTTCTCTTCAGGATGACCCTTTACATTCTGTCACACTGTCTAGCTTTTCTATTAGTCTTACATGGGACCTGATGACTAGAAGCCATGTCTACACTAAGGATTGGTTCAAGAGTGGGAATACATCTGCTTGTACAAACTACTGAAGTCCCTGACCTATGCAAATCCCTAAAAAAGCATAGCAATGTCCCAAGCTTGGAGGATTTGAATGTGTTTACTGAGCAATAGCCCAGGACTGGTGATGGTCAGGAGGATATATTTCCCATTTTTGGCTATTAAAGATTACTACAATTAAAACTATAAATAGAAGAAACTTCAGTCTGTACTTTGCATTATAGAATGCTTCTAAATTCACAATGACCAGTACATAAGGCCACCCTTATTCCTCTGCTGGCCACCTACTCAGACTAACACAGTAAATTCAGCTTACTGGAGGGCTCATCTGCAGCCCAGACAGGGGATTCACATGGTCTGCACCCATAGGAGTCCCTTTTTGAGAGGGGAAAAGAGGAAAATCATGAAAGGGAGCAAGCCTGTGGGAACAAGTCTCCCATATTAACTTCACTCATCCAGTATCAGTGGATGTGAATCACAAGAGATAAGGGAAAGAACAAAGGAACTGCATAAACCTAGTTACCTTAAAAAATAATTCTGTACAATAATTAATAAGATCAGCTCTCTAAGAGGCTCCAAAGATCCTTAGGTAAACTTAATTCACCATAATGAAAAACTATTCAGCTAAAAGTTACAATGCATAGTAAAAAGGATAAAAAAAATATCCCTATAAAACCTCTACACCTTTTTAAAGGCAGCAGGGAACTAGCAGCTTTGCAGAAACCAAACAGCAGAACAAGAGAACATACACTGCAGAAATGCCCAAAAAATCAGAAAACACCACAAAGAAAAATACGTTTATTTTGATCCTTCATTCTAGCTTCTAAAAGCTTTCATCTTAAAATGAATCACAGCATTATGTTCAAAGGTGAATGATACAATATTTTCAGGGATATACGATGTATTGGATCGAGCTGACTGTCACCTTGCTTTCTTCAGTGCAAAACTCTGAATTGCAAAGTCAGTTCTAAGCTAATGATTGTACTTCCCATTCTTTACAGGCAGAACAGAAATGGTGTGCTTTGAAAACAGAATTCTATAGCATTCATAAAATAAACAATTCACACAAATGTGTTTGTACAGTTTTGTATTCATGATGGCATAAGAAAATTTTCATGTATACACGTGTTCACCTTGAAACAATTCAACAGCTTGTTCATGAGAACATGTGTGGCCTAAGGACTGCCTGCGAACTGTTTGTCCTAGATACTGTTCTGATTACTTGTAATTCTTATTTTTCTTTCTGCAACAGAAGATTAATCACCTCCATCTCATACTATTGTTCTTACATGCTGACTGGATGCACCCCAAAGAACTCTCATATTCACATGCCTGGGACAAATATTCATAATTACATACCTTTGCATGATTATCTGTTACCATTTCTTTTCCCTGGAACATTCTCTCCATTAAATGCTTTCTATGAGGAACACTCAAAGTGAATAGAAAGCAATGTGAATAACTAAAAGGCATTCACAGTGCTCTTCTAACAATAGTTCACAATTTATTTATTTTTTTTTACACTAACAGCCTGAGCCCAGTCAATCTGTAAACAAATTAAAAAAATAACTCAAATGCCGTCCAGAATGCAATTACATCAAGAAAATTTCTACTAAAACGTTACATGTAAGAAAAAAGTCCAAAACAAACAGGAAGTTTTACTGGAAAATAGCTTTCTTGGGGAGTTTTCCTTTTAAAAATAACATACAAGCCAGAACTTTACAGATCCCACACCCTCCAAAGGGAAGATGATAGGTCTTACCTTTATACTAAAGTTATTACTGAACTTATATTCAGAAATACAAGCTCAATGGCTACTTGATTAGTCAGGAGAAAAGAGATAAACAACTCAAAGTGGTCTGAATAAATGGCAATTTATCAGAAATTCAGTGTTTCCTTGAATGCTCTCTTGGCTATAAGCAATAAGGCTGCCACAAAAATCTGGTTTGCATCATCCAAATGCTTGAAAAAAGAACACATAATTTGAGAAAGAAAAACGAAAAAAAGATAGCTGCCACTTAGCCATAAAGAGCAGCAATAGTGTTAGAAATAGCTTTCCTATGATATTTCTGTTCACTTTCTGTTATTTTTTCGGCAGCGGAGGTAATTACTGTGGTTTGTGAGGGCAGCGTTTAGTGCTATTACACTTTAAACACTGTACACAAACAGTGAGTCTGACTCCAGGAGGGCTGAACGCAGCCACAAGCAGGGCAGCAGCCACATCCTTGCCTTCAGCCCATCAAGGAGTCCCAGGGATTTCACAAGCAGGAAAGGCTGCACTAAAGAAAAGCCTTTAATCCAATTTCTTGTCTGTTTGAAAGACACATTCTTTTATACCTTATATGATAATTGTATGCACACTGCTTTAACCCAAAAGTGATTAGTAGAATGACCTCCTTTTGGTTTCACATGCAGGATATTTTTTCCACTTTTCTTACAAATTGGAGTCCAATGCTAAATCTCTACTTGTGCTCTGTGAACTTTGTATTTCTACCTCTAGGAAGGTCTTTCACAAATCCTAGAAGCTTCTTCAAAAGGAGGCAACCCTATAAAGCTAGAGATTGATTTCTGAAACTTTCACTGATAAAATAGGCACTGTTGATGACAGCACAGGCTTGATTTGAAGCTCAGGATGGGTTAGGTGATGCTTCTACCCTCAGCATTTAAGGATCAGCTTGCATCAGCCCCATCTACTGCAGTGACCCCTTAGGTTTCAAATCTGAAAAAGATTCTGAGAAGGACAAGGTGTGCAGAAGTTCCAGACTGCCTGGGCTCCTGTGCCATGCTGCACAGCCACTCTGTGCCCGGCACTTCCCCTCACTCAGTGCTGGGACAAGTCCCACATTCAGCCAGCAGAAGACTGCTGAGTGCTCCAGCTCCTTTTTACTGGCACAAAACCCAGCAGTTTTACTTTCAGACACAATCCACAATTAATTTAGATGTATGTAGAAAATACGTAAATACTCACATGACTATCAGCACATTTTGTCTCCTATTTTTACTCAACTTTCTTTTGTACTAACTTTCTAGTGAAAGTGCCTTTCAGATTGGTTCTTTAACTTCTCCCAAGCCTCAGCAGGACTCTGCCACACTGCAATTAGCTGAAGGAGACTGGAAATGGCCTTCACCACCTGACTGACAGGCGGAAAACAAAGAATACAGGAGCTTCTGCAGCTCTTGAGTAACATGAATCACTTCCTCCAGAAATGAGTGATAAATAGCATGAGTATAGCATGAACCCTTTGCAGTGTTTTTAACCCTTGCTGAAAAAAAAAGTTACTAGTAAGGGCGGTACGCTGTGAACATAAACAAGTCTTGCTTCGCACAGAGCATTAGGCCATAGGGTGGCCCATTTATTAACACTTGGTTGTGCTCCAATTACAAAGCTCTTTGGTATTCTCTTCCTCTTGCAGCAATCAAGTCAGCTGACTGCAACAAAGTCAATACACCAGTTTGCACAGCTTATAAAAATCAAATACACTTTATCAGGCAGCTGATTGGCACATGGAGTGTGGTCACTTTAACGGCTAGGTGTGGAATCAGCAAAAATACAAACACTGCAGGACAAAACTCTCGATTCACAGAAGAAATATTACCTTTCCAATCGATGGATTAAGTGCCCTAAAACTGGTTTTGCACAAAGGGCGTGTCTGTCTAATTGGGCTAATTGCAAAGAGCATATTGAGTACCCCACATTCCTAAACCCAGACAATAGGTAAGTGGCACACCTAATCCGTTTAAATAGGATGGCTGGTGTTGCCTGCAAATCTGTTTGTAATGTTTAGCAAATGTGAATTACTATTTGCTAGCATAAATGCCCTGCTGTGCAGACCTTTGTTAACTTCAGGCTACTTCCTTGTTCTCTTAAAGCTGTTAAATGAGTCAATCTGCCCTTAATATGCTTCAATACTGTGTCCAGTACTTATCTTGCAAAGCTGTTGTTTTCTAATGAATCCTCATGAACCTCTAGGAAGGTCTTCATTGTGACTACAATTTGTTCAGTAATTACAGGTTCACAAGAAAAAAACCCAACCTGCCGGCTGGCAATCAAATATCCAGATAAGAGATAGGGGGAGGAAGAGATAGCTTATAGTCTTCTAACACTTAGACTCCTGTTTTATTTTATTTTTTTAAGATACTTTGGGCTACATGGCACTGCCATAATTACAGAAACAGAAAACTAGTGGCTATATGTTTTACATCATCTACTGGGGATCTGTAGGGATACTGCATCGGAAAAAGGTTAATTTGCATGGGCTCTTTGTTCACAAAGTGACTGAAAACAAGGTTGTTTTTTTATTAACAGGACACTGAGCATTCGATCTTCTGCATCCAAGGTATGGAAGATGTGGTCTGTGCTCCAAACTATTTACAGAACAAACACATTTACAAACAAACTAGTAACAAACTGTCTTTAGCTCTATCACCTCTAACATGAAAAAATCCCACAACACCAATCAACTCTGTGAACAGAATGATTTCTATATTCCAGCAAAAAAGCCACTAAAGACCTTAGCTAAGTTTTCTGATTTTAGTTAACTCTTCAGATAGCAATGTGCAGGCCTGCCATCTGCGTGAGCACTCACGAATCCAGACAGCAGGTGTATGATTGGACAGTGCTGACTTTCTACGACCTCTCAAAATTACCTTCCCACCCTGTATCTCCTCTAGTGGTAGCACTGGCTCAGTAGAAAACATTTGGTAAAACCCAGCTGTGATGTTCAGCCAGGTGAGGAAGGAGTCAACAGCTACTTCAATTCTGCAGCTACAATAAGCACACAGCCTGGCAATGCTTCCAAAAACTTCCCTCCCTGCCCTGCCCTCCTTTGGCAAGTGGGACAAGCCATGCTCATCGCCAGAAGTTCTGTCTCTTTAAGAGCAGAAACAGGAAAACCTGTACCATTTTTATACTTCTGTTCATTCTTTTCAGCTCATTCTAACTCCTTCCCCTGGGAGTGAGCCCTTCACCAAAAGTTTCTTTCAGCAAAGCACCAGCTCTCTCTATTAAGCTTACCCACCCCTGCTTAGCTTTAACACTGGTTTCTTTGTACTTGCCTGATGAACTGACCAGCCATATAACACAATGGGTACAATTACTAAATTACACTGCATGTCACTGCCTTTTGTATTACACCTCTAGCAGGTGTCATTACCACGATAGACAAGTTGTAATAATCCCCTCACAACTCCGACAAGTCTTAACCATGTATTTTTATTTTATTTTGCATAGTATATGTGTGAATACTGCAAGAAGCTTGAATAGCTGGTGAATAACAGGGGTAAGAGATTGAACTGCATGGATTGCAGGCACAAACAGCCACATTTAGGACAACAAAACTGAATGCTTTCACATTCCTGAATATATACAGACACAGGAAAATAGTACTACTAATAAATGTGGTTATGGAAAGCACACCGGGCAGAAAAAGAAGCATATGAGGCATTCCTGAGATAGGCTGCTTCCTGCCCCAGCTCATCAGTTGCTCCTCAGTACTGGGTCTTAAAGAATCCTCTGCCTGCACACAATCTCATGAGACACCTTTCACATCCATCCAGGCCAGGAAAGTGTTAGAAAGCACTGAAGGCTATACGTTGTATAAATACAGCAACTTAAAGCAGGTTTCAAGTATATATTTGAAATGACAATGTAATGAGATATGAACTATATGATTAACACACACAATCAAATGTTTTAGCAGTGCTTAACCACACCAGTAAGAAACTTTTTTTTTGCATACGATATGGAAGCTGACAAAGACATTTAGAAGTGATAAACATTCTAACACATTGCTGTTTGCTGCTTTCTGAGGCCTAACTCATTACTGTCTTATTCTATTTGTACACCAGCACAAATCCAATGACTTTATTGACCGGTATAAAAGGTCACATAGCAGAAAAATGAGTTCCTAGAACCCAACCTGATAACGAAGGCATTGACAACCCTATCCAGATAGTCTGAATCTCCTCAATGCACTGCACAGTTAGAAGGAAAATGCACAAACCTTCAAATGTTTGCAATGTAATACCTGGAAACAGGAAAAAAAAAAATCAACGATAAAGTGCCAACCACCCTTGGTTGTGAATCACATCAAGCAGCTCTGGATGAGCAGAAAAGTCCCGAAAGAAGTCCTAACAAATGAAACTGTTCACTTTGTTTCATTTAAAAGTTGAAATCCAAAGTTAGGGCTTTTTTAGTTTAACAGTGTACTTAATCAACTCAAGTTACTGGTTCTAGAAAGAAGAAAGATGGCATGAGAAATCTCATTATGATTCAGCAGTAGTTTAGATGCTAATTCAGGTAAGAACGATGGTACTTGTCATTCTGAAATACTCTAATTCAGAGTTCAAGGAAAATTTTACCTATTAAAGACCTGGCACATAATTTACACTTAGTGATAGCCCAGACAGAGCTTTTCATAGTACGCTGCCAGTCATGCAATGTTGCATGTCTTAAAAAGACATGGAAGAGACAGAAGCAGTGTGATCTAGGACAGATACCCTCATATTTACACATCTATCAGAAATACTATTCTTTTAGTTATCACGGATATGTACATTGTACATATATTAAAATCATGTGGCTGATATGCACAGTAGTGCAATCATTTTGCTGCTTGCACACACAGTCTCAGAACTCGAGGATGTGGAGGATCAAGTTCCCTAAAAATACACATTGGTGAGGATCTGGATGAAATAAACTGGCCTAGGGAGACAAAGAAAATAAAATGAATAAAGGGAAAAAGAACCTAACTTGTCACACACTGCAGTGGTAGGGCTAGAACAATCTCCAACACTGCTTTCTTTAAGCAATTCTTGATAATCAACTTTTCTATGTAGAATGAGAAGCAGCATTTGAAGGAGACCCAGCTTTTCAGAAATTTACAGGTAGAAAGTGAAGAATTATGGAGAAGCCAGAACTTCCAGATTTTGCATCCCTTCTATCTGCTATGAAAACAACATAATGAGAATAGCTAATATAAACCTTAAGGTTGTGATTTCTTTAATTTGGTTTGCATCAGCAATTTCAAGTGCCATACTGGAAACATCAGCACAACTCTCCATAGTATCTAATACTTTGTCCCAGGAAAAAAATGTAGTGAAGAGAAACAAATTCTTCTAATGATTTTAAAAAACAAAAAATAGCATTAAAATGAGTCAGAAGCACAGTATTTTGGAGTCTTTGCCCACTCTATGGATTTATCTGCTAACACTGCTCACCTTTTACAAATAAGTGGTTTTAGAGAATGTCATGAGATTACACCAACAATGCAAGAAGTAATCATAGCTTAAAGATGGAAATAGAAGTGTTAAGATGTCAAATTCAACCTTAACATTTTATGTAGTACAAGTACATCTCTAATTAGAAGCTCCCACTCCACTGTTAAATGCAAACACCCATTACTGGGTTACTTCTGATCACAGCAAAGTTACTTACACAACCTTCTTCTGCTGACAATTTCACAGTCGTTTCTGGCCTTACAGCGCCCATTGGAATTGCTACAGTTATTTCTAGGGATTCCACTACAGGTTTATTTCTGCTGCTAGTTTTCCATCTCCTCATACAGCCATTTCTTAGTGTCATAAAAATAAGACATAGTTGAAAGAAGGTATCTTGTGTCTTATTCTATCACTATGTACTACTACCACTTTGCACATAGCATTTACAAAGTTTCCAAACAGGACATGCTTCAGGATGTTCCTGTTTCAGAAAACAACAAATCCCTGTAACTCACAGCATGCAGCACAAGAGATGTCAATCTTGCAGACAGGTAAAAGAAAAAAAATAAAATAAAATAGGATTCTGACATTTCTCCTGCCAGAGGGACACACTGCAATACACTGAGAAAGTAGGTGAGTTACTTTGAAGTACATGCCCTCCAGGCCACATCCCACTTTAAAACTTTAACATCACCATCAAATCATAATATAAAAGCCAGCAGGGATCACTGCTATTCATAGGCAGAAAAAAAAAAATCACCCCACCTAAAACAATGAATTGCAGTAGTCCTACAGAACCCATGATTAAAGCATGGGCTGTGGCAGGAGAAAGACAATGGCAAGGGCAGAAGCAAGATGGAGGCTTTAGCAGGATCTTTATTCTGCACTAATGGTTGCAATGAAGATGTCGATGCCACCAGCACACAAGAGAGAAATAACAGTCCAGGGTGTCAGTTTTGGTACCACAGTCCACAGAAGTTTCTATCCTACTTGTAAAGTGACTTATTCTTCTGCTGCTTTCAGCTGTGGGCTTGGCATGTTTAAAGAGGAGAAAAACGTGAGAACGAGTGCTCAGGAGACTGTTTCACTCTTGATTCTTTACCACATTTTCTACTGTTAGTCAAAGTAAACCAGAGTTGGTACGACACACACGATAACTTGGCAAACTTGAAACATAAAAGCAGCACAGAGGCTGCCTCATGATGTCTTGCAAAATCTTTGTGAATCACCTGTGAATCATACTCTCCTGAAACGCAACGCAAAACTGAATTGGAAGCTTTTCGTCTCACCAGTCCATATTTGAAAAGAGATGTTGAATAACTGAAGAGTACAGAAAAGGGCCACAGAAAAGATCTACCAACAGAGGCAAAGGGACGTATTTAATGATAAGGAGTTTAAGAAATTCAAGCAGTTACCACAACAAAACTGAAAAGAGACATAGTTGCAGCCCTTACATATTTTCATGGCAAAAGGTTCCAGTTGCTCATGCAGTTTCTAGTCTCAATTCATGTTCCCTTTTCTGGCAGAACCAGACTTTGAAGCCAGGCAAACTCAGGTTAAAAATAGGATGGTCTACACCTCTAAATGCACTGTTGGAATGATTCCTACGGAAAGAAGGTGACTTCACTATCTCTTAATACCTTTAAACCCATGGTGGATGTTTTTCTGGACAAGATATTTTTGTTTGTACAAGTCAGTGAGTTCAACACCGACAAAAGTAGGTGACATTCTCTGGCTTTTTATATATATACATTTATATATAAATCTATAAATCCTTTAGTTTCACCTACTATGTGTAACAGTCCTTCTGTCATTAAAATCTATGAATTTGTGAGCCACATTAATGTCTAATAATTTTCCTCCATCAAGTATGACAGCAGCCTCTCTCTAGAGGTAAGTTTAAGTACAGATGAGTTAAAATTCAGCCTCTGGGGCACATGCAAGACAATTGCTGTGGAAAACTTTGAGTAGGTATTGTTGAAAATGAACTTACACAGTACAAATGCAACCTTTTCAGTAAGACCCAGTGAAGACAGCTGGAGCACGAGAAAAGGTAGAAAGAGTGGTGCAAGCTTCTTTGGAGCAAGAAAAAAAAGTGAGAGAAACTGTGCATCTAGATGTTACATATAAAAGCCATACACAAATCTCACAGTGCCTTATAACGCTGTAGGAATTGTTTCAAAAGTTTTCCGTAATAGTGAATAGTTACGCTTCTCTTGCACCTCAGTCCATCACTACCACTGAACTAACAACTGGTTTTAACACATTCTGTCATTGCTTCTACAGATTCAACTAAGCCCTAGATTTACCACGTTTTCAAGTACAGAAGCACTGCTGTAAGGACAAATTATTGAAAGAAGTTAAGTAGACACATTTATTAGAGTCACCTTAAGCTTAATGATAACAAAACCTGGAAAAGATTAACTTCGTAAGTTCTGATGACCTGGAAAATAAACATGTAATTTTATCTTTTTTGTCTTCTTTATCAGCACTAACACACTATTTGACGTAGTGCATGAGACAGACAAAGGCTTTCACAATAAATCTGGGCTGACCAACTTTGTTCTAGATTCTTGATGTATTATGTTAAGTATTGTTGTCACCACTGCTGAAATGCACTACCCACCATCTCACCATGCTGACACTGTTTGATCTCCACGTTCAGCAATTGTCAAGGAATGTCAGTGGGTGCCATTTTTTCCACATGGATGAATTCAGTGACACACCTTTGCTTCATCCACAATTCCATGACAGAAATAGTTTTGCCAGACTAGCCCTCTGCTGCCATCTGTCATACAACAACATAATGGAATGGGATATTGGTGGGAAGGTTCAGCCCCTACTGCCATCCCACCAATATCTGCCTCTGCCATCATGAGCCAACAGAATAACATAGCAGGCATTACTTTTGGGGAAGCCATCACAGTTAGCTGACATCAGAATTCAATGACAATAACAGTACACTCTAGCTTTAAATAAAAACACTAATATCTGAGAAGAATTGGCTCTTACAGGGATACACCTGAACATATCCAGCTTTTTGTTTAAGCACAGAATGACCAGAACAGAGCTATTTAACTTTCTACCATCCTCAGCTCCCCATTACCTCCTCTTTCTTTTTCCATAGTGTACTTGTTTCCTAATCATATCTACACATAATTTTCAGGTTCCTTTTACTAAATCTAAAATCCTGCAGATTCTTTCTGGGTAACACTGAAATAGCAACTCTTGTCTGAACTGGTACGTAAGACTCCTGTGCAGGCCTCCATTGATTTCTGCAAAGGCTTCTCAAATAATCTCCTCATTGCACTAGACAAAAAAAAAAAAGTACTTCTGTATTCTAGCCAGTGATTTAGGCCATTTATCTCACACTTCAGAATGCTTCTCACTGCTTCCTTCACTCTTTCTTTTAGTTTGCATTCCTCTCACATCATATTTCAGTTGTTTATCTTCATTATCAAATCCTGGTTGATCACACTTATAAGTTTTCATTCAGAATACCAATCACCCTCTTAGCAAATATATATGGCTGCTAAAAGAGACCAACTTTCCAACAGCAAATCTCCAAGCAAATACTCACTCTCCCCATCTCTCACTGCTCGTTGTAGTTGGGAAGACTTCATCAAACCCAACTACAACAACCTACTATTTTTCTCTATGAATCTGCTCAACCCCTCCATTAAAACTCCATTGCTATAATGCTTGGGAGAAAAAGATACAAGTTGGAACTTGGCATACACAGGCCACAGATGCATCAAGACCCCTACCCAGGCTGATCATCATCACGTCTCTTCTCTCCTTCTCTACCTGTTAATTCTCCCCTTTCCTTTCCTGCTTGATTGCAAGGGATAGGAAACATTTTTTCCCCCTTTATTTGCACAGGGAATAACGCAATGGAGTCTTGATCCAAGTCAGAAGTCCTTAGTACTATGGATAGTAGACGTGGCAGTTTAGCACACATAGTAAAAGTAGTTACAAGGCCAGAGATCTGCTGGACTGTGTTATTCACACAAGCTGCAGATACCATGAATTACTTTATGCCTCTTTGCAGGTCTGGATAGGTAAACTTTGCTCCAAGTCACTGTATCACATTTATACAACTTCTCCATAATTCAGTAGAAAACAAGGAAGAGATTCTGATTAGTTTGTAACTAATACAACGTAGGTATACTTCAAAACTAACAGGTCTGGACTCTGCTGTTCTTTATACTGTAATGTCTTTTTTTTTTTAAGCAATCATGGATATATCTCCTAACCAAATTAAGTACATGCACATTTAAGTGACAGCACATTTTCAGAATAGATGGTTATACATTAGTAATGAAATACTGTGACATCACTACATATCTACATATAAAGTTATAAAAATGGCAGAATATTATCCTAATAGAATCACATTAGGAAAAAAAATATTACATTGCATTGTTATAACATTTGAAATTTTAATATTAAAGACTTTTGAAAATGACCCTTCAAAGATGTATTCCCCAAACAGAATTAGTGTTTCAGGTAAGTTGGATCCTGAATGCACAGTGACAAGAGAGAAAAATTAGCCACAGTTATACAAAACAGGATTTCAAAGATTCAAATAATGATTAAAGATAGCACACATCCCCCCCAAAAACCTATTTCCTCCATGAAGATTCATATACAGAACACACACAAACACATAGCCACATGCAAAACCAGCAGTAATGAGAAGAGCTGGGGAAAAAAGGGACTATCTACAGATAACAAATAGGTACTTAAAAATAAAGCATGAAAAGGTTTTCTGAAACAGAAACAGCATCTTCAGCAGTATATCACTGATCTACAGAGCATGAAGTTTATCTCACTAATCAGTTATTAACTGTAGGTTTAATAGTTCCATTAGAGAAGGCAACTCACTCTTCCTCTAATGGCTTTAAGTGACTGTTAATTTCATGGAAGCCTTCTTACGTTTTTCATGTACTGCATCCTACTTATGATTCATAAAGCAAAAATACCAAATATATAACAGTGTAAGACAACAAAACCCAGGAAACTAAAAATATTAAGCACACTGCTCAGATCTTACACCCTCCCCCCATATTAATGTGGTTAGTGTTTATGCAAATACATTACTAATGTGTATTACAAATTAAGCAGAACAGAATAATCTTTCGCCCATACTTACAGAACATTTTACATCTCCAATTTGATGAGCAGCAATAATATTCACTTTGACTTCTCAAATCCCTTTCACTTGTGGAGAGGTTAATTGGTTATCTTATGATAAGGGTAAAACTCAATACCTAAATTAAAAGTAATCGTGTGCGTATATATATATTTTTATATATATATATATATACACACACACACACACTTACGTATGTATTCCCTCATAAAAACACTTATGTATTCAAGTACCTTTACACTTCATGATAAAGTTACTTTAAATAGAGTGACAGCTGCAGAAATGAAGTAAGTTTAAATCCTGTTCAGAATAAAAGCACTTTTTAATTACTTTCATATTACTAACAGTACTTTTAACACTGGGGTAAACACATCCATATGATTTTTTTGGGAGGGGGTAAATTTAATTAATACCCCTGATATACAGATCACGTTTAATAGGAAATTGATATACATTTCAAAAGAATAACTATTCTAAGCACTACTAAAACGTAAATACAGCATATTATGGATATAAAAAAAATCTAATAAGGTCAACCTTATAAGACCACTGCTAGATGTTACAAGTAGGTGTTTAGAAACATGCTGCATTTCCCCAGATACCGCTATGGTAACAAACACAAAAATGCTGATATCTAGTTCTGTTAAGCACATCCTCAGTTCCACCCATTACACAGTAGTATCAAGTAAGAAAACAGTTTTATCTGACTGGTAGCTCAACGGCGCAGCCTATGTGTGCAAAAGTATAACACAAGAAGTTGACAGCCATAAGCGAGTGCCAGCCCTCTGGTTTTGTTGCATTTAGATAACAAAACATACCCGCAATTTACAACAGTGATCAGCTGCATCAACGAAAGACAATTTTAATATAATAACCATAGTGACAGATCTAAATTAATGAAATTATCCACAACGTAACAGATGAAACTGAAGCAATTCTGCAGAGAATTCTTAAGTAAGCATTATTTATTTTTACTTTTTTCCCTGCAAAGCTAGATCTGAAACAGTGATTTTCATTCATCTTTTATAAGAAAGATGCTGCAGAGTGTAAATAGCTGGAAGACTGGTATTACCTCAAAATATTTTAAAAGCATATATAGAAATATTAATGTTGTTTGTTTCATGTTCATTTTTTAAGACACAAAATACCTAAATTAGCTTTATACTTTTGTTTTCAAATTGATGTATTTGAAGTGTGAAGTATACTACATATATGTATATCGTAAGAGATTAAGGAAAGAATTTCACTGCAACATGCAAACACAAGCAACTAACAAAACTCTCCTTTACACACACCTAACACGAAACAGCCCTCCCACCTTCCCCTCCTCAAAGTCACTCAGTTCAAAACAACCAAATTCAGCAACCCAGCTTCGCTATGACCAGAAGTCAGATGCGGCACAGAGTGATCTAATTGCGGATGGTAAAATCTGGGCTGCAGCAGATTTTACAGAGAGAGATCAGCTCCCATCTCTACAGAATTGGATAACCTTTTTCAGACTGGTTATAAGAACAGGTTGTCCTCTCCAAGTGAATGTCCCAAACCAGGCTAAGTCACGCCACAACCTTTATTCCTTACTGTGAGCTGAGCAATCTTATGGTGTCTTAGCTGGGGAAAACTGCAAGCAGTGCTCTCTGCACAGTTAAAGAATTACTCCCCTACCTAACTTTCAGACCTGAAAATACAACCCAAAGCAGTGTAGCTGTTGTTTTTTTATTAAAAAAAACAAACAAACAAAGGAAATGTCTTTTTCTTCCCAACACAGTATAAACACATATCAGCAAAAATTTGGTGGCAAAACAAGTAAAAACTTTCCAACAATTAGATGCTTGTATTTTGTGTTACAGAACAAAGTACTAATGGTCTTTATAAAGCCAAGTATACTGACATAAAGAAGTCTTTTTTTTTTTTGTCATGCAGAGTTCACTGCTAATCCAGACACAGAAGAGAACAGTGTTTTATATTTGCATTCTGTTCCTCTTTTCTATTATTCCAATAAAATGGCCCTGCATATTTGCTCAAGCTGTTTAAACAGGTAAGAAGTGCAAAAAACAGAACTTGCATCATGTTAAAAACCCAAATCAGTAAGAAAATGCAAACACAGAAATAGATATTTAATTCAGGAAAAATCAGACAGTAAACTTGCTACACACTATCACTCATTTAAGTGTAAGCTAATCGGAGACTAGAGCTCCTTTTAAGATATATTTAAGGAATTTGGTTTTTCATCATCACCCTCTCCTGCTTTTTTAAATAAACATGCATTTAATGAAAAAATCCTATACTTAAGTCAAGCCCAGATAACTTTGTTCCTTCTTTCAATGGAAATAGCTTTGCAGTTTTCTTTCCAAATACATCAAATGATCATATTTCTTCATGCACACATCACGTTATTTACTAATTCATCACTGATTATTAATAGCTCTTAGGGCCTTTTTCACATTTATTTTTGAAGAGCTTGTAGGCTTTATCATGCATGGAAATGATACAGTACATACTTTGCACTAAATTGTCCAAACCAAAAACTCAAATGTTGAAAACTGCACAGTGACAACCTGCATCCTAAACCAAACATCTTGTTTTTTGTAGTAATTACTATGTGCACCACTACAGCAACACTCTTCAGTGCTGTTTCAAACATATATTTGTGTTCAGCTATGGACTTGCTCACATCCTAAAAGGAGCTGTTTCTTCAGAAAAAGTTGAATTTCTATCCCACTGTTTCTTTGGTTGCTATCTGTTTACTTATTCTAGAATTAAGCTTGTCACACACTTTTTTCAAGTTTGATCCATTAAAATACAACTACACAACGTTTACTGACATGGATTTTATTGAAACGGATGCTTATTAGTTACATCATACTGCTCTACAGAAAATAACTCCCCTGCTGCTTGTAAACATTTTCATCAGCCCTATTTAAGTTAAAGTTCAAGGCGGAAGGAAAGGAAAAAAAAAAGAAAATGGGAGAAGTAGAGAAAGATACCACATACAACACTCACGTGACCTGTGATACTGCCTAATTAGAAAACAAACTTTCTATAAACCTTTCATTGGAAGCAGCAGTATTACCAACATCACATTTCAGCTTGTTACCTATGTTTCTGTGAGTAGAGGAACAGAAGAAACACAGTTTTGAAGAAGAAATCTAATGGCACAGTGTAAACAAGAACAACCGTTTTAGAAATGCAATGCAAATAAAGCAAAGGGATTTTTTAAAGAAAGTAGTAGTCTCTTATGTGTCCTGTACCATAATGAAGAAAGAAATAGATCTTTCTTCATTATGGTACAGGACACATAAGAGACTACTACTGAATTGCAATCTCCATTATACCAGCCAACAAATTACCTTGAAGCACTAAATTAGAAAATGTTCTTCAGCAATATTCAGTTTAGCATTCCCAACCATCCCTAGGCTGAAGGTGGTCTGCATGTTGAACTTAGTACTGTGTGGGTTATAGTCTTTGTTTGCAGTCTTAACTGGGGATTGCACCTTAGCTACCGTAGTTCAAGCGTAAAAATACTTTGTCTGTAACACTATATGCTGTTGCCAGCGACCCTCTAAATCCTTGAACCAACTGTGTCCTCTGGTGTCACAGAAGATAATGCCAATTTATTGCAATGTGTGGCTTTTTTAACTGATTAAAATTAAGCCGTAAACACGTGACAATGGAATTAGCACATTTAGAGAGTCTGTTTTCCCACATCCCATTTTGCGCTACTGCGGCTGATCCCTGCAACTCTACGCGGGTGCAATTTTAATGACTTCGCTAGGTTTTGATGTTCTTATGAAAAAGCAGTGCTTGGTGTTTGTGGAGAAGGTAGATATGGAAGCTGAGTAGCTGTGATTGGGGACACTGTGACATCGTCTCTGTTTCTCGATAGGATCGGTGTCATTTTCCTCCCCACGATAAGACACCTCACTGACAGAGCCCGATTAGGGAAAATTTTATTATAAAATTCACTTCTATCAAACAAGAATGAAGAGATAAACAGTTCAGCCTCAGGGAAGAAACAGGAAAAGATTTCTTCGCGCTCTCTCTCCCCCTCTCCATTTTCTATTTTTTTTTTTTAATTTAAGAAAAATCCTCCCTCCTCTAATGACTTCTCCTGAAAGGGATTGTGCTTAATTTAACATGAATTCCCAAAACATACAGATCAAAGACATCTGAGTTTTGTTCCAACAGCAGTGGAGTTGTGATACTTCACAACTCAGGAACACACACAACAAAATAAAACAACAAGTAGTAAAAAAAAAAATAAGGACTTTTTCTGAATTACATTTTCCATCAAACTTTTTAAAACCAAGGGTCTTCTGAAAAGTAAGCCTAGGCACTTGTGAGTTTACCTTCCAGTATTCGCTTACATCATTTCTCCCTGTTTAGAAAACTGGCAAGCTGCAGGGTAAACAGGGAAAATTGATGCTTGTGGCCCTCTAACGTTGAAGATGGACTAACCTCCAAGGAAGAACATAAAACAAATATCGATCTTATTTTTTTTACTTTTTTTAATACTAAAACATCTTTGCTTCTGTGCTTGGTAGTTCACAGAGGATACCTTTAACCTTGCCTCTAGTGCCATATATGCAATATACTTCTGTACACTAATCAGAACCCACTTAAACAACAGAAGTTTTTGCTGGCCGACGGCTTGGGGAACTTTGTGAAAGGAGTAGACAGAGCAATGAACATGCAGTAATTCATCCCAGCTCTTTATTTTGTTACTTCATATTACCTCTCTGAAACACATCCATTAGCTGATTATGAAATAATTCATGATAAAAATAGTCTTGTTCTAAAAACAAAAAAGCAAATACAATAGAAAAAGAGTGACAGATTACCACAAACCAAATGGGTTTCTTGGTTGTTTAACAATAAAATTTTCAAGGCAAACAAAAATCCCTAAGCACTGCCAGCTTTTTATTTGTCTAAATCAGAGTCCCTACAATGAAACTATTCCTTCAAGATGGTGCTTCAATGTTTCAGACGCTCCTTAAATGACTTTTAAGCACTTTCAATAAGAACATTAGAAATCTACTGTCAAAGAGAGCCCTAACATATAAGTCCTTCCAGCAGCGTTCTAGATTTGCTTTTATTAAGTAACAATGGGAGGATGTTTACAAGCATATATAATTTTCATTAGGCACACTTGTTGCCAAACACAGCACACATATGATGCAAATTCCACATAACTTCAGCAGCAGCTGCAGCCCCAAAGTAAAAGCTTGCCAAAAATCCATGCTTATTAGGCTAACACATCTTTCTAGAAATTGTATTTACCATCAACTACTGCCCTAAACTAAGCTGAAATTAAGTGCTAACTGTAGAGCCTACTTAAATAGACACAGCAATAACACTATATCAGACTTGCACAGAGCTCAGTTCCTTGACCCACTACTTCACTGAAAGAAGAGATAAAAATGTTACTTAATGCCAAGACAAAGCATGTTCCATCAATCTATATTTTCCACACTGAACACATCTTAATTTTAATAACAAAAAATTGTTCTAGAAGTCATGACTATGCTAACAAATCTTGTAAATATAGTAGGTTGCAACTAAATATCACTATTTTTTGTAAATTTAATTCCATTACATGGTGTGCAATGGGACAAAATTAGTGCACAATCACCAATTAGAATGGGTTTTCAAACACTACTTCAACAAAAACAAACTTCAGTCTGAAAAAAGGATAACTAATGAAGGTAAAAGCAGAGCAATAAAAGGGCAAGCTGGAACTGCTATAAATCTCTTCCTAGCCTTATTTTAAGCAATGAATTAGTGATTTTGGTATAGAAGTAACTGGAAATAAGAGGTGCATCCTTTGATTAGTGGTCTGCTACATAGATTTCTTTAAATGACTTCTCAAAAACCATTTGTTTCTGATTAAATGTAATTGCAGCATAAGAGCTGTTAACAGTGTACTAAAGGAAAAAAAAAAGCTCAACAATCCCAACTAAGCATCAAGAAACTCTAATTAGCAAAAAAATAGCAATAAGGTCACTCTCCCCTACAATTTCTTTCCATGCAAATGTCTTTAAGTCTGCTTGGAACTTGCCACTCCCCACAAAATACAATAAATGTTAAAAATAATCAATCCTCCTACTTGAATAATGCAGACAGCTGACTGCTATGATATCCTCTTTGTGCTAAAGTTGGCTATTAACTTCCCCTCTGCATGCAGACTAAACAAGGAGCCTGCAAGAAAGACTGGCAGGAAACAAAGGTGAGATCAGAAACAAGCATCTTTCAGCTCTGTTTAAACACACAGTGTTGCAGTTTGTAACATAAAAAAGGGTCACATCAGAGCACCAGCACCCAAGTGAATAATTAAGATCTTCACAGTCCCTCCCACAGATATGAGATGCCTTTTTTCCTAGAATATCCCCAAATAGCAGTGCTAACTAGAGGGGACACACTTGAAGTCTCCTGGAAGGAGCAGGTAATTCCATTTCTGTCCCCAAAACATGTAGCATACAAGGCACTCGTGTGGATCTGCATCCTGTTAACACATATCTAGAAGAAATAGTCAAACAGTCTTTCTAAGAGGAGTGCCTGATTGGTGAGTGGAAAATTGATACAGGGGAGTGAAGAATAACTGATAAAGAGATAATCCAGTGTGGCAATGTAGTTCTGCAGCACTGTAGCTCTAGCCTTCATTGGGTGGTGAGTGTAGGGTGATGGAAGAAAAGGATGGGCTTCTGTTGTTTGCATTTGAAGTAGGAGAGAGGCACGGTGTGAGCAAACTTCAGATGTGAAGAACAAAAGCCCAGTTTTCCTCTATACCATCTTTAACCATATGATGAAGCCTAAAGCTGAAACACTGTACTATTACATTTTTTTTGCAGCTGATGTTCTGGTTTTCCACTTTTTCCCCTATGAAGCAGGGATGCAAATATCTGCATAATGCATCAATTCAGTGCATGTATAGCTCCATTTCTATTTCATATGCCACTGCATATGATCTAGCCTGACCTTCACTCGCACTGTAATTTCCCAGATTGTTAAAATATATCATGCTCATTACAGGCGCAATCAAACATTTCCCAAACAGGGCCGCACCTAACTTATACTTAAAATTACTTCAAGGATTTAATGTGACATTTTTTCATTTTATATAAATGAATAATTTGGACAGAAGAAGAGTACCTTAGCCTGTGGTGGATCAGAGTGTGCCAGTCACAGGTGCACTTAAGCGCCCATTGGCACAGCAAGACTCAAAGACCCGGTAGGTTTCAAAGAAACGCTCTTTTTCCTTCTAGAACTCTTTGCTTTCTAGTAAGGCTGCAACCACAATGTTCTCTCTCTTAACGCCACCATAAAAAAATCAAAACACTTTAAAACAAATTGATGTCCTCTTTAATATAGTCATCACATCATCACAGTACCCTTGCACCCTGCTTGGTGACAATCAGGGGGATGCATACCACACATCTCTCTTGCTTGCTTTTTTTTTTTTTTAAGGCATTGAAGCAGGCAACAAAGAAAGAGAGAAAGACTGGGAGAGACACTCAATTGAGATATTGGCACCTTTGATTGACAAGATCTAATCAGCTTATCTCCACACTAATAAAGTTGATGGCCTGTGGAGCCGGTGTATGTCCAGCTTCAAGTGAACTTTCAGTAGCCAAAGCCTCAAGGGCCAGGACTAAGACTGAGCTTATCTAAACTGATTTAAATCAATTCCTAATGGGCTATTTCAATTTGATCAATTTGAAAGGATGGAAACCTGTAACCACTTGACTCAATTGTCTTGATTCATGCTGGCATCACTGGAGATTTGGTCAGAGCCACAAACTATCTATCTACAATGAAACAATGGAGTGCAACTGATACATTTCTAAAGTAATTTGACCCTCCTTTAGGTATTATTCAGTCTGTTCCAAATCAAGTGTTTCAAAGAGCCACCCCTGTACGTGCACCCAGTAAAACATTCTGATCAATGTTATTCAAAAACAAGAATAGTGAATGCTAGACACAAGACCCCATGTGCCACAAATGGGGATTGAACTGTTTTTTTCAACTGAACAATTCCATTTGTTTTTGTAAATTAACCAAGTCCTGTACGTGTTTTGAGGGAATGCCTGTTAAGCCAAAGGTGGGATGGTACAATGAAACACCGTGATAAGAGCAATTTGAGCATTCAGATAGATTGCACTGACTATGAGCAGAATTAAATGATTCACTTTCAAATTTCTTGAAATGAGTTTTACAAAGCTCAGTGCACTTTCAACTTCAGAATAACACTTCAAGGAAATGTATGTGGCTATATATATTATATATATATATATATATATATATATATAACATCGTACTGTGAAAAAGGTTTGCTGCTTCTCTCAGAGTAAATTGTTGAGTCTGTAAAAGATTCCATAGCATCAAAGCACACCTGCATAAATTACTTAGTGAATTAAGAACTCTGATTTTCATATAAACAAAGTATATCTTTCGGAAAAATATGGCAATTCTATAAACAGACCATCATCTTAAGAAGGGGAACTGCGTGCTTATATGTACTTCACAGATTTGCCAAAGCATGAACAGTACAAGCAGGAATCTGTGAAGAATTTTTCAGTCAATAGCACACATTAACACCTCAGAAATGCCTTGTGTTTAATAGAGGTAATTTAAGCACTTTCTAAAGGAAGAGTTTTTTTGGTATTAATACCAGATTACAAAAAACCCTGAGCAATATTTTCATTCAGATTGTGGTTTTCAAGCTGTAATTGCTTTATACAAAATCCACTCTAGTGTTATCACTCAATATCATCTTCACTGCTGTACATCTGAAGATAATTTTGCAATAAAACTTAATTGATAGAGCTTATTTTTCACTAATCTCTTAATATAGAAAAATGAAAAACTACTAACAGGATGTATTATAAGCTATGACCCTCACAGTGAAGCACATTTCTAGTTTATCAAACTAAAATAGATCCATTTTATTGCATCAAATATTTTATATACTTTAATAATGTCAAGACTTTCCCAAAATAGGAAGTAAATGGAAAATTTTCTTAATAAAGCAAAATACACAGGGTAAAAGTAATTCACAGGGAGCAGCATATCATCTTATAACAGTGCTAGCTTGTGCCCCACTGGCCATTAGCGCAAAAACTCAACATGCTCCAATTATGGAAATCAGTGAATGTGTCATCAGTAACAAACTGAGAATTTAAATTCAGTGATTTTATAGTTACAAAATGAACTCCTTCTGACATACCACATACACTGGATTTCCAGGAAGACATTCCTTATTTAAAGAATTACAGACTATATTATTCTCCCTTCTCTTCAGAAGAAGTTAGGCCTACTATCAGACTTAAGAGCTTCCCACCAGCTAAGCACACAGTTCTAGTAATTACAAAAGATATCACAAGGCCAAACGATGCATTAGATGTTCATAGCAGTGGAGCGGAAGTTTGCATTCAAAAGGGTTTTTTTGAACTCCAGTACACTATAAATATAATGCTCTCAGAGTAGAAAATTCTCCATGTGCAAGACAACCTTAAGGCACCACAAGAACTGACACCAGCACAATCTTCTGTAACATCAGGGTAATTCTGTAATGCTGGAACCCTTTTGATATCCAGTCACTAGAGCAGTGTTCTACAACAGACTAGCCAGCAGCTGAAAAACAAGTGGTTTGCAAAGTCAAGAAGAAATAGTTGATTTACTCTCATGAGGAGTTTCTCCTGTTTGCACTAGACTTTATTGCCAGTTCTACTATTAAAATTCTGATAGACGTTTCGGCACTTTGAATAGCCAGGTACCCCAATGCTCCAAAGCTGGTGAGGACTGAAAAGGGATAATCCTGAACTGTGAGACAAACATATCTCTCTGAGTTGTGACTAGGAACTTTCTGTCCTCTCAAAATCTGCCAACCTCCTCTATCATTCAGTCTTTTGTAATAGGATCTAAAATGTGTGGTTACTCAAAGATGACACAGAACATCAAATCCATGGGAAACTGTTCCTATGACTTGGGATGCCCGTGTAGATTTCTGTAGGAAATGCTGATGGATAGATACAGTCCTACCTGACAAGTCAGAACTTCTTCTGTAAGAGAGAAAAGATACTGCATAATCAGTACTAACATCTTTCCAGATCTGTTCCAGTACCCTTTCCTGAGACTCAAAGATTAATTTAGCTCTGTGCTTATTTAACTTCATTATGCTTTGGTATTCTTATCTTCAGGATGAATACAATACCATTAAACTCATCCCTCAGATGGACAACATGGATGCACAAAGTTCTTGGAGCTCATGGAACTAAAGGGCAAAACTGTATTGCCAAAACAGCAAACAAACAAACAAAAAAAACCCAACAAACTACAGCCAATTCAGTTTGTAAAAATAAAACTACTGATTTTTTTTCATTTTAATACCTCTCACTCTGTCACTTAATGAAGGAAAAGTTTTTTTTTAAACATAACAATCAGTTTGCCAAGATCACTGCAGATGTATCAGACAGACTTAATGACTGTAAAAGGCAGACAGACTTGTGCTTTGTCTTCTCTGAATGAAAACACCACTTTCCAGACCAGATAAAAATCAGCCTCTGCCTTTTTTGGCAGTCAGATCATAACAAGGCCAAAGTAATATTAAATCATTTATGAGGTTTTTAAGTTTAAATATCAAAGTGATATATATGCAGAGGAACTGTTATGACATTTGAATTTCAGCTATATGCATTTTTTAGGCATTTCAAACTATGTAAAACCTGACATTTCAGTGTTTATGTACAAAACCTGCTATGATACAAAATAACACCTCTCCACCAATACTTTGTCATTTAAAACTTTTTTTTAGTAGTCACATAGTTATACTTCAGCTCATTGAAGAGTATATTTTTTTCCTAAAAATCTGTCATCTTTATGCAAATAGGAAAAAACTACTGTATATTAATTACAATTTTTACAGTGATCACTTTCAGTCTCGTTTCCCATAGTTAGTCTTTGATCCCCCTTATTATTCACATAGAAATGTTTTTTTGGCAGCAAAAATATAATACTTTTATGCAATGTTTTGATGAACCACACTAGAGAAAATGAAATGGACTACTCAAAAAATGAAAACAATACAATACAGGTGATATACAACTGTTCAGAGTGCTATTTTTATGAGATATGGGAAATAACATGTGCTACTCATCAATTATTCTATAATGTACAACGCCTGTCTACTCAAGCTTCTAACAGCAGGATTGAAATGTTTTGACACTATGATCTCAAGGTGGAAATACTGAAGGCGTTAAAATATAGATATAAATACGTGATAATGAAGAACAAAATGTGTACCATTTTCTTGCAGTCATAGTTTGCAAATTAACAAGCCACTATTGATTTTTCTTTGAGGTCAATAACAGCATTTATTGATCTGAGAAGTTAATACTCACCGAGGTCAATATTACATCTCAGAGGTCAACAAATCTGGATACTGATTTCTATTTCCTGTCCATATATAAATATTACATAGGCAAAATGGGCACATTTAATCTTTGGAGATAAGAAAGCACAGTATTTGACATGATACAAAAACTCAAAAGCATAAAAAGTTAAGAAAACAGCCTACTAGCATCATTTTCTAATGCTTCTTCAACACTACACTTTACATTAACCTAGAAGTTCACAAAATTTATTGTCATTTCTGGATTTATCATCTCCACTGATGCAACGGTTACTGCTGAGACTCAATCATAGGCTGTCCAATATCAACTAGAGATTAACATAGTTTATACATTATATATAAATAAATGTATAACAACTAAAAGAAAGCTCATAAAAGAAGCACCTGAATACTGTACTGGGCTTTTAGATTCTTCTTTTGGACTTTTTTTTTTAAATGGGATTTCCAGCAAAATCAAGATAAATACTTCTGCCTTTAAAGGATCAGACTCCTGTCGTTTTTCTTCAGATTTATACTTTGCAACTCAAGCCATCATGCTTCAAAGGAAAAACGGAAGTGAGCCATTCACCTCTTAGTAATTAATAGAGACAACTATCAACAAGGCTTGAGGTATACTCTTCGAAAACAGGAAGGAAATAAGCCACAGGAAATGCCAAGCTCATACAGGTATTTTTGCAGGTAGAGACACCATTATAACTAACGCTCAGTAATTTCTCAAAATGCACAATTTACATGTAAGATTACTGAAGAATTTTATTTCTATAAAGAAGCTCTTAACCTAAAGCATAAGCAAGGAATAACATGCACTGCTGGCAACCATTTAAAATAGTTAACAAGGATATTAATCAAAATATTCAGTATTTGACAAATACTTCACAATTTAAGAACTTTCCACGATCATCATCATGGAAGGCAGAAACTGTTGTTTTATATTTGAATGGGCTGTAACAAAAATTACAGATAGTCTCCAAATTTCACAGAACTCAAACTGTTAGTACTCAGTCTTCAGGTCTATGGTATATTTAGGAATAAAACCACATGCAAACGTATAGAACTACACATTTGATTTAACCCAGCATATGACATTGTGAGAAATTTCTAAAGCTTATGCTGACATCAGAATTTTTATTGTGCAGATATTTTAGTACGTACACAATTAAAAAAACTCTTCACTTCGTCATTAACACTTGGGCAAGACTGATTCATCCATTTTAAACTAATCTAAGAAAATGATATTTTCTATGTTATTTATATGCTTAAAACAGGTCCACGCCATAAAATTTTAAAAAGTTCATTTTGTGCTAAAAGGAAAATAATTAAAACATATTTAAATTGATATCTACAGTTCATTCTTAACATCTCACCACTTGATATTACTTTCACTAGTGCAGCAATTCCCATTACTAAAATGACAAATGTAATTACACATGGGTAGTAAAGAAAATATAATCAGTCCTTTGGATGAAATTTCTCAAGACTGCATTCCACTCAATTGTTGTAGAAGTGCCAAGTCATTCAACTCGTGGAAATCTTACAAAACTCAATTATAAATTCAGATTAGTATTTTCAATACATGGAATAAAATAAAAAGTTACTGCATCTACACAAATAATCAATACAATAAATGCTGAAACACCCTCTTGATCTAAATATTTTGCATGTTTCAAGTACACTAAACACTTCACTGTCTAGAATCTACTGTTTAGCTTTCTCGTAACTAAATCTCCAAATACAGAGATGCACTCCAAAATCTTCATAATTATAGTCACAGAGGTCGAGGCCATAAAACATGGAAAAGCTCCCTGCAGTAGAAACCAGGCAAGCAGGTGTAAGAGATAAACTTTAGTGCAAAGGTAATCTTTGCAAGATAAACAACATAAACCATGTGATTCATTTGACAAAAACACAAACCACAATACTTTGCTACAGATGATATCTGTGATACCTATATTCAGATATCATTGCACTGAACTTGACCTCAGTACAAGCTCACGGAAACACATTCTTGCAAATCTTTATATTAACGTGCAAGCAAAACAGCCAACTTCCCCAGCATGCGTATCCATGCATGCAGCCACACACTCTTGGAACTCAGTACGTACTCATGCTCTGCCAATAACTGCCATTGTTTACAATCAAGAGTGTTTATTACAGTTGTGATAAAGCCAAGAGCATGAAGTTGTACATGAAACTTAGTGTTTACATTTTTTGAGCTAGTGAAGTAATGCAAGTTAAGTATTAGCAAATGGCAGCAACAACAATAGAAAGCTCATGCTGGAAAGTGGAAATATTGGAAGAGCTGGCAATACAGAAAACAAAACCATGGCGTCAGCAGGATTCACATAAGCAAGGTAGTAAAGTCATTAGCACAAAATACTACAACGTGATTTAATGCGATTTAAACTAGACGATGAAAGTATACCTAGATAATATCTTTCCTCATTCTACACTAAGATGAGAATGGTGTTTTCAATCATCTGCTTTTATGTTTCGGTTGGGGACAGAAGTTTGGGCTTTTCTTCCGTTATTTCTTCCAAAAGAAAAAAAATTGGTATTTGTGTAACTATAACTCTTCAATCCTAAGGTGTAAAAGGGCAAAACACTGCACTTGAAAGATGATCTATCATGAGAACCCTTTTGATATTGACTTTACCTAGAAAAGCATGTTCAATACAAATAATTTTTTAATGTTAAACTTTGTTCTCTAGTGCAATTGGAGGAAAACACTGTTAGCCTGACAGGAAGAAGAAGAAAGCTTCAAACAAGGTATATATATATATATATATAAGAAAAAAAAACAAACTAAGGTGTATTTCATATTTTCAAGCCTAAACTCATCAACTTTTCTTCTTGATGTAAGTTGAATATAAAGAGCCTTTGTCCAACAAGACCTCACGCTGTGCAAATTCACTGGTATTCACGTAGTGAAAAATCCATTAAAATCTGTTGTTTACTCAGGCATCCAAAATAATAACTCATTAAAGTACACTGTATTTTTTTTAATGAAATACACAGCTTACATTTTATGGACAAGAAAATAACCAAATTTAGCCATTCAAATACCAAGGCATTAACATATTTGAACTTCAAAGTCCATACGTACAATTTACTCATCTGTGCTCTTGGTTGTGACTTTGTAAAGCCAGCATCAGCTGGAATCAATTAATTTCACTAGGTGAAAATTCTTAAAAAGTTTGCGTTGTGTAGGATGGAGGAAGAGAAGAAACTGACTAAAGCAAAGAATATCAAGGGACAACTTATGAGGATTTAAATCTCACCCATGAGAAAGTACTTCTTAAGTATCTCAAACTTTTTGTTCAAGCTCTCTGCAATTTGTTTATGTTAGAAAGAATACAAACCCAGACCAAGAGTGTTTTTAAGGCCAACAACAGTTGATTATCTCCTTGCCAGAGCCATAACTCTATGTTCTTTGTTGTTTAATTACAATGGCTTGTACGATTATGACAAAGGTGTTTCAGTGACACCTAAACACACTGACTGGCAACATTGTACAAATGAAGGATATTACACATCTAGAAGAATGACAAACTTGAGAATTCTTCCATTATCCCTTTGCCACACCAAGGTAGATTGGAGAGTTAATTTGAACTACTAGAAACAGCAGTTACTATTCATTCAGATTTGCATTTCCCACCCTCTTCCACGTTTTGCCTTATCTGCTCAGAGCCAAGGTAAGAACACACATTTCCTCTAACAAGTGAGATTCAGCTTTACAAGGTCCAATTCCAAACAGACTTCTGAACACTAGATAAATAAATCCAAGGAAGGCTAGAGGTGAGAAGTGATGAATTGAAAAATCTTAATCTTGAGTATTAATTACATTTAAACATTATAAGTACGAGCATTCAGAACCAGACAGAAAATTCTGGAATGTTACTACAAGGGGAAACTTCCCTGAAGCTAAATTATTACAGCGGTGAAGGGTACTGTAACTTCAGACTACTTGAAACACAGCATTTCAGATATAATAAACTCTGTGCTAAATTACTTCCCATGTGCATTCCAGACAAATAATCATACAGACATGAAACAAAATCCACAATCTGAAAACTAGGCTTCTATTACATATGATGAAGTATCTTTAAGAAGATATTGCAATGTTTTGCTCATCAAAAATATCCATCTTAAACAACTTTACTTCACCTGGATCACTGCTCCCAGTGAGATCAAGGTTGAATTTTCATGTGACATTAAACACAATAATGAATTCCTGAACATTAGTGACCATTAAACTGGGATTTCTTCCAGAACAGGGGACAAAAGCCAAATTTGGATCGCTTTTCCCTACCATATCATAGCAAATCTGTACTACTGAACTGAAATGACATCCCTTATTTGCTGCATTAATGGTATAATCCCAAACCTACTGAGGTGTAAGGAAAGATAAGCATCCATTTTATTGGAATTCAAGTTGAAAGGTGCTGAGTATCCAAAGATAAGCTTTTAACAGAAGTGATCTCACAATACTGCATGTAGTGTGAAAAACTGAAAGTTACTTTCTCGTAACTTTGAAGAAAGTAGTTGGAAAAGTTTGGTCTTTTTTCTTACCACTAATATTTTAAAGGGATTTTTTTGTTTTCAGTACTCTGAAGCTGTAAGAGAACGGTATTTTAGTAGCGAAAAATTCAGCACTTCCTTACTTTACAGTACCACTATTCTGACGTGTTCCATCTTTACATGGCTAGGAAAATAACCTACACCTCATACAAATATGAAAATACTGATTCTCCAGAACACAGTTTTCAGATACCCTACGTTAGGGACAACGTACACAAACGCAGAGAGAACAAAGTTTGAAAGCCACTAGACAAGGTAGCTGTTTGTAAGGGGTAAACTTCTCATGATCACAAACACAAAATACCCATACTGCTGTTGAATCCAATTTTTAAACAGGAAATCTAGAGCTAAGCAAGATGGAAATGGATAGAGATGGTGCCACTATATGCATAAAAAAAACTCAGGAGTGGCTGGAACAGAATGACATGTAACACAGAACTACGAAGGTCAGAGCAGGGGATGTTGGGAGGAAGGATAACAGGAGTGCCAAGAGAGAGGACGTGGCAGCACTCAGAGAGAGCAGCTCTGTGGCTAGACAAACAACAAGAAAAACAATATTCAAATTGAGGTTGCAAAAATCACCTCACTGGTACAAATAAATGCACTGTAAAACACTGAAAAATGGAAACGGTAGCCTCACCTGTCCAAACCTCCTAACGCTGCTTCCACCTTTTAAAAGGCAGTAGTTCTACCCTAGCAGGTTTCCCCCCATGACCAGACAGGTGGGATACTCCTGAGGCATGACATCCTGAGAAACAAAATTTCTCTCTATTTCTTTCTCCTCCCCACTTTAAAGTCCGGACTCCAAAGAAGGGCAGAGGGCTTAGGGATGTGGGAATGCAATATGCCACTTCAAAATGAATTTCCGAAACAATAAACAGATTTTAATAGAAATCAGCCAGCAAAGAAAAAAATTATATATGAAACATGAAATACCATTGCTAGCAGAAGAAACAGGGATCATGAAAAAGCTCTCTCTGATGGCGACTGGAAACTGCATAAAAACTCATTTCGCTATAGAAACTTTGGATTAAGATTTCAGTAGAAAGACATTCTGGCATATCAAAGAAACACCTGAGAATTAGATATTGGTATGTACTCCAGAACTCGGAAGCCCTCTTTCTCTAATGAAAGGTTTACATATAGCATTCACATACACACGTATGAATAATTCATCAGAAATAAAATAGGCGGATATTAAGTATAAATATCTGGGACAAGAACAGTCTTTTTTATTTAAAGCAAGGGGCACTAGATGCAAGGCCCTAATTTTTAAAACTTGGTTTCCATTTATGTACTCTTAGTTATTTGGAGGTCAAAAGCAAATGGGACACATGTGCACCTGAAGACAGAGCACAGGTGTAAAGTTTTAAGTGATGTTAGCTAACACAAACAAAATATTAAGTATACAAAATTACAACACAAAAGAAGCAATACTCTTCACATCAACCTAACGTAGCCCCACACATACAAATACTAGAGCTTGTTTTCTGTTAAATTAACACTGAACATTTATAATATGACAGAAAGTGCAACAAGACAGAGGAGCAGCAAGATCCTAGGCAACAGCAAGTAAGGATTCACTTGTACAACAGCACTAGGTGTAGAAATAAACGAAAGAAGCTGCCTACCTTCTGAAGGCCTATAAAGTCCTCAAGCACACAGAGATCTCCAGCAAGATACCCTCCCCTCCACTGCCAACCCTTAAATGAGGGCTGGGAACGGGTGGATCCTGGATCTACCCCTTCCGGTTACTCAGATACATTGCATGCACCTGAGCTCCCTGGGTTGGCCCTGCCTTCCCACCAGGTGTTCAATCACTGCTTCAAGCTGTGACTCAGCATTTCTACTACAATGTTAGAGCCATACAAAATTCTTCTTAGCTAAGCAAACACTTCTTAGTTTTATCACATCACTACTCTACTATCTGCCTGAAAAGCCATCCCCCAGCTTTGCAGCTGAAATGGAATTAAATTAGCTGGTATTTCAATTTTTAAAGTTTCACATATTTTACATTAGCTCTAATGTACGTCTTGTTTGTGTGATACCTGAATAGCACAACAACCCCATGAAATACAGAGAAGGTCCTTCATTGCAAGAGCTTGGGTTCAGGATGTTGTACTAGTACAGGGAGTCAGGAATCCTGGCCTGTCACATGCTGCTAAGAACAACATACTATATTAAATTTTATTTCTCACATTTTGTAAGAGACCTGCAGGAGCTGTATTAAAATAGTTCCTTATTCATGCTAAAATCATCAAATCTTCAGGAGCCCTCTATAAACATTTAACACAATTTCACTGATTCCTTCACTGTACTTTCATTCAACTCTGCTTCCAGATAAGATACTAACTATAATTATTTCATAGAGAAGTAAACATACCTCTTTGTCTAATGAGATTCTCATTTGCTTTTCACCTAGAAGGGTGCCAATACTTTGGGGAGGGTCTGACCATCTGCCTGTCAGCTAGGCTACCACCACATTACATTATATATTTATGGATCACTCCACAAAGGGAGGTTCATTACAACAGCCACTGAAAACCACTGAAATTTACTTGGATCCCCTAGCACTGAGAATTATTCATGTCATACAAGGGTGGTTCTGTCAATTGCTCAGAGATATTTCTTCTTTAACTGCTCCAGAACTGCATATTTCTCAGATTTCCAAACCATACGGCAAAGGGAAAACATTTTGAGCAACTTAAAGTAAAGATACAGAAGATATTTTTGTCAGTGGAACAACAGAGTTTTGCTTCTTTTGAGTTCTTTGCTTTAAAATGCCATTTTTACAAATCAAATTAAAGAAGGGATTTTAAAGAGAAGCCAGTGATAATCTTGAAATTCAGCACAATTAATAATTTTGTTATCTTCAAACTACAAATTCTTCTAGTAGCTCAGATACCTAAGAGATACTTATAGTAATCATCACTAAACAGATGCAAACTTAACACCTGTTCTCAGATTACACATACTGAGTGCTATAGGAATATCTAAGAAAAGCACTCCATAATAACCTGCAATGTGGTTTTGCCATTAAAGCCTGGGCAGCATTTAAAGGTTGCATCCCTTTACATCATGAAACAATGTGATATCTGCATAGACACATACACACAACAACTACTTGTTTCTTTTCCCTAGAAAGTATCTGAAAGTTGAGAAGAACTTACAGAAAGCAAGTCAGATTTAATTACTATAGTTCCCCATAACAAGGCTTGCTTTTCTTTCTCCTGATACAGGAAAAATATATTCAGATTTGCATTCAGTAATAACACTGTGTATTTGATTCCCATAGCTCAGAGTGAAGGGAACACTGAGAATTATGGAGAGAAGAGATTAATCAGATTACAGTTAACAAACGACAGTTTGATACATGAAACCACACAGCCATAGGCTGATGATTCAGGTACTATGTCACAGTGACCGCTGCAAAACGATGACAATATTATCCACTTTAGTTCTTAATACCACAACTACTGAGCAGTGCTGGAAACAGGCTGTAAACTTGTCTGCTCCCTATTACTGAAGCTGATAGGAACAGGAAAACAGGAAAGTAACAGGGAAAATTGTTAACAATATTCTGATTTTAGAAAGCAGGTGAGCACATTCTGCAGTGCTATCAGCCTTTATTAATAGTTGCCTTACTTGGTAGAAACAACAGGGACCCACAAGACTCCAAATGTTAGTGGTTTTCCCGGTATGTCCTAAGAGTTGACCCTCACATGTGTTTGTGCTGTACAACTTGGTCAATTAACATGCAAATGTCCTGATGAACTTACTTGCCTGTGAAATCAGAAACTCAAACACCTGTTATATTTGCAACATATCCCCATAAGTATTTAGGACAACATTCTTTACAGCAGCAATTAAGTACTATGGAACTGGTTACCAGACAGTAAATGCTTCACTTAGTCATTCTGAAGGTTTGTATGTAGATTTAGACATCCTCAGCAACAATAAATGATAGCCAATTCTGAAAGCCTGACAGGTGGTGTGGCTAGCACTGTGGAGATTGTGTTGTTAGTGGCATCCCATTCAGACTCCACTGAAGCACATGCATCAATGGCGTCACTCGAAGAAGTCAGACCTTCCAAGAGATCTCAGCTTGTAGGAAGAACTGTACATAAGATGAAAGGGCTTATCAATTTAGAGATGCAAACAGCAAAAAAGCTTCCAATTTATCATGGTAAGTTTCGGGAATGGCAATGCAAAATTGCATTAAATTAGTTACGTGATGTTAGTTTAATCCTTAGATGATCACAGGGGCAGGTTAAAACAGTATATGTATTTTTGCTGATGAAGGTAATAAGAAAGCCCCAAATCCGACTCATTCCAGAGGTGAAAATGGTCCAACTTCATTACAAGAAGCAACATTCACATCCTTAATTATTAAAAGACATCATATAAAGAAAGTAGAATAGATATTTAATGGTTGTCACCTCTGTCTCCTCACCTTCACAGGGTCACAAAACAGCTAACAGTATGAAGAGATCTCTTGAAATCACCTAGCACAACCCACTGCTCAAGCAAGGTCACCAAAAACCAAGGACTGTGTCCAGTCAGATTTTTAATGTTTTCAGAGCTGGACAAAATCACTCTGGGCTACCTATTTCAGTGCTTGACCACTTTCACCAAGATAAAGTGTTTTCTTGTGTTCAGATGGAATTTCACTGATTTTATTTTGTGCCCAATCTCTCTTGTCCTGTCATATGACATTAGTGAGAAGAGTCTCTGTTCTTTGTTTTCTCCCATAAGCTATTTTTATATATCAATAAGATCTCTATGAGCCTTCTCTTTTCCACACGGAACAATCTCAGCTTTTTCAGACTCTTCTCATGTGAAAGATGGTCCAGTCTCTTAATTTCTCTTTATGGTCCTTTGCTGAAATCACAACAGTAAGCCAATGTCTTTCCTGTATTGGGGAGCCCAGACCTTGCAACAGGACTCCAGATGTGGCCTCAGCAGTGCTGAGTAGATAAGATCTTTATGCAACAACAATAAATATGAAGGCAAGACAGAGTCAAAGGCAAGACAGAGTCTAAGCCAACCGAATGATGAGTTGATGCTCCAAAATAAAATCATTTGATACAGTACCTCAACACGAAATGATCATGCAGTAATACCAAAAGTAAATTCTTTCACTGCACTGAGTTAATCTAAACTCCTTGATACCCAGAATCATCATGATCCATGGCAAGAACTAAGTATAATTAATCTGTTCTTATGAAAATCTTCTGCAAATATCTGCATTGAAATGTTGCAAATGTTTCCAAAACCATAATCTCCAAATTATTTAATACTAATATACCATATAACACAGCTATCCTAGTAGTCTTCACATATTTCATATCACTGCTTATTATAGAAACGAAAGGCAGATAAAGATTGCGTAAATTAGTGTATTTAATTCTGTGTAGTTGCACCTAGTTTTGATACCCAAAGTCACCTTTTCCATAAAAATATATATTTGCTCTCCAATCATATTTCTCAGAAATCACCATGGAGATGGGCGATGGAAGTTAACATGATCACTATTCCTATAAAGCATATTCCAAAAAGAGTAAAAAAGGATTTAAGATATTCCTCCTCCAAAATGATCAGGCTGAATTTTTATTTGCTTTTCTTTGTGAAAGGTCCAGAGTCATCTACAGCAGATAAGAGATCATTTTGGACCAATTTAAAACAGTTGTTCAAGACAGAAAACGTGTTATGACCATTGATTAAAGAGATGTGAAAATCTACTGGAAAACAAATTTAATTGCTATCATGTGTCCATTTCTACTAATGTATCACCCTGTGGAGCAAGAGATTTAATTCTCCCAGTGTCCTCCAAAATTTACATTGTATATTCCATACTTCCATTTCATTATCGTTCAGAACACTAAGCCCAGAATAATTAAAATGCAGGCACTTTAGTAATACCACTCATTTAGCTTAGCCATATTTAACTCCAGAAGCGTTCAACTTAATTTACCTCTTAAACAAGGCTTGAGTTCTAAAAAGATATTGGAGCACATCAACTAATTGGGACTCTCTGCCAGAAAATTACTTTGCTGCTAAAACACACATTTTCTTCAACTTTCTGCAACTTCTCATGAGCTTTGTTTAGGGGGATTAGATTTTGGAGGCATTACTATTGCCAGTTTTAAACATATATACAGAAATTGCCAAATCTTAGTAAAAACATTTCAAAAATACCAACTAAACAGTTGCAGTCGATAAAAGAAACTAATTTGATAACTGAGCCTGAAATTCAGCCTTCTCCTTTAATTTGATTCTATCTGCATATTTTAGGGTACGGTTTGTTTACTTCTCTCACTGCAAAGAAACAGCTGCATAATCAGTCACTGAACTGATTGCAAGAAAATTGAGCTGATAACCTTGTTATATATCAGCTGTAGTTAATATCTTACAAACTTATAAAAATGATATTTTTTACATATATGAATAAAAGTAAAGATAAAAACAACTGGTGTCTGCAGTGTGTGCTAGCAATCATTGCGGGTGGGTAAACTGACAACATGTAACTGCATATTAAGACAAATGTAGAATTTAGACAAAGTATTCCATCTCTTTTCAGATGTATACTTTTAAACCTCAGGAACTGTTTTCAGTAGATGTCATGCCTTTTAACTTGAAAAAAGATAAGCGCAAATAAGCTCCCAATTGTCTCCCCAATATGTAAACCACATCTCGGGCTGCTGTCTCTGTTTCTCCTTTGAAGTTTCCCTGAAATGTCATGTGTTGTGAAGACTGCTGTGCATAAGCAAGACAATTTGCTCACTCTCAGAATTCTTACCGGTTTCCACTGCTATTTGGTATCCAGCCTCTAGTCTCCGAGATGACCTTTCCAGCCTCTCTGTGTTATCGAGCAGATGTGCCCTCTGAAAAAGAAAAGGGGAGAGAGAGGGAAAAAAAAATAAATCAGGCAGCAGTCTACAATGTTCTCCCCCCCTTTTTAATTGTACTTTCATATTCCAAAACATAAAAATATCCATGTATATTTTATGGAAGAGCCTGTTACAAGGACTACTGGAAGGGGCAGGTTCTAAGATCAATCATAATTATGTGTACCAATCATCTTTATGTTGAAACATGGAATACATGCTTCACTCTTATCACATGAACTCACAAAACAGAAAGTGACTATTATATGGGAAAACTCAAGAGCATTTCCAAAGCTGATTTCTCTGCGACACATGTATGCAAGCTCCCATGATTTCTGCTCAACTACAGTTTCACTTTAAATGCAAGTGGTACTTTTTAACGTGAACTTAATTTTCAGCAGACGATATATTTCCTTCATGTGTACTACTCAAGTGAGGCGATAAAAACAACGAGCTATTCATACAGAATACTGAACAGCATGAATATTCTTTAGACTGTTTGATGTAAAAAGATGTAAAAACAAAACACCAGTTTCTTGATTTACATCTCTTATGCCTAAATATATATATGAATGTATAAATAATACACACGCAGAGGAGTAAGATATTTTTCCCAGAAGTCATTTGCCCATTTATGATAATAACAATGAACTCTAGTAAAAATGCTTCTTTCAATGCATTTTCACCCAGGGAGTCTTTAATAGTGAAAAAGTGAATTATTATTTTCATTAGTTTATTTCTCACACAAAATGCAAGCTCACTTCCTTTGGCAGTTTCATCCTATACTTGCTCTAATCAAGTCATCAAAATATAATATCCCCCCCACTCTATCACAGTCACACACACCTCACCAAGCACCCCTTCAATTCCAAAACAACACTCTGGATATTTGTCAAAAAATATTTCCCACAACTTCGCCTTGTTGACAGATGTCATTTAAAAATTGAAGAAATGCTTTCTAATAATAATAATAAAAAAAAAGGAGGTGCCATACATATTATCTGAGTGGCTGTCTACCGAAACGATCTACCTTGCTCTAATGAGCCCCTATGGATCTTGGGAGATGCAAGCTGTATTGACATGCACACTTAAGCTAATACACCTAGACCAGTGCCTCCAAGCTCTAGCAGCCAGGGATGCTGACAGAATATCTCGCTTCTATCTTCAAAGAAAGGAAGTGATTAGTATGTTATCATTACCATTCAAAACGTGATTTCCCTATTCCCTCCCGGCATAGGTGACACATCTCTGAGATGCGGCCAGACGATCGAGGCAGCTAAAGCCACATCAAAGCTTGCCTTGAATTTTTTTTTTCCCCCTCTCTCTCTCTCTTTTTTTTTTTTTTTGGAAATCATTAAAACAATGCATTTAGATCAGCACAGATAGGACCCAATGTGAAGGTCAGGAAAGCTGCAATAACAGTCTATAATAATTAATAGAGTTGTCTAATACACAGTGGATAGGTTAAGAGTAAATTGCAAAAAAAGAACCTTTTCCATTCATGGGGGGCAGGCCACCAAATAAAAAGAAAAAAAAACAAAACAGCACAAGCACTTAAAAAATTTAAAACTGTGAGTTACAAAGCTGTCATTGAAATCATGACAGCAACTAGAGTGGTGCATGTTCTTAGGACTCATGGTCAATCTAGATAATTAGTGTTAATTTTACTTAATTTTATTTTTAAAAGGCACCCTTACATAACATCTGCTGGTTTCTCTCCATTGCTCACTACAAAAAAAAGTGTAAGCCTGCAGTGCCTTTCTTCAAATACAGCCCCCCTACCCTCGAATAATATTAAAGAACAACTGGTGTTAAATATTTTAAATCTTGTAAAAAAACATCAGGGACCTGATACTGTTACATAGATAGCTCTCAAGAAAAAAAAAGCTAAAAAAAAAAAGCATGGAAGAGTATTTGGGGGGTGGGATAAATAAGGAGTTTAGAGGATAACAATCTTAAAAGTTAGACAGGAGATACTTAAACCAAAAAATAAAAAGGAGAGACTGGGAGTTGGCACAAGGAACAGAGTATTATAATTAAAGATCAGATGCATAGCGCTGAAGTGGCACACTAAGAATGAAAAGACAAGCCTGCTATGTTAGGGGAGAGGGGGAAAATAATCAGATTCCACATTTCAATGTAAAAGAGCTGCCCAAAAGAATTAGCACGTAATTGCATATTTTTATATATTATATAAGCCACAGATTGTGTAAAAGGTAAATCATAAGCTCACAGTTAGTTCAGTCCTACTGTGAGCAATTAGAATACTAAAGCATTGTGAACTCGGTACTAACATTAACTCAAAGCAGTTTCTTACCTTATTTCAGAACCTTTCCACCCAAGCCATTCTACAATGAAACCTTTTTATTTTTATTACAAATGACAGTTATTTACGTGCTTTGGCTTGGGAAGCATACAGCCCTTTGGCCATGAAATCGATGCCCTAAAGCAGCAGCTGATGCCTTCCTGCTCCCCAGCCCTCCCCACACTCCTGCCACTGCATCCCTGCTCTGAGGGGTGGGCAGGGAGGTGATTCAGTGCGTCTTGCAGCTTCAGAAACAGCTTCTATCCGAGTTACATAAGGAAGTTTTGCAAAGTGGCACGCTATCACTAGAGATTTTGTCATTCCATGTGGGCTGGATTCAAACTGCGATCTCAGGAGCTCAAAAGACAGAGAGGCACAGCCTCCATGCGACGCTGCGTACGGTGTGAGTGCCGGAACAGAGCCCGGTAATGAGAGGAAGTGTAGGTTTTATTAACAAACAGAATGGCAAACCATAATTTCTTTCAAGATCTGTTCATACCTCCTTAGGAGAATTATAATTGTGGATGCCTTGATGTTTCACTATGGGATGAGCTCAGAATTACGCCTGAGTCACTGTATCAGTCTTCATTTAAACTTTTATCATGCATTTTGCACTCAGTATTAAAACAGCGCTGCAGTTACAACCTACTCAACACGTAGCAGGTCCTTAAGTACAGAAAATGAAATTTCAGCAATTATTTATTAAAATTATTTCTCTCTCTACCTGTTCGGTTTTGATCTAGACAACAAATTTATTTAGATCTCTTTGCTGCTGCTCTCCCAATAGAGACAGGAAAAAACGTAACTTCTGAAGCTAATCAGGAAAAGCAGAAAATTACTAGAAGCAATATTAAAAAAAAAGCTGAATGATAGAGTAATCGTAAGATCCAAAAGGTATGATTGAGTTCAGAATAGCTGCCAAGTCCCTTTCCCCTGCAATAACATTCTTATTTGCCTCCTTAGTTATTTCAGAAAGAAGAGCAGTTAAGCAGCAGCTTTGTTCTTTATATCTAATTAAATTTCCAGAGTAACCTACAAATAAGGAATCTGTCTGCTTACAAAACTATAATCTCTGTTTGCAAGCAAAAACGATCCTACTGTATTGCTTTACAAAAGCACAGGAGCAGACGTGGGAGTGTTTTTAAAGGGCTGAGCAAATGGACCTGGTTCTTCTGAAAGTAATCTCAGAAATCAGGCTGTACAAACCCTCGCAACAATATTGTCATCTGTTTAAATACTGGGACTGTTGGGGAGGGGAGCTCAGCAGTGGTGGGAGGGCTTTCATGCGGTTACATGTTTATTTTGTTTAATTTTTTGTTCACCACGTTACTCCGTAGCTTTAACATATTAATATCAGCCCCACAAGAAGAAGGGAAAATAAAGCATTCAGGCAACTGGCGAAAGAATCTTTATATCACAAATATCTTACTGTTTCTAAGAATTCCCTGTAATTGCCCTTAATCTGGTTACTTTGCATTTCTTTGTCATCACCATTTCTAAAACTTACAAATCCTTTTCTGCAGAGCTCAGAATTCATTATTGATATGCCTGGGCATACATGTTTCAAAAAGAAGATACCAGACAAATATGCGACGTTAAAACGCCTCTAAATATATTTATTCAAACACTTCACTGGTTCAAACTCTCCATATGAAACACTTCAAAAATCAGACCTCTAAGTAATCTAGACTTTACTGAGACCTCATTTTTGGCAGCGATGGGGAAACAATAAGAAAGGCAGTTCAGATACCTGCTTTGCTCCAGCAGTAAGGAACTGAGTATACTAATTTCCAAACATATACTGAAACATTTGAGGAACTGACCATTAAAACAGACTTTTCTCTCTAAATATTTATGAGTCATTTTATAACTGGAAGAAAGGTGTTCCGGAATACTGATCTCTAGTGTTACACCTACAGATCTACAGCACTCACAAATAAATAATAAATATTGATACGTGTGCTTGGGTCTACTTGTACTGTATTTTCAGCGGGTATATGATACACTATACAATAAATAAAGACATTTCAGTGCTTCAGACCAAAGTCAAAGCATTATGAAATACTGTGTAATTCTGCCAGTGTTTCAGCACAGGTTTCAACCAAAGCAATGCTTTCACTTTCAATACCAGTGTACAAATGTATTTACCCTATCAAAGATTTTGTGATGCAAACAAGATTATTACTGTACCAGATTTGATCATGGTATTCTAGCAGAGATCAAATAATAGGTTTTCTTTTTTTTTCTCCTTCTTTCTCTAGTGTCTTTAAAAAAATTCTACTATCAAAGAATGTTAATTTCTAAGGTTTGATCTGGAGATTCCTATGTAAGTATACAATTATCAGGAAAAAAAGAGGCACAGCAGTGAATATTTTAAAGGAATGTAATCAATATTTTTGCTTTGTGCAGATTTCCCTGAAACAATGAACAAAAAGATCTACTTCAGATTTAGAAACTCAGCTTTAAAGGGAAAGCTAGACAACAAAAAGCAAGAAAGTACTCACCTCTTCACGTAATTTTATCAACTGCAACATGAACGCACAAAAAAGATAAAAAGGAAAGAAATGGCAGGAAAGAAAGATCAGTTGTGTGACAGGATACAGAATTAACATTGACAATTTATCTGTTTACATGTTTAGCATTTAAAAATCACAGACAAACACATTAAAAGAACCTAAACATAGACTACATGCAGAGTTTTTTGAACGAATAAAGATCACTTTCTCACACTGTCACATTAAACAAAGAGAATAGTGTGAAATTCTCTTTTAAACCACATCTAAGACACCATCATGAAATAAAGGGGAATGACTTCATAGAAGTCTATATTATAAAGAAAAAAAAACAAGTTTACTATTCCTCTCTGCGAAGATTGTACAGCTGAAGTGGTTTTGTATATACAAGTTTTCAGAATGTTTTCTGTATATTTTAGTTGTGACAACTGATTTCTTATTTTACGAGCAGATCTAACTTATTAATAGATGACTGCATCTTTACAGCACATCACCAGTACTCCAGTTTTTATATACCTTCATCTGAATGCGACTATATTATCTAGTTTGATTACTGAACCTCACATGGACACCCTTTTTCAGTTTAGAAAAGAAAAAAAAGCAGCTTAGTTAAATGGCTCAGAATGATGATTTATTGCATAGCATATTTAATAGTAGACAAAGGAGTAGGGAACAACACAAAACATCCTTCCCTCAGAAAGATCCACTCCAGGCTCTTATTCCTGGACCACTATACAGTGTGTGTATGTATACACACATAGTGTATCTGTCTATACTTATACAGTATATGAATTTATGTTTATCAATTTATGCTTGTAAATTAACACGATCTAAAACTATTAATAATATTGCTCTGGCAGGTTTACCATAAAACTAAATAAAATCCAGTCTGAATATCAAGCTACGTTGTAATACTCTCTCCGTTTACAGAGAGAGATAAATCATTTGTACTGGAACAAAAAGTATGATTACTCACAACAAATGTCTGCACAAGAGTGGCTCTTGGTGAAAAAAATTACAGTTCTCTCCCCGACTCCAGTTGAATAGAAAATTACAACAGCTACATCAAGATCTCAGTTTGTTCTGATACCTCACCTACAGTTTCACAACACCCATTTTCGACATATGTGCGAGCTGAGAATGTTTACTACTCAGAAAGTCTCGTCAGCCCGAGAGGAAAAAAGGAACTTCCATTACTCTCTATTGTTTAACGTGGCTCGCCTAGTCCTGAACACAGCCTCATCCAAACCAGACAACTGAACCAACTGTGTGTAATTATTGGGACTACTACTGCAGGAACTGAGCCGAAATAACGCAACTTTGCTAGAATTTGCCATAAAGCAAACCACGCTGTCCACCAAACTGCTGCTTAAATTCAAGTGTTTGGCCTGTCAGATATTGGGCTTTCTCCAGTTCTCCCCCTCCTTTTCTCCCCAAAAAGGCAAACATCTCTTTAGAGAGGGGCGATCTGGGAGCTGATCACATAGCTATCTTTTCTTTCAGAGCCACCATTCTTCACTTGGCTATGATACTTAAAGGGCCAAAGTTTAAAACTACTCTCCCGCAATAGAGCTCATTTGGGCATGCCACCCTGCAGCAGTCAGACGGAGTTTTAAAATGCTGCACATTTGTTTTTTCAATAGGTTCCAAACAAAAATGTTCTATCTTGTTTGTGCTGCATGGTTGAATTTAAGCTCTGCATAGGATTTGCAGCTAAGCTAAGTAATGGGAGAGGGTTTTCTTTTTCTTTTTTCTTTTTTTTTTTTTTTCAACATTGGCTGAGAGATATTCATTCAAATTAACAAAAGATGTATTTTTCCCCCATTTAACAATGCTCTTGATGAAAATGTGTTACCTTTACTTTCCTACTTTTGAACATTTTCTCATCACCCAACTACGCAGCATCAGGCCGTGCGCAGCCACCATTTTAGGTTATGATCATCAGCATATTTTTGAAACAAAGATACATCTATTTTTTTTTTTCAATTCAGAATTTGATATAAGAGGTAATCTGTTCCTTTGTAGGCTAAAAAGAAAAAAAAAAAAGAAAACAAATCTGGTTTACGCTGGTTTGAACCAGCGGAATCTCTTGTGGCTAAGCCTTCTGCTGTGACTAAAATCAAAACTGCGCCGCAGAGAGCGGCCGAGATGGTGTGTGTGTGCCCGTGTGCCGGCGAGGAGCACACCACGTGATGCAGAAAACCACCCAATTTTTTTTTTTTTTTTAAAAGCTGATAACGCTACTGCCGTCTCTGTCCGCATACAGATAACGAATAAATGCTGAACTCTATTAAACGCCCTTTACACATTATCGTGGGTCGAACACACAATTTTCTGAACTTATGATGACAGTCTATTTATTTTGCTATAAACCCTCGGCATGTAACGAACAGATTTGTGTCTGGTAATGATCTGCTCTGCCAGGGCTATATGAAATGATACCGACCTTCTTTAGATCTTGGGGAATTAAATTGACCAACTTCACCCCCTGGTCTCTAGCTGAAGTTTGACACACTTTATGCACAGCAAGCCCAAATCTAATATTATCAGAACTTTGTAGTCAGAAATTAAGTAGCCACAAAATATTTGTTCACCACAAATCGCATATGCAGTGCGCGTGCGTACAGACACACAATTTACCCTAATGCAAATTTACTTCAACATATTAATGAACACAGGTGCAAAAGAGGAAGAAGTCGTATTATATCTCAAGAAAGTTGGTAATACCGTACTTGACTATTTTGGTCATTTCTGATTTAGCCCAACATCCACTTTCTAAATAGCATACAAATCACCACATGAAAACAGTTCTGAGATTATTAAAGGGAAGCCACACCTGTAAGTACTGTATCATTGCACTGAAAAGCTCAAAACTTTCAAGAGATTTGACAATCATTGCTGGCCAGCATGACAAATAAGACTTCAAAGTAACAGAGCCCATTTAAGATCACTCCTGGAAAATAAGGAACAAGCCAATGCACACAGGCTTTAGGGGATGGCTTTTTTTGTTGTTATTTGTATGTTTTTGATGGGAGAAGAGCTGACTCCTGATTCTGACTTTCTGCATGCACTTCACTTGATCACATTCACCAGATAATAATTCAGAGGAAATTAACGTACACTGAGCACTGACTTCATTAAACAGCTTGATATCATTATCTTATTTAACAAAGATCCATTACTTTAAAAGAAGTTTTGATTAGCAGAATTGTACGGTTCGTACAACTTCTTACAAGAAGTTTCTATATGCATTATTCTAATAAAATTAGTTATCTCTCAGAAAATTCACTATAAGCAACCATATTCTAAGATGTTCTCGTCTACACGTGATGACAGATACTAATGGATCACAAAGAGGAAAATAAAAAGAAGTGGAAAGATCAATCATCATTAACTAATTCTTCACTCTGATCTTCTACTTCAATCCTTCTTCTTGTGAGGATAACTGGAAACTCATACCTATGTATTCTACCCTGCTCAGAACAGCTTTTAAGTTGGCAGTAGCTCTGCCTTTGAAACTCAACTAAAAACCAGAAGTTGAATTAAAAAAAAAATCAAATTGTTTATTTTTACAGCAGCACCTCATTTAGTTCTAGATACTTCCATACAGCCATTCTACATTGTTCATCTCCTCCCTCCATAAAAACTATGTAAATTTTTGTCATGAAAAAGATCATACTTCAAATGTGCAGCTCATATCTGTTTCTCTTGGATAACATCCAAGTCTAACCAGACATTCAACATTTCTATTGGCAGATTTTAACAATATATCCAGATTGCTATAGGAACAGCCTTTTCTTCAGTGATTCCTTCATCATGAGAGGACTGCCTCTTCTCCTAGCACTTTTGTTTGTTGACTAAACTGGGGAACAAAACCATCATCTAGTTTAACTAATCATCATTTAATTTAACTAATTTAACCTAACTGAAACCACTGGAGAAGTCCTCTAATAATAGTTAGAGGGTCAGACAATCTATATGCATTTGCAAAAGGCAAAATTAAAGCAAGAATTTGAAATACCTTCTAATATTTTATTTGGCTACAAGTAATATTTGATCATAGTTTCTTCATCTAGTCCAAGTCTCCTATTGAAATAGTGCTCTAGTGATAGTGCTCTAGATCTGGAGTTAGTAAGTTAATTATTTTGAGGTAACATGTTGCATATTGTACATTCAGATGAGGTCAGTATAAGGCTGAAGTTTGTGTGCTATTTGACTGTACCTGTAACTGAAAGCACAAAAGTACAAATATAAATCATGATATCTCATAAGAAAAGTATGTGGTTGATTATTGGAACAACACAACAAATAATATCTATTTTAAATATTGGCCTTTGCATTACTAAAAGAACAGAAGTGTTTCCTTTATAATGATATTTCATAGCATCTTTCAAGGAAGAAAACAAAGAATTTCAGAACTTCCAAAGGTATGGGGTTAAGAATTTCAAGTTGGGTCATAAAAAATTACTTTGCTTACCTAAAAGACTAAATAAAACACTAATACCCTAAAAAAAATTGTTTGATTTAAGAAGTTGTCACTGGAATGAAAAGAAATCATGTTGATAAATATTTGTAGGTATCATTTGATTCCTTGAGATAAGACCCTGTTTCTTCCATTAGCTTTCAAAAAGAAATCATAATTTGCAAAAAGTGCATATGGACCAGTTATTTAACCATTCCTTAAAAAGTGAAAATACTTTATCTCATCCCTACACATAAGATATTCTGTTAAAAGTGGAGCTTCTTATCACAATTGCCCTTTTATGTTTGAATTCACACATTTTTTTTCTTGAAATGTAAAAATAGCAGCACCTTAGAAGAAATAAAATTAGAATCTTAACACTTTTACAGTAGAGAGTTTATGTTCATGACACACAGACCATCAAACTCTTCCCTTAAATTCTCTTTTCTGCAAATTCATTATTTAGGGATTAAAAAAAAAAAACTCTTCCTGTTATTTAAATTTTGGAACTGTCTCTTGCTATATATACCATAATATAAATATCTTCTGCATTTAACTCTACACATAAATATTACATCTGCTATAAAGTAAGTCCTGCAGATAAATTGTATCCTGTATATAATTAATTAACATACATATTACAGTCTCTCACAGAGTTTAACATTTACACAGCACTTTCAAAATACTGTACAATATTGGTGCTTAAGGGGTCTATGCTTATCCAGGATAAGTCTCCAAGTCTAACTTTTGTCTACCCTTAATGACCTTATATTAGTGTAGAAGATGCTAAAAATTTCAGAATGTGGCTCTGCTCTGTTACTTTACTTAATATTGCATTTATTAAGTAAGCATTTAAAAAATTTACTTTTGGTACAAAAATAATTAAAATCCTATTTTATCATTAGTTACATTTAAGAAAACTTTCAACAAACTTCTCACTCAAAATCCACAATTTTGATTACAGCTGAACTGATTTTTCATAAAAGAAAAATTCATCTTTCAGTCAGAGTTTGTCAAATTCAGCACCAAAAGAAATATTACAAAGTCTGAATATAAAGCTCCCTTTAGAAAGTATGATCTTCACAGTGAAGTGTTCAAAGCAACAACATGGATACAAGATATCATGAAAACCTGAGGATTATCAAGCTTTCCATCATTAAAAGAGTTGGATAACTCTATATTCCAGCACAACATACAGTATGAAATCATGCTTTCATAGGAAAAACTTGTGTTTTTGCTACAAGGAGCGAAAATCTGTTTAGGGAAGGAATTGCACAAGGAAACAAAGTGGTGTATGGCCTAATTCTGAGAGTGCGTTTCCATTTGTTTTGCCTGACAGTGTTGATTTAATTATACTGCATTATTATCAAAGCAGCATTATGTACTTTTTTTATTCCTTTTACATGTGTTTGAGGTGAAGACCTTGGCTTTGTCGGCAAACAGCATGTTTCAAGTTATTTTTAAAGTACTAAATAATAAAGGAAAGAGAAGAAAAGATTTTTTTTTAAGATAGCAGACAGCGATCACAAGTTAAAGGGTTAAATGTAAGATCTCCAAGAAACATTTTGAAGTTGATTAAGACCCCAGCTTTGCATTAAACAGTATCACTTCCACATGAGTTGTTGCTAATGCTGTTAAGGAGCAGCTTGAGAAGCCCAGTGTGCCAGTGACCTCCTTCACCCTCCAGCCACCCACTACGGCTTCTTGATTAGCATCCTACCTGGTTCTCTGAGGAATTCCCGTCATCCCCTAGGAGCTCATTCCGCACCTCATCACTGTAGGCGATCCGTGACCTTTTCTGTAAAACAAAAAGAAAAAGGGGTTAGGAAGTAAAGCTCCAAAGCCATTGGTATCAAGGCTGATCATATTAAACCTCGAGAGCCCCCTAATGGATACATATTTGATTTAAAAAAGAAAAACAAAACAAAACGAAAATGTAATTACAAGTTCTATAAAAGTTCTCCGACAGCCATATTTTGATAAATCTGCATGGAAAAATCTTACAATTTCTAAGAGAATCATATCCTCAATATTTCATTTCATTTAAATGAAGGTAGCTTAAATGAAGCTCAAGACAAATCATGTGTGACTCAAGTTCTAATAATCAGGTTACTCTGAATGGCAATATAAACTCGTAAAAGAAGCATTGAATGAAGGTCTAGGAACAAAATTAACTTTCCCAAGGAGCACTTGCTAGTAATACTGCAGTGATGCCATTAGACAGGAAAGAAGGATTCCTTTCCTATTTACCAAAAATCAGAGGGGGAAAAAAAGAAAAGGAAAAAAAGACAAAGAATTATGGGTAACAGACGTCTGACAAAACTGGCTGAAATTACAGATGTAGAAAATGATCAAGTTTTTCCTTTGTTGCTGAGGTCTCCAGGGAAAGGACCAGAAATCAAGTCCCAAAATAAGGGTTTGAAAATGGCAGTACAAGGAAACACCAGCTTACAGCAGTTCATGGGAACACCAAAATTTGCAATGGCCACTTATCAGTTAAGGACAGACCACAACTGATGAGCAACAGATTTTCTCATGAGCCAATCCCTATGTTAACTCTTAACAAGAGCAAGTGGTGAGCAACTGAGCAAATGACTGAAGATTACCAAGGTAGCACACCATTTACTGAACAAGTAGGAAAGTCCATAATAAGAACATTAGTCCAGCTTTTAATTTCTCTGTTGTTCACTTACCAGACTTAGCTAACGCTCCTGCATTCACCATTGAAAGAATTTTTAATATATTGTCTAAAATATTTTCACATTTGAGTGTGGCTATGATCAGTCCTCCTCTCCATCACGAGAAGATGCCCAGAGGCAGCCAGAACTGGACTACTGGGCCTCTCTTAATTGCTGTGAGCTTCCCTCCCACTCCACCATGGAAGTCACTACCAGTAGGAACTCAGCACATAGAAATCCCCCCTCAAACCTTCCCCAATCAAACCATTGTGCCAAAAACGTCTGGGTTTGGAGACCAGAGCACAGGAAACAACTCATTATAAACGACACCGAGCACAGGGAAATTCATTATCTTTGTGACAAATAAGCGTGGAAGTGGGACAACCCTTCTACTAGTTGAGTAGTCTTGCATTGGTCATCTGAGAGCAACACATTTTAGCTACTGATCTTGTATAGTTCCCCCTTTATAACACCTTCACCATGACAATGCTTAGCAGTCTGTGATTCAGTTGCTAGTGTTCAGATCTAGATTATATACTAAAGCTAACAGCTGTACCTAGCAAGGACAAAGCATACCATGGTCCAACTACATGAGCTGAATTATGCCAAATCTTTTGGAGATCTCAGCTGTCACAGTTTCATACTAACCAAGCTAAAAGTACTCTACAGCATTAAAGGAAATGAGAACCTTTAAACAGGCTACGGTATCAGAGCTGCCTGTTTAAATTATTCATTTCATCACTATGGGGGACTAAAACACTCCACAGCATGTAAGAATATCATATGGAGATAGGTTTTGTTTTTCTCTTTTTTCACCAAAAAGCCAACAAATTGGCATAGATTGCTCAATTACATTATTTTCCTATTTTTATTTGATACACATCAAACAAGGAAGAAAATTACAAACATATACCAATAAATACCTACTCTTCTTTTCTGATAAAGATTCAATCTCCCCACTTGAAGTCCAGTACCTCAACTGTACAGTCTCTGCTACTTCTACAGAATTACTCAGCCCGATTGATTCTGCTAGTATTACATTTATTTGTCATTATTAGACTAAGATTTGGAGCACGATGCTTCATGAGCTTGTTCTCCAGTGAACAAGTTGCCTAATTATATGTGGAGACTGAGATGGTCCATGGTTACACATCATTTATTTGAAAGATTTAACTGGCTGAATATTCTCATTCACAAGAGACTGCATGAAAGAAAGGAAAGATAATATTCTTCATGAGAAAGAAATAAATGTTAACAGCAATACAGTTTCTAAAAGCCTTTTATAATCCCTTATATCAACACCACTGAGCTTAATAAATATACTTGTATCATTCTTCCTTTATTGCAATAATTTGACATGATCAGAAAATCAGCAATTATATTAAAAGAAATAACCCTTTGACTACAATTAGGTGTAACTCTTTGGCATAATCAATAAATAATTTGATATTACTTTTGATCACAGTTTCACCACTAAATGAATCAATAATATAAAAGGAAAAGCCTTTGAACTAAAGCATTCATTTGTTCTTGCAGAATTTGTCCAAAATATCAATACATTCATATCTTCAATTATTATTCTTATTTTTATTAAGGTAACATTGGCAATACTTCCAAGCATAGCTATCAAAAATAGTGACAATGAAATTGTTCGTCCAAACTTGGCAATAAAGTGAGTTTTAGATTGTTGGGTTTTTTTAGTTCATAACTAACAGCTGTTTATAAATATGTACTTTAGCCAAATGCAAGAATGATAGTTTGAGCTGGAAATGTCACACACTGCTACAGTTTGAAGGAACCCAATTCATAATGCATTTTATAAATAGTTAATGACTTCTATACATAAGCTAACCAGGCAAATCAAGAAGTTGTCAACATTTTTAGTCTTAGTTGTCAGTTACCACTGTCTACTGGTACTTTATATGTATGCTTCTAGAAAAGACAGAAGCTTTACAGAGTTTGTAATCCACGGCGTTTCTGGGCAGCTCAGTATAGGTTAGAACTTCTACGTGCAGTTTTTCTTCTGTAAAGGTCTGTCACACAGAGAAGTTTTCCTTGTATTTTGTATTTTCTTGTGTACACATGCACCAGAAGTCTAAGCACACAAGTGCTTTTACCTCTGTGTACACATTCCCATTCAAATCTGGCACGCACATGAACACACCACCACACAAAAGGGTTAAGCTACTTTCTATAAAACTTCAAGACAGATAAAGTTTCAGGGACTGCTTTCAACGTACTACAGTATCCAGACCTTCTGACAAGGAAGAATTTCTGATTCCAGGCAGATCTCTCTTGGTTTATGAACAGGATTTTTGCATACTGACTGGGTGATTTTCTTAAAGCCCTGTTCAAACAGATATACTTGCTCAGTTCTGTCTGGCAATTTGGCTTTAAACAATCCATCTACTTGACCCAAACCTTAACATTTCCCAATAGAACTGAATGTGTTCATGGGCAAGCACGGCTAAATTAGAATTGAAATGAATTAACTCAGCTTAAACTAATTAAGATCTGTGATCTGCAGCACCACCCCCCTGTATGATTCTACATGTGAAGCAGAGTACATGTAACCAGGCGAAGAATTCTGCTACACTACTAATCTGAGTGTAACAATGAAGTTCGTCTATTACTAAAGCATATGAGAAGTTAATTTCCACGGCCTACACATGGCAAAGCAATTGCTTAAATTGCCTCACCTGGGAATTTAATACAATGTTATCATCAGACCAGCCACACTGTAAATAGATTTATAATGCTTTCCATGTGCTAGGCTAGGTTGCATATGAATTAAGTAATGATCTGGTAATACAATACAATCAGCTAGTTCCCACACCTGGCAGACAGGATATTTTGCTAAATTACTACCTATACAGATACATCACAACATAAAAACAGAAAAGGCAATGGGAAGAGAAACAATCTACATGGTGTATGACCAATTTTTACATGGTAACCAAATAAGATGTAGATGGAAAGAGGTATCCAAAATAATCAGTTTCCAACATCTGTACAACACAACGCATACTTATTCATTTCTATTCAATTTTGGCCTAATTTTCTGCATTCTGTACTTTAATTACTCATCCATATTCTGAAATGTTCCCATTAGCGAAGGCCACAACCAGCCAGTGCCCCCTTGCTCCAACACACTTTCAGCAATCTGACAAATAATTGAAATAAAGCATAGCATATTTTCATACCTGAACTGAAGAACAGCTTTCCTCCTAAATGCTAAGCAGCCCCCTGAGCAGACAACTAAACCAAGGCACATTTCTGACAAAAGGCCCAAAAAATCCTTCTGTCCCACCCTCTTGATTTTTCAGCCTCAATGTTTTAAGAACAGATTAAAAAGATTTTTCTGCAAAAAGTGTAAACAAACAAAAGGACTTATTTACCTACAAACTCCGTTTTCTTTCGAATTTTCTAATCTACATATACGGTTTAAAAAATTTTAAAAACTCTTCCAGCATCTGTTCCAGACTTTGGTCCTGTTCTAGATGTAAATAAATACATAAGATTAGCATAACGAGAAGTAATTCCAAGAAATATATCATAACATTATATTTTGTTTTGTGTTCTTCGAGAGTAGTCACTTCTACCATTGCTTCTGTTAAAACAAGGCAAAAAGTGGCCACGTCTCCAATCGGACTGTGAGGTACTGCAGATGGCACAGCTTTATCTCTACGTCATCGCTGAGATACCTTAAGTAATTTTTGCTGGTCAGAAGTGGAAAAGATAGTTCAAAAATTTAGAAGAAAATTAACTTTCTCTTCCAGTCTTTATCCTTTTATTTAATCAATAACACAGCACCACTTCTTCAGAAACAAAATAACTGAAATTGCTTTAAAAATGTGTTCAAACTTCTGTTTTCAAAACTTCTGCATTTCTCTGTAAGGGTGATACAGAAACAACAGATTAGATACTTCACATTGACATTAGAAGGAGGTTTTCCTGTTCATGAATAGCCTAGTTTTTATTGATGGTAGATAAGATGCAGGAAACTGATTACATCGAGTCAATATATGACACGATGTGATGCTGGAATTTTAAACATTTCCTTATGGATATAAAACAATAAATATATTTCTTGCCTAAAGGAAGTAAACTACCTTACAAAACTTATGAAACATTTGACTGGAATCATCAATACAACAGCACATGTCAGCTGGCAAAAGTCATCGTCTAAGGCACTCACACTCATGTCTTCTCTCTCCTAAAGCATAAAGAACAAAATTGCAGGGAACTGTGAAAGAGAAAATACAACTTAAAACCTGTATTCTGCCACTCTGAGAAATGTTGTTTTCTTCCAACAACAGAGACAAATCAAACGTCAAGTGCTAAGGTGAAACTAGTACAGAGATTCTATCACATATTTTAAATAGAAATAGGTCTATAAATCTTCACTAATCCAATCTCTGTTAGTTTCATTATGGGGTGAGGGCTGAGAGGAGGGTCAAGCAAAACCCGATGAGCATACAACGCAAATGTTGTTGAGCATACCAACAATGATGTTGGCAGAGGAAGAACTGAGCATCTACCCCAATGGACCATGTATGTCACCAACACTGCTGATGTTTAAGCGGCCTCTGTGAATGCATGAGCTGCAGTTAGGAAAGCAATAGTTGACCTAGGAGGGAACTGTATCTCATTGCTTGTGTCAGATTAAAGAAGCTAAAGTGTTAAAGGAGTTAAACTGGATTATTTATATTGTGAAAAGACATTTGTATTGACAAAACCAACTCATATTTAGTAGAGCTCTGCCTTTTAAACTTCATAACCCAGACAAGGAAAGATTTTTCAAATTAAAAAAAAACTGGAAATAAATGGCCCTGCCACCTTACTATTTTTTTAGATGATGTTCAAAAATTCACTACCACTACTTCCAGTTTAAACAGAACACACCAAAAGAGTGATATGAAATGACCCAGTATGAAGAAATACTACAGTAACAAATCCAAGTATGAAAAACTTCAGATAAGCATTGCTTGGGCTAAGACAACACTCTGGATACAAGAAGTAATTCCCCTTAGCCCAGTGCTTGTGTCAATATATTATATATATTTAAAATTAAAAGAATTCATCTTTTTCTTGTTTGATCTACAACATATTACTAAATCTTGGTCCCTATGCATCTATGCATACACTACTTCATTCTTAATCAGAATTCAGTTTCTCCAAGGTGCTTTCAGCTTTGGGCTATTCTGTGTAAGAGTTTGCCCTCTCACCTGTATGCCATAATCTCTAAAAAAAATTAACAACAGTTAGGCATCAGTTAATGCACGAAAGGTGACTGAACTGTACCGCAAATTTAATTGTAACTTCACTTTTGGTCAAAGTAGTGACATCTGCCTTTTTCTCTGCCCACCTATATGTAATACACCATCTACTCTTTCCCACGTATGCTAGTCTGTTCCTGTAAAATGCTTTGCAGTACTCTAATTTCATATAATTTTTTTTCTATCGATTCCTCCAAATGACCATAATTAGAATGTAATATTTCAATCTGAGAACTATTTCTATACAGCTACAGCTGACTATGTTAATCACCTTACCTATTTAGTCAATGGAAATTCCTCTAAATTGTGTTTAGGATCACTTGGGTTCATTGCTGATCGGAATCACCTTTCTGAAATGTCAAAAGTACTACTAGGCACTCCCTCTGTGCTTACCATTGACTACTGTGAGCATACTTTGTCTTGAAACATATAGCAACCATTGGCATACATTTTACCTATTTTTTGTCAAAGGTTTTGCAACTTGCAGAGCCTTATTTACTACAGCCACTTCAACCAGAAATGCTGGAAGAAAAGGAAAGCAAGGCTGGAGAGGGAAGAAAACCCTTTCTCTCCAACTCAGCAGCATGAAAGCTAGCTTACCTTCATAAACTTTCTTATTTCCTTTGTTCTTTCTACGTCTAACACTATGCAAGTCCACTGAATCATTTACCAGCAGATGCCATTTAGAGGACAAGTAGCAACTACACATTAGCATCACATACTTCAGACTGCCTTGGGCTCCACAGACTTTTTGCTCTGTAGGATCCTTAATACAATAAATGTTTCCTAAACCTTGGAAAATAAAGATAAACTTCAGTGTTTTGGATCAACGAACAGATGAAAAGAGAATATGAAATTGTGGAGCCACTTTTCCAAGTTGACAGGACAGCTATACTGTAAGGGCAAACCTTAAAAGTGAGTGTTCTCACAGTGAGGCAGGGAGAAGAAAGTCTTAGGGAGGAAAAGAACTAATTAGATCGTGTTATTGGAAAGCACAATGAGCCTCTCAGATAAACCAAACCATGAAACTGTCACAAAATACCTTTGTTTCAGCCAGTATTTAGACCTGGAGCCTAAGTTCCTGTTGCGAACACTAACAGGACATCTGCAGGTACATTCCAACAGCTTCCTCCTTTTCCAAAAAGAAGTATCCAAGTGCTACTTCTTGCATTAGTTACTTCATTGTCCTTACCAGCTTGTAGCCATACTCTCTGATCAGATGCTAAACAGATCATTAACTGTAACAAAATCCAGTAAATAGGCTGAAGAAGCTGCCATTCTTCCAGGCCACAGAGCTGTCATCCTCAGCTCTTCGAGTCCATGGGTATCTAGCAGTGGGTAAAACCTAGGACAGATGGCTTGTTTTATCTTTTAGGCTCTTGTTAGAAGTACAATTTTGTTACAGGGTTCAGTTCTATTAATAAAGTATGTATTTTGGCCACTGAGAACTCAAAGAGTGAAAAAAAACAAAAGGAAACCATAGATTTCGGACACTTAGAATTAGGGCAAAGCAGATGAGTGAAGCTTCCAAGGCAGCTGAATCACCCCACCTAAATTTCTGCCAATATGATAGGATCTATTTTAAACTTAAGAAACTTAAGCAGGTAATTCCAAAGATAGTTTTTATTGTATAAAAAGCTATTTTTAGGCACTGTTCTTTTTTCACTGACCATACACACTACTGAGATATACATACGTACCGCAGCAGACACATTTTTAATTCCTGAATCTAGCACATGAAGTGAGAAAATATCATCTGAGTTATTAAGGTCTTAATCATAAAGAATGTAAAAATAATAATAATCTGTTCAATGAAAATAACAAAGGATAATTTCTGACACTGCTGTTAAATACAAAATAAAATAATGCTTGATATAAGAAAATCTAAATAGAAAAACAGCACAATTAATGTGGTTTGCATACAAATGTACCCACATGTTGCCCAATTTGCATGTTTCAGCACAAGCATTTTGGACCATAAGCACATTAACTCAAACTACAGGTTAATGGAAAGGAAAATGAAAAACACTTGGTCTATAATATGGCCCAGGCAAAACTGATTTTTTGATACTACTTTTCATGTTTCCTGAATTCAGCATTTCTAAATAACATCAGTGAATGGGATTTCTCCCCTTTCTTCCAGTTCATGTATATTTACCCACTGACACATTGCCTTGTTTAAAAAAAATTGTCTGATCTTCATAATTTTAACAGTTAAGTGGTCACAATTAGGCTTTGAAGTTTGCAGCAGATTGGAGGACCACCAAGTGCTACTGGGACAGAACCAGTGGTTTCATGCTGTGTTAAATCAATAGCTAATATGATAAAATACTAGCCCAGTGTTCAGACATAGCGTTTTCTAGTTTTATCACAAGATGATGATTAGCAGTTCTTGCTTTACACTACCTGAGATAAAAGACAGTAACTAATCTGCTACCTATAATTTAGCTAACTCAAGTCCTCCTTTTTATACTGCCTCTTCATTTGAGTTCTCCATTCTCCCTCATTCAGTCCAAATATTTATAACCAATATTCATTTCTTAAACTGCACAAAACGGATGAAAAATATTGTATACACACAACTGCATTCAAAATTCCCATGCTAGCTCCACCCATTCACTTTGTTTCTTCAAATGCTAAGTCGCAAGCCATTCAACAGAGTATAAAAGAAAGACAGTATATTTATATAAAATATTTGCAGAATATTTGATATTTATAGTGTCTTTCTGACAGACAGGCTTCAGCAAACTTGTTTTTTTCCTCGTACCTCTAACATAATCAGAAACACAGCCTCTGAGTGGACCGACATGGAATAAAAAGAATGAGAAATGCTGATACTGGCAGTAGCTCATTTCCCAGTAAATATTGATGCCCAAACTGAAAAAAAAAAAAAAAAAAATCAGTGCGAAGTACTTTTTTGTCCCTGTACTTATGTTGTCACCAACAATACTTACACATTTCTATTGATCTTGTTTATAGCTGCCTAGATTTTCACTGCCAAGACAATGCAGTGTGAACCTCAAGGAAAACCTCACTTTATTCTGAGCATAGACTGCATAAAGACTGCCATATCAGTCACAACTTCAATCAGTCCAGAACTTGTACTGTCTCCTACAGTGACCATTAACATATAACAAAGGGAAATCTTAAGCAACAGAGCAGGTATGGCATGATTCTCATTTCAGTTGGTGCTGCCAGTTGCTGATGTTCGGCAGTTTAGGGACTTCCTCAGCATACGGTACATCTAGCTCCTCACACTTAATAAATCTTGATGGCTATCAATTACATAATACTTCTTTTATTTAAGTGGAAACTGAACATGCATTCATTCACAAGATTAAAGATGATCAGATGTCAATACCAGGCCAAAGATTAAATTCCAAAGTTATCCCAATTTCCATTTGTTCAAAACCAAAATAAAACTCCAAAGAATGAAGGTAATATTTCAAATGCTAAATACAATTAATATCACAGAATATTGTAAAATCTCTTCCTTTGACCACATATATAAGAAATGTGAATTTAATTCAGAGGATTTCTACAATAAGAGAAAGATTCTCCAAAGAATCAATTTCCAGTTCATGCTCATACATGTCAGTTGCTCTCCCAGTCTCTACTAACTTTGGCAAACATTCAAATTACTCAGATTAGAAAACAGAACCGTACTCCACAGTCACGATATGTATCTACTCAGCTCCTTTGAACTGCAAGGAAGCCCCAATACCATTTGACCAAACATCTGTCCCTCCACCCCACCAGCTGTTCTTGTGTGGCACAGTTTAGAAACTTCTGGTATAACAAAGCCGTTAGCATCAAATGAAGATGATCTGATGCAAAGAAAACAAAGTTAGATAGCATATGGCAAACATAATATTTGCAACTCCAATTCATGAACCAGACATCTAAAAACAATACAGAAGGAATAGAAGAAATTGAAGAAAAAAAATCCAATTATATAACAAATCTGATTTTTTTTATTCCAAAGTATTCACAGACAGTCAGAATTTATTTCATAATTTCAGGTTAAACATTCAACATCAAAACATACTCAGAGAAAGATACAGAGAATGAGAGCAACCACTTCTACCACTTCTAGTCAGGTGATGTCCCCCATCATGCCTTTCCTTCTGTCTTTCATGAGTCCTACACCTTTCACAGTTTGTACCTTCTCCCTGCAATTTGTCACCTTTCCTCCAGAGCAAAATTTATAACTTTGCTTCATAAAGCGCAATGAAACATTGCCTGTTTCCCTTATAGACAAGTCACTTTGCTATTCCCCGATGGTTTCTTATCTCTGTTCAGATGTTTGGGTCCTCTCCTGACCTCCTTCCCAACTCCCACCCAGTACAAAATGCCATACAACAAACAAGACCCATTATCTCTCACAACCCATGCTGTCATTGTCATTTATCCATTCTCACTGGTCTCAAAACTATGTTACTCATTGCTATGACAGGTGACTTTATGGTTCTGTAGGAGAACATTTGCCATTATAACCAGGATCATAACATGTTCAAAAGTTTCAGGAGTAGTGGCCCCAGAGAAAAAGCTCAGATGACTGTTAGATTATGTTTCATTTTTATCCTCCATTAAATGGAGATATATAAACCAAAAGAAGCACTGAAGGTATATAAACCAAAAAATGCATGACTTAGAACATTAGAAGAACTGCTGAATTTGACCATAAAAGGTCATTTATTGGTAACAGGATTATGAAAATCTATCAGTATACTCTTAAAAATTTACTGATCATCAGTTTGTATGTTGGAAGTATTTTATTATAGGATCATGAAAGTTTTCTGCAAAAGAGATGGAGTGATTTCAATTCAAAGACAGCACTGAACAGGTAAAATTATTTTATTCTGAAAGATTGAGAAAAAATACAAAATCACAGAATTGTAGGGGTTGGAAGGGACCTTTAGAGGTCATTGTGTGCAATATCCCTGCCAAAGCAGCTCCCTAGACCAGGTTGCACAGGTAGGTGTCCAGGCAGGTCTTGAATATCTCCACCACCTCTCCGGACATCCTGTTCCCTCTCCTCAGAGTTCCTCTCCAGCAGCTCATCCCCCAACCTGTACCAGTGCATGCAGTTATTCCTCTCTAGGTGCAAGAATCTACACTTGCTCTTGTTAAACCTCATCTGGTTCCTTTCTGCCCAACCCTCCAGCCTGTCCAGGTCTTACTGAATGGCAGCGCAGCCTTCTGGCACATCAGCCATTCCTCCCAACTTTGTATCATCAGCAAACTTGCTGAGGATGGACTCTATCCCTTCATCAAGGCCACCGATGAAGATGCTGAATAAGATCAGACCCAGGACCACTGAGGTACAATGCTAAGTACAGGCCTCCAACTGGACTCTGTGCCACTGATCACAACCCTCACAAATACAAAATACAGTTCCATTTTATCTTTGATACACTATATGATGAAGTTACCTATGACTTTGTTTATTTACCTGGATTTTGCGAGGCATAAAATAATGCACATTCACAACATGTGAATCAAAGAGATCAATAAATCTGCTGAGTTGAGAGAAACAACCAAGAATTTGGGTATTTCACTAGATACTTATAAGTAAATGCATAAGAAATTAATAAACACATATGTCTATAAAAAGTTATTTGATAGCCAAAGATACTCTGAGCATTTCCAGGTATCAAACTGTACACCATTTGCCCTGAGAGTAACACATTTCAACCTTCAAGAAGTCTTCAAGACTAAATTTATGGCTTAGATAGCCATCACCTTGGGAAAACCATGTCCTACACTTGTCCAGAAGAGTGACACAGAGGTGATAACTCTAGAAAGTACTTTAATATCTATTTTTTAATTGGAAAATATCCTTGCAAGAGCTCATTAAAAATAGTATTTGTTTTCGGAAATGATAGCTCATAGATGGCCACTAAAGAGAACGCATTTGTCTACAGCAGCCTGAAAAATACAGCCAAGACATGGTGGCTGGATTTCCTATTTCACTGTATTATGGATCACCTTTCAGTTCTATAATAATCTGAACTAGGTTCTAAACAGACAAAACCTCTTAAAAGTAGATATTGCCATAAACTATATACTCTAAATAATTTATTTAGGCATTATCTGTTAAAGGTAGAGAGATGTATTCTGTCTTTTTCTAAGAATCTTCTAATCTTCCTAATTTCACATAGGTGTATCCCTTGTTTGAGCTCTCCACTGTTCTCAGGGGTTTGACATTCACTATTGTTATTAAGAAGAAACTACCAGTCCATTATCTCAAAGAGAATGGCGTGCATACATATCTCTTCTTTGTTTGATTTGCAGACCTGAGGAACATGGATTACTTTCGTTATCTGCACATAGAAGATCTGCTAAAATCTTGGCATTCAGTCAGCTTTTATCTTGGGGACCCCAAACTGTACTGTTAGGCAACACAGAGCACCTATCCAGACTGAAATGTCATACAAATAGAATTTTCTTAGAAGTTCAATTTGTATTGGGGAGTACGCCAACAAAAACAAAAGTCAGCAATTTAAAACAACAAACCAGCCCCTCTGCTGACAGGAACAAATTACTATATTCAAAATGAATAAGAATTACTGTAGATCACAAATCCACAGTATGAACTCCACACACAGGGTGAAAAAGTATTCCTCAAATTAATTCTTTATAGTAACTCTGTGTTCTGATACAAAGCATCGAGTACAAATAAAATGCCACATAAAGTAACACAAATAAGTTTATAAAAGCACATATAGAGGGACAACCAAAGACAAATTAATTATTTAACAACTGGTAGCACTGAGAGGAGATAAGCAAAGACTCATTAGAGTTCAAAACTAAACTTTTGCAATTGGTCAAACAGTGCAGCAGTGTGTTGTACTTCTAACAACTCCAAGATGTGGTTTCTAGGCAATGACCTTCAAGAGGCTGAGAGCACTGCGAGGTGATGTGTGCATCTTTTGGGGAAAAGATAGAAGTAGCTGCAAAAACACAATACATTTTGTTAGCCCACCCTAGGAGCAAAACTGATCTCTGTTCTTGCACAAACCACACAGAAGGTCTAGCACAATCTTTTCAAAGAAATCTTCTGATCACCCTGTAATTATTCCTTTTCTAGTGACCCCATTCCATAACAAACCATTCATGAAAAGACCTTGAAAACACTTTCCCTCTGAATCTTGGTAGTACTCTACAGACCTTAGCATTTGAACTAGGAGTTGTTTCTCTTTTATGGATTACAGCACTTAAAAAAGAAACTTTCATCTGCAAGCTAATTAGAATGAAATATGTCTAAATGATTTTTTAAAGTTTAGTTTCTTCTGCTGATTTTAATATTCTCTTATTTCAGATTTTTTTTTTTAACTTGGTGATATAACTTAACTTGCTCACCTATTTTCACAACTCCTTTTCTGACAAAAAAAAGTAAGCCTCAACTATGTCACATGATTCCTAAAGTATTATATTATATACTATGATGACAAAAAAGTAATGTGAAGTAGTAACAAAAAATTGAGTGTTACGTGATCTAAAAAACTAACTGTGTCCTTCATATGCTGGCTGCATAAGCTTCCTGCACCATACTGAATCCTAGTCATCACAAAACAAAGGAGCAGAAATGCAAATCAGCATTACAGTTTGATTGCTAGCTGAATGCAGCTGAGAATTTGTTCAAAAAAGTTATTTGCCACCTCTTTGCTTAAGTGCTCCTCCATGCTGGCAATTTACTCATCTTCATTCAGTATCTTTCAGCAGTTATCTCTTGTCCTCATAGATTCCTCAGCCTTTAAATAGAATAACAAAGCCCAGTTGACTCTCAAAGGGTAGTGCTACAGTAAGGCTGGTCTTTCTGCAGAAGCATGTGTTTCTGTCATCTATTAGCTAAAAAGTCAGAAATTCTGACAAGTAAGGTGTGTACTATTCAAAGACAAAAAAAAAGTGTGCTTCCTACAATGTATCTTGGTTATGGCCCTGAGAACCTGGGAGGTGTTTTTTCCCCCACTTCTAGTATGTTTGGATTGGAGATCAATAACAACCTTTTTCTATGCCTCTTCATCATCAGTTCATTAATAAACTAGAAAGCATCTTCAATATTCACAACAGATCTCAAGATTCCAATTTTTCCTTTCTGAGTTATATAGAAAAGATACTGTATTGTGTGGGAACTGGCACCCCGGACTTGTATTTTCAGTATTCCTAATGCTAACACTACAAAACATGCCATTCTGGTATGAGGTATGAAAGAAGGCCTTGAGGATGCATTCACTGCCTGAAATTATTTCAGTTTGAGGAACCAGAACAAAAGAAAGAGCAAAGGAACACTAAGGGCCTGTAGCTCAACCTCTATCTTAATTAAATAATTTGCATATAAATAGTATAAATATAAGGCATTAGTAAAGTAATTAATAGCAACAAAAATTGTGAAAACCTTGCTTTGTAGAAAATACAGAATAGCCAAGTCACTTTCAATTTTTTAAAATAAATATAGGTGACAAATAGGTTTCACTGAGCCCTGAGTTCAACAGCAATCGCATCTTAGCCTCAGTCCTAATACAGTACAATCAAGATGGGATTTTTGAACGTCATCAAAGAACCATGATTAACCTAAACCAATCTTGATGGTATGGTAGATTGGTAGATTTCCATTCAGAAAAATGTTCTTGTGGCATAAGAGAGAAAGAGCTTTGATGGATTAAGTAAAAAAAATACATAACATAGTACATTGTATACATTGTATAGGGGTATGCATAAATATATATCTGCCTATTTTCCCCTTGCAATTTTTCCTTTTCTCTCAAAACCTACATACATTTTAGAAGTTAGCATGATGGCCATCAGAGAGATGTGATGATAAACCTATCCCTCACTTGTATTAAGGGGCCTATTCTCTGCATGACTAATCAGAGAGCAGGTCTAGAAAGGAAACCATGCATCTAAAGAGTAAAATGAAAGGCAACATACCTAATATAGATAATATACTTGCAAAGGTACATATCAATATCATTCTAGTTCTACTTAGTACAGGGGGAAAAAAGCAAAATTGATTCAAGTTATGATTTTTTTACTTCCTGTGGTATTAATAAGACATTTGGCAGTGTAACATTTTTTCTAGTTGTTACTGAATTGGTTTACAGTTGTTCCTGTGACAGTAACAGTGATATTTAATAAATACCTGGGTGGTATTGATGGTAGTTTGTAATCAAGACATGATTTTTTATTTAAAATAATAGTAATATGTTGTTATATTAAAATCAGCAGGAAAATATTTAAGTTGTTTTGGATTGAAGTTTTTCAAAATACACAAGCATTCAGCTGCTTACTTCTTGTGATCATTTTCTTCTCATTTATAAGGAAAAATATTTCTCTGTCAAGGGCTGAATTTTTACTAACTTCTTTGCTACACAGAAGTTGGAACATAGGTAAACAAAATCTACCTATATCTTTCAATTTGAGTTTTGGTGGATCGGCATGGGATGAAATCTTCTCGTGGACAATTTTATGAGGGAGAGGGTAAGAAAGCAATCAACTGATTACTTTTTTAAACAGGGAATGCAAGTGTCCTCTCTGCAACAAAAGAATTTAGCAAAACAAACCTCTACAAATTGTAATGGAAAAGTTCTCACCAATGATTCAGTTTGGGGAAAATATCAAACTTTTCTCATTGCATGGTGACAGCATTCTTATCATATTTTCCTATTGAATGAACAGGGAATATACTAACGCCAGCTATGCAGTTGCATGAAGAAGCTCTTTTACATAGTAATTAAATGAGGAACATGGCTGGAAGCCTAAGATCAAGTACTTCAGTTTTAAACTTTTATATCATTATTAGCAACATAATCTAGGAAAATAAAATATTGCCTTGGTTTAAAACAAGTCAAACAACTGTGAGTTTGCATGGAGCTCGGATCACTGAAGTGTTTATTCTTCACTAACAAAGCTGATGTGAAGGTCAGATACTTAAGTTCTTTGGGCAGAGAAGACATCTTTCTCCCTTTAAAGCATCTGCTGCAGCATGGCCACCAAGCCTGAGGGAGTTACTTGAGCTCTACTGAATTCCAAGTAACACAGGAATATTGCACAACACTGTTTCTCATTAATAAAAGTGCTAAGAGGAAAACATTAGGCTTACTGTGCAGTTACACAGTCATACTAAAACATTAATAGTCTGAGTGAACTGAGTTGTTACACTCAGTAGTCAACTAAAAATTACTTCAGACAATAATAAAGCAGTACTTCTGGCACTGCACTTTTAAACAACTTAGACACAAGACAAGACCAGTGATTATCACAATAGGTGGTATGGATTCTCAATTTATTTATGATAATCAATGGCAAATGAGACAGCGATTGAGAAGTGCACATGTACTTCCTAGATTGGAGTTTTCTGTTCAAACTTCTGCAACTAGGTTTACAAAATTCCTAAGGACCTGCTTTCAACACAACCTTTTCATTTCCTGTCAGTTTGATAGTTGGTTGCTGTGAGGATTTTAAGTGCTACTTTTTTAAAATCGATGGTCATGTGGCAACAGTGTAGTCCCCAGCTGGACTGCTTATATGTAACCAATAAATGACAGCTGCTTTAGTCACAGGTGTACCACTTAAAAGTAAAGTTTACTGTTGATAACTATGAAGTTCAACACTCAATCACTCAGTACCTCAACTTCTGAAATAATTCATTAAGCTTTTCCCCTTAATATATTGAACATCTTGGTACCACCAGAAACTTTGCCAACTCTCATCATTTTCTGAATGGAAATCTACCAAATCTTATCCATACACAGTAAACTTGTTAATTTGAATTCATTAAAGAGGGTTTCAAAGTTGCAAACATCAAGAAAAAGAGAATGCAGTGAGTTCATTAAATGAAGGGTATGAACTGCAGCTCTATGTTCTAGACACTGAGCAGTATTTACTTCCCTGAATAAATCCTTAGAAAGTCCTCACCATGCAAAGTGATTTGAGTCACACATCCTCAATATCCACTGTGTGAATGCGTACAATTTTTAATTTATTTATCTTAAAGAGAACCTTTGCTGACACCTAGCAGATAAATGATTAATTGCAATTCTTTGCATCTTTGTGGAAGTCCTACACAAGACCTTTTTGAGCTTCAAGTAAAAGGTTTATCAAAACAGAGAATAGATGGTGTGTAGATACGCATAAACACATTCACAGAGTAAACAAAAGTACAACCCTAATGAAGTACTTCCTAAATTATTTTCTTTGGGAACAACTATTCTCATGTGTTTTATAATTCCAAACATCTGCTCAAATCTAAGCAGATAATAGCCTTAAGGCAATAAACACATAAATAAATAAATTAAAATCCATGTAATGCAGATAACAGTATATAACTTCAGATCCACAGTAACTTACTAAACAAGATCCTTCACTACTAACTGTAAAAGAGAAGCACCGACCTCTACCAAAAAAATAATAATGTCCGATTACATAACATGAAACAAATTAAACCACCAAGTGAAAGAATATGTTAATCCAAACCAAAACTGCACAGTCCTATTTGCTGTAGTGTCAGCATCTAATCTCTTTGCAGCCCAGCTCCATCCTAAGCTCCACAAGGAGCCAGGAACAGCTCCAAAGCAGAATTATCCCTATCAGCTTCAGGCCTGGCCCTGATACCTTTTGCCACCACAAGTTCTAACTTCAGCTCAGGTCTTTTGTTTTCACTTCCCTGGAGCAATGACCGTTAAAGACCCAGTCATCCCTAAGCAAAAACATATCAGAAAAAAAAAAAAAAAAAAAAAGAAAATCACTTTCCCATTTGTATCCCACTTCCTTATTTTTACCCTTTTCTGAGTGTAGGAAAAGAAATTACTGACTCTGCAGAAGTTTTCTGTCCTCTAACTCCTAAGCCACAACTTTGATAATTCTCATACTGATGAGACAGCCCCAGATGGGAGATATCATTTCTGACTAAGGAATCTTTCTGACACAATTGAGTAATACCGAGAGTTAATGAATAAATACCATTATTATTAATCATTGCACTCCTCCTCAGCAATCTCTTACTCATAGAGAAATATGAAGAAGCAATATAGGTTTTTGGTTCAACCAAACGCAGGCATTCTCATGGTTGCTGGGGATATACTAATGACTTCTAACTATGTTAAGTGCTTGATAGAGATTTCAAATGTGAAATCTCTACACTGACTATCCAAGATATTCCAGCTCTCCCAACCTAATCAATAGATTCCTACAGGAAAAAATTAAGAACCATGCTTCACTAATAGGTACACCTCCAGTATCTATGATACTTAACATAGCATATAACTCTGTAAGTGTATCCTTCTGTTGGTTATAACTTCAGTTTCACTTCAATCTTGTCATCAATATACTCTGCTTCATTTAAAAATAGGAGAACTCATCCCATTTGGGAAAGATGTAATCAGGTTTTTTTCCCCCCACCAGTATGAACTTCCCAGATTGCAAAGTCATCTTAAATCATGTTCCAGAAAAAGATCATCACTTCCCAAAGACATTCACAAGGTAATATTCTAGAAGTTCATGAATCTTCATTCTTTGTAACAAAAAACGCTTCAAAACTTTTGATGCTACTTTTGTGACTTCCTCCAATGACTTCAGGAATAACCCTGCAAGAAGTTTCCATTCTTATTTCTTCAGCTGGTAGACTCTGGGTATATTGGTTGCTCAACCATACTGGAACTTCATTGGAAAGGAAATATGTCAATGACATTCTCCAAATGGCAAATGACTGAATTCACAGCTGTTCAAATAATACCTTGCTAAGTGTGAAACACTTTTCTTAAGACAAGACCTTGTCAAAGGATGAAATTTCAAAAGCACTTATTAATCTGAAAAAAACAAGCCCTCCTGAACCATGAAATGAGGTACTCATCTTCCCTGGAGTTTCAATGTATCTTCCTTTTACAGATTACCCTTGAGAATTTGAAAAATTCCACCTGAAAAGACATAAGACTGGAATTTTTGAGAGAGGTCTAAGCTGCTCTGCTCTGAAAGCCATTGAGGATTGAGCACTGACTCCTTCAGGGCTCTTTCTGAAAAATACCAACCTATACCTTTTAAGTTTCCACAGGTAAAAGCTTACAGCAGCTACAAACGATGGTTTGACAATGGGGAAAAAAAGAAGACAAAGATGGCAATGGCAGTAGTCAGAGGAAAAGCTTCAGTATCTTCCTATAGACCTAGAAAGAAAGCAGCTTTGATAACGGTCTCAGAAGCAGCTCAATCTTCTGCACTGGCATGAAGCAGCTGCAGCATGGACTGATATAAGGGGGAAACAGATCAGGAGGAATAAGATGAAGAAACGGAGATAGTGAAAGCAGACTACCACCTAATTATGTCCTTGGTGGAAGAAAAACTCAGAAAAATATCAAGATGAAAAGAGTTTTGAATCAGCGCCTTCCTCTAAATGCAAAGTAGGGAAAGGAAGCTAAATACCATCGCACCAACCTGCAGCAGTAGCTCCCATCCCTTTGGATTCTCAGCTGATAATTAGGTGATGGAGAACCAGAATAAAAGATTCACTGTTTGACTTACTTCAAGCCTAATTTCACTGAGGAATAGGTACCATAAGTACAGTAGCAACACTGCAGCTTTGGCATTTGTATACTCACGTCATAGCACTTTTCCAGAAAACTGATTTTAAAAGCTGCAGCCACATCCACATGACTAAGTTATACAAAACAACGCTCCAAATGTAATACCATTGCATTCACTTAGATATCTTCTGTTCCATGACACTTTCTTTAGATACATTAAGACACTGTGATATCACCTCAAGATATTTTTGCTAAAGCAGCCACAGGTTCCTATTTGCAATGCTAACTGGCTCTCAAAAATGGTGGAGAACGTTAAAAACCTTGCATTTTAAAGGAGAATATCATGTGAAGAACAGCCTCAAATAAGCAGATCTAAAGCCAGGACATTTCACAATGTTTGTCAGCCTTGTTATTTTGGAAAATATTTTTGCCTAAACCATAGGTCAATTAATTTCAGTGAGTGAATCTTTTAATTATTTTGGGTCCACAAAATAAAGTCATAAACTTTGCTGCTGCCTGCAATTTCAACTATTTCCTGCCTCTCCTCACCAGTTTCCAAAAGCAACGTAAGGACAAAATTAAATGAAATGTGTTTATACATTAAATAGTCTTAAATTATATATAGTTTTAACCACCCCACAGATACCTCAAGTCAAAGTAGTATTCCATATATAGAAGAACTCTGGAAACACATAACTGGGTCCTGCACAAACTTTGGGCATCATCAGGAAGTTTGTAAAGTATAAGAAGCATTAAAGTAATAAGCACTTTGGCTGAGGAATCAAATACAGTTTGAATGAAGGCAGTTGAATGTAATTATAATTTACTTTGTAAAGTCATTATAACCTACAGTTATATTGACATACCTTGAATTTTCTTCCTGATCATTTCATATTTTGTTATTTAAAAAATCCCTACAATATATTTTACTCAGTTTTACAACTTATTTCAATTTGACCTTTAGTCCCACAAAAGGAACGTGAGTATAATACAGCTTCAAAAAGAGACAGTTATTTAACCTTTTTCTTTGTTCTCAAAGTTGGAACATTTGGAATAAGCCCCCTATTGGCAGACCATGACTTTCTCCAGCCCAGAGAACTCACTTGTTACTGCAGTAAAACCACAATGATCAAATATGTCATATCACACATTCACTAGGGAGTGACAACATAAGCTCAGGAATGAAATCAAGCAGGAAAGAAATTGGGCCAGAATGAAAAGTTATGATTCGGCCACAAATACCTGAAAGATCAGCAAAAGGCACACTAAACCACTTTCTTTTTCTTAGGCATCTGCTTTTTTTCCCAGTTCTGTTCACTGTGAAAGTCTTCAAAGATAAACTACCTCCTTGAGGCCTCACATGCAAAGAAGAAAAAACTCGTGTTTCAAATACACACTGATTACATTCAAGTGTGTCTAAACAGTAACGTAGCCCCTGTTAAACACTCTTGTACAGTTTACCAAACCATTATGATCTGAGCAGTGAGATCCATCAGCTATCCAGATAAGCATCCACTCAAAAGGACAGCGTTGCTGTTTTAACCTTGCCAGTCTTTCTGCCAAGTTCACTACCAGAATGGGGGGAGCACTGTGCTCTGGAAGGAGGAGGGAGCGCTGGTAAGCGGGACAACTGTCTCCTTTTAACAATCTTGTCTCTAGCTGAGGAGGTGGAAGCCTGAGCAGCTTTCTTTCCACTCCCAGCCATCTGTTATAAAACATAATAAAGGACAGTTCTGCATCAGCAATTACTATTGATGAAATCAAAATGCTCTGTCTCAATCTCTAAGATGGTATGCTTAATTTTGTCAGTCTGAAGAGAAACTTCCTTTCTCAGAACTACTGACTAAAAGCGATCTGGATTCCTCAGTTCAGCCACCCCTAAAACATTACCCCAGTATGCAGCAAGTTTTGTGCTAGTGATCTCCCCTGAGCTTAACCGTTATCTGCGTTTCTGGGGGAAAGGGGAAACCTGACCTCCCACAGCATTCTACCAGGAAACCCTAGATGTCAGAGGGTACTAGGCAAACACCACAAAAACACAGTTAATAATAAAATAAAATTAAAAAAAAAAAGAGAAAAAAAAAAGATCCACAACCCAAAACACAATAGAAACAATACTTTATGTTCCTATTTTAAGTGCCTCTCTCAATGCTATATGCATAGCAGCTAAAGGCAAGCTGGAAACCAGCCAGGTCCTGGCTGCCAGCAAAAATTTTGTCACCTCCTTTGAACATCTGAAGTATGTTTACCCAATAGATTTCATTAAATTACACTTCCATTAGGAAGCATACAATGTTGATACTCATCTCAAAGATAAAAGGGATCGCTAAGAGGCATGTCATCCTGCTCCCCAGCTGATTGCTATTTCTGGGCCAATCAAGGAAAGGAGCCAGAACAATACTTAGTTAAAAAAATGCAGCATCTCCCCAAGGACTACACACTAACAGACTGCAGCTCCATTATCAAAATAAGCATATCATTAATGACAATACACATACAGTGCGTTATTTTAATACAACTCATACACAACAAACAAGCTGTATTTGGGTCATTAGCTGAATTTGTAAAGCAGTATTTCCAAGGGTTAGAAACTCCTTATTGAGATACAAAGTTTATAGGCTGGGGGTTGCAGGGAACAAATATTTCATATGATCCCCAAATACAGCAAACAGAATAATGCTGTGTGGTTTGAAGTGCATTGTAGTAGCTAACTGAACAATAGGCTATTCAAACATAAGTTCCCATTTTAAAGTAACGCAGAAGTAATTTAAAACACCAGGCAGTGTTTTGCTAAGTATCCGAGGGATAATGAAAGCAAAATGTAGTTTATACTGCATGTATTACCTTTTAAATTATTATTATAATACAGTAAAAAAAAAAACAAAACCAAAAACAGACTCAAAGCAAATGTTACGAATACAAAGCACATACATAGAAAAAAGCACACAGACTGTGAGGCAAGCCACTCAAATTCACAAGTCCACTAGGACTGTTCAGCTGTCATCCTACAGGAGGCAGAGCCCCTTGTAGTGGAGAGGAGATATCTCTGTCTCTAAGCATTGGTGTTAGATGTATGCTGTTTACTGTGCTTCCTGATCTCCAATTCACATAACAGCAATAAAGCCAAGAGGACAAAACCAAAACCCCACTAATTATAAATTGAAGTAATAGGAAAGGGCTGGGAGTGTATTGCTCTTCACAGCCAACCTCTGCCCGGTCCTTTTGCAGCAACTTGTGATTATTAATCTCTAAGAACACTCCTTGCTCAATATTCTGCAATCTAGACTTGAGCCAATTTCTTTTGACATGAAGAAAACCTTTTGGTTTTGCCATATTTGACATATCATATGAACTCCAATTATCCATCTTTTTGCAATTAATCACCTCACAATTACATTTCCTGCACTTATAAGCATCCAGCTGGGAACTGAGTTTTAATCTAGGAAATAAAAAAAAAAAAAGATTCAGGTTTCTAACAAATTACTTCTAATTAACCAGAACCTTTTCTAGTCATTCCAATGTAAGAACGCCTACAGCAAATGAAAGAATTTATTGTTTGCATTCCTAATGATATTTTAAATTTTCATTTCTATTTCCCCAATGAGCAACATTCACAAAATTCACTGCATTTACATTTACCTAAACCAACATTCTGTTAAGAAGGAAATGCGCAACATCAAAACCTAAGGGGGGGAAAAGGAAGCTGGTATTCACTGAGCAGAAAAACCACTAAATAAAACCAAGAACCAGGATGCTAATTAATGGCAATTTCCAGAAATACTCTAGCTATGTTGCCCTGATTCTGCAAGAGTTATGGGGAATCTCAAAACTGTGTTTCCAAATAATGGTTTAGAAATGAAAGATGTATATTTTTTCTTTTCAGAACAAAAATGTTCAGTTCTACTGATATAAGGTGGCAATTTATAGACAATATAAAGGAAGTGGATTAAATGAACCCACCTAGTCAGATAACTCAGGAAACTAAGTCAATGGTAGTTAAACATGAAAGAGCTTTGTCCCACAACTTTCAGTGATTTCCCCAGGGAAGCATTCTGAATAAGAACCATGCAAAACATGCTTACTGCACGATTGGGAACTGCTTAGTATCACAGGGAGGTAACAGGAGGTAAGTATCAAATATAACTGTTTCATTTACATTAAGTCTTATCAATTTTCTCCAACTGTTTCAAAAAGTCAATGCAACCATCTGACAGAATAAGATTGCTGCAAAGTAAAGTATACCTTTCATGTTCTTTGGACAGTCAAATATCAGAGGGGTTTCTGTCAATTATTCAGTATCACAGATGTACATCCCAAATCTGTCCATCTAACTTACATAAAGAAAATAACATACAGCAGAAAAATGTCTTGTGAACTACGCTTAAGTAATACATAAGTCGGTCTGACTGCAGAAATATTTCTGCTCCAAATGTTTGTGTTCATTAACATGCTACTAAAGTTTCCACAATACAAAATAGGACTGCATTAATTGGCTGATTGATTCAATACGAAGTTAAAGTTGTTAATTATTATGGAAAAGAGTTATTTTTAATACACCTGAAGCCTTCCAAACCTATTAAATTTTATATGCCTGCACCAGCTTCCCATTACTTTGAGTTTCATTAACTTCCTCTGAAGGCAGTCTGAGAACACCAAAATTGTTGATATAGTTTTGTTTTTATTTATAACACAGAGGTCCAATTGTGACTGTGGATATCCTTTAACCCATTGAAAACAAACAAACAACAACAAAATCTGTGGTAACTTCCTCCACCACAAGTAAATTGTAATCTCTGCCATAACAGCAACAGCATTTCCAACAGTTCAGTGTCAGGAATAAATAAATAACGCTCTCTGCTTCCCAAGCTTCTGCTTAACCTCTCTGTACAGATAGCACAGCACATTCAACAAGGTGCAAGGAAGGAGTGGATCATCCTTGCTGAATATGTATACACCCTTACAGCTATTACAGAGCCAATATTTCAACAACTCTGAATTGCTCATTCCTGGACATTCCAACTTTAGAGCTGGGTGAAACTATGAAATACCTACCAGCACATTTCAATCCACTAGTTTTGTTCTGAAAAAGGAAGATCTGCCTGAAGAAGCTGTGAAAACTTTATGGAAATTTTCATCTTACTTGTGAAATTAGCCACCAAGAGATAGAGCAAAAAAGCCAGAGTTACAGACAGAGGATAACGTGTTTTTTCCTACTTTGAACCCCTCACAACACTAAAATGGGAGACTGGGATGGTCTACAGACTTCAGTGATACCCAGGGCTGAGCTGGCCACAAGAAACTGCAGAGCAGCATCCTGCATCATCACTGGGACAGGTGCTAAAAGCCCGTGGCCTGAAATGGGGCCCCAAGCCACCAGCGAGGTGGGGGGAGCTGCTGAGGACCACTGAGTGGTTATTGGTGCCCTCAGAGCTCTAACAAGCAGTAAGTGTGGGTAACTTCTGCAGGATGTGGTACTCATCACAGCTGGAGGAGGCTTCAGAAAGAGTCAAACATGGAGCTCATAGGCATGGATGTCACCACCGAGGAGCCCAGTGTCATACAGACCAGAAACATTTTGCATACAAAACAATCCTTATCCACATTTAAGCCAGAGCCATTTACTGTTACAATGGATATATGGCTGTAACATTTTAAAAATAGTATTACTGCTTTACTGCCCTGGAGTTACCCTTTCAAGCCCTGAACCATTGGCAAGTGAGGAACAAACTGGTGATGTTACAGGGAGATTCAGAAGATATTAGATGAACATGAAAAATAAAAAGAATTAGGAGAAAAAACAACCCTCTCAGCTGCAGTCATTTAAGTAGGAACACCACAGTGAAAAGCTCTTAAGTGCAAATCTTTCTTATTGCAGCATTACTTTCAGTGGCACATGAAACAGCAACGATAACAGGCTCAAAAAAAACTTTGAAAATAAAGTTAAAAGATACATGTAACTTAAAACTAACATCTTTTCCTACACAGAAAGGTTAAATTGTGGGGTTGACATTTGCATTTGTTACGTTGTCAACGTTTCCTGCCTATCAGCCTATGTACAAACAATATCTAAAGATGTCATCTACATATTTATACCAAAGGAGTTTATGAACAAGACCTGTCAGTATATTTTAACACCTTTCCAAAACGTCAGCTTTCATCAGGTATAAACACAACATGTTTAATTTATTAGTTTGGTTTAATATAAAAAGTTGACAATCATATGTCACCATAACTATTGATAAGGTAAATAAGGACTACACAAAAACGTCAAAAAAGTTATTAAAATGTTTCTCAGCTTTCTGAATCAAATTGGGTTTATTGGCTTTTCTCTGCCAATAAGTGAATCACACATTTTTCTTCATATGGCTATTTCTGAAGTGATGTCCAAGAATGAAGTGTATAGACATCTTAATTCTTGGAGAATCTGAATTGCATTCTGTCTGTCTGGGGTGGGACAGGTCTTTGTTTCATTTCAAAAACAAAACCAACAAAAAACACCAACACAAGCTTGTTATTTAAACACACACCAAGGAGGACTTCTGAAGTGATCTAGAACCTGCACACAAGTTAAAATACAAAGCACAACAAACTTTCAGTACAACTCCACATTTGAGCAAAGCAATACATTCGTTTCCACTTTCCACAGTAGGCATGTGATTTAATTACCTCAAGGGAAATGCTATTGTCATACATCCCCTTTTTTTGTTTATAATTACAGGACAGCCTATTCTCAACTCCTATCTAGATACTGCCTCCATATTACAGGGCAGTATGGCTGGATTTCATGAATTTCCCTCCACCATATGGTCAAACAATCCATCTCTGAGGAATTTCAGCCAGTTTGCAGCAGCTCAATCTATAGGAAAAAGAATGGCTTTTAGCTGAAAACAAGGATGAACTCCGTTGCAAGGATTAGTTCAAGAACTTCATCCAGCCCAAGTCAAATCCATGCCAAATTATAACCAATAGTACAAAAGACAACAGATCTCTTTGATAGAACAGGACTTCTCTTCAGTAAAGCCCTGGTGTACACCTCAGCATAAGACAGAAAGAAGATTATTATAAAACCAAGCTGAGGCTACGACTTGATAATATGGGCATCAAGATCTATTGCATGCCACAGTTTCTTAACTATTCTGTTAAGTAGCAGGGAAAAGGATAGTGACTTCTTAAGAGTACACCAGACATGATGAATATTTCCAAGAACCGATTTGGACTTAGGTAACAGGAATTTCACTAAAGTCACATCACTTTTGCATTGAAATTAAAAACAGAGTGAGTAGATCTGATGACTTAGATATGAAATATTGTAAAGCATCAGCCACTAATCGTTTTTTGATAGCATAAATGCAGTGCTGAGTATGTTTTAAGTGGATTTCATATTATGAAAGCAAGAAGCTTTGCTTTCTGTTCAGATAACAAGTAGGTGAAAGAACTGACACATGAACCATCGTAAGTTATTTTTTCCCATAGTAATTGAAAAGGCAATTCCCCAAAAGAGAAGCAGACCAAATGTACTAATAACAAGATTTTAGGTTTTAAGACTTTGTACCTTGGTTTCCTTTGTTTGAAATGTAAAAGAAGGGGAATGGAAATTTGCAAAAGCATCAAATCCTTCACAAAAGAAGGGAAGACCTCAAAAGATACTCTTGCTCCAAAAATGATACATCCAACTATATCGGAACAGATAACATCTCGGTGTTCTTCCACTACAATTTCTGAATTTCACGTGATTTCATATTTTCTCACAGAACAGATCTATCTTAGTTGTTCACCAAAAAACCTCACTTCACACTTAGTTCCAAGCACTCTAAAACTGCAGTCTTCAGTTTAGACTCCCCATTAGGGCTGGGAGAATGTTCGGCACACACTCAAAATGGAATTTTCAGGGATTTTTTTCCCACAAAAAGCTATCTTATCCATGCTCACGTGCAGGAATTGATGAGAATTTCAAAATCATAGCACTGGCAAACCAAATACTATTGCACATGAAGCTTGTGCAGGTGGAAAGGTCCCAGTTAAGATGTTTTTAAATATACAAAATGGCTTGCAATTTGGTACTAGTTTACAAGAGGAGGAAACTCAGCAAGTGACACTAGCAACAGAATACTTTCCAGCTATAAATTAAAAGAACACTTAAAGTTTGTACCAGAATGAGAAGCAGAAAAAAAACCCATCAAAGTGGGGAGGCAGAGGAACATATTTTTCTTATGCTCATTCTAAAGTTCATGCATTTTAAACCAAGATCTCTACAGGGTTCAAATGCTGAGCCACTGATTTGCACTGCTGAACACAGTATGTGTAGGCCATGAATGGAAAAAGGGGACCTTAACAACGTGTTTGAAACTGACTCCAAATATTGGTAGGAAGAAAGATGCAGCCCAGGTGCCTTCAGCTGAAATAAAAGATCTAACAGGAGGACAACATGATAGAAGGTGAGGAAAAGACAAAAGGAGTACTAAGGGCTTAAAAAGGCCAGGGAAGAGATTCAGGTTAGCAACCTCTAACTTAATCCTGACCTTTCTATAACTTTTTAGTTTGATTTAGGTGACTGAACTAACTTTGTGGGAAGCTTACATAACTGAACAACAGAGTCTGATTTCTCCTGTAGACAAGGCAGAAAGAAGAAATCACACTACCACTTAGAGGTGTTAGTAACGCTAACAAATAAAATAATTATTTAATAAAAAATATTCCAGCTAAGACCACTTATTGCTAGTAATTTTACTCACAAACATTTGACTTCAGAATAAGTAGTTCTCGGTCTTTTTTTTTAAAGATGCTAAAAATAATCATAATAAAAAAAGAAAACCTATTATTTTAAAGACAGAAGCAAATAGAATAATCAATAACAAGACTAATTTATGCTTCTTAAACAAAATAAATGAAAATAATAAAGAAAAACCTCATCAACATACTAACTTAGTTATTTGCACAATTCTATTTATTTAACATTCACTATCATATACCAAAGAGCTGTACTTGAGGATGAGAAATCCTCTTGTTTGATGTACTCTACAAAACAGTGAAGCCTGAGTAAAAATCTCAGTTATATGAGCTAAAATTCCAGACATCATTATGAGATTTATAGGTTGTTTTTTAAATTTTGAAGTAAAAGAATTTGGTTTGGTATTTATACCACTACTCTGTCTTACATAAAATATTAAATACTACTTTCTCTAAGTTGGTGATAGGCCATAATAAAGGATACAATTTGATTTAATAATGGCTCAAAGCCCTTACACTCATGAACCAGTGGAAAGGAAGATGCTAGCTTTATCACATAGGGGCAATTGATATCTGGTCCAGTCCATGACCCACCAAACACAGCAGGAGTTTTTCTTTTGATTTACCAGACTTCATGTGTGAGTCCCTGTTGAACAGGTACAAAGCCTAAAATTGCATTTCGGTATTTTCCAAGATCCTACCCAACATGTTACCATGTTGTGCAGAAGGGTTAGCTGGCAAACACTATCCTTTTTCATTCTAGGCTAACTTCTCTTAACTTCTCTGAAAAAAACTAAGGACATGTTGGACGTGTCATCTAATAGGAAATATGCATACTCCCTAGTTTCCTCTTCTTATGCATCAAACACCAAATACTTAGCAAAAAGCTTTTTTTTTCTCCCATGAAACATAGAAATGGTTAAATTGTACTAGAGCAAGGAAAATATTCTATTACTGTCCCCAGATTTTGCCTATTATATTCCTTTTTGCTATATGCTATTTTCTTTCTACACTAATTTTCATTGTTCAAATCTTTAGTAATTAATAGAGAGGCTTCACTCCTTAAATATTAGAAAAAGCTGATTTTCCTGGTACTGGCACCATAATGGCAGTTTATAAAAACTGGATGAAAAGAGAGATGCTATATTTGATTCACTTGTTATAAATGTAAACAAGCATTACATTGTCAAATTTGCAACTTATTCTGATGTAGCCTTTGCTACTAGGGATTTATTCTCCAACTATGCAAGAACAGTAAGCATAAACAGATTTTTGTGGCCAAGGACCACACCTTTTGTTGTGGTTTGTACAGCAGCTTGCAAGGGGAAACTGACTGTACTTGGGACTGACAACTAAACGACTGCAGAGTACAAATAAAAAGTTACAAACCAACTGAGATATTCACACTTCTTCCATATGTTTCACATAGTAAAGAACATTAGAAGAGGAAAATATAATTCCATCCTATTTCCAGTTGCTTTTCCTCTTTTATATTCCTTCCTCATCAAGCCTTGTGTCAGAGAGTAGGAAACACCTCCACTGTTATCAAACTCCATCTCCATTTACCTGCACAAGCCGATTTTAAAGAGCCATAAAGTTTCTTCTGTGCTTTCTACGAGTGTGTTAAAAAGAATCAACATACAGTACTAAAAGGGAATGTTTTCTCCAGGAGAAAACATCATGCACCTTGGTTATTAAATCATATTTTATATATATGCAAACTTGTAAATATTAAAACATAATTAAGGAGCTTAATGTTTTTCAGGATAAATGAAAGTCTACCTATATAAGGAAACAGCATAATTAAACACTGAAAGCATTAGTATAAATATCTACTTTGTTCTTGGATTAGAGTTCAGGGGAGAGGTGACAGAAAAATTTACAATTTCCAATAAATTCAGCTGTAAGTTGCAAGGAAAAAAAGGTGCAATGAAATGAATGCATTGATTTTCCCTAAGAATCCCTAACACAATAAAATTCATATTTATGCATTAATTCTTCTCAAAGGATTTTTAATTCACTATAGTAGATTTCTTGAGAGAAAATCAAATCAAAATAAAAACAACAAAAAAGAGCAACTTAACTAATGTACTTTTATCACATTAAACTTAACATTCCACTTTTGGAAACCCAGAATTATCGAAATAAAACTACGCAACACATACTCACCACTGCAACATCATAGCACAAAACATCACTAAAGCAGCACATTGAGTCATCAGAAAGAAAGGGAGAATATATCTCTCATGTTCTTCATCCTGTTTATTAACAAATTCAGAATCCATTTGCATTTACAAGAATTGTTCTCTGGTACAGAAGTATTTTTACTATGTGCTACCATAAATCTCCTGCTATTCTATGGCAAAGGTTCTCAGTAAAAACCAAGGTAACTAAAATATTATTTGTACTTGCAGAATAGAATGAATGCTACTATTTGTAATGTTTGACAGATGTTTGACAACTCAACATAGAATATATTCAGTTAGGCAAAGAGATTTTTTCGTACTCTAATATTAACCTATGATGCAATAGGAATTTCAACAAGCGTTTAATATGTAATGATGATATAAAAATTTCCCCTTGAATTCTGATTGAGTAACTATCAAGATGAAGCACAAACCTCTTGAAGTTGGGCAGAAATAGCTACTTTTAACATCACTGCTTATATTTCAAGCTTCATTTCATGAAAGCAACAGAACCTAGCATGCAGGCAAAAAAATAAAATAAAAAATAAAAAAATAAAAAGCCATTAGCCATACATTTGCCAAAGTAATTCTTGACATGGGACAACTAATCAGTCACCAATAAAAAGTTCACCATTTACCAGACTGCAACTTCACCATAAAGGAAAGCTATTTTTGACCATGGCAATTAGTCTCCTCATGTTTCAAACACTAAATTCTGTTTTCCCATTAATTTTTAAAACTGTGTGGCTTTAACTTAAAATAAACCGTACATCAAAAGAATGGAAAATAAACAGCCAGGAACACAATTTGACGAATTGGATTTATTTAGTTTATTTAGCTAAACAGGGTCCATTGGATCTCTTTAATAGGCTGACAGTTGCACTGGGCTGGTTAATAAAACATTCAACACAGTATCTTCAGCCAATATAGAAATGCAAATCCCACCAGAAATATTTTATTCATGAAACAGTAATTTCAGTTACTACCAAAGCAAAAAAGAAAAAAAAAGAAAGCAAAAAAGAAAAGAAAAAAAGAAAAAAAAAGTAAAAGAAAGGGGGGGGGGGGGGGGGGGTAGAATTTGCTTTGCAAACAAACAGTGCCATCTAGTGTCAGTCCCCGAAGAAATAAACCGAGAAATCTGAGAAGATCTGTAATTAATCCTTCCAGTGTCAAAATGCTACCTTTTGCTTCTCTATTCTTTGCTTTATTGGTAGAATGTCTCTTCCTATTTTGCAGTCAAACACAAATTAGCCTCCCTCTAGCTAGGGAACAATAAGTAAAATATGATAAGAAACTTGAGCATAGCTCTAATCTGAAAAGTAAGCAAGCAACTGATCTTTTGCTCGGCTTTGCTGTTAAATCTTTGTGTTTCTAACTCATGATAGAAAAGTAAATCAAAATCCTTTTTATATGAGTGCAAGTGAGCCAGTATGATGACAAGAGAGTCAGATATACTGTTCTACTCGTCTTCACAACAGACAACCGTATTCCAATTGCAAGATCTTTATTACTGCTGCTCTCATAAGCAGGACAACAGCTTTCTTCCTTTGCACAACACATAGGGAGCATCACCTGACTAATACATAAAATCACTGAGAAAGAGGGTAACATCAGAGCCTTCCTTCTCTCCCCCAGAAAGCAGCATTGACCTTCCATACATGCAGATGCCTCAAACTCCAGCTGGCTACAAGTCATTTTGAGTAGATGCTGCTTCTTCCAATATTGGCAAGGAAGTCCAGTGTACAGATTTAATACTACTACTTCAAGAAGGTGAAATTATAACATAAGAACAAATTCTGTGGGAAAAGAGAAAGCACAGTTCTATACCTGGGAAGGCTGATGAGAGCTGGCATCCAGACACATCTAAGGACTGCCAGGTGAGAAAGCATGCTTAGTGAAAACAGCATTGCTACACCAGAGCTGACACTGGGCTGAATTAACATCACATTATTCAAAATACATATTACAGAAGGACTTCACCTGCTGTAGGCTACTTTTTGGCTTCATTTAATAAATAAACATTTGTCAGTGAAGGGAGGAAGGAAAAAAAGCAGCACGAAGGTCTACAGCACATCAAGAGAATCAATGTACCCCAGACAAACACACCATCATGGGACTCACCAAATGGTTTCCTAAAAATACCTTTATTTGTAATCAGTGGGCAAAGGCTAGTGCTCCACAAATGGTTTTGGTTTTTTTTCCATAAAATCACAAGCATCAGGGCCATCAAGCAACATGCCACAAAACTCACAAGTTTCTTCCCTGTGCAGAGGATTGTACTAAAGTTCCTAACAGCATCAAGTGGAAGTTGGCAGAGAGAGAATCTAGTTAAGGAATTAACTTGATAGACAATTAAAATTTGCTGCTTGGTTGTCCTTGCCCAGTAACATCATCTCTTCATAAATTATCTTATGAGATGCACCTTACTGGTCAAACATGGGAGTGCTCTTTGAAAACAACACCCAAAGGTATTGCATTAAAAACCAAGGAAGTACAGTGTGCTTCACCAATCTGGCCTCCCAGGAATCTCAGTTAAAATGATCATCACCCCTTAGGTTAATTATAAATTAAGCATGTTAACTCCTGCCTTTCATGTTTTCCTCCAAGGAAAAACATGTCATCACGAGTAAATTTCATGGTGAAACAGAACTCCTTCTCTCTCTGTACGACCACACAAAAACTTAAAAAAAAAAAATATTCTTAAGATGTAAGTAAATGAGGGAAAGTTTTCTTCACTAGATCTAAGTTCTACTATTGCTTAATCTTTCATTAAAAGACTCAATTTAGGCACTGAATGCTAAATAATAATAAAAAAGTATTTTTCCTGCCTCAACTTTCTCCCATTCAAAACAGCAGTAGTAGAAATAAAGTACTCAAAACATCAAATGATGCCTCCACCTTTTTCTACCACAAAGCCACCAACGTGGGGAAACAAGTAAAAACAAATTAAAGACAATATGGAGCTTTCCTCTAGAAAAAAAAAAAGTTTATTTAATATTCAGCCAAGAAGGCAAAAATATCAGAAGTTATGAAAAAAGGGGAAAAAAAGACACAAGTATAGTGTAGTGGACTGATGACTTATTTCAACAAGGCTACAGTGTACATACACGTGGTACAGCAAAGGAATATTTATCTACAAAATGCTTTCTCAAAATTAAGATTGTTAATACATTGTCAGATGTTTCATATTCTAAATCTTAATGAATCTGTTTCACTTAGTGCCCTTTAAAACAAACCCCTTCAAGCCCTATTAGAAGAGAAACGTACTATTCACATTCCACAAACTAATGATTTTAAAAATTTCTAATGTGCCAACAAGATCAGGTTTATACTAAAGGCAAGTCTGTCCATGCAGGGTGCATGTGCACACATGGCATGTATAGACAGCAAGCTCCATCTGCAATGCAACTCCTAAGCTATACACATTTGTCTCAAGCACATTCTATGAAATTTTAAATATAAAGAAATGCTTTGCTTTACAAATTCAGCAGCAACAGTCCAATTGCCAAACTTTTAGCTCTATCTGGAAAGCTAAGGAAGACTGGCAATAAAGACACAGGTCTCAAACTCATCTTTTGACAAGTGCCTTTTATTATGCTTGTAGGCACATGAATATTTGACTGGGTAGATGCCAGAACTTGAAATAAGAGCTGTAGTAGTGGCAAAAAGCAGCTAGATGATGGCTGGCACAATTGTAGCTGTTCCCTCAGGTCAGCTTCTGCAGTAAGCTGGTACTTCTCAGAGCTGCACAAAGGAGCTCCATCTAATGACTTCCAGTTGCTTATGGCCTTAAATGTTTTGAAAGCTTAAGGGTAACCATCATTTTAACAATTACCTTAAACAAAACCTGAAGGATATATGCAATAGGAATGTGTATTTTCACTACTGACTGAACTAAAGCTAAATGAGAAAAGTGTTTAAAAATTTGTCAAGTTTCATACAACATATTTGTGCTTCCACACCTATTTCTTTTGCTTCTAATTTGAAGATCAGAATTACCAAAATCAGTATCAATTCTAAAGGCCTTAACAGGAATGAGTATTGTTTCTTGGACTGATAACAAATGCTGCCTGCAAATTTTACCTCTGGGTTACCATCACTACATAATACGGTCTGACTGGATTTTTATATTCCCCACCTATTTGCATGCTTCATACTTCAACTGTAAGCTTCTTACTGTTCTGACATTGTGCCTGTACAATGAACCCTTGGGGGGAATAGAAACACTAGCAGACAACCACACATTTGCTATGTTTAGGTAGTTACAATTTCATACAAGCTGGGATAGATTCTGATCAAAGTATATTGGTAAAATCTGGACAGCTTTCTACTACTGCATATTCCCAGTGTTTAAAGTTCCTTGTCCATTCTGGGTAACAGTTGAAAAAAAAACCACCTCTTTGAAAAAAAAGAAATCACAGAAACACAGAATTGTTTTAGTTGGAAGGGACCATTAAGGGTCATCTAGTCCAAGTCCCCAGCAATGAACAGGAACACCTACAGCTCAATCAGGTGCTCAGAGACCCTTCCAGCCTGACCTTGAGTGTCTCCAAGGACAGGGCATCTCCCCCCTCTCTGGACAACCTGTTCCAGTGCTCACTATAAAAAACATCTTCCTCTTTTCCCCAGTTTAAATCTCTCCATTTTCAGTCTTAATCACAATATGATGCCTTTGTAGGTGCAGGAAAAATAAATAAATAAAAGAGAAAAAAAAAGCTGCTTGTAGGTAGCTAGAATTTCAGAAACTCTTCAGTAGGATTGTCCCAAAACGAAGCCAGCAAACACACATTCGTGGTATGCAACTCCACTTCAAGCCACAAGATAGAGCCATTACCGCTGCTGCTGCAGCCCAGCAAGCCTGCACTGAGCACAAGTCCAAGGGTCACTGAAGTTTGGAGACTACAGTTTTCAGTATCTAAACAGAAATGAAACCCCACTATAAAGATGCGGTGCTGATAACACGGTATTGGTTTGATTATCTTATTTACAATGATAAAACAAACAAACACACAGCCTTTACCAAACAGTTTAATTCCATCATGATGCACGTCCACAGACCATCATAAGCAACCCTGCAACCTTGCATTTCGATGTATATACTCGCATAGAAATATCACTTCATTCTTGTCCTTTTCTTATGTTTCACCCAAGGTATTTGCTGCTGAAACTATGCCAGCAGCAATTGGTCCAATCTGGCATGGCCATATGTGCCTTTTCTTCACAAATAGGAATAATTGCTTGCTACACAACACTCCCTTCCCAGGGAAGTCTGTTCAGCATGGATGTGAGCATCAGAAACCACTGGCTTTGGTTGAGGTGTCATACTTTCGTTTTTATTTTTCCCCTTACATAATTATATTGCTATGGTATCTGAATACTTTAAATGATAGAACTGAACTATCCTTTTTTTTGATTCACACTGTTCCTCTGTAGCAGGCATGTAATAAGATGGAACAAGTCAGTTTTCTCTCCTCTGATATCACTCAATACAACTAGTGAGTTACAAATTACCCATATACAATACAATGCATGTTCATAGATGTAGCTGCCACTAGACACACCTCTGGACTGCAAGGTACTGATACAAGTAATTGTGCTCAAGACTCAACACAGTAATGACTGCAAGAAATGAAAATAATTTCCTTGTAGAGTGTGTTCTCATTTGACCAAAAAATTAAAAGCCATTTTTGGACTAACATTCCAAAGTGCAGCTTGGCTAAGCTCAAACCCATATTTTTTCAGGCTATATCTCTGATAATGTGCTTAAAAAAAAAAAAAAAAAAAAAAAAGTCCACAACAAATACCACTACAAACCAAAATATGTTCACCAATATTCCACAATTCCACAGCATTTAATAAGTAATAAGCAGGTGATAACCAAGTGTTTTGTCATTTTTTCCATACACTGCCCAAGATTAAAAAAAAAAAAAAAAAAAGAAACCTAGATTAGATATTACATATCAGAAATATGAATGCTGACTGTCTTCCAAGTAATGAGTAGACAGTCTTCATTCCTCACATTTACTACTCCTAACGTTTAGGTATGCTGCTGCGCTGCTGCTCTTCATAACTGCTTGAGTGAGGTCTAATTTGCAAGATCAAGACTCATATTCATTTTGATGAATATAAATGAAATGTACCAGCCCTAGTACTGCATTCACTTCATATTTTAAATATAGAACTTACTTACAAAGACACTATATTAAGTGATATAATTTTTGCAATTCATTTCACAGAGACTATTTATTTAAATGAAACATACAACTTCAAGATGACAGATAGATGTCCTCTCTTCAGCAAACATGTTGCTTCACACAGGACAAAAGTCCAAGCCAAGTACAATGGGACCCAGATGAGATTCCAATCCATTAATAAAGAACAACATTTAATTTTGAAAACTCACATCTGCATGCCTTTTGGAAGACCTGAGAACTTCAAGCAGCAAACCTGTAAGCTGATCCTAACCTGAAACTGCCAGTATCATTCCAAACTAAACATTTCCCTTCATCTATAAAAGTGAATTCATTTTAAAATACTAAAATCTGCTTTCTCTACAGGCCTGCTAAAGCTCTTAAAGAAACTCTACATGCTTTGCTTACAATCAAACAGGTCACAACACATTCAAGACAACATTCAGAGAGAACACACAAAAGCACTTTCATTTCAGCAAACATTTCCAACTTCCTGCCTTCTGTGGCCCTCCAGACAGCAGTTTTGAAGAGTCAAAATTACATTTCCTTTCCTTCTTCCTGTCCTCCTTTGAACTCACAACTGAATCATTTTGTTATATAGTTTCCAATAGCTTGTTATTTGTCTGGAGAATAAGCCAAAAAGATTCTCAAACACACACATACAAAATTAGGAAAAATGTTATTGCCTAGTAACTGGGATTACATAGGGAATTCAGTTGAAACATTTTGTTTTCTATTCAATTATTTTTTTTCCAAGCACAACTGGTTTTGGTTGTAGCATTTTTTTCAGTATTTTACTCCATCATTTGCTCCACTTTACTTCCTCAATCTTTTGCTGAATGTCATCCTTGGATTTGTAATTTTTATTGTTCCCCCATTATTATGATCTCCTCTTTCCTCTTTCTTATGCTGTTTTTGTTCTTCCTTCAATCACACAACTCCTAGTGTTCTGACACACTTCTTCCACACATGCTCATTTCTCCTCTTCCATAAAGAGTAACCAGTTCTGAACTCTCCCATTCCCTACTGTCTGGGAAGTGTAAGTGTCAATTCCCCTATTCTGGTTGTATACAGAAATAGAACAGCAATAAAAACGTTGACTGGGAATTCTCCTACACCTGAGGAGATAAATAACATTCACTCCTGGCCTAAAAATTGTTCTCTTTTGGAAGCCACTGTTTACCCAATAGGTCCATACACACTTCCTAGAAGGGAACAGCATGAAATCAACTAAAATTCTGATGCAAGTCTTTTTATCCTAACATTCCTCCAACTTTACAAAATTGCAGCCACCTTCTGCTAATACATTTTTGTGCAACTCCTCAATTTGGCAAAAGCACAGAGGAGTGACAGTCAGCTGGATTTCCTGGCTGCAGGTACAAACATTGGCTCCTCTCCCCTGAAGGAATAAACTGCCTCCAGCAACCTGAGAAAATTCACACTTTTCTAGCAAACGGAAAAGACTGCCAACATTTCTTTCTTTCTCCCCACCCTGGAGGTACTGAGCTACTGCCAATTAACAAAGCATTTCCCCATATTTTGTCATCCCTTTGAACCTTTTCAGGACTTTAGAGGAAACAGTTTTGTCTCTATGTAAATCTATTCAGTGAAAACTGTAGTCATAAAAAAAAAAAAAACAGGACAACTGCAGCAGAAGCCCCTAGATAAGAGAATCTTGTTAGTTTGTTTGTATTCATTACCTGAAAAAGTTAGTATTTAGAACATATCTGTACAAAAGCCAAGAATGATCTAGTTGCAATGGAAAGAAGAAATCAGGGAGAGTAAGATATGGAACCTGCTTTGGCTGGGGGGTTGGACTCGATCTCTTGAGGTCCCTTCCAACCCCTATGATTCTATATTAATTGCATATGAAATAAACTACGTTCAAAAATTCCCTAAAGTGGTGCTTATGTTGCTTTTCATGCAACTGCCCACATTGCTACAAGTTATTTCAAACGAATAATTTTCTATGCAGAGTAAACTTACACTATATTTTAAGTATTAATTCTCAAGTTCTGCTGGTCTTTCCTTGAGAAACGGGGCTAAAAGCTGAATATTATTCCTACAGCATAAATATTCCCAATGTTTAACGGCAAAGAAACAATTCAGAGCTGGGGCAAAGGGCAGAAGGTGACCAATCTGAGTGTTAATATGAGACAAAAAAGAAAAGCTTGTCTTCTACAGTTCAGTTTTCATCTATCCAGAAACACAGTAAAATACATGCAGAACTCCTCTCTCACCGTAGTCAAAAACATCCACTCAGTTGCCCGAATAACTGCATTATTACGTTAAAAAAATCTCATGGATGCTATCTTTACAAGATAGGTTAAAAACTCACAAAATCAGCTTCAAGTTTTCCCATTTCTTGTTTGTAGCTTCTCATTCGACTGCTGTACATTCCCCGACTTTGAGGTGGGATCTCTCGGACTTCAAGCTCCATCTGCTCAAGCTACCAAGTGAAAAAAGAGATATGTAAGTTAAAGTGATAATTAAAGCAAGGAAGAATTTCTAGTGGAAGGTGTCGCTGACCACAGCAGAGGAGTTGGAACTAGATGATCTTCCAACCCAAACCATTCTATCATTCTATGTTTCAACTTCATGTTCACAAATACCAAGAAATATATTTTCTTTATAAAGAAAAATGTCAACCCTGTAGACAGTACAGCGATAAGCTAGAAAAATCTTTACACAGCCTTAAGTCAACAAATTAATGACAAAATGGGTATTATTAACACTTAAAAAAAAGATTCTACTTAAACTTTTCTGGATTTCAGTTTCAAATGCAGTGAACACATATGTAAGCATTGTGCAGATGTCCTATCTCCACACAGTTGTGTTGTTTTACAATTGAATTTTATTTATTTTTGTATGCAAACACATTTTATACAGAGATATATAAATGTATAAAATTTTATCAACCAACAGCCTCTTTGTGTAATAAAGTAATTATTGTATTTTCATGCTTACTCAGCAGCTTCAAGTAGCCTGAGCTTTCTGAACTGGCTGCATAAATCTACATCCCAAATCTGCATGCAGGTATGCTAAACAATCAGATTTCAGAGTTTTAAAATGAAAATATTGTTCAAGAACTGGTACACACTTGAATGCATAAAGTGTCAGAGAATTTATCTGTAAAATGGTTTTGCTGTTTATTTTTGACATGCAGAACTTTAAGGGGCCTGAAACACAAGAATATGACATCAGGTTACAGAAAATCAAAAGGAGTTATAAACCAGGGCTGACTTGCCTGCTAATTACCTGCCCACTGGGTTAAGGAAACACCTTCACACAGTGCTGGCTCTTCAGGAATTCTGTTGTGCACAGCTAAAAAATTCCTTACCTGTTTTGAAAATCTTTCCAACTTACTTTAAAAAGATAAAAGAATTGGTTGCTATAAGTACCTGAAACAATATTTACTCACCTCCTACTGATCTCAGCTGAGCAATACAGAATTGGAATAGAAATGCCTTTCAATTAAGGTCCCAAGCTTCTGGTTACAGGTCTTCACAAGGGATAGTTATAGTTTATTCCTATGTAATCACTAGCTTACACTTTGAGATTTCATCCTCATAACATAAAAAAGCATCTGAATTTAATCAACTGAATTGCCAGATACTGGAAAGTCATTCAGCCTGGTCTATCCTGATTATACAAAATGGTATTTGATAATAAATTGTAAAGCTAACTTTAATTAAATAGTCAGTAATGAACTGAAACATACAAAGCCATTTCTAGATCTACCCAGCTCTTTGGTGCAGGCTTAACTTTCCAAAGGGGTATTATATATTAAACTCATAGCCATAGTGAATGGTTAATTTCTTATCATTTCACTTCAATAGACTTTATCTTGAATGTTCCATAACCATAGAAAACATTTCTCTTACATCTATAGTTATATGTGCAAGACCAGGATATTTTAATGAAATCTCAATTCTTTTCTATCAAATAAAAATGAAGCCATCTCTCAGATGAATACCACTTTTGCAGCAAGGATCAGACCACAGTTCACAGTATCCAAAATCCTCATTCTAAATAGTCAGTATCAGAGTGTAAAGTCTGAGAGACACCTGTGATTTTTCTGAAAGCATTACAGGCAGGGATGAAGAATCCATACTTGAGTTAACCAAAGTTTCAAATCTGAGTTTTGCTTGTTTGTGTGTGTGTATGTGTGTGTGTGTGTTAGCAAGAGTTTAAACAGGTATACTTTGAGGCTGCAGTGATAAATCTCCATGCCAGTACATGCTGAAGATAGTGGTCCAAGCAAATGTGAATCTAAATACAACCTCGTTTTATGCTTAAGTTTGTGTGACAACAGTCATCTTCCTTAAAAACTCAGCAAACAAATCTCGCAGCTGCTCTGGTTTGGCCTCACTCAAATACTGCCAGAATATACGAAGGAAATAAAGCTATTAAATAGCAACCAAACGAGGGCTATGACCATGGTGAAGGATGTGGAGGGCAGGAGGTTTGAGGAGTGCTGAGTACCCTGGGTTTGCTCAGCCCAGAGCAGAGGAGCTGGGGGAGTCCTCACAGGGCACACAGGGGCAGCACTGAGCTCTGCTCTCTGAGGACAGCATCAGGGTCCGAGGGAACAGCATGGAGCTGTGTGGAGGGTTGGGGGGTTAGGGAACAGGTCTGCACCAGCGGGCAGTGAGCATGGAACAGGCTGCCCAGGGCAGCAGGCATGGCACCGAGCTACTGGAGCTCAAGGAATACTTGAACAACACTCTAAGACATAGGGATTGGATTTTGGGTGGTCCTGTGTCAAGTCAAAGCTAACTCAATCCTTCTGAGTCACTTCCAATTCAGCATATTCTACAGCTCTGTGATACTCTGCATGGGATGCACAAATGACAGGATTTCTCTCCAGAAACCTCTTACTCAGAAGCTATGGTTTTACTAGGCAGCCTGGGAGTAATGTTTTGGTGTCAGTTCTGCATACAGATCAAATCAATTACGCCAGTGATGCTACCCAAACAAAGCAGACAGTGTTTCAAAACAATCAGTGGATAGTCAATGTAAATAAAATATCTCTAGAATAATGTTTATAATACTTGAGTTATTTCCTAACCAATCAGGAAATAAACCAAAACAAAATAAGCCAAGCTTTAATCAGACATGAAGAAAAAAGCAAACCAATGTCCAAAAACTATCAGTGGCAGAGAATTAGGATTATTTTGGTTTTCTAGCATATCCTTTCATTTAAAAGAGGATCTTAATCAGTTCTGTTATTAGAAGGTTTGTTCAAATTGATTTTAAACCCAAGCCCTGACATTAATCACAAACATCTAAGATAATTACTTAAAGCCAATAATTGAATTAAGCACCTGTCTAGCAGCATTAGCAACAAGATCTAAAACAAAAGCGTGAAAGAAAAGTCAGTATATGAAATCAAGATCATTAGGATGAAAATGCATATATAGAGATTTAGTTTTCACTCTCGTAATAAATACAGACGTAGATGAACTTTTTCTGACATAAAAAGAAAAGTAATGAACCATTAACTCAATTTCTGTTCCTTCCAATTTTACTTTGATTAGAGAACCAAATTTGAACAATTTTTCAACATAACACCCATGCTGCAATTTCCCTGTAGTGCAATGTCTTTTTTGCCATGTCAAGTTGCAGTGAAAAGGAGATGAAAAGCACTTCTACGTTCTTATTTCCCTTCAGCTTTTTGAAAATGAAAGTGCCCCAAAGGCCTTAACGTATCTTCAGAACAGCCTCATGACACAGACAGTAATTTCACTGTATTTCTCACTAAGAATGTTGAACGAGAGAGTTACAGCATTTTATCATCTTCAGGTAAGTCTGCAGTGGAGTTGCACCAAGATTCAGCTTTCCTGGTCCTATTTCAATGCTCTGCGTACAAGACTAAGAGACTAAGAGATCAACCTTGAGACTAAAAGCACCAGGCATATCAACACATTAAAAACCTTTTTCTTTCTATGCCACAAACTTTAGAAACTGATTTTCAATATTACCACTCAGTAGTCAAATCACTAATTCAAGGTATTCAGTGTGAAGAACTGTCACACTAGTGGAACCAATTTCATTTCCTTATGCCAAAAATCAGATTACATTTCTGACGTCAGATAGACCAAATAAGTTACATTTGCAAACAAAAAACAAAAGCAGCTTTAGGCAAAGAATTATTGGATATGGGGAAATAAAATCCATCTCAATTGTCACCTACACCTTTGCGCAGCTATTCCACAGCTACAAAACTTTATTTTTATACTCCATCCACTTGGAATACAAGACAAGTTGTACTGGAAACAAAACAGAAAAAGACATAGGTGCTTCATGTACATTGTTTTCTTCCATCAGTGTGGACCACTAACTAATGTTCAGTTAACATCTATGCTCTTCTCAGTAACTCAAACTACTTTTAGTCCTTTGACATCAAACAGCTAAATACCTTTTGTCTCACTTGAAAACAAGTCTTATTACAAGATGATTGGACAGATTAAATCAAGCAGACTTATGGGTCCAAAAACATATATTAGATATGGAAACATTTAGTTCATTTTTTAAAGTATAAATCCTTATCCACAACTCGAAGCCTGAAGCAACTTATAGTAGCTTGCAATGATAATACAAGATTTAAATCACTTAACACAAGATAACTTTTTTTTAATACATTCCTCTCTAATATTTCATATTCTATTACACTACTATTAAGAACTTTTAGGGCATCGTGCAAGTTAAATGTTACCACTAATGATAACTGCTTTTCCCAGCAATTTACGGTTAGCTTGCAAAAAGCCACAACGTACCAGTTCCCTTGCTTCTTCAAGCTGCTTCTCAATGTTTGCAACCATCTGCTTCTTCTCATCTGAAAAACAGTTTTGAAGATACCACTATAATTGTGTTCTTGCCATGAAAAATATATACTATTATTATATATACACTATATAGCTGGTAAGTTAGAACTTGTCAAGGGATTCATTGTGTGACATAAACACATACTCCAACAGTCACATTTGCAAATTAAAAAAAAGAGGGAGAAAGAGAGAATGGAGAATGCTTGGAGCCTTTCTGCTTTTCTTGTCCAGTGCTTGCTAGTTCTGAAAGCAACTGTCAGCTGTAGGAGTTCTGCCTTAGTAGGTATATGCTGGCTGTACACAAATTCATATGAAAAAGCATATTCTGAAGCCAAACAGATAAACATTTATGGTTTAAAGACTTATCCTATTTATTAGAAACATTTAAGATGCAAAAGAACAAGCATTCCAATTACAGTGAATCCAGGAGCAGAAGATTAATGACATCTGTACTCCTTTCCTCCTTACACGGAGTCTAAAACCCTGGTCCTTTTGCTTCAACAAGAAATAATGAAGTGTCACAAGAATCACAAAAAAGACCACCTTACAATAGCAGTAAAAACATAATTTAGTAATAAAAGTTGAAAATAAAAAAAAAGAAAAAAATACTATAGTCTGTTATATGTAGTAATAAGGTAGAAATCTGTGGATGCCAAGGCAGTAATCAGTAACAGAAGTCTTGAAACATAAAGCAAAATGTGCCCTTGAAAAAGCCTCCCTTAAAAACAACAGAACTAGTCCACAAGGACTATTTTGCTACAGAGATCTTGACAGAGCAATCCCAGTGTAAGCAAGCTGAATTTCAGGTGAGTCCTCTTATTAGCATTACAAACACCCTGCATTACATTTGCATAGGCCTACCCATCTATCTTCAGCTTCACCAGATCGAGTCTCTACCACCTCTTCTAATTCTCTTTTACCCAGTACACTCAGCACTCATTGAGGGGTAACACACGGTCTATCCTTCTACAGTTACATACACTGGAGCTCTGCCTTCAGGGGGATCAGGTTCAGGATCACCTTTCCACCTAAAACACAGTGCAGAGATCTTTGCAAACAACAGACATGGCATGGACTAGAAAAACCATCTTTGAAGGATTCACCATCCTGTGTGTGGCAGCTTCTCAACAACAAACTATACAACGTGGGTTATCACCCAAGAAGCTGCTATGGCACTGTGGAGAAATGAGCAACTCATTTCCAGTCCAAACTGAGACTATTACCTGGTCCTTGACTAAGCGAGAATTCCTCTCAAAGAAGCCCAAGTTCTCAAGAACAGACAGTTGGAATGTTAGCACACTCTTGAGACAGGAGAGGATAAGCACGTGGCCCAGTGACAATGAGGTTCGCTGGAAGCTAAAAGAGACTCCATTTTGACTCGATGATATCCTGCATGAGCAAATCAAGGTGTCTGTAGGTTGCAGCAGTAAGAACTAAACAGAACGTCTCAAATAAAACATGGTCAGACAATGATACCCTCTGAGTAATGAGAACTCTGCCAGCAAAGCAAGTGAGAAGGAAGCACTGGAATCCTTTGAAAAATAAAATGTTAGTGCTCACCTTTAAATCCTCACAGAGCTTCCCTTCCCATCCTTGAAAGAGGCACAGAATTTCATCAAGTTATCCTCTCTACTACCCTGAAGCCATGGAAAAAGACCATCTTCCTTGGCAATCTTGAATTCACACTGCCATGTCCGGCAGATTCTACTACAGCAGATGAGGGAGATTTTTGTTTCTGTGCAGCACTTTACATTCTCTTCTAACAACGTCTTTCATAAATTTCCCACCAGATTCTCACAACAGCACTCAAACCAGAAAAATTAATGGCTAGACATTTATCTTCTGAACATAACTAAACCCAAGAGAACCTGCTACTTCTTTGTCCATACATTTCAATTCCCCTACTCAGCTTTCCAAAACACCTGGAAGCATGCAAGATGCCAACGGACCAACAGAAAAACAATATAAGAGATAAAATGCACAGTACCATTTTATTGAAGTTGAAATAAAATTACAAATACAGCAGCAGAAAATAAATGTACTATAGCAATTTCAGTACATCCCTGAGTTCTACTGGATTACAGTTTTCATACACATTAAACAATTTTATATTCCTTAATTTCAGGGGGGGGGGGAATATTATTATTCTGAAGATATTTCATGCTGTTCAAATTCTGCATATAGTTATTATTACATGAGTTACCTAGCATTTCACTGAATACCCAGTTACCCTATTGCTGGGCCCATTAAAGCCCAATACAGTCATTTACACTCACCAGATGATTTATTGCACATAAAAATACAAATTCCTCTGCCAACTCAACTGCTATTAGTGTGATTTGAGTATTAAGCTTCTGATTCTCTGTGCTATTTGGACAATGGTGATGTTTTCCATTGCCAGTACATGAACACTGCAAGGAATCTGTAACAAAATGTTAATCAGCCATTGAACTCCAGCCCTACAGAAACATCCCAACTCTTTCTTTAGTCCTCAAAATGCATAACATAATCACCTGCATCCACTCTGGATATTTAAGCAACTCTTCCACCTAGGACTGCCAATACTTCTAGGCCTGCTGTTGATGCCAGCAAAAGAAGCATGAAATGCTACAGCTGGATTCATTCACATAGCTGCAGTTCTAATGCTATGTTCAGGAAACAACCACTATTTTTCCACAGTCAGAATGCCCACAGAAATGGAGGACATGACATCCACAGGCTGACATGCTCAGAGACTGCACAGTAAGGGAAGCTTGCTGCAGATCTAGTAGATCAGGACAAACAAGCTGTGATCCAATTAAACATTCTTGTATTACTGGTGTGTTACCCTGCTGTGTTTTATAGCTCCCAATCTGCTTACTTAATTTCTTCTAGTACACTTCCATCATATAAAATGCTGAACATTTTTTTTATATGCATAACTTTTAATTCAGAACTGGTAATATCTCCTAGAAAAAAATGAAAAACAATCTTCCACCAAAGATATCTAAATTCAGAATGTAATTTTTGCTCCTGCACTGTCAGACAGAATGCTCTTAAGAAAATGCTGCACTTGGCTTGTATTAACTTCACTGGTCAAATAGGCAAACAACGAGTAAGTATGAAGAATGGAAAAAGAAACTAAGGAATCTGAATAAGGATTGCAAAGAATCCTGTATGTGTACGCAAGGTTGTATCACTTTAGTAAATGCTGGCTTTATTTATAACATTTTCCCCTGTTCTTTGTTTTGCCCTTGCATTGGGCATTGTTAAAGAAAGGCAGATAATCTACAAGTGTAGAAAGGTAATGCACGTCTGACATGAACTTAAAATGAATGAAGTTTCATTGCTTGTGGAATCGCTTATTTTTATTAGCACATGCCGAGGAAGAAACCAAATGACAAAGAACTTCAGTTTGCAGTCCACCTGCAGATTTCACTACGCTGGCTGAGGTGGTTTACATGTTCACCTAACACCACTTTGCCAGAATTTACTGTCCAACAGTAAAGACAAAAGGAACAATACATGGATTTTTTTCTTCTTCTTTGGGCTGTAAGATTGGGTTCCAGAGGCATCATAAAGAGCCAGCAGTGAAACAGAAACAGCAAACACCATTACAGGGATATAACAGTAAATTAATGGTAGAATTTTCTTCAGTTAAACCTGACATACAGTGCTTCGACTGCCCAGTAGCCAAGATGCAGGTATCACATATCAGCCCTCCAATCAAAAAACATCACCACACAGAGGCTATTATGATGTAAAAGGCTAAATATCCCAATCTGTACTGAGAACATTTTCTCTCAGATAAAGCAATTAAAACTGATATAAACGTTTGGTCAAACACAAGACAGATGTTTCTCAACAACACTGAGGAACATTAAGAAAACACAGCAGTCAATGATCTTCACTCTCCAAAGACCTGCAGCAGCATCCCAGGAAATCTACTTAAATACCATTTCTCAATTTAAAACATTTTATTTAATTCTCCAGGCGGTGTTTGGCTCAGCAGAAGATATTTCTTCCTCAGACGTTCTACTGTCCCTGTTGCTTATTGTTTCTGCAGTACCAGAGCGTCCTTGTTACACTTCTTGCTGAACTATTTATGCCTTTGTGACAACAGGATTGTTTGTTGAGCCAGTATCCTTCTAGAACGTAAGACAGCATCAAGCCCTGTCAACACTGAATGCAGGAATATTAGCAAAATAGTTAACCAGTATTTCTCCATTTCAACTGCACATGAAGCTTACAGCAGGTCCATCTTGGGAAGAAGAAGGAAATAAATCTGTCACTAGACTTCAGGAGATCTCTGTATTATTCAGGAGTAGCACAAGTCCTTACACTTCTCATCCTGCTTCTTCCAGCGTGGAGGAAGAAGGCCATCAGTAATCTCTCTCAAATCACTGCTGCTGAAAAATGCCACCTCACGTGCATCTCTCCTCACGTCCCCCTCCCACCTTGAATCATAATCCTCTTTCTGAGGCTCTCCAACCATCTCCACAAGAACTAACTGGAACTTCTGGTGATGAAGAAGTTTTGATCTTGCAAATATTCCTAGTAAGAAACAAGGGAAAAATGTGCATTTAAAATATTTCTGCTTAAAGTGTTCAGCATAGTCAGAGTTGTGTTTTTGCCTAGCCGGGTGGTAAAATGCCTCTACTAGCTAAGACTGCAATTTAGTTTAAAGTCATAAATGAACATTTTGCAGAAGACAGACAGAACAGTTCTGAAAACTAAAGCACTCTATCCATAAATGTACAGAGCAAAAAGAAGCTATAATAAAGCAAGGCAGCCTAAGGTATTTAAGACCAGCCTCAAATACTAACATGGAAAATATAGCTCTTAAAATAATAAATTAGCTGTTGTATTATCTAGGCCATTCAGCTCAATACCAAACTATTGATCCAAAAGGGAACATGCATTCCTTCTCCTCTGAGAGGATAGTAAATTCTAAAAAACAAAACAAGAAATCACCAGAAAAATATATATATATATTTCTAATGGCCATTCAAAGAATCATGATTTCAAAGCCTCCTGCTTCCAAGCTACGTAACCAGTGAAGACAGTGCTCCTTATTAATTTCATATTTAACCTCCAAAGTCTCCCTAGTGTATAAGGAGGCTGACTTCGAAGAGAGGATTGTGGAAATCCACTACAAGCAAAATATTCTTCCAACTACAAAAATGATAGTGATGACTTCCTTAATCTATATAGTTAGGAAATCAAATCTCCATTTCTCTTCAACAAGATGTCTTTGAAGCGCTAGCAATTTTCAAAACAAAAGGCATGGTTGTATGTACGATCTTTTCCTGTACTCACAAGAGCTCCTTATACCTACCCTGCTTAAATACGAACAGCTCTTTTTGAGGCAGGAGAAAAAGAAATGCTGCCTAGATCAGGTACATCACAGTAGTAAAGAATTAACTGTGTCTCTTCAGCAGGTAGCTGTAGAGGCTATTTGCACGTTCAATAATACTTCCAGGTAATGTCAATTATATCAGTTCTAAATCTCAATCACAGGAATGCAATCTCATAAGTACCTACAGACTGTGACTGAATTATGCCCTGATATCTTCTTTTGCTTTGCTAAGTCAATGATGAGGCAAAGCCTCCTGTCCTTCCACCATGCCTGTGATGATGCACTGAACCCCAATTTATCAGAACTCCTATTTATTAGAAGACCTTCAAATGTCTTGTCACAGAACTAGATATAACCTCCCAGAATCAAGCTTGACAAAGTTCAAAAAGCATCTGGACAATGCTGTCAGAGGCATGGTCTGATTTCTGCACGGTGCTGTGTGAAGCCAGGAGTTGAACTTGATGATCCTTGTGGATCCCTTCCAACTCAGGATATTCTGTGATTTTACGATTCAAGAATCAAACAGATGTTTACTGAAACATGGACATGGTTTAGTAAGAACTATTGGTGACAGGTGGATGGTTGGACTGGATGATGGCATAGGTTTTTGCCAATCCTGGTGACTCTAAGATCCCTGTTGATTCATTTAAAATGCATTTTGGACCTCTGAACTTAATAATGCACTGAGATTTGATGTTACGGTTGATCACCTATCTCAAATTCTCTTTAGAGAACTTAGTTCATCGCTTCACCACCTTAAAAACAAGACGTTACACTTAAGTCCTTCAGTCACATAGAGAAGCATACCACCAGCATGACTTTGACTCCCTCTTCATATTATACCCACTCCCACGGTCTAAGCATCCTAAAACTTTGGGAAATCTGCACAGAAAACAGAGGCAGAGAACCAGATGCAGAGGTTTCACTGAGGTGAGCTATGTGAGGAAGAGACGAGGAACCCAACTTCTCTCCGTCTCATTCTGGTGCACCACCTTAGAGCACTGATTCGTACGTGTTAAATTCAGCTACCTGGTTACTGTCTCCCTCACACGAGCAGACACGACTGCAGGGATACAACACGCATAAGACCACGAGCACAGCAGCGGGTGACAAACACCCTGAAGTGCACAAGCACCGATTTCTTTGAGTCACCACGGCTTCAAGTGCTGTAACAGCAGGCAGCCAAAGCGCTGATTCGGATTAAACCGCGCGCAAGCTCAGCCTATGCACCTGCTCCGCCTAACCGTGAGCGAGGCCCGGCCCCGCAGGCACGAAGCGCGGCTCACAGCCACAGCCACCGGCCCACTCCGTGCAGCCGGCAACTCCCGGCCCCGCCGCTCACCTCCGAGCAGCTTGGGCACCCTGCCGATCCTGCCCGTGATGTCGGCCGTCAGCACGGCGAAGTCCTGCTCGTAGCTCTCGAAGTCGGACGACATGGCGTGGGTCGGCCCGGCGGGACAACGCCGCCGCTCCCCGCGCGAAGCCGCTTCCGCGTTGTGCTCCCCGCAAAGCCGTCCCCCACCGCCGCGGGTTCCGGCGCACTGCCCGCCCCTCAGCTGCTGTTTCCCAGCGGGCCCCAATAGGGAGAGGACCGCCTCCGCCTCACGGGTTGCGCTGGGCGGGCGGCCCCGCTCGCCGCCGCCTCTCGGGGCGGGGCCGAAGCCCGGCGGGCCCCGACGCCGGCCCTTCCTCTTCCCGTTCCCCTTCCCGTTCCTCCCGGCGGGACGGAGAGTGCTGAGGGAGCCATGCGCGGCGGCGAGGAGGCGTCGGGTGGGCGGCGGTAGCGGCCATGGGCGGCCCCGGGTCGCTGCGGGAGTTGCGGCGGCTGTGCCACTGGGGGCCGCTGGTGGCCCTGGCCGTGGTGATCGTGTGCTCCGCCACCGCCATCGCGGACGCCGTGCTGTGGTACTGGCCCCTGGACACGGCTGGAGGGAGCGTCAACTTCATCATGCTCCTCAACTGGACCGTCATGATCCTTTACAACTACTTCAACGCCATGTTTGTCGGCCCCGGGTACGTCCCGCTGGGGTGGACACCGGTAAGCGCGGCCTCGTGCCCGGGCTGGGCTGGGCTCGGCGGGGCAGGGAGGGGCGGGGGAGGGTTGTGCTGAGCGGTCACGTGCGTTTGCTGGCGGTGTTGGTTCCTGAGGAGGTCCACGAGGAGCACCCGTACTGTCTAGGAAGGGTGAGACAGATGGGCTTGTTCGACCTGGAGGAGAGAAGGCGATGGGGAGACCTCGATGCAGCCTTACAGTACTTGAGGGAAGCTTGGAAGCAGCATGAGACTGACTTTACACGAACAGATGAGGAGTGGCTTTTAACTATGACTTAAGTAAGATGTTAGGAAGAGGTTCTTTGCCCAGAGGTCCTGGCACTGCTGCCCAGAGAGGTTGTGGCTGCCCCATCTCTGGAAGCATTCAGGGGCAAGTTGGATGGGGCACTGATCTGGTAGGGGACACCCAGTCCACATCAGTTAGCTGACCAAGGACCTTCCAGCCTCAGCCATTCTATGACTGTCAGTGCAGTGTTATAAGACAAGGTAGAAGTTTGTGTTGCCTTTGCTTCAGTAACCTCTGAGAAGAGGAGTAGTCAGGGGCCAGAGCCATGCAGACCCAGCATCTTTGGGCAGCTGCCCAGATCTGGAGCTCAGGGCTGTGATGCTCAGATTAGTAATAATCACACTCCTACCTGTGGAGCACTTCTCAAAACAAAGTGTACTGTGGAGAGTATCTAAGTGAAGTCCCAGCAGAATACCTGAATGCTCTGCTTGGCCCAGTACTAACTACTTGCTGTCTACAAGTCCATCTCATCTTTCTGCGCAATTTTTTTTTTTAACCTGTTCTTTTCCTGATGATAATGGCCCCATTTGGGCTTATATTCTCAGATGTTCACTATGAAGCCCTGCTTGCACAATTGCTATTTCTCCAAATTGCTTATTTGTTTAAGCAAGCAGCACTTTCAACAGTGATGGTTATGTTGATAGTGGAGAAGCTTCTTTTATTTTTTGTTTTGGCTTAGGAGGGTTGGGTTATGGAACACACCCTGTCAGAAGAAGGCAGATATGCATGAGGCTGTACAAGTGCCAAGATATGTTGTCTGTAGAATTATGTATTCTATGTAATAAGCCCTTTTTTCTATTTAAAGGAAAAATCTCAGGATTGCATGTATCTCCAGTACTGTAAAGTGTGTCAGTCTTACAAGGCACCACGTTCACACCACTGTCGAAAGTGTAACAGGTACAGTCTCTTTAAAATTGGTTTCTGTTTGTACAAAAAGCAACTTCTTTGCTAATGATGAGCTATTAAAATAAATTCATTCTGGTCTTGTACTGTATATGTTTAAAAGATTTCCCTGTGAACACTGCTTCAGATTCTTCCAGTTTCCAGTTGTATGACTTTGTGTTCTTACTGTGTTTTAGTTAAAGAAAAAAAATAACCTGCCTTTAACATTTTCTTTTTAGCTGGAAATAATTTCTCTTGGGAACTTGTCAGTATTAAAACATTTCAGTAGTGCTTTGGTGAGATGAGCCTGTGTAAATATCTAAAAATCTTTCAGTCCTTTTTTTAAGTTCTGAATCCAATCCTCAAGTTAGTAGTAAAGCCTGTTCTGCCATTTTTCCTAATGGAATAACTTGTTGATTAGAGGGGAAATTTTGTACTGTTTCTTACCATTCACTTCAGGGTTTCTTTTTTTCAGGAGAGGTCTACTTAAGTGAACTGGTAAACTTTTTGGATCAACTTAAAAAGTCTTTTCCTTTTTATGCATTAGTCCTCCAACAGCTGTGTTTTGAGCTGATGTTTTTAAGTTTGTATTATAAATAGGAGCACTGGAATTTAGTGTGTCCTGAAAACAGCAAGCTGCTTGTGCTGTCTGCAGTCCAGGCTGTAGATGTGTTTATCTTTTTACTGGGTAGGTCTTCTGAAGGACTGCTAGAGCAGGTGGTAAGAGGGTATTGCACCGTGCACATTCACTTGTTGTTGCTATAAATACTAGAGACCCTATCAGTGTGCTTTCAGGAAGTAGGAACTGAAAACAGCAGCGTTGCAATTTGCTGCATCATTCTTGAGTTTTAAAATAAGTCTCCTTTCTCTGAGTAACAATCCTTATGTTGAGGAGATATCAGAAAATCTCTGCAGATTACTGTGATTATCTTTAAAAAGCAACATCTAGTTTATTTCACTAAATTAAAAGAAGAAACTAAAAGACTGCAGCACAGTCTCCAGATTGTTTTTCTGAAGTGTTTTAAGAAGTTACTGCCTCCTCAGCACTGGCCAAAATAATTCATTCTGCATGTATTTCTAGACTATAGCAGTGCAACAAATTAGTTAATGTAAATCACAACTGAAAATCTTCTGTGCAGTGGCAGTTTTCAGTCCATGAATGAATTAAATTCTGGTGGCCCTTGTGAATGGGATGAGGGTTCTAGCTAAGATTCAGAAACTTCTTCAGAAACAGTTGAGCTGATGACTGTGATCAAATGTTCAAAATCTTGTGCAGCAACAGCTGAGCATATGCTAACAAAAAAGTGTTAATTCTTCAGAAGGTAGAAACTGAGGTTCCTGTTGGGAATATACTAGCTTAAAAGATAAATGAGGTCAGTAGTTCCAAAACAATTAACCATTTTCAGAGGAGGTGATGTTTGTGTAATTCAGCCTTTGTTTATCACGTACCTTAGGTCTGAAAAACTGCTATTAGGAAGTGGTGTAAGGTTAGTACATAGCAATTAATGAAGTCTTCAGAGGGCTTTCTAGAAAAAGCAAGAGGTGTTTAGTGAGAAGTCATGCCTCTTGGTGTACCTTTGTGTTTTCTTTATCCAGGGGATAAAGAAATCCAGGGGATTTGATTTCTTGGTGTGCTTATTTTTTAAAGAATTGGCAGTAATATTAATGGTTAATTATTAAACTTGTAGCTCTTAAAACTTGCCATATCTCTGCGTGTTGGCTCTGAAATATGGTGTTTATTAGCAACTATTAAGTTTGAATAAAGAGGAAGATGGGCAACTGGTGTGACTCAGACCTTCTAATACTTTTTGTTTTGCTTTCTTTTGTTCTGCAGTATAAAATAATATTTAGAATTTAAAACAACCCGAAGCACTACTTTATTCATTTGTTAGAAATCGATGTGTCTAAGCAATTTAGTGGAGATTAAGTTGTAGCAAGTTAGCTGTCCTTTCCTTTGATTTTTTTTAACATCATTTGTGTCCTCTGTATTAATCACTATTTATTATTTACAGGTGTGTCATGAAGATGGATCACCACTGTCCTTGGATCAACAACTGTTGTGGTTACCAGAATCATGCATCTTTCACTTTGTTTCTCTTCTTAGCACCACTAGGATGCATTCACGCATCTTTCATTTTTGTAATGACTATGTACACTCAGCTTTACAACAGAGTAAGAAAACATAGTTAAGTGCTTAAAATGTTCTTTAAGTTGGATGAGTTATTTATTCCTGGGAATATGGGACAACTTGGTCTCCTGAAAAGAAGCACGTGTAATTCCTTTCTGTTCTTTCATCATGTACCAGTTTGCTCTTTGCATTTTGAGAAGTATATTCAGTATTAGGTGAGGGATTAAAAAAAAATGTTTGGTTCTCCCTCCACCCCCATTTTTGTGTTTTTATTTATTTATTTATTCTAGTTGCTTGTCGTAGTCACAAGGAGTTTGCTAGAGTTTTGCACTGACTGGAGGCTGATCATGAGTAGCACTTAGTGTATAGAGAGACAAGGTGTGTTTTGGCTATCACAAGAAGTAGCTGTTCTTTATTTCCAATACACAAGCTTAATGCTATTTATTTTCTTTTGCTTTCCACTTTTTAGAATCATATCACTTTCTTCAAGGATATGATACGTTATATGTTGGGAGCTACAAGTAAATTGTGTTGAATTTATTTTAAAAATAGAAAATTTACCTGAACTAACAATGAGGAAAATTCATTGTGGAGTACATCCCTCATTCCAGATCTGTGGTTAAGATTCTGAGCTTTGATTATTTTTTTTTAACCTTTGTGGTTGCATTGAAAAGCTTGAAAACATTAAGTCAATCTAACAGATAACAGCTCTGTGCTGTATTTGCAGAGCATTGAGAATTGCTACTTGCAGAAGCTTTCAGAGGAGATCCTAAACCATTTCCATTGAAAGTGGCTACTGTACTGTGCACACATTTTCTCTCAGAAATTGTTGAATGTGTTCCATAGTGTACCCAGAGTCTAGATTTTTGCTGCAGATTTTAGGCCTGATTTGTTGTGGAATTTGCAAGATAGTGATTTTTTTATTTAGCTTTCTATTCAAGAAAGCATGAATAGGAAAAATTAGAACAAGAAAAATATTTTGAATATATAGATATTCAATACGAATATATATATGTATATTCACAGATATATATATTTGTGTGTTTATATATAAGAAACAACATATAGATAGATAGATATAGATATATATAGATACCAAGAAAATTTTGTCAACTTCTATTGTAAGCCTATCAGAAGTTGAGCACACACCCTCAGGTACAGATCATTTGTAGATAACTAGTTTTGTTTCAGCAATTAGAGTGTTCCAGGCCTGAACAACAATGCTTTCCCTTCGCAGATATCTTTTGGGTGGAGTTCTGTGAAAATTGACATGAGTGCAGCCAAAAGAGACCCTCGAACCATTGTTCCCTTTGGACTGTCTGCATTTGCTGCATCTTTATTTGCCTTAGGACTTGCATTAGGAACAACAATTGCCGTTGGTATGCTGTTTATTATTCAGGTAAGCTTATAACTTCTGTTACAAACAAATTAATGTCATGTTTGCTGTTTTGTTGCTGGTATTGATTGCAGGGAAGAAACAATTCTGAATTGAGATAGGAGCACTTCTTTAGAGCTAATGTTGCTGTGTTACTTCTCAAGATTTTTAAGTTGCTTTCTCCTTCTTATGACTTTGTAGTGAAAATCTAATAATTAAAAAAAAGATGAGATGTGCTATGTAAATTCTGGAAAAAGCAAAATAACCAGTACTTGGTTTTTTTAGGAGTCTTGTCCCTATCTCTGAAAACAGGAATAAGTATTTCTGGTACATTACTTGAAAAGTCTGAGATCTTTGGAATGAAAAAAAATACACAGTTTTAGCATAAACCAAAATATTATATGGTATCTCACTAAGTGTGTAATTCTGGAGGGTAGCATTAGTGTGCATCTGTGCTGAATGTTAGTTTTGAATTTTTTACATTTTTTAGTTTAGCTTATAAGTGACTATTCTTGACTATTTTGTTTAAATTGAGTCTAGCTTGTTAAATGAAGTTTTCTTTGCCCAACTAATGTATTTCTGCAGAAAATAAATGCTTTATTCATCAAACTCTTTTATTTAATTTAGATGAAAGTGATTTTGACAAATAAAACTTCAATCGAGTCCTGGATTGAAGAAAAGGTAGGCTTTTATTACATAGCCTTGTTCTGTGTTATTGATGAAGTTTATTCTCTGTATCTTTTAATTTCTTGTTTCACCTCTCTGGATTTGAACCAGAGGTATTATTGCAACACTCATTTAACGTGAGAAATTCAGAGTGACCCTGATAAAACACTTGTTTTTAGGGGACTTTGCTTATCTACCCAGAATATAAGGAATTATTTTCATTTTTAACTTAAGCAGTCTTTGTTTCTGCTACAAAGTTTTGTCCATCTGTATCTTTAATTGTCCAACTTCCCTAGCCGATCTAGACATCTTATTTTGGCTCATGGTTTTCTTCACTTCGTACTTCTCTACTTAAGAAGAATTCCCTTTATTTTAAAAGAAGTCCTAAAAACCAATTTGATAGTCCATCTCATCTTCTGAAATTTCTCACTGATATTTTTATCTCGAGAGGATTTCACAATATTATTCGAAAGAAATATAGCATGGGAAAAGCAAAAGTTGGCTGATAAGAAAATACTTTACTGCCACCAAGCTACTTTGTACAATATCACAAACATTTTGTTATTATCTTTATGTCTTGTTCTGTGTCAAATTGTTGGTAGGATCTTGAGTATATATGAATACCTAGACATTGCAATTCTTTTTCCTTGCATAGTCTCACTTAGCTGAATCATATTCCTTAGACCTTTGAGTAATTGGAAAGTGAAACTCTGTTACAACGTTACAATTAAATGTAGAATAATCTGTAGAAAATTTTGCCAAGTATAGACTACTAATATATCCTTTCTGAAGACTTAACACAGACTTCAATGTACATATGTGTGTTTAATAAAAAAGATTACAACAGAGAACAAATTCTTCGATTGTTCCACTAGGTGTCACTATTACTGAAAGAATGAAGCATTCACTTATACAGAAAGTATCATATTTAAAGCATGCCTGCATACTCAGTTCTTTGAAGTGAGATATAATCCAGTGTGTTCAACTGAGAAATAGTGAGGCATCAGCCTTTAAGAAAGGCATAAAATAAAAATTAAGTCATGGAGTGGATTGAACAGAGGTATAGCCAGCTGTCTTTGTTGTTAAAGAGTAAGTCAGGAAAACAAACAAAGCCACACTTCTAAATGCTACAGTTGATTCATCTAGTCACAAGTAGTTTTAAAAGCCTGGGTTAGCGTGGTGGGAATTTACTTCTGTTGTCCCAGAATGGTCACCTTTGGGGCTCATGGATCCACACAGGGCCTGTGTGGCCTTCCTAGTATTTGCTGCTCAGCTGTAGTTCGTAAGATGTGTTTTATGTGCTATATTTCTTTATTTCCAGGCCAAAGACAGAATCCAGTACTACCAAACTGATGAAACCTTTATTTTTCCATATGATATGGGAAGTAAATGGAAGAACTTCAAACAAGTGTTTACATGGTCTGGGATTCCTGAGGGAGATGGCTTGGACTGGCCAGTAAGAGAAGGCTGTCATCGATACAGTTTGACGGTAATTGATCTTCGATGTTAACTCAGGTTAATCTCCCCCATTGTCCCCTGCCTTCCTCTGCAATAATGTACCAGATTATTTAAAATTAACTAAAATAAACTAAGAAGCAGGAGTTCTGTTGGATTTTCTGCCATTTTTGATAGACTGACATGCTTCTGTGAGTGTTTTTCAATGCTAAATACGTTTCCCTGCGTTTAATGGTTTCAGTACTTCATTTTGTGTTGAATGCACAAAAGTCTAAACACCGCCTAAATTTTTATTTGTAATCATTTATAGGTAGAGCAGCTGAAACAGAAAGCAGACAAGCGAGTAAGAAGTGTAAGTATTTTTGATGTTTGTGGTATGAAATGTGACTTAGAAATTTCCTTATAAATAAATGTAAGTAATCACTGATACTGTTTCCTTTCATTATCTTTAAACCTAGCAATTGAACAAAAGCTTTGTGTTTCCACACAAAGTGTTCTGCAGCCTCTGTTTAATTAAACTTTAAATTTAGCTTTCTTTGCATTTGCTCTTTAGTTTCGACACCTAATAATAAAGATGACTGCTTAGTTGTTAATCTAGAATTTTGAGTCTCTTTCACAACAGTGGTCATTTATGCTCAAATCTAATGGGATGATTGAAGTGATTTTTGGTATGAAACAGGCAGCAAGGCCATAACTCCTCACAGTATAATACATTGCAACATTCTGTTCATATCTGTAGGTGCGGTATCGAGCCATAGAAGATTACAGTGGTGTCTGCTGTCCTGTGACTAAAGGTGTTAAAACATTCTTCACAACACCATGTACTGAAGAACCTAGAATTGCACTGAGTAAAGGGGATCTGATTTTAGCCACAAGAGGCTTAAAGTTAGTGGCTTCACACTTTTACGTTGGTTAAAAGCGATACTGAGCTGAGTTCTGGCATCTAATTATCTGTTACTCTTTCTTCCCTAGACACTGGATGTATGGTGAGAAGATTCTTAACTCAGCTGGTGATGGTATGAAGCAGTTGTTTTCCTTTTTTTTCTAAAATGTTGCAAATCAATGGTACAGCTTTCTAGCTTCTGGATAGAAACGTAGGTAACATTGTATTTTCAGTTCTCAAAATGTAGAATTACTTACTTTAATGGCATTTGCCCCTCTTCTCTTTAAAACCAGATCTATAGTCTTTACTATTTACTTCTGGTTGACTTGCCAGTTTTAATAAACTGAGGTCTTCTCTTACTGAGGTCTTACAAAGAACTGTACCTGACAGACTTTCCACAGAGGGTGCATTGGGTTCTGTTATCTTTTCCAGACAATTTTGAATGCATTGCACGTACGTTCCTTGTTGGCAAAAGAGAGGCACCCAACAGTCACTGTCTTGAAAGCATCCATGCTTTTCAGGGGAAGCTGGATACCTCCATGAGCTGAAAGGGCTTCCAAACGTCAAACATACTTCAATGAAGTGTGTGTGATAGTAGTTTGTATTGTGAAGATTAGGAGGAGATATGTGCTACCTATAATAATTTATTTATTTTAACTTTTGTATGTGAAATGAAGTCTGGAAGAAGGACTTTGTATATGATGAAAGTCTGGATTAGAACACATAATAACATTAGCACTTTGGAGAACCAGACTTCAAAAATATAATCAGATTTATTAAGACTGTGTAGCAAAATGCTATAAATAGGCAGGAATAACTTACTTCACTAAAGAAAGATGGGAAAAATAATGGTTAAGTAACAGTGCTTCTAAGGGGAAGAATAGACTGTCACAGTGTTAGGATGAGTCAATATTTGCAAAAAGAAAAAGAATTTCTTCAGAAATGCAAGAGGTAATCCTTCCATCCCACTTAATGTTTTCTGAAATTTGTCTGAAGTACTGACACAAGCAAAAGTGTTTGCTATGTCTCCAGAAAGGGGAAGATCAGCTGTAGAGGGTCCAGTGGAAAACAGTATTTGGACCAATAGAAAATTAAATCTGTATGGAAAAGCTGAAAGAGTTGGGGTTCCTTAACTGGAGAAGAAAAAAGCAGAAAGCCAGGGTATGTACAAATAGGCATCAGTTGCTTTAAGGTTTCTTGTAGAGCAGATTGTTAGCTGCTTCCTGATTTTCTCATGTGTAAAAGAGGAATTGTAAAAGATTCAGATTGGGTATGAGAAAAAATTGTCTGATAGCAAGGAAATACCCTGGGAAATAGTGGAGATGTATGAAAAGAAGTTAAGCAGTAGGAGAGACCCTCATGCATCCTTGGGCAAATAAGTTAGGAATGACTTATACATGCTGCCTTGGAGCAGAAAACAAACTAGGTAATTTCTTGATGTCTTTTTCAGTCCTGTGTTTATCTTAAATAGTGGGTTGTATTTTGTTCCAAGTTAATGTAACTTTTCATATCTTAAGGTGGAATAAGAGAACGAGGCTGGTTCCCTAGGAAATGTGTGGAAAAATGCCAATATGACTCTGAAACGGATCAACCAGTGGATGGAGAGAAGAAAAACAGATAGCCTTCTCATTTTTTTTAATAAGAAATGGAGTTTTTTTACTTCGGACCATAATCCTTTACTTGAAATTTTCTGTATATTACATTAGACATCTGTAATGACTGTGGAGCAAGATTTTATTTTCCTCACAGTTGAAAGGGTTGGATATGCCTGTGCCATGGTTTGCATTCTTTTTTGACAGTAAATAATTGAAGAAGCCATTCAGTGGATTGCCTGTAAGATGCATCTTTCTCATCCCAAGTCAGGTTTCTCTTCTTTCTGCTGTTTAAACTGTGTTCCAAGGAACCATCTTCTAGTTTTTTTCCACAACTGCATCTGTTGTGATGCGTGATACATATCTCTCATACTTTACTTTCTTTGAAGCTGTCCCCTGAAAAATGCAGAGTAAATCTCTAATTCAAATTCAAGATAAGATTTGTTACCCATGACTTTTAATGATGTGAATTATCCACCTCAAATAAATTATACGTTCATATTTACTTGTGGAATTAATTGTTCTTAGAGCTTATAAGGACTTGTTTGTAGGAATGGAAAGGTGGACTCATTGGGAAGCAAATATTTCACAATTTGTTTTTTAAGTTGAAAAGACTTGAGCTCTTGCTGTAAGAAGAAGCCAACTAATCTCTGCTCCCTCTGAAATATGAGCAGGTATCCAAGGGTCTGGTGTTGTTGATCCATCTTCGACTGGAAAAACAAGTACTAGTACTAGTTCCAAGAGAGGAAACTTCTGCGAGTCTAGTCACTAAGTGATGAACACCTTTTGCTAAAACATTTTTATGTAGTATCTGGTAGGGATTATTAGAAAAAAAGATATTACCTGTACCAGCTGAAAGATTTTGAAATGTATTAGTGCAGCACATGGCTCAGACTAGTTTTAGTAAATGATTGTTCTAAACTAACACCTGGTTTATCTCCACCTGCATGACTTGTCTCAAGCAGATAAGTATTTCTTAGACAATATTAAGTGTATACGGAAATAGCTACATAACAGACAAGCCAGAACTCTGTGCTGCTGCTGAGGCTGTTTATCTCTAGCACTAGCCAGGTTGTATTCAGTATTCTGCAAGCAGGTTGCTTTTCCCTCTTGAAATCACAGCACTTTTATTTTCTAGATGCACTATTCTTTTGCAGTACAGAAATATGTACACTTCTATAGTTACAATGTTAGCAAGATCTGAGAGGAGAATACAACAAAAGGGTAAATTCTGTGCTGTTCTGGAATCTGAGCAGAAGTTATTATGAAGGCCTGGAAACAGCATGGTATATGGTCTTAGTCTTAACTGGAGTATTTTCTGTTCTGCATCTCTGAAACCTAGAGCCAAAGAACGATGACAAGAATAAATTTGTCTTCCAGCTGAGGAGCTGTTGATCTTGACTACACAATGACAAAATAGCTGCTGTCTATATTAGACAGCTGTCAGTACTGTAATAGGAACAAGTGGACAGCATTAATGATCACAGTTGAATATTAGCTATTGGCATTGGTGGGGTGTGGAATTTTTTGCACACTGTGGTTTGCTTATAGGGACTGAATGTCATTTTGTGCTTGAAGAGCATCAGCAGAATTGGAGAATTTTGCACACCAAGATCACTCTACACTGAACCACAGCATGCCCAGGAGATTTGCTTCAGAATGAGATAATGGTTGGACTTGATGATCTTAGAAGTATAATTCCAATCTTAATGATTCTATATTCTATTCTAAACAGTCTAAAATGGACTGTAAAGTACCTGTTTTTGTTTTCTAATGCTTTCTACTTTTTTTGTTATAGCTATAACTTCTCTTCAGAAAGGGAAGAGGCAGGATTGAAGAGCTCTCTTGAAGCTGAAGGAGGCACTGATTCATGTCTGAACAGTGCTAGTGGAAGGGTCCACAACAGTGTGCTGGGCTTCAACCTCCAAACTGATTTTGGGGAAGCTTCATTTGATAAAACTAACAAAGTACTTTCCAAATGCTGCAGCAAGCAGCATCGCAGCATTCTGCATCAAGCTGATAGAGATCTCAGTTGGAATAGATTATACTGCCCCCACCTGAGTTGCTCATCAGAGCCCACAGTCATTTTAAGTTTATTTTTCTTCTCTCTGGTTCCTCTTCCATCCTTGCCAGTCCGTCGTCAGCCAAAAGATTAAGGCATTGACAGTTTTAAGGTCATTTTGCTCTAAGGAAACATGCAGCACAGTTAATTACATATTTTCTGAGCCTTAATTACATATGATTCTGAGCCTTTATACTCTGAAGTTAAGAACGATGCTGAATGTACGTACTAAGTGACACAACAGTTATGTGAAAAGATCAAGATCTTTGTCATAGACTAGAAAGAGAACTGAGTTTAGACTTCTGAAACAACAGCAAGTTATTATTAATTAAAGCTGCAGATGGTTCAGAGCAAGGGCTGGTTATTTCCTGCCCAACAAGCCTACTGGTTGCTTTCAGTTTCAAATATCTGACCAAAGCCACTTTAAATATGAAGAGGAACAGCCAGTAGCTGTAATAATGTGTCTTAGAAGGAGAGCTGGTACAGAGTAACACTCTTCATCCATGTTATATTCTTCTTAGAGCTGTGTTACCTTTAAAAGAAAAAGCAAACTGATCTGAACTACTACAACAGAAAGAAAGCATCAGAAGATTGGCTTAACTCTCTCTGTGAACCCCATAAATATTTCTAAAAATAGAGAATGGCAGTACTCACTTGCCTATGTAGTTTTCTGAACAAACTAATGAGGTTTATTTTGCCTTAAAATAAGGCGTCATGCTTAATTTATTATAGCACATGCTAAGGTAGAGAAATGAGTTTATGCTGAAGGCTTTGACATATATTGCCTTACTACAAGAAAAGGAAAGCTGATTAGAGGAGCAGTATCTTGTTTTGCCCTATCTTATTTCTTCATGCTGCTGGAGCTGCAGCCAAACCTTGACAGCTCAGGAAACAAGTCAGCTACAGCAAAATGGCTGAAGGAAACTATCCATGACCAGACAGCAATAAGGCTGCAGCTGAAGGTCTGGTTGCAGCAGAGAAACAAGTCACACAGGCTTTGGTTTGAGTTTGCAGTTGCAATTTATCACATTTTATAACCTTGAGAAGTTGAGTTTGAGTTACTAGGTTCATAAGTGTACTGGATTTATAACTGCCGTTGCATTTGAGAGCATGTGCTAAACAAACAAAAATCTGAACCAGTGCCTCCTAAAGCATGAATCATATTTGGTTTAGACATGTATTTCATTAACCATTTTATGCCAGACTAATCACACTTTCATTAAGAACAACCTACAGTGGTGCAGTCCAAGGCTAGGAGCAGGAAGTTCACTTTGTTACTGCTGAGCAGATGTTAAGCTCCTATTCACTTTGTCACAGCTTAAGTTGAGACGGGTGCATTGAACAGGTTTTACCATCCTGAGGGTAAACTGGAGCATCTTCTTCCTGCATTTTGTGAACTGCCTCCCTCCCCAGCCACCCACAACACAACTGCATGAAAGAGTTCAGTCTGATTGCAGATTAAGCCACAGAAGCTCAGAATGGAGTTTATAGCTGGAGCAAGAAAACGAAGATGCATTTGACAACAGTAGGAAGTTCATACAGCTGCCTTGTAAAAGCTGAGGCTCTTCAGTGTGTGTGCTTCATTCACAGCCCAAGGAACATGGAAGTTATGGCTTTGCCTGGAGATATGATGCTCAGCCTTGCAAGACTGGACATTGCGAATCACCACCAGCTTTACTGTAGCCATCTTCGCCTGAAAGTCATTTTTCACAGGATGCCAGAAATAATACATTTAAGTTCTCCTTGCTCCCTTCTGTTCACACTTGTTTTCTCCAGAGGTCACATAGTGTTACAGATTTGTTTGGACACTCCATTAAGTTTAAATTTAAATTAGTCACTTATTCCTGCATATGTGAATAGAGGGCTTCAATCTGCTTCTGGAAGACTTTAACAAGCTCAGCTCTCTTTGCCTTCAGTGTTGGTGTCAAGAGTCCATTTTCTACAGAGAACAGCTCTGTGTGGATGTACAGGTCTTTAACCTATTAAAAGAATACAATTTCACAAGTGACACAGTATTACTTAGAGCATAAGCAACAGCTTAGCACAACAATTCAGTCTGTAGTAACTAAACTGCATCTCTGATGCAGGAGTTAAACTCCTGACTGAGAGTCAGCCTGTGGGAAATCTGCATTTCATTCCATGGAAATTACATCTATTGCCCCATGCATCCATGAAACAGGTAACCAGCCAATGTTTCCATGCCTGCTGCATTCAGTTGTCCTAAGCAGCTGTCATAGGTCCCATTCCAGCAAGAATACAGTCTTCCCAGCCACTGTATTAGCACTACAAGTATTTGTGACAAGCAGGATTTGAAAGTACTCACTTGTTCAAAGGACTTAAGGCCAGCTGCTTTCCCCAGTCTGACCAGATCTTCTAGAACAGCTTTCTTCACTGCCTGTAAGAGACAGGAGCAGTGTGGGTAAAGCTGCCATTTTGTAATTGGCTCAGGACCACAACCGTTGCCCAGTCACTGAGAAGTGAGGCTGGCAAGAATACATGCATATGTTTTTGAGCATTCAAAATTTCTCACATCAAGATAACGACAAGGACGGGTCTATCTCCTCACTGGAATATGAGGAGTTATAGCCCTTGAAACTTCCAGGGACATCTGTATTTAATTCCATCTTCTGCTGTAAGGATGTTTGTGTGATTCACACGGCATCAAGCCAATTTAATTTATAAAAAAAGGCAGGTGAAAAATAAAGCCAAGTCAATGCATGATTGGACTTCAGAATAAAAAATCTACAAGTAACCCATTGAAAAGGTGATGCTACTCACTGGATTTTTGCAGATATCTTCATAGGAACCCTTTACTCCCAGTTTTGCTGCAAATTCTGGAAGTGTCTCAGCATCAGGAACCACTATACCTATTAGACAGGACTGGCAACAAACAGAAGAGGACAGACATCTGGAGTTACTTGGATTGTCTATGTGAGAACTTGATAGTTAGCAATATCTCTGTACTAAGCTAGAACTACATCCTGTACGTTTCCAGAATATGAAAGGTACCTAAAAGGACTTGAGTCACTTACCCAGGTTCTGACAACAGTTCTGAAAGTTCTCATGCAGTCTGTTATGCACTAACCACTCCAGCGAATATTACTCACTGGTAAAGGAGTAGAACAACTGCACAGAGCTCACGTAACATATTAATCCCATGCAAGTATGTAATTAACCTTTACCCAACTTGCAACTTCATACTAAAATCTCTTTTTCTCTAATGTAAAAAGGGAAGGTTGTAGACAAGATATTCCTATTAGTGTCATCCTGTTGAGAACAAATGTTGCTCAAGCACTCTGGTATACATTAATGTTTGTGCCCTGATCTTTCAGAACTCACTGTGGAAGGAATCTTACAGGATGCTCACTCTTAATATTACTTACCCGCAGGCTTTCCCCATGTACAAAGACTTGTGCTACAGCAACACTTCTGATATAGACATTTTCTATCTTCTCTGGAGCAATGTATTCCCCTTGTGCAAGTTTAAATATATTTTTCTTCCTGTCAATGATCTTCAGCGTTCCATTCTAGAAGTTAAATGTGGAGGCCATTAGTTTCAAGTCCCTGTCTTGCTTCTCTGTGCAGCAGAAGATAAGAAGTTTGTTGTAAGAAGGGCTCACACTAGCCTCAGACTTGTTTTGGCTCTTTACAGAAATAAAGGGCACTGTCTGACTTTTCCAATTAGCTCAGGACATGATTAGACAGTTCCTTGTTCTGGTGAAAAAAAAATAATAAAATACTTTGTTCTTTATTCTACAATTGATATCTTCTTATCTACTGGCCTAGCAGGCAGTATGCAAGATCTTGTAACCTGATTAGTCTTTGGAGCTTTGCCTGTAGTTAACATGGTGGATATTTAACAAGGTATCTTGTCAGGCTTTTATTCTGGAATTTATTTGTCCAGCATTGCAGGGTACTGAAAACTAATAAGGAATTCACATCCAAGGGATGGTTTATATTAAGCAATTACTTACTGGCAACCATTTCCCTACATCTCCTGTGTGAAGCCACCCGTCTTTGTCAATTGCTTCTGCTGTCTTCTCAGGGTCTTTCAGATAACCCTTGAACACATTTGGTCCTTTTATGCAGACCTACAGCAAGCACAGGATATTGTCAGTCACCAAATCTTATGTTTCAGTGTTCTCTGACCCATGCAGGAGATGGTACCTACTTCGCCTTCATTGTTTGAAGAGAAGTAGTTCATTTCTTCCACATCATCTAGTTTTATGATATTACAAGCCAGCGGGGGTCCAACGTGGTCTAATAACAAAACAAAAGCAAAAACAAAACTAAACAAAGACAAGGATAGTTACAATTTGTGAATTTGTAGAATTGTATATTCTGGAGCTGGGTCTATATGATATAAAACTTGAAAGACTAGGTCTTCGAATGATGTGAGAGAACTCAGGCATCCCCTGAGTTCTCAGTGATAATAGATACTTTGTGGATCTATTCATTACTTTAGTTAGAACCAGTACTGTTTAATGGGGTGTATAGCAACTGCTCAGTCACAGCCTGAACCACTGATTGAGCACCTGAAGGAAAGACCAGTCAGCCCTGACAGCACAGGTGAAGACAATTCAGGCTCAGTGCCTCTTAGACCCCCCATTTAAGGGCTGACTGCCACTACTGAAGGTTCTCTTGTTAGAGATTCCTCCTTTGTGGAGTTTTTCCCTGCAAGCCTCAGTCCTTGGAGACAGGTAAGCCTTCCATTTTCTTCTTTATAACATCTCATTGCAGTGGCCCTATTGCCATTATACCACTATATGGGGTCTGATACCAAATGTTCAACAACATTGCTGTTTTTAGACTCTTAACACAGGATAAGTAGCAGTTAAGTCTCAATGCCCAGAGCCACTTATTGGTCTAATTAGTCTTACTATGTACCATACTTTCCTTCATAGAATTTCTGTTAAGCATATGGATGTTTCTTGCTACCAAGAATCACTTTGAAGTTTAGCATCCAGATTTTGTTATAGAACTATAAGTTTCAGTGGTGCTTTCTATCGGCAGTTGTGCAAGAGTTAACGACTCTCAACTACTGTACCTGTAGTCCAGTCTCCAGGCATTGAGAAAGTACATCCAGCTGAACATTCAGTCTGGCCATAAGCTTCAAAGACCTATGTGAGTAAGCATTAACATCCTTTGAACATCCAGCCCCCAGTAAGAATGAGCTCAGTTTCAGCCATGCCTTGCAAAAGTCTCCATCTAAAGACAGCCAAGACAATGTCATTGTATTTCAGACTTCCTGATCTTATTGGTTGTACTAGATGCTAAGTTCAGCTATGCAAATCTTGCTCTGAACACCTTGTTCTCTGCACTCTGTTCACAAGCGTGCCGTAGTAGGAGTTTGTTCACTGTCAGGATAAGCGACAAAGCTCATAGGCAACTGCCTGACTTGCTGAAGGTGCTACATGTTGTTACTCCTTCTACCACGTTCCTCTTCCTGAAGCCTTGAGGACGTTTTTGCGGTACTGTTGTTTGATGTCAATTAGCCCTGTAGTGTTTTCTTCTATGGCATGCAACCCTAAAAAAGCAGCCTTTAAATACTGTAGACCCTGACAGCAGTCCTCCAGGAAGAAACAGGGAGACCATAGCTGTGTCACTGATTATGTCCAAGTGATCATAAAAGAGGTTTTCAAGGAAAAAAAAGCTCAGTTTACCTGACAGCCCAATGCTGCTCTGAGAAACTTCAGGACGGAGGGAGATATAGGGGCTGCACCTGTTACCATTATGCGCACTTTTCCTCCCATGGTTTCCTACAAGTGAATTAGAAACCATCAGATCAAATTCTCAGTATTGTATTGCTCAGGTTACTTAGACTTGAAAGAGCTTACCTGAACTTTTTTGAAGACTAGCTTATCCAAAAGGCTGTCATTACGAATTATGCCCTGTTTCACTTCAATCATCTTCATAGTTGCAGCAAAATTTAACAGGAATTTTTTCACTGGTGTGTTTGCGCCACTTTGTATCTGCATGGGGAAAAAAAATGTCAGAGACTCTCAGGTCTATACTCACAGCTATGCCCCCAGTCCTTGCTTCACTAGGAGGCACCATTACTTTGCTGCTATAATATGTGTCTTCATTACTGCCATGCTCTAGGAGGTGAGCCAAGGTGCAATGCGAATTTGTGTTGGTGCTGTCATACTTCAGCAACAAGAACTTTGTATTTCAAGGACTTTTGTAGTTATTTCTGCAGAGGAATGATTAATGTAGTGGCGATGCTATGATGCATTCAACTTGAATTTAAACTTGTATACTTACTTCAGTGCATGAACATTAAGATAACTTAGCTAGAAGTTGCTTGCATACCTTGTCATATACTCTATTGAGCAGTCTTGGTACAACTGGAAATATTGTTGGCTTCAAGGTTTTCATGTCATCTGTTAGCAATTTGATGTCTCCTTGGAAAAAGCCCACTTTTGCTCCACAGCTGTACATCACAGTCTGAAAATGACCAGAGGTTACCCAAGGATAATTCATAGCTTTGTCAGACAATGATTTTCTATGGAAAGCTGTGTTATTTCCAGTGCTCAGTAGTAGTATAGGTCTTGAAGAAAAATAGACAGCTATCATTGCTTTTACTGTAGTTTTATTTATAGATGCTCAGAAGCACCTGCAATTTATAGTCCATGATCGTATCAAAACAGGATTTCACATTATGGTTGAAGACTATAATACAAGCTTCAATACATTTGTAACAGCTGTTCTATTTTGATATCTTTTTACATCTCTAGTAATGTGAATACAAGGCAACAGAAGAATTTTGACAAAGAATAGGATGAGGCATTCAGTTTAACTACTGGGTTGGGAACAGAGATTGAGAGACTGTCCTGGAGACCATTACATGTCATAGCCATTTAGGTATAACTTCTAGCAAGAGTTACTTTCAACAAGTTTGTGTATCCTACTAACTCTTAGTAGCATGTACATGGTTTACTTACCTGTACAACTCTCTCAAACATGTGAGCCAATGGAAGATAAGATATGCTGACATCTGAACTTGTACACTCAACTGTATCCTACAGGCAAAAGAAATAGAAGCACTCTGTATGCTTGCTTGAGAAGAATGTGAATAAAATTTAGGCTAATATGAATATTTTGAAACAGATGCTTTTAAAAGACTGGAGCAACTCAAGCTCATCCATCATCTCCTCAAAATCTGCAGCTGTGATTGTGAGGCTTGGGACAGGATACTGAATCAGGTTTAACTTCATGTCTCAGCAGACTAAAAATATGGTAGTTTGGTATTGCTGGTGTATAGGTCTGGCTCAAGAACTCCTCAAGAGTTGACCTTGAGTAAAACAACTTGTTTGGAATACCATTCTGCCTTGGAAACATGGGCACTTAGGAAATCCATGAGTAGTTTGCAGAAAATGCCCACAGCAAAGCTGTTATCGTTATAGTCACATATCCTAGGTATGACTGTTCACAATAGCTTACCTCTATGGTTCTAAGGAAGGCAGCAGCATTTGCAACAACATTTTCATGTGTCAGCATGGCACCTTTAGGGTTACCTTTGGAGAAATCAAAGTCAGCTGTGGGTCTGATGGTGCCTGCAGTCAGCACCCTATAGCTTGCTTAGTTCAGTTGTTTCAAGCTATCTTGGTATTAGGTTTAGTCATGTATACACTGTCTTAGGAAATCACAAATATCTACAGTTAAAAGTGCTCAGGATGAAGCATATTATGTAAAGGGAATTTCTACTGTAACACCAGAGTAATTAGGAATAGCACGGAGGATACTGAAACAATGCATTTCTATAACCCCTGTGGATCAAAATACAGTTAAATAACCAGGCTCTCTTTATTTAATGTGAAGACCTTGTATGTTGTCCTACCTTATGAAAAATACATTTGGTTAGTCTCTCCCTCAGCTCTAAAAAGCTTTGTCTTTGTGCGCTTCACTTGTACTGACAATGTCCTTGAGTAGAATTGCAGTAGTGTCTTGATGTGGTTCTAACTTTACGTTGTTAAAACTGTATTTCCTCACACTCGATAGTTTGTGTTTTTAGCACAGACAGTTTTAAGACGGAAGCATCTACATGCCGTCTCTTACCTGTTGTTCCACTGGTAAAACATACAATGCAAAGATCTTCAGGATTAGGAGGCTAGAGGGGGAAAAAGCCACATCAGGTCAACAATGTAAGGATTATTATGTTACTACTCAGTATTTACATATGCTTGCTAAAGGGAAATCAATCAGGAGTTCTGGTTGTGTTATCAATAATACAACAGAAATCATAAAACCATAACAGGTTGAAAATGATACAAAAAATCCTGCCCACCTCCTTTCCTAGCAGCCTGGCAAGAGGTCTTTTCAGAGACTAGTTTCTCAAGTTTTGAACTGTTCCACAGAGATACTTACAACTGGTTTTCTGATGTTGTTTCTTCCGAGCTCCTATATTAGAGAAAACAAAACTTAAGATTGCAACAAAAGGATGGTGCAGCATTAGTACTTGAATAGGTAATTAAATATCAAATGTGGTAGTTTCAAGAATCCAAGTTAAAAAAAAAAACTGATTCAGTGAGAAACATTGGTCTTCTTGCATTTAGTACCTACAACTTGAAAAAGCTGACTTCTGAGTTTGTGAAAAGAATGCACTTGATCATGCAGAAAGTGGCCAGAGCTACTTAAAGAATTTAAAAGTCCTGAATGGAGTTTTTTCGTTTTATTTAATGTAGTCTATATCTTTTACACTCCATAATTACATCTCAAATCTGGAAATTAAGCCTAGTATCAAAGCAGCCAGTAGTTTGCACATAAAGTTTCAATTAGACTCAACTGTCAGCTTAAAAGTCTGATAAATCCTGTTATAACTGCACCGTAGAATCACCAAGGTTGGAAAATACCTCCAAGATCATCCAGTTTAACCATCCACCTATTACCAGCATTTCTCCATTAAATCATGCCCCTTAGGACAGTATCTAAATGTTTCTTGAACACCTCCTGGGGCAGTGTCACAATCACCTCCCTGAGCTTGCTCCAGCACCTGATCACTCTTCTGGAAAAGAAATTTTCATAGTATCCAACCTGAACCTCCCCTGGTACAACTTAAGGCTATTCCCTCTAGTCCTGTCACTAGTTATACAGAGAACAGCCCAACTTCCTTTCAGATAACTGTAAGAAAGCAATAAGGTCTCCCCTGAGCCTCCTCCTCTTCAGTCTGAACAATCCCAGTTCCCTCAGCCTCTTCTGATAGAACTTATGAGATATGCTAAGGAAGTTGGTGCATGCTGAGTGTTCACAACATTTGGGCACAACTTTAGTCAATGGTTTGAACTAATGGTTTTTGGCTACATATGTCAAGTTTCAAAATGACTGCTTGGTTTCTCAGATACAGGGTGTGACAACTGGATAATGCTTACATTAAAGTGTCACTGTTGCCAGAGAAGTTCCAGATGTCTAGCTGGCAAGGTATTCCTCTGTAAAATCAAGCAGAAGTCTTTAATCACCTACCTCAGCCTCCTGTAGTGCTAGAATTTCAACTCCCACTTTAGCTCCTCTGTCCTTGAGCTCTTTATCAAAGAGATCCATAAGAATTATAGTCTTCAGGCACGGGGTCTTTCCTTGCTCACAGTTTTCAAGCAAGACCTGTGCCTTTTCCGGCTTGTCACAAATAACTATGCCTATGTCAGCTACAGAAAAGAAATGATATTTCACAATCTGAGAAATGAGATACTATTGAGTGACAACACAGCAGAACATATACTTAGAACATAATATTATTTCTGTACATGTAACTGATTTATATATGCCATATGAACCAAGTATCAATAGTGATTCACTGGCTGGCTTGACAGTGCTAAGAGGGTTTATTCCCACTAAAGCCAGCAGGCTATATAGGTACAATCTCAGGTTTACCCAAAATGAAGCCTTTATGCTGAAGGACTGAAAAAGCTATCTTTGGTCATAGTTCAAGATGTGTACTTATTCATTCGATATTACCATAAAAACTTAGAAGCTCTGAAGATGTATTCAAGCTCCCTCATACCAGATATTTTTTTTTCATAATAGCATGCTAATTGCTGCTACTTTAGTTCTAAACTTACAGCTTTAGGCTAATCTTTATCCCTCCACTCTTTACATCCTAGAATGTTTTAAGTCAGAGACAGGCATCTAGTCTTAATTTGCATGCAAGTCTGTCTTCAATCTCCGATTGTCTGTTTGGCAAATGATGTGGGAGTTCAAGACTGCCAAACCTCAAACAAACAACAGTTGTTGAGCCCTCTGATTGCAGCTTGGTCTACAGAGTCTAGCAGGTCTTCTGTGGAGTTGGACCTAAGACACTAGGAGACAGAGGAAGCTCACTGCCTTCTCTAGATATTGAGGGTGGCTCTATAGAAATAAAGTGTCTATACAACTATAGATCAAAGCTATTCTAATTTTTGCATCAAATTCTTTGCTCTTCAAACTTCCCAAAGAAAAAGTTTCTTGGAGAAATTATTATAGAATAGTTGAAGTCAATATTTACCTTTGTTAACAATATATAGAATGGCATCTGGCCCCAGGGTGTCATAGAGTGGAACAGCAACCATTGAGTAAGTGTAGCAGGCATACTCAGAAATGATCCACTAAAGAGAGAGAAAACAGAGCTAAGGAATAGTAGCAGCTAACAAAACAAGATTACCTGCAGATTTCATACAGCTTAATTAGCCCATGCACATATTAGTAGTTGTATTTCTATAAGGAGCATATCTATGAAGCTCTTACAGTATCAGAGGCTTGAGATCATTATTACATGTATGTGCCCCATTGATATTAAGGAAACTGGGAGGGGAAAAGCCAGTAGTTTCATCTATGGTCACAAGCTATTTAACTAGCAGACCCTCTTGTTCTCAGGATGTCAGAATATTTTGGGAATTAATAGTTTTTTCTGCTTACCTCTGGCCTATTCTGAGCAAAAATGCCAATAAACTGGTCTGGTGATGGTTTACATCCTTTCTGCAGAAGCCCTGATCCCAGATGTTGAGCTCTGTCCAAAACCTGCAAGAAAGTTGCTCCCTGCTTTAGTGCAATAGGATTCCAAGTTGCTTTACCTGTCATGTTTAACACTCACCTGCTTATATGTCAGCCACTGATAAGGTTGGTTGGGTTTTCTGTAGCCTAAACAGTTGCCATTTCCTAATGGAAAAGTTCAAAAAAGCAGCTATAAAGCTCAATACTGAAGCTGCATAGCAATTCAACACAGCACTGGTGAATGGAGATTATTTTCAGACATCCATTTTACTGCATGGAGCGTTAATTTGTTAAGGACTCTGCACAAACTAAAGTTATAAGACTGTTTGCTACATCTTTACAAACAATACTTCCAAGATCAGGCTATGTTTTCCCATTTCACCCAGCTGAGCTTGAACTAGCTTGCAAGCTATCACATACTTCCATGTCTGGGACCCCTGAAGCCATACAGGCAGGGTCTCATTCCTGTTGTGAGCTGGCAGTAATTTTATGCTTAAAAATAAATGCTTCATAAGTCAAAGCAGAGGGATTTTTTTTTGCTCCTCCCTTCCTACTCCACCCCATACTTAGTGTTGCTGTCTTTACTGAACTCCTCCATCTTAAGCTTCTGATGTTTGCTCTTATCTAGTCTTACCATCTAATACTACTTTCATAGCAGTGGGGGATAAATATGGTCATTTGTCACTCCACCCCACAGGAGTTTACAAAAACTTCTTGCTAACCCTAATGCTATTAGCAAGAGGCAAGGCAGAAAACCTTGGAATCCTTTACTTCTGAAATGTTAAGTACCAACTAGCAGCTGCAAAGCTTACCAGAAGCATGCAGTCCTCTCTGGAAAGCTTCATACAAAGTTTTACTATCTTCAAAGTAATAAGAAATCAGGTTATTATCTGTCAAGAGTGCAGCTCTTCTTGCTCCTCCCTAGGAAAAGAGCATAGTTATGAATTAGTGCAGAGCAGATGCAATGCTGTTTGCTCCAGCCAATCGCAGCAGTCTCCCTTAACATATTTGAATACTGTTGCGTTGTTCAGGAAGTCTCGTTTTCCTTCCTGGCTTTCACCTACTCAGACACTACTTGCGTGCAGAGGAATTTTCTAGGTTACTCAGATTAATAATATTCAGTTCTAGATTATTAGAGAGACCTTGACTAAGATTAAGTGCTACCACTTGCATAGTTACATGAAGTCTGGCATCTTGGTCTATCGTTAGCCTTGAAACAGATAGTAAGCATTTATAGTACAGGAGAAAAGTCAGTGACAGACAAGGACTTCTTGTAAAAAGCACACCAAACCCTGCTGGCAAGAGTTTGTTTCTTCCTCTTGGTATCATAGAACTGCACAATACTGCTGAGTTGCACAGCAGAGAAGGTTGTGTGTAGCAGAAAGGAGAGTTTCCACTGATATCTAGAGTTAAAGTGGATCGGTATTTAGAGCAAGTTTGTCAGAAATAGTCCATTCTCACAAGAACAATAAGCATTACCTCAATTCCCACTGACTGCTTGTTCAAGTCAACTGGAGGTAAAACAGGCTTTGGCCTGCTTATCACCCAGAGGAAGATGAGAGCTCCAAGTGCAATAAGAGTAAACAGTGCTGGTGTTGGGAGCGGTGAGAATAAGACCTGAAGTATCCAGATCATTGTGCTGGATCAGTTCTGCTGGAGTTGAACCTGAAACAAACAAGGTTTATTAGGTACAAGTTCGAAGCACTCACTACCTGTAAGCCAGGGTTAGTTAAGTACTTTGTTAAGCAATACTACAGATTGTTTCAGCTGTTTGCACCTAAAGACTCCTGGTACAATAATAAAGCATGCTTATGCAATGCTTTAAGCCTCTTAGGAGATCTCAAGTCACCTGTCCCTCTAAATCTTAATCCATTCTGCATCCACCTCCACAAAAAGCTGAAGTCCAATGATGTCAGGCATGCAAGAAACAGATGAATATGAAAAAGTTGACAAGACTAAAAATCTGCCTGGGGAAAACCAGGATATATAATCATTCAAATTAAGTATTTAAAAAAAAAGCCTACTGTTCAGATGTTAACAGTGGAAGAAGAACACCACAAGACTACAATTGTCTAACAGCAGGGTGTATTGCTAAAGTATACGCAGGTGTAAAGACCACGCAGCAGTCTGCAGGAGAAGGAGTGTCTTCATGATCAGCTGCCTTACTTGGGAATCCAGCCTATGCTAGGGAAGTGTTTCTGATGTTGGCAGTGTGCTCTGCAACAGATACTGCACAACTCCAAACTCTGGACTCTTGCACTCAAAGCAAGACCTGGAAATCAGAGGGATCAAGGAAATCTTGCTGGAGATATAGAAGCTGCATTTCTGCATGCATCTTGCAGCATGTCTTCCTTCAAGGGCAGGCAGGGCAGCAGAAACTGAGAATGCAGGATTTCCTCACAAGAGGTACAAAGAGACATCTACCTCAGGCCCTCCCCCCTTAGAAACACATGTAAATTTCTGAAGAGCTCTGATATGTTTCAGGCTGAATTGCCAAGGCAAACCTAGCACAGGTGACTGCATTTGATCTAAATGAACTCGGATCTTGCTAACTTATCTCTCCTAGTATCTAAATAGGTATGCAGGACATGACACATCACACCTTGCAAGGTGAATAACTGCACTCCTACCAATTCCTTCATGCATAATTGAGGAAATCCAGTCAGTAGATAATACGTCAGCTAGCAACTAAGTGAATTCCTGTACAGGAATACTATCAAGTACCTAATTATTTTGAGTTGCAGTGTGTACATCAAACATGTCAAACACTTGACCTTGACCTCAGGCATTGAAAGGACTGCCCCCCAAAGATGGTGCTACAGCAAGAATAGCAGGAGCTGCTGCCTTATGACTCTGTGTTGACTATCACATTTGGATACACCACACCTAGGAAATACAGCCCTATTTTCCTTCAGCACAGAATGCTGCATCTCTGCCCTCTTCCTTTGACTTTTATCAACTGAGTCTAGAGAATAATCATCATCTAAAACAAGGTCTGCTGATTAAGTTTGAATTCATGTCAGACACTTAGAAGTCTGTTATGTCTCTACTCTTATTTGGAAGAGTAAGAACTGTAAGATGAATTGATAGTCAACAACTCTTCATTATTTGGATCTGTAACCCAATACTGAGCAGTTAGTAAACAGCTTTCTGGAGGTGATCAAACCGTATGTAGTTTATGGTGTAAGTCAACCACTTTTTTTGTTACTGTATGAGACCTGAAGCAGTTTGGTGGAGGCATCTCCACTGCTCAGTGTGAAAAGGAGTTCAACATACGGGTTTTATTCCTTTAACTCAGAGCCTATTCCCAGATCTCGATGGCAGAACAAATGACTGTGAACCACTTGTATTCTGGAAGCATGGGAAGATAGCAAAACTAAACCTTGGTACATCTATGCTCCCATCCTCTTAGAGGGATACCAGAGTAATCATGTCCAATTCCTTTGGCTTTTCATTCAACTTCTGACATCTTTTTCTATTTTTAGATGGTTCAAAATGAGATTTAACTCAGTGTATTTCAGATGTCTCTTCCCTGGGTGTGAAGTTCTTTCAACCAGCAGTGAGAATAGAGCTACGTGCAGGCAAGTGAATAGACAACAGCTTGCATAGCTGAGCTGGTTTGAATGAATTGTGCTCTTGTGTGCTGATTTTAATAGTACTTTAAAGACTGTTTCCTAGAAAGCAGAAAAGATTGGCTACCTTTCAATCATGGTATTATCATCTCCTCACTGACTCACATGCAAGGCAGTTTATGCCAAGATAACTAAAAAGACTGAAAAGCTGAGCCTACAAGAATAAAGATGCATGGAGCTGCAATCTCAAAGAGGTCTGGGGAGAAAACCTGATCAGGTGTGAGAAAAGCCCGAAGATGACTAAATGCAGAAAAGATTTTGTCCTCAGAAAAACCAGGCAGTAGCCTTATCCTAGTGTAACCTACTCAGCATTCCTACATCCTGAAATTGTCCTTGACTATTCAGCTACAAGCCAAACCAAAGCAATAGTTAAAGATCCTATGATAATCTAATCTCCAAAGTCTGGGAAGTGTGTTCACTTGCTTCTAATTAGTTTTCTAGTAACCAAAATCACTAGTCTGCTTACAGTACTGAAACTATATATGCAAGAGTCAAAACTTAACATGCTGTTTTACTGTTTTGTCAAAAAGCAGATATATTCAGATCTTTACATTGTACACATGCACAAAAAAAAGCTTTTCTTACCTGAAAGACTATTTTCAATGACCTTACTTTCTGAATGGGAGTAATGATGATGTTTTGCTTTTACTTTCCAACTGTGTTTCCTCAGGTTGGCTTTAGCCACTCCTGTCAAAGTACATAGGGTGGGTTATGCAGGCTGTGGCAGGAGACCATCAGCAAATTTGTCTCAGCTTTCAGGACAAGGCCAATTGTCTACTATGCCTAGAGTTTATACTATAAATACCTGTGAGATCCAAAGCACTGCTAGTTAGCCACTTCTGGCTTCATGCAGAAGGCATTTAATCCTTCTGCCCTGATTGCAGAAGGGCCAGCAGAGAGGACAGAAACCTTTTTTCTTCATGAGTTGTCTGCCCATGGAAATAAAAGAAGTCTACCCTAGATCTGTGCTTTGGAGCAACTACAAACAGAGTTTAATCCACAAATCTGGGTACTTCATATGATACCTGGTCTATATAGACTGACTGAAAGTGTAGTATGCAACAGTGTCACAGCATTTCTGACTGAGTTTGAGCACTAGCTGCTTTCTTAACTGCACAGAGAGGTTGGAGTGCTTTAAAACCTCTGAGATTTGAGGGACTTAGCCCCCTGTGACCAGAAAATGCATAGGATGTCTCAAATCACCCCTGTTAGTCCTGTTGTGCAATAGGTGAGACAGGTAAAGTGTACTTTGATTGTCTGACCTGAACAATGTTCAGGGATAAGGTGCACTGGATCAGGTGTGCAAAGGCTTAGGCTTTCCCCACTCCTCTTTTTTATCAGAAGAGATTTCAGAGAGTCCAGTCTTGAGTTCAAGACTGCATATTCTTACTTATAGTGTACCCCACTTTCTAAATCTCCCATAATCTCCATAACAATTCCTTCATTAGCTGGAAGGAATGAAGGAGTGTTTTTCTGTATTCTCTCCAAGGCAGCAGGCATTGGAAAGTAAGTAACTGTGGTTTCAAGCACAGAAGTTTGAAGAAAGAACATCTGTCTTCTATCTCACAGTAGTTCTTTATAAGCAACAGATCTCCACTCCTCGTGCCGTTTTGGAGGGAAAGGTCATGCACTGCCTATGAGATATTCTAGGATTATATTCTTTGTCTTAAGTTTGCCTAAGAAACACTTTACATATGCTTTTGAGGTAATCGTGAGATCTGCTTTAGTAAGGTAACAGGCTGACTCTTTCTGAACAGAAATAGAGTAGAACCAACGCTTCCCAGGGTCTTTACTTAGGAGTGAGATAACGGTGGTTAACTGACATTTGCTTTCCCACAGTACAGCTCTTGCCTGGTCAGCAGGCATGAGCCAGTGTGAGTTCATACTTGGAAGTGTTATGTCCCATCTTCCTTCAGCTCAATGAGGAGAAGTGTGTGTCCTGCAGGACTTAGCATCCAGAAAGAAGCTTAAGTGCAAGACCTCAGCAGCAGCTGCTGAGAAGAGCCATGTATGATCTACATCACTTACTAATCCAGTGTCTGTGGAGATGTTAGACTTGGAGAACAAATTATGTTGCTGAGTCAGTTATGTAAAGAGAAGTAAAATCCCAAAGTTAACAGCCACAGCTTTTCTCAGAACCCTAAGACACAGATGTGCCTAAAGCAGAATCCACAGAGTATCACTTTAGGAAGGCTTTGCTTTTGGAGTATGTTCAGAGCCAAGCAGTTCAAGTGCCCTCTGGTTGCACGAGAAGCTCTTTGCTAGCAGCTGGGAAAGCACAAGGCCACAGGCCCCAGTCATTTACATTCAGGAAGTACAGCACTCAGACTGTGTGTTACAGCCTATTTCTTAGCCTTTCCCATGAAGCCTATTGAACTCCGGGTTTCTGTATACTAAAATAGGAAGTCCATTATTATAAGGAAATAAACTGTCTGATATTTCCATCCCTTCATTAGGAATGTAATGACACCACAATGCTGCTTTGTCAGATAACTTCAAAAGTCAAGCTTTCGTGTACATATTACATCAAGTTTTCTCCTTGAAAGCTCCCTATCTGGAAGGCATGCTGGCCACAAAGAAGGCAGAACATATTCAGCCCTCAACTATTAGTTTTGTTACTGGTTGTCTTACTAGATAATATAGCATGATATCCTCACAAAATACACATGTACCAGCATTACATTAATGGGAAGTTATCTCCAGGCGTGAAACTATCACAGTTGAAAGATCTAGTACAAAAGCCCAACCCAGAAATTCCCACAGAGCCCTAAGAAAACCAGAACGTGATCATTTTGGAGCTTACAGTCACACAGACTACAGCCAGAAGTAAGAATTTTTAAATTTTGATTTTTTTTATGACAACTGATCGTTATGGCAGTTGTATCACCAAGAGCAAAGAGCAATCATATATCTGAACTTAACTAAGCTTAAGATTAGCAACATGTTGATGGTGTTCTACTGGAGCTTTCCTAGCAGGTTCCTGATAAACACGTTACCTTGAACCCTAGAACTGAGCACAGCATTTGCACATGGGTAATATTAAAACTTCTGTGAGCAACCACCAGCAGGGCCGTGATCAGCGAAACAAAAGTAGATCTTTAATACTTCTGCATTTCAGAGCAAGCACAGAGAAGAAAAGCAGCAATCGAAAGCACATACCATTTTGTTGACGGGGCAGGAAGCCAACCTCTTTTCCTTAAGTAAAAGGAAGCCTTACAAGCATAATAGCAAAACAAAAACAATTAGCGTTCACGTTAAAGCTACAACTTGTTCCCTCTCCATGGTTTAAATAAATCAACGAGCAGAAAAGCATGCTGGGAACACAGGGAGGAAGTGAAGTGGTTAGAAAAGAATTTGCAGCGAAGGGGCAGTGGTGGTTTTGGTTTTGGTTTGGTGAGGCAAGAAGACTGAAGTTTCTAAGAAGTTGATGAAAAATATATTTGTAATTTACCATCCAGAATCTAGTTGCTCATTGTTTTTCCTCTTTGTATAAAACTGCACTTACGATACAGCTATAGAGAGTGAGAGCTATTGAAAGTTAAAGTGAGCAGAGATTTGCAGCTGTACTGGTAACAAAATGCTTTGAGTACTGTGTTTCTCACCTATTGATGAAACACTTGTTGGTAGGCTGCATCCTGGTTTCTACTCTTTATTTTTTTCCCTAGAAGCTGCCTTGTCTTTCTAATGTGCTTTCTGTTGTGCTATAGTCACATATAGATTCATATGTGCAACTCTTCACAAAAATTCACAGTAAATCATGCTTCAAACTCTAGTTTTCCTTCTGTTCCAACAGAAATTTTCTCTGTCTGCTGTTGCTGCTGTTTCCTTTTTTCTCTCCTGTGCTCAGGTTATATTGCTGAAATTTTGCAACTGGCTTTGAGGGCTGGGAAGGTACAACTCTACTCCAGTACTTCACCTACATGTTCTCTTTAATACCTTGACGTCAGATCTTGGAAATGGTTTCACACTTATCAGTTTGCCCATCAGAAAGCTTTTATATACTGTATGACTTCAGAATAATGTACCATGCTAGAATAAACCGTGGCTAAAATGAAGTAACATAGTGTGTCCTTACTAAAAGGGTGCTATCTCTCCTGAACCTTGGCTTGCTGAAGCGTGTGGCCTCTACTAATTGCTGTTGTTTTTGTTAGTGCTGTAAACTATACGTTGATCAGATAAAGTTAGCTTACGCTGTAATTGTGGCATTATTTAGCAGTGCACATAGACCTTTAGGGAAGCTGAGGATTACTTTACTGATTTTGACACGAGCTTTGAATGAAGATGAAAAAGAGACAGCTTGTTCTACATGGAATTCCTCTACACTTGGCTCTGTCTCCCCAGAGCTGCTCCTGTGGCATTTAAGTGAAGCTGTGACCTTTCAGCTCTAACAGTGCCAGTCAGGGTGCTCTTGTGCCTAGAGAAAGGCAGTGTTTGTACATAGAAAGGAAGTCAGGCTTCCAGCCCAGCTACCTGCATTAACTCCTTTGAGTGCATCTCTGAGGAGTTGCCCTCTTCAGAAATCTGGCCTTAGGCTGTTACTTTTCCAGGTGGAAGAGGAAAACACAGTGAATTTCCTCTGCCTGTTGAGTGGCAGTTGCTGTGCATCTCACTCAGATATGCTGACTTTGGGGTGCAAGTAGACATGTCCATAGAGGCTTTGTGAATGATACCTTGTCTTTAACAATTGTTTCAGTTTAATACTTGTAAACTGAAATATGGCTGATGCTATTTCCCCAGTACCCATAAGAAGCTGAGAATTTTGAAGCTTTTTATTTTTGATATTGCTTCAAATAATTGGACTAAACCCTATCTTACTAATGGTTACAAAAGTCCATTTCTCGATAGCAGTTCTTTGCCAAAAGAAGAAGCAGAGCAGAATTACGAACAACTCAACTTTTGCTTCTTTATATGCGTATATAGAATTTGTACCTGCATCTTTCGTATCCACTTGTAAGTTAGGATGTGCAGTAAGTAGAGGAATACACTTCTGTATTGACAAAGTTTAATTTTTTGCTTTCTATTGTCACTGTTGCAAAAAGAGGGATAAGGCAAGCTTTTATAACAAACCATAAGGTTGCAGTGCAATATGAGCATCAGCTGCCCAAATATCCCTTCTACCTACAGCAAAGAGCAAAGGATGTAATTAAATGAAGAGGAAGCATTAGCTCAGTGCACAATTTTCACTGTTGTCACTTCAAGACTTGCATCTGGATAGTGTGAGCCTATGCAAAATGTGCACTCACTTTGTTGGAAGGGTTTTTGAATTTCAGAATTTGTTTTCTTAATGATATAAAATTAATAGTTCTTTATTACTCTGCTACATCTTTTTCTGGATTTTGTAAAAAATAAAATAAAATGCACAGGGACATAATCTCAGTGGATTCCTCAAAGGAGAGACTATGAGCAGGATGATGGGCTATGGCTTTGAAGAGCAGTATACATTTTGCCAGGTCTCACCTGGAGCTTGATTTCTGGTTAATCTATCTCCCCTCTTCTGCTACAGCTGCAGATCTATGCAGAAACGAGCTTGGAAAAGGCTCCTCTGTATAGCTCTGAAAAGAGTGCTTTTAAAATGTTTAATAATTAAAAAAGAAGGAATTATAGTCAGCTTCTGTGATGTTAATTTAGGGATTAAGGTACTGTTGATATGGCCAATATATGACTATCAATCTAGTGTATAGCAATACCTTACTTAACTCCTAAACCTGCCTCTGGTGTTGTGGAACCAACATTTTCTGGAACTATTTTCACCTTGAATCTGAATGAGAGCCTGGCAGAACTGTGTGCTGTATCTTTAAATAGTCAAAACTAGCAAACTGTGATAAGAAAATGGCCTCAGCCTGGATGGAGGTCAGGTTCCCACTTCCAGCCTATAGCAACAGGGAGTGTTCAGGTGGTTGCTTTCGCTTGGGATTTTATTATGGCTGTGATTTCTCTGCATGCCTCTCTGAGCCCAGACTTGCTCCTTCCATAACAGGCAGCTAACTCAGCTGTTGCTTTTAACAGCACACAGTGTGACAGAGCAGAGCACTTGGATCTGAGTACTGAAGAGAATTAAGGCTGTTCTCCCACTTGCTGTACTTCTCTGCAGAAGCAGGAAGCTCAGTAGTTTGGAAAGTGCAGGGAAAAGAGATTTGCTTACCTTCTGTCCACGCAAAGGAGTGGCCAGCACAGCTTATTTGCTTCACTGCTTTACAACTCCAAGGGGGTGTTGAAGGCTTGGTGATTCCCCAGCTCCCGTGGCAGGACTGAGCCCCGAATCATCGGTGTGTGGCTTTAATAAACTGGCAACACTGCACCCAGGTAACCCTTGAACCTGCATTGCAACAGGTTCAAAGGTAAAAATTATTCCTGATCAAATATAAAGAGCAATTTTGGCTGGTTAGAGATGTTAAACATACAGCTCTTGCGCAACAGCATTCGGAGAGGGCAGGGCACTGTGAAAGTGAACCCCAGCCCTGCGAGAGCTGCACAGTTGGATTTCTAATAGGGCTCTTATTGATTGTGAGTGTGCATGGGGCACAGAGTAAGTGTCATTTTTCAGAGACAAGGTGCCTCTTAGACTGCATGTGAAGCTTGCAGACGTGTCCTTATATTTTTCCCTGTTGCTTTGTGGAGGTGCCCCTCCTCTTGCATGTCTGACTGCTGAGGAATGGATTTTCCTCACAGTTCAAGTGGTCCACAAAGTACCATGTTCCTTTATGGCAGGAGCTCTGAGCACAGTTGGGATAAATAGGGGTCTAGTTATCTTACCATTATACATCTTTGCTTCTGAAGATGTAAAAATAATATTTGCCCACTGAACTAATAAGGACAGTTTGATACCAGTGATACTAGGCTAAACTACCTCAACAGATTTACACTGATTTAACTATTTGTATTCATTTATTTTTTGTCTCCCTCCTTCTGTAAAAGATGCTGTGCTTAATGCTGATGGAGAACAGGCTTGCTTAGATGTGCTGTGAGGTACTGGCACTGAGCAGCCAGGTGAAGCTTCTTGGCTTCACTTCCTGAGGCTGTGACCTTTGGAAGAGGTTTGCAGCTCAGGATCTGAGACCCAAAGCTAAAAATTCCAAAGTTCTTTCAGTGCATGTTTAACGCTGTCAGGACTGGTTGAGATCACAGTGTTGTAGATTTAGGCCTGATTTGACTGGATCTGGAATTTAACACCTGCATAATCTTTGGATTATACCATATTAATACTTTTTACTTGAGATCCCAAGTATTCTTGATTGGGGTGGGGAACCTGCCTGTATCATTATACATATACATTAATAGAAGTGGAAGCACCTGTGCCAGGAGTACCATAAGCAGGCTCCCATTAGTACTGCACTAATTATCCACGCAGACCTTCAGAACTGCAATATCCTCCAGTTTTTTTTTTTAGAAAATGGCAGTTTGGGAAGGATAAAAGAATGAGTTCCAAGCTTCTTGTAAAGACAATACCAGTGTTCAAGTCTCTTGGCTCTGGTCTGTGGTACCTCCTGAGTGAGGGAAACAAAGCAACTGATTTAATTGTGTATGAGGTATGCAGTAGATCTTCTAAAATAAAATAAAAAGAAGATTAAAGGGGAAAAAAAGGAGGAAAAGAAGATTAGTTGGGTAGGTCCCTATTCAGCATAAGTGAGTGTTACCTCGCTGTTTAAAAAGAGCTAGAATTACTAACACCAGCTTTTTTTTTACTTTAAATGCATCTTAGCTTACAAACAAATGCACAGTGGAAGCATAGCCAAGACTTGGGGATGGAACAAAGCCAAGTATGTAGGCTATCTGTATGTGTCAGGCTGTAACTTCTTTCTTCCTCGTGCATGAAGTATGTGTCTTTGTACCTGTTTTAAATTAATGTAAGTTGTAGTATTTTGTCACCTTTCACCCATAAAGTTTCTTCCTGAAAGCTGACAGTTTACTACTAAAATAAGAGCTGAGCATTTCCCAGCAATGAGTTCCTCATCTCTGAGTCGGATAGGTTGGGCTCTTGAGTAAATGTCTTGATGAGTTGTTAATGGTGCTAGGCCTTTTTTCTGTTGTGAAAGTAGGTGTGAGAAAACGTGTTCCTATGCCCTAGAAAACACACGAGTTTATGTTCAGTATTGCAAACTTGTCTGTATATGTTATCTGTTCCCTGTTGTTTCTGAATGAGTGATGCCTTAGTTTGTGATCTCAGTGACTGGAACACATAACCAGTGACATAAGAGAAGCTAGAACAGTGTAGAAACATCACCTGTGTCCCATGTTGGTAAAGAAGAAGCTTAAGTTAGACCTAGTCAGAATTAACAAAAGCTATTTTTCAGGAGGCTGGAAAAAATCACTCAACTTTCCATTCATGGAAAGTAATTTTAGAAAATTTTAGAAATTTCTCCACTCAAGACTATTCTGAAGAAAACAGATGACAAGTGACAGGAAGAATTCTTTATAGACCCCCAAGGATCATATGAATGATATCAAGTTAAGAATTTCTTAGATGGAAATCTTTGAGTAGGGTGTGATTTAAAATATTTATTTAAAATTAGTCATTTTGACAGATAGAAATGCCTGTGTTTGTATTTTTTAAGTACATGACTATCCAAATTTTCTTTGGCTAACTTTTATAGGTGATAGAAAGCTTAATACTTTGCTTCCTTGGTTTAGATTCATTTTTTGTGCTTATCCGAAGCATGACTAGTCACATTAACATTTCTTTCCAATATCACACAAGCAATTTAATCATTTGCCCTTTGTGCAAACTTGACACTTGAGTGATGGAGAACATGTTCCAAAAGGGAATAAAAATTTGCAAGGAGTGCCTGCCAGCTTTACTACAGCTCTGCTACTGACAGTGGGATTTTCAAAGAATATTGCAGATACCATAAAGTATCCTTGAATGCTGATCAAAAGTGATTCTTGCTGAGGTTGTGCAACCAATCCAAGCTATGAAGACTGGAGCTAAAGGTCATTACTACACAAAGCTGGAGTTTAGTCACTCTTTCAGGTAATAAATAAGAAACCTTTTCTTTATTGGTCTTGTGAAAAAATCTACTCAAATGCAATAGTCAAGTGATACACATGAAAACTCAAACCTTTCAGCCTAAACAATGGCCCTGACATTAGTAAAGTTTGACATTATTTTCTAAGTCATTCTTACTGAGTTAAACACTCTGTGTAAAAGGGATGGGTACATAATTAATTAATGACTGCTTATGTCTGAACATTTACAATTACTCTGGTGCCCAAGATCAACCACAGACTTGTTTTGTTTTCTAGTACTGCTGCTGTGTGATGGTGAAAAATCTCATTGAATTTGTGATTTTCATGTTGCTGTGACAATCTTGCACTCTCTTCTTTTCATGCAGAGCTCCAGTCAAAAAAAAAAAAACAAAAACCTGTCAATGGCTTTAGAGCTAGATCGGTCATGGTTATGATTACTGTAGATGTTAAAGAAATATGCACAAGTATGAATTAGACTGAGTCATTATGCTGGAACTGAGAGCACAGGGTTTATACCTTGACTTGCAGACTCTGAGACTTCCACATTGCTCTGTTTGGAATTAAAATTTGTACCAAAAGACTAACCCTTCTTAGCTTAAACCTGAAAAATATATGGTATCAATCTCTTTTGTTCCATTTAATGAGAGTCATAGATGAAAAAAGGAAGGAGACCTATCTCTGCATAATCTCCAGTACAGTAATACCATTCCTATCTCAAAAGCATTAAATGCTGTATATTGCATGTTAACTCCGGAGATCATCCTGCATACATTCTGCCTGGCTGAATGGTTAGGACAGTGAGGATGTGATGAAAGTCTGTGGACAGATAAAATTATCAGGTTTTTTCTTCCTTTAAAGGTTAACAATATAATGGAGGCTGCTCAAACATAAATTGGGCAAACACAGTGGATACAGATGAGCTCAGACCCAGCTGGCAGAGATCGCTGTAGGCTTCCTGCTATTAACTCCTGATGAAAATAAGAATCACCTTATTACAGTTAAGGCTCTGATGATACTTTGAGGCTCAACACAGGTTTATGTCTGCTTCAATTTCTTTAAACCTTTAAATCAAATCTTGAGACATAATCCAAGAAATGAAGTTTCAAATTAATTTGTTCAGCTTTTCTTATAGTTTGGCTGCTATTTTGCCTAATAATTTACCTCTAAAAATTGCTGCATTTAACCTCCCCCTACTGCCAGGATAAAGTGTGGGCAACAGAAGCAGGCAGGACAGTTTAAGAACAGAGACTTTGCTACTTGACTATGAAGTGGAATAAAGAAGCAAATCATTCTTAGTGACTTTAGACTTTGAACATTATTAGTCCAAAGGGAACACTATCTGATGTATAATATTTAGATGAGGAAAGTTTAAAGACTACTTGGAATGTTTCTAGGTGTTATCAAAATGCTGTAATTTATTGAATCAAAAGTATAGACAGGCATGAAGATTCCATAAAATCATAGAACATCTTGAGTTGGACCACTGAGGAACATGGAATCACAGAATGGCTTAGGTTGGAGGGGACCTTAAAGATCATGGAGATCCAGTCTCCTGCCATGAGCAGGGCTGCCATCCACGAGAACAGACTGCCCAGGCTCACATCCTATCTGGCCTCAAATACATCCAGAAGGGGAGCATCTGCAGTTTCTCTGGGCAGTCTGTTCCAGTGCCTCACTACCCTCTGAGTAAAAAACTTCTTCCTAACTCTTAGCTTAATTCTCCCCCCTTTTAGTTTGAAGTCATTCTGCTTGTCTTGTTACTATCAGACTGTGTAGAAAGTCGTTCCTCTTCCTGCTTTTAAGCTCTCTTCAAGTACTAGAAGGCTGCAGTGAGGTCTCCCATGAGTCTTCCTTTCTCAAGGCTGAAGAAGCCCACTCACTCAGACTTTCTTTATAGGAGGGATTCTCCAGCCCCTTAATCATCTTTGTGGCCCTCCTCTGGACCCACTTCAACAGCTCTGGATTGAGTCCCAACTCCTGGCTTTTCAGAGGACCACCCAAAATTCATAACCTGGGTCTGAGAACACTGTCTGAACACTCTTTGAAATCCAGCACTTCAGTGTAGTGACCACTTCCATCTGGTATTGGCATGGCCTTTAATTTCCAAGGTAATAATGTATTTCTTTTTCAGTAATCTGTTGAAACAGATCATTGGAGCTAGATTTTAGAAGGTTTTTCAGATTCTTGTTGTGCAAGATCACAAAAGGAGACATAGCTTTAAACTGTGTAGCTAAATGTTAAGCCTCCCATTTTTGAAAGGGCATATTCCTGTACTTGTATTTTGGTACCTACACGGAGGTTCAGAAATTTAGGGACAATAACTGAGGTCATTTCAATAGCATATGGTGTTTTTCACAATTTTATAGGTGAAGACTGTAAGTTTCAATCTTGTGTCAGCTGAAGCTATTGATCTTGAAGAAGTAGTTCACTTGAATAAAAATGTGTGTATTGCTGTTTAGGGAAGTTCATCAAGAAAGAAAAAGGCAGTGATATTCAAACTTAAGTAATCAGAACTTCCTATCAAGGAGTTGTAACCCCTGGGTCATATTTAGTTAGGGTTTGGAATGAGGTAAGTAAATGACCTTGTCTACCTGATTAGTCCGTGTACAATGTATGAGTGTGTGACATGCCCTAATGTACATCTGTGGCATTTATACTACAATTGCAACAGTTGACTTTTCTTGAAAACTTTTCTTAGAAGATTTCAGGCTTTAACTGGGCCAGATGCCATGTTTTTTTTTTCTGCTGCATATTCCAGGGAAGCTCAGTCAAATGTTATTTGTTACATATTCTGTTTTAGAGCACGTGGGCTATCTCACGTGAATTGAGATAAAATAAGAATGCCACAAGTAAACCATGTTGGATTTGCTCTTGATGCCCAATGAAAGGCAGTGCTAAGAAGTTTATTACAAAGAGGAAAAAAAATAAAGAGGAGGAAAGTACAGAATAAGCAGGATGCTGGAGAATGGAAAATAAATGTATGTTGGCTGTAAAAAGTAAAGCAGCCTATTCTGCCCTTGGTAGTTTCATGACCTTTGTCACTGATGGCATTTGACTACGTGTGAGCTCTTGATTGTGTAAAAGTTTGAAGGTCAGAAAAATGATAGGGGCAAAAAAAAAGTCAGTATGTGTTCGGAGCAGCTACTGATAGCTCCTTTCTTTGGGCCAGAGCTGGTGCCCTGAGCAATACATAGGGCACTGAGTGCCACCTACTGCATCTCCTGGGCCACTTGCTGGTACCTGGAGGTGTTTTCTTAAGTTGCCTGGGGATGTGCAATTTCCTTAGCTGCTCTGATTAAGCCCAAATCCTTGATTAATTAGGATTTATTTAAATCCTGTTGACAGGCAAAAAAAGCTGAACCAGCAAAATAAACAGAGCAATAGGAGGCACATGTCTCAGGTTCAGTTGTACTGACACTTGGAAATGACATAGTCTTAGTATGCTCCTCAGTACCAAGGAAGAAACTTTACCCTGGCTTTTGTTTATGCTGATTGTGTCTGTAATGCAAAGAAGTCTCTTAGTGCCTTTGTCTGTCAAGTTCAACAGGCAAATACTGCAGTTGTTTTAGGCCAGGTTGTTCAGAAGCAGCTGAGGTGGACTGTGACTTCCCGTGGCCTGCTTTTTTTTTTTTTGCAAGATTTTCTGGAGGGATGCATCTGAAAGGAAGCTATTCTCCTCAGGAGCCAGGAGGGATTCATGTGGGAGCTCTGTCTCCTCTGACGAATTTCTTCTGCCTCTGAGCTCACACATTACTGCAGTGGACATATCTGAGTGTGATACTCAAAATATTTTCTCAGTAAGAGATACTGACATCCTTCCACTGTTGAGTCTTTTGCTTACTTTCTTCTAAGTTTGAAATCACATATCTAAACTGAAAGCTAGCAAGTCTTCTCCCACTGTTAAAATTTAAGATTGATGCTTTCCAGACTGAGAAGTTTCCAGTTACTGAAAGTATGTCCAGTATTCATAGGCAGACATTAGAATTTGAGCTGTGTTTTTATGTCCTAAATGTCATGGTCCAAATTAGATACATATTTTTAAACCTTTAGCCTTTTTAAAAACCTTTTAAAACTTCTGGCTTTCTGGTAAATTTTGTACATACATTAAAAAAAAAATTAAACAAGGTTTAAGCAAGTAAAATGATTTTTAAGTTAACATTTTGTGAACTAAGTTCCTGGTCTGTTTCCAAGTGAAGGAGAAAAGACCTGAGTGAGAATAGTAGGGTGACAAAACTGTACTTCAAGGAAAAAAGAGAGGAACAACCCTTTTCTCTCAACAGCTTTTCACTTCTATTTGAGCGCTTTAGAACTTGAGGTGAAATGCTCTGATCTATAATTTTTCCATCTCTGAATGTGAAGTACTGCCCTGTTATTGAGCTTTTCATGCAATAAGGGGTTAAGACTTACCTCGGGGTAAGTCTCATCACAGTGCAGGTTCCCTCAGTGTAGGCTGAACTTTTAACCTGGGCTGCAGATTGTGTACTTCAACTTGTTGGGAAAAGGGAAGGGAGGAACAAATTTTCACCGGAAATGGCGTCACTGCCTCTAAATTGATCCTGAGGATCTGCTGTTCATCTCCACGGCCAAAGGCACCCCAGTGCTGCTGCCTGCAGCTGCTGCAATGAGCTGAGAAATGCGGGGTGAGGAGGATGTGGGGACTGCAGCTTTCATATGTGTTCAGCCCCCACTCAGTGCGTTAACACAGTGCTCCTACCACTTCTCGTTGCCTGCGGTGGGGACACCTTTGATGTGGAACATCTGGGCCTGAGCCAGATCTTGGAGTGTGTTGCTTGTGCTATGAAGAGGTTGGTTTCTGTTAGGAAGTGGGAGGGTAGGGGATTTGTTTGTCTGTTATTTGTAACAAGCGACAGGCAGAAAGCACTTAATAGAGGATCCAGGGAAGGCTTGCTCTTTAACTACATGGAGCTCTGGAGCTGTTGGCTGTAGTCAGGGTTTCTTGCAGTGAGATCTGTGCCATTCTCCAGCAAAGAGCTGACTTCTCTTCAGGATGCTTCCTACTGAGCATTTTCTAGGAGTTTTCTAGGAGTAATCAGTACTACAGCTGGTTGGGAAAGAGGGGTTCTTTTGTCTCTAGCAGTTTCTGAATGCTGGCTGAGCTAAAATTTGCTTTGAGTATCTTTCAAACCTAATAAGCAAGAGGGCAGATGCAGCTGAGTGGAATTTGCATTATTTTAATTTCAATCTTGGTGCTCTCCAGCTGAGTTCGTCTTGTTTTGTCTGCTTCCCAAAATGATTTGCCACAGTTGAGAATCTGAGAAGTGCTTTAACTGACTACCAGCAGCCCTGCTCACATGTGATCCAGGAGAGCACTTCAGGCTCTCTTCTTGCTGCCTGGAGTTCCTTTCAAGTGTGAAGCAGTGGTTTTGTCCACAGCCAAGATTCTCCACTACACCATGGGAACTTACTGTTCTCAAGGCCACTGAGAGCCCCTGAGTGTTGCCTCTCCTTTGGCACACAGCCTGCTCCTCCCCTAACTTCTCAGATCCAACATCTGCCATAGTATGGCTTGTCCTGGAGGTGTGCCTTGGGCTTTGCTTAATCCAGTTGTGTGTAGCTTTAAACGCACTGGCAAAGAGTGCAATTACAGCATTTTGGTTGGCTCTATAGAAATCCAAAGAATTTGCTTCCTGGTAGAATTCTGGTGAATGCCAGAAAACATTCCTGTAGCAGCACATCTTTGCTTACAACTGGTAACATCCACTTCGAAACCTTCCTGGATGCAGTTACCACATCCAAGAGGAGCCAGTGTCTGTATAATATCATGTAATCTGTCTCTGATTGCAGAAGCATACTATAAATGCTATACAATCTATAAATGTCAAAGCATCATTATTGGTGAGAAATGGATCACTAATTATATTAATGAGCATTTGGCAGATCAGTTCATTGCTTTGTAAAGTCTAAAACCTACTTGGCCATTATAAGCAGTATGTGCTCCATCTGCTGCATAGACTGCACAAAAATGATTTGTCCCATAGTAACATCCTGTTCTGGATGCTGTGATTCCAAACTTATGTTTCAGCCCATAGTGAGGAGCACAGGTGATTGAGACTTCCTCCTGATAGCAGCCACATACCATACTTCATTTTAAACACCTACATACTGTTGTAATACCTTTAGTGTAAGTAGAATCATTAATTATTTCATATGAATGTCATACTTCCAGATCCCAGATTGTTGCCCAAATGCATGAAGAGCTGGGTCTCAGACACAAAGGTAAAGCAGAAAGTAATGTAGAAGGTCTTTGACCTCAGCCTCTCAGCGAAGCTGAGGGAGAACTCAGGGTGCTGAAGATTTTGAGAGGTGCTGGGAACAGTGAGTCTTTCTTTACTTTCCTCATTTCTGTTTCATTCACAGTGCTGCTTTTAATTTTTTTTTTCCTTCGGGTTAAGTTTTTGCAAGAAGTCACATTAGGAAACACCTCTGTAACACCTAGCTAGATTTCATCTCATTTGAGTTCTCTTTATCTCTTAATTTTGCAATCCATATTTGTATTTTTAAAAACAACAACAACAAAAACAGCCTATGATGTTTGTCTGGGCAGGTGAGGTGTATCCAGTCAATACTGTCAATGGCTTCACTTAGTTCTGTGCAGTCATCAGTGTGCTTCATGCTGTTAGTGCTATTACTGCTTCATTATTTAGAGAAAAAAATAGCATCCATGTTGTTGCTGGATCTTCTTTTTTCATGTGGGTCCAATGCTATTTGCTTTCTTCCAGTCTGGCAATAAGTCAACATATTCTTTAAAAATACCTACCAGTATAAATAGATCCTTAGTTCTTTGTATAACATTTTATCCAGTCCACATGCTTGACGTTTTGTTGTACTTGCTAGTGGTCATTTATCTGATGTTTACTTCTGCTCTTTCCACGTGTCCAGGTATAAATAGTTCTCACAAGAGTTGGGGTTTCTCTTCATCCTTTCTTTTACTCATCTCCAGCCCCAAAGAGCGAATGTCAAAGCAAGTGATAACATAATAGTAAGTGTAAGGCAAGAATGGTGTGTGGAAGTAGGTATTCTAGAAATTATATTCATAATACATACAACCATAAAAACCTTACTGCCTACTTAAGGAGCTTAGTATAAAAGAGCAAGTCACACCAGAGGGAACAGAAGAGATCAAAAACATCATTAAAGCCTTAATCCTGTGGCAGCACAGAGTTGTTAATGTCAGCTAGGCATCTTTGCCCAAATGCATAAAGCAGGAAACAGTTTTTTGATATCAGGTTTTTCTTTTTTGTTGTAGTTTTTGTTTTCACTCACCTCTTTCAGTACGGTATCACTGTTGTCTCTGTAATCTCCTTAGCACTGCTGCTTGCTTCTCGTGCTTTGCTGCTCAGTTGCTTACTCACCCGTCTTTTATACTGACAGTTACACCCTCACATAATAATTACTTGTTTTTATGCAGTGCATTCACCTTCATGATTTACCCAACCTACTCATAAGATTGCAAACCAGAAAACACTCCTTTTATAGTACCCTGCCTGCCAGCAGGCTCTCTAGACTGTTAGTGGGAAGTTTTATGTGATTACAAGATCACCTCCAGTATGGCTTCTAAGATCTGAAGCAAAATAGTCAAGAACTTCAGTCTTCTCCAAACCCCACTAAATTACAGTGATTGGAAAAGGATTTTCTGAATGAAGCTGCTTTTATAGTAATGGTTCTATAATACTTTTCTGTATGCATTTTGGATATTGAAACTTCTGTAATGAAAGTTTGGTACCCAGAGTTAAAATACAGTTTAAAACAGAGTGTCAGAGTAAATAACTTCATCAAAAGGATTCTTGTGATTTTTGGTGGCAGTGGTTTGTGGCTCACAGGGAGATCTTGCTGCAGTGTTTTAATGAAGCTGTAATAAATCCTTAGAAAGGATGCCCAAGAGCCAATAACACAGCTGTGCCTGCTCCTGCTCCCAGTCAGGTCGCAGGGAGTGATGTGCCATTCCCTCTACACTGTCACGAGGTTGCTGCAAATGGTTTAATGAGTTGTGCTTCTGGGAAAGAATGGATAACTTTCAGCTTGCAATGTTTTTGTTTGATTACTTTTATTTCTTACCCACTTTTACCCAAGTAAAGCAATTTCACTTTTTTTTTTTTTAAATCAGAGGCTGCTTAGGGACAAAGTTGTTCAACACTTTGTGTTACTGGACATACATTTTAGTAGAGGCATACAAAGGGGAAAAAAATCTGATGATTGTGTGGGACTTAGATAACACATCATTTTCTGTTGTTACTTCTGTCTGTTGTATTCTCTGCCTATTCTGCATGTTCTCTCCTTTCAGTGTGATCCATTCTAAAAACAGCATCAGGCCAAAGCCATTTGAATTTGCTCTTCGATACAAGTATTACTCCAATAATGCAAAAATTGCCAATATTTTGATAGAAGGAAGTTAGACAAATTATCTTTCAATGTTAAAAATGTTGTATCCTACCCAAGGATAACAATAATAAACCTCAGCCCTGCCAGAGGGACTAAAGTGGTGTGGGCAATTTCACTTGCCCAACAACTTAAGACACTGGTTCAGTTCATTGCTGAAGGTTCAAACTTGCCACCAGATGTCTGAGTCACAGATCTGGGATTTATAAGCAAGCTGAATTGGCTGATCTGTGTATATGGCTGGCTGATCATCATTCTTGAGCAGAGGAGACTTGAACAATCATCTGCAATTTATGCCAGATCTCATAATTTTTCAGCTGTATGGCAACTGGATTAGGTAATATTCAAACATTTCTCATGGAACTTGCTCATGATATTATAAAGTACAAAAAAAACTATAAACTAAATGGTGTGAACAGAACCAAACTGATCTGTGAGACAAAAGCCAAAAACTAATAATTGGGATGAGTAAAGATTACGGAACAGTTCAGAGTTGCACAACAGATTAGCTTTTTCTTTTTCTTTTATGACACAAAAAACTGTCATCTTGTCATCATCTCTAGAGTACCTTTTTTGGCCTTCTGGTTGTGGTATCCTGTTGTTTGTGTGATCAGATAGCAACACTGCACAATCTCCTTCTCAGCCACTTGTATAAAAATTGTCCCTCATCCATCATAGTTAGAAGAACTACATAAAAGTCTGAAGTATTTGGCTAGACTTGTGCTGCGTTACTTGGACACTCACCTAAAGCTGCTGTGTTGAGGTAAGCAGATAAAATATGGATCTCTGTGCAAAAGCAGCTCAGTTAACATTTGTTAAGTTTGAATACAACACAGAAGATGTGCTCCTTCTGCAGGAGAGCATCAGGTACATATTATCTGTTGCTAGAAGTAAGGTCCAGTTCAAATACAGTTTTCCTTTATCATTTGGATTTGAGGTTGTTAAATATACAATCTAATTAAATATTGGTTGGAAAATGAGCGTGCCCAGTTATTCTATTGAGTGTTATATGTCTAGTTGATATTGTTTAACTAAGTGATGTGGGATAATTTCTGCTCCTAGTTACTTGAGCCTTTCAAAGACAAAGCAACCTGTTTCTCCAGCTGGATGATGTTGAATTACACATGCTCTGTGCACATGCAGTCAATTAGCTGTAGGTGCTTAACTGTAGTACTTAAACTGAAGGCTTAGTCATCCAAGGTTTCCTTTGTCATCAACAGGAAAGAGTAGACATCTGCACAGAGGTCATCTGCATCTGATTTGCCTTGTGAATGGACCCATAGCTCTCTGGTTGTAAAAGGAGATGAGATTACGTATTTCTATTTTCCTACTAAGCATCAGCAGGAATGCATTAAGGAAGCAAAGTAAGGTTAAATCAGCTTGATATAATCAGGTTATGACTCCAGGTTTCTTACCTGGGAAGGTAAAAAACTGAGTTGTAATGCACAGCACTTCTTTCATACTATGGGATATTGAATTGGGATGGTGTTCAGCCTGTTGCTTGTTTCTTTAGACCAATTTTGGTTTTTAGCTGTGTAAAAAAATGTGTTCTGATTCGTGATGGTTAATATTCATGTGGATAAATAACCACTTGACCAAAGGTTGACTGCCTATAGACTTCCCAAAACTGTGGGTTCGGTCCTTGTTGTTTGATGTTTAAAGGAGGACTTATTTATAGCTCTTGCAGAAAGCATGTGATGCTTTACAAACAGGAAATGTTCCTCTCTGGTCCAGGATGAAGCTGAGGCAGCATGTTGTTAGTGAGTACTGAAAACTGACATGGTGATTAATAGTGCAACCATCCTCTTTTCAATTTGCTGTCTGTGTATTACATTACTTTACGCTCTTCAGTAGCACAGTGCAGGTCAGAATGCTCAGCAAGGATTACTGTGTGCCAAAAACTGATACAATTCCAACTTGAATAATTCTGTAATTCCTCTACCCATCTTTGAGTCTATATGGAGTGTATTATTATGCTTTTTCTATGATCTTCGTCCAAAATACCCAGTATTAAGGTAAGATAAATCATTCACAGAGCATGAAACTCTGAATTTAAATGATTATGTGATTCAATTGTTGGAATATCTCCAATTAGGATGTCTGTACTCAGGACTGTTTCATAGCATTCTGCATAGGAGCTCTGTAAGAATCTGTCGTGCATATCATGCAAGTGCACAGGTTTTGAGAGCTGTGATCACTGAAGATCTTATTATTTATCTTCCAAGCTTGTAATGTCAGCTTTGAAATACATATATATTGTCTTCAGACATATTAACTTAGAAAGGCATAGATTTCTGCAGTAGATGTAGTGTAGATGCAACTCAGCAATAGATGCCCCAGCACAGTCCACAGAGTCTAGCTAGGTCAGTTAGGCATAAGAAAACGAACGTTTAACAGTCATGTTGCTGGCATTGTACTTGGCCCCAAGACCATGCTGGTAGCATGTGCTGCTTTCTATTTGCTTAGTGCATCCTAACAACCTGCAGGAGGAGGACTTTATTCCACGTACTGTAAATTGTCATTTTGCTCCTTATCTGGGGGAAGAGGAGGAGGGATGTGTTTGCATGTGAAGCCTGGAACATAATAACCTCTGACATAGGTCACTCCCAGGTATGACATTATGGGACTGCACGTTGAGTACTTTCAAAGAACAGCGCAGATCAAAACAGCAACTTTGTCCTTTCTGAACTGTCTCAGGGGAACACAAATCAGAAAACATGAGTAAGACTGAAAGATCAGAAGAAAAAAGGCAGAAAACTCCTGATGAAGGTGCATTTATCTGCCTATCAAGCTGTTTAGAGCCTAGAGCCTAGTCAGGATTAATCAATAGCAAAGGAGAAGGCAGAAACTACACGGTTGCAACAAAGGGGGTTGTTGTTAGAAAACCTCAACTTGTTGAAGCTAGAGTTGAGCTTATGAAGAGTACTGGGTGAGCTGTGTGTAGCTGCCAGCCTGCTGATCTCATGAGTGGAGCATAGAAGGAGTCTGCACTGCTTCCCCACAGCTTTTCCAGAGGTGCTGTTCTGTTACTCAGCTCTTTGTGTCAGGCCCAGACCATTTCTACTTAAAAGCATTAGTGCGCACTGCAATGGGGTGATCTGTCCACCCTCCAAACACTGGACTAATAGAAATAAAACCTCTACCTGTGGAGGATATGTCTCTTCCCTGGGAAATCTCTGGAGATGGCAGTTACTTCAGGACTCTCAGGTGTTTTTGATAGATGTTTTCACTATGTTGGATATCAAAACTGGAATGTTTTTCTTGAGTAGCTGGGTATGTGGTTCAGGCTTGGTCACATTTGCTTTTACCTTTTGAAAAAATCTGTGGGTTTTGTTTTTCCTCTCAGAGTATGGAAGAAATGGGGAATTGACTTGAAAACTCCCATAGAGGAAGAAACACCCTCTTCTGTACTTTTTAGTAACAGGAAGAAGGTATTCCCTTGCAAAACTGAAAAGTGCTAAATGTCAAGATACTAGTGGAGTTCTGGGCTTTTAACTTAACATTGCCAGAATTACACCCCTTCAAAAAAAAAGTTTAATAAATTACAAATTTAACTAAAAAACACCCAAGCATTTCTGAATATAAGTTTCCTTCCACAAAAGGAGAAGGAGAGAGAAGAGGAGATGAATAAAACTAATTCTGGTTCTCTTTGTCTTGTTTTCGGATGTCTCTATGCTGGTTAGAGTTGCTAATCACTGTCACGCAAGGAAATGCTTTTTACAGGACTTTTTCTATCACTTGATTTGGTTTGGTACTCTGGCAGAAATTATTTTTCTTTATTGCAAAGAAAAGACTTCCACTGACAATCTCTTGCCTGAGGCTCTATACTCTTCTTTCTTTGCATCCAGGTGGTTTGCTCACAGGAATTAATAACAGATGAAGTGTTGGTGGTGATTTCTAGCTGCCACCAAAATAGTTAATTTTTCATCAACAGAACCAACTAGTCTTCAGCACACCATAATTGTTTACCAACTTAATGATGGCCCAGTGAATTTCCAGGGACAAGTATGTGAATAAATTCTTTACATAAATGTTTGCTAAGCAGTGACAAACCATTTAATTAAATCCAGGTAATATTAGTACCTGATCAATAGCTCTGTTTGTTCTGTGTCAGATTGGATGGAAAAGGACTGTATGTGCTGCTTCTTCTCTCTTCCCACTTGCAATCTTTGGTTTTAATCTATAGCTCTTCAGATGTCAAGTCTGCTATGCAAGAAATTAAACAATTAGATCTGCTTGGTGGGAAACTTGTCGTCTTTGTTGCCCAAGAGTTTAATGTCAGTAATTTATAAAAAATAAATAAAAAGTAAACTTTTTTTATTGTGTGCTTGTTGATCAATAGGAGTTAATCAACAAATAAACTAATGAATTAAACTTCTCACTGCAGGGTGAGTTTTTCTGACTTATAAAACTTATGCTGCAAGTAGTCTATGCTTTTTACTTAACTGGTGGCCAATGCTTTGTAGACTCTGTGGCATGTGCAGGAGCTTGTTCACTGCACTAATGCAGCTGTTCCAGAGAAGGGAAAGAGCTGCCAGACAGCCCACTGCAACAATGGTACATGGTTTTGAGAGGAAGTGAAGATGATTAATAGCCAGTTGAATGTAGATGTCATGTTGGTTAGGCAAGTAATAAACGAATCATCACTTTGCTGTTATGAATTATTTTTTATTTTTTCATTTTTTTTGGACAGTTACTTCATCTGATGTACAATCATAGAATTGTTAAAGCTGGGAAAGACTGTGACATTCTGATATGCTTTGATGAGTAAACTGCAGAATGGAATCAAACACTTGGAGGGACTGGTGCAGAAAGGGCAGTGCAGTTGTTGGCAGAGGGAAGGAAGACAGACAAGATCTGTCATCAGTACTGCCTGATTTCTTCAATTAAGTCTCTGTACAGATGTATTGCTAACCTAAGTATTTCTCTAGTATTCCTGACAGTATGAAATAAAAGCCAGTTTTGGATGCAAAGGAAGAAAGGAAGAAGGGGAGAGGCAGGGAAGAAATGCAAAAACAATACTGGTCAGTGCAACAAATAGTGAATTCCATGCATCACTTTCCTGTTATTTATTACAGCTTGTTGGAAAAAGCTTTCAGTAAATTCTCCGGCCTGTTTCCAAAACAAACAAGATACTAGAACAAATGAAAGAGATGGTGAACAAGAAATAGAAATCACAAAATAAACTATCCTTTTTTTCCTCCTTTTCAACTTTGAGTTATAGCTTATTGCTTGGAAATTGGTGGAGCTGCAGAGTTTTGGTTCTGTTTTCTTCTCAGACTTAGTTAGACCCAACAACTTTTATTTCTCTCAGTATGCCCCATCAACCACAAGGCAAGGGGCTTTTGGAAAGACAGCACTGAAACTGATGGAGAAAAGGCATCTTAACTCCTAGTTTTACACTTATTCTGCTGGTCTGAATCATTTCTGAAGTTGGTTGAAGTTAGACATACTACATGCAAAGTATAGGACCAGTAAGAATAGTTGTTTTTTTCATTGTTGCTTTTGCTAAAGGTAGAAACTGCTTGTGATGTGTGTATGGTGGCTAGCAGCCTACCCATCCACAGTGGGATCAACTACACTGAAGAAATAGCTGTGATGCCTTCGAAATTCCTGATGGCTGTGATTTCTTGTGAGATGGGCTCCACGCCCAGAGAGCTGAGAATGAGTTATTGGCATTCACACAGGTAAACAGCCTGAGTCTGGCTGCTGGTGAGCCAGGGGTGGAGGTCTGAGTGCAACAGAGGGCAAGCAGTTGTTGCCCACTGAGACATAATGACACACCTATCACAAGTGTGAGGTAAAACCTGTTGGTGTAAACTTCCAGGTGATTAACCTTTGAGTTTTACCTTCAGTTTGCTATTGGTACTTGTGGGTCCTTGTTGTGGATTACCAGATAGGTAGTTAATTGTATAGCACAGCCTTTACATTTGTTCTCTCCCTTTTCTGTGTGCATGGATTTTCTTTCTAATACAAATGAAACCAGTACAAAATTTGCAAGTCTTCTGATTTCATAATTCATACCCAGATATTAGGTCAGGCCACTTATTTTTTTTTTACTATTTCTGTTATTTGGGTAACATTTCCTGTGTCTGGGATGAGTTGGAGTCAGACTTGCCACCCTGCTGCAACCTGCTCGCTTCATTTTTTTTTCTCAGTTTGTATAGGGAGGATCAAGTTTTTCAGATTAGTTAGCGTTTTTGGAGTATTTTGAGGTTTTCACTAAAAGGTACTGGGCATTAATACAATGAAATGTGCTCAGAATGCACTTATTGGGGTTTATTAATCAGTGTGTAAATTCATACTGTGGAGCAAACATTTCACAGTGACAAGACCTCTGCTCTAGCATTAGACATCAGCTTTAGCAATTGCCAAACAGTAGGATCAGTGTTCCCCATTCCCATCACTCAGTGCCACATCATCTGGACACTGCTGAGAGTACTTATGGAAAAGCACAGTGCAATTTAAACCTGCAAGATCTTCTCAAAACATACTTCAGGGCCATGTTACTGACAAGTCCGTGCTGCCTATTGTGAGTTAATTGTCTCTTTAAAATCAGGTCACTGTGACGTACATCCTGAATCTTTCTGTTGCTGTATGCCATGGTGTTTATTCCCAGAAGAAAAATACTGATTTTATTTTCCCAATAGTAGAGCAGATGAGCGTGAGCAGGAAGGCAGGCTAGCTTGCAGCAGAGTGGGATCCCTGCCAGCAGTGTTTTGTGACACAGGGTGTAAATCGCAACACGGAGCCAGTCTGTGGGAGGAGGGTGTTAATGTGGATGAAACCACACACAGAGAGAATTTAGGAGGTGAGGAGGCACAGGCTGCTCAGTGTGGAACCAGTCTGGGAAGGCTGGAGGCTGGTTGCACCACAGAGGAGCTGTTAGCATTCCAGAGAGCTCCGTATAGGGGCATTTAAAAGCATCTCTCTTAGGATTCAGAACTGAAGCACGTCTAACATAATTGCTTTTGAAGAACAGAATACAAATTAGCTGGATTGGAGTTTTTCTTTCAAACAGCAAGGGAAAATGTATTGAAAAGTGTGCTGATCTCCAAGCAGTGGTGTACAACACAGCTCTGACAGCTCAGAATGTCTCTTCTTTAGTGCCTTGCTGCTCTGAGTATAGAGCATCAAGGCTGGAAAGTACCAGTCTGCAGAGGTGACATGCTTGCTGCTTTGTACTCTGGAACAATTTATTAGATACGACTCACTCTTTCATTGGCAATTTCTCTTGGACCTTCTTATTCATTATTTGCATATGCAGGACTGTCAAAGACTATCACAGTAAATAGTGTTTACCATTCACAAGTGAGAATTTGACCTATCTACAATGACCAAAGTATTGTGTAAATATGTGTCACTGTGCTAGTGCTGTTGTGCTGCAACCTGTGCTATTCACTGGCTCTCCTGCTTCCTGCCATGACCTCGGTGGCTTTGTGCATCATATTTACAGTGATAAAATGTGATAAGGAAAGCATGTAAAATCCCTTACACCATTAGAGTTTGTTCATACAGGAGGAAGAAGTGGGACAAAACCAAATTGTAACCTTTGGGAAAATGTACTTCTAAACAGGTTATCAATGTTCACTGTAACTAACTTTCTTTTCCCTGCATCTCCATGAATGGCCTTGAGTTTCACATGCAGATGTGGACATCTAGGCAAGCACCTTTGTGCACCAACAGCTGTAAAAAGATGCAGAGTTATAGTGTATCAGAAATTAAGGAGCTTATCAAGCATTAGCTTGCACTAAAATAATTTGCAACACCTGTATTTTTGAATTTTGAAAAATATATTATTTAGCTCAGTAAATGTTATTGATTAGGAAAGGTCAAGAGAAAGGAAAGTGAATTACAGTACATTTTTTAAGCAAGCTCTTTAGGATGGACAACTTGTGCTAACTTGAACAGTAATTAACTTGCTTCTGGAGATGAAACCTATTCGTATGGTGTTGTCTTCTGGGACACATCTTTTAACAATCACCTCTGGGAGCTGTATTATTATTTTTATTGTTGTTTAGCAAGAAATAATTATTGCAGAGACACAGTGAGCCAAACTTGGACTGGTGATAGGGCTTTGCCCATCCTGCACCCACAGCCAGCTGGCTGGATGGACCACATTCAGTGCAGTGCCATAACCACAGGGAGGTATGCATGCCCAGAGGCTCCATCCCACGGTGGGCAGGGAGGTGGCCTAAGAATTCAAAAGTACACTGCAATCGTGCAGGATTGTTCCAAAGAAAAAGTTATTGCATAATCGAGAAGAAAATTAATCATCCTGTCAAGGGTGCTCAGCTCAAGGGTTTCTGCACAATCTAGCCACTAATGGAGGAGGGTGGTGACTGTTGTAGAGGCCAAGTAAAAGAAGAAGGCTTTGGAGAAGTCATGCTGTTAATCTCGTGGCAAATGAGAAGAGTTTCAAGACATGAAGCTGTTAGGTAGGAAGTTTTGAAATTTACTGGGGAATTACTGGGAAGAGGGAAAGGAGAGTAAGTAGGAGGGAGAAGCACCTTGCAGGGTCATGATCTCTGATCAAAATATTGGGTGATGCACAAAATATACAATAGCTCTGCTCTGCCTCGTGGAACTTTCGTGCCTCTATGAATTGCCTCGCAGTGACCATCAAGTTCTTTGAACTCCGGTTTGAATTGGACAATTCCGTCAAGAGAGTGCCCTCTGTTGTACGTAGTGACTAAATGCACTCCGTCGGAACCGACCGTTTTTCTGCAGGCTGTCAGGGTTGATGCTGTCTGCTAGAATCTCAACCTCTAAACTGCTTAGTTCTTCTCCATTTTTGTGAATGCATCTGTATTTTATTCATATATTGAAATTACACCGAGAGGAGCAAATAGAGACCCAGCTATGTGTTGTCTTTGTAATTATTTCAAAAAGGAGAGAAAAGTACTTCTATGTGGCAGCTTAGAAAGGCCATGACTGCAGTAAGAGCTGTAGTCATTCTCCTTGCTGTCACCTTTAAGATACCAAAAGTTTCATGGAAAATGTCTAGGAATACCTGATATTTTCAAACATTTTGATGAATATTGTTTTATCAGTTACAGAAAGTAAGGTACCTGCCATTACTTCCAGAGAAATTGTTTCATGCCCTGATACCTCCTGCTCTTTAGTAATCTTTTTTTCCCTTTCCATTGATTTCTTCTTACAACAAGGTCCAGGTATTAGTTCTTGTATTTATCCAACACCATCTGTCTCCAAGGATGTATCCTTAAAGCTTACTGCCTTGTTTTCCAGCCTCAGATGTGCTTGCTTCACATCCATACTGTGCAGATGTTCAGCTTTAAGCCTGTCCAGCCTGGTTCCAACTGTACCATACCTACTGCAGCATGTGCTGAGCTCTACTTCACCCACCCAATCAAGAAACAGGAAAGAAATGTCAGGTCATTCCTAGATCTTTTGAACTATTGCTATGTAGAAAGTATTATTTTTCTCTGATCATTGACTGCTAGGTTAGTTTTCATGGTGCTGAAGGACTCTACAGATCAAGCTGGCCTTGCAAGACCAGGCATGAAGGAAAGTTACTCCATTGAGGCTGATAAGGAATGAGAATGCTGAAGGGAAATTTGGTAGTGGAAAATGCTGAGTTTGAATATCTCCGTGTTCTGTGTAGAAATAAACACTATTGGCATCACAGCTCTGTAAGAGGAGGCATCAGTAAAACACCCAGCCATTTTATTTTCCCTAGTTTAAAGTGTTTGTGGGGATCTGGGAGGGGCACATTTGCTTTGGGGCTCTCCAATACTAGAGACACAAGGCTCGTGGAATGGTTTATTTATCTGGTGAAGTGGTGCACAAAGATTTTTGGTGTCTTTAATTTTTTCTCTGTAAAATAAACATCTTTAATAAAGAAGTCCAGGTCCAGGATTGGAAAAAATTAAGAAACGCAGCGAAGCTGAGTTTTATAATAAAACAGCACAAAATCCAATTGCGAAGAGTAGGTGGAAGATAACATCTGCAAAATTAAAAAAAGACTAAATTTGAGTACTTCACCATCAGATGTCTTTCATGTTTTCTTCTCACCCCTACCAAAATACTACATGCCCTAATGTGGCTCTGTCACCATATCACATTTTAGCAAATGAGCTTTGAAATGGCTTTCAAACCAGATCCAAGTAGAAATGCTTTCCAAGCATCTCTGTTAACTCAGTGAAGCATGTTTGATGCTTTCTGGGGAGATTGTGTGGAAAGAAGAGAAGTTACTATTTAGTATTGGATGTTACTGATATGATTGAATTGTCCAGGTTGAAGGAAGAGCCTACAGGAGGAAAACTGTGAGAGATGAGATTTGGTTTTGAGATGTTTCCTTCTGTCAAATTTACGAAAGTTACCAGATCTTTCTTCGAGCTATGGAGTTTATGTTGGCAGAGCCACTCAGGATCCCTATTTGGGATTGATATCATCATTGTCTTATTTTGCTGCTTACCTGAGAGTGTGTAAAATCTGGATAAACCTTTGCCTGTAAAGTAAAATAAGAGAAATAGATAAGATTTGAATGGCATCTTTTTAAATAGAGCAGAGTGCACCAGTATGCTCTGTAAAAGCAGATAACTTTCTGGTTTGAAATTCTGAGTATGATTTCATCTTGGATTTACTCTCTGAAGTTATAAGAGGATCCTCCACTTCTTTTATTTTATAAAACTAATGGTGTTCTACTGGTGCAACATTCTTATTGTCAATAACGTGACTCTACATGTATATGTAATTTATGTTGGCTAGCAGGATGGTGTGCACGTGGTTGTGAACCCAGTGTAAAGGTCTTTAGTGAAAGCATGATTTAGGCATACCTTGTTCCAAGGACTTGTATCAAAAGCCATGTGGGATCTGCAGTAGCAAACTAGCTCAGGGAGAATTTCCTGCCGCCAGGAGGCAGCAGCTGAAAGTAAAACATTTTGCTTTGTAACAGGAAGAATTGATGATGGCTGCTCACGTTGTGAGGAGCGATGGGCGTGTGGGGATGACCTGCTGAGATTTTTGGTTATGCTGAAGAACTCACTGTAAATGCAAAGAAAGCCTCAGTGTTGCCTTCCTGCTGGTCTTAAGCCTGGCTTTTCTCCCACTCACGCACGTCCCATCAGAGCTGAGGTCAAATTTGGGCGACCAGGATTTACACTGCTAACTTGGTGTGGAAGTGGTTTAACGTTAATCCCAAATAGGTGCATTTAGTCACTTCATAAATGAGGAGAGTTTCACTGAGCAAACCCATCTCAACCCTGAACCCGGAGGGGACCAACTCCTGTCCAAGCTTTGTGCTCTCATGGGGGAGCAGTTCTGTGCTTGCTCCTGTGCTGTGAGCCACCAGCTGCTCCCCCGTTAGCTGCTTCCCAAAGGGAGAAAGAGCCACCCCAGGAACCGCTACTTACTGCGCACAGAGATCTCCGCCACTAAAACACCTCCGGTTTGTTCCATGCGCTGTTTTCGTTTGTCACATGTCTCAAGAGATCAGAGAGAAAGCCATGCATCCCCCACAGATTTAATATTTGTCTGTATATATATACATCCAAACCCAATTCTCACATTTCCAAACAAGTAAATGAAATCTGTCTGCATGTTTTGCTGCATGCTTTCTAGGGACGACTTTTTATTTTTCTGTAATCACTGTGGCTTTTTGGTGCTTTTTGGGGTAGCTGAGCTCCACCTATTTAACCTGTGACCTCTATGAAGATTTGTTGCTGTTTATTGCAAATTGTAATTCATATTCATTGGATATGAAGGGGAAGCTCCAAATCCCTTCTATACTGCTCATCTTTTATCTTGATCTAATGTAGTGATTGCTAGAAAAGGTCCTTGTCCATTCCCTAACATTTGCAGGTCCCCAGCTGTGGGCATTTTTATAACCTTGGCATGTATTAATTGTGGTTCTACCTTGCTTGGTTCAACCTAAATTAGAGTAGGCCACCCACCAAGTGCATTTTTAGGTTGGAAGCAGACTCCAGAGATGTTGGCTTGCTTCCACCCTGGAGGGCAAGAAGGGAATTCCACCCTGTGACTCTAAGGATGATGTAGATGTTTGGCAGTACCATCAGAAAAGCAGATGTGGAGGACTGTTCTGTGTTTTCATTTAACCCTGATATGTGTCTGGATAAAAGTTTAAAAAAAAACCCTTTAAAAACAAAGAACAAAATCTAAGCTCAGAGGTTTTTTCTTTTGCCTTTGAAACTTAGAATTTCTAAACCAGTGCACTCTGTTTAGTGCTTGGGCTGGGTAATGGACTGCTGTCTTATAGTGGTACTTTTACTGAGAAGGGGTTAAGAAAGAAGAATCCTTTTGATTAGGAATGATGCTTTCTCTTCTTCAGCAAGAAATATTTGTTGCTGATCTGTGGGGCAAGGAGTTTTGGGGGCTTTCATTTCAGATTAAATAAAATTCAACTTCACTTTATGGCAATGACATACTCATGGGGTGAGAGAAGGAATGATGAAGCCCTGGCTTCCTGAAGGAAATAGAAAAGCCTTTAAAGAAAGATAACTCAGTAATCGTTGCATCAGTTGATGCCATTGGTACATGCCCCCAGTGCAAATAACAAGCCTGCAGAGCATTTTCCCTCTCATTCTTACCTAAGGCAGGAACTTGCTCTGTGCTCCCAGTGTACCTGCTCCAGTGATCACTTAGATTATTTCCCACAGAACAGGAGCAGTTACTTGCTGTTGGATAGCACAGAGGAAGTTCCTCAAGGAAGGAAGACTGGGATGTTTTATTTGAGCAAAGGCAAGCTTTAAGCTAGGTTGCCCTCAGCACTGAGTTATAAGGTAAAATGGCAAGTGCTCTACTTTCTCCTATTTTTTTAGGCTTTTGTTTAGCTATAGCTGTTTGTCCAACAGGAGCGTAGTCTGCAATGTTGACAAAAAAGGAAGTTTTAAAAAGACTACAACATTTCTCAATACCTCCAAACAAATTGCCCAACATTGCAATGCAGTGCCCATGGCATGACAGGGATCAGGGTGCACAGCCCACCACTCGCATTAATGCATGGTGGTGGCTCCATCTAATGCCTGCTCCCAACCTGACGTGCCCTCTGTCACCCTCTGTCTGAATTTAGCTCCGTGTGTTCCCTGGGAGGGGGAGGCCTTACCACCGGGCAGGAGAACTTCTCGCTGTCACAGACGTGCGTCTCGCAGTGCAGCCAGACCTTGGACAGCTTGGGGATGTTCTGGAAGCGGAAGGCGTTAAACTGAAACGTCGCCCGGTTTGTTTTCCCGTTCTCATGGACAACAATGGAGAAGTCCGAGGCACACCTATATTGATTGAGTGTGGAGAAATGTCAGAGCTTGATGTGTGAATCATCTGAGGTCACGGTCTGGTGAAGGCATTTCCCCAGCTTTGGGCTGCCTTCCTACTTTCACATGCTTGGGAAGCAGTAGGGCTCTCGAGGCCCACCAGCACCTACCCTTTGGTGATCAGAGGCCAGTGCACCTGGTAGAAGTACTCGGAGGAGGGTGTTGCCCAGCAGTTGTTGAGAACAACTTTGAACCTGGGGAGGCACAAGCACCAGATCAGCACACAGAATCCCAGCTGCCGACTTACTATTACTCCTTTCTTCACCTACCTGTCGCTTAAGCCCTTAGCTTCCACTCCAGCAAATATGTCAGATCCAATTTCTGATGTTTCGACGACAAAAGGAGCTTCTTTTATACTTGAAAACTTAGCATTCTTTGAAAGAAAAAGAGGAAAAGGCATCATATGTTGCAAGCACCACACAAAGCAGAGACGTATGGCAACTTCAGACAGCTCTGGAGAGGTGGACTCCAGAAGTCTGGGTTCTTGCTACCTGCAAGCTCAAAAACCTGTGTTTAGTAGTAGGATTATTGCCATTTTGTTGATGTTTGGCTCATCATAATAATATGTGACAGAATTTGATGCTGATTGGGATGTGGGATGTGCGGAATGAGTGGGAAGTGGGCCTGCTGCTGCTGCCCTTGTGAACCAGAGCTGTTAGGAAAAGTGAGTGCAGCACTGGAGATGACTATGAAGTGGAAATGGGGCTGGCCACACTGAGGGGAATTGAGTGAAGTAGCTATGCTTTCCTAGCTGCTTTGGAGTGTTCTCTGATGGGAAAAAAAGATCAGGAGCAGCACAAGGTAGCTGTGAGGAAAAGATGAATGCTTCAAAGGATTGGTCTGATATCCAGGGACAAATGCTGGAAGCAGAATTCCAGCAGGATCTCTGGGGAACATGAAATGTCTGCCAGATGAAAAGACAAGGAAGCAGACTGCAAGGGAGATGCACATAGCTTTTCTGTTCCTACAGAGATAACATCATAGTGGTAGTATCTGTAGGTGCATGCTGCAGCTCTTTGAGTGGGACTACCAGCAATCTTGCTTTTTTCTTTATAAGAATTGTCAGCATGTTAGAAATGTACCACTCAACAGAAAAAGCTGCCTCATGTGGAGGAATTAAAAGAACGTTGGCATGTGTCTGCTCCATTCAGTTTATGCTGTATCCCTGTTAATCAGTGGAAACAAGGACCTGTACAAACCACGCTGTAATGATCTGCTGCAGGCTGGTAACGTGCTCTGTGAGCAGGAGCAGCAGCCCTTTTTTCCTGCTGATATTTGTGGAAGAAGACAAAAAACTGAGTGGCAAAGAGCACTTACAGAGTAGAAGTTGAGGGATAACTGACTTTCAAACGAGCCAGAGCTCCCATTCTTCACATGGACGGTGGCCACCCTAGGGACATAAAAACCACATCACTCTGTATGAGAGAAACCTGGGGCTGAAAAAGGGGTGAGCCTCACTGCCAGACCAAGACTTACCTTTGGTCGAAGGCAGCCTGGTTCACCAAGTAGTTGGCATTATATGTGCAGGTGAATGAGTAATTCACAGGCTGGCTCTTCACGATCACTGTGGTGTCATTGGAGACGATGGAGTTGTAGAAGTGATAAACGGGGTTCTTAAACTGTAGGTGGGAAAATAGAGAAATGTACGTAACAGTGACTATTTGAGGCACCAGGAATAAGCTGGCATGTTGAAATATGAAGATTCAGCCTCGTGAGAAACAGCATTCCTAAGGAATCATGGTTTTGTAGCTCTTCATATTCTATGTATGCGTGCAAATGGGTGATGGGCACACAGGCTAATAGCACTAAACCTGTGTGTATTTTGCCTGTAGATGCAGAGCATGAATATTTAATTGCTTGTTCTCCTAAATCTAGAAAGAAACCTGTTACCTAATTGCCTTCTCTTCATCAGTACTTAAAGCCCACTGGAATCAAACGTGCTCTTTCAAGGGAGTCCAGCCAGTTCCTGAATCAAGCTCAGGCTGTGCTGTGTTATCTGTCAGAAATGCTGATCTGAAAGTCTTACCTCTGATTGCGTCCCACAGTATGATTTATTTTTAGGTGACAGGTCTGGGATTGTGAATTGGTAATATCCTGAATCATGGATCCCATTGTAACAAATGCCTCCAAGTGCCAGCTGGTTGACCTCCCATCCGTAAGGACACTCAGGAATTTTTGTAATGATGGTTCTAGGATAGCAGTATACCAGAATTACATCTGAAAGGAAAACAACATGTCTAGAGTGACATTAGGGAGTGCCTTTCTTTCAAAAAGAAAAATCTGCACATCTACTTCCCACAGGGCTTTAAATCCTGTGGGTTTGATCTGGAAGGGCCAGTGCAAACACAAGTTTTACAATTTCCATGTTAAAAGCTAAGATCCAAAAATGAAAAAATGAACCAGAGACCCTACCTCTGTTAGCAGTGTTGGTAAAGTAAATGAACTGAGAAGCCTTGTCCTGTTAACAGTGACAGCTACTAGCACTGCAATTAGTTTCCATGTGTGGTTACTGCTAGAGCAACAACGAATACTGAACATCACAATTGAAATTAATTGCTTTGTCATGTCACAAGATTTGTGCCTTTTTCAAAGAGAATCAGGCCGTGTGAATTTGAAGGTGTGATATGAATTTAAAGGGAAATACTGACTAAACACTAGTGAACTGATAATAAAGAATACCAATTACTATCTTAAAAAAAGACACTCTGTTTTACAACTTCTGCCTCTCTCATCTTTTATCATAAAAGCCTGATTTCTCAGCCTTCCTGTGCCTGCAGAAGTTTGGGGTATACACAGGGAAAGTCAAATAGAGACCTTAACAGCTTGCTTCTTTCTAATCAACAAACACAGATTTGTTCTGCTTCTGTTGGTGGTCAGAGTGGGTGACTTCACAACTATAGAAGGTCCTCAGCTCTGAGGAACTCCCTGTGCCAGGTAGGGCACTGAAATAGATGGATAGAGGACCAAATACTTTAGATATACCATGAAATTACTGGCAGTAGCGTACAGTAGTCTATTATTATATATGCACATGCCACACATTCAGAGCAAAGACTCTCTATTGAGGCGTGTCCCAACACATTCCTAAAGTCTGTATCTTAGTTTTAGTGAATTACGCGTGGCAGTGTCTGGGCAGAAAACAGAGTGTAATTAGGGCCTCAACTTCAATTATGATCATTATTTTTTTAAAATATAGCATGATGTTCAGAAGCTCAGCTCACTCACTCAGCATCCATCATCAGACTGCAGTCAGGAGGACTAAAGCCCAGCTCAGGCAGCACTCACTCTGGGTAATTCAGCCAGTTTCTAATTGCTGCACTTTCCTTTGCCATCATATGCCTGAATTCTATTCACACCAAACTCTATCACACTATGGTCATTGCAGAGTTAAGCATCCTAATTCGGTAGGGAGGACGGACCTTAGTAGCACATTTTTTACTATGCTGGCTGGAAATAAATCAATAGAAGAAATATGAGGGTTAGCTCTTCAGAACATAGTTTGACTCTGAAGAAAATCAGCTTTAAATGGAAAACAACACTTTGGCAGCTTAAATACAAGAAAAGAACATAAGAGACTTGAGTAATTCTACCTGCTTTATTTGGAGTGCAGGGCCCCGCAAAAGCTTGAGCCAAGATGACCATCAGATAAATAGTAACAGCCACCATTTCTTGCAATGACCTGAGGGCATAGGGAAAAAAGCTGAATTTGTCTTCCAACACAAAGACAAGAGGAAGACATTAAACTGTTAAACTGGCTAATATTTAAGCTTGTCAGTCTTGCAGAGAGAAATAAATAGCATTGCTGATATTGTCACCCGATTTCATTGCATCAAAAAGACATATATTTCCAGGACCACTATTATCACTACTGAGACTGATCACTACCGTGACAGTTTTACTATTTCAGTTTAGTGCTGATTTAAAGTTATTCTAGAATATTTTTGTCCTTTTAAAGAGTCTAAACCTAAAACATTAGTATAACTAAATGAAATTGAAGCAATGGGAGCTGGAAAAAAGGGTAATAGAAATTACTAGAAGAAATGTGATGCAGGAAATATACATACTGTGCTTCATAATGTAACACTAAAACTATTCTGCATTGATGTCAGTCCTGATGTATATAATCTTAACTTCTTTTAAGTTTTTCTTTTTTTAATTTTTACAGTTTCGCTGTTTTGAAAACTTTAAGTTTAGCAGTAATTATCTTCTGTGCCTGTAGCTTCCATTTCCACCGCAGGCCTCAGCCCTGCAAGCTCCTTCCCATGGGTAGAAACACACTCCAGCACAGAGCAGCCTGTGGGGCTGGGACTGCAGTGGTCCTGTTTTGCCCTTGGAGAAAAACTCTCCAGTGTCTCCCTCATATCCACATTACTGAGCGCAGTCAGAATTAACCAATATAATTTAAGAAGAAAAATATTGCCCTGTTAAATATTCCCAAGAAAAGGAATTAATTTCAGCATTTTCACTCATCCTCTTTCTAAATACATTTACAAAAAAAGCTCATACACGACATTTCAGTGGCAACCCCTTCTAATTATAATCCTATGCATTCTACGATAAATGAAGTATAATACCTACAAGAGAGGATGAGATTAAGTATTTCAGATTTTCATTGCTGTCTCATTCCAGTAGCTGTGTTGCCAGCTCTTCCCAAGATGTCCTCTTTCAAATGAACCCAGCTGGTGTTATCTCCGCTTTATATAAGCAATCTTGTAAAAGGAGCCCATCTCTGGTTAAATCTCAACCTGCCAGTATTGTCCACTGTGGGAGAAAAAAAAAGTCATAGAAAAGCAATTCCCTTCCCTTAGATGGGACTGTGCTGTTGCTACTTGATTTTTTAAGTCTGCGGTGTTTTTTTCTCTTTAACAGATCTGGGAAATAACTGAACTGAATCCTGCTGAAGGTGCATAACTGGCACAATTTCTTTCAAGTTTACTAGGAAAACATAGGATTTTTGAAATGAGAAAATCACAGTTGCCTTCTAGAATTCAGTGAAAAAATCATTATAGGAATTAGATGTCTGTCTTAAATGGCTTATTGACAAGGTCATTGTTTTGTGCCATGCAGATGGACAGAAGTCATTTCAGCATCATTTACCACCTTTGGAGTTGTCTCATATGCTTGTTTTTCCTAAAAGCTCACAGGTGTGTGGTCTGAGTCTAGGTGGGATCTTTAATCTTTCCACTGTACTATATAACTACACCACACAATACTAATGTGTGTATAGGACTGTAAGATATACATTAAATATTACAATATGGAAGTGTATATTTACCACACTTCTATATTAAATATCACATTATTTTACAGTGTAAAATTTGACATTGTACAGAGCACTGAAACCAGTTTGCCTTTGCCATGATGCATGCCATGTGTTTGCCAGATGACAGTCATAGATTTTTCATGTGACCTATTGCATCCTGTTTGTGTCAGCTTTTGGTGATGGACCTAGAAAAAGGACTTGGGTGATACTGCTGTTTTGCAGAACTGAAGAAAAATGATGAATAATAAAATAGTCTTGTCTGAGTGACCCAGTCCTGTGGGCTCCTCTAAGCTGAGTTTGGTGGCCCCTCCTGTGCAGTTCTCCATGTGGGAAGGGCTTAATTCTGCCTCATCTCTGGCAGAATTTAATCTGAGTCTGCTTTCATCCAAGTGGCTTTCGGGTTGGGGGGGTCATGAAGTAGAAAGGTTTTTGTTGGAAGAAGGAGTGGGACACAGGAGCATGGCAGCTCTGATCTTCAACACTGAACAATGTGGGTTCAGTTCTCCTGTGGCTACTCCATGCAGAAAAGAACTGGTGAGGTTTATGGGCTCACCTCTAGGAAAGCATTCACTGCCCTAAATCCATACCACGAGGAGTCGTAACACCATACAGCTTGCAATCATGGCTATGGATATAGTGTGCAGTGTAAGGGATGCTAACTCTTGCACAGCAATGGCAGTGTAAAGGTGAATCTGTAAAGATGTGAAAATGTTTATACGTAATTAGAGTGACTTCCGATCCTTGCAAACTGATTCAAAGCCCTAAAGAAAGGTTAAAAAGACCATGAAGTTCTGTGTTTTGTTTCAGATAATGAACTTGAACGAGGATCTGAAACATCACATGGATTGCAATGCAGAGGACATCTTGTTAAATAGGCTGCTCCCACTGTTCTTGTGGGTCAGGTTCCACAAGCCATCACATACCAACGTAATGAGGTTACTTAAAGAGGTACAAATGGATAAACACTCTTGGTTAGAGTTTGTTTTTATTTTAATCGAATTAAAGAATAATTCACTGAACAAGAACAGAAACTCATAAATGTTTTGGTTTGCTCTAGGTAGGGTTTATCCTTATCAGGAATTCTAAAATAAGGAAAATGTAACTCAAGGTTTCTGTTTTATCATCTCACCCAAATCCTTCTGCAGGCTCTGAAGCCCAGATTCTATTTCCAAGCCCCAGCTCTGAATATCCATGGTGTAAATGTTCACTTATTTTTGATGTGTGAGTGACTGTGCATTTGGTTTGGAACATGGAAGAGGGAGCTGGTGGAGCATTTTGAACCACTTAGCTAGCAAGTCTGTACAGCCCAGAAACGAGGAAAAAGTTTACATACAAATGTCTTGCAACTTTGTTAATGAGAAAGGCCTCATAGCTCAGTGCACACTGCTTCTTCAAGCTGGGGAGATCAGCTTCAGCCTTGGGGTTGGACTGGGTCTCTTGGGTCTTGCAGGACTAATTTGGAACATAAGATATTTGGCTAAACTTGATGATGCTTGGTGTGAATATTTTGCTAAAAACAATAAAGTGGCCAACTTCACCACAATATTAATATCTGAAGTAGAGATTGGCTTTGTTGTTATTATTTTAATCAAATGATACAATTAAATGATCACTGATTTAATGCTACAGGTTTCATTGGAATTATTCCAAGCTAGATCTAATCTTGTAATATTTGAAAGAAAATAAATCTCTCATTATCTTCTCACAGAAAAGCAATCTCTGTGTTCATAATACTCCTTTTAGGTGAAAGGTAGAAAACAGACTAAAATCCACGAAAGGGATTTGGCAAAAGTGCCATCAGGACTACAGCGATTTACATTTGCATGAGAAACAAGCACAAAATGTACCTAAACTGAACAGCATTGGATACCTGCTCTGATCAAAGGTGAAGGCTTTGGGAAGGGTTAGGTTTCTCTCAGTAATTGAATCTCGGAGAAAGGAAAGCCATTAAATTTGCAAAGGAGGCCATTGAGGTTTGTTGCATTTCCCTGACCGTTTCCAAGCCCATTGAATAATCTCAGCAATCTAAGTATCTGTAAAGATTTTGTCAAAGAGCAAATGAAGGCCTTATTGTGAATTCTGCCTACAAGGGTAGCTTGTCTTTCTAGCTTTGTTCCTCTGGTTGTGATTGAAAGCCGTGTGAGTATCTACTGTCTGGTTCTTACATGAAGAAATTGAGGTTCTGCTCTTAGCTTCTGCAAAAGTTATTGTGACATTCAATTTTTATTGTTTTGGAAAAGACAGAGAACTTGTAGAACTCAATTTTATGGAAGGACTTTATATGGTAATGAGAAGCAGCAGAGGTGTTTCACTAGCTCTAGGCTGAAACCTGATGACATTTGTCTAGAAGTTGCCATGTGCGGGTGATAGTGTTTCCAACCATGCACCAAAACCTGGCATTCTTACTTGTGTATTATATAAGGTGCACTTACAATACAAGTGTGATGTGCTTACTCGGTCTAGAAGCACAGGAGCTGCATTTGTACTGTGTTTTGTATGACTTAATGGGTTCTGTTATGGAATCGCTGTCAAACCCGCCCTGGATGCTATGTCTAGAGTGGGCTGTGCTCTGCAGACTTGTTGCCTTGAGTTGAAAGTACCTTACAAATTTCAGCATTGTTTTCCATTTTATAGAATGAATACCTTCACAACAGTTAGTCATTCATGGCATGTGGCTGGTCACTCATTTCAGCACATGATGTTTCAGCTTTAATGAGTGCGTGATAGAACTGTGCATGTAGCAGAGCAGCTGGCACCCACAGGTACCCCGTACCCATGAGTCCTCAGGTAGCTAATGTTCTTCAGTAACTGCACAAAATCAAACCTGAAGCATGGGAAGTCAGAGGAAAACGTGGTTATGGGAGAAAAAGACATAAAAATCAGAAATGCGGTTTTGGAGCACTGGAAGAGATGGTCTTCCTGCTCTAAATTGCCTTGTGTGATTCTGTATCATATTTATAACTACGTAATGCTGATTCATAACTTCTGAGCTATCACCTGCAGCCATATGCTTAGCAAGCAGCACTGCTGCTGTGACATGCACCACCTGGGGTGTGGTTGAGCATGCATTTAGCTGAAGAACCATTCCCTTCGCATTTCTGCTGTTCAAGTGCTTTCCCACTCATGTTCACAACAGGAAAACTTACAGCTTGCAGAGCTGTGGTTGAGTAAATAATCACGTTCATTTCAATGCTTGCTGCTAGCTTTGCCAGAAAATTCAGTGTAATATTCTTCAGAAGCTTGTCCAACTAAGTTTTGCCTGGAATTCTCTACTGTTGTAAAAAATTGGTTTCCAGCTGAGCTTCCTTCAGGACAAAACACTTCAGGTAAGTGCTTTGTTTTTCTTATTTCTTTATGGGCTGTTCCAGAGCCAACTAGTTGCTCAGGTTAAGGTTTTTGGGCTTGATTTAATGAAGGCATGAGACATGCAAAGCAGGTCATGTGAGACTGGAACTGATCACTTGCACTGGTCACGTGAGACCACAACCATCCTTGGACTGCTTGCTTCTTCTGGAGGTGCCTAAACTTGCAAGATGCTTGATTCGTTTGCTTTAACCAGGCATGTAGTACATTCATTGGAGCTGTAAGGAGGCCAAGATACCTGCAACTGTGCTGCAGGACCTGCAGGAGACTCTTGAGCTTTTGGAGTAGGACCTGGAGGATACTCAAGGGCATCTCCAGTGGGGCTGAATGTTGTGTGTGGGCATACGGATTGAGACTTGTGTGTGTTGCTCTGCATGGCTTCATATTTACTTTCTGTTTGCCTTGGAAGCTGAAGCACTCTGCATACTCTCCTATACGAATGCCTGATCCTGCTCTAGTTGGCACAGTGCTCTCAGCCTTTTCATTGAGTTCCCAGAGCTAACTCCTAGGTAGAAGTCAGGGCACTTCAGGCAATAAACAGCTTTAAACTTGATGGGTTGGAGCTGCAAGGACTCTGACCACCAGGTCTGTCTTCTCCAGTGATGCTTTAAAGCAAGAGTGGTTTTGGCTGCCTGGCTCAGCTGTAATTGGTGCTGCTGTGCCTCTCTGTATGTGCCAGAGCAGAAATGCAGGCATTTTCTGATGAGCATAAGGTTAAGTGTTTTTTAGAGGAAAAATGTTCAGGGATGTGCACTCTGGAATCACCTGAATTTGGCCTATGTGGCTTTTGAAGTGTCTAAGTGCTTTTTTGGATCTCAACGGTGCGATGTATAACACCTTGTAAGCATTTCAGCTCATGTTATCTCAACAACAGGTCTTGATCTCTAGGTGGTGTTGGAGACAGAGGAGGGTTTTTAGAAGGTGAGAAAGAAGTTAGAATGGACTCTTTGTGTCATTCATTGGTTTAATTTTCTCGGGTTGGCTGCTTGCTCTGACACAGTAACCATTGCTTCCTGTTCCAGTAATATATATATATAATATATATATATATTTCAGGACACTAGTGCTGGGAAGGTTGCAGCAGTATCGGGTTTCTCAGCATGGGCTGTTACAATGCTGCTGCTTTTAGAGTCTCCATAGTAGCTGTCTGTCCTTCTGACTGGTTCCTGGCCGTGATGGCCATAAATAACGTTGCTCACCATGTCTATGTGCATTGCTACAGACAGGCTAAAAACAGTGAGGCACATAGAAAACGTAGAATCCTTCCCCCTGTAACACCATTAACCATAACTGAGCTACAGAGGCTACCTCCAGCTTCCTGCAGTGGTCTCAGCCAGCTGAATTACAAAGCTGCTTGGTGGATATGATTGCATACGTAAAGGACTGGAAAAAATGAGGCTCTAGAAATAGGTTAGAACAATTCGTGCAGCCCACAGTGTCTGACTAGAAACCTACCTTTACACTTTAGTTGCCTATTGCTCTCATTTATTCCTACAGTTTCTGAGCCTGTGTGCTTTCTAAATCCTGACTGAAACCTAAAACTACAAGTTTTCGTCATGTTAACCAACAGGAACTCTTAAAAACAGAGCACAAATAGCATGTTTAAAATTATCATGCTATTTTTCCTTTGAAGATAATCATTCTTGTGTATAGAAATACGGAGTGTCCACGTTAATCTGTTCACCACAACTCCTATCCTTTGAAGAATTAAGATTAAGATTCTTTCGTTTTCTGTCAGAAATAATCTTTGTCTATCTGTAGTGCTGCCCTCTCAAATCCAACACAAAACCCCTGCTCTTCTCTCAATAGCTGCTGCTGATTAGAATCACAGTTCTGGTTTCCTGAGCTACAAAATCCTGCTAGTTTGTTCTTAGACCTACTTTTTTAGCACATTGTATCCATTATAATGGTGTAGTCCCTATTTTTCAGAGTTCGTGATTTTTCAGCACGCTGAATCTGGAACAGAGGAGTCTTACTTACCTCAAAAGCTATTTTGCCACCCAAAGAGCCAAATCTCCCTTCTTGTCTGTTTACTATTCAAACTGGGACTTATATCTTGTTAATAATGACTTGATGAGTCACATTGTATCATCAGCTGTGCGCCCCAGCAGATTTACCCCCTCAGATGCCATAAAGAAAGTTCTTCCCAGTCTGACAAGAGGTAGTCTTTAATGCGTTCAGCCTTCAAATAGGATGCTTTCTGGGATTCCCTACTGATTGATAACAGTCCGGATTTCAGGCCATATAGAGATATATTTTTCTTGAAATTGCAGCCAGCATATTAATGATTAAATGCATTGAGATGTTTCCTCCCATTGTGCTGCACTGTAATAGAGAGATGTTACTGTCTCTTTGTGGTGAGGATGAACCAAAGCAGTAGTTCAGAGACTTCAGGCCCTCAGTTTGGTATTCGTGTATTTTTTTTCTGTATGATTCAACTAATCAAAACAGCTCTTCATTTTAACTGACTGCTTAATGTTAGGATTTCTGGGAGGATCACTGAAATACCAAATGCAAGAAATGATTTTGTTTCTGCCCACATAAAATTCTTCAGAGACTTTCAGAGATTTCCTCAGATAGAGAAGATTGATAAAGTTGTCACCTTTTCTTTTTCTCCTACTAAACTGTACCTGGTTTTGCAGTGACGCGCTCAAAATCAATTAGAGCATTTTGTATGATGATCTTAAGTGTATTGCCCACTAGCTTTTCAATTGACTATTTTTGTCTTCTAGTGTGGCTCACAGAATGATTAATATAATTGGATGAATTATGCACTCTACAGAAAGACATCATTTCAATCCAAGATAGTTGAACAGAGCACTGTGGTGATCTGCAAAATGTTTGCACTTAAAACACACCAGAGACATTCAAGTAATATTTCCTACAAACTGTTCCAGTGAGCATGACACTGAAGATCTCTTCTATGAGAATCCCTCGGGAGTACAATAATCTGATTCTTTCTAATGGTTTCATAGAGTTGCTGTCCTTCAAGTACTGATTTCTCCAGGACAGGCTGTGCTGAAGACTCCAGATTTATTAGGCTGGTGATGTTGCAGGAGCCTCTGCTGCTGGTTGTTTATTTTAGGATTAGCTAAAATTAGAAGTGGACCCTGTGTTCCTGGGCTAATTTTAAGGCAAAAATAAAGTTTACAGTTTCTGATCATCTTTCTAGAAAAAATATGGTCTCTAAAGTCAAAGCTAAGAAGATCTTTCTTGAGTCAGGTCCTAAATTGTCTTGAAATGAAAGTGTCTAGGACGACTGACATATATGAACAATAACTCTTGTGCAGATTCCATGTCTTTAACATGCTGTGTTTCACACCTGGAGAATATTAAGAATTTTAAAGATCAAGATGTCAAAGCCTTGTTTTTAATGCTTGAAAACAGCTGGATAAAGTCAATGAGTGACAACAGTACAAACCCTTCATTAGTTGCCCGTACTCAAAGTAAATGAATTTCAATACTCTTGGCATTTTTGAATGCTTTTTATATCTGAAAAACATGTGGAAAAAAGAGTGAATACTGAATCATTCTTAAAGTCAAGAGGGGAAGATCTATTACAGATACTGTGAGTATAAAGTTTAAAATGCTGAAATTAAGATCTTGGAATAGAATCTGCTGAAGCTTTTCCTTCATTTCATTTTCTCGTTTTCTCAGTGAGCCTCTGTACCTGAATCAATGGTTAGTTTTGCAAATGTAAGCTGCTTTCAAACTCCTCTGATACCTCTGTCGGGAAACTCTTTGAAAAAAAAATGTAGTCAAAACACCTGCACCTTATATCTAAGTGTGTGTGTGTGTGTGTGTTAGTGGGAGTGTAGTATTTTGGCAAAGGTAAAGTCACAGGTGCATGAATATGAAACGTGGCAAAGACTACACTTTCTGTATTTGCACTGTTCTTCTTTCCAGGCTGAGTCCATGATAGAGATCTAACTCCAGACACCAGCTGGCCAGGAGGTGGTGTTAGTGGTGTACTGTGAACAGACAACATGTGACAGAAAAGCAAAGCGACTAAGTCCTATTAGATCTGGTGGAGGTGTCTCTCCCTCACCTGAGTGTTGTCCCCTCCCTTGAACCTTTCATTGACCTGTTCTGATAATTTGCATTATCTGTAGTGCTGGTTACTTAGTTGCCGTTTCAACACAGCAAGCAAGTCACAATATAAAGACAGATGTAATTTCTCTGAATCACTGGGGATACATTAATAAACTAGTAACATACATAATTGATTATCTGGTAATTTAAATTAGACTAGATCAAGGCTTATGTCACTCTGGTCATGCAGACCTTTCTGAACACTGGTACTTGTCTGATCTCCACTTCTTAACAGCTAACATGGCTCCTTGGCACCAGGCTGCTGCTGGGTATGGTTTTTCACTTCATCAGCTATTTTAGTCACTAATATCAGAAGAGAGGGAAATAAAGGCTCTTGTGTGGCCTATGTTACTGTGCAATCATAGCCAGACAGGACCCCTTGGTCTTGGTCCAACTATGCTCTCATGAAGTGAAGGCCATCTACAGCATGAGTTTTGCTGCTCAGAGGTTGTAGATTCTCAAAGGGTGAAGAAGGAAACTGCATCCTGACATTTCATTACTCTACCTTCATCAGGGAAACTTCCATGGCATGGAAAGACACCTGCCCTGATCTTCCCTGACACAGATTGTTCTTGCCTCTCATTTTGCACAGAATGCATGAGATGGGGCAGCTCCTCTTGCAATTTTATCTCTACATCGAAGTTGGGAGCATCCCGACTAGTAGATGAGATGGTTCTTCTATGTTGAAATGCCCTCATAATTGTTTCTAAATGCTATATATAGCCATGTTATCTACAGTAATTATTATCTTTTAGATTTAACATACTGGACAAAGTGTCCTAGATGGCCTGGGAAAAGAGCCATGAGAGTTAAAGGCCACTGAGATCAATCATACCGATGGTTTATTTATGTGGTTGGCTACTGTGATGGTAACAGCATTTTCTTCATAGCCAGTATGCTCTAATTCTGAAATGACATAGCTATTCTATTAAAATCTTTAACTTTATTGTCCAAAATTTTAATTCTATGGAGACTGTACACCAAAATGAAGACATTTTGGTGAAAAAAAAAAAGAACAAATAAACAAGCAAAACCAATAAACAAAACAAACAAAAAACAAAGTTATCTAGGTGATTTAGATGGCTAATTCCTCTTTTCAAAACAAGTTATTTAGGAATCTAAATGTGATTTTCAGGATTGCAAAACTGATAGTCCTCTTGCCCTAATTATTCAGCATTGGAAGCTTCTCTATCTATATTTGCCATCTTTGATTTTCATGCAATGCAGCTGTTTTTTTAATCTTTCAGAAAGTACTTTTTCAATGAAGCTACTTTGCATGCAGTGAGGATGCTTTATAATGAGGTTACAGAGCTTGCCATGTATTCTTCAAATTGTTCTTCATCCTGTAAGTACAGAGAGCCTCCAGTACTTCTGAGGGCTATTGCTCTGAGAATACTGGCAGAGAGGAACGTTTTGAAAAGCAGTAAATATTCCACAGGTAACCTATAGCCCTTGTGGTATTTTAAAATGAGAACTGATGAGGAAGCAATGCTCTGTTCCATGGGAAGGATATATCCCATGGATATATCAGTCTTTCCATAGAGTCATCATTTCAACTTTCCATCCCAATTCTGCACAGAATCAATGTAGAAATATTACAGTGTTCTTTAGAATGGAAATTCTGAATTTTGGTCCGTTGTGCTTACAAAGCTGGAAGCTCTGCTTGTTTCTGGTAAATAAAGAAATAAATCTGTCCCCTTTGTCCCACCTCCAGAACTCTTTGAAGCAGATACTTTTTATCTCAGGAATTATATACACTAAAACTTTTATTTTGGAAGGATGGAGGGAAATGTCTGCATATTCAAGAAGTGTCTTTTTAAAGACTGGTCTTAAAGATATTGATAAGGCATGAGAGCATGAGGGAAGTTCTATACAGTTGTGCCCAGCAAAGGACACTTAGCACAAAGTTGGGTATGAGTGCATGAGAGCATGGGAAAGCAGGAAAAAAAATGCAAGTGTGTTTTGAGTTTGTATGTATGTATGGAATCATGAGGAAAACAGAGCTAGAATTCAGGAAATATTTAATCAGTCGTTTGACTGTGTCTGCAGCTGAAGCTTGGTAAATAAGTTACTACTCAAGGTAAGGATGCCAGAATGGAAAGATTTTTAACAGGCTACTGGCTTATATTGCATGGACCTTGTAGCCTCATGCCTCTGTTATGGTAAGCAATTGCTTGGGTTTCATGGCATCATGTTTTGTTACAATATTTTATGAAAACGTCATATTGTTTTCATCAGCTCATGACTTTGAGCTGAGAAATCAGTTGATTATAATTTCATCTGTTACAGGTAGCCAATGATAACTTCAGGAAATTGCCATCCCTACCCCTGCTGGCATTTCTGTTGTTATAGTGATGATGTTTTTCAAATGTTGTTTTGGAAAAAAAAATCTGGGGTTATCAACAATATGCAATTATGATAATAAATTCTGATGGCCTTCTTGTAATGCCAATGGAAGATCTGTGTGCGTATCCAAAATAAGATAAGTGTCTTTAGGTGTTCTTTACAGTAATTACAGTAATCAGAGAGGTGTTAAGATAGCATTATTACTTTATAGCCTTTGGACTGACTATTTTAATAGTCCATGTGCAAGAACAATACTTCCTCTAATTTTAGTGAGTAAGAACTATTAGAGTTACATAGGAAGAGGATGACTTGAGCTGGAATATGAGTGCATCTGTGGCTGTGCAGTGGTGGAAACCATGTCCAGTCACCCAGAAATACCAGCTTCAGGGCATGGCAGCATTTGTTTTCTTCCATGGACAAGCTGAATGTGAAAATATATTTCTGAGAAATTGGAAGAAACTCAGGAAATAAAGAATATTTTGCACTAACTGGCCACGTGCATTCAACTGTGTAAGTGTCTGAGTAGCACCACATTTACTTCTTGCAATCATAACTTTTATCATTTTTTTTTCATTTTGATTTTCTTTTAATTCACACACTTACTTACACCGTTGGCTGCATCCATTTAAATATAAGTTAAAGTGAGGAGTCCTCTTTTTTTTTTTAATTTATTTTATATTGGTTTTGTTCCCTTTGTGGAGTGTATGTGTACATGTTTGTATACAAAACACATTATAATTTTGGAAGATGGAATGAGTTCATTTTGTTCTTTTCTGTCCCATCAATGGTGTAAAAATATTACAGGATTGGCATGAATGCTGCACTTGGCCCTGGTGACTCTTCAAATACAGTTAAATGGATTCGATTGTACAAAAGGCAAAGAAAAGGGAAGTACAGAGCCCAGCTTAGAGAAGAATTTAAAATATATGTACTCATAAAGAATTAGGGTGTCAAAGCATGCTGGATAATTCTGGAATGGCCTGGTAAGCTGCCAGGCAGAACTGAATTCAGCAGTTGCATGCAGATCCTGACAGCTCCAGAAATTCCAGTTGTAGAAAATTGTAGGAAAGGAGTATGGTTTCCTTTAATCATTGTGGAAGGCTCTGAGAGGCAGAAGTGAAGGAGAAAGGGGCAGGGTGGTCAGTCCAGGCACTAATTAGAGTCAAGGTCTGTTGAGGAAGTTAATGAGTTTCTAAATAGCCAACTAACAGCCAGAAGGGCGCAGAAAAAGTAGAATAAATAAGAGAGGATTACAGAATCCTCTAAAATAAGAGAGACCTTCAGGAGAGCTAGACAAATTTTATAAGTAAATACTTGCATCTGACATGAAAACTTTTTCTTTACACAACATTAGGGAAAACTTGAAGCATACTTTGAGTCTGTTGAGATTGGTGATGATTCACATGCATACCCCTTGTGCCTTGCTGCAGTGCTCAGGATAGTACATTCTGACTGCTCTTAGCTGTTCTGGTCTCTCTGACCCTGCATTTGGCTGTGCTTCTGAAAGTGCCTGGCATGGCTGCTCTTGTTTGCACTTCTCCCCCAATCTTTGTATGCCAGATAGCTTTTGCCATCTTCCTGACCTTGCTGGGCAAACATTGCACTAACACAGCTTTTGCATAGCATTCATTTGTTTTTGAAAAACATCAAAAGGCAAAAGGAATACAAGCAGGTAAGTGAAGGTAAATGAATTAGAAAAAAAGAAATAAGATTGGGATGTCAAATCAGCATAAACATCAGCAAAATCGCATGAATTGTGCTTGTATGATGCTGGGAAGATGTGTTATTCTGAATCAGGACCGAGGTGCATGCCTGCCCACGTGCGTGTGTTCAGCTGTGGGTGTAAGTGCACCCATTAGCTCGGCACCCACCTGCGGATGTCTGAATCAACACTGCAGCAGTAGGGTTGATTTACTCACTTGGGTTCTCTGCTTTAGAAGGGTCTGGGCTTTCTGAACTACTTGCACGGTAGAGCTGACTTCATCAGTTTTGTTCCCCGCAGGGCTGTGAGCTATTCACATCTAGTAGATATTTAATAACATGCATGGGTTAAGAAAAATATTTGATCTGCTATAAGGTTCTCTTTCATTTTCACTACCTTACTGTTGGATGGATCTTCATCAGGAAAGACCAGTGCATTTCTTTCAAGTTTGAAATGTTTGTCATTCCTGTGGTAGCTCACTTCTGACTCACGTCTTCTGATGACCAGAAAAGTAACATTAATATAGCAACAAGCAATTTTAAACCCCAGCATCTATTTGTTCCACACTATCAATTGAGTGTGATTCCAGGCCTATAATTAACTCTGCAGTGTTTGGAAGCATGTTGTATCCACCACCTGCCTTCCTAGTGCTGAATTTCTTCTCCCTGTATTATTCTTATGGAACTGAGCATGAGTGAAAAACAAGGCTTGAAACAGAGAATTTCTTGATCAAACACCTTCTGTAATGTGGTTACTTTTCCTCTGCTCTTGTTGAAACAACCTACAGTGGTGGTTTAGGCTTTATCTTCCTAGCACTGTAGGCATTAACTGTTTCCAAACCAATTTGCCCTCCACCTTCCCTTTGTAAATATTCTCTCCCACCTGTAAAACTGGGAGCTGTTGATTCATTTGTGGATTATGCTCTGCTGTTATGTAATACCTGTTTTTAGTCTAAGGATACTGCTCTACTTGTGTCGTGTTCATCATCCTCTCGTAATTGACCCTGATAATTTGGGCTCAGAAACCTGGGAAGTGGACAGAGTGCCTCAGTCCCAGCACCTATACAAACCAGTTATCTAAAAAGGATATAGCTGACTGTATGGACTTCAAAATTGTTCCCTTTAAACTGGCAAATGAAAGGGAATTACCAGTGAGTCATGTGTTATTTGCAGGTTATTGCTATCTAGAACCTGGTGCCAAGGAAACTGATTTATACTCTGTTATTACTGTGTTATTCTTGCATTGCTTAACAGACTGATTCCAAACATAAATACATTGAGTAGTCCATGGATTAGGATAAAACCAGTTGCGTTCAGGTATACCTATGTGCTAGCTCTGTCGTGGGAAATCAGAAGTCACACATAGTTTCTCTGGATTTTGTGAATTCTGGTGGTAGTATTTTGATGGAGTTTTGGTTTTTTTTTCATTTGGCTGCTTCAGATTTGATGGCAGTTTTGAGGGAGTGACTTGAACAGAACACTTTGGACTCATTTTGTAACTCGCCATGCTCACTGGGGTCTTTTGTGTATTTTTGAGCCCTGGGTGCATTTGATGATAGTTTAAACTTTTTGGAGGACATAATTTCATCTCGACTTTCCCACCAAGATTCAGCACTTAAGGTATGGTCATTCTTGTATTAGCTACGGTTTTTTTTTCAGTTGTAGAAAACAGAATCATATATGTTCCATGGTTGAGCCTCTGTTGTCATATAGAACATATTCCTGTTTCTTATGTTCAGCCTGAAGGCACTCAGAATATTTTTTGTAAGAGAAAACCTTTTTCCAGGCCTACATGTCCAGTTCAATGATTTCTGCAGTGCCTTGGACCTTTCCTAAAGCTCACCTGGTGATTTGTAGAATGCTTTCTGTAAAAGAGCTTCCAGGTCCTTCTGATTCAATTGGAGACTGCTCAGAATCAAATGCCACTACTGGTTTGATCAGTCCTCAGACAGCTGTGGCAGGGTTTGTCATTTAGGAGCAAGTTCTGCCATCTGCTTTACAGAAAAGTAGCCAGCAACACATGCAGTCTTGCACTCATTGACATCTTTGGCTTTATATTAACTTAAGGATATTCCATGCAACTCTTTTTAGTAATCTTAAGAGGCTTTTTTTCACTCTTTGGGCTGTATTCAAGCAGTACTGCAGGGACAGAGAACAGTCCTTGGGCAGAGACTAACTGGTTGATCACACGCACAGCATACTGCCCTTTGCCTTTGGCTGCCTTTCAGCCTCTGCCTTGTATTTTTAGTTTGCAGACTCCTTAGTGGAAGAATTGTCTCCTCTTACTATATCTGTAGCACATTGAGCAGTGTGTGGATCTGCAGTTATGTTCACTCCTCCTACGGTCTGTAGTAAAAAGTAAACATTCAGAAATTATTCCTTAGCAGCAATTAATGAAGACTTGTATTTCTGAGCACATACATGACAAGACCTCCTTGTTTAAGGGAATTTGTTTGAGCTGTCTTATGGCTTGGATGTCTTTGTCACACAACAGGTGCTTCAAATCGCTAATCTCCTGCAGTCTGGGCTGGTATTTATTACTTACTGTTCAATGTCAGATCCTCTTACCTGGCAAAGCAGAGCATACCACATAACCTGCAAGTTGTGTTGGTGAGCATATTTAATTATGTATCAGCAGATTACCTATAATTAGCTCCATCCTGACTAGATCCTTGGAGATCTTCAGTGGGAGGCTAATATCTGCTCCAGAGATTGAAACAACTCTGCAGGGAAGATGGGAGCCCAGCTGCAAAGTATTGCTGGAATAGGTTTGAGCCTTTGAAGTTCAGTTTTAAGTTGTTTAGCATTTCATATTTTCAAGTCTAGCTTTGACTTCCTAGAGCTGTTCTAATGGGTAAATATAAATATCTTGGGGCTTTAAGCTAGCCCTGTGCATCTGTACACAGGCAATTACTTGCTTTGTAGTGTAATGCCAAGGCTTGCCAATTGGGGTGGGGCTTACCCTGCCCAGCACTGAAAGTTGGTGGTTTGCCTATATTTGGGGTAGCTGTCTCAAGCTAATTTTGTGTTCAGTGCAGAGAAGGAGGCTTCTTCAGACACTGTTAGGGACAATACATCTGAATGTTCAAGCCATCTGCTTTGGGATCAGATGAACTGTGCCCTAGAAATGAATGTTTCTTTCCAGAGAGAGGTACAGATATAGATGTCAAAGCTTAGCAGGATGAAACTCACCCAGTACATTTGCCCTTCAGTCTAGGTCAGCTTTTCCTTAGCCTCTCAGTAATCTCTCAGTATTAGTAGGACTAAGTAGGACTTAGAACATTTTTTCTATATTTTAGGAGGTGCAGAGAAGATAGACTGAAAGCAGGGAGTGGCAAATCATTTGCCAAAGAATTCACGTGTCCATTCCAATTTTGCGTTATTAATGCTTTAAAACAAACAAACAAACCCAAAATGATCATCCTTTCTGAGTGTACCAGAGCAACACCTGTACTCGTGGGGTGTTTGGTCCCTTGTAGGTCTGGCACGTGGCCAGGTAAAGAGAATCACAACTGCCTTTTGGCTTACAGCTATGGTTACAATCTTGTGTTGACCATATATGCAACATTATCCCAGATGATTACCCTTCTGTAGGTTAAGAACCCACAATGTTTTTCTTTGTTGTTACTTTAGACTTTCTCACTTGATTGGCATCAAATCTGTTCCACTCATCTGAATATCTGCTAATGGTACCATTAGCAGCAACTTGATTTCTCTGAGTAATATAATAATCTAATTTCTAAAAAGACTAAAAAATGAATTTGCTGAGCTGGAGTGAGCTGTGTCTACATCTTTCACCCAAGACTGACAAAGCTGCATCGAGATCACTTTTGTAAGTTGAAAATCCAAGAGAAATGTGTAGGAAAAATAGGAGCAAGGAGGTATATCTGAAGGTGAGAATGAAGATCAAGAATACTGGAATACAGTCTGAAAAACAAACATCTGGGAGGTTACATAAGAGCAAAAAGAAAAGATTCCATAATGAAAATGTAAAGAAAAACTCAATTTGGAAGTTCACTGCTTAACAGGGAAAGACATCAAATAGCAGATGATAAGAAAGTGCAGTTATTCAAGGCTTCCAAATGAAAGCTAGTTGTGTCCAAAAGTTTAGCAAAATTAATTCTAAGTATGAGGTAGGAGAAACAGAAAGAACAGGTTGAAGAATATTTTAATGCATTTATATAGAGAGAACCAGAATGTAAAAAATCTGCATTAGAATATTCAGTGAATTAGCAAAAGCAGTGAATTGTTAGTTATCTGGGGTAGCTATGGAAAATGGAAAGACACTATACACTTCAGCCTTCTCCATGTTATTCATGAGCAGATTTCCATCGGTGTTGGATAGTCCATAGTGAAACTATTTCTTCCTTCCACTTATTCATACATAGATTTCTGTCTTACTGCTCTTTATGGTCCTTGAAGCTTGAATCTTAGTCTTTCTGTTATGCATATCCAGCGGCTGAAATGGTTCTGAAGACCTGTTGTGAACATTCAGACATGCTGGTGTAAAAATGTGGGATGCAGGAACTCCTTGTAGCCTTCATTCTACTCTATTTCCTCTCTGTGGAAAGTGATGGTCTGGTCTCAAGTATGGCATAGCAGCAATGATCAGCTCATCCCAGTTACTGTCAAGGTGTCTGCAGATATGCACCTGCTGCAGTACTTTACTGCGTTCTTCTCACGTATGATCCACGTAAGCCTGGCTGTTAAGAGAACTGAAACCATTTCATGCATAATGAATGAGTTGGAAGTGAATTTCCAGTTTTGCACCTTTGCTCCTGTGAGTAATTCTAATTGTCACAGGACTCTTCAGCATCAGTAAGATTCAGCTGCAGAAAGAGGACTGATCAGCTGAACAAATGCTGAAGGGGCAGGTGTTGAGTTTAAGATGATATTACCCACTGATGCTTTTCTGATGCAAAGCAGCCCTGCACGGCTGAGCTTACTGGACGTGCTGTCATGTGTATGTGCAATGCTGTTGCTATATAAAGAGAACAGAAAAAAGTTAGTCTGCACTCACAGATTTGTCCAAAGATTTCTTAAAGAGAAAACTGAAGTGCATGCCTATTCAGAAATATCATAGGGAGACCTGAAAGATACATTTTAGTGTATGATCTTCTATCTCAAGATCTCTCTTGAGATGCACTATGCCAGGGGGGGTGTTGCACAACATGTAGCCTAGCCAAGGATCCTTGCACACTTTGGAGAATGGAAGAAGGAAGTACCTGAATTACATCTCTCCTGAAACAGAAGGACATCACTGTCAAGGTGATCCTCCATCTCCATAAGGCAATGATGCAATATTTCTAAACTAACATCATATTTCAGTCAGTGATTGGGTCAAAAATACTGGTAATTTTGGGTGAAATTATAGTTGAACTACAAGAAAAATTCCCATAAAAGCTAACTTCATATGTAACTTGCCATCTTTCCCACAAAAATACCTTACCAGTGCAAGACACTATTAAAACCTGTTAAGAACATTTTAGAATTGGTTGGCTCTTAGATGTGACTACAACACTTTAAGGCTGTGTATTAAATTGATCTTAAAACTCACATTGGTTGCAGTTGAAATAGCCACAGAGATATTGCAGCACAGAGGTATGAGAGGTGGACACTGCTTCAGTAAACCAACAAGATCATATTCATATAAAATATATCTTGGGGATAACTCCTTGATGCATGTAAAAAAGTACATTTTGCTTCCAAATTAATTTCATGTATAAGTGTGTATTAAAGCATGTTCTGATATTCTAACTTTGAAAACCTAAAACAGACTTCTAGAAGTCTTGACCTGAAATAGGTTTATCTTGACAGCCATAGCTTTAGAGCGTTAGAGAAGAAGCTGTGATGAACTGAACACCAGTTCATTAAACTATTGGTTCATTTCCAAGGAAGCATCCAAGTTGAGAATTCTTAATGACATTATTGGTAGCACAAATGTTTTGGGAATTGGGCTACATGTTGATTTATACAGAAATGGTTGATTAGCATTTTCTATTGATCAAGTGTTTGTGAAGCCAGTGTAATTATCTGCTCTGCTTCAAACTTCTGGCCTGAGATGACCCATGTGAGCTTTCCACCCTATTTGGGTGTTGTAAGAATAGCTCTATATTCCCATATACTCAGACATAGTAATGGGAGCCACATAAATGCCTCACCAAGGAAGATAAAATAGCAGGAGGCAGAGATAATCCCTGGCACGTCTCCTGGGTACCTCCCCTCTAAATATGAATCATGTTTCATCCAGGCAGATCTGATTTATGCCCTTGTTCATGACCAAACATTTGGCAGCACCAGTCAGATGTGATAAGACACTGGTTATTTTGTCTTTTTATATGGTACTCAGGCAGAGGGAGGGGTGGGAAATTCATGGGTTGCATGTGTCCTGCTATAAGCAAAGTGAACTGAAATACTTGGGGTAGAGCAGGTTAATGTTTTCATTATTTATTTTATATACAATTGTGATCTGCTTTACAGCCATCTTTTTGTGTGTTCCTTTACTGTTACTTTTTAACATCCACAGTTAGAAATACATCTGTGGAACAATATCTATCTGTTAGTTCAAGCAATACAATTATGATATTGTAGATGACAGACAACTCTGGAACGACCTGTACGAAGAAGCATTATAAAAATTAGCTAGGAAAGAAAAGAAATTCAGAATATAGGAAGTAAATCCTTCATGAAATTTTCCCAGATTTCTCTGTACTCATAGATCTTTAGTTTGTATGCAGCAGTACATAGAGATAAAATGGCACTCTGCACACAGTAGTGGTGTGGTTTTCACCAGGGAGGAAAGAAGTCTATATGCTATTATACTGGCCTCCAAACTGTAGGTGGAAGAAACCACTTAGGTATCTATTTCATTAAGAAAAAAAAATAAAATTATGTTCCTGAGTGCCATAATTACAATGTTTTCAAGCATGGCTGACTTGGATTTAAATTGCAGCAAAACATATTTGAGAGAACACCTTGTTCAAGAAAAACATCTTTTGGTGACTAATCTGCTTTTAAGGGCTTTGACAAATGGAGTTTAGTTTCATTTAGGGAACAAATACTCCTGTGCTAGATATCAGAAAGCTGCAAGGCCTTGGCACCACCAAGTCAGGCTCACATACCAAACCTGAAGCATGTGAAAAGTAAGTGAAAGAAAGGGAGCAAGGGAGGAGAGAGGCCCAAGAGACCACAGTGCACAACAATATGTTTGCTAATGATCTGTTTGCTTTAGACCAAAAGTTTATTATTGCAGTCAATAAAGATATGAGTTGAATTGCACACACATTTTGTGACAGTGTTGGCCAAAGTTTGTATTAACAGGGTTCTAAAGGCAAAAAATTTACAACAAAGTACAACTTTTTGGCAGGCTATTCATTAACCCTTGCAAATGTACTATCTGCTAGCCAGACATTGAAATTCAGAGCATCTCTTGAGATGAATTTAGTATGGAAAAGACTTCCTGCAGGTAGAATTTGCCTTCGGGCACTGCTTTGGCTGTTACTCAAGATCCTGTCTGTGCCATGGATTTTCATCTGTTGGTGTTTGTGTTGTGTAACTGCTTCTTAATGCCTGTTACGAAAGGATGCATAGATTGCAGCTCGATGAGGTACCCTGCACAAATCACCACTGATAATGTGAGCGTGGTTACAAAGGTTACTCTCAGTTGAATTAATTTTACACTCGTTAAAACTATCCCTACATAAACCAAATGCTTGATTAATACAGAAGGCCAACAGAAGTTAAAAGAGGCCTCAGAAAGCATGCAGCTGTGGTTGTCCTGTAACAAAGTACATGTGTGATGAAGTTCTGTACAGGAGTTTTACCAATGGCTTTTGTGCTGCTGCAATTTTCCCCAAGGGGCTTGTGCTAAATCACCTAAAACACAGTAACACATAGACAGAGGAGACACCAGAATTCAAGTTAGAACATGGGTTTGTTGTTTATTTGTTTGTTTGTAGGTGCATTTTATACATCAGCCAGTGTTAGCCTTTTGTATTGTATTTAATCTGATTTTAATTAGGCCATGTTGGCATCTGTACTGATGAAAGAGAGTCTAAAGATGTCTTGGAAGTTGCACTAAAGGCAGAAGTTAGCCTGGAATGGAGAAAACTGAAAACACTTGAGATTTTGGGCGGGGGCTTTAGTTTAAGAAAAGCAGAACATTAAAATCTAAATCAAAAGATCTCTACAAGGGTTGTGATTGCAATGATGCCAGCTACAATAACATTTAAATTCTTCCCTTCTCTGGCAATAACAAATGTCTGAATTATTAATCTGAATCCTAACAGCAAACCCTACAAGTTAGATTAAAGACATTTCGTCACTGGAGTGCCTCATCAGCATATATATTCTGGTGTGGTCCTCTGCGAATGCTCATGTTGCAATTCCAAACATCAACTGACCACATGAATATTTGATGTGGCACACCTGTAGGCAGAAGCCAACCTATTTAGATGTCCCCTATAGAGATAGATGAAACAGAGAAGGAGAGAGAGTGTGTTGTGCTACTGACCACCGAGTTACAAAATGGCATTCATGTTATTTGATTATTCATTGTTCTACTTCCAGATTTTGCAAGTACAGAGATAACTTTCTCTCCAGATCAAAATGACCTAGGCTATGTGAAATTTAACAAGGCCTAGATTAGAAAATAAGTCGTGTTTCAAAATATGTTGGCTCTCACTTTGAGGGTTAATCACAAACATTTAACTATGCTACCACTTGAAATAATGTTAAAGTGTCGTACCTAAGATATTTATAGCTACCACTTGTATTCCTAGTGTAAAGAAAACTATGAAATTTTGCTCCATCTTGCATAATTCTGGGACTATTGATGGTGTGTCCTGGCCCAAATACACTAATGACCTACCAGAGGAGTTAAAAATGAACGAGAGATGACTGAAAATGTCAATGATCCCATGATGTAGGTTGGACCAGAGGCTGCTTTTTTTTTGCCCAAAAATTCTCTTGGAAAGCTGTTCCAGAAATTACTTTTTAACTGTGTAGGAACCTCTTCCAGTTTGTGATCTGGCCCATGCTTACTCATTTTCTCAGTTGTGCCAGCATTACCTCATAGGAAATTCCCTGAGGAATTTCTAGAAAGGAGCCTTCTTCTCCAACATTGGTTGCTTTGGAGTTAATCACCATAGAGTTAGCCCTCCTCTGAACCTATTACAGTGTGAAGTCATCTGCTTAAAAGAATGGCAGCCGTGCTGAACTTGGTACTGTAGATAAGGTTTTATACCTTCCCCAATGTCACTTTCCATAAAATTCAAGAATACATTCTGCTTGTGTTGGAAATACTGTGGGAAATACTTTTGCATGTGGCACCACACTGGTGGCTTACACTCGTGCCATGGTCAACTTAAGCCCCAAAGTTGCTGACTTTTTTTAGTTGGTTGCTTGCTTGCTTTTTGCCATTTCTATCTGATGACAGTGACAACTTATAGGCAATTTATGTTGTTAGCTTCTTGGTGCACCATGCATTTTATGCCTTTTCTATTCTTTTGGTCTCTATGAACATCTAGTTTTTCCTGTGTAACATTTTCATCCCCATTTTACTGGCAATGTTTCCCAAGAGTGTTTTTTGCTATTGTTGTTGGTTTTCAATTCATTAATTTGATAATCACATTTTAAACATATGCATGTAAGAAATTGTGAATACTAAGAATCTACAACAGCAGATCTGAGAAATGTCAGAGGTGAGAATGCTCAGAAAGTTCTTTCATGAGAAAAGCTGGGAAAAACATGAGTGGTAGAGCTTAGTTTCATCTGTGAGATGCTGTAACTCTCACTATATGTAAACAAGAGCCCTCCAAAACCTAATTCTGCTATACCTCTGCTACGGAGAGAGAAATAATGAGGAAAGTGCAAGTGCAGTATATATATATATAGGTATATATAAGTATATATGGTCCTAAATCTGGCAGACCTGTGCAGTGACTTGATCCTAACCCCACAAACAATTTGATGGAACCGCCCTGTCATGCTGCATGCTATGTAATTTTCCTGAAGCAGTAGCTGGCCATGTACAAATACAAAAGTAGTAATATGTAATGTCCTTTTATTAAAAAAAAAAAAAAGTGGAAAGGCATGAATTGCAAACACATAATCTATTTGCAAGAGAAGATACTGTTTTCAAGAACTTGCTAATCCAAGCGAATACCCAGGAACAGTCTAGGGTGTATACACAGAAGATTTGTGCTGTCACAAAGGCAAAAGAAGCTTGGGAAATTATTAGGTTATGCTTCAAACAGTTAAAAATAAACACACATACACAAACAAACAAAAAACCCCACACTCCAACCTAAGCAGAATTTTATTCTGTTGTGAGCTGAGTATCTGCTATTTGATAACTGAAAAGTTACAGAACTTTAACAAGGATATTTTCTGCAGTTCCCAGACTCAGGAGAATCATAAGTGGGAGTAGGAAAAAAAATGCTTTTGTTTGGGAAACACACTGTGGGAAAATTGCTCAACATGATTTGAGTGTCAGAATTGAAATGTAACAACTGGTATAGCCAGATGAGTGTAAAGAAAAAGCCAAAGGCAAAAAAGTAATAATTGCTTTTGTCAGGGTACTTAGCCAGTTTTGTGGTACTGAAACTGAATGTAGAGCATACTTTTTTTTATTGTATACATAATTACATAGAAAATTTCAATAATGCACAGATGTATATGTGGTAAACTGAAGATTGGAGACCTTGGTTTTTTTTAGTGAGACTGAGGTAAAAAAAAAGTTCAAACAATTGAGAAATGGGAAGTTTTAGTTCCTGTTCCTTCCTCCCTTATGAGGAAAGGCTGAGAGACCTGGGTCTAGTCAGCTTTGAAAGAAGAAGACTCAGAGGGGATCTGATCCACATCTATAAATATCTAAGGAGCAGGAGGCAAAGGGATGAGGCTGGACGACTCTTCTCAGCAGTGCGTGGTGATAGGACGAGGAGAAATGGCCACAAACTGAGGCATAGGAAGTTTTGCACAAATGTGCCTGGGAACTTCTTCACAGTGCAGTGACGGAGCACTGGCACAGCTGCACAGAGAGGTGGTGGAGTCTCCTTCTCTGGAGATGTTCAAGACCCACCTGGATGCCTACCTGTGCAACCTGGGCTGGGAGCTGCTTTGCCAGGGGAGTTGGACTCAATGATCTCTAGAGATTCCTTCCAACCCCTACAGTTCTGTGATTCTGTAATATCCACAGTACTGTGGGTTGAAAGATGTGGAAAGTTTTTCTAAAGTCAACAGCTGTGAACAGAGCCAACCTGAGCAGTGAAAACCACCTCCTCTAGAGATAGTGATGAAAGACTAGTCTGGCATTTCATGATAATTAGAGGTTGTGTTATTTTATAACAATTTGCCAGCCCTCAAGGATGAGTCACAGTGAGTTTGATAAGATCACGATTTTGTGATTTATTTATGCTATACCTTTTTTTTTTTTTTCCCAAAATGGCCCACACTGTCCTCAGCTGTAGGATTTACTTCAATTTCTTGGTTGTGTCTTTGGAAGGATAGAAAGCAGAACTGCATCCTTGGAAAGGTACTGAATGGAGTTGGATTCTATGATCCTTATGGGTTCCTTCCAATTTGGGATATTCTATGATTCTATGAAATGAGAGTCAACCAATCTTCTCACTGACTTCTGCGGAGATCAGGCAACGAGTAAAAGTCCTTTGGGCTTGACATAAAGCCATTAGTGGAGCTTGAAATATCTGGAAACAAAAAACCAAACTCTCTCACAAATACTGAATGATTTACAATTGCATAATATTTTTGATGAATCACACAGTATTTAAGGCCAATATATAATAAATCAGTGTTTCATCTTTGTTATTTTTCAGATAAAATCTACTCTTAAATACAATCAGCTTTGCAAATATCCTCAATAAACAAAATCAGAGAATAGAAGTACTTTTCAAAAATGCACCCCTTATTCATCATAGGTACAGGAAAGTTCGTATTGTTTTGCTAGAAAGTTGCTTAAGGTCTGGGAGGTGGGGGCAAATCTTATTCCAAATTCTGCCACTCAGCATTCCTAAATTAAAAATGAAGGCAAATTCATTTGGATACTCAAGATTTTCTGATTTGTATGTAATACAAGTATATGTATAATTGCTTGATAAATGAATGGTGCTATGTTTTCTGTAAGTTTATAACTCGGTTATACTGGTTTTAATCCAATAATGCCCTCTGTTAGAACAAAAACCATTTTTGTAATGACAGGAGTTATAAAATTGAGGGGAAAGCAGGGAGGAACTTGGGCTGAAATGCCTTTATCTTTTCAAGTAGCAAATACGATATTTGAATGCGAAGAAATTACATAAACACAACGTGCTGTATTACACAGAAGACAGTCATTGTACTCTTAATAAATTTTGTACTGGTTCTCGAGATAAGGAAGATGAAATAGATGAGAAGAAATCATTTGTCCTGAAAGGAGATATAAAGTATAGCCAAACCATTTCTACGAACAATCTTATCAGTCTATTTCATAGCCACTTGGCAGTCTCAAATGTGCTCAGTATATTTTATACCAAAGAAAATACTGCTGACATTGAGTCCTGTGACTGCCAGATTGCATATTCATTATTGTTCACAGTCACGTGAGGTCAAGCTTGGTCACTGCAAACAAACGATCTTTGTCTGTATCTGTACTCCCTCCTCATGCAGTTTTTGGTTTCCTAACTTCTGTAGTGCTCCCTGGGCTGAAAGTTTCTTGTTAAAGAGGATGCTGTGTACTCTTTTGTAAAGATGTCTCCATTCTAGGAGTGACATCATGGGAATTGCTGAAAGCGAGCTTGGAGCACGGGGCAGGGGTAGCAGTGATGTACAAAGCAGTTTCCCTCTATCCTACATACACCCCCTTCTCCCCGCAGCATCCTCCAGCAAACAGGTGCTCTGCTGTGCTCCGTTGGATGCTTCATGAGGAATCTGAACATAGGAAAGACTAATCATTAATTGACAAAACATGAGCCCTACAGGCTCGTTCTCATTTGCAGGCTGCTATGCACAAGGAAGTTCTCAGCTTATTCACAGAGAGCCAGGGGTCTGTTGGTTTGCCATCAAATGCAAATTACCATGCTGGGTTCACTGGCACAGAAGCACTTCAGTGTAAGAAGATTAAAAAGATGCACTGCAAAACTCAGACATGCTCCTGCTCCCACTGAGATTAGAGGCAAGCCCCCCATCGAATACAGTGGGAGCCTGGGAGGGTCCCTGTTTACTGGAAGATAGACCCAGTAGTTTTGGAGTTTTCTGGCACACATACAGCCCTCAAAGCCTGTTCCTTTAGGGCATTCAAAGCTTTTTCCCATTTCCCTGATTCCATGGCAACACAACATGAGCACCAAGCCCAGAATACTGGACGAGATTTTACTACTAAGCCTGAGGATTTATACAAGTGTATCCTGCAAAAAGATCTTGCTGAACTGCAATTGCCATTGCACTAATTCTTTATCCTTTTCAGATGAGTGGCAAAACTATCTCTGGATTTATATTGTGATAAGCCAAGAATTTGCTAAAGTTTGGAAAAAAAGAGCCCTGCTTTAAAATCACCAGAAATAACTATTTTTTTAATTACAATCACTATACATGAGTAAAACACTATCTATTTCCTACTCTTTTCAAATCAAGTCTAGAGAATTGCCTAAGCAGCTTTCTCAAAAACACTAACATAGGCTTTACAGGCTAGTGTAAAATGTCGATAAAACCAGTTTTGTCTAACTTACATCACATAAATAACCATTTTGCAATGTACAAAAAGAAAGCATGCAAGGGAATGATGTGTCAGAAGATCTGAACTCAGTTCATCTGTTCGGAGGGGTGTGATGCAGACCAGCACTTCACTCTCCATGGCTGGGAGTTTACTCTGAGTTACAACACAGCATGCTGAAACGGAGTGCACTGTTTGATCTCATCTCATATTTTGACAAGTAGAAACTGTGCAAAAGGGGAGAAAATGAAAGCAATTCTACACTCAGAGAAGGTAAAATTGTGTGTAAGCGATACTGAGTCCTTTATAATAGAAAGCACCTATTAGTGGAGTCCTAAGTAAAAATACAAATGCAATGTATTGTTTGCCACACTGATGAGCTCTTTATGCAAAAATGGATACAAAAACAGGCAAAATAACAGTGGATTTCCTTTCAGTGATGTTCAGCGTTCCTCCTTTTGATGTGTGCTTTTCCCACCTAGGACAAACTCTCTGCAGTACTCAGCGTGGGCCGTAAAGCAGTTACAAATCCATTTAGCTTCCACAGACACGACAGAAAGCAGAATCTGCTCTTTCTCACTGACTTCCACTAAAGCAGATCATACAAAATTGGTGTCAAGTCAAATGCTTTGTTGTGAAGCTGGTCTGCTAGGGGCTGATGATTCACAATTGGCCGCAAGATGCAGCCTGTGATGCTTTGGAAGTCCAAAGCTTGGACGTGTGCACGTGGCACTGTTAGAACAGACTCTCCTTCATGAGAACTGACACAGACACTAATCAGATCTGGAATTCTTGGCTCAGAGGATGAGAAACCTGGGAGAAAACTTCAGAATGTGAATGTGCTGTAAGAAATACAGTTAGGGACTGTCCTTCACACAAAATACAAGATCTTAGGAAAGAGTGCTTTTCTGAATGCTGTTCACAGGCACTGCTCTGTATATTATGCAGAAATACAATCTTCTTACAAGAGTAGTATGTTCCATTAGATGACATTATTAAAGAATTGTGATGTGAAAAGCAGACGTTGTTACAACAAGCGGAGCACCTCGGGTCGCTAAAGAGTAAATGGGTAAAGTAAAAGGGATGCATGATGCGTTGTATTTTGTTACTTTACACCTGCACCGCTCTGTATGAGCAGCGCAGACAGCAGCTTTGCTGCAAGGCACGCAGCTCCAGCTGAGCCCCAGCGACATCTGCCTTTAAATAGCCCAGCAGCACCGAAGCCAAAACGCACGATGATCCCATATTTGTTTGCATGCAGCAATCTCAATCAACATTTACTTTGGTATGCAGTGAAAGGCAAACTGGCAGCGCCGCAAGGCCAGGGAGGCGGATCGATACGCGTCCCGAATCTTCCGCACCCGCTCTAATCTCCACAGCTCTGAGCTGAGGGGCTACGAACACGGATTCACGCGTCTGCTTTGATCTTTTAAGGTTTTATTCTCCACAAACAACACTCGCTGGGCAGCGCAAACAGAGAAAGGCGGGCAGCGGGCTGAACGCGGCGCAGCATGGCGCTCAGGAAGTCGCGTCAGGCTGCAGCCGCAGAGCTCCGCTTTGCTGCCCCCGGCGGCGCGGCGCTGCAGGGCAGGGACGGGGCGGGACGGAGCGCGGGGCCGGGAGCGCGGGCTGCGGGAGGACGGGGAGCCGCGGCTGCCGTGCGGAGGGGCGGGAGCTCGGCCGTGTGGTATTGACAGAGCCGCTCGGGGATGGCGGGCTGCAGCCGGCTGGCGGCGTGAGCGCGCGCTGGGAAGGGAGGATTCTGCCCGAGGTACGTGCTGCCGCTCGGGGCTGGCTTTTCTGATCGCGTGTTTGCTCCGAGCCCGCTCGGTGCGGGTGCAGCCAAGGTGACCTTGAGCGCGATTCGAGGGCGCGTGGTCGCTGGTGTTAGGCAGCCCTTCTTCTTTTGTTGTATTTGTCGCGTGGTTTTGGGACTGGTTTGCGTGAGGGGCAATGAGGCAAATGGGACTACGGAGCCAGCGGAGGGAAAGAGAGCTCCACGCGCACGTGGGCTGTAGCGATACACACGTGCGGGGCCGTGGTTGTGCGGAGAGCCGTGCGTGGGAGTCGGGGCGGGAGAGGACGGTGGAAGGAGCTCGGGGAGCTGGGCTGAACTGTTGGGCCGTGCTGCTGCAGATGTCACCGCGCAGGAGGGGAGCATCTCGCTCCGGGCTGGTGTGCAGCTTGGCAGTGCTACAGGGAGCGCTGCAGGGCCGGCTGCGGCACGCACGGCTGCTGCCCGACGCTTCTTCGGGGTGAAAACCTTGCGGTTCCTTCTTTAGTGGCACTAATTAACGAAACCGTGCAGGGCGTGGACGCTTCGGATGGGCAGTGCGGTGTGCTAGGCTGTTCTGTCTGGCCTGCTTTTTTTGTTTGGTTGTAGAGGTAGAATTATTCACCTTGCTTCCTATACGAACGATAAAACTTGCGTTTGAAAAATAATTGTGTTAGTTTAGTCTTCTAAAGTGCTTTTCAAATCGGTGGGTGTGTAATGTCGCTTAGGGCACTAGCATGCTGAGATGTGGGGGTGTGCTCATGTGCACTCCGAGGAGTTTGCAAACTGGTTCGACTGCAGCTACACCACACACATAAAATACACTGAGATGGGATTAAGAGAGAACGTAAATTGAATTTGGTATGGGTAGTAGGTGTCTTCTGGAAGCAAACGATGAAAAAATGGTGTTACATAGTGTAAAAGAATAGTAAACTTTAGAAAGTGAGTGAAATGTGTAACCTTGCAGCTGGTTTAAGCCACGCAGTGCAGAACGGTGGGAAAGCATAAAGGGACTGCATTGATCTGCATTGGGAGTAACAGCAGGGAAAGGAAAACTGCTGGTAGCTGACTGGTGAGCCTCCATCAGGCTGGCTCTAAGGAAACTTCTTCAGTATTTAATTTTTACTGAAAAGTGCAGAAATAGCTGTTTTTGTTGTGTATGTATTTACGTAAATATTTATATATATATCTGTTATTTTATAGCATCTGATCTTCAGTTAACTCGTGTGTCATGGATGAAACTGCTCTGTCCCTTGGAACAATAGACGTTTCTTATTTGTCCACCTCAGCAGAGTGCAGTGTCAGTAGATGTAAGCATTCCAATGAAGAGTGGGTAAGTAAAAATTATGAACGTAGCTGGTCATCTTACTGTTTTTTGTTTTTTAAATCCAAGTTGAAGGCAGATTTTTTTTTTTCAATTTGAAAAATAAAGACACCACCTCTCATGCGTTACACAGTTTTTGGTTTTATTTGGACTTTGAGACGTAAGGAAGAACCAACAGTCCAAAGCTGCTTCAAAGGCTAACATTGCTTGGAAGAGAAAATCTTCCTATCAGGCCTAATTTGTAGTCTTATAGTGTCCTATTGTGATATTATTAGTCATTTTGTATAGTAGTAATCATGAAGAATTACATTTTCTAGCAGACTGATGTCAAACAGAAAGATAAGCAGAGAGCTGACTGTACTTGTTTGAAGTGTGTGAGGGAAAAGGACAATGGGATTAAAGATGAAAGGTGATGTAACTTTTATAGTTGGAGCTAGTTGGGCAGTACAGCAAGCAGAGAAAACTTGGTGGATATAAATAAGAAACCTATTAAAAGTCCATGTCCTCTGTTGAGTGAGTCTTGGGATTTGTTGGAGACTGAGCAGGGGGTGAGCAGAGAAAGCCAGCTGCAGCAAAAACCCACATGGGGATGAGCGTGCTACTCATTGGTGTAGAAGCATAAGTCAGGAGGAATTGGCCCTGCTCTGGAGGGGAGGAGTTTGAACTTGGTAAGGAAGAAGGGTTGAAGACGTGGTCAGAGTTGAGGGAAAGGGCGGGTGTCTCAGTGGCTGGATTTTGTATCTAGCTAGGTGTGGAACAGCAAGTGCTTTTAGCTCAAGGAGGAAAGGTTTAGATTGGATGTCAGTGAGATGTTCTTGACAGAGGAAGTGGTGAGGTACTGGAACAGGCTGCCCAGAAGGGCTGTGGATGCTGCGTCCCAGGAGGTGTTCAAGACCAAGTTGGATGGGCCCTGGTAACCTGGTCCAGTACCAGATCTGGAGGTTGGTGGCCCTGGCTGTGGCAGTGGGGTGGAACTTGGTCCTTGGGATCCTTTCCATCCCCATCATTCTGTGATTTTGTGATAAGTGGCAGTGACTGAGAGGTCTGTGAGAGGGATAGTCAGGCAAGCAAAAACAATAGAATGGAGGTGTTGCTAGGATGTCTAAATTTGGACAGGCTTGGAAGCATCAGAAGGAAGGCATTTTTGTTACAATGATGGATGGAGACAGAGAATTAGAGTTACTGAGGATGATAGAGAAGGGACTGATTGAGGCTGTGTCTTGATGTGTATTTATTTCAGATAGAAGAGTTAACCTTTGATTAACTTCAAATTCATACTGCTTTCCAAATGTCATGTTGGTCTGTTCTTGCTTTCAGTCATCTTCAGTGTTACTTTGACTTTCTAGTTGTCTCTCAGTGGGCTGGCCTTCTTGCTGAATAGATGATGATCTTTGTGTTTCTAGCCCACATGCTGGATTGTGGTACTGGTTCTACTATGCTTTCCTTCCTCTTCCTCTAGAATGTGCTGTTTTTAACATATTGCAGGTGGTTTCTTTTGTTCTACCGTCTTTTCTATTTTGGTTTGTTTCTGTGGCTTCCCTTTTTGTTAAAAACTTCGTAATATTTTATTTAGGAAATCTGAGTCCAGTGGTCCTGATGCGCACACAGGCAATAATTCAGTAGTCTTTAATGGGAACAGCCTTTTTAAAACTTGTAGATAAGTATATTTTCATTGTGTCCTAGCAAACAGAATGAGTTCTGTAAACCTAATTACTTTTGAGTTTATGGTTCTCTAACTTTCTCCTAGCAATGGCACAGTGGTACCTTTTCCACTCTGCTGAAGAAGAGCCAATAGAGTCAACAGGGTTTGTGTTATGCATGAGTTCAAATTGCAGTTGTATACGTTGTTGCCCACCAAAAGCTTGAAATAGATTGCTCATATTACAAGCACCTTTACATTAAGTGTGTAATTTACTGTTAATTTCTTTCCCTTTTCTCAGCTGTCAGTTTTCTTGCGGTGTCTCACAAGAATTATTGCTGACACATGAAATTTTTGAACAAACAAATGCTGCAGTGCTAAAGATATTGAAGTACAACCCAATGGTTTTGCTTTTATTTTTGAAATAGCATCATTCGGAGATGGTAGAATATATTTTAGGAAAAATCTTGGAAAAATAAGTGTTAGCTACACATACTTTTTTGTGGTAGTTTGTGTGCATGTGTCTGGAAGTTCCTCTAATCAGAAGTTTTCGGATACCCAATGTTTGTTAATACATTGCTGGATATTTACACAGTCTTCTTTTGTTCTGTAGGGGGAGTGTAACTCAAGGCCTACTCTCTTCCGATCTGCCACTTTAAAATGGAAGGAGACTCTGAGCAGAAAAAGACCATTTGTAGGACGATGTTGCTACGTATGCACTCCCCAGAGCCGGGTAAGAAGATTACAAGCTGGATTATGTTTGACAATAATGCATAGTTAAAGTGTAATGTCGTTTCTTTCCTTCAGAATTAAGGTCAGAGTGTTCTTGCTTTGTAAAGGAATATAGTTTTTCTCCTCTGCTTGTGGTTATATTTTCTGTTATGGGATTAATGGATGTCACAGATCTGTTGTGGTGCTTTGTCTCTTTTCAGTACAGTTACTTCTTGCCCAGAACTCTGCATCTCTTTAGAATCAGCACTATGAAATTGTATGGAAAAAATATATCTGGATTAATAATGGGCATTAGATACTTATGAAAGTGTTAAGGTTTATTTTTTAGTGCACTTAATTTTCTACTGAGACACTAGATACTGTTTTGAAAATAAGCAGTGTGCTGCCCTTCAAAACTGAAGAGATCAGTCCTATGCTTGAGAAAACAGCTTTGAATTTCTGCACCCAAGTACTTTTTGGCTTGTTTGCCTGTCCTGGCAATGCGAGCTGGTTATAATGGTGGGAATATTTGCTGGGAACAGCATTAAGTTGGTGGCACTAGGGACATTGCACCAGCTGATTTAGAGTATGAGCTTCACCAAACTGCATTGGAGCAGCATTCTTAAGTTGAAGATGTAAAATGATAAGTGGCATAATGTAATTTGCCACCAGTTCATCACTTAATTTGACTGTGCACCAATATGTGCACCACAGTCTTTCAATTGCACTCACCTACACCTGCATTTAGCTTCATAATAGGCTGGGCTTAAATGAAAATTTGCCTTTTCCTTTGACCAAGGGAAAGTTATTTCACTGTATTACTATGCCACATAGAAAACTGCTACAGTGATAAACAAATGTTGGATAGAAATCCAAATCTACTATGAAGGATGTGTATGAAATGGTCAGCAAGACAAGCAATTAGACAAACTGGGGCTGCTTTGAACAAATACTGAAGTGTTTTGACTTGTAAAAAGCTGTGTAGTAATCCTTAGCTTAGGCCTTTCTACATTCAGTAGTTAGGCTGTTCCTCTTAATTTGGGAATTCCACTTAAAGAAATCTTGTTCTGTATTTTGTTTGTTTAATAAGAAACAACCTGTCCTGAGATCTCACTTAGGAAAGGGGCCTGGTCTGATAAAGTCCTTGATGGCCCTCTGCCACAAGGGGCTACCATTCTTGATACAGTAACACACCAGACCCTCTCATTAGACTCCGCATGTTTCATTTTCTTTCTGAGCTGCATGTTTGGTTAATTCCCTCCAGGAGGGGAATTCCTTAGTAGGCCATACTAACACTTTGCTGGTGCTTAAAGTGACAAGTCTCACTTTTCCCCTGTACATTCTTCCTGTTTCGTGGCTGATGAATTTTACTAACCTGCCAGAATACTACTTTATTTATTTACTTAGTCTGGCTGTCTTAGTTTTCTGCCTTACCTGAATGAAATTGTCTTACTGAAGAGTCTGATATCCATCAGTGCTACAAGCAGTGTAAGTTAAGAGGTGTGGGAAGGATAGGGGGTGGCACACCAGCTGAGCTTCTCCCTGGTGCTGCATTGGGCAATGGTGTGAGCTTGCTTGGTCTCGCGGAAGAACATCTGCCTGACATGGGATCAGGGCAGAGCTTAACAAGGAAAAGCTGAAGTGTGACATTGCACCTGGAGGATGAATTTCACAGAGTGAGTTTGGAACTGAATGGGTGGAGCATTGGATTGGACTCACGTTCTCTGTTACTCCCTTGGATTTGTTGCTTATTTTTTGGGGGTGACTAAGAACAAGTCATTGCATCCTTTTTACCTGAATGTTTCATCTAACATTAAGAGCTGCACAACATTACAAATGCATGTTATAAGAAAATGGTATTAATTTAAAGACTCCTTTTAAGTGCTTAAAGCTACAATTTGTTGATTTTATGCCCTATGCAGCTGTTCTAAGATGGAGCCAAAGAGCATTTGCTCCCATCATAGTGTGCAGTATATCTAGCTGATTTGCAAATGACATAGAACACTCGTGTATTTCAGTGTGTGGCAAATGGTGTTTTCTAAACAAAATAGAAACAAATGAGACTTACCTGACTTCTGCTGCAGAATTGGTGGTGAGGCTGATTCATTGCTACTCTGTTACTGGTGACCATCCTTCTCCTTTATTGTCCTGTTTTTTGCCTTTCTTAAAGTGCACATTTGCAGTAGTTTTATCTGTTTCCTCTTGGCAGCGTACCAGTTTTATAATTAAACATTATTTAGACAGAAAGAAACTAATCTTTTGGACAAGATTCTTACTTGGAAGATGAAAACTCAGGTCTGCCTGCCAGGGAATGTTTGTTTATCCAAAGTGGAACTGTTCCCATACTCGTCCCAGAGCAGCTGATAGTCTGGCGTGTGGAGCCCTTCTGTGGATCGAGTTTGTTGTTCAGGCAGAGCAGGAGTGTGAAGGTTATTTGCCATGTAAGCATGGATATCTTCACCCTTGGGCACTTGTGATGTGATGCCTGATCTGCTGTCAAACTGGATGTCCCAGCCTGAGTGTCAGAAGACTCATGGTTCTACTGATGGGACTTAATGAATTTCTGGCTGAAGCAGGAGTTCTGTATTATAACAAGCCCTGATTTGTATTACATTAGAAACTAGTAGAAAATTATGGCTTGAAGAACACAACCGAAATGTGTTTCTTTTTTTCTGTATGCAGTAAAGCTTAGGGACTACTTTGGAAGTATTGAAACTGGGAGCAGTGACTTTCTGGATTTTTATTTCCATTTCAGAACACTGTGTTCTGAAGCACTTCTCTGCTTTGACTTCTGGTTATAATAGAGGTGAAAAGCATTCCATTATTATCAGGAATGTGGAAACACAACCATTCTTACAAAGGGAAATAGTCATGCAATCTTCTTTTCCTTGATTTTTCAGGATAACTTCTTCAATTCTAGTATTCCTTCTTTGGGTCTCCGTAATGTCATATATATCAATGAAACACACACCAGGTAATGTAACAAGTCTTTCTTTTACTTTTGAAATTCAGTATGTTCTGATCTTATGGCAAGGAAGTCTCTGGGTTAGTCCAGGCTGAGTGGATATATGTAGTTCTGAAATGCAGGAATTGATGCTGGCTTCAGGAAAGGTCCGTACTTGTAAAATCCGGCTGTGTACATTTGGACAAAGTCCTTTGGGGTAACAGGCAAAGAGTGTAAAGGTCATATCTATTTCACAGAAAACAAGGGATGTACAAACCTTTTCTTCTTCAGTGCAGCATCTGCAGCATAATGCTGGAAGGAGCTTTTTCTTGTTCCCACGCTGAAGAATGACTTCTGGCAGCATTTTAATATAATGAGAAAATCTGGCTCACAGTTCAAGCTTTGACTACTATTACTAATGATAGTTAAATGTGAAAATGTTTTGCTAGACTGTGGTAGACTGCATCTTCTGAAAGATGGTGTATGTGACCTAAACAAGGTTTTGTATTGTGCTATTTGAAATATGTCTTCTGTTTTATTGCTGGAACTACACAAAAATTTTAATATTGTTCTTTGGAAAGTTAATAATGATTGCTTGAGTTTTTACAGTACTCATTAGCATAAGCAGATTCTGCAGTGTTTGTTGTAGAGTCAGAGTGAACAAAGAGAGGCCAGCAGCCTGAAAGAAATGAGCCCAAGTGTCTGAGTGAAAGAAAGGCCGTATTATGCTGTGCTGGAGAGGCAGGAAGCTAATGGTTGAGGCTGTTCTTTCTTCAATTTTGAATTATTTCTTTATTTAAGAGTTGCTTGTTGTCTAGAATGCAGAAAAGTAACTGAAATAGGGTTTAACGTCTTTAAAATTAGTTTCCAAAGTCTCGTCCTTAAATGTTTTTGATTACTCAGGGTTTCTTAAGTAAGAAATGTAAGAGCAAGAAAATGTGAGTTAATGAATTATTCTGAAATACAGTGCCTCTAGCTCAGAATGTCATTAGTCTGAAAATTGATGATTTTAATGAAGTTTGAGGTCCCCTGGGGTTACACAGTAACAGTTTCTTGGTCTCAGGAAGCTTATTGAAACAACATCCTTTTTCTGAGATGTGAACATATCAGTTCTGTAATTTGGAACAAGGTTCCAAACAAAATGGTCTATCTTGACGGGATCTGTTCTGAATTTTTTCTCCTGTCATTAACAGATTATGATTAGAAAACAGGCTTTCAAATTAGTCTACATTGTGTCTAAGCTTTAAAATGTGTGTAGGAGCCTTTATGTCTTGGCTGATCCCTCCAGTAGTTGCATGCTGTTACCGTTTGTTCTTAGTTACCAAAACTTTTGTCAGAAAAAAACATATCACTTTCACTTTACTTTTGATAAAAATTAATAAAGCTGTCACACTGGGATGGTAAGGGGAAAATGGAAGACCAATTAGAACTGTGTCATCAGTCTACTTTCCTGACAATTTGGTTAGCAGAATTTTTTGTCCTTTGAGATGATCTGAATATCTGTAGAACTGTCACACGACAGTGTTGATTGCATGTGCACATGCACTCATCCTAATTACAGAAGGAGTGGCATGCATGCTCAAGTTGTTGGATATTTTGCAATATACAGGTTTCTTCTAATCTTCTATAGCTGTTTGCAATATATATAAGCACTCTGAAATTTGGTAGGGAAGCTTAACTGCTACCATTAGCAGCTCAGGTGACAGCAGGCGGGTGAGACCTTGGTGGCAGTGCAGTAGCTGCCTTGAGCATTTCCATCTGTGATGATGTTTGGGGCAACCACTGAACAGCACTGTACGTTGCACTGCCAGTCCTAAGAACAGAGTTTTTGTGAAGACAAGTCGAAAAAAAAGGATAGACTTTGAATGCTTCTGTAGTTTCTTATGCTTTATGCAGTGCCCTGTGTCTCTTCCCATGCTGCCATACTGCTGTTTCCTCAGAGGCACTAACTGTGTTATTTGGCAGAGACAGATGATAGAAAAGCCCAGGCTCTGTGAATTGGGCCCCCAGACTTCATACTCAGCCTCAGCAACCTGCTTCTTTCTTTCCTGAATTAACAGCTTACAATTTTACATTTTGTGTTCATGGAGATCTTTCAGCAATAAAATGTAGGCAAGCTTCAAATATTTCCATATGTGCAAGGTAATGAAAGAGTATTGCACAATACTAAATGCTCAATTGGCCAGGATCGAAGGCACAGAGAATACAGAAGTTTCTAAGTAGATCTTGGAAGAACTTCACTTATTTTCTTCTTCTGTGGTACATTTTTAGGCATTTTAAAAGTTCTTTTATTTTTTTTCACAGGGGGATTGTTTGAGGTTGACATTCAAACATGCTTCATGTTTTGTAGGTACAGAGGATGGCTTGCAAGACGACTTTGTTATGTTCTTTTTGTTCTTGAGAGGGATGTTCATAAGGGAATGTTTGCCAAGAACCTGACAGAAAATGTACTGAATAGCAGTAGGTAAGTTAGTGCAAAATAAACTGCTTTTTGTATGACTTAAATCGTATGATAATGTGTCAGAATTTGGAAACTGCAGGCTTTGAAAACTAAAACTACTTAAAATATCAGAAGATACAATCCCTTTAGCACAGCACTTCTGGACTGCAGCATGCAATTTCTGTTTGAATAATAGGAGATAATCTCAAAATAAAATGCATTATGGGTGGACAGCAGACTCAGTACATGAAAAAATAAACTATGTGGAATTGCTTCAAACTTCTGTTTATCTAATTCAAGTAGATACCTTTTACTTATAGCTATAGTGCTGTCATCAAAAATTACCAGTGCCTCAGAAAGAGTGGGAAAGTGGCATTTCAGAATCCCCTAATTTATGATGGATGGCAGTGTGAAGCAAAACTGGGAAATGACTATGGAATGAAATGCCCACTCTTTCCTTTGTGGAGCTTGTTTTCTGCCTTGTGTGCTGCATTTCAAATGTTGTGTTGAGCCTTGATCAGCTATTAAGGTATCTGTTTTCCATGGACACAGGGAAACTGAACCACATGCCTTGTTTCCTCGGAGCCTACACACCATCTGCATTAACATTCTGAACTCCTGAATTGTTAATGTTCAAGACCCATCTGAAGATGGTAGTGTTGCTTTTGAAAAACAAAGCTGACTACCTTATACCACAGTTACTGTGTACTAACCCATGTAGTTGCTCATATATGTGTTCTAATTGGGGAAAGCAGGCATTCAGTTTTTTTTTTATATGAAACTGAGAATTCAAAGGGAATACTGTAGAAGTAGAAAACTGCAACTACATAAATCTGTCTGATGAGGTAAGAAATTCTTTGTCAGCAAAAATGAAGTACTAAGAAAGAGGAGATTTCAAGTGTTCTTTTTGCATTTTTAACCTTGTTAACCGTTTCTGAAACTCAACAGTCAGTATGGGTACCTATGAAGTATGGACATATTGTTTTTTGTAGTTCAAAGATGAACTACTGTCATCCACCTTTCTAATTGGAACATTGCAGTACTGACTTAAATACAGACAGTTTGGAGTACACAATTCTTTGGTGTGGTTCTGTTGGTGGTGTGGTTGATTGCAGATTATTCTTGTAGTAGTTCTCAGTAGCTGATGACTGTCTTGAAGTCTTCTGTTGCGTGACTGTCTCATAAAGTTTACTTTCTTAATGTTAGGGTACAGAAGGCCATCGTAGATGAAGCTTCTGAGCCAAGTGTTCCGGGTAGTTTTGCTCAGACGGATCCTAAAGCTATAAATAAAGTGAAAAAAAAAGCTAGGAAAATTCTCCAGGAAATGGTAGCAAACGTGTCACCGGCTTTAATCAGGTAATAAAAATGGTTCAGCAGTATTGTCAATGGGTAGAATGAAAGAGTGAGCTTCTCTCTGTAGTACCAGCAGAGCTTATAATCTATTATTGATAAATAATGAATAACTATTCATAAATAAGACATTATTCATAAAAATGCCTTTTCAGATGTTAACTGGTGAAATAGTAGATGTTCTTCATTTTCAGATGCAACAGAAGCCCTACACTTTTTCAAGGGATAGATCTAGTTACATAATTAAATACAACCCTAGGCTTGATTCCAGTGCTTCACACCCACATTTTTCTGGTAACCCATTGAATATCATAGCTTGTAGTTATCAACATTTTAGACTTATCTTACATGTAATGTTCTACTATGAGGTCTACTTTTACTAATAAAATTTAATATTGTTTTGCCACGAGGTGATATGCGTGCTGTCACCTAATGTGTTTATCTACCACCATAGTTATTGCCATTGATCAGAGGACCTCTGATAGCTTGCCCCATATGTTAAGCAGCCTCTGCAACTTGAACAGCCTCTGCGGTTGATGCAACTTTTCAGCCTTCTGTAATTATGACACAAGTGTAATCATGGCTTTAGTTGATAGACAAAGACTTGTTAAGCAACTTGATTTCACAGTATGTTTGAATATGAAATAATGAAATTTTATGGCTTTATCTTCAGTCGTATGGAAGCAATGTAAAAATAAAGGTAGCAGTGAGTGAAAGTCTTCAAATTATGTTTGTTCTTTTCTTCAGGTTGACTGCCTGGGTGTTACTGAAGTTGTTTAACAGCTTTTTCTGGAATATTCAGATCCACAGAGGTCAAATAGAAATGGTCAAAGCAGCAACAGAGGTAAGGGGGATGGGAAAGTATTTAGTAAGGCAGATTTTTGATGGAGTTTTGTTTCCGTTGGTGTTTATATTTATAGTCCTTTCTCTTCTTGGAAGAGTTCTTCTAAGTCTGTATGATTGTGTAACCTTACGTATTACGTTAGTTCTGGTTTTGTCTTTGCTTCAGGATCAAATTTTTACTGTAAGGTTCAATGATTATCTCATAACCTGTATCCAGGATTATTTCTTTTTCTGTGCTGAGGCAAACACTACTAAATGAGTAGGTAAGTTTAGTATTTAGCATTTTCAGAATTACTGTTGACTTAATTTGGAGTAGGGAACAATTAGGAAATAAAGTATCTTCCTTGCTATCAAATTGTTGCCAGTCTTTAAATTCTTATTGAAGTTGATTAAAAGTACCACCTAAATCTACTGTTTTGTTTACACTCAGATGAATTGATTCTTTCTTTCCAGGATTGGTCTCCATCATTTCTGATTATATGGTGCTAGCAATCTCAATGATGGATTTTGAATAAAGGAGTAATATTCCACGTTTCTTATCAACTGTCTTCTTGTTTTTCTTCTTTCCCTTCTACAGATGAATTTGCCTCTTATTTTCTTGCCTGTTCATAAATCTCACATTGATTACCTGCTCCTTACATTCATACTTTTCTGCCATAACATCAAAGCACCCTATATTGCTGCAGGGAATAATCTCAACATCCCCATCTTCAGGTAAAGTTAATAAGCTGCATAGAACTCATTAGCTGAAAAAGGCAGAAGTGAGGGGATTGTCAGGTAGCCAATTGAGCAGTGTGTCTTACAGCCACACGTAAGGGAATCTGAAGATTTGGGGGCATTTTAGTAGAACTTTTTGTTTCCTATTGCATTCAATACATAACAAAAATCCTTTTGAGAAATTCTGCCATAACCTAAGTGGGATAAGTAGTAATAATTTTGTGTAGGAGTTACAAAGTGGATAGGTGACTAAGGAAAGACTAACATGTGAGTAATGTGTGAAGCTTTTCTTATGGAGTTTAACGAGCTGACTACTGGGCATTGACATTACTGAGCACATAATATTTTGTGGGAAAGTACTCCAATTTGATCTGTGTTTAAATTGTATTCCTGAAGAACATTGGAAGGTCTTTTATGTAGTTCTTTGCCAGTGTGCAAGAGCTTGGGGATACTGATTCTGAAGAGCTCCTGGATTTTGTGCAACAGAAAGGGATATCTTGGGTGTTTAGCACGAGCAGGTGCTGGTCCATAATTGTTCCAGTAGGAAAGGAAGTTCTCTTGAGAACTTTGGGTGCACTTACAGATAAACATAAGGCCACGCTGATGATGTAATTACTAGTATGAAGTGGGAGCTGCCTACAGGCTCCTCTGTTATAATGAACTGGCTGAGGTTATCTTGCAGCCAAGGGGTGTATGCAGAACGACACAGGTGTAAGGGCTGAGGAGGCTCAGGTAAGCTGTTCTTTGGGTCGCTAACTCCTCGACTTGCAGTGCTCCGTTTCACTACAGTGGATAAGTGGTCTGTTAATGTAGTGAGATGGAGCGAGACAGTGTAGAGATTTCATTAGAATTATACATGCAGTCCCATAGTTTGCAAAAAGATGAATACATCTATAATAGTTTCCAATTCTGTTGTGGTCTAGGAATTTATCGCTGAGTGGGTAGTAGTTTCCTACAGACTGAAACCCGTGAGTGTAATTGTTCTTCATTTTGTAGCACACTGATCCGCAAGCTAGGAGGATTTTTCATTCGTCGTAAGCTGGATCAGAGTCCTGATGGTCGTAAGGATTTCCTCTACAGAGCTTTGCTGTATGTGGTATGTATTTCTTGTCTTTGTCTCCATAGGGAGTACTTGAATTGGGTGGCAGATAGGAGAGTGACTTCCGTCAGTTGAGAGTCTTCCAGTGCTTTGAATTTGTCTAGGGGTTAATTCTACATAAGCAAAACACATTTTTGTATCAAGACTTGAATGTATGAGGTAAAGGAGAGCTGGATGCCCAGTATTTTGAGGATGAGATTTTCACCTTGCACAATCTTTGTCCAAGAAATGGAATTAGTATTTCTGGATTTGTGTTAGATTTAACCCTTGTCTCTCTGCTTTCTTTTGTACTGGGGCATATCTACGTCAGTTTTATGAACTTAATGGAAGGCTCTGTTTATCATGTGTTGATGTAGTTCTTTGTGCTGTTGAGTCGAAAAGCTCTATTTACATCTTGGAAGATGAGATGTACTGAGGAATCAGAAGAAGAGAGATAAGCAATTCAGATAGATCAACTGAAGTTAGAGATGTTCTTGAACAAATGGCTTTATACAGCTTGCATATTCATGCAAATCAAATAACAGTTTGGTCTGGATTTGTGTCGGGCATTAATCATTGCTTATTCTTTTACATATTCATTCCAAGTCACACTTGCAGCCCTATAAAGGTTTTTAAGAAAAAATGATTGCTGATGAGGAATGTTTCAAATGTGAACTTAGCAGTACATGAAGATATCCATTTTTTTTCTTCTTTTTCAATCTCTTTGTATTCAGCACATAGAAGAGTTGTTGAGACAGCAGCAGTTTTTAGAAATATTCTTGGAAGGCACACGGTCTCGAAGTGGAAAGACATCTGGTCCTAGAGCAGGTCTCTTATCTGTGGTAGTGGATGCTCTCTTCTCAAATGCTACTCCTGATGTCCTAATTATACCTGTGGGAATTTCCTATGATCGCATAATTGAAGGTCACTATAACAGTGAACAGCTGGTAAGGATAATTGAACAGCTTGTTTTGCCTGGGGATTTTCTGTTGATGTGCAGGCAAATCTGTTATGCAGTTAAATTATGTGCTAGTAGTTCTTTGTCACATGCACTTGATGATAGAGACAAAGAGTGTAAAGCTGTGAATTACAAATCCTCTCTGATGGAGATTGCTAAGGATTGGGTTACATACTTGTAAGTGCCAATTCATGACATAAAACCGTTTGAGTGTATTATTTTTCATATGGAAAAACAGTAGTCCTCGAGATGTACTTGAAGTTATGAAGTGTATCAGAGGTTTTGACCTTCTGTCTGTTGAATCTATTTTAATTTTAAACACAGCCTTATCATTGTAAATTGGAAAAACAAAGTGAAACAACCACCCATGTTTTCCAGGGCAAGCCTAAGAAGAATGAAAGTCTGTGGGGTATAGCTAGAGGAGTCTTCAGAATGCTGCGGAAGAATTATGGCTGTGTCAGAGTAGATTTTGCACAACCATTTTCCTTAAAAGTAAGTTTGATGTTTCGAAGATTTTTTTTTGAAGGTTTGATGTTTATCCTGTTTCAGTAATAGGATGTGCTTGTTTTTTTTTCTCACTTGGAGTTGTCATTGAATTATCTATATGAATTAACTGCAGAAGTCTGTTCCAGTGGGACAGAAGTGTGTAACTTCCATGCTTTCCTGAAGGCATTAGTCTTCAAATACAGTTGTGAAAAACTGAGTCTCCAAGTTGATAGTAAGGGTTATTTTAGTTCATAAATAGTGTAGAATTCTCACTCTCTTTTTTGTTTTGTTCTAACAAACAGTGGTTGAAGAGATCTATGTAGCATATAGTAATTCTGTACATTTTATAGATTCCTGGAATTGAAGGAAGCAGTACTGTACTCCACTTTGAGTGATTTGAGTGGTTTACAGTACTGCTGAACAGCCTGTATCTCGCTGGATTTTTAATGTTACTGAGCAGATTAGTAACTGTAAGGAGTATCATGAATTATACATCACAAAATCTACATATTCTATGGTTTGTTATTAGTTATTAGTTTGCACTTACTGCCTATAGTAATTCACAAAATACTATTCTGTAGTTTCTTGGAGAAGCGGGTGATGCAGTACTAGCTACCTTCACTTTTTAATTTTTATGGATTTCTTTTTAGAATCTGCTAGTATTACACTGAATCTACACACATTTCACTAGTCTGTGTTCTGCTACACTATACCTTTACTTTTAGTGTGACTTTAATAAGATTAACATGCTGTAACAACAACCTAGGAGAACATTATTCAAACTAATTAGGCATTCTTCTTTCTGCCCTACTTCTCTCAGAAAAGCAATAGGTTGGAGAGCTTTAGAGGGTTCAATTACCACAGCATGAAATTATTGTGACTGTCTGTACTGCATTATAATTAGTGTAGTAGGGAAAGATATTAATTTGCTCATAAAGAAGGCAGTTTGGGACACTTCCAGGCTATTCTTGGTAGAGAGCTAGCAATTGCTTCTGGATCAGTATAAGGAAAAGAAGGTTATCTGCCCTCTTAATCTAGTGAAATACTGATCTCTGTACCTTCCTAACAACTTCTGCCAGCTCTCATTTGTATGCGTATTCATTCTTGTGCTCCAGAAATAAAATAAGAATGGCATAAATTTTCTAAGCATGCCTTAACCAAGAGTTGCAGAAGCATAACTGCATCATTTTTAAATTAACATAGTTAAATCACTGCAGGTTCTTCAAAGAAAACGAGCTTTCAGGGTTAATTTTGAGCTTTTGCAGCTCTGTGAATACAGGATTAGAAGCTGAAGAGGAAGAGCTGGCTGTGAAAGTCTTTTAAGCAGCTTTCCTGGGAAAACTTTTTCTGTCAGTCAGGCCAAGTGGCTCTGTAGTTTCAGTCTTCATAGGAATGGGAAGAACAGAGCGTACAAAACCACAGTAATGTAAATGCTAACCTGTGGGGGGAAGCTTCTGAGAAATTTGTAATTCAAGAATTTCAAGTATGTAGTGCAATGCCTACTTCCTGGGTATTTTAATTTTATGGTGTCTTGCAGCTAGAGCTTCTGTAGTGATGTTTACCTATGGAAATGTTTCCTGTGCTCATGTTTGAAGGAAGTAGTGCAGAGCAATAATTGCTGGTTCTAAATGGGTATTAGACTTCGTTCTCATTCATGCTAATGAAGGCAGTTCTCCTTAATTTAATCATGGAGGAGCTAGTCTCAAAGGACTTGTTCTCAGCAAGACGCTGATGGTGATTATGCAGTGTTTTTGTTGCAGTGTTTTTCGCCAAGCTGGATTCCTTGCTCTGAAATGTTGTCCTTTTCACAAAAAGTGAACAAACTCATGAAGGCTTGTCTCTTCTGTAGCCTTATTACTGCTCTTTTAGTGTGAGCTATTTTAAATCACAGGTGCGGCTTTGAATAATCGCCTTTCTCATGTTAATGATATTATCAGTTGAATACAGAAATAAGATGGAAAAGAGTACAAAAAGTAATAATCTTTTTCTTAATAGGAATATGTCAACAGCCAAAGTCAAAAACCTGTGCCTGCTCCTCTTTCTCTAGAACAAGCTTTGTTACCAGCTATACTTCCGTCAAGGTAGAGAGTTTTTTTGATTGTTGGGGAAGGGGAAGACAGGTTGGGCTTGTTTATATGCTTGTTTTTTGTTTCTTTCTTTGTTATTTTTTTCCCTTCCTTTGTCCTTTTATTATTCTCCATTATGTTTCAAGCAATGCTTGAACTCCCATGAATAATCTAATTGTGTGTAGACAAACAAAAATCTTACATGATTATAACTGCACATTTTCTTCCAAGAGTTATATTCTTTCTGGAGATTTTTTTTCTAAATAAGTTCTTTTTTTCTCTCTTTTTTTTAGACTGTAGTGACCTCTGTTGGTTTAATTTTAAATTTTAAGGAACAATTTAGAAGAAAAAAATGATACAGTGAAAAATGAAGAGTACGTTTTTAAAACCCACAGATTTTTCAGATACATTTTGGTATACGTCCAAACCAAATAACTCTTCCTAGTGAGGTCTTGAGAATATCCTTTGCTCAGGGAGATGACTCAGTCTATTCCTACAATTAAAGTTTTGCATTTGTTATAAAAATGTACATTTTTTTGGAGGTCTTTGCTAGACTTGTACAAACCTGTGTGGACCTAGTAGAGACGACATCATTTCTTTGTCTTGAGAAAGTTGTAGGTCCATGCAACAGCCTGTTTCTAGTCTGTAGAGTGGCTGAGATGAAAATTGCCTTCTAGGCAGATTTGCTTTATCTACTTCTGTTCCATATTCTTTGAAAAGAGCTGTGGAGTGCAGATGATGTAATGGCAATATGAATAGTCATAGGAAAAGCCAAATGTTCTACATTGCTCTTTTTCTTTAGATGGTCTTTTATCTTGGATTGTTGCTTAATGGGAAAAGTTGGTGGAGCTTGCTGTGCATAAATTTTAGTGTCATTACCAAAATGCATGATATGTTTTTGCCCTGTAATTCAGTTAGTGTTTCTTAAAAAAAAACAAAAAGAATCAATCTAATGCAAATTTTTGTTTTGTGTTCAGACCTAATGATACTGTGGATGAAGGTACTGAGGCTTCACTGCCTAACACCAGGGATATAACCAGTGAGCCCTACAGAAGAGAGCTGATAGCCAACTTGGCTGAGCATATTTTATTCAGTAAGCGTTTCATCATCACCATAAGCTACCTATTTTGTTTTGCTTGTTGCATGAACTGACTTGCTTACGATAGTGCAAATTGTCTGTATTCAGGCAGTCATTTCCTGTCTTCAGATGCTTTCTTGACAGCTCTCACTCCTTTGCCTTCCTCCTTCCCTCTGCAATATTTAGTAAATTGGCTTTCTGGTTGAGTACAAACTTTCCATCTGTTTATGTTGGTAACTTGTGTATTCATTGCACTAGTGTACTGGACTTGATGTACTTTGAAGTGTTCAAATTGATTGTCATTGATATATTGATTTCTTACCACAGCACATAGCTTCTTACCACAGGGAAGAAGCTATGGCAGTGTCTTGCAGGTGTAATTTGTCTGTCCACATGGACCAGTGTAGACAAGCTTGTAGGCTACGTGGCATGTATTTCAGTTAGTGTGTCTGTGATTTGTGTATAAGAGATGCATACAGAACAGTACTTTTACCTTAGTATATGTTTGAGTTTTACTCAGGCTTCCTAGTTCAAATTACTGTAGTTCAATTACAGTAATATTTTACATGCCTGCAATGCTCCAGAATTCTGCTTAGATGTTATGGTACTTTTGTAGAGCTCATGTATTGCTAGGAGGAGCTGAAGCAGTAGGAGCTGACATACAGTAGTGTCAAGACATTTTTGAAATTCTGCAGCTCATAGCCTTTTATTTCTGTTACATAGATGTAACACGTTTCGTATTTTATTAAGGAGGAGCAGTTCTATGCCAGTATTTCTGTTTTTTTTAAGCAGAGGCTAATATTTCACTTAAAATGGTGTTCTGAACTTCTCAGTCTATTGATGTGTTCCAGTATCACTTTGTCTTGTTTACCTCTAGCTGCTAACAAGTCCTGTGCTGTGATGTCTACCCACATTGTTGCCTGTTTGCTGCTGTACAGACATAGGCAGGTAAGGCTTCTCTGCTGCTTGAACGTCCTAACAGCACATTGCAGTTGTTAATTGAAAGCATAGTGTGTGTTCTACTATCGCTTTATACTAAGAAGAGACGTATTTAAAGTGGATTTCATGTACACTAATATTTTGATTAGTAGTAGATACTTGGAGATAATAATAAATATTGATATGAAAATATATTTTTAAATTGAAATTTAGTTATACCTTTTTTTTTTGAAGACTACATAAATTAGGTTCATTCTATTAAAATCTCATTTTAGAACCCTGACGTTTATCTTTGCAATTTCCTAAAATAAAGGGATGAAAGAAAAACTACATTATGTGGTCTGAAACTACATTGCAAAAACAAAAGAACAAACAAACCACCAAGCAAATGCTTAAGGAAAGGCTCTTCCTCATGGCTCCAACCACTTGATTAAAAAAAACCCAACAAATTCTATTACTTACAGTATTTCCAGATAATTGATAGTTCATTTTATAGTAGAGTTAATGAAAGTATGAGATCTCTGTCCTCTTAAAGAACAACTTATGTTCCAGTTGGACGTGAAATACACTAAGAATCAAACAAAAATCTTGCATTCTCAAATAGCTACATGGCTTTAATTGTATGTAATTCAGTAATCATGCTTTATTTCAGCAAAATCTGTGAAAAGCTGGATTTATAATATGACTATTAGATTTTGGATTATTGAAACTCAATATCTCTTTATATATTTTCTATATACATGTGATATACAATAAACTCTTGTGCAAAAAGAAAATGATTTTACGATGTGATTCTATTTTTATTTCTAGGGGACAGATCTTTCCAGGTTGGTAGAAGATTTCTTCTCCATGAAGGAAGAGGTCTTAGCCCGTGACTTTGATTTGGGATTTTCAGGGAACTCAGATGATGTTGTCATGCATGCCATCCACTTGTTGGGGAACTGTGTCAATATCACAAACACTAGTCGAAACAACGAGTTCTTCATCACTCCCAGCACAACCATCCCTGCTGTATTTGAACTCAATTTCTACAGCAATGGAATTCTTCATGTATTCATTAAAGAGGCAATCATTGGTATGAGCTGAGGTTTACTGTGGAAAGACTTTCCCATGTCCTGTGAATTCAGTGCATCTGCACAACCCCCTCCAGTTTTTTCTTACTGTTTATTAATGCTTATTTCTTCCCTCTCTGCATAACACTTGTATACTCTAAGAAAGATAATATTAATACAAGATTGTTTTTTGTACTTGTGTGGAGTGTCTGAACTCATTTTTCCCATTTATCTTTCTTGGAAGTATTTGTGTATTGGTCACTGCCTTAGGCAAGGCATTGTCAATGTTTTGAGCCAATGTGGCAGAACTTTTTCCTTTGTTTAGCAATATCTTAATGAGGTTTTGTTTTAACTTGAGATAAATGCAAAAGCTGTAATGGCAATTTCTGTCTTTGTTTTTCAGTTGCATACATGGTGTTTGACTGCCTGTAGGCCTAAAAAAAAAAGACAAAAGAAGTTTTTTAGGTTTCCTTTGTTCTAAAACTCTTTGTAAAAGCTCTGCTAATGTTTTTTTTGCTCTAGCCTGCAGTCTTCGTGCAGTTCAGAGTAAGAGGTTCAGAAATGGTACCAATGGTGCATCTCCCAGTTTGATTAGTCAAGAGCACCTTGTCCGGAAAGCTGCCAGCTTGTGTTACTTGCTTTCTAATGAATTTACTGTATCTTTGGTAAGTAACTGCTCTAACTGTTCACTTATCGTTTCTTTTCCTGCTTTTTCCTGCTTTTATTACTTTAAAGAGAATTAATGGCTTCTTTAATTGTCTTGATTCTGATCATATCATTTGTGTTCATGGGAAGTAGGAGGTTGAAGAGCATTCGAAAAAGTATTGCTTCCCTTTGTTTCAAGGAAATACATTTGAATGAGTGCAGTTGCATCAGAGCAGTTCATCCAGAAGATGTGTGATCTAAGATAATGTAAATTAACTTGCCGCTTTCTTGTAGCTGGATGGCTTCTTTAGTCGGGTAGGACACAGTCAAGTTTAGAGATACATACTGGGTGCACACCTGCTGCTTGTGCAGCTGCTGAGTGGGTGAAAAAACAGCATGAACCTGCAGCATTTCTGCAATGCTGTCATCAGGCTTTTCTTGGGAAACAAGAGCTGATCTCTCTGTATCTTCCCACAACTGCAGGTTGAACTTCTAAGTGCCTTCTAGCAGATTTTGTCCTGCCTAGGTCGTGAGACCATCACAACTATTATCTGCACTTCCCCAAAGCTATTTAAATACTTGCATTTAAACAGATCTAAGTCTTTGAGAGCACCAAACTCATATGAGTTTGCATGCATGATTCAGACTGCACTGGAAACTTAGACTCCAGATTGTAAAGATAATTTTAATTGACATAGTTGTGCAAGAGTCACACGGTGCCACACCTAATATTTAGTGACAATTTTAAACAAGGCCTAGCTTTGTTTTTTGATCTGTTCCAGAATGTTAGATGTTGAAAGATGCCCTGTACACCTTCTTTATTTTCCCATTTGTGTACAAGTTGCTTAGAAATTCTGGAAATTCTTGAACTAGTTCTCAATTGTGCACACACATTTTTTTTTTCTGACTTCTGCGTTTTTAAATGAAGCATAAGTCGAGCTCACTTGATAGAGTTCTTCAGTAATTTCATTGCTCTAGAGTTCTGTTGTTTTTTTCTTTAGCTTAAGTATTTCCTATTTAGTGTGAGGTGGTTAAGAGGGGAAAATATTTGATTCATTTTATTCTACCAGTGAAGTATTATTTCTTTTCCAAAAATATGGAAAAATTTTAAATATCTTCTTTAACTGTAATATTTTATGTTTGTCTGTCTACGTGGATAGATAAATGCATTGGGTGGTAAAAGATTAATGACTTGTTTAAAAGGAGTAATACTACTTTATCTTGAAAAAGCCGTACAGAACAGGGAGCTGGTGTTCCTATCATGGATATAATGGATGTGATATTTAATTACAGTTTATTTAGTGCATTTCCTTTTATGTTTTGCAGCCTTGTCAGTTGATTTATCAGGTTTGCCATGAAGCAGTGGAAAAGCTGATACAATATGGTGTTCTTCTGGTGGCTGAGGTAAGGTAACAGAGATACTGACTGTGCTGCTTTGTGTACATGACTAGCTGTAGGTAGTTTGTTAGTTGTTGGTCTTGTTAATTTGTTATGCACCTTAAGTAACAACACATACTTAGAACAAGTCCAGGCCTGATGCTGCTTGATTTTTGCATTTATAAGCATCAGATATTTGGTATATTTGGTCAAATTTTGGGGCTACAGATATGCATAATGTCACCATCCCATTCAGTTTAACCTACTTAAGGTGACATAGTGCCTTGTGAAATGGGGATTTTTTTTTTTTTTTTTTAATCCCTTTGGATTTGTAGTGTAGGTTCACAGAAGTTTAGTTTCTATTCTTTGAGAGCCTGTAGAACAGATTTTTTGGAGAAGTTTCAGTGGTGTACTGGAGTTGCATGGTGTTTGATGCAGATGGTGTTACAGGGACCAGGAGGCAGCTGACTCACTATACCTTTGCTTCCTAGGCAAAGCAAATAGACCTTGGAGTCCAGGGGGAAGTGGCAAGAAGTAGAAGAGTGTATGGAGGGGAGTAACAAATATGGCTGCTTTCTTTTGCAGCTCTCCATTTTCAGAGATTAGGGCTATTTGTGGTGTACTTGCTTAGGGCCTTTACTCCACTCTTAGTACCTTTTGGTGCATATTTCCATTTTTATTACATGTAGCTAATAGTTCCTTGGATAGTCCCAGATATTACTTTCTCTTCCTTTGGAGTTAATACTGCATGCTTTTTATCTTAAGTGCTAATGTGTTCTCATTGTGTTAGTGTATAATCATTATTAAATAAATCTGAAAATTAATGCAGCTCTGGGGATTAGGAAGAAACCTGTATGTTCATTGCCTGGGGGCAGATCAGGAAAACAGGTGTGAATGGTAGCATGTAAACACATTTTTCTCCTCAAGCATGTAACCTGTCTTGAGCTTTCTCTAAGTTTCAGTTGCTGAATCCAGTACTTGGATGTTTATAGCTGGGATATCGATGACTTTGGTAGTATATAAATACACACCTGTATTGTATGACACAACACAATGCCAGTGCTGAATGCTCAAAGAGTCACCTTCCATCGCTAAATTTCTTAAACTTAGAGATATATATACCTGCTTAATTCTGTCAAAACATTAGGAACGTACATAATCCCTGCAAACACTATATGCAGTGATTGTTTTGTGACTTGGGACAGCTTGGAAATGTTTGTGGGTTTTTACAGTCAGTTCTCTAAAAGGATAGCTAGTTTCTACAGCTTCTGATGTTTTCAGTTTACTGCTGACTTTGACACATCAGTCGATTTCCTGTTCAGTTGAGCTTAATCAATCCATTCTTTTTATTTCTTAATCCTTTTCCTGTGATCCTAGTGTTTGCTTCTAAAAATGAAAAACGGTCCCAACACGCATTACCCTCTTTAGTTTTCACTTGAACTTATTCTCTGGCCTTCGCTTTGTTCAGAATATAATATTAAAAAAAATGTTAGGCTTCTGTGGCAAAAAAAGTATTTCTTTTTTGTCATGATATTATGACAGTAGTCACCTATATGAGCTGTCTACTGTCCATTTGTTTTTCATATTGCATGATTCATATTTCTAAGTGGAATGATTGTATGGAGGGTCTTTCCTCAGTGACTAAGTACTGGTGACCTTTGCTAATCTTTCTGTTCAGCCACTGTGGAAAGTGAATAATGGTGAATGGTGGACACTAATGTTTGCCTTATTCTTCAGAGTGTGTTTTCTGTATCTCTGACATTCATTTCTGAAGGTGCATTGTCAAAATTGACTGTTACATCAGATATTGTTTGGTCAGGTGGAGTATTTCTGTTGCACCTCTAATTACTGTGTGCCTGAACTTGTGACATACCTGAATTGCTTCACAATAGAACTAAACTCCTGTTAGGTAGATTGATGTCTGTTCTTTTTGCTTGTATTTATTATCTTGATGGATTCCTTATTTTTTTTTCCCTTGCCTTGGTACTTTACTTCATTAGTTAAAGGTTTGACTGAAATTTGTGTTGTTCCTAAGCAGAAGAAAGGCAAACAATGGATATTGTGAGGGGAAAAAAGAACTCGGGTTGAAAAATTCCACCTTGGTAATATTCTTGCCATCGTGTACATGTCTCAAAAAGCTGAAATACATGCTTACTTAAGATACCTGTCTGGACATTAGATGAGTGTAAATCCATGGCCTGCTCTGAAGGTGAATTACTGGTGGGGTATTTGTAGGCTAAACTGGGATGCTGCTTGTCAGGGTGATGAGCAGCATGGAGATACTGGGACACAACAGGTAGAATGGGCTTTGTGTCTCAACCAAGATTTAAACAGTCTGTGTCCTTTCTGATTGAAACTGACTCATTATATCCCAATCTATATCTCATGTGTGGACGAGTACTTTAGAGCCAATACGTTAACAAGTTAAAAACAGCAAGTTAACAGCAGTGTTAACTGAGAGTTCAGATATTGTAATGCGATAAAACACAGTTAACTATTATGCCCTTAGAGTAATAGTAGCACAAAGGTTAGTGACATCCACATACAGACAGTATCTCAGCTTTCTATCCTGATGCTCTTTGAAACATTTCTTAGCAATTGCTGCTGCAAAGCTGTGACAACACCACAGCAGAGATTCTCTTATGTGTCAGGCAAACTGCAGAAAAAGTCTTTTCTTCCTGCTTGTGTGAGCCCTGTCTGTAATTAGGTCTCACCTGCTTTCATTAAACAGTGGTTAATGGAGAGACTGATTTAGTTGGATGTGATTATAAAGTAAACATTCTGGTTGCTTAGGTTTTATTTTATTTATTTACATTGCCTCTTTATCATCTTATCTTTCAAATTTAAGCAGGATGATCAGGAGGATGTTAGTCCCAGTCTTACAGAGCAGCAGTGGAATAAAAAACTCCCTGAACCATTGACTTGGAGAAGCGATGAGGAAGATGAAGATAGCGATTTTGGGGAAGAGCAAAGAGATTGCTACCTGAAGGTAACATTATCCCAACACTGGCAACATTGAAATATGTTAGCAGAGATAGGAAGTGCTTCACTAGTTCAGGAGGGATAATGACACAACCTTTTTCTTTTTGCCTGTTCCAGTTGGTAAAATACCTTTTTTCTCCTTCCCATGGGAAATAAAGCAGAAGAAATATCAAATAATCCAGTTTGGGGGGGTGGGGAGGTGGAAAGGCAATGGTAGTGTCATGAAACCTGCTAAAGGATTAAATATCTTGGTTTCTAAGCGTTTTATTCTTTCTTCATAGATCATTTTGATTGCAGATTTCAACCAGTTTTCTCAGAGGACTGATGCAAACCTGTTTAGGTTATCTTGTTAAAATTTGGAAACTTACTTCAGTCTTTATGAATATATCACAATGTTTCTGTTGGCTTCAGAACAGTATAATGTCTTTAGTTTTATCTTGGAAAAATAGTTAATATTCTAGTTAATAGAGTTAATATTCTGGAGGAAAAAAAAAGTAGCACTGTCTTGTAGTACTTAATTTGTCCTCCCTGGTAAAATACTTTTTGCTGTGCTCCCATGTTGCACTGTCTTAAGCCCTTGTACTCCTTGTTGTGCTAAGAATTATTTGGGCTGACATTTTGCCATGTACTATGGTGTGGGTAGTTTCTCATTTCTGCTGGTCTCTCTTGTAAGTTCTTCTTTCCCTTTCTTAGGTGAGTCAGTCTCAAGAGCACCAGCAGTACATCACTTTCCTGCAGAGGTTACTGGGACCTTTACTGGAGGCATACAGCTCTGCTGTCATCTTCGTACACAATTTTACTGGTCCTGTTTCAGAGTCTGAATACCTTCAAAAGTTGCACAGGCATTTAATAAGCAGGACAGAGAAGAATGTTGCTGTGTATGGTATGTCAAACCGTTTGTCTTTGGAACTGTATTTCATTCTTTCCATTTCTCCTGGCAGCAAGTTAGCCCAAATACAATTGCAGTTTGTTTATATCTGTTTTCTTTCTTGCAGCTGAGAGTGCTACATACAGTCATGTGAAAAATGCAGTGAAAGTCTTTAAGGAAATTGGGGTAAGTGTTCTGTGATCAAAGTTGGAGACTGTTCATTTCATTTTAATAAGGAGCATGGTTCTGGCAGCTCATGAAACCTGTGCAACGTCCGTTTAAAATCTGGGAACGTGTCTGTGCAAACCTACTGCAGCTTTTGAGCATTTTGCTTTTCTTAGAGCTCGGGGCTGTAGGAAAAGAGCGCACTGTGCAGAACAGGGCACACCTTGACCTCTGATGTCCACCATGAGGATACAGGTGTTCTTTTATTTTTAAATTAAAGGATCGGTTTTGCACTTCGCCACTCAGATTTTAAATTTTAGACTGTATGTATAAAATGTGCAAGTGAAAAGTTTGTTTCATCAAAATGGCATGACTTCCTGAATATCAAATGGGGTTTAGGGTTGTAGTTTTAAAAGCACCAGTATTTGGGCAAAGTATTGTTAAACAAACGTTTTGGTCTTTAAATAAGCTAATAATAGTTAGCATATAGGAAAACTTACCATAAAAGTATCAATTGTTTTAATTCTAGTCTATTCTGCTGGAAAAAATTGAGCTAAGTGGCTTCTGCTCAGAGCATTGCATCTGAATTCTTGAAGTGTGTGCTTTTTCAGTTTAGGTGCTTTTTGAGCACTTCTTTAGTCCCTTGCTTTTGGTAGCAGTTGGATGCTCACTATACAGTACGCTTATTTCTTAGCTTATTTTTCTTAAGAAATGTGATTACTTGAACGTGATAATAATTACTTATATCCTTGCTGTGTTTCAGGTTTTCAGTCAGACAAATCAAAAGAGAGACACTATTTTGGAACTGAGTACTACGTTCCTACCTCAGCGCAACAGGCAGAAACTACTGGAATTCATCATGAGCTTCATGGTATTGTAGAACACACACAGCACCTTTGTCCAGGGACATGAAGACAGGTTTTGAGACTGTATCAAATCCTGGGGACATTTGCTAACCCTTCAAAATTTAAGGTGCCGCTGTCTGGGTAAGGCCTTCTCTGACTTGAACTACTGGAAGACAAGTGCCTTCTTATGTACACATCTATGGGTTTCTTACAGTTCCAACCCTGTTCTGATACTCAGATGACACTTTGGATACAAGTGATTAAACGTGTTGCAAAAAATAAGATCAGTGATTAAAATTAGATTTAGAATGGGGAGTGAAGTTTTATCAGTGTTATGTTTTAAATAAATCTACTTTTTAAAATAGTAACAGATGCACAAATACAAATGTTTGTGATCTGTATCTAACCCTGAGATCTTGAGTTTAGTGGCAACACAGCTTATAGCATAAGAGGTAACTTTCCTTCAAATCCAGTTTTATTGTTTTAAATAAAAGGTATCTAAAATCTTGTTTAGGCAAGATATATACTTCATGGATAAAGCCATAGTTTTGCATCAATGCTAACATAATCGCCAAAACTCTAATGAAAATAACAAGTTACAAACATCTGAGATTAATGATCATGTAGCAGATGATTGTCAGAAATGTCAGCAGGCACACCTTGCACTATTAGAGCTGTGAAGTGCAGTGGTAAATTGCACTGATCACTGCTGTCATGAAGAATGTCAGAGTAGCGTTTTTGTTTTTATAGTGGCCTCTGTCCTTTGGGCAGATGAAAGTCAGGAGCCAGTTGCCTAACTGTGAATATCTTGTAAAATCTTAGATTATTATTTTATTGAGAAAAGCTATTAAGATTTTATTTTTAATTAGGAGAGTGTCAGATCTTTTTTTTTTTTTTAAGTGGAGTAAAAACTTGATTTGGTGAAATAATTTTTTTAAGTTTGGCCCTCAAAATTTCAGCAATAACTTCAACAATTATTTGGAAAACAGCAGTTCATATTGTATTCTGTTGCTGAACAGATCTAAATTGGCATTAAGGAGTAGCCTTTGGAAATACAAATGTCACAGTGTCCTTCGGTCTCTGATTTAACTGACTTACAGAGAAAAAATCCACAGAGAGAACTGAGTAATTGAAAGCTGATGAATAGTTTTGTCCCATGAAACAGGACTTGAGTCTTGCAGTTCAATCATTTTGCATGGAGGACTTGCACTGTAGATTTCTCTTCGGTGAGAGGAGATTAGATTGCAAGCTGTAGCCCTGTATTCCCAGTACAGCTGATCTAGCTGAAGCAATAACTTGGTGGTACGTGAAACTAGTTTGCTTGTGAAATGTTTTCCTCAGTAGATTGCTCTCTGTATGAGGGAAATCAATATTTCCATTATTGCAGTGTTTCACTTGATTCTCACATCATGGCCTTGTGAGCAGAAAATCCCCCCAAATTCATCATGTGAATCTCTGTTGCTTAACATAAATATGGAAAAGCATACTTGAATCCCAGCATTTGCACTGTTATGCCAGCACAAAACTGACGCACACATTTTGAGTTTGTGGCCAAGGAGCTTGCGTTTGTACTGCACATTTATCAACGAGAATATTTCTGTAAATTTTTTATTAAATGCTATTAATATTTGAAATCTATGGTTTATAGTTTGTTAGCATTATACAATTAGCACTGTGAGACACGTGCTCTGTCACTAAACCAGGTGCTCTACAACACTTAAAGAATTTCTGAACCAAAGTTACATTAACATGAATAGAAACTGACTGTAGAATTGCTTTTGTTCTTATGCACTTCTGCTGTCTCAGCAGGATAGTGACTGGAAGGCACATCATTTCTTTTGTGAAGTCTGTTAGCTTTTTAGAGAAGTTTCAGCTCATTCTAGCTAATGTGCACTGTCGTTAACCCAATGAATGCTCGTACAACAGTTGTTGCTGATGGCTTCCATTTAGTCTTTAAAGACTAGGTGCTTCTAAATAACAAGGTCTCATAGTTTACTACACTTCGGTACATGTGAAGTGTACTAACGGTGAAGATTGTAAATAAAAAGATTTTTACAAATGAAGCAATATGAAGCAAACAAAACTTGAGTCATTTTGTTTAGGTTGTTCTGCCAACTGATGTATTAATTGCATTAAACCCAGGAGCACTGAAGTCACTGGAGTGTTCTGGCTAGGTGTTGCAACTAAACATAACTTATGGTCTACCTTAAAAAAAGAAAATCTGATTAATAAAAGTCAATGAGTGGATAGAGTACTATGCATGTGAATACACATTAATGAATACATTTGATACGATGAGAGGCAGAGGCAGGATACACCTCTAAGACTGGTTTTGTATGAAAAAGCTGCACGTGAGAAATCAAGTACTAGGAGTCATCTGCCACTGGAAGCCTTTGCTTTCTGCAGCAAGTGTGTATATGTGCAAGCATGTATATTATGACACACAACAACTATGCTTTTCCCTGAAAATAAAGCACAGAATAACAATTATCTGGCTGCAACAGTCAGAAGCTAAAACCAACACATTTGCACAGTATTTACGCCTTCAGTATCTTCCATTATTAACTTCTCATGTTTTCTTTGTGATAGAATACCAGGTTGAGTTAACCTCGGTAAAGTTAATCATTAAAGAAAAAATGGCAGACTCTGAAGTACTACAGATATGTTTTAAGACTCTCCTCTTTATGAAGACTTACACAAGTACCATTGTTCTATGAGCATGTTTATCAGGTATGCAAGTCTTCTGGGGTCAGGGTCTTTCATAATATGTGAAATGTAATCCTTCCATTTGTATCCTATAGATCTTATACTTTAGAGTGACAAAAGTATGGAATTCCATTTCCATGCTGCCACAGCCCCCAGTCCCCCAAGGATCATGAGCTTGTTTACACGTTTACTGACAGCACCTGCCTTCTCTTGGACAGCATAGGGCTTTTCTCACATAACTTTGGTAAGGAAGCATATACACACACTTGCCTTTATCTGGTCCCTGCTCTGCAAAGAAGTATCAGTCACAGTTCTAAAGAACACTGAGCTGGAGGTGTTGTATGGTACTGTTGCTGTTTTGTTTCTGTGCTTACAAGCCTGGTACTGCTTCCGTGTGAATGTTACCATGTTCTACTTGTTAGGTGTGTCTATTGTAAAAGCACAGAGGTGTACTGGAGTCATTTTAATAAATTAAACTGTTTGCTAATATGACATTTAATAAGTTCTTCTGGTGTGGTTCTTTCTTTTTTTTTTTTTTAATAACCTACTAAAATAATTATTTTGATAACTTTGTCCTGTTCCAGGGACTGAAAAGCTTTCTTTAGATACATGAGAACACAGAAGTTTGAGACTGAGGAAAATAATTACCAGAGTATTTACTAGAGCATAAGCATTAGAAAAGCTGGCTGAGGTGACATCCTGACTTCCAAGTCACTATGAATTTGTTCACAAAGAAAAAGTGCCATTTAGCTTTCTGTTTTCCCATGTTCTAGAGGATACTTATCTGGCTTCTTTGTTTTTTAATGACTCTAAAAGTTCCTCCTGCCTTGCAGGAAGAGTTGGGCTGTTCATAAGTCTACAGATTCTCCCTTCATCCAGTGAGTTCAAGCTGACCTGGAGAGCAATAGGTCCCTTTCAGCAACTCTGACAGCATCTGGCAAATGTGAATCAATTGGAGTTGGGCTTTAATATAATAAAACCTGCATAGATGATCATTACTTAAATTGAGAAGGAGGGATGCTGTTTCACCCTTAAAAAAAAAAAAAAGTTGTAATCAACTGATTCTTTAAGAAGCCTCTAGCAATGTTCACATGCAAGCAAAGTTCAATTAGTTGACAACTCAGGGCTGAGGTAGGAAACAGAAATTCAATTATAGTGAATAGCTTGAATAAAACTCAATTTTTATTGGTGATGACCTTATGTGTTATTCTTTGTGTAAATGTCTTCCTATTTCTCAGTCTTCTAAAATCCCAAATGTCAGATAAAACACTTATCTCCTGTTTTTGCTTAATTTGGTTTTCTTGTAATAAAAGCTTGTCAGGCGTATTGAGAAGAATCACTTGAATTGATCTCTCCGCTTTGTTCTGTCCTATGGTACACCATGTTTTCAGCTGCCTTGTATTTTCAAGTGAAGATCCACAGTGGTCTGAATTGCTGCTTGACCCATTTTGTTTTACATATTTTATAGATTTTCATTGCACTTTGCATTTACTATGAGAGCAGCATCATCCCAACGACCAAAAAGCCTGAAGAGACTTTTAGGCTTTGTGTTATAACCATTGACAGTAACGGAAGCAAAAGCCAATTAATTAATTGTTGTATAGCTATTAGTTGGATGTGTACATATACAATGCAAAGTTTCAATGAAATATGCATGGAATAATGGCTTAGTAATGTGCATGGAGAAGCACTGAAACAGGTGGCCTGGGGAATCCCTTTGTCCTGCATGTGGGGTCTGTGGCCTCTGTCCCTGTTGTGCTGTGATGGAGGTGAGTAGGATGGATGGATGAATCATAACCTTTGCCGTCTACCATCCCACTGATTGTAAAATCCCCCGTGACTGGAAACTGGGTGAAATCTTGCACCTCACATTTTCACCTTCCAGACTGTTCCTGGCAGGTTGCAATGACAAATTATATATTAACTCTGAAATCCACTAGCAGATTACAGTTTAACTCTGCTCCTGTCCTGAAAATGTTAAAGCCAAGTGGCATTTCCTGATTTACCACAACCTTGACTATTGTGTTGTCTCAGGGCTTCAGGCTCCACTGACTGTCCCTACGTAAAGACTACAGGGTCGATGCAGAGTCAATGGCAGCACTATTTCTGCACCATGCATTTTCTCTGGGAGGCTTTCCAGGTTCCTTCAGCAGCCTCTTTGGATGAGCTGTGTACAGTGTGATGGCTGCCATGTAACGTACTCACCATGGCCTGTTAACAGTTGTGAATTTATTCTCCACGGTCAAGTGAGGCTCCAAAATGCATGAATGATTGGTTTTCTTGTTTAGTTAAGCATTTCTGCGTGGCTGGAAAATCTTCCAGGCTTGCCTTGTGGCTACGTTAATACATATGTATTGTGGCTATGTGCTACTCTATTCAGCTGAAGCCAAATGTAAGCAGCAGTGCTAGGCATCTTCAATCAGACATCCTCTTGTCTATATAGGATGGAGAAGGACAATTGTAAATACCACCTGTCAGATAGCTGTTAAAAACCCTTTTTCAGTGTTGATATTCATTCTTAATTAAACATATATATCACAATTCAGCACCTTTCCCTACAAATCTTTTCCTTTGGCCATCTATAACCTCTGTTTTCCGCAGCTGCTGTTTGCTGTGTGCCACAGGTTCAGACACTTGCAATCATTTCTGTGTCCAGGTGCTTCTCATCTCATCGTCCTTGATTTTAACAGCAACTGTTCAGGTGGGTGATGAAGCTTCCTCATTCTAACAGAGACCCTAAAATGTAAGAGTAAACTCCTTTAAAATACATTTGTTATTTAAATTGATTAATATGTTGGTCTTTTTTTTCTCCTATCAGAAAATTCTCTTTTCTTAAAAGTTGATGTGTTAAAACGTATCTGTACTCTTGTGTGTGGTTCCTTATTTTGGTGAGGCATTTGTGGAAGAACTCAGCTGCATCATTTGCTAAGTGTGTTTGGTTTGGGGCTCTGAAGTGAAGGTAAAGCGAGCTTTTTGAGAAACTGTTTTCTGTAAAAGCTTCCAACAAAGGAATCTCAGTTGAAATGTTTATAACATTTCATTCAGCTACCTGATTTGTCAAGTAACCCTTGTTTTCCTGAAAAATTGTTGTGTATTGTTACTGAAAATGATCAGAATGGCTATATGAGATGAATTTTAATGCTCTGCTGTTCTCAGAGAAATGCATTCTATGTAAAGAAGCTATATTTTTGAGCAAGCCACGTCAGAGGGTGTATTTCTTGAGCAATATATTTGGAACTTACTAAAGAAGTCACTACGTGGAGTAAAATGAATGTTTGCTTTCTTTAGGAGATGGGGAAAGTTAGACATGTCTTTAACAAATGTTTAGATAATGTTTAGTTATGATGCGAATGAATTCTGGTTCTAGGTTTTCTTTTCCACAGCCTGTGAATTAGGTTCTGCTATAATCAGAACAATATGCATCACTGTAAAACCAACACCTTCAGAACTGTCTGATTCTAGGGAATAGACACCTATCACTTCTTCATTCTAATTTGAAATAAAGACTGTGGTGAGGAGCCAGTAGTCACAGGAGAGCAGGAATTGCACTGTTGACCAACCTCACTCTGAGCTCGTGTTTCCCAAATCATTATGTCTGGATCTCTCCCTCCCTGCCAAGCCTGAACACAAGCCCTCCTTCCATTCCTTCTTCAGCAACTGCTTATTCTGTCCCTTTTATCCGAAACAGTTCCCCCAAGAGTCTGGGGGGAACTCTTTTACATATTAGGAGAATTTTATCTCTTCACTAATCATTAACCCAAGTTGTAATTTAAGGAAATCTGAAGCAAGGAAGTGCTGAAATATTAAAGCTGCTATTTCTGGGTATAGTCCAGAACGTTAGGAGAGAGAATGCAGCACAGGAGGTTTGTTTATATATATATATAATTGGTTTATACAAAGTTATCCCTTTGTTGATACAGAATGCAGTAAAAATGAAAAATATTGGAACCCATGATATGTGTACTCCATTTTCTGAACTAAGTAAATTGAGTATGACTTTGTTATTAATAATTCAAAACAAAATCCTAGATAAAGAATTGTCTATAATTTTCAATCATTAAAATGTCAGTCTGACCAAGGCAGTCCAAGGCTCTCTTATCTCATATCATAGCCTTGCTTCTTCATTTATTAAGGAGTCAGATCTAAATGATGCAACAGGCTTGAGACACTGTTGTTGCAATATCTCTGGCCTGTGTAAACTCAGGATAAACTGGAAATTAGCTTTGGTGCAGTGAGTCCTGGGCTTGTGTGACCTCCTAGAGGCAGCTGGACGCATGGCACCACAGCAGAGAAGCTCTGGGCTGTGATTTCATAGAATCATAGAGTAACTTGGCTTGGGAGGGTCCCACAAGGATCACAAGTCCAATTCATCATTCCACACAGGATCACCCAAAATTCAATCCAGATTTTTGGGTCTGTTATTTTTGTTTGCTTGTTTAACTTACCTAAGAAAACACTTTTCCCATTGTTTGTTGCTTTTTGCATTCAGGCTGTACTTTGTGAGGTAAGATTTACCTCTCAGATATGTCATGGCTACAGTAAAATGCAATTAAAACCAGACTTTTCAAAGGAGCTGTGCAGCTGACACTTCTGTCCAATAAGTAGAAAAAATCACGCTGCCTGTAAAACAAGGAATTTAGGACTTTAGCCCCAGCAGCATTTTTATTTTTCTTTAGGAGGATTTGGGCACTCAGGTAGTAAATAAATGGGGATGAGGGCAGCTCCATCCTCAGAATGTCCAGCAGATGGTGGTGGAGCTTCATCGACAGCTATGCTTCCTGGGGAGGGCCTGGACACCACCGCTGCCATACCTCCGCCCTCAAGCTCTCCATTGGAAACAAAACATCATTTTCTCAGCAGCCAGATGCAGTATTTGCTTAATGTGGGAAACATGTAGTTTGGAGCTGATTTAATCTGTTACTGTGATTGATTTTTATAGTCACAGAAGTCAGCCTGTCTCTGGCATCTGACACTAACAATAATGCCTTGGAGTGGTGTTTGTGGTGTTTCAGGTGAGAATTAGCATTAGGTCAGAGCTCTTCACTCCCCATTCTCCTGCAACCTCCCAGCAGGGTTTTTGAAGAAACAAAACCATCGTTCAAGGTCCAGATCTGAGCACGCCTCAGTTTGGAAGTGGCCTAGATCTGACTTCTGGGGTGTAGACTTGCATCAGAGCCCCTCACCCCATGCAAAGAAAGGCCTACAGCTGCAGGCAGAACTGGGTCTTCTGCAAGTAGTTAGAAAGGAGGAGTGCTGTCCTTGGGGTGTCTGGGAGAGCCTTCCTCTCAAGCTGGTGGGCACCTCCAAGACCTTGGCTGAGTGTGAGTACCAGGTGGTTCTACCTGCTGTGGAACACAGGAGGTGAAATTCATGTGTGTTTTGTCAGACGTCAGTCCTATTGCCAACAAATCCTATCCTTCTTTGTCCCTGCTTGCTTCCTGTGTCACCTTCAGGTCTCTGTGGTGATTTGGGCATCCCTGAGGAAGTGTTGAGGGGGAGCAGCAAGGAGAGGACCCAAAGGCATCATGATGTCCAGCAGCTCATGGCTGGGCCTGAACCTGAGCATTGCCATAGAGGCGAGAGGGAGCAGGGTGGTGGCTGCTGATGTAGAAATCAATTGAACAGTGTGTGCTGAGCCTGGAGACAGCATGCCTGATGATGGTTTTTGTAAATCCTGGTTTTGTTATTCTGTCCCTACACAGCTTCGGGTCCTTTGTCAGCAAGCTGTGGGTGAGAGGGGAAGCGGCCACTCTGACGCAAGATACGAGATACTTAATGCTTTCTTTGCCTCAGTCTTTAATAGTAAAACTTGTTACTCCTGGGGAACACAGCCCCCTGTGCTGGTAGATAGGGATGGGGAACACAATAAGCCCTGCATGACCTGTGATGAGATAGTTTTGGACCTTCCCCGAAAGCTGGATGCTCACAAGTCCATGGTGTGAGATGGGTTGCACTAGAGTGCAGAGGGAGTTGGTGGACATGGTTGCCAAGCCACTCTCCATCATTTTTCAGCAGTCCTGGCTAACTGGGGATGTCCCGGCAGACCGGATGCTGGCAAATGTGATGCTCTTCTTCAAAAAGGGCCAGAAAGATGATCCTGGTAGCTACAGACCTATCAGTCTCACCTCGGTGCCCGGGAAGGTTATGGAACAGATAATCTCAGGAACCATCGTGGAACAATTAAAGGTCAACCAGGCAGGCTTGGAGAGGTGTGGCTGGAAAGCTGTCTGATGGAAAGGGACCTTGGTGTACTGATGGACAGTCGGATGAATACGAGCCAGCAGAGTGCCCAGGTGGCCAAAAAGGTCAATGGCATCCTGGCTTGTATCAGGAATGGTGTGGTGAGCAGGACTAGGGAAGCCATCCTGTTTCTGTACTCGGCATTGGTGAAGCCTCACCTCGAGTATTGTGTTCAGTTTCGGTCACCTCATTACAAAAAAGGATGCGGAGGTACTGGAGCAGGTCCAAAGAAGCAACAAAGCTTGTGAGGGGCTTGGAGAATCACAGCAAGGCGGCCACTGGAGGGCAGCGTCGGAGCTCACGCTGCCCCGCCTCAGCCCGCTGTCCGCGCGTGGCTGGCTCCGGGCTTGCTTTGCCAGGCGGTTCCCTTCGTTTCCCCGCGTTGCTTCTCCCGCCCGAAGCAGCGGCTGGGAGCAGCCTCGTGGTTCCCTCGTCCTGGCCACGCAGCGGGCAGTCAGGTGTTTGGGACGAGGGGTGGGTGGAGCGGTTCCCAGCAGCAGAGCGATGCCAGCTCCCCGTGGAGCTGTGACGCCCCCCCTCCTCACACACACACATCAGGCTCCTCGCAGAGTTGTGCTGTATGCCGCTGTATCGACTCAAGCTGTGCTCTGGATGATTTTGCGTTGCCGGTATGGTTGAGCTGAGATGCAGACGCACGCAAACAACTTCTTTCCCTGTGATTTTGCTCCACGTGGTAAATGAGAGCTGAAAAAATGAACATGCGTGTTTTCCTATGGGTGATGGTGTTCTAACTGGTGCTTTTGTTTGCCAGCTGTAACGCGTCCCTTCCAGCCTGGTGCCTTCCTGTTGTCACTGAGATTCCTACTGCGTCTTTTCAGTACTGCTCTGCAGCAGGGTGGGAAGGTTTCCAGCTTCCTCCAGCCTCGGTTAAACAGTTTTTGATTTCTTTGCTGGCACCAGCAGCTGTTTGCTAGAACAAAGCATAGGTAGAAGCCAGACATCACTAAGAGGCCTCAAGAGCCCCAGTCTGCTCTGCTGTGCTCTGCTTGGGGTTGTGCTTGGCAGCTCTTCAGGCAGCTGGGATGTCTGTCTTCTTTTCCAGGCATTTTCAACAAACTTGCACAAGCCAGGGTAAATGCAGAATGCAATAATGAGATCTATTATCAGTTCTGTGTGGGACCTGCTCACTGCTTCAGGTTGTGTGGCTGAGCAGTGTGCACCAGGTGACTGGAGGTGTGGGAAGGTGTGCAATGAGGTGGTGGTTGGAGGAGTCAGGACACAAATTCACAGGAAATAATGTTTAATTGGTATTGTGTTCATGGAGGAACATCTTTTAGAAGTATACATGGTTTATTATCTTTTCTTAAGTTCCTTGTATAATTGGCGTCTGGGCTCTGATTATCCCCACTCAGCCCATAGGGGACAGAATTGCTGTAGGAAAATAAAAGAGGGGAAATAAGATTTTAACTTTACATGCAGCTAAAGAGAACTTGAAAAATTGTGAGTGTTTTTGTAAAGCCTTTACATCATCGTCCTTTTCAACTGAGCATCCTAAATGCTTTATAAATATTAATTAAGTCTCATGTGGCTCCTCTGAATTACGTAAAGACAGAATTGCCTCATCTATCAGATGAGAGGATCCAGAAGCTGCTTAACAATTTGAAACAGCATCAGATAACAGCAACTCAGCGAACAAAAACATAACACCCACCTGAAACTTCTGGGGTGGAGAGGAAAAAAAAAAAAAAAAAAAAAAAGAATGACTTATCTTTATGATTGAATCTTAGAATGGCTTGAGTTGGAAGGGTCCTGTAAGATCATCTAGTTCCAATTGCCTGCCCTGGACTGGGTGCTACCCACCAGCTTAACTGCCTAGGGTCCCATCCAATCTGGCCTTGGGCACCGCCAGGGATGACAACCCACAGTTCCTATGGGCAGCCTGTGCCAGGACCTCACCACCTCATCTTTTTACCCTCACAAAAAAGTAAGGCTGAATCAGGAAGGACAACACAAAATCCTGTCTTCCCATACGCCACTTCTCTCTCTCTTTTGCTTTGTGGGATAATCTTGCCTTCATGGGCGAACTGTATTTAAGTTTAGGATTTCAGAAAGGAAGCAGCCAAAAGGGAAAAATCTCATTCTCTTCTCTCTCCTCTCTCCCAGTCCTAAGACTCCACTGCATGCTGATGCTGACTCAAGAAGCTGCTGGAAATGAGAGCTGGAGAAGTATGGTGAGTAAGGGAGCCCCATGGAGCAGTGTGGGGTGGGGTGCAGGATGGTGAAGCCATGGTTTCTTTAGACAGCAGAGAGATTTGGAGGGCTTCAATTGCTGTATCCGTGTGTAGAGGATACTGCTGTTTGGGATGGACTGACAAGGATATTCCCAGTCCTTGAGACTGCAGAAGCTCACTAAAAGAGACAAGCGAACAGCTGACTGCCTGCCAAACATGTATCAGGCACTGGGTAAAATGTGTAACACATCCAGCTGAAGAGTTTGGGTTTAGACTCCAGTTAATTCAGAAATGTAACTCAGAGTGAAGACTTTGATAAATGCAGAAGCATCAGTTGTTTACTGAAATTTCTTGTCTCCTACTCAAATTATTCACATTTTCTCTTTCAAGTATCTGAGAAGGCACTGGATTAATTGCTTCTCCAGATGGACTTCTACACATGTGTCTTCTAAATCTGCTCTGTATTAGTGATTTCTAGTAAGATGACTGTGGACCAGGAGAAAATTAAAACACAGAGAATGTGGTAGAAATATGCTCTATTTCTCAGTGTCACTAGTTGGCCTTATACAAAGGTTGGTTACAAAAAGGGTCCAGGCTAACACATGGAAAGCTGAGTTAGCAGGATTGCAGGTGATTATTCCCCTCTTCTGGACATTCAGGAGGCCACACCTGGCATAGCGTGCCCAATTTACATTCTTTGTGCAGGTTTCCTTCTTTGACTACTTCAGAGGAGGTACATTACTCAAGAGGCAATGTCAGGTGCTGCAACAATGGAATACTAGGAAAAAAAGTCACAGATCAGTTAAATCACACTGGAGCAGGGGCTTAGAGAGGCTGTTGTACCAGTGTTCTTGGAGGTCAAACGCCCAACTGCAAAACGAGGCGGACAAGTCTGTCCTGAGTTGACTCTGCTTTGTGTTAAGAAGTGGTGTTGGAGGTCACCAGGTGACTTCAAGAGGCAGCTCCCAACCAAAATTATACTTTTTTTTTCTTTTTTTTCCACCCTCATATTTCTCATTTAAGCGTTGGGAACTGGAACAAAATTCTGGAACTGAGCTTTGATCTGTGAATCTGCTGGCTTTGTTTCTTCCATGACTTCCTTTGAAGAGCCCTTGTAAAGAACTGCATGGGCTTTGCGTGGAAATGCCAGGTAATTCAAAGCATCTTATGCAAAGTTAAAATAAACAGTTAAAGCATGCCTGAAAGTAATCTGTTATTAGCTCATGCAATGTACACTGCACGGAAAACAATGGAAGAAGGAGATGATAGTGAATTTATTTCTGGTCCCAGTTCAATAATTTTGTTGTATTCTCGGCACGATGACCTGATCAATGATTGGCTTTGTAAAATAACAGGATTGACATGTTTTAGTGTATTTCAATCACATATTCAGATATTTACAATCTATTTCATAGTTTTTTTCCTGTATACAACCTGTGTGCAGGAAAACTCTTGGTACTTGATTAGGTAAGTGAAAATGTAATTAGTTAATAGGTAAACTTTGCTTTCATTCTCTGTAGGCTGTGTATGTCTTGGCAGATGTTGTTGTCTTTTTCTTTGTTTGTTGTACAGCAACTGTACATCATTTACATCAAATAAACACCTAAGAAAGAAAGGTGTGTGGCAGTACACTGTGGAGAAACAAGTAGCACTGATGGTAAATCTCAATGCTGGGAGTGGCCCTGTGAGTTTACAAACTGGCCCTCAGCTGAAAGAATTTTTGAAAGGTACCATTAGTTTTCAGTTGTACAAAGCAGGATTCCAGCAATGTTTTCAACTATTTGTATTTGTCCGAGTTAAGATTTCTGCTTCGAGGTAAAATAACAGACCAGCAAGTTCTTTCTCTTCATTTTTTTCTCCTTTTCATTTTTGAAATGCCCAGCTCCCCCTGTACTTAATGATGTGTCAGCATTGCCATTACAAAACCTCAGTTCTGCTTTAGTATATGAACTGTAAAATAAATGCTTCAGACTTCAAATTTGTTTTCTAGGGTTTTGCTCATGAGATCCTTTAAAGTATTTTATGGATTCTTAAGAGTATGTTGGGTTCTGCTTCAGCTCTTGGGTTACTTCCATCAAATACTCACCACAAAATGTTATTAAATACATTTTTAAAACACATTTCTTACTGCATTTCTAATATAGCAAATTATGAAACTGTCATTGTAGTTTCTTTATAGCTTTATTTCTGCTTATTGCAAACTAAAAAAATAAAGCTTGCTGTTCCTGCTGCTTTGAAAGTTGATTTTTGACTCAGATAAACAGCACAATCTTAACGCTCTCAGAAGGGTTACTGCCTGCTTGCATTCTCACATAACCCGCATTTCTCTTACTTCGATCTCCCATGTTCTTGTTGTAAATACTTCCTGAAGGATTTTGAATGACGTCAGCTCGCTTGCAGGGATCTTACAGCAATGTTGTAACACGAACAGAATCTCCCTGGGGAGGACTTTAATCCTGCATTGCCTCTCCAAAACATTGGAAGGAATCAAGTTTCCAAAGGAAAGATTTTTGTTTGCTCATAAGAGTTGAAACAAAGCCAATTATCCTCAGTACTGTTGGGTTATTAACACAGCTCTTAGCAGGACTCTAGTTTATGTGAATTACAGAAATGGAGGATTTGTCCTGCTGGAGGGAAACCTGATGTGTGTCATCCTGTCTTAACAGCTGCCAGGGCCACGTGCTAAGACACTAGCCCAAGAAGCCCTGCAGTGAGATAATGTGCCCTGAGAAGAAGCTTATTTCCAGGTCTCCAAGTTTGTGGCTGGGAATGCAGGCTGAAATGTAGGAGATCTTTTATTGCATCATCTGTATTCCTCCGTGCTGTGGCACCAAATGACACCATGAGGCAAAGAGTTTAAAAGGCTCGTTAGCATTTGCGTGAATTGCTTCTCCAGCATACTGACATGCATTTCCTCTGGCCAGCTTGCAGTGGGATCCCAATTCATGTTAACTCAATTATCTCCTTCCTTTTATAAGGATTTATTCAGGAATGCACTATTGCCCTTTCCATATGCAGCAATATTTTTGCCTACAGTACCACTGTGCCTCTCTCTTTTCTCTTTTAACTGCCCTTACATTGCTATTCCTGCTTTGCAGCTGCTCCTGTGGATTAGATCTCCATATATGAAAGAGATACTTATCATGGAATAGTCTGGTAGTCTGTACAGTTCAGATGAAGTGTATGGTCTCTGATATATCTTCTCACAAAGTGCTGAGCCTGTTGGTCACAGGATCACACAGTCCCAGATAGCTTCAGGAGTATTTTTAAGCAAATGCTAATGATATCCTTTATTTCTATATTAGAGAAGGGTTTAAGAAATGACAGGAGGTGACTCAGTCAAAGGAGGCATTATAGGAACCAGCTCTCACTCCGCTGTGAGATTTAGGCAGTGCAGATGTGCCCTGCATGCAATGGTTTTACATGTGCTGGAACAAGCAGTCCCTCCTAATCCCTGCATTGTGGTCTCATAAACCTTGTAAGACTTTTGATTTCTTAAAGCAGCATTGTTACTCACAGACAGATTTAGGAAGGAATTAAGAGTTCTTTCTAAAATCAGAGTTTAAATTCAGAAATATGTTCTTATCATTTTATTTCCTTCAGAAACTCTTGATGTGCTTCATCAGTGTAACAGACAGCAGGAATCCCTGCACTGCCTCACAGTAATAGACTATGAGCCAGAGCTCCTGGCTCAGACTCTGCCTAGTGTTGGAGCCATAGCACTGCTGGATGGCATGCCATGACTGCACCCACCCTACTGAGCATCATGCTGTCCTAAAGACCTGAAATGTTTTTTCTCTTGTTCAGCAGTTAGGCACATGGGTGACCTTCTTGGCTCAGGCATATTGGGAACTCTGCAAATGGTCCAGAATGTTGGAGTCACCTCAAATCCTTCCTCTTGCAAGGGAGCTTGTGTGGCAGAAAGACAGTTATCTTCCTACTGTTTGTTCTGTAATACAGTGCTGTTTAGGAATTTTATAAAGAAAAAGGGCTTCTAATTTTTCTTGCAATATTGCTTGTGTAGGGAATCATCTGAAAGCCCATATGAAATGACCTCAAGAGAGGAAGGATGTGTGAGCAGAGTTATTGTCACTCAGACAAGGAAAAGGGCAGGAGATGAAGTCATTCTTTCAGGGACTTTACAATGCCAGTTTGCTAAGGTCAGTAAATGTATCAAATGCATCTGGGGTTTAGTTCATAAGTTCATAAGGTTGGAAAGGACCTATAAGATCATCTAGTCCAACCATCCTCCTATCACTATCTCTACCCAACTACTAAATTAAGTCCTTTAGCACCTCATCTACGCCTCTAAATTAAGTCCTTTAGCACCTCATCTAGCACCTCAACGCTTCTTGAACAGCGCTAGGGATGGTGCCTCAACCACCTCCCTAGGCAGGCCATTCCAGTGCCTGACCACTCTTTGCTCATCTGTGGCATACTGAAAGCATCCAACTGAATCCTATGAGGGCTGGGTCCTCCAGCAAGGCTGCAGTGAGGTGCTCTGTCCCTGAAATACCAATACCTGCAGGAGAACCACAGGGTTGGAGGGGATGCAAAGCACTACTGAGCAAAGCAGTGGGCTTCAGGTTTACTTGTGCAGAGCTGTGATGTGGGAGCCACCCCGCGAGCTTCTTCAGCGTGCACTCTGAAAATATTGTGTAGGAACTGTCATTTTGTATTTGCTGTGGACTGACAAAAGTGCAATGGTCCTACTGAATTCCTGTAGCTTTTCTTGGGACTGACGTGGCAGCGCAGCGACAAGTTCTGCTGGCCTGACAAATCCCATCTTCAGGATGTGCTGAAAGAAAATCTGAGGGTTGAACGCCCCTGCTTCTTGAATTGTTAGGAGAAACATCTGAAGGTAGAGATGTCTTGGACCCTCAGTAACAAAAATAATTGTGTAGGCTTTGTACTGTGAACTTCTTTGTTTCTGATAGCAGCCTTGGGGGAAGCAAGCAGAGAGAGAATGTCTAAAAGTGATAAACTGCTGTAATGGAGAGTCAGTAAACTTTAGCTGTGTGATTCTTCTACTTGTCGTAGGCAAGTGCTCTGAAACTTTTATCTCATAGCTTCTTATAGCACATTTCACACATTTCTTTATCATTCCTCCTTACAGCTGCCGCCTGCAATAGACATCCAAGAGATCACTGAAAAATCACTTCTACAAACAGGACCCAGGAGTAACTAGAAAGCACAAAGAAATTACATGTCGTTGTTCCTTGTAGTGATAAGTTCTCTCCAGCAATAGCTGTAAATCAGTGCTTTTCCACAGTCATTTCTCACCAAAACCTTTAAATGAAAGGAAATCATTGGCATGGAAATGAGGGTAAAATGCTTGGTGGTCTCTGAGGTTTTGGAGCAGTCTGTTTCTTCTAAAATTAATGGAATTTGGACCTGCAAATCCCTTTGTGGCTTTGAACATCCCATTTGACTAATATTTAAATTGCTGAGGATTATTGCAAGTCCCCAGGAGTGAACACTGGCAGGACCTCCTGAGACTTGAGAATATCAGCAGCCTGAAAGAAGGAAGATATTTCTCTTATATGTAGAGGGAGTGTTTGTTTTCATAACTACTGAGCCACTGTGGCATTTACAAGTGTTGATTTTCATCTGTTAATGAAGTCATTAATTAATTCATTAGACAGTTATCTTTCAATGGCATGTGTCCCACCCATCATCTCTTCTAGGTTCTGTCTTAGCTTAAACACATCTTTTTGGCTGCATTCTGGGTAAATTTGTCCAAAGTCTATACCTTATACATTTAACTGTGGCAGTGCTTAGATACCCTAATCACCCCAGAACCACCTTGTCTCCCCTACAGTGTTTAACACATTGCAAAGAATGCTTCTTGTAGGAGTGTCCAGCTAATACTAGGGGGTTTTAGTGGGCATTACTGTCATGAGGGGTGATTATTAAAGCCACATTTCAGGTGAAGTTTGGAATGAGAATTGAGAATGGGAATATTTGGGAACCTTGTTCCAGTTTTCTTGTAGCTTTTGTCAAATCTGCTTGAATGCCCTCAGTGATGGCTAAAATCACATACTTCAGCTTGTTCCATCTGTAGTGGCAGTACTGTGTATTCATTTATGAGGTGTGCTTTGAAGATATGACTCAGATTGTGCCTTGTTGGTTTCCACTGCTGGAAGCCACTGCCAAAAAAATGAGATGTTCCGAGTCACTCATTGGAGTATGATGGAAATGGCAGAATAAATCATAAAATAAAATCATAAGATTTAATCTCCAGCATTGAAATGCATTTCTTTAATAGCTGATCTCAAAGGTGTGTTTTGAACTTGAAAAAGTCTTAAATTACAACTGTATTCCTGTAGATTTCATGTTGATCTTCAGTCATTTGAGGTTTTATAAATAGAATTGTTTCTCTTCGCTACTTCTAGAAAATCCAGATTGTTATTAATAGGCTCAGAAAAAAATATAGCAGCCCTTGAATGAATCATGCTACTGATGGCAGGCCCTGAACAGGCCCTTTTAAAAGAGTGAATTGATTGATCCATGCAGTCTGAGTATTTCCACACACCAGAGGGAATATTCCTTGAAGTAACAGTAGTTGATATTGCTTTTACAACTTTCTGTCTAGGTTTGCAAAATGGAGATTCTCTGTTCACAAAGTCTTCACATGTAAAATGTAGATCTGTCATTTTTCATGTTAATTTAGTAAATTGTTCTAAACTTGAAGCAAGTTTAGAAAAGTAAGACTTTTGTCTTACACGAATCAAAATAAATAAGTTTTACTTTGATTGAACAAAATAAAAAAGGGGAAAGAAATCTGGCATGATTTGGATTTACCTTCCAATTTTATGAGAAAACTTCGGAGATGTTAATGATCTAACTCTGCCTTTATTATCCTCGTAATGGGATTCGGATGCATTGGAACAGGCTTTTCACTCCAGCTAGGCATCAGAAATAGCCATGCATAAGAGAATAAAAAATGATAGAATAAAGCATTTTTGTGTGTGCTCAATACTCTGATGTTTTACAGTTTACAATCCCCAAATTAATGCATATTGATTCAAACAGCTCAAAATATCCTGCAAAAGCTAATCAATCCAAAAGTACTTATGAGCAATAATTCAGTCAGCTGGTGAACTAACTGACTGCTAATGATGAGAGATGAAGATTCTGCTTTTGTGAGCTGGATCATCTAATCCAGTACTGAAGATAATTATCTGCTAATACATATGAAAAAAACAAAACATGATAAAAAATTATCTCAGCAAGTACTCTTGTATTTGGAAGAGATTTCTGGAAGCTGCTGAGATCATAAAATTGAAGGTGATATTTCTAGAAACAGGGACGACACGAAATAGCTCTAAGCAGAATGAGAGGAATGGAAGTGCATTTACTTTTTCTCTTCTCACTGAAATTTTATCCCATTGTTAGTGATAGACCACACAGCAAAAACTGTGGCTTTCTCTTCCATGGCGGAATTAATGCTGAAATGCAATTGACAACATTTCTGCTTGCTCAGTGCCTGATAGTTTCTTGTGTATCTTTCCTGAAATGTTTCAAATCTTCAAATTTAGGGGAGGAACACAAGTTTGCTTGTCCTCCGGCTGCAACTGTTGGAAGTAGCTCTGTGCTTTCCCTCATTTATTTTTTAAGAAAGGCAAAACTACAGGTATAGGAGGGTTAAGCTGTGTAAGTTGGTCACCACAGGCTATTTCTTATCATTTTATAGCAGGGAAAGATAATCTTTGTCTTTAATTACAGTAGATCTTACACATGACTTAATACTTTAATGAGAGCTCACACTAAATTTTTTCACAGTTTCATCTGTATCTTTGGGCCTCATGAAGATTTTGGTGATTTGTTTCAAAATTAATTCTTTTACCCATGAAAGCACCAAATTGATTCTGGTGTTGCAGCTGCAACAAGTGCCACTGAAGAATTAAAGTTGCACCTGGAGCAGCAATACACCAGGCCTGCTCTTTGTCTTGGTTTCTCTGTTGAATGCTAAACTGTTGTTAAATTATGCTGAACTATCCACATCCACTCAGGCAACGTGTTGGCATCTTGCTGCATTTCTATCATATCATTGAAGCAATGCTCTGTATTTAAACTCTGCAGCAGCAATAACAAACTGAAAAAAGCCATATTCTTTGAGTAATGCATTGTGTGTCACAAGTGTTCTCATGAGTGATGGCACTGCTACAACTTTAACCAGTTTATATTAATTTTCAATTTTGTTTGGTAGTTCTTAAATGAACTGCACATTTGCCAGATAATATCCAGGACACAAAATGCTATTTAGTAGAAAACAGCAATAAAATTACTGTCTAACTTCCTGCATGTGTGTTTTAATTAATCAAAGAAGGTGTTCTGGGTGGAACATGAAACAATTAATTCTGACTGGAAGACAAAGATGAAATATTTAAATACCCTGTTAAGTAATCATAAGAGAAAAAAAAACACATAAAGATGAAATAAAGAGACAGAGGAAGGTTTTTCTAGAAGTATAAGGAAAAACTGAAGGGGAAGCTAACTGAAAAAGAGAGTAGGAGAAGAGATCCTAGGTGAGAAAATATTAGTAACAACATTTGGGGAGTTTTTTGCTTGATTCCTACAGAAAGTTTTTATTTACATAAAGCATGTATACTGGCTCGAACCAAATTCAAATTCAATAAGATAATATTAAAAAAAGTTGAGCTTTTTTTTTTTAACTATCCAGACAAACTCATAAATAAGAATGACAATTTCTGGATGGATACCAAGAAAAAGGTCTGTTCTCACTCTCACAGGTGAGGACCTTCAGGTTTAATCTGAGATCTAACTGGCAGCAGGTGGGGGTGTGAGCTCATGGAGGGTCCCAGAAAAACTGAATCATTTTCAAATGTGCTTAGGACTGCAAGAAAGATAAACTAAAGGTGTAGAAATTGTTGTAGCTTATTTAGGTCTGAAGCCCAGAGAAGTTTGTGGAAATACTTGTGTTGATTTTAGTAGAATTGGACACTCAAAGTGTTTTTTCTACAGGGTATATTCCTGACTCCTGAAAAGAAAGTATGTAGTTGCCTGGGAGTAGAGAGCTGCAAGTAAACCTGAAGAGTAAGGACTCAGAGTGGAATCATAGTCTACTTACTGGTAAGTGCTTTACAGTGTTCTGCTGGTGTGGAAGGAAAGTTCATTCACATTGTGATAAAAGATTGTATTTATTTGCCTATAAGCGTTATAAGCTTCAGTACTCTCAATAGCTTCTGACTTCTGGAGATGTATATAATCTGTGTTGAATGTTACTGAATGGCTGAGATGCAAACATTGTGTCGTGGGTAGGTAATAGTGGAGATTTGCAGCTAATTTGCATTAAGTCTAGAAAAGTAGTATAAACTAGATTTTGCTACTGGCATCCACTGGAATTACTAGTCTGAAAACTATTTAGTTTCAAAACAGTTATTTACAAGGTCTCATGCCCTTAGATTTTCTATGTTGTTAAATACAGATCTGGTTTGTTTCCTTCTCAATTAAAATGGTAATTTCTCTTGAAGCTTCCTTAACCTGTAGGGTGTAGGACCCTATTTGGAGACCTGATTTAAATAGGTTTTACCTAAGGACTGTGATGAGAGATGCAGATGCATTGCAAACCAGGGATGGAAGCGTTGTTTCTATCTTGAGCACCTCTTGTTTTCATTGTTGGAGTCACACTTCAATTGTGACTTCAGACCTTCATTAGAAGGTGATGCAACATACAGGATGGACATGGAGCTGGAAACTGACAAACTGAGTTGTTAAATGCTGACTGCTGGACCTGGCAGACAGGCTTATTCGAATTTCAGAATGTTGGATGTAAAACAGGATAGGCTAAGCTTTATGGGACCTGAATACCAAAGAATGTAATAAAGCACTTGTCAGAAAGTGAAGAGAAAACTCAATGAGTACAAATTACTTAATTACTGCTAGAATGTCTATTATGTAATCGAAACAGTGAACAAAGCAAAATACAGATCTCGAGTTTTTTGTGTGCTAAATGACAATTCTTTTCTTGTCAATGGGTTAATGAATCATTAATTCATAAGCAAATTAAGCTAGTTAAACAAAATTCTCTGGCTACCAGTATGACTATGTAATATCAGGAGTACTTTGAAAGATGTCGTTTGCATTTCGTTATAAGCTAGTGCAAGATTGCTATTCAGATGATTAATAGATGAAAGGAGATGTGTTAAACATTGGGCATAATTTATTACATGCTTGCACTCCTCTGCAACCTGCAGAGCAGTCGGTAGGGTGCTGCTGCATACAGCTAAGCCCTGTAACAGGGCTGACTGCAGGCTGTGATAAATGAAGTGTTTTATTCACTGGGGAGTGGGCCTTCCCCAGAGAGAGGGAAGGGAAAGAAGGCTTAAAGCAGTGCCACAATAATATAAGACATTTCAAGTGGTCTTAAAAATGAATAAATCAATTAAAAATAAAAGATGTCTGCCTTATCCCCAGTCTCAGGGAAATGCTGTGCTAGGCTAAAATAGGAAAACTGCAGTGTTGGAGGGGGTAAAGCTGACTGAATGAGAGAACTCTGTATGAATAACGTGCTTCTGGTTTCTAACAAACATCGGTGCATGATCCATGAATTTTGGCTGGATGAAGATTGAGCAAGGAAAACTGATCTGTAAGGCAATACTCAACAATGCTTATGAACAAGTTTGTTGTATGGGGTTCTCTCCTCTTTTACACGGCACAGATCTCTCCTTTCTCCTGATTTACCTTAGTAGTCACCAAAACTGCTGCTGTGTGAATGCAAGGAGGGCAAATGTGAGCAGACATAGCTGTGTTTCAGGGAGGGATATAAAGTAAAGCTAAATTGACTGAGTGTTGAGAAAGATGCCTTTAAATAGGTGATGTTAGGCCTAAATAATATAAATGAAGATAAGGATTACACCTTGCAATGCTTGCTGCTTGTTTTGTTTTTCTTGGTTTTTTTATTGTTGAAATTACTGTTACTTACACAGGCTGGAAGTCTCAAGGGGAACAGCTAAATCTTGTGGGTATTTTGCAGTCAAATTTGAAAATTGCAGATGGTTAAAACAAGTAGAAACTAATGAGTGACAATATTTTTTAATCTAAAAATGAAATACAAGGCAAATAATGTCTGCCCTACTTTATTATGTGAGAATGTACAGTGAAGATTTCATAGTATTATGTTAAACATACATATTACCTTTTTTCTGAAAAGGTTGACTTTAACTTGCTGGAGGAAAACTTGTTTAACCTTGTCTGTAAACAAACAATTCTACTCTGTGGAAAAAATCTCTTCTTTGTATGTCATATGCGACTTAGGAACGCGTGTGCTTAAGTGAATGTTCAAGTGTTTCAGTTTATCTCCCTCTAGCAAGGATTTCTTTCATGCGACTTCTCTGTATTTCTGCATAGAACTCTTCCATACAATGTGACTTAACTCTGAGAAGTAACTACAGCAGTAAAAGCTCTTACAGTCCTCATTCATTACTTAAATTATTGCAGGCTAAATATCCCTTATTTAGAATCATAGGATGTATGTATGTTAATCTGAAAAGTCACTCAGATTCTTCCTGATCTGCAGGAGGCTTGAACTAAGTTCTTGCCTTGTGTAACTTCAAACACCAAGGTTAAGTTTTGTATTTGTGAATCTCTGGGACCCTTAAGGTCTGTAGTTGATTGTATTTTGAGTAGATGTAGAATCTATTTGTACTTGAGTGTGCCTGGGGGGGTTGATTGCAGCTGAAAGGCAGTGTGGTGGTGTTGACAGTGAAGTTTGTGTTCTGCCTGCATTGAATGGGCGTTTGATGTATAATTTTGTTGACTCCTCTGCTGAGGACTTCGTTTCTGACCTTCCCCTCGCTTTCTGTTCTGTTTGCCTTGATTTCAAGAGCAGTTTTTGTTTGTTCATCTTTCAGGCTCTCTCATGTGTGTAACAAGTGTTGTATAATTGTCAGATGCTCTGATGAAGGGCCCTGATACATATGCTTTGGTGTACAACAAAATCCTACTGCTTATTTAAAGGAGCTAAGTACTACTACAAAGAATCTACTCTTCCTCCAGCCTGAAATTCTTTAATGTGGTGGCCGAGTAGGTGAGGGAGTGAGATAAGTCAAACTGAAATACTCATTTAATAAGATCTAGAGCTCTCTTGCAGAACACCCTGACGCTGTAGACCACACAAAACATTTGCAGTGATGTTCAGGAATGCCAATAAGAACATTCTTTGTTTCTTATAGTGCAGCTCTATGGCCATGGAGAAGTCGGCCAGTGATAGAAGTGGGTCCACAGAATGTCCAGGCAGTAGAGACTGGTTTCTTCCCAGACACTTCTAGTGCTGCTTCTGTGCTCTTTCTTCAAAACAGAAGGGGCCAGAGGTCATATGAGTGTAAATTCCTTCCCACACAGAGACAACCTTCTTCTTAACAGAAATTGAGGTGGACTTCATTGAATTATGGTCTGGACTCTGAGTTCTGCTGGATTAGATGTTTCTCACACAGACAGGTTGGCTTCTGATGATGCTATTTGTCTTCAGCTGTCATCTGGGTGGGTGGAGGTGGTGGCACCTATGCTTTGATGCTAGTTATATGGGTTTGTTGCAGATGTGCAGCAGTTCACTACTGGGATCATAGCTGTGTTCTTGCTTTTGCTGTTCTCTGATTGATGACCTGTCTTATCACAAACAGATGGTTTTTCTTCCCTTTTCTAGAGACAGAAAGCAGATGCTGAAGAGTATTACGTACTTAGAAACTAAAATAAATAAATAAGGAAATCTTGGATTCCTTCTTTGTAGGGTGGAGGGTAAACTTCCCTGCCTTTAATATCAGAAAAAGGCCAATGGACATTGTTATGTAAAGCCAAGTCTTTCTTTCCTTATTCTAACCCACCTCGTGGGGAATTCAGGCACTTGTATGTGGTAAACTAAATGATGTGATTCAGCATTAAGCAACCTGGTATGCTCTGTTTCAGTCTAATCTACAGTGAGCAGATAATTGATGGGGCTTCTTAATTTTTAAGAAAATAATCATAATGAGAGAGAGCTGTTGCTGTCTGGCCAAGAGATTATTTTTCAGTCTTTATTTTCTTCAAGACACTTGGATTTTTCTGAATAACACCATGATGGAAATTCTTCTGGATGACAGGGCTCTTAATCATGTTCCATTTCATATTTATTCTCCATCTTGATCTTTGTAGGAAACCAGTTTTGTAATGGCTTACTTCTGAGATGATGGCACTGTGGCCTGGCCTGCCACATTTGTCTGGGGAACAGCAGTGAATTACAGATATCATTAAACTTCTTGTTGCAAGTTGAAAATCTAAGAATGTAGGAAAAATGCCTTGCTGTTATATCTGAGTCTCAGACATGCAGCAATGCTTAATTTTCTTGTAAATTAGAAAGGAGCTCTGCTGAGAAACATGCGTGCATATTTTAGGAATATGATGAATTGCTTAGAAGATTTCAAGCTAGTGTTTCTTACAGTGTCAGCTCATTGGCATACCGTATTTTAATTAGTACAAAAGATAATTAAATGATTATAGGAAAGTCTTTCAACAAGTATGAATCAGTATCTGCATTTGTACAGCTTAGTAGACTTTCATGGGAAGTGACACAAGAAATGTTTAACAGCCTCTAAAGCAGACAGCAAAACCAACAAGTTTTATGTATGCATTAGGCAGGCAGTGATGCAAAGTATGGATAATAGATGTAAAGTCTTGTCTTAAACAACTCTGTTCTGCTGGTGGAAATTATTTCCTTTGGCAGCTGAATGACTGGCACAATGGTGCCTTTTGCCATTGAATGTTGCAACTCTGCCATTTTGTGCCTAACTGCTCAGAGGTTTTGGATGTGCATAAGCGATGAGATGCTGCTGGGTGACGGGCACACTGCTACTGACCGAAGACACCGACGCTTTTTGCACATTGCTCACTGGGTGCACAAGGAAACGAGAGACATAATGATATTTAGAGTTACTTCAAGATAATGTCAGTGTTTCTTCTCTTGCCTAAAGCAATGTGGCATCATTTCTCCTCATGGGAGAGTTTCCTGTTTGTGCCTATCTAGAAAGACTGCTGACTTTTCCTGCTGACCCCGTCCTGTCAAAACATGTCCTAATGCGTAGGACTTCCATGAAAGCTTCCAGTACAGATGTTGGAATTAATCTTGTCAAACCTATGTTGCTTTGGTGAAATAATGGACAGATTCCACAGTGCTAAAATTGGAAAGCATATGATTCCCTTAGGGTCATTCCATGACCTGTCTGTTCTGTTTGCTCTCTACTTGGAGCTCTGTTACAGAGTAACCTTCCTCTGAACTCGGACAATTCTGTATATTGCAGAGAGCAGAAATCTTGTAGAGTGCATAAAAGAGTGTGAATGAACAGTCATGGGATGGTTAGGGGCACTTTAAGGTCTCCTTAGGATAAGTCTGTTCTTGTGTCACATCAGTGCTGTACAGTGTTTATAACATCCCATAGGATGGAACAGTCTCATCTTTCATGATATGAAAGTTGTCTCCAGAGCAGTGTTGCTAACTTTGTAGTTGCACCTTGAATTTATAACTCTATCATGCAGTGCTGTCAGGACATATGACGTGGGTCTAGGCCACCAGTGTATGGCCCCAGCCCTATGATGTTGGGAGTACGAAGAAATTAAGTTGTTTTGGAGACATCCATATCTTGCTCCTTGGGACCTGGCAGTTTCTGTAATGGCTAGCACTCATCTCTTAGCTTATTGAAGGAGCTGCTTTTTGGCTCTGGTGCAGCAGGTAATCTTGCTAAAGTACTGGCTAGGTTCTGAAGAAAGATAAAGAAATGTAAATGCATGCTTTTAAGAAGTCATTTCTGTCAGTTGTATTTTTTCATAATAGGAAAAAGTTCTTTTTCGGTTCTCTGTCCTCTGCAAAATTATTGTGGGGCGGTGTTGGAAGGCATGAAATCTAAGTTACGCTTTCGCTTCTGAACCTGAACATTTCTGGGGTCATAAATGTCTCTATTTTTTTTTTTGACACTTTTTTTTTATTCATTGTTTCTAACCTGGTAGAAATTAGAAATAGCTATTCATTTCAAGAGGCTTCCTGAAAATCTGAGTCTACTTTTTTAGAATCAAAGTCGGAAAAATAAGTGGGGAGATTTATCTTCTATCTTTAGGGAGGCAGTTTCTCAGGCTGCTTTCACCCTCCTGCCTGCCCCACCTCCATGAAATACTGTTGTCTCTAGGCCCAGTTCGAAGTTGCTAATCTGGTTTATTGCTGATTGATTTCAAGCATACTGATCCCAATTGACAGTGATGTTTTCCTGGACTTGTGTAAGAATTGTCTTAGCTACTGTTTGCTAAAACTTCTTTCTTCCCCAGTATTACTAATAGGAGGGGATGGAGCTGGCAGAGATGAAAGCAATCCCTGTAGTTTCAGGCTAGAAATGTCATGAGTAGTGTGGGCTCAAGGATCAGGTTGTACTAGAGGAAAAAATGATTAAACTTGTTAAATTTGGTGGTAGACAATGAGCAGAGAAACCTGAGTGTGCAGGTATTTCACAGATTCCCACAGATAAGTTATCTGTCCTTGTTTTCATCAGTGGGAAGCCTAATATTAAAAGCAGATGAAATCTCATTACTTCTATTGTACTTGGCTTTAAAATACTGATAATCATGTTCTGAAGTACCTTACAGAATGAGTGCCTGTGTCAGTACAGCAACAAATAGCTGCCTAAGTACTAGCAGGAAATTAGCAGCATGAGGTTTAGTACAGTAGGTAGATCTGAGCTGTGCAAGTACCTGTGTCACTTGATGAGCACCAGTCTTGCTACAAGGATGTAGTTCTTTGATCTGGATAGAAAAAGAATGTATGGACAAGCTTGGCTCTGTGTAGGATGAAGGGCTCAGCTCTAGTGTCTTATTCTTGTGAATGTTCGTTGGGGTGTTGCCACATTGCTCCACACTGGCACCACAGAAACTGGCAGTTGAACAAAGTGTCCTTGAACTTTTCTTGGCACATCTTACGTTGAGATTCTGTGTATAGGTCTGAGAGGTGGTGTGGGGTAGCTGAGCAGTCTCTTGTTTGCAGGCAATTGAGAGAAAACTGTGCAGTAATCTTAAACTCTGCAAGACTTGTGAATGCATGTCTGCAAAGATTCACAAGAAGTAAAAAGCTGAGAAACTGGATATAAAACAACTATATTCATCTTGCTGGCACTTCTGAGACTGCAGTTGTTGCAGGTTTGGCAGAACAGCTCATTTCTGTAGCTATTCTGAATTTCTTCAAATATAAAGCACAGTTTCGATTAAGTCACTACAAAGCTGCGACTTCTGGAGCTTGTGTTTATGATCAGGTGAGTAGCTTGCTGTACTGTAATTAAGCATCACTTCCAGATGCTTAGTAAAGGTCACATGGAGAGATTTCAGTAATGGTGCAAAAGGAAAAACCAAACCAACCAACAACTAAAAACAACAACAACAAAACAAACCTGAAATGTCTGTTTCTGATGTTTAAGGCTACAGGGAAACAACAGCTTTAAAAAAAGATATGCCATTGAAAACTCCTGATTTGTGTTAGAGAAGAGCTGGATCAGAGCGTTCCACTCAGCTAGTGATATTTTATGTGTTCTTGGTTAACACTGTCCCTGATCCAGCCCAGAGACTGACTTAGAAAAATTTATTGTGTTTCTTTAACCAGCAGATGCGCTATAACTGCATTTAATCTGAGGTTTTATATAAATAAGACACTGCTAATAGAGTAGATCTTGAAGTCTGTCTAATTTCATTATTTCTCTTCCACACATGAATTAATATGCTGAGAAAAGATGTGCCTTGAACAGGTAACTTTAAGTTACTGACAGATGCTACTAGGGAGCGTACCTTCTCATGTAGGAAGGAATTAGGCTTCTTTTTCTCTCTGCTGACAATCTGCTGTGTGCATAGAACATATCTATCACGTGAAGGAATCTCTCAGCATCCTGGGGAAAAATGGACTATTTCAGGCTTTGTAAATCTTGACAAATTTTGAAAGCCACAAACCAGGGGAACTCAGGAGAGATATTTCTTATTTGATGCCTCAGTGTTTGACACTGGGGAGGTAGTATCTTCCATGACACCTGGTAGTGCCAAGAAGTGGCATCCTTTATGGCTGAAAGTGAGCAAGCAAACAAAGCCCATGGAACAGGAAAATGATTAGGAAACTAAAAAAAAACAGAGGAATCCTCATGAACTGGGTGGAAGTGGGAAGTCAAAGGTTTCTGGAACTGATGGAGGCTGCTGAGTTCAGGCCACTCTACCAAAAGCTTTTTTTTTTTTAATTAATTGTCTCTAACCAAGCTTTATGAAGTGAGTAGTGTTCTTACAGTTTGCTATTTTTCTATAACCTAAATGAACCTAAATCCTGCTCTGCATCTAACAGTTGTTACTGGAATTAGCTTTGGAACATAAACTAACATCAGACCAATTGTGTGTGTAACGAGGCAAGAGAAGCTGTAGGGATGTGCCATGGAAGTGAAGAAAGGATAATGTTAGTGCTCTGGCACGGCTGGGAGTGGAAGTGTATGGCAGCAGAACAGGAGGAAAGCAGTTACAAACTACCAAAAAGTCAATTTCTGATTTGCTTGTTTGATTTTACTTTGAGGTTTTGACAGCTGTTGGTGGGCAAGGGGGAACGCTTCTATAGTAACAAACTGGATTTAAAAGCTAGATTCCTTAGGTGTAAATGCTTGTTTGACAGAGGGAAAAGACTGTAAGCAGAGCTTTGCAGTTATTTGCAGAATTGTTTTTCACCACAGAGATTCTAAGGCATTTGGATGTTTTTCTGTTCTTCCGTAGTACTTTCCCATGCTATAGGTATGTTGTGTAGGTTGTCACTCATGCTTTTGTCATACTACAAATATAATATATATATTTGTATACAAATACAGAAAATGAAAATAATATCAAGGCTCTTCCTTGCTTCTGTGTCTGAATCAAAGAACTGTCAAAGCTGGAAATGGCCACTAAGATCTTCTAGTCCAACTGTCAGCATATTCTCACCATGCCCCATAACCACATCCCTCAGTGCCACATTTCTGTTTCTTGGACACCCCCAGGGATGGTGACTCCACCACTTCCCTGGGCAGCCTATGATAGTGTCTCACCATTGTCTTTGAGAATAATTTTTTTCTAATATCCAGTCTGTGCTTCACTTCTTAAATCTTTCTACCAGTTTTTCATTGTAGGGAAGAGATTACTTGAGCCAGATAATTGCTTAGGAAAATGAACAGTTCATTTGGGCTGTTTGGCCTTTCAAAAGCTTTAGACGTAACTGAGGCACAGACTGATGCTGCTGTAGCAAACTATAGAAATTGTACTCAAAATTTGAAAAGTGAACTCAGAAAGATCAATGTGCTTTGTTTGGGTTTTTCTTTCACTACCTTTAGAAATGTAATTCAAGAAGGTATAAAAACTTGTGTACAAAGAGCACAGTATGCGCCTGTAATACCAGAAGCTATTCTCTAACTGAAAATATACTTAAAATACAGTCTTGCGGAGCCTAATCTCTTTCAGCCTGGCTAGCAATCACAAAGCTGAACTTTTATACTAGGCTCTTGCTATTCATTGTTCTAGTAGCAGTTGTGCAGGCTGAGGGTGCTTTCTGTTACAGTGGTCTCATTGGTAATGGTTTAAAAGCACAACCTGGCCAGTGTTAATAGGAAATGCTCTTCTAGTTAGCCTCACTCTAGCAATGATATAAAGCAATAATGCTTTTTAGCAGTAGCCCACCTGAACTTTTTCCTAGTTCACTTTCAACCGACCTTAGAGTCAAATGCAAGAGTTACAGCTTTCTGAATTTTTCTCCTTTGAAAAGCTGCACTTTTAACATTGCCATGTGTAGTTATGTTAATGCTCTCAAATATTTCTTACTGCTAGCAGTAGTTCAACTCAGCTTTTTGGGGATTATACTCTGCTATTTGCACCACATCTGAGGTCTTACAGCAAGGTTCATGTGTACAGCCTAGGCATGGATGAGGACAGGTATATTGCTTTTTTGTGCTTCAGCCTGAGAACTCTGGAGTGGTGGAATTGTTCTGCTGCACATTCTACTGTGCAGCTTTTCTCTAACAGTCTGGACTGATTCATTTTGTTTCAAGTTGGCTTTGCCAGGCACACAGCATTGCTTATTTACTTAATCCATCTAAGTATAGGAAGGTAAACGAAGCTGCAAAAAGAGATAGGGAATGCAGGAGTTCTGACAACTAGTGAAAATGCAATGCTCATCTTGTTTTCTAAACAAACAAACAAAAAAACATTATTGCAGAGCTATGAAAGCTTGCAATTGCAAGTTAGTTAATATCTAGTGGATATTAATCTCTGCTCACCCAGTTATGCGGTCCATTCACCGAATGATCCAAGGCTTTTGAAGAATGCCTTCAGTTTGGGTCTTCTGGATTCATCCTCCAGACTGAGGGACCACTGTGCCCTGAGTGAAATCTTTGGACTCAGAATTTAAAGCACATCAGCTGGCTGATTTTTTTTCTTTTTTACTTTTTCTACTTAAACACAAACAGATCAGAGAATGCTGACACATGTACCTGGACAGGTCCAATAAAGAGGAACCTTGGCTGTTCATTGGCTTTTTCAACTGCCTGATGATAACAGGGTGGCTTTCCCAGCCTGGTATGGCTTCTGGAGTCCTTAAAAGTAATGATAATGGTTTAATCTTCAGTTGTGGAGATTCATGCTTTGTGTCTGTAGGGTCATGCAAACTGTCACAAGGTGTCTCTGTGGAAGTTATATATTCCTCAATGTGCTTCAGCAGACCAAAACTGCATGCTTCTATGGGAATGATGCATTAGATTTGGGATTTGTTCTTTATTGGACTGAAATTTAGGTGCTTTACAGAAGAGATGAGAGAATTACTGGTGCTGGCAGTACCTGCAATCAACTGCATAGATATGTTAAACCTGATTGGAGATGTTTGGGACACTTCCAGAACGAAAAGGAGTGAGATGTCCCCCCTGCACAGAGGACATAATGTGCAGGGGAGGATTTGAGTGACAGAAATGTGACTTGGCTACCAGGGTTATGTCTGGATGAAGATAATTTGACTGGATAAAATAACAAATAAGAAGGAGATCCAGAAACTGGGAAATATATTATTATTACTGGATGTAATGCTTATGTTCAAGTTCATTTGAAGTTCCATGGTTGTGTTGTCTTCATGATACCAGAGAACTGAACACTCAAAGCAAAAGGGGAGTCACTTGAATTTACTGTTCAGAAGGACAGATCTGAAGTGAATTTTCTGTAGCTGGATGAAGGAAAACAGACCAAAATAAGCTGATATAAATATTTTTAAAGTAATAGATGATAATCTCAGACCTCTTTAAATGAGCGGTCACTGTCTGTAGAGAACATTTTTACTAGAAAAAGTAGAAATCATCAGCTTTACGCATACTTGCACACACACTCTGATGTTTTATCCCTTTGATGCAAACTCTGGCTCTTGATGCGCTCATTTGAAGTAATGGGAACTGGTCAGTCCACAGTACCTAGCCTGAAATGGTGGAGTGAATTAGTGGATCATTTCATTCTGACTAGTAGAAAGGTGGGGGATTTAAAAAGCACAACAGCTTGTAACTGAATTCCATTTCTCAAAAGGGAAAAAAAAAAAAAGCACTGCTGTATTTGTCAGAACTGACAAGTACATTGGCTTGAAATAACTCAGGGAAACAAGCCAGATAGTTTTCTTGTACCCATTAGCCACCCAGCTGAAAGATGCAAAGATTGTGTGAAAAAAAGAGTTGTAAAACTGAATCATGCATGGGAGAGGAGAATATTTGTTTTTCGCCATAGTTTTTAGTAGAAAAACTTTAAACTGACAGAGGTTAGTAGGCAGTAGAGTGGTTAAGTGGCCATTTTGGCTTTGATAGAAATTGCATCAATTTGAGTGACTAGATACCTTTTAAGAAGTGTGATACCTGAAAAACCAGAGCACCTATAAAAGATCTGAAGCATTTGTTGAAGCTGTTTGGAACCAAGGTAACATGGATGTAACATAGACTCTCTTGTGTCTAGCTCTTGATAAAGTTTGCTAAGTGAAAATGGAATAGAATCTCACACATACAAGGGGTGACTTTGATGCTCTCATTAAATGGCCTTTATGGTTCAATTAAATAAGTGTTTTATTGAAAACATGCTTATTTGACGTGAGAGTTGAGTTTCTGTTTCTGGTGCCTTGGGCACTATTTCTTGATAGGAAGAAACAATGTAAATTAGATAAGTCACATTCAAAAAGACCTTCTAAATTATTTTGAACGTTATGCTGCACAATAATAAAAAGAGCAGAATGTTGTCATCGGTAAAGTTGGCTTTACACTGAGGTCTTATAGATCTTTTGACTCCAGGTAACTGGCGTCAGATTCCCAGTGGTATTTAAGGATCAGTTGGCATTTTAAATGTCAAAGAACATCATACTGGAGCTGTTGTTTGCTTGTTAGGTTGTATGTTTGGGGCTGAAGAAGTAAAACCTTATTCTTGAGCACTGACCCTTTCACCTGCCTTTTTGTGTCTGGGATATGCGGTAATCTGATGAGTGTGGGTTTCTCACTATACACAAATGAAAGGGATGGGATAAAACAAGTTGTTCTAACTCACTGGAACAGTTATGCTCTGAAACAGGATTCTTGATTTAGGTTTCATTTGTTTTTCCCACTGAAGTACAGCTGCTTTCCTGAACCGACACCTTGACACTGCACTACCTGTACGGCTGATCCTTCTGTCAGGAAGGGAGATGTCAAATGGTGCCTTTTGCATGGTGCAGGTGTGAAAGTCAGTACATGGTGTGAAAGTCAGTACATTTCAAAGCATCTCCTCTAGATAGCAGCTCCAAAAATGGCCAGTTTAAGTGGGTTCGCATTAGAGCTCCCTTGCAGTAGAGTAGCTCCTATTACACTGGGGAAGGCAGACTCTTTGGATTGGTGAAGCGATGAAAAAGAATTGCCCTCTGATGTTTTTTTCTCAGACTTCAGGTTCATATGAGGACTAAGCCTTGTAAGTGTTGTCTACATTTTTATCTTCATAAAATCTTAATTAGAGAACTTCTTGCAAAAATCTAAGTGTTCATTTTCGGATTGTCATTTGAAACCTTCTCTGATTGATCTTTATTTGTGAAATTTTGTATCTTTTAGAAAAGTTCTTTGTTATTTGAATAGGAAAAATAAGAGCTCAAACACAAATAGGTATGCTGTTGGTACTCTGTGGGTGTTGGAATTGAATTGATTTAAAGGTCGTGAGGTGTTTTTCCCTCATCAGGCACTGAAGCATTTGAGCTAACAGATCACTCTCATTCCGTATAGAGAAACCAGTTTTCACATGACAATGAGTCTAACACAAAGGAGAGCTGCGTAGAAGTCCTGCATGTCAGTCTGACGGTTGTGTACTCAGCTCTGAGGTTGCTTTCCCCACCTTGAGCACTTTAGATGTTTAACAACTGTTGTGATCGGGAGTATTACCAATTAGAAATAACTAACTGTTCTCATCCTTGTGGCACTCAGCCCCTGACTACCCGCTGTGCAGGCAGCAAGCTGCTCCCTCTCCCCCTGCTTACTGTGTTCCAGTGCTGTGAGAAATGATGCTAGCTGAAACAGCTCAGCTGTGTTCTTACACCCTTCCCCACCCTTCCAGGCTTTCTCCTTTGTGAATATTGCTATGGTTTTTGTCCTTTTCGAAATTACCTCTTTATCTCATTCTAATGTTTCATTTGGAAGTTTTGTCATGCAGCAATAGTATGCTTCTGTGGCTTTATGGAAGAGAAATGCAGTGGAGAAGAAAACCATAGGGGGGAAAATACCAACCACCCGAACCTAACCAATCATTATACTGTAATCATTGCCGTACTTCTATTCTTCATCCCAACAATGATTTACATTGTATTCCAGAACTGTAGGAAACAAAACTTTCTTTAGCTCCCTTTGTTTCAGATGTTTTGAGATGACAGAGTGGTTTATAATTGGCATCCTTTCTGTAGCAAAATGTGGGTCTGTGTGACGCTTTCAGGTAGCGAGGCTATTAAATCAATGCAAACTGGTATTCAGAGGGGGCTTTCTTGAATTGCCTGAATGCAAAAAGCTGCTCTGCGGACCTATTCTAATTCTGTCAGCTGGTGGAATTTGGTCCCTTATTTGTTCCTCTGGTCTCTTTTTGTGGCTGCTATCCTCCAGTGAAGAATAAAGAGTTCCAGTTTTTCTCATACCTTTTTTGAAGTATGACCCAGTGCCCTTGCTGCAGCAGGGCACTCCCCTGGGAAGATGCAGTACCACTTCTCACAGCCATCTGAGTTCTAAAGCGACTTCTCCTTCCAGTGAGTGCCAAGTTTCAGTTGTGTTGTTTTTTTTTCATTTCCTTTCCTTTGTATGTCTTTCCTTCCTCTAGTGTATGATCATGGACACGATAGTTGTCCTGATCAAAAAATGCAGTGTTCAGTGTCACTTGATGTTTAATATAACTCTTTCCCTGTGTGACTTCTACTCAGGAATGCTATCTATAAGCAAGTACTGTCTTTGTTAAAAGATCTTGTAATATCATGAGTCTAATTTTGTTTCTTTAACTGCCAACATATTCTAAAGCAGGGAAAAGCACAGGGTCTCTGGAGAACTTAAATAAACAAACTTCTGAGAAATTGCTCAGCTTATTATCTCCTACTGATCTTTTGTTCTTTGAGTAGGGAAAGCTTTTTCTTACCTGTTATGCATGGAAATAAGAGTTTGAAAATAAGCCCAGGTACTTGATGTCAATTATAGTGGTACTATTTAAATGCAAATTTTGTTGTGGTTGGGCTGATCCAATAAGATAAATAGAGGGCATTTATGTAAATAAGCATATTGTAATATAACAATGAAGTATTTGTAATTATGGTAGCTAGCATTTTCCTCTTTCCCAGAGGATATGTTGGCTGGGTTTCTAGGTGTGCAGGGAGTAACACTTGACATTCAGAGTGGTGGAATAAAATTGCGTAGTGCCATAGGCCACAGACTGAAACAGATCAGATTCATTAGATGCCCAACAAAGGAGAGGACTTGTAGTTTTCCATCAGTAGCATGCTGATAGAAAACTGTAGAAGAGCAACCTAACCAACCTTTGGAAACAGGATTTTTAGAATATGATAGCCTTTCAGTTTGAATCTTAGCTTTTTTTTTTTTTTTTAGAGATTTATTGGTAATACACCCACTAGCATTGTCACAGGAAATAAATGAACACAATTCATGTTCATGATGCTAATTATTTTCAAACTGGTAGCTAAAATTAAGTGTATTTATACAAGTAGCACTATTAATGCTAAGAACAACAAACTTTAAATAAAATTTCAGCATTTGGACAGAATAGGTTAGGCTTTTAGGTTCTATAGTCAATAGAGATTAGAAGTTGCACTCAAATATTGAGAATTCGTTTTATTTTAAAATAGAAACGTCCTTCTATTTTCATTCATTATAGAATCTGGATGAATAGATCAGATCAGATGCCTATCAAATTAATTTGGGAAGGTGACTTGCATGCTAAATGACAGAATAGTACCTTGCCCAAAATGTCAATGTGTACTGAGCTGGCTTATGTAAAATGGCAGTCTCCTCATTGAGGATTCACTTCTACTACGGAGAAATTTCCTTTGAAATGCGTAACAAGGGATCTGTTCAGCAGAAATAATATTTTAGCCTACATTTATCAGCTGAAGGCAGGAGTTTAGTGGGCCATTTGCATATTACAAAATCGAACTTAAACCAGATGAGGAGAGTCATCAACAACTCCTCTTACAGTTACCATAAGGTATACCACATAATTCTCCATGAATTCTCCATTCTCTTATCAAATCACTTGATGATTTTTTACTCAACTTACCAAATATCAATTTGTTCTAAACATGTTATAGCACATCAAGAGCAAAAGTTGTATCTTATACATATTTAGAATGACTGATTTCTTGGTCTTCAGTGTTGCTGCTCTGAAATTAATGCTCCTGCATAATAGGGTTTGATCTGAATTTCTGTATCAAAGTAACTTCGGATTTTAGAATATGAAATCATGCTGTAAAATATGAAATATGCTGCGTACAGACAAATATCAATAATGTACCGGATACAAGTAAGATGATGTTGATTTTAAAACATTTAAGAAGGTAAATAATACTCAGTCTCAATCTTTCTGAATGGCATTTTCTTGTTTTTGAACAGCGCTTAGGGTTTAATTCAAGCTTAACGCTCCACAGTTCTAAAAACAAACTTATTTATAGATGCAAAAGGCATACTGAGACTTCTGGGCAACTGCAAGACAGAGTCATCAGAGTGAAATGAAAAGCACTGTCTTTGTAATTCTGTAGTTGGCTCATGTAGCCTGAACTCTGAACATTTTCAGTGAGCTTCCCATATCCCTTTTCCTTCGCAGGAAGCTGGGGACAAATAGGATTGGGATTTACATACAACAGTGAGGTATCACAGGGTAGGAGGGGTGAGTTCAGGTCATGATAACCAGTTCAGCAGTACTATAGTGTAGATGATCTAATCCTGCCTGGTTTAACAGTGCAGTTGGATAACTCAACAGGTAGAGGATAAAATTGTAGCACTTCAGGTCTCTAGCCTTACCTCTCGAAGCTCCGTTCTACTTTTGCTATGGTTGAAGAACTGGTTAAAGTCAGAATGCTGTTTTCTCGATGGCTGTAGAGGAGTCAATTCCAAAATGTTATAGAGGAAAACCATCAGTAACTTATCAATAAAATTATATTTTTAGATTCTACACTGGGTAAAAGTTTTAAATATTTGTTGCTGTACTTCTGCCTCAGATTCTTTGCTAGAGAGATCTTGCTGTTTATGGACAACTGTGAATGTAAGTTCAGAAGTCTTTGATCTCTTCCTTGTTGTCAAGGCAGTTCCAATTTAAAAGGCTTGTTGTATGATTTTCAGCTATTCTTGTCATTAAAGACAACAAGAACATGTGGAACAGGAATTTGAACCCTAAGGAATACCCCTCCCATCCATGTAGTGTTAGTTGTACCTTAAGAATATTTCATGGTAAAGTCTGTAAGGATATGATACTTTGATCTCTTTGGCATAAGAAAGTTGGAGAAAAGGCAAGCCTACCTGTAAGCCTCCTTAAAATTCAATAGAAAAAGCATTCTTTAGAGGCATTCTTTACCTAGGACAGAGAGGAAGTATTAAAACAAACCAACCAACCCAGAAACTCAGCATACAAAGCAGTGTAATTTAGACTGGTGGAGAGGAGTGGAAGAAACTAAAATTAGAGAGCTGTAATGGGATGACTTGTCAGTATTATTTGCTTATTTTGTTTCTTGGCCATGTTCAAGTGGCTTCTACCAGCTTTCACCATTCAGGAAGCTAAAGGCTTGCATGAATGAATGTACTCAGCTGTTAACAGCTATTATATGAATATTTGATACAATTTTTTAAAATAATAATAATTCCATCTCTGTTAATGAAGCCACGCGGAACAGAGGCTTAAAAGAGCTTAAGAATCCTATGCTTCCATATTCTTACTGAGATGGCCATACATTTAAAGATACTGAAACAGTGAAGGACTCCAATAACAACAAGGAACAAGTTAGCCAGGCTTTCTGCAGCTGAGAGTTCACTGGTTTTATATAACAAAACTGCAGCTGAGCAAATAATGCAGTTGCAGCAGAGTTTGGTTCTGATTTTCTCATTCTATTCCTTATCAGTTTTGTGAGTGATGAACTCAGTTCTGAATTTTTTTGTCTCACTATACCCTTTAAAATCACATATGCCTCATTGTTCTTATTTTGTTATTGTATAGCGGTAAAAATGTTAAAGGGGAAAGAGTGCTGGAGAGAGGCAAGCTTTTCCATCTCACTAGGACTATCTTGCAATAACTTCTAAGGAGTTGGAATTTGTTCTCAAACTTCTTGGAAATGTTTTGGAAGAAAAATTCATGCCCTTATAATAAGGAGTAAATTCTACTTGAGCTGGGAGATTCAGAGAGCTCACTTAAGTGCACTGTTCTTCTGTCGAAGCTAGAGTAGGGGAAATGTTTTTGAAGGAGAGACAGGATATTCAATGAGATTTAGTTGCCACTTATTCTACTCTTTGATTTTGCAGCTCCCTAATTAATTACATGTCAGCAAATCCCTAATTGCATGTCAGCAAATAGTTTTAATAAAAAAAAGTTTGGATCAAAGAACAATACCACCCTACCAATAGTCTTGTGGAGTAACAACCATGTCCACAGTTGGTAAAATTAATGCTACTGAGGACTGATTACAGCAAAGCCAGCTAAGTCAGCTCAGACCACTGTCAACACTATTTAGCTGGTTATAATAGCAAAGACTAGGAAAACTTGTAATGAGTGAGCATCTGAGTGGTGTAAATTGAAGGGCAGGATGATCTACAGGTGGTGAGTGGTAATGAATGCAAAGTAATGATGGTCTATAAAATGTTTCTCTCTCAGCACTGACATGATCATTTATTTCCCAGCAGCCTGCCATCAACATTATTCCCCAGCCCCCCCCCTGCTTCTGATACTTGATCCGGGTCTTCCAGACTTAGCCTAGGATTCCCTACTTTGCTGTGCTTTTTACTTGTACATCTCTCTTCCCTGTGGGACTTCCAGTATTCACTTTCATCATGTTCTAATAGCAAATCAAAGAATATGACACTTTTGTCACTCCCTACATTTGTCCTTAGTCTGCTCTGTTAAGTACTCTAAGTTAACCTTTGGAACATCTTAAGCAGAAGCTGGTATGGAAAATGATGGAAGGAAACCATATTGTCTAATTCCACTCAGTGACTAACTATACTCTTCAGTCTGCAAATCAGTGGAGCTAAATCAGACTGCTCTGGTAGCTGTATCTGAGAGCGTGCTACAGGGATACGATCTTCCTGTGCTCAGAGAGCCTGGCAACTCTACCACTGTGTGGAAAAGCTGTACCCAGCTCTGATTACTGTTCATTTTTTTAATGTTTTTTTGGCACTGCTCTTGCCAGCTGTTATTTTTTGTCTATTTGAATGCTATAGACGCTTGAAGTCAAGAAAACATCTTTGTGGTCTGATCTTGAACAACCCACAGAAAGTGTGAAGAGATATTTAGATTAATTTTGATGAGCAACTGTCATGAGCTGAAAATAGTGATTGCTTGGTGACTAAATATGCTTAGTCTTATCCAACCTGATTTTTTTCTTTTTCAGCATTCCCTTTATTATCATTCTGAGTTCTGTCTAGGCTGTACTATCCCTCACTGCTTCTGAGTTGCAGGATTTGTGGAATGTTACCACTTCTTGATTTTTATTTTTGTGTTTTTGAGGAAAATTTGTAATCATCCATGTTCTTAACAAATCAGGAAAATATTTAGGTCTATGTTGAATCCTACTGAATCTTCAGAGTTTTCAGGTAGGAAATCAAGGTCTTGATATGGAAACCTTTTCATGCTTTTAAAACTAGAAAGCTTCAAACTCTGTGCCTTTTTGCTCCTGTTATCAGAGCTGTCTGCCCATAATGAGCTGCTTGTGTGATGTGTTAGAGCCAGAAGTTGTTAAGCTGTTGACTTTTTGTGCAAAAATGTCATCTCAGCACTCACCCTTCCACACTCCAACATTATAGTCATGTCCTACTACTGTGTGAATATTAACAGCTCTTCTTTCTGTGCCATTAGAACAACCATTTCTGAAGCCTATTTATCTGCTACCTAAGGTAACTTAAAAGCTTTGAAAAAAAGCTCTTAAAAAAGATTGCACGACTGCAGCTTTAGTCATTCTGTGAGCAGAACAGTAATGTTGTAAAGGAAAATGGATATATTCTCAGACTGATTACTGATCTAGGACATCTGGACTTAGTTTCTCTAAATTATAACTGCTCTGTCAGTTTTGTGATCCAGTTTTTGCAAGGTGGAGTGCTTTCAGTAACTGTGATGTGCTTCAAGGCTGCAGTAGGAAGATGAATAAATTTGCAGTTGGCTCAGTAGTAGTTGTAAGAAACCAGTAACACCAAAAATATTGTGCTTTTTTTTTGCTGTAGGAGGGAAAATATTGAAGTGTTAAGCTGAAGGTGAGCCTAGACTTAGCTACCAAGTTGAACAGCAAGCAACGTGATTTTTCAGAAACGAGTCTTGTTACTTAATCTATTTATTTAGTAGTTAACATGATCATAGCTTGATGTTCATTTTCTCTGTATTTAGTGAGAACAGCTAGAAATTATACAAGTATCTCTTTAGCTGAAAGCTGAAGTCTTACTGCTATGCTGAAATTTTGAGTAGCAAAATGAAACAATATGAAATTGTAAGAATATAGAAATCACCTGCTGCCTTCATGCAGTTTTTGCAAAAATATTCTCCTAAAGGCATTTAATTTTAGTAGTACTCTTATTGGGTAGCCATAATAAAATTAACACCTTGTTCACTTCAAATTACAGGAAGATTGAGCTCTGAACATGTCAGAAACACGCTGCCAGCAAAAGTATATCTTTCAATTCTAGCTGGGTACAAGAAAAGTGTTTCTACTGTGTTAGCTGGCTAATGGGCTGTGAGGCTTGTAGAGATAGTAATGCACAGAACTGAGCTTGTGTATTAGTTAAACTAGGACTTCAATAAATATTCCTGTGAGGACTTCATTGTTGTGATTAAAATGTTTACAAGCAAAAATGTCTATGTTTTTTGACATTTCTCTACAGTTCAGTGATGTTAACTCAAGTCTGATTTTTTCCAAAGCTACTGTTAGGCAAAACGTTTGGGGATTTCATTAGTTCATTGAACTTTACCTTCTGGAAGCTGCTAGAAAACATTCATGTTAACTTCTGGAAAATACGCTATATTGTTACATAAGCTTCTCATCTTGTAAATTCTAGGAACAGTGAAGACCCCAAGGATTTTCCAAAGTATGACTCTATTCCTACATGTGACTGCAAAACCATGGGAACTGTGGGTTAGATACCTAGCCTGGGTCTATGCTGGTAGCATTAGGAAATCCATAGCTGGACCTCAGTAGCCAGTCATTCACCTGGTAGTACAGGAAGAAAGGTATGCATTGAGAGCTGGCTGGAAACTCTTGGCAAGAGTACACGTGTATTGCAAAATGCCATTCTGGTTTTGGCAAGGGGGCGGGAGGGGAAGAACAAGCACTTTTTGTATGTGTGTGAATATTCATCCTGGAAGTTTTGCAGATTTTTCCCCAGAATGACCTTTTGTTCTTGAATATAAGAAATCACGAGTTTGGATGAAAAGCATTTGGACAAGATATTCTGAAATAACTTAAATGTTTGATGCTTGGAAAGGCAACTAAATGCAAATGTAAACAATATGCAAACTGCAGTCCTAGGAAAATGGCTTTTGTTTTTGTGTTCTTTGTCTGAAGCAAATGGCTACTTTTTGTGCTATGACCTGAAGATGCTATGGAGTGGGTGAATTCATGTAGGAAGACTCTGGTTGTTTGCTATAATTTTATGATAATGTTGCACACCACTGATTTCACTGTAAGAATCCAGGTTAGCATCTATTCCCCCTCATCATTATAACAATCATCAGCAGATATAATTGTGGATATTAATTCATGTGTTTTTCTGAGTGCTTTGAGTGGAAATCAATGTTTCATTTCTGATCAGATCCTGAATGCTAATAATCTTTAATAGACTAAATTAGCCCCATCTAATTTCGCCTCTGCAAACATATCTAATTAGTGGGAAGCAACTGCAGTCAGATTCTAAGCAGGTTCATTATTTTGTAAAATTTATTGCAGGTTTTTGTTTTTCTTTGGAGAAACACCTACAGCCTCCTGGATAGACAGTAAACTAGGTGGTAGAATTTGAGGATGGGGAGGCAAAATAAAAGGCCTTTTTTCTTATCTCTATCTCTTCTTTCTCCAGCTTTAATAAGATTAGGAAATGACATTGTTTTTTCATTATTACTTGTCCCCATGTTAAAGTATCATAAGTGTATACAACATTGATCAATGTGTGAGAAAGGGCTAGGAAAACATCTGTCCTCATAATAGACCTTGTACCAATTACATATTCAGGGGGCAGTGTAATTCACTAAATACACTTATCAGGCTAATAATTACCAGCCTAATAAATAAGCTTGCTTCACATGTTTACGTTCTGCTCTTTTTGTCTTTGCCTTTTGTCAAGTGTATTGTGCTCTTTTCATGCAGGGTTCATCTTTTGTATCTGTGCAGTGCTGAGTGACTGATCTTTTTTCTAAGCAGCCTGTTCTATCTTCCCTGCTAATGAAAATAGCAAAGAACTATTTTCTCCATGGTAGAAGATCCACTGGCCGATTTTGAAATGAGTATTTCTCAAAATTATCTCTTTTGTTTAAGTCTCTTAAATTTAGTAGTGTGTATGGCTTAAACAAGTTTTGGTTGCAATTCGGGGTCATTTTTTTCTAAATTCTGTACGGTTTTATTCAAACTGAAGTGACATTATTTATCTTCTATTGGCATAGAAAATCGTGCTTTAGTATCTCACGAGATGAGGTTTATTTTTAAATGTTTTTTCTGCTGATCTCTATTTTTAAATTGCTTTCAGAATTGACAAGGAATAAATGTTAAAGGAAAGCATCTCCTTACTTAGCCATCTTCACCTCCAGGACCAGCTGGATAACCAGCTCACCACATAAAATATTTTAGTGGTCATTCCTAACTTCACCTTGCAGCCCTTGTAACATTTCTTCCAAGCCCAGGAAACTTGCACAAGTATGCAGTGCACGGCAGGCAATGTGAAAGTGTAGTTCATAATCCTGAGAAGCCAGGAGACTACTGGTGATTAAGCTTTAATTAAGAACCAGAGACAGGACACATGGGCAGATAAACAACAAAGTACTCTGTGGGCACTATGCTGTGAAGCTCCAGTTATATAGGTAACAGCATGGATGACTTATTTCCTAGCAGCTTCTTGCTTCTCAAACACTGTGTTCACTGTGTGAGCAGTGTGCTTGTATCCTTCTTCCATGAGAGGAGGACCTAAACCTCGTAGTGAAGGCAAAAGCCAATACGTTCCTCTTATTACTAGTCATCTACTGAAAGTTAATGTTGTGTTAGAACCATTCAAAGTGACTGTAGGGAATTGGTCTGAGAGGAGTAACAGGCATTATAATGAACTCAGAGCTTACTGTAGCGTGACCCATGTTTTAGAAAACTTTATGAAGGTCTGCCATATTCTTTTCTTGTAGAGTGAACCCAAAACAAGCTGAATATTCCTCTACTTCCTCCACTATATTATTTTTGAGGGGGATATATGCTGGGATTTGTGAAGCTGAAGGGAGGACAAGTTTTCTGAGGAGAATTCAGTTGCAAGCAAAAGCTGGGCAACTTGAGCAACAATCCTATTTACCACAAAGGTTTGAACTGCAGATTGATGGAAGGTCAAGCAGAACATCTGTGAGCTGTGAGGTGAGACTGGTGCCTGGGGCTTCTTAATAAGGCTGTGGGTGTCTGTCGTGGGTAAAGGGATGCAACTCCTCAGTAATTTGACAACAGCAACTTGCTGGTTCATGAACTCTAAATTCTACTGCTTTGCTGCTGCTACAGTTCATTTTGCACTAGTGCATGTGCTTCAGATTGATGGTCTTACAGGTATGTTTGCATCAATTTGCACACCTTGGGTAGCAAGGCAGCACTTGCAGAAATGTGGAGCATTAAATGGGAGTGGTTTTAGGTGATGAGAAATGTATGTGCTGTGAAAACCCTTTAAATTCCTTTATGTGTTGGGGAGTCGAACCAGGCTAAATGTTCAATATCTGTGTTTCTTTGAGCAGCACAATGAGCCTGCTGAATATTGCTGGTGTAAAACCATTACAGCTGAAGAACAGAAGTAGACCTACATCAGTGTTATCATCGCAATGTTTAAATTTAAACAAAAACATTTTTTCTTTACTTTGAAGTGGAGAACGTATCAAACAACTGGTCATTCAGACCAAACACTTTTCTCCAAGCATCTCTTGAAACAGAAGAGTTAAGCAGTTTTCTTTAGAGTATGGTTTCTCCAGTCTGTTAGATGTCCTGTAAGCGATCAGGGTGAGAATACCTTAGGCAACTTGCAGGTGTTGTCTGAGCAGTCAGCACTGATATTTGTCACTACTGCCAATGGCTGGTCCACATGCTTAGTTTGAGAAGTCAAGAAGATTGGAAATCAGTTTCCTCCTGTTATCCTACTTGTGTTGCAGAGACTGCCAAAGCCAAGAGGTTTGGCTCTTGTATCCTGTGGTGCCTCTCTCAGGTTGAGGTTTGAAGCAGATCTTTGCTTTTAGCAGCCAGATATTTACTGTGTGAGCAATGCTTCACATCTGTGAAGCACTGGAGCATTTATCTTTTTTTGGTTTAATGTGGTATGAATGCCACCCAGCATGAAGAAAAGCAAATGGTTCTTGTGTTCAGACTGATATTTAATCAATACCACAGTTCTGACAATACTTTTTTCTGTTTTTCTGCTTCATTACTTTTCATCTCTTTTCAAATCTGATTGTCTGATACGTCTTTGTCTCCCATGCCCTGCGTCTTAATTTCTTTCTTTGGTAGCAGCCTCATGGCTCATCAACTTAAATGATTAATTGTGTGATGTCTTAGTATGCATTGTAGGCTTCTTGCTGATCTAATACCTCTGCAGTAGGGATGGCAAAACAAAGTTATATCCAACTATAATTGTACTGGTTATGTGGTAGGATGACCTTTAGTACCAGAAAATCAAACACAGGCAAGTGGAAACATTGTACAGTTATGGTGTACATGTGTTCAGTCTCTTCAGAAAAAACTGAAAAATCAGAATTACTTTTAAGCTCATCTGCTCTTACAGAAAGCCTCAGAATTGCACTCTTAAAATATCTCAATAATAAAGTTATTATGTTGTTTCTATCCCTTGTCTGTGCATGTGAAGGCCAAATCACGAGTTTGGATGAAAAGCAGAACTTGGAACATCGTGTGTGATTTTCTTCTTTCCTTGCACAAACTATACATGTGAAAGGGGGGAAGGTAAACAAAACCTGCTGTCAAATTACTGTTTCCTTTTCCTGAGATGGACTTTCCTGGATTTTGTGCAGGAGATAATTTGGCTGCAGACCTGTTCAACTGAAACTTGTACAATGTGCATCACGTGAAATCCTTGAACGCTCTTTATGCAGAGCTAATCATTGGAAAAGTGGTTTGAATCTAATGTTTGCTAAATTGCAAGGTAAATGGCTTGGGTTTTAAAAAGATTCAGCCTACTGCCTCTTCTCACAGTCACTGAGCTTATGTTTGGGTGGGAATTGAGACTGTAGGTAACTAATTGATCTGTAGATGCTAGAAAGTTGTGTGTTGATGTGTAGGTTGCTTAGACTCTTTCTAAAAGCAGAGATTAGCACACTCTCCCCAGAACAGAACACTTTGCTTTTTCTGGCACTGCTTGCATAGTTTAGCAATATCTTTGATTGTTAAGTGGGAACAAGAACTGAAAATCTGCCTCAAAGAGGAAAGCTGTCGTTGCTTCACAACAGTGTCGTCCACTAGGATCACAGGCAGCTGTGATGTCTGAGTATGTGCAGTGTCTTTTCCATAGACAGAACAGACTGTGACAAGGCAGCTGGATGGATAGGTGAAGTGAGGAAGAGAGGAGATGCTTCCTACAGCAAAGCTTGGGAGCTGAAAAAGGAGAAAGTGGAGAAAATGACTGGCTTTTGTTGACAGTCCACAGTCATGTTTGGAGTAAAGTGTGGGAGTGTCAAGAGGTGCTCCACAGAAGCTGTGGGATGTACTGTGTCTCTCCATCCTATTTTAATCATGTGACTATCAAAGTCATGGCAAGGGTGTGGGAGATGAAAGAGGTTTAGGAACCAAGATGAGTCTTTCAGACCACCTGTGCTTTAACAGCTGCTTAACTGCAGTTGCAGATGTGAGCTGTGTCACAAATGTTTATCGGATAAGGAATTCAGCCGCTAACTAAGTAGTAGAGATCTCCTCTGTTACCCAGATGGGAAGCACTGTGAACTGCAGAAGTTTTGAGAAGCTCTGGATAATTCATTCTGTGCTTGTGAAGAATTTTAAAGTATTAGTATGAAAATGGAAGGGGAAATTCAGTACAGATGGGGAAGATCTCATGTTACAGAAGAGTATTAAAAAACAAACATGCAAGCAAATTGTGACCCATCTCAGTTTTTCTAGTTGCTTCATGCTGTTCTGAAAGGCTGCACTGGAAACCACCTCTAGAATTTCATGTTCTGTTCTCCCATAAAGTTGGCTGTTAGATTCTTGTGCCTCCAGAAGTTAGGACTCTTAAGAAATAGGGTCTAGTCTTCCAAAAAACTATAAAAGCTATGGGATTCCTGACAATCTCCAGCACAGACAGGCATTAACCTTAAGGATTACAAAGCAGCTGCAGTCAGCTTGACTGAAAACTCCTCCTCTTATCTCCTATTTCAATACAGCCCAAGAATACAAGTCTTACAAGACCATACTGCCAGTTAGAAACTTTCTTGTACTCTGAAAAGAATATTTGTAGCAAGGAACTTACAGGGAAGGAAAGACTTAATTCCTCAGCTGTGTAGATGTAATCCTAAAACTCCTGCTGTGGTTTAGTAAACTTTGATGTATGAGAGGACGCTGGCTAAGCCCTGTGAGCTGTGAGAAGCATCTGGGTTTCTGCTGATGAACAAGATCCCTCGACTATATTCCTCCCCAAAGCTTAGAAGGGCTTGGATTCAGTGAGAGTGTGCACCTACTTGCAAATGCTGCTCTTTTTGTTTGTGCCAGCACCCCTGAAACACATACTGGTTTGATCCGTACAAGACCTGGAGCTGCATTGAGCCAGCAATCCCAGGGCAGTGATTGTGTATTTGGTTGTGTATGGTAGGGAGCAACAACTCACTGCACTGGAAGTGTTCGTGGTACTGCTTTTCATCCAGGTCACTCAGTTTATCTGATGCATGATGGATGTAGATAAGAAAGTTATCCCCACAGCACTCTCTTTTTAACTAGTCTGAACTGCTCTTTGTTGAGTACAGGTTTAGTAATCTTGCTGTGATGGAGTATTTATAAAGGGATTGCTTGGGTTGACTGCTGATTTCAGTGGATTCTGTATTCTAAGGGGATTAAAGTCTAGACCTTGGTGATTGCTGTTTTACTTCATGTATTTCTGAATTTAAGCAGCAAAAAACATCAGGAACAGAGAAATATATTATTGCTCTAACAGACAGCGTAATATCTGTACGTTCTTATCCTGAGTAAGGACAGTTGACTTGCTCTTAGAGCATGAATAAACATTTTTGTTCTTTTAGGAATGTGACTACTTCATCTGTCTGATAAAGGTACAGAAATCTGAGGTGTTGTCTGCACAGAAACACCTTTTCTTTAAAGTTACCTTATCAGTATATGAGGAAACCATGATTGTCTTCAAACTAGTACTTTTAATAAACACCTCCATCTCTCTGCTCTTGCTACCTTCTAACAGTGTTGTATCATAGCACTTCTATTGAAAGACTGAAGCATGCAATTATGCTTAGACATAATAAATCTGCTAAGATTTTATGCATAAGAAACAGGCAAAGAGATGCATTATGTTTATTGCATTTCCACTGAGCTGGAAACTTGCCAGTGAGTATTGCTATTGCCTCTGGATTACAAATTTAAAGGCAAACTTTTTGGGGCAATTGAGGATTTTGTAAAAATGGTTAAAGAGGAGAAAGCTAAATTCAATATAATTGTACTTAAAGGCATTTATTATGACTTTTAAGAAGGAAGAAAGGAAATTGCTGGAATTTTCAAGTGTTGTTGCAAGTTTATACTCTTGTATCTACTGTTTATCTGCACTGAATGCATCCTTTCTACTAGCTGTATTTTACTCTTCATTCTGCTCTTTTACCTTCCTTTATGTCGCACCTCAAATCAGATTTAATTTTTTTTTTCTGGGATACTATGGTAACATAAATGGCGCATAAAAGTTTGGAAAAAACAATCAAGCAGAAGCACGATTAACTTTGGGATTATTTACAGAAGTATCAGAAAAATAAAATCAGTAGTTAAATAAAAATAAGAAAAACAAACCCCAAATAGAAAAAGAAACAGAGGGAAGAGGAAAATGATATAGTCTTGCTGCAGAGTGATTCTGGATCTGAGTACTGTTTATTAACTCCCTTAGTATTCTGGGGTAAATCCCAGCTTGCTGAGCAGTAGCTGCTCAGGTCTGTTCCCTCTCACAAATTCTCTGAGCTTTGGAAAAAGCATAATTAACTAAAGTTGTATTTCCAGGATACTGGTGGAATAAGAAGGAAGCAGCCACTGAAACACAGGCGTATGGTTGCTGTGCCACTCCTTCCTTGCTTCCAAGATAATGCATCCCTTGGCTTCCCAGTGCCTGAAAGGGGCCTGGAGGAAAAATGGAATGGGACTTTTAGAAGGGCATGTAATGACAGGACGGAGGAAATGGTTTTAAACTGAAAGATAGGTTTAGACTAGGTATCAGGAGGAAATTCCTTACTGTGAGGGTGGTGAGACACTGGAACAGGTTGCCCAGTCAGGTTGTGGATGTTCTTGCCCTGGAAGCATTCAAAGCCAGGGTGGATGGAGCTGTGAGCAACCTGCTCTAGAGAGAGGTGTCCCTGCCCGTAGAAGAGGGCTTGGAACTTGGTCTTAAAGGTCCTTTCCAACACAAACCAGTCTATGATTCTGTGATTCTCAGAGCATTTTCAAGTACTGAATGCTCACTTGTTAAGAACTGAGTACTTATTTGTGAAATTACTCACTGGTGTCAAAATCAGGAATGCAAACTGGTTTTTTACTGCTTGGCTGGCACCATATCACCCTTGGTTAGCAATTTTGGGTCATTTTCCAAACAGCCCAGTTGCAGTTTTTACAAGTTAATGTCCAAGCATCAGAGAAGAGCATATGAAATGAGACAAAAAGAAACTAAAAGTAAGTAGTGATAACATATCTTGACTTAAATTTGTGCTGATAAGAGATGTAAGGATATTAGGATCTCTTGCTGACTGCAACTGAGCAGCTGGAGATCAGCTGGGTGTTTGCCCTGCTGGAGATTAGAGGTTGACTCTGTTTTACAAACTCCTTATCTGCACTATGAGTGCTGCAAGGACACAATGAAATACTTTTTTTTTTTCCTGGAAACACTGTGGGGCTCAACAACTCTTTATGGGATTAAAAAAAGCAGCTCTCTCTCCTTATTAAGCACCAGAGCTTGAGCTAGTACAAGAACATCCTTCAGAAACCCAAAGCAAAACAAAAAGTTGGTCAAAAGTCAGCATCAAGTATGGGGAGGTCATTGAAACTTGGGTTGCTAGCTGTTTTTAATTTATCCCACCCTCTTTTTTTTTTCTATCTCCCACACTGGATTTTGCACTTCACTGAAGAACAGGTGGTTCTTAGGGGTGTTGGATAAGAGCAGGCAGCTCTTACTGGCTCTCATTCCCAAAAGGGAAGCAAGTTCTTAAAAGTGGGTGTGTAGCAAGCACCTACATTAGGAATCCTCCAAAAAGATTTCTAAAAGAAGGTGATTACAACATTATTAAACTATTGTTTGTAGCGTTAAAAGCAGTACCTAATGGAAAATACTTGCTTTTTTTGTTATCAACATATATGCCTTGCAATTTTTGTGTGTCCTTTGGGAGAAGTTAACTCACATGTTAGAGAAGCTGATGTATATAGAAAGTGAAACAATCTGGATGCTGTAGAATAGCTTCCTTCCTAAAAAAGCTTTTGATTTGTTTCAAACAGAGGTTTTTGTAGAAATGGAGGTATCATTGATTATGTAGATGACACACTGAGAGATGGCTTAAAAAAAAAAAGCATGAAAAATCAGCTTCTGTAAATGCGGGAAGCCATACGTTCATAGCAAGTGAAAAGAGAATTGGAAGTTGTTTCAAAAGGATGGAATTAAAACTGTTGCAGAAAGATTGAGTGATCCTGAGTTTCTGAACGAAACTAGAAAAATAATTCTATTAGCAGAACAAAGTAATGAACACAGGGAGTAATATTCCCTGAACTGTAAAGTGTGCAGTGATAGGCATTGAGTTAGCTATTGTCATTCAGGAAAGAGGACCATGAATTATACTTTTGCTTACGACAAGAACTTGGAGGTGAGATGAAATAATGCAGAAGGTCCAAAAGCAAATAACTTCATAAATAGCAGTGTTGACAGTACAATTACAAGATGCTTAGAATGTGCTTCAAACACAACAACCATAAATGGTGTCAAAAAGCAGATGGTTGTGGATGTAAGATACATCAAGGCTCTTTTTGTTTTTGACAGAATGGACATAAAAACTCCTTCACTTCAGGTCCCTGAAATGAAAGTCTGGGGGGTGTCTGATACTCAGTGAACTGTGTTGTCCTTTGGCACATGGGACTGTTCACAGGGCAAGAGCTTTTCTTTCCACAGAGATTCACAAATTACTTTTTTCATGCAGGTGGTCTCTGGGGAAAGTGGCACAGCCTGTGTTGTTTACAGGATGAAACTTAAGAGCTCTGTGTCTAGAGCAGATGCAACTAAAGCACAGATCTCCAATATAACCATTATGCCCAATGTCTTATCTGACAAGCTTTGCTATGACCCTCTTGAGGGCAGCTTTTCAGTGCCTCAAGGGAAGGGCTGCTTTCAGACCCCACTAACACCTGGCATAGACCAGCAGTTTTGTGCTTCTGTGCAGATTAAGAATGCACTGAATTTCATATCAGTGGTTTACGCTTTTCTAGCTTCTATCAAGAAGCATCTCATCAACATATGACATAAAAATAAATCCAGACTGCCAGTCCTTTGGAATAAGGAATTGTACTGGAAGAAAAGCACATTTGTGTGGTCAAAACTTAAAAAAAGTTTGTTTTTTTTTGATGGAAATTTACGAAAATGAAAACCCCAGGAAAGGTAGGAGAAAGAAAAATACAATTTTTTAAAAAGTTAATGGGCTGCTAACAGGTCTGAATAATGTCATCTTTTATGGGAAGAAAATGGCCCTCTAGTTCAATATTCCTCCCACCTAGAAATAAAGAAGTTGAACCAAAGTGGTTGATATTATGAAATACATTGAGAATAAAGAACCTTGGTTTAAAATGCCAGAGTTGAACTGAGAATTCATTTCAGGGCGAACCTCTTCCCATCTTTGCCACACAGATGCAGAAAGTTAACATTGTGTTCTTGGACAAGAATGATGTGAAAGTTTTATGAATCCTGAAATGGAGAATTTGGAGGGAATCTTGTTAGCAAGAGATGAAGAGAAACAACTGAGAGGTTATCTATAAATGATGAATATTTTTTTGGAAGAAGTAGAGAAACGATTCTGTGTTACTGTGGTAGTGATAATGAAAAATACAGTTATCTGACTGACAGAAAAATATTATCTGTCTGCAAAGGAGTATGGAAGCCATTAACTGACTTTCTTTACTCGTAAATACCTTCTTTCAAATATCAATAGAAAACAACTATTACAACTTTATAACTAGTTTAAAACATGAGATAATCTTCCACTGCTTTCTTCATTCCTCCCTGCCTCCAGTTCTGTGGTCCAGATTTCAGGGTTGCCACATGATGTGGGATTTCCAAGTACTAATTCTCACTTAAATTAAAGCGGAACAGCTATTTGCATGGAAAAATACTCACTCTGATTCTAAACATGTTCTTTGATATAAAAGTGACCATAGATGTTAGAAAAACTGTTCACCAAAAATTAATCATCTTTGCTGCCAGTTGAAATGAAAATGTACTTTTAGTCTGAAATAAACTGAACTGGTAGTGAACTGAGTAGAGAACGTGGACTTGACGCTATGAGGATGTTCTGATCTCACACAGAAACTTCCCTTTCTAGACTAATTTACTCACCTTTCTGTTCCTAACTCATTCCTCTAACGTCAGGGTGATAATGCTGGTGTCTTCTCTGCATGTTCCTATGCAAAGCGTAATGAAAAATACGGATCTGTGTAGCCATCTTACTGCAATGGCACCTATCTCCAAGTATTATTGCTTCTCATTTTTCTGGCAGAAAGTTGAGTGGTGAACTCAACTCATCTCTGTCCTTACCCAATACCCGTGTCCTGTCTGAAGGGGTAAGTTCAAGTACTGGTCTAGCAACTGAAATCTGGAAAATCACAGCACCAGTAGGCTGTGTAAATGCACAGCAAAATATGTTTTTTGAGAAGGTAGTTACCTAAACTGTGTTTGGATTTCAGTGTATTATGCTGCCTCCTTGCTGTAAAGCACAGAAAGACTGGCTTTGTGCCTTTAGCTGCTAGAAAGTTAATTAATTAGCAAAATAGAGTAAATATAAAACATGCTTCATCGTTTGTAGTTGTTAGGCATGTGGGAAATCAAGAATCCAGTGGCTTAGCTTTTTTCCTATAAACAACAGAAAGAAGAAAGAAGTGTTTCATGAGAAAATATTTTTTTGAAAATACTTGAAAACCAAAGCCTTTTGTTAATAAATGGTATATCATAGTACTTCTGGCGAATTACAGGAGGTACTATCCTCTTGTACATTCCACATCACAAAATTAAGAGAAGTTTACATCTCTATTATCAGAAAGCTTCTATTGCTCATCTCTAATGAAATTTTGGAAGAAATTTCAGAAAATTCTGCCAGAGGATGATTTTATTTGGGAGTAGGGAGAACAAGGAAGGGAATCTCTTCTACAATCAAGCTTTTATACACGGAAGTTTCAAGTAATTCTTAATCTGTTTGACTAAGAGAGAAATTGTGGTCTTTACACTGCCCCTCCTCAACCTCTCCAGTCAACTCATTTGCTTCATAGAGAATTCTAAATAATATCATCCCTTAGTGATGATAAATGGCAGAGCCGTGAGATCTTTTCCTGTCTAACTTCATATGGCATTTTTCTTAGAGGCTACTTGACTCTGCAAACCTTTCTGTCACCTCTTACATTCTTCTTTATTTCAGAGTTCTGAGAAGTCAGTGACCCATCTGACCCATTGTGTTGTCAGAATGTTGACTTTCTTTAAAATAGGACTGAAATTGTCTTCACTTAAAATCCCCACCCAAAATAGTCAAGGGGCTTGAGACCTTGTTGAGGCTTAGGTTATACTAAGCAATACCACCTGACATTTGTGACATTACTTAGAAGAGTTTTAAAACTCCATGCATCTTGGGAGAGCATCCTATGTTCTTGTGCATCCCAGACTTGCTGCCAACAAGAAGCCCTAGTAGAGAATAATTTATTTTTTTTCTCCTTACCTGAAAGTTCTCTATCAGGGGTCTTGAGCCTTCTCAGTGTTGTCACAGATCACCTACACAAACAGAATGTACCTGAAGCCCTGGCAAATTTAATGGTGAAGTCCTGTCCTGCTCAGGAACTGACCTTTCAAAAATTAAAATGTAGCATTTTGAGTGCTGCTAAACAAAGCTAAGAATTGGCAGAGGAAAACAAGCAAAAAAAAAAAAAGAGCTTGGATAATAAGGGTTAGATTTCATTAGACTTTTTGAACTGAAATTTTCAGTAATTATAATGTGTGGAAATAGTAATTCTGTTAATAGTTGACATTGTCCTTGAGTTTAAAATACTTTGGTTTATTTTTAGACTTTGTTTTGTAATTAGTGATGCCAGAAGTGCTCATTTTCTTATATATGCTAGAGTTATTTTTTCTACTCCAATAATCTCCAATTTCTACATTTGAAGAATAAAGAATTAGATTTTCTAGTTTCATATAATTTGAGCTCCTGAAGATGCATTGGGGTGATATTTTATTGGAAAAATCCTGAGCTGTAGTGACTGGATGTCTTTTCCTGGACAGTTAATATTATAAAAGGAACTCAAATACTGCTCTTTTGAATTTCTGGTCTAGCTCAAACAGGGCATCCAGCATCTAATCTGACTGCAGGTGAACAAGGCTGTTATTCAACTGCTTGCAGTATGCTGTTTATGTGTATAGAGAATGAGAGATCTGAAGGTGAGATCCTGGCAGGAGAAGTCAATAAAATCTGTAGAAGTTCCAGCAATATCAATATGTTGGCAACATCTCTGCTCCATCTCCTGAGTAGTGAGCACAGCCCTTTGTCCTCGACCTAGGCAGCATGGTCATCTGGATTCCAGCAAGCTGAAAGCTTCACTGGGAATGACTTCTCTTTAGTTGATGTCAGAGAAAAATAGTACTAGAATGTTCTGTTTTCTAATTTTGTAAATGTACAAGCTCTGTCTAAAAGGGCTGAACTCTTTCTTATCAATGTTTATAAAATGGATGCACTGACCTTTTTTTTGGTAAAGGTTGGTCTGCGTTGGAAAAGTGAAAGCTTATAAGTAGTAATAGAAAAATGAAACCAGTCTCCTCTTGTTCTGTTTTCTATTTTGTTGGAAAAATAACCTCTGTGAGAACCATTATTTTTTCCTCCTTCATTTGGACCTTTCAACTTAAGAATATGTTTGTATTAACCATCCAATTACACTGCATGTAACTTACTAAATTATGTGGCCTTGTTTCTGAATAAACAAAGCTAATGAATGCATGGTATGTACTTAAAGTCTTTTTTCAGTAGTAGGCAATTCTCTCCTTGTCGTCGTCCCTCTGGATAAGTGGAAATACTCACACTGGTAATCATTTTTTCTACTACTTTATTTTTTTTTTAGACAGGCAAGGAGAGGGACTCTCCTGCCCTACTGCCTAGGTTATGCTTAGATATCCTATAGCATATCGAGCAATCTCTGCTGTACCTGGCAATTATGTGGCAAAGATAAACCTAGAGGCATTGAAACCACCGGGTATTTTTCTAGACTATAATACAGACTGAATTTTGCACACACATCTCTAAATGGGCCTTGTGTGGGCAGGAAGTGAAAAAATAATTGCTCATCTCTCTGTAATGGAACAGCAATATGAAGTGCTAACTGCTAGTTCAGTTGACACTAAACAAAAATGCAAATGGCTGCTGATGCTGACCTCAGCATGTAGAAGAGCAATTGCCCTTTGTCTTGTCAAAAAGTTGCTTACTGAGTAACAAGCACTTCTTTTGGGGGGCTGTTTCCTCCTGCCCTTCTAGTAAATGTCTGTCAGCCCATAGTGCGTACTAAGCCCTGACCAAGAGTTGGATGTACAGGGGACTGCTAGTTGTGGATTAAGCCAAGCTGCTGCAGGCAGGATTAATGAGAGAAACTTGTTATGTTTGGAGTTCCATTAGTGTAGCCAAGCTATGAAATGCATCCTTAGATCTCTTTTCCAAGATATCCTTTTCTACTTGGAAGATAAGACAGGAAGGCACCTACGCCTCTGTGTAGTAGTCCCTGTATTGGTTCCACCTCCCTTTTAGATCAATTAGTACTGTCATGCAGGGGGAAAATGATTTAATATGGTAAGGAATAACTTATAGACTAGGTTATGGCTCTACTATAAAGGTTGGGTTCAGTCTCAGAGATGACTGGTAAAAGGTCAGATATCATCAAGCTAGTAAATCACCAAGAATAAGATCTAATTAAAATTTAAACAATATGCTAAAATCTAGAAGCAACCTTGGAGGTTACTTTTGTTGTAACTTAGAAACAGCTAGAGCACTGTCCTATTAGACCAAGTAATTTGGGCTGTATAAAAAGTTAGGAAACAAGGTTGAGATTTACTGATATATTTCAGTTTTTAATGAAATAAGTATGCACATTTGAGGTAAGATTTTTTAAAAATTATTTCTAAACCATCTCATCCTCTCTCATTCAGTAATCTAGATATCTATCCATTTATATTTCAGTGAGGTAACAATTGGAGCCAGTAACATTCATCACCTTGTTGTATTGCACCAAATACTGAAATCTTTGCAGCTCAGTGTAAGAAACAATTCTGTTTACTAGCAAAACTTCATTTTTTATTATACAGTTGTTCTGCATGTGAACTATTTGTGGCTAATTTTAATCTCGTGTTGAAGATGAAGTTGCAAGATATCTTAAACAAAGAGATGCAATCCTTAACATTTTTATGGCAATAGAGGGGACCTGTTATACTCCTGGAGGAAATGCATCCATGAGGACAGGCTATCCTTTCTGCAACATAGCTGCAGAATTTGGGGGTGAGCTGGGAGGTGAGAGCAGCAATTGAATTTGCAGTTCTCAGGGAGGGTCCTTTACTCAGACACTATCCAAATTAGCTGTCTTTAATTAGCCCATGGGGGGGAAAAAAAGGCAGTAATTTGAACTAAGGAAAGCTGATTCCTGTTTTCTGTAGCCTCCTTTTCATTTTTTTTTCTTCCATCTCTTCTCAGTTCTTAGGGTGACAGCTCATGAGCAAAAAATCCATGGATGCATGTTTTTTAAGGATCTCTGGCTTGCAGTGACGTAAACCTGTTTCTGAACCCTTAAAGATCATTGTATCTTTGTAGCAATAGCAGCCTACAGTGTTCAGACTTAAATGTATGTGAATGTGGGACGGAAGTATAGAAGGACTCTTTAAAACAAAACGCTGACTTGTTGGATGTTCATGTTACCTTCTGTCCCGGATTCAGTCACTGGGAATCTAATGACTGGTTAGGAGATTGGTGTAGCAATTGTCACCTGTGATCTCCAAATATGATTATAACGTCTCAGTTCAGTCAGCTTTGTAATAAAAGGTTTTGAAGTTAAATGTCTCCTAATTAAAAAACAAAAACAATCAACTGCATAAGAGGTAGGAAATGTCTTTCATAAATATAGATACTTGTGCAGACACTGTCAGCTATTTCACTCAAATTGTGCTTTTTTTTTGATGTTATAGCTATAGTTAGAGAAGTTCTGAATTAAAGGAAAAAGTAAATGACACTTAAGTGTATAGGTTCCAGGAGAGACTTCTTGGGTGTAAACAATGCATGAGGTAAATTTCAGAAGAATGAAGAATTTTGGAGCTTTCAAAATCAGTCCCATTTCATATCATCAACAAAAAATAAGCAATAATAACAGCCAAGGGTTTTTCTACTTTTAGAGTAGGGTTACTCAATAAGAGAATCTTTGCTTTAGACAACCGAAACGTGTTTATTGTATTAGATGGGCTCCAAATTGTAGGCTGGGTTAATTTTTAAGGTGAATCAATGCCTCTGGACTTTCATACACAAACCACCTTTAGTCTGTGCATGCTCGCTCCTGGTTATAAATGTATGTGTATTATTCTTATATATGCAATGTATCTGTAAGGAAAACAAATCTATTGTTCTACAAAAGGTTAAAATAAACAGAACAGGGAGTGCAGCTGCTACTCCAGAGGTCAGAAATGCAGCTGCAGTGGAAAGCAACTGAGCAGGGTTCAATCTCTTGTGATGGAAGACCACTTTGCCATGGTCCCCTGGTGTGTGTGGTACAGGTAAAGAAGCAGGGAAAGCCTCCCTGCCGCTGGAATGCTGTAAGCGCATTCAAAATCTGGAAGGGATGCTTTCAGACACAGGCTATTACTAGATGGGTCTGTTCCTTGCCTGTGGTGAGTTCAGCTAGAGGTGCAGGAGATGACTGCATCTCTGCTGCCCAGGCATCCTTGCCATGAGGTTGTAACCTCCCCTGTGGTCCAGCTTGGGCAGTATGGCTTAGCACTCTTAGAGGAAAAAGTGTTTCATCTCTGCTACTCTCACCCTCACTAAGAAAAGCAGGCTGATGCTGAGGTTTATGAGACTGATTCCTGCTGCTTCTTATCCCAGCAAAGTCTGTGCTTCCCTTTCTTATTGCTCCAAAATCCCAAACAGTGCAGCTGCTCATCCTAGTAAGTCTATGCCAGCCATTTATCAAAGCCTTTTTTAGATTATCAGCCTGACAAATCTGAATACCTTTTTTTGCAGCCTATGGAAATAACCTCATTGCTTCAGTGTTTCTAATGTGTCTACTCCGCCTGGTGACAGACGTGCAATAGCAGTTAGTGAAGGTGAGAAAGTAACTGGGATGGGGATGGCAATCTGTGTGAGAGGTAAGAAATAATGAATAATGCAAGGGGCTAAGATGAACAGATGTGGCTATTCCTGGACTTGCTGTGTCCTTCCCCTTCTCAGTGGTTCTGGGTCAGAACCACGTGGCTGAGACCTTTCTGCTTTCTGAAAGAGCCTAGTGTTACCTGCAAGCCTTGCATCAGCACCCATTGCAGTTTTCTCACTCTCAGTAAAGACCTTCATTTTTCCATTGCTTTACTTTCAAGGTAGAGTTCTGTTTATGGAGTTTTTTGTTGTTTGTTTGTTTTAATCTTCATAAAGCTATAAAAGCTTAAATGATTTGAATACAGCAAAAAGCCTGTCACATAAGCTTGCTATATTTTTATCCCTTCCTTGGATTGTATGTTGATTCTTTAAAAATATTACAGGAAGGATTTTGTTAGTGGGAAGAATTTATTCAACAGGAAGTTGTTGCAAGTGCACTTTGGACCTCTGGGTTTAGCTGGTTGCCCTTTTGACCATTGAGGTAATGGGCAGGAGCCTTTTCTAAGCTGTAGCTTGAGCTCAGTAAAGAGGGCTGCACCTGGCACCAGAGCATTCCTCTCTCTAGAAGTACAACTGCAGCCTCTACTCCCATTCTGTCAGAAAGATCAGAGTTGGGTTAAAGAAAATTTAAAAAAATAATAATTATAAATAAATAAGGCAAAGAAAAAATATGAAAGAAAGCAAGCAAAAAAAATACATCAGCAATGCTTAATCTATCAAGAAAAGTCACACTAAGGAGAAACTCTACATGCAGTAGAGCACAATTATCCTCTGTGATCTTCCATTTTCTCCTCTGGATGCTCTGGGAGCAGTGCCTTTGTTATCAGAGTAGCACACACAATTACAGCCTTAGAGAAGCCATACAACTACTATGAGCTTTACGTTGCAGATACCTATTAGAAGAAATTATCCAGCAGAGTAAAATCTGCTTTGCACAAGCAGTTTCCAGGTGATCATTCAAAAAAGCATTTTCAGTTAGTTTTGTGCTATTAGATCAGCACAAAGGAAATGGAACAGTTATACTGCAAAGGTGATGATCACATTTGTTTTAGTATAGTAACTTTTTACAACTGATTGCAAAAAGTATAGATGTTATTTAGGTCAACTAACAGAAGCATAATGTATCTTTTTAGCAATAGTCTGTAAAGGAAGTAATATGTTTAAATAAGCATGTTTCTGACTATTTAGTTTAGGAGGTTTTTAAGCACGGTGGCTTTCCGATGAAGTACCCGCTTCTGTTGAAATGCAAATTTTGACTCATTGCCTGGGGGAGTTGTGAACACCAGAGACAACTAATAGTGCCCAGTGGATAAAACACATCCTCTTCTGGTATGAAGTACCATCATCTCAAGAAGGTCCTATAAATGAACTTCTCTGCAAAGAAAGGCCGTGCAGGAGCTTCGTGCTCTACAAAGGAAACTGGAGGAAGATTTATAGGTCTTATACACATTTAGATGTTTTAACTTGCATAAAGGTCTATAAACTGTCTTGAACAGCTATGACAGTAAGTATCCTGACACTAGCTATTAGAAAGGTATTTTAACTACAGCACAAGAACTTGCACATATGTATTTGAAGGAAAAAGTACTCTTTGTCAAAAGAAACACTGTAAATCCAAAAGATTTTAAGAAACCTTTTAGAAAGAAGGTACTAGATTTTCAGCTGAGTTTTTTTCTTTGTTGTTGTTTTTTTTTTTTTAAATAAAAGTCCCAAGAATCTGAAATAAGGGGATAACAGTCAATTCCCTAAATACTCTAGTAATAACATCTTACTGTAACAATGGAAAGTAACTAGATACTGGTTTAGACTGAATTTATACTATGAATCTTCATGGAGGAATAAATTGTTTGCTTACTGTCATAATAATGCATCCTAATGAAATGCAATGCTATACCCCTTTCAATATGTACATGAAGGGACATATGGAGGTATTCTTGATGTGAGAGACTACTTAATTCTAAGATGGCATCTTCACTTTTCTCTTTCAAAATAACAGTTCAGTTTTCTAAAATGAAACAATAAGCTCTCTTTCCTTCTTTTTCAACCATGTACTTCAAAGGTTTGAAAAAGCATATTGTTGTGTATCTAGCATATTAGCTCTTTATGTTGTATCTGCTAGTGGACAAAATCTGTTCCCGGAGCTGATCTATGAAACAACCAATAGAATACAATAAAACATAAATGGGAGAAGGTTGAGGTGAAAAACATCCCTTGATGTGCTTGTTCCCTACCCAATACCTGTAATTACCTGTCTGAAGTTCTACAGGCACTTCAGTTTGGCTAGAGACAGCTATTGATTTAGAAATCAGATGTTCTTGGGTTGAGTATGGAGGGGAAAAATTTTAAATTATTATTTTCTCAGCCTGCTGTGGCCATGAATAAGCATCACTCATTTCTTGCAATTTTCTTCTGAAACATTTTTGTGCTGGGAATTTGTTTACCACTTGTGGCCTGCTAGTCTGAAAATTAGCTTTCTAACCAGGCATTTGAAATGCTCCATTAAATTTTTCAGGGGTTTTTGTCTCTATTGTTTATGAGTGTTATCTATCAATCTTTACGTACAGGGTAATATGATTTATTTTGGAAAGATGCAAAAGCCTCAGTTGTCATGTTCTTGGAGAATTTGCTTTGATTATTTAGGTTATTTATAAAAGATTCCTGTAAGAGCCATAAAGATAACACTTTGCATTATTGGAAAATTTAATCAAGAAATAAATACCCTTCTTTACTTTCTCCCTCAGGTGTGTGTTTTTAGGATAAATTAAACAGAAACATGTCTAGCAGAAATTTCAGTGTGTATGTTCCACATTATAAATGCCATTAGTGAGTAGTTCTGTGGGAAACTGACTGGTGGGTGCTGGGGGGCTTTATCCTTCCAAGGGAAAGGGAGATCAGAGCCTTTTCTCAAACAGATTAGATAGCTCTTGTGGTCTAGAAGTATGTAACTTTTGATGGTATGACATTGACTTCTACTGTCACTTGTGGCTTAGATGACTGCCAGCAACTGGGTGGCAAAGGGAGTGGCATTCATTGAAAGCAACCCCTTTTGGGTTACATCAGTTATCTATACTTTGTCTGGATTTTCCAGAAGCCTGATTCTAATGAATTAACCAAGTGCTGATGGAAATCTGTTGTAAGCAACCTTTTCTCTTGCTGCTTTCTACCTTTCTGTGCATACTGAAGCATGCAAGGCAAACTTCTCAGTCATTATATCTGTGAAGGCAGTTTGAAGTTTTCATGAGAGATATAAGACTAGAAATGAGGAACTTCTCTACCACTCTGACCCAAGCTGCTGTCATGGTGTTTTTTCCTTCCCTCTGGTTGTTGCTGAAGTCTCTCTAGCCCTCCTTTCTTTCTCAGAAAAGTATAAGACAAGTATAATTTTCAAGAAAGAAAACTTTGTCTCCTTCTTCAGACTGCAAAGTTTGTGCTACTGGAGAAGCCTGAATAATCTGAATATTGTTCAGCAATTTATGCTAATTGTACCCTCCTGTGCAGTATTGAGATTCATGAATGTATCGCGGGAGAGTTTATACTGAGTTAGAAATGATTGGGCTTGTTACTTCAAGGCTCCTGCCTAGAAGAAAACAATTATTAATATATTCTGCTGAATTAAATGTGGAAGTCAGAAAGCATCTAAGAAGCTTTCAAAGAGCAAACACCAACACTGAGGTGGAAGAGTGTAGGGACCTCCCATATGGGAGTCAGGCCAGGTGAGGAGGGGCAGCTCCTCACCCATGTTTCCTTGTGCCTGAGTGATGAGATAGTAGAGCATAAGTGTCCTGTATCAAACCATCTGGGGATTCTCTGAAGCCTGTGAGTGAGTGGCTAAATGAGGCAAAGCTTAGGGTGCAGCTGAGCTGGGCTTTGGGGAACCCTAGCACCCACTGAGGAGGTGTGGTCTGGGCACCTGGAGAGGGAGCCCCTCCTTTTCACAAGCTCAGACCATGTCTGGATGAATACTTAAAGCTGCTCAGACACGTGTTCTTTTACAATCTGGAAGGTGCAAATGGAGTGTAGATCTGCCTCTGTGTCTTAACCATCTCACTTCCTTCCGCTTTCTGGGCTGCCTAACAGCTATAATGAGACCTTTTGGGATAGCACTTCTGGCTCTGATGTTTCCATCACTGTTCCCGTTACTCTCTGGAGTTCAAAGTTTGCTTACATCAAGAACTGAACTTCTGGGCACTTATTCCCTTAGCAATTGCTGCACCTGCATCCTGAAATACTGATACAGATATGGAAAATCAAGCAACAGCAACAGAAGTAAAAAGCCAAACTTTTTGAGAGATTTCCCATCTCCTGATTCTTATTCTTACCAAACTGAAATGAAAATATTGTACTAGGCAGCTGTAGCATGCTTGATGTGTGGTTTTGGTGAGACTTCTGCGTTATCTATTACTATTGTACCGAGAAAAATAATTTTCAGTGTGGTACTGTCAGCTTCATTAAACTGCAAAACAGGATGAATTTATTATTTTCAATAAACCCCAGGAAGAAATGCTCTGGTGCTCAGTTTTTCCAGGGCTAAAAGAAAGAAAAGTCTGTTGTAACTTTTTTCTGATTATACTTGTGCATTTATTTAAATCATGAATTACTCCTAAGTATTCACTTGTTTGATGCTTGCTTTTTACTTATTGGAGCACTGGAACAGACTGCTCAGAGAGGTTGTGAATTCTCCTTCTCTGGAAATAATTAAGGCCCTCCTGGACACCTACCTGTGCAGCCTGCTGTAAAGGGCCTGCTTTGCAGGGGGTTGGACTAAATGATCTCTAGAGGTCCTTTCCAACCCCTGCAATTCTGTAGGGGTTTCTATGAATCCCACTTAACCAGGAAAACTCAAAGGCTTAATGAGTGTAACTCTTGCATTCAACTTCTGAACTGCTTCGGGGACTCGTGTCTCTGATGTTTCTAGTGTTTATATGGGGGTGCCTGTGACTACAGCACACTGCTTACTCTGTAGACAGGGCTTTGCTACTGTTAATGCTACCAAACATACCCCAGAAAGTGTTTTTCATTTGTCCTTTATCCTACCTGCAGTCTTTTTCCCAGTAGGAGCTTTAGGAGTCCTGGAGACAGTCACTTCTGTGGTTTGTTTCTCAACACCGGAGTCCCAAAGGAGTTGGTTTAGCACAGCTATTTACACACTTGAAAATCTGCTGCTGTGAGATCTCTGTTGTCACCGTTCTGGAAGGTTGGACCGTCAGGGCTAGCGATCTCCCCTGCTAGGGCCATTGCCATCACAGACACCAATATGGTTGAGTAGAAAAAGGCAAAATGGTGTTTAATAAGGCACGGCAGCTCCTTATATACATATATCTATCATCATCTATGCCCCCTAGAGCATGCATCATGCATCATACATCACTCACAGAGCAAGGGAGGGTCTATTGCGTCACATCCCGGTGTCCCAGCCATGCCTACTACAACAGATCTCCCAAGTGAAATGGTATGTGACCCTTTTAACGATTTTGAACTGGAGAAGAGGAAAGTGTTTTTATGCTCTGTGGCTTCACTAGGTTGTGAGAAATTGCATCTTATTTCATCTACCTGAGCCAATGAACCTGTTTCTGGAGTTGAACATTATTTCAAGAATCTTGTGTAGAATCACAGAATCATAGGGGTTGGAAGAGAGCTCTAGAGATTGAGTCCAACCCTCTGCTAAAGGAGGTTCCCTACAGTAGGTTACATGGGAAAGCATCCAGATGGGTTTTGGGCATCTCCAGAGGAGGATGCTCTACAGCTTGTCTGGGCACCCTATGCCAGTGCTCTGTCACTCGCACACTAAATAAGCTTTTCCTCAAGATCATATTGAATTTTATATGTTCCGCTTTGTGCTCGTTGTCCCTTGTTCTGTTTCTGGGCACTGCTGAAAAGTGTATAGGGTCAGTTTCTTGACTCTTAACCATCAGGTATTTATAAGCATTGATAAGATCCCTTCTCAGCCCTCCCCAGGCTGACCAGTCTCAGTCTCTAAGCCTTCCCTCATATGGGGGATACTCCAGGCTCCATACCATTTTTGTGGCCCTCTGCTGGACTCTCTCTAGAAGTTCCCTGTCTTTCTTGAGCTGAGGAACCCAGACCTGGACACACAGTACTCCAGGTGTAGCCTCAGTAGAGCAGAGCAGAGAGGAGGATCGCCTCCCTCAGGCTGCTGGCCACGCTTTTTTGAATGCATCCCAGGGTACAGTTGGCCTTCCTGACCACAAGGCACACTGCTGGCTCATGGTCAGCCTGTTCAACCCAGGACACCCGGGTCTTTCCCTGCAGAGCTCCTCTCCAGCAGGTCAGCCCCTAACTTGCATTGATGTGTGCAGTTAATCCTATGGCGGAAACTCAGCAAGTTTCTCTCCACCCTCTGGTGTGTCAGCCACTCCTCCCAGCTTTCTATCATCAGCAAATTTACTGAGGGTGAATGTCTAAAACCCCTCAGCTGCTACTCAATCTGGTTTGTGAGACCAGATCAGCACAACAGTGGTGCTGCACAACTCTGAAAACTGTGCAGTAATGCTGCCTGTTCACCTCCTCTGAGTATGAAATCCAAAGTTCTGCAACATTTCACAGTGGGTTAACCTTGCTGAAGGTGTGTTTCCTGGGTCTCTTTTTTTCATTTAAAGGTTTGGCAAAAGGAGAGGTGATAGGATTACAGGAACTAGAAGCCAATCAGACCTAGAAGAGCACTTCACTAGCAGCTGAAGAAATTCCTGCAGTAAGGAGGAAAGAGAAGGGAGGGATGTTTATAAGCTCCCAAGCACCAGTCTGGAAGGAGTTATGAGAAGGCCAAGGGTAGAGTCTCCAAATAGTTATTCTTACATCAAGGTTGATTTTAGCCTCACAAGGAGGCATGGATACTGTATTTTCTATTGATTCTATCAGAAATGAAAGTATTTGTAAATAGTATGACTTTAAACCAAATGACTCTGTTCTTTGGCAGTGATACGGATTTTAATTTATTTTTTTTCCCCTGGATAACCTATTAATGAACACACACACACACACACAAACTGCCCAACAATAACAACAGCAAAGCAAACAACAGGAACACCTGCAGATCTGTGTATTTTTTTTTTTTTTAGGCTTTTTCTGGTCTGTTTTAAGAGACTACTGGGAAGACTTGTCATCAATTTGCTTTGGGAGGAGAAGTGGATTACTGGCAGTAGATGACTGTCTGCCATCTGGATAGACTTTGAAACTGATAAAATGTATAATTGGGGCACAGATGTGTGCTTGATCCTAAGCCAGTGCAGTGACTTGCAGACAGAACTATGGAGGGAAAGCTCACAGGGAGAACATGTCAAAGGGAGCACCAACTGTAGGAGTGGGAGCAGGAATCACTGCCTTACCTTGCAGGGGAGCAAGGGGCATTGGTGGAAGCTATGCTTTAGAAAGGGCTTTGAAGTGATTAAACTATTTAGTCAGTTCCCCAGAGGCTTGTAATTACTTTCTTACACAGAGAACAAACCACAAATCTCTCATTTTTCTCTTGTTCATCATTCTTCCTGATGCTGCCCAGAGCCCAGCTCTTAGAAGGACATTACTATCTCCAGTGTTACTCTCAGGACCTTTCTCAACCTTTTGGCTTCTCAACTTGTCTCTTACTTTGGGGGAAGTCTCTATCCTGACAGGTGACTCCTTTTCCGGGTAAGGTGCCTCCTTTCTTGAGGATTTTGCTGATAACAGGATACATCCAGACAAATTTTGCTGGAGCATGTCTGATGAGCCTTTTCTACCCTCTTGCAAATCTCCATGTAAGGCTTAGGGCTCTCACAATGTCAAAGGCTTCTTTTATTCCCAAAGCATGAATTCTGCACTCTTCCAAACCTTTTGCTTTGTGGAAGGGTGTGGTTTTTAGGTTTGTTTTTGTCCTGACATATCCATGCATAGCCAAGTTGCTCATTCTACTTGTGACAAAATGTTGCACAGTAACAGTGAAAGTACACATGGTTCTTTTCTCTTGTAGTTGTCTTCATAAGTACTTATCTTCATGTTTAATTGCTAAGTATCTTGTATCTTTACAGAAAGGGGAGTAAGCCAAGTGGGCCATAGAGCTGCTCACAGAGGAAAAGGATTTATAACACTGCATCAAGAAATGCATCAGCTTTAGCAATCCCTCAACAGCCTTTGTTCTAAGCCAGAAAAATTCCACGTACACAAACCTATCAGCTCAGGTTCCTTGTCAGTTCACCTGCTCAGCAGCCTGTGCTCTTTTGCAAAGAACACATTTTGATTTCGAAATCTGGACAGAGATGTGTTTTAAATCATCTGCCTTAACTCACATATGTTCTGAGTCCCATGAGGCCTTTCAGATGACTGCTCAAGTCACTGTTAAATATTCATCACAAAGTTAGTTTAATAAGTCCCACAGCTGACGGAGAAAACATTGTTATGCAAACATTGTTATTGAAGAAAACATTTCCAACAGGTTGAATGTAGGCAGATATACTTCTTTTGACCAGCAATAAAAAATTATTTTTTCTTATTGTAAGAAGAAAGAAAAAAAAACAGTAATAAGGAACCTGAGTTGTTGTGGTTCCGTACAGCCCATTTCCTACCTGGTATAGGATGATGTAGAAGCATAGGATTGCTCTTTTTCTTTAGATGCATCATGGAGTTATGTGCTGTTGTGTTAGGGCACATGAAGGATTTTACACCCAAAGGCTTGAACACACAAACCTTAAGCTGTAAAAGACTGTGAAATCTTTTTAATGGATTTTCAAAAGAATGTCACCTAGTTATGGTTTGGCTATAGTGGTTGAGCAAAGGTACAGATTACCAGTTTGTTTTTTTCCATCTCCTCATCTTTTCGAAGATGCTTCAAATCTTATAAGCACTGGTTTTCTGGTACTTCTCTCTTTCTGCTAAAAGGAAAAAAAATTGTAACTTTTATTTTCCAGCCTACCCCAAAAGAGAATGTGACTTGTTCTTTTGTCATGCATCCTCCCTTGCCAGAAAATGCACAAATTAAAAGCAGAAAATTGTTTGCCTTATGATTATCTCTTCAAAGCCGCTTTTGCTTATTATTATAACCAAGTTCCTGATAAAAGGAACACAAATTTTTCTTCTATCCCAGAAAATCCTTTCTTATTTTATTTTTTTTTAAGTTATTTACTGTTTGTCAGATAGTATAATGAGTGTTAACTTCTGCATCTGTCTTAAACATGTGGTATGGTAGTAGATAAGACCCCAGGATACCTGAAGAGTACAAGCCATCAGGGGTCATCCAGAGATATTAGCAATTGCCAGTATGAAAGCTCTGCTGTACATTAAAGGAAAATATCACTACAGCAAATAAGAAGCTTCAGAGAAAAATCCCCTCATCCCTGTAGATTCACGTCATTACTGACTCCTGTCATTTCTGTAATTTCTGAAATGAGCTCTCAGTTTTTGTTTCAGCCTTCATTCAGGTTTCCTTGCTGTAGTATTTATTTTTGCAGGGCTAATGCCTCATCATTTCAATTTTCCACCAGTGAAGAGCTATGTTCCTGCATCCTGTTTCCTAAAAGCTTGACTCATTCAGCTTTCACAGTGGGGTATCTATGATTACAAGCTCCAGGACAAGATATATCGCTTTTCAAAAATGTGCTTTTAGGGCTTCAGCAATAAGAAATCAGAGCTATTTGGCTGCAGACTGTGATTCTGGTACCGAGCAGTAGGCACTGCCATGTATTTGATTTCACTGATACATACAGACCCTTCACCTTCAGGAGGCTTGCGTTGTCTGGCATATTTTTTGGACTTTCTGTCTAGGTAAACGTCGACATTTATATTTTGTGATTTGTGCTATGTGGGGGAATTAAACTAGAAGATTTTTGAAGGATTGAAGTGAAACAAGAAGTTCCTTAAAAAACTAAACAACAAAACGCAAAACAGGCAAAAACTATTCCTGGAAATCATTCTATGCCCTCCCCACTTCAGAGGGGGCGAAGCATCTCCAGTGTGCCTAAAACTAAAATGGTTGGTAGTAAACAATACAACAGAGATCACGAGCCTATGTAGGGATAAAAAAAAAATTGAGTTAATTGAGTTTTTTCTATTGTTGTTATCATCTTTGATAGTATGAGTTAAATTCCATCATTCCCTCAACTAGGGAGGCAGTGAATTTATCAACCAACAAGTAGTCATTTAGCACCCCAAATCCCTGATTTCTAGCAGCTCTTATAATTTCCTGAAGTCTAGTTGTTACAATGCACCTCAAAAGGATTTGAGTTTTGTGTTAAGCCATTACTTCTATGAGAGGCAAGATTTACCAGATTAAATGTAATTTGGGGATGAGTGGTAAGGAAACATGTAGAGTTAGACTGGAGGTCTGGTTTGGTTTTTGTTTTATTTTCTGTTTGGAACTAGCATTTAGGCACACTTTTTTATATATAAAGCATAAATGTAAAAGAGAGTAGAATCAAGAAGGAAATTATTTTTAGACTAGATTCTATGTATACAAAAGCAGGAATTAGTAAATAGAGCCCTGAGTTTGTTTGTGTAAAATCAAAGCTGCTGGTTTGAATGATAAAATTTGGACGTGCTCTCACATGGACCAGACAACGTGGCAATGATGAGGCTTATTTTGAGGCAGCAGAGCAGGCAGCCATCTTGTTTTCGGATGAGTGAAATAAGAAGCTTTCTCAGCTTTCCTCAATCTTAGTATTTAGTGCTGTAGTATTAATGTTGTGCTCTTTGCTGCAATGCAGGAAAGATGTCTCTCATCCTGTTCTTGCTCAGAGCAGACCTAAAGAGGACACCTATGGTTGCAGGCATAGCCACCCATGTTCCTTTCCTTGCAAACAAAGTATTTCCCTTGTAACATCTCTCTACGTTTTCTCCCACTCCTCCACAATATTTGAGAGCATTTTTTTCCTCTTTGCAAAGATACTGAGCAGTCAGAAGTTTGGCTCTATAGCATTAAGATCTTAATGGGAATTACGTCTTCTTTCTTCAGTAACACCCTCACAAGCAAACTGTACTGAGAGATGACCTTAGTAAACTGGAGGTTTGAATGCTGATAGAAAAAAAAAAAAGTCCCTAATCCAGTCAGTAGTCACATAAGTGTTTCATACTGGGTCAAAAAGAAAAGCTTTTCACCCACTGCTCTTAGCCAGTCACTCTGTAAGCAAAACAGAACCTCTGTCTCCAGCAGAGCCTGAGGCTGACAGACCAAATCCCCTGAAAGAAGGGAAGTTTCTAACAGATGGTGGCTGGCCAAACACTTGTAACAGCAATCTTTCCACCACCACCCTATTTTATTTCCTGTTTCTGGAAGGAAAGTGACTGAGGAAGAGTGTCAAGCTTTCTCCAAACTTTTCCTTATTACCTTGGAGTGGTTGGGGTTAGCTGAAACCAGCCTCTGTGCTGCTGGGTGCATGGGGAACTCAAAGCATAGTGCAGCTGGAAGGATTTGCACTTGCAAGGGTCTTGCATTTGTCCTCACAAGGGTGAGCAAACCATTTCTTGCTCAGAAAAGTATTTCAGGCTTGGAACCCCTCAGGGCTATACTGAGCAACTTGAGCACTATTGATCTTACTGAGCTTATAGTTGAGCTTATAGATTTGCTATTTTTCATTAAGGTGTTTGCTTCAATATATTAGAGTGCATTTATACAATTTACAGCACATAAAAATGCTTACAAGCAGATTGTTTTTCTACTAGAACTAGCGCATCTACTGAAGTTTCATATGCTTTGGTGTTTGTGGGTACTGCACCATTTGAAAGCATATGTGGTAATTTATGTACATTTATGAGTTTTCTTTACCACAAGGAAATAATAATGTGAGTGTAATTCAGGAGAGCAAAGCTAGCTGCACAGAAATTGAGTTATTAGTGTGGAACAATAAGTGCAGAACTGAACTTTTTTCAGTGCAAGAGTTTGCATTTTTTTAATGATGTCTTGTTAAGATACCCCTGCTTTTGTTTTATTTTCAGTTCTCATATTCTGCATTAATCCATACGTTTCATCTAGAGTATACCTCACTCCAGCTTGTTCTCTCACACTGTCCCCTAAGTAATCTCGAAAGAACGGCATTTCTATGAGTCACTCCAGACTTGAGAAAAAGTGAGAGCACAGTACAAATACATAAAAGGAGAACGAGCACCAAGTACACTTTAGCCAGCAGGCATGACATTGAGGCCCTAGAGCTGGTGAATAGCAATAGGGTTTGCAATGTGTACAAAAGGAAAGATTGAGTTGTATTTGCAAAGACACATTATTGTTAGTATTTTTTTTAATGGCATTCATAGACAAATAATGCAGCTCCTCACAGTTAGACCTTGAGGACATTTCCTCAGAAAACAATAACTTTATCACAGAAAAAAAGGAAAAAAAAAGTCAGCATCATAAGGTCAAAAGGACTAGAAGTACCTGGGGAGCTGAGTCACATTACATAAAAACTTAATATGAAAATAAATGGTGAAGGCCCTGTAAATGTTAAAACATTTATTTTGCTGTTTAAAACTCCTTTATTTTGGCAATCCTTTTATACTTAATATAATGCTGCTTAGAAACTGAGTTTTTGGAGTGGAGTTTCAAAATTTTTTTTTCTTCCTTGATTTAAATCAAACCTATAAAGTAGAAAAACAAATTGAAATAAGTAAAATAGGCTGAATAAATACATTTTCAACTTTTAGCTTCTTTGGAAACAATAAAAATTTAAATAAATAAAGCAAAAAAAAGCAACACACACACACAAAAAAAAAAAACAACCATTGAACTCTACCTCATATTGCTACCTGGGGCAACAAAAACTTAGGAAAATCTCCTGAAGGATACTTTTAAATTTAACTGAAATTTGGATTCTGAGCTTCTAATTTTCAGTCAAGTGTCAAAAACACTGGGCCATTCTTTTTCTGACAGAAAAAAAATTGAGAATTTTGAAAAAATCATATCTAGCCAACACAAGTAGCCTACTACTTCAGTATAAATAGATTTCTAAGTCTTAAAGGATAACAGTGGTCAATATTTTAGCCAGAAGTTGAATAAGAACTTCATTTAGCTCCAGACCCTGTCCCACTGGGGAAAACAGTTATGATTAATGCCCAAATGCAAATGTTCTTTCTTGCAAGGCCTACAGGACATATAGTTGGTTCTATGACTTTCTATAACTGCAGTTTTTCTTATTAGTCTTTTCTGTCAGCTTTCTGTGTCTCCCCATACTTGCTGACCACATCTAGCCTATATACAAGAATTCCTTCTCCTAAATCTGAATTTGCCTAGTTGTCTGACAAGAGCAGTCACCATATTTTCTCCTTCCCTTCCCACTGCCTAGTTATCATTTATCTAGAAAGTGATGTTTTTCACAGAGAAGTTAAGGAAAGGAAGTCAATGAGGACACTGTTCACAAATGCACTAGTTTTAAGTATTCAAAACAGATTATGTTCCTGAGCTCCTGTCAGCTACCTGATGTCCTGCTCCCAGGCCATAGAAAGACAGAGCTGTTCTCTGTACCGTTCCTCACTTTTGTTTACTAAACCACAGTGATATCTGAAGGTGCCAGTAGACAGGCATTTCACAGCGCCTACATTAGTTTGTGTTGTGTACCTACCTCTCATCAATAGATTCTCAAGAGCTTTACTGCTGAGGAATAAAAATCACATCATTAGATTGCAAACATCCTTTCTTCACTTGCAACGAAGCTTTTGAGTCTTGTGTGTTGAATCCTGAGCTGAAGGAAGATGGAAGTGGATCATGTCTGCTATGAAGTTCAGTACAACAGAGGCTCTGCTGGCATAAATGATGCTCTCCTTCCTGCAGAAAACAAGGCTTTCAAGACCTGAGGAAAGGCTGAGGGTGCCCAGTCTTGAAAGTTCCTTTGTTTATTGAGTTTCCCTGTGGCATATTGCAGAATTTTCACTTTTGTTTCTTCATTCTAAAGATCTTCTCTTTGTGGCTGTTGCTTGCAAAGCATAAGAGGTTCTCCTTGACCCTTGTCTAAATGTTTGTTTACTTGCATTTGCACAACTCCCACATTAATAATGAGATTTCTAGGTATGATGAGTTTCAAGTAGTGACTTCACAGGAGCAGCTGCTTTGTAGAAAGCCAGCAGAGGATCACTAATTAAAAGACTAACAGTGTAGTGAGGCACCAGGAAACCAGGGTATTTGTTTTTAACCCAACGTTTAATTCAAAGGCATTAGAGAGGATCACCATGCAGATTTTCCTCATGAAGAGACCTTTGTTTTATTTTATACAGAAAGGTTTCTAGAGTTAACCAAATGATTTTGCATATGTATTGAGAATGAAGCTGATGCTTTGTCAGTCATCAGTCTCATAATGTGGTTTCTCTCTGTGCCCAGATATCCAGAGAAAGTCATAGGCTCTGTAGGAGATGAAGAGCCAAGGGACCATGTTGCTGCAAAATGAGAATGAATCAGAAAACACGGCAGCCTCTGTTTGCTTCTAAATGTCAGCTTGAATTCATAAGTACAGAGTAATTTCCCTTCTTTCCTCTCTTACTGGCTTTCAGTTTTACTAATAGAAGTATTTACGAATGCCCAGTGAGAAGAAACAAGCTGTAGCTCACTACAATCTAAAAAGATGCATGGATTATTTTTCTGTAGGCTCCTTTGCATTTCTCTGTCAGTTCCCTCCCCAGTATGGAAAGGTGACACCTCTCATGCCAAGACATGGAGATACCACCAGGACCAGTTCTAGGGACTTTCTTTTCAGCAGTAGGTTATCTTCTGGGTTGCTGGAACAGCTGGGTTAGTATCTGCAGGAAAGCCCAAGGCTCTCTGGAATATTCTTTTGTATTAAAGCATTTAGCTAGTTGGATATCTAAATTAGTACTAGTTGATCAGAGAAGAAATTCCAGGAAATAAGTGGACCAGGTAGGAAAGTTAATGAATTCATGATGACTAAAGAATTTCTCTGAATGTTGAACAAAGGATTTGTTTTGTCCTTCAGCTTTGTTAGCCTGTTTTCAGAAAATTGCCTCTTTCAGCCTTGCTTTTGTCTCCAGCGATAACATCTATGAACATTTAGTTAAATAATAAGTGGCTTTTTGGCAGATGGAGGGACAGTTAAATATGGTGCACTTAAGATGAGATAGAGAATCCTGTTGTTTGGTTTTTAGATGATGAAAGCACAGAACAGTCAACATTTATTTCTCACATTCCTCAATCTGTGAAGAACATTTGTTTTTGATTGGTAGGAAATGCTTTTTGAGTTATTTTATGCTAAATTAAGTCCTTCAGACCAGATTTCTATCATTTGTTTCTCTATTTTTCCTTCTCTGTGTTCTTAATTTCTGGTCTAAGAGATTAATTCTGTAGGTTATGAAACGTGAGTTATCTGAAACATTTTCTACTAACCAGACAACTGTGGGTATGTAACAGTGAAACACTCCACTGAGTTCTAAAGCTCTGTAGGCAGTGCAAAACTGCTCACGTAGTGAAGGCATGCAGAGTTGAATGCCCCTGATCCTGGGTTTGTAAGCTGGCAGGGGAACAGGCCTACTGACAAATGGCAATATCTAGATTGCTTTTGTGCCTCAGGTGCTGAATGTGCATCATGAAAACAGACTTCGGTCATTTGGATTTTCAACAGTTCTGTCATCTTCCTTGTTCCCAGTGATGAGATGTCAGATAGTAGAAAACATTTTTGTCAATAAATGTGTAAGCACATATTCCTTCTTGTGCCTCAACCTGTTTCTATCACTGCAGTGCTTAGATTTGTTAAGATTTTGTCTGGTGTTCAATCCTTCCTTTGGTGCTAATTTTCTTCTCATCTTTGTAACATGGCACAATTTATTATTGCACATAATACTTCAATTCTAAGGCTATTTATATGGAGAAAAGTTGACTCAAATTCACACTTTAAGAAGCACAGCCGTTCTCCAGGACAATACCTCCTTTTTAGAAATAATTCTTTCGTTGTTAGTAATTGTTTTTTTTGGCCACATAATTCTTTTATATAGAAACATATAATGTAAGTCTCAGTAGCAAATCATGTCTATAAATACTTATCCACGTTCATGATTTCAGCTCTGTTGTAAGAGACTTGTTCTCTCTGAGGAAAAACTCAACATTGAATGTGGTTTATTAAATAAATACATCTGAAACATCATGTGTCAGTGTAGGAAATTGCACTAACAATACGTGAAGCTGCATACAAGTGGAATATGTGTGTAAATGCTTAGTTCCTCACCAAAGCATGTATTAACACTGGTGAGTAAAAGTAAAGTAAAAACATGCATAACTTTAGGCAAAATCATGTTCTTGTACCTTGTGTGCTCTAATCAGTTGGGACTAGGAGTCTTCTGATCCATTTCACTATACTTCAAATCATAGCCTAAAACTCTGTTAAGATTTTAAAAAATACCACAAGAATTTATTTAAGTAGATGTTAAGCAGAAAACATATTGCACAGCTTTGACCGTCGCAACGTCAGTGTTTTTCCCCTAACTGCCTTCCCCCCAGTTAATTTCCTTTCTATTCATTAATCTCCTATCACTTTGTGCTTAATGTGTGTGATTGAATATAATTTCTGTCATATGGTGTCTCAGAGGTAGGTCTGGATACATAACAGATTGCTTTGTATTTGCTTGTCAGAACACAGCAGAGAACTGACAGGCTTTCAGTGTAAGAAATAATATTCACTTATTTTCAGGGTTTGATGCTACGAACTGAAACAGCAGGCAGTGTCTGTATCCTGGAGGGTGCTCCATAGCCTATGAGGTCTGGAGATGTCTCCTGCTCACTCAGCTGGGTCACGGTCATGAAAACAGCAGTGTCTTCTGTTCTGTTATTAAAAGCTAGGTGCAACTTCTGCCTTCCTGATAGGTTTGTGATCTTTGCAGACATCAGTATCACTTTTCTGTCTCTCTGATGCTGATGTTCAGGCAAAGTAATATTCAAACAAGCCAAACTGGAACTATTCTTAAGCTGTTGTAAGAAAACACCTTCTAAAAGTACTGAAAACTTATACATATATATATATATATACATATATATATATACACACATTTATATTTTTTTCAGACCATATCTTGTCCTTTTTCTTGGTCAGTCCCACTCACTCACGTAAATACCTTGGAGGGAATATATACATATACACACCCCCCAATTAAATACAAAGTTGGGCTGTTTCATGTCGTCACAGATTTCTGTTGATCTGCTAAACACATAGGTTCATCCCTTCCGATCGCATTTCCTTGAACCCAGCTAATTCTTGAGGACTTTCTAGAACTGACTGTGATGTTGTGTAATTGTGGGTGGTTTTCTTTCTTTCTTTTATATTAATGAACTGTAGGGAATGAATAAGGGCAAATAAATATAGGATAGTTATTGAAAGACAAATTCCAACTATACTGGCAGTCAAATAAATGTTGATGATATAAGTAAGTTAATATACTCTAACTGCTATCACTACTTGCATTACTATACATTTTTTGAGAGATTAGCTGAGTTTCTTTAGGAATATGGCAATACTGATAATTTTTGTATGCAGCCAGAGGTGGAAGACCTCTGGCCAGGATTTGGTAGAGTCCAGATAAATACTTCTCTGGTGGTTTGCATGTTGGATGGATCAACCAAGGCAAGTCACTTCAGAAGCTGCAGTCCAGACAAAGTGTACCAGTAAACATAAGTACTTCTAAAGTTACTGTATCCTAAAAAATTCTCAACTGACTGAAATTGTCTCTGTTTGGTTGATATGGACTCAGCAAGATTTAAGTCAGAGTTCTTGTGAATGAAATCCTCAATGATCTGTTAAAGTTTGGGCTATGAAACTTTCTGAAAAATTATTCTCTTTCCCCATGAGTCATTCATTGCTGCCCTCTGACCAGTGGGGCTGGGTGGAGGATTGCTTTTGGATCCTCAGAACAAGATGCTAATACTATCCTATTAAATGGATGACCTTGTGTCATTTTGCTGTTTCTCAAATATTCAGCAGGTCTTTTCTAAAAGATGCCCTCTGGTGTTCTTGAAATTCAGTAGTGATATAAAATAATTAACTGAAGGTCAGAGACAGTTCCTGCTACATCTAATTTGTAAGCAACTGTTGAGCAGAAGCTGCACGTGATGTACATGCTGATGAAGATCCCCATTTAAGACCATATTTTACGTATTCTAAAAGTCATTGGAGATAAGTGGTAGAAATTTGAATGCTAAGGGCATTGTAAATACAAGCTGGTTTCAATTTGGTACAGTGCTTTTGCTAGTTTGCTTAATGCAAAGCTTGTGCTTATTACCACTAAAGACATACAGTTTGCACGTGGATGTAAGCAGATGCCAGGTCCCACTCAGATCAGATGCTGCTTTGGTGGTTCAGATGTAGCTGTCCGTGGAGAAAGCACGTGTTTATAAGGTCATCTTATAAACAGAAAGGAAATGTTTTAGTTTAGGAGGAATGGAAAAAGTCCTTCACTCAAATGGAAATCCCCTTACTAGATTCAAAAAAGGTAATAATTACATTGACAGTAATACCCAGCTTCTAACTAATATTCTAAAGTAAGGTTAGGAAGGAGTAATATATTTAGTTTATGATACTGCCAAAGCTGAACAAAAAATGTTAATATAGGAATGTTAGCCTATTTGAGATTCCTTGTAAATCAGCATGAGTCCAAAGACTATTTGTTCAGGTACAGACTGGTGTGCTTTTTTAAATCTGCATATACAAACGTAAGAGTTTTTATAAAGCCCATTAGGAAGCATAATCTGAAAGCAAATATTAGCAAGTACATTCCACACTATAATTCAGGAGAATTAAGGCAACAGGACTCCTGTAAGATTGAATTGCATATTTCTTTAAGCTATTTTAAAATTAAAACTATTTATACAGTATTAATAAAGACAGTTTGAGTGTTCCAAGGAGACTAGAAGTTGAAGTGCATCACTTAATAATTATTTTCATTAAGATTTTTAAAATAAACTAATTGTTGAACTGGTAAATATTTAAATAAATATAAATATTTATGTTCAGCCAAAGAAACTCTAGAACTCAAAGTTAATTTTCCTGCCCAGTACAAAGAGGATGTATTCTCCCTGACTAGTTGTCTATTAATTGATTTTGTTTGCATATAGGGACTCTTTGGTGAGGATGAACAGTTTCAGCTGTACTTCATTTTGTCCTGGGTGTCACTGAAAGCTTTTGCTATGGTATTTGCTTGCAATCATTTTCTGGAATTGTGTAGAATTGTATAGCATCTGAGGCTGGGATTCCTGGATAGTACAGAATGAGGGAAGACAAGGGGAAGTTGTCCATGTCAGTTCTAAGTGTTCAGGGAAGAGATATGTTTTTCACAGGATAACTGCCAAGAATGGTGGGACAAATAAAAGGAAGAACAGAAACACTCTGAGAAGAAGAGCAGAGTGTAAAAGAAGATAAATTCTGATTGCCTTTTCCTAAACCCCAACAATGCTTTAATCACCAGAAATTCAGATCCTGAAAATCCTACCCAGTGATTAACCTGGGTTTTCTCTGAACATTTCAGCTTCAAACAAGTGACCAAGTGGAAAGGCAAAGAGGAATTGCTCCGAGGAGGAGCTGATTTCATATTTTATATCCAGTGTAGATAATATCTGAACAGCTTAAGTTTAGAGGGGTTAATCCAAGGCATATGTCTTTTTTGAGGGAAAAAAAAAAAAGAAAAGGCAGCAGGGGAAACAGTTGGTCTCTTGTTACTGCCTCTTCGGTTTCTCTCCTTGCCCCAGATGGCACAGGAAGATATAGCAGGCAAAGATAAAAGTGCAGGAGCTCCAGGCTGGTCAGAGATGAAACTGTACTTTCTGGCAGCAAGACTGTAAAAATGTCTGTGGAGTTGTTAGTCTTTTATTTCCTTCAGTTGAATGTAATTTGAAGTGAAGGCATAGCTAGTGCTAGTTCACTGACATGCCTTTAGGAACTTGTGCACTCTATACAAAACAAGGGGAACAAGTGAAATGTATCTATATCTGAAGTGAAAAAGAAGTCTGTGTTTAATTCCATCCAAGGGAGGTCCTTTTACATGACTGTAGGTGTACAGAAAAGATATGGCCATCCAAAGAGCAGGAGCAGAGCTGTGATTCAATGTGCACTCTTGGAAACATGCCACCCAGCTGTAAAAACAGGATGATTTTACAATTTTAGATCAATTTCTGTAAGTCTTGTGTGACAATGCCGATGAGCTCTGGCTCAGGGCACTATTTCCTGGCAAGAGTGGGCAAAGATTTAGCATCTCTGTTGGATGGGAGGCTCAAAACTGAAGTGTGGTTTAACTGTGTACATTTGCATTCACCCTGAGGTACTGGGTGTACTGATATACGTCTTTGAACTCTGGTCTTAGAAGAATTTCTCATGCAGGATTTGGTCACTACAGTGCTAATGCTGCCTTACTTCAGAGAAAAAGCTTGTTGTGTCAATTATTTGACGCAGAGCTGTTGGGAGTGTGTCTGGAGGAGGGTCACAAAGATGATCAGAGGGCTGAAGAACCTCCCCTTATAAGGACAAGCTAAGAGGGCTGGGACTCTTCAGCCTAGAGAAGAGAAAGCTCTGTAGGAATCTTATAGCAGCCTTCCAGTACCTCAAGGGGGCCTACAGGAAGGCTGGGAAAGGACTTTTTAGAAGGGCACATAGTGACAGAACAAGGGGAAATGGTTTAAAACTTGATGAAGATAGATTTAGACTAGATATTAGGAAGAAATTATTTATTGTGAAGGGTGGTGAGACTGTAGAACAGGTTGCCCAGTGAGGTTGTGAATGCCCCCTCCCTGGAAGCATTCAAGGCCAGGCTGGATGGGGCTGTAAGCAACCTGGTCTAGAGAGAAGTGTGCCTGCCTATAGCAGGAGCTTGGAACTAGGTCATCTTAAAGGTCCCCTCTAATCAAAACCACTCTATGATTTGTTTTTCTAATGCCTGTGGAACACGGGTAACTTGAAAGAACTGACCTCTTCATACCACAAAAAGTGAGAGGAATGCAAATTGGTTTGTGAGTTATCCCAGACCAATTATCTTCCCCTTTCAAGGAATTGTTTATGTTTTATCCATTAAGCTGGCATGACATTGCTGTTGGATCTGTCTTGGCCAGTGGTGATGATATCTCTGACTATTCTGCAGGTCAGTTCACCCCAACCTTGTTCAGTGCAAAGGGAGAAGTTAACTGTTCTCTGCTATCACTTGTAGTCAGCAACAGTCAATAGATGTTAACCCCTTATGAATACGTCTGAAGAATATTTAGCAATGTACATATAGGGTAGCTTTAGTATACCTGTGACAAAAGCATGAGTACATGCTCAAGTACAAAAGGGCACCTTTTGTGAAGCCTGTTAAAGATGGTATCTGCAAGATGAACATCCAGAGAGGAAATGAATGGTTTCATTCAGATTTCTGCAAAAATTAAGTTGGTATATCTTATTTAATGTGGTGGTTTTCTTTTGTTAATGGTTGTATTTGGAGGTCATTTAATGGGATACTGAAAGCAATATAATACAGTTCCCATCTGGAGACCCTCGAGGTCTTTCAGGAGTTAGGTTAAAAAACCTTCCATTTCAGAAACCAAAAAAAAATAAGGCTCATGAACACTGAACCCAGATCTTCAAATGAGCAGGAGGAGGTTTTACACTCAGTTCCTTGAAAACCAAGAGTAATGAGCACCTATTACTTCAAAAACTTTTGAGAATTACTCCTTACTGATTTGTGCAAGATATTTTAGAAGGTACTATTCAGGAAAAACTGACAAGTTCTGCAGCATTTAGAAGTATTTCATCATGCACATCTCACTGTTATGCAGAAATTAAACAGCACGTGCACAGATCACTTCCTGTCTCAGCTCTTGATCTCAGTTAAGCGTGTTATCTGTCAGTTGAATTTCTCTCTCCTTTCTACCCCTACAGAAAATAGAGGGTCTGAGAGAAGTTTGTGGTTTAACACGTCACTTCAGTTTTCTATTACTCAATGATCTAAGTAAGTGTTTTATTAAGGAGAATACCCACTCCACAAGGCACCGAAGGGTTCACGGCTTACATAGGTCAGCAGCAACACCAGTTCCTCACACCCTTAGATATCTGTTGTAGACATTCTTCATAGCATGAGAGAAGTAACGTAATCCTGGCTTGTACAGGAAAACATCAAAAAGTAATCTCAAATCCTATTACAACACAGTAAATAATCATGATGATTTGTGTAGGCTGCTTGAGACGTCACCTTGTCAACAACTGAACACACCACAAAGTGAATCAGGGAGACTTCATCATCTGGCTCTGTTACAGCATGGGCACACCCTGCTGATCTGCTGGCTTATGCAGGGAGGATGATGTGACATCTGCTCTGCATGAGTCCTGTAGTTTTATGGTCTGCTGCACTGGTAGGAGAAGCAGTGTACCTGGCTGGAGGCAGAATTGCTGGGGAAGGAATAGGAGGGAAATGTGTACATCTGTGAGAGGAACAAGGAGGTGGAAAACCAAAGGAAAATAAAGGAGAAAGTAGCAAGCTTTTGTGCACGTCTGCTTCCTAGGGAACAGCTGTGAGATGGCAAAAGAATTGTGCTTACAAGATGTTAGTGAGCACCTAGTGGTTCATAGCGGGCAGTGCTATGGCACTGAAGCCAATGTAAAGGAACTCAGGGTGAGACTGGAACAGAGCTTCTCCATGAATAAATCAGCATCTATAGCTGTTCCCTAGGAACAGGATGATGCGGTATGCTCGGGAGCACATTGTGCTCTGCTCTCTTGTACCAAGTACTGCAATAGTCCCAGAGCCAGACAGACTAGCAGTCTATTATTTCCTAATCGGAGCTAAAATTTAATTTCAGTTCTTGAAAATGAAGATAGAAGGAGCAGAACAATTGTCAGTTTGGTTTAGATGCAAGGTCTAACTAGCTGCTCATCCATAGCTATACTGGTTATTTTCAGAACCTGTGGGAAAGAAATAGCTTTGTGGATGACAGATAACCTAATGCAATTAGGGGAAGCTGCACAGTTAAGCAAGTATGATAGAAATCCTAGCTACTTTGGAATAATTTTGAGTAATATTAAGAAGGTAAAGATTTTACTTCAAGTCATCACAGAAGAGTTTGCTATAAAGACATTTTTTCTAGATTTGAAGGATGATGGCTTATGGCCTTAATTTTATTTACTCCTTCTTACATAACTACAAATGCTGTCATTTGCCTTATGAATGTTTAAATCTCTTTTGAACACTACCAAACCCAGCATTTCTTAGTAGCCCAAAGGCAAAATAATTCCCTTCACTAGTGCACCAAACCTATAGAGTCATACAGCATGTTTCTCTTAGGTGGGCCAGGAATATGCTTAGTGCCCTGAATTAGTCCACAATGACTTTTGAATGGTTTCAAAAATTTAGCTTTAGAAAGATTTATGTGTTGAATTCTCTAGAGTTCTTCCACAAGAGAAAGAACAGAAAATATTTCTTGAGATCTACTTGATGTGGTGATTTATGGGATCTCTTCTAAAATTTTTCTATTTCTAAAAACGTACCATTGATTTATTTGGGAAAGACTCCTACACAGAACCAGCCTCCTTCACTGCAAACTATTTCTTCTGTGAATTTAAGAATAAGGTGGTGAGTTTCCACCCTAAGAGAGATGGCTCTGTTTCTCCACAACTAATACTTTTCATTGTTTTACTTGGAGTTTTACTGTGTATGTTCTGTTGCATTTAGCCTTTGGCTGGTTGACATGTGTGGCTTATGATACAGCCATCATATTTTGACCATGCTTCAACTGAACAAGAAGTTATTTTAAAGAGACGATGGCTGAGTACAGCAAACATACATGCTTGTGTGTGTATATATATATATATGTATATATATATATATATACACACATATATGTACATATATGTCCTCAAAATGCTGAAACAGATTTGAGGGAAAGGATAATAAATTTGTTCAGACACTGATTTGTAAGGGTTCTTTGTAGTCAGTTCCATCATTGTATGGATGAATGACAGGAGATGAATTATTTTCCTGCAAACATTATTTTTCCTAATCCTTCTTGTGTCTGCCTTGTCAGCACCAGTATCTTCAGAGAGATGGGCTGTTTGCTCTCACAGTGCCTAATATGAGGCTTGGGATGTGGACCCACGCAGCAGCTGAGCAGAAATCACTGCTTGCTGACGCTAAAGAGTAAGATCTTTATTCCTCCTCTCTCTCGAATGTACCTATGTATATGGAGGGCCTATTTGCCTTGCTCTCCTAACTAGATGAGTCTTTTTGCCAGGGTAGATTTATACTGCCTTAGTAGATTCAGTTGATGCACTGTATGATCTGGCCTGTGCCAGAGCTGGCACTGAGAGCACATGGCATGAGAATAAGGGAAGCACAGTAGTGGGCCAGCAAGCAGATATTTGTTCCAAACCTTGTTGTAATCTCTGTAAATATGAGGATTTGGTGCAGTTTTCTACCACAGTATAAATTATTTTGTACATTTAGCTGATCAGTGCAGTCCTCTTCTCCCTGAGATCTGTACTGTTAAACCAGATTAAGACCAGAGTACCTTCAAAGTTAGTGATATGATATTTATAGAAAGTCAAAAGAAGACAGAGTGCAGTATATACTATTGGATATATATAAATATTGGTATATTTACTATATCAATGTAAACAACTGCTTTCACAAAAAAAAAAAAAAAAGAACAACTTGCTTTAAATTCATGTTTTTAAGTAGATACTCAAGTTTGTAAGTACTTAGCTGCCAGTTGTCTGTCTCCCTCTCTCTCACTTTGTTACGGTTATTCAGAGGTGGTTGGGCTCCTTTGAGTTCATGCCATTTCCATACGGTGATCAGATTGTGTGGATTTCAAGATGTTCTGCTAGGCTGGTAGACCTGAAAGCTGGGCCATTGGTCTGACAGTTCTGGCAAGACACTCTTATTTTCCTCTTGATGTGATCTGGGCTGATATTCAGTGCTTGTCATGGGGACTCTCTTTAGCAGCTTCAGAAAGGAGTGGAGAGCTGTCAAATATGCAACCACAATAGCAAAGCTTTTTGCATGCCAGCATGTTTGAAGAAGGGAACGGAGTGACTGGCAGCAGAGCTGCACACATGGCTTTGTCCTTTCTCCCCGCTCTCTGTATGTACAGATGCTACAACTGAGGAGCTGTGTGTTGGCAGATGACAATGACACAAAGGGGTCTATAGATGTTCTGATGCTAACGTATAAACGTTTCCTTTGCTGACATGCTTTACAAATGCTCACTCTATGCTTTCCAGTTGACAAAGCAAGGTGCTCTTGTCTTTCCAGAAATCAGTAGTTCACATATGCCCAAAGTTTAGATGGAGTTCCAGAACATTTAATTTTTCAGAGGCTTGCTGATTAAAGACATTTGAAAATGTGCAGCTGTTATCTAAAGTGACTGATGCACAGTTCATAGAAATTTCATGTTTGGGTTGGATGTTCTTCACTATTCTTTTGGCTGTACTGTCTGAGATACAGGTACTGCCTGTACCTCTTTCCTATCAGTGTGAAGTTGGTGGCTCACTGTTCACAACATGTTGGAAGGTGAAGGGCAGAGTGCTCCTTCATTCTACCTCAGAAACATCAGCTACTACATAGCTCCATCAGCTAGGACAAACCTCTGGACCTACCAGAAACATACTTGAGCTTCTCATAGTTGGGTCCAGGGGTGCATCTGTGGCCCCATTGGCTGGCAGAGCTGCAGGGATGCAACCCTAGGCAGGAAGCACTAACAGAATATAGGGAGCAGTGCTTCTGCTCCCCAAAACTCACCACCATGTTAATCAAGGTAAATGACTATCAGCCACCTCATGATGCTCCTAGACCCTGTAGCTCATTCAAAATGGGTTTTTACTCCAGGAAACACAGCATGAGAATGGGGTCAAGTGTTCCCTTATCCCCCTTAACACAGGAAATCACGTGTTCATCAAGATGTGTATGGTTTGATCTATTAAGCTTGTAGAGGAAGAACTTGTGGAAGCAGGCAGAAAGGTATCAGCCTGGTGTTGATGCTTCACCAAGGCTCTTCTCTCTGATACCTCTTTTAACTCCTTTAGGGACTGCTGTACCCCAGAGACCACTTCCCCTTTAAACAGAGCAGCGTAACTATAATTTTTTCTGGCAGCATATAGGCTGGTTCACAAAGTCATACCACAGAATATCAGCCATTATGGTTCCCCTGAGTTTCCCTCCATTAACCATAACAAAATGTCATTAACTATTTAGAAAGTGCAGCTTCTAATCACACTTCCTGTTTCCCAGTCTTTTGTTACATCCTAAAATGTAAAGATAGAAATGATTGTTTAAAAAAATAGTTTTAGGGTAGCACATTACCTACATTTCAAATTATCTGAAGGAGTCATTTGGGATGACAGCCTTTATTATTTCCTATGCCAGTAAATTAAGGAGACAGTATGAAAGGCAAGTGATTGAACTGAAGCAAGAAATATGTTTCCAGGTGTTTGCAGATGATGTTCTAAATAATGTAGTAGCTGGGAACAGTGCATTATGCAGTAATCCAGGAGAAAAGTGCACACCGAGGAGTGCAATTCCCTTAGCTACTGTTCTGCTCTCGTCGATGTTTACATCAGCAAAGAGGTGGAATAACACAGTGATGAATCTGGCCAGTGTGCCTGCTTTGTAATAGGGTGCATTTCCTATTGGAAGAAGCACAGCAGACAGCCCCTCTGATTCTGCTGTTGCTTCCCTTTGTTTATGTAGGTATAGTTTCACATTCCTTCAATTGGTCAGCTACATTTGTAACTGACTTTTGCCACCTTTGCTTCCTAGAGCCCTTGTTTCTTCCTTAGCATGTATAAGGAGTATTTTCTGCCCTTTTCAACATTCATTTTTGTTCTTTGCTTTGCCTGCCATCTCTATTGCAACTTGTCCGTGGTTCCTCTGCAGGACTGTGCCAGCTGCTTTGAGAGCTGCTGAGAGTGTGAGGGTGGGCTGTCAGCCAGCAGAGACATTGGCACTATTGTTACCAGGAAATAATGTGATGCAGTCAGTTCTGCTTCAGTGCAGGCTACACTCTGTTGCAGGTACAATACCTTATGACTGTATAGACTCATATTAATTCAAAACCATTTGGGTAACAGAGACCTTTGTTCACTTTAAATAGGAGATGGTGGTGATGTTATAGGCTATGAATGGGCCCAAAAAATTAATATGTATGTACAAATTACTAACCCACTTCTAGTTTTCTATACAGTTCATTTTAATTTGATCCTCTTTGTCAAAATAATTTCCACAGATAGAATAGAAAGTTCTCAAACATAAGTATCTATTGTCATTATTAGTCAAAGAGATGTGTACGACTCTGCAGATGTTTTGTAAGCAGTTTGCTATAAGCAGAGCTGTTACAAGAGGTTTTATTCTATTTTTGAGAAAACAGTATTTTGCTAAAGATATAAAAATTAAATTTTATCTTGGCTCAGTTACAAAGAATCTAAACTCCTAACAAAATTGAGAGATTTGAGATTCAAGCTCTGAAAAGAAATTTCTGTGAGATAATTGAAGTTTTGAAAAAATACAGTTTCATATCCTAGTGATTTCTTGCACTAATGGGACAGCTGAATAAGAAAAGTTATGTTATATCCAATTTATGGATGTTTCTGAAATGGTTTCATCTGCAGTGAGAGGCCGGACTCCCTAGATTACTTCCAAATAGCATTTATTTAGTCTTGGGCTCAAAATATTTGAGACTGCTTCCATCAATTATCAGTTCTTAAAAATCTGAAATTCAGAATTTTTCTCTTCAAATGTTACAAGCTCTGATGACATATTGAAATATTGAAAATATTGAAATACTGAAATGAAATATCGATGAAATATTGAAAACTCCCCAGAAGAGAAATTCAGAGATTCATTTATTCTTACTGTATATCCTATAAGAGCTGGTCTGATTGCATAAATAGTGTATTTATATATTGTGTATTATATATATATATATATATAAAGCTATGAGAAAGTTTGGCACAGTCTTCATTGCATTACTTTCATGTTTTTAATTATTATTATTTATTATTATTATGGTCTAGTGGTTGGAGACCCTGCCCATGGCAGTGAGGTTGAAACTAGATGATCTTTGAGGTCCTTTTCAACCCTGTCTATTCTATGATTCTATGATTATTTTTTGGATAGTTGCTGTTTCATGAGGTCACCTCAATTCAATGCAGGTTTACTGCACAACACATGTGATTGTTGTGGCAAAGATGTGCTCCATTCATCTAGTGCTCTGCTTGTTGCCAGTTTAAATATTTGACAAGAATTCGGTGTTTGGAATAAGTAGACATCCTAGTCTTCCCTCTTCTGGTGGTGTAGTCCACAACAGTAAATTGAATAAATGATTGTTTTTCCATCTCCAGAAGGCAGTTCTGATCTCAGCGCTGACAGGTTCCTGAGGCCCTGCTGGTTATGGTCTCCCAGAGGTCTGAGTGCTGCCCTTTGACGTGCAGGCACAGAATTTGCATTACGTGTTCTGAAGCTCTTTGAAGAGACCGATTGAAAATTCTGTTTTCAGAAGGAGGCTGCCTAAAACCAGCCTTGGTGTTGGTGCCTTCTTAAGAAATAGATGCTGTTTTCCATAAATGTAAGGAATTACTTGCTTTCATAGGGATTAATTTGATTATTAGAGGAAACTGAAAAAATCAGACATACGTTTCTAGGCAGCTATTTCATTTCCCCCCCTGAACTATGTTTTCTGTTAAGTATACCTTCAGATTTCAGAATTTTCTCCTATTCTAGGAACAGTCATGTTCTACTGTGCGAATTTCAATCGATTTTGGACAAAAACCAAATGATTTTGGATGTTCACCCAAAAGTCTTTCTTTCCAAATGAGCTGCACAGAGAAAATACAGTGTATGGAGACTAGTCTTAGTCTTGTTGTACACAGACCAGATTTGTAGTTGTGCTTGTATCTGCATATTTCAATTATCCACCACTTATTTGACAAAATCTCGTCTTGAATCTAAAAGGAAAACCAAGGTCCCTGTTCACATTTCCAGTTAGTTGATTAGTCAGAGTCTGTCATAATTTTAGGAAATTATGTTTCCTTCTCTGTTTTAGTGCAACATTTTGGACACCAACCACAGTTCTGACTGTAATGAGGAAGCAGTAAAAGTCACGATGCCTTTAAAATGATAAAAGACTGCAGACAAACTGCACTGATGTACTTGAGTCTGCTGTTTACATTTCTTTTCATGCCTGTTACAAGAACTTTTTAAGTCAAGTTTTGACACGTATCAGTGACAGTGGCAGACTGAAAAATACCTGAAACAGATCAAGTGGCCTGAACTCTTTGCTCTGCAGAGTCAGGCTTGTGTAACTTGTGGATGCTGAAAGATATCTCAGTAAACAAAATCCTCCACCTGCTGAAGTGCCTGTGAGCTGAGGGATTCTGCTTCTGATTATACAGATCCAATGTCCTCTTAATCTGCCCCCACCTCTAAATCCATCTGCCTTGCTTTTCCAAGCTTATTTTTCATGTGGATCGTTACTTCTGGAAAGTAAGTATCTGATAGACTTCAGAGGAGTCCCTACTACACTCTCACAAGATGAGATATTTGTTATGCTGAAATGTGTCAGGAGATAATGCTGAAGAGATGACATGAGTGTGAAAAAAAGAGTTAATAATTTGTGACCTGTTGCAGCTGGTGTGTGTGTGAGAGGGGATGTCTGCAAGTCTGCTGCAATGTACTTCATGAATACAAGTAAATTGCAATAACTTCTGACCAAACGATTGGTTATTTGATACCAGTTAAAAGAAAAAGAACAAAAAACAGGTAACCTGCATGGTGGTGCTTTTTACTTTATGCTTGTTGGCTTTTTGGGGGAGGAGCCTGATTTTGCATCAGAAATAACATGACAATATAGGAGTTTAAATCGTTATTGGTTAAACTTTTTTGGGGAGTGCAAGTAAATATTTGTTATTTTCCCAGGAACAAAAAAAAAAAATCCTATAAATATTTGTCCACATTGTTCAGGAAGAAAATGTATATTACTGCAGGTCATGCTACTCAGGGAGATATTGACTTAGCACTCCTGAAAGTAAAGTGTGACAAACACCAATGTTATTGCAGCCATCGAGGCTGACTTCTAATTGGGCTTTTTCCAAAGGTCAAAGTCACATCACTGATCCAAACTTACAATAGCAAATATAATTTACCTTGCACAAACACAGCATGATATCAACAGAAATGTGTACATTTGGAATTGAAAAGATCTGCACAAAGCCTAAAATAAGTTATCAGCATTACTAAAAAGAAAAGCGTATAAAAATGTAAGCTGTAACAAACTCTGTAAGTTATTACAGAATAATCTAGTGAATGTTTTAATGGTATTAGCAGAAAACAAACTGGGATGGGGTGGGAATTTGAAATTTTAAAAAGAAGTGATGTCTACAGAATGAACAAATGCAGGAAGTGAATGGGTGTGAATTGCAACTTTTCTGGATTAAACAACTGGAAAGATTGGGTACATGGCAATCTTTTCACATACTTCCAGTATTCTCATGTTCCAGTACCTTATATGATAGGTAAGACATGTTTACCTGCTATTACAGGTAGTGCCCATAAACTCTTACATCTCAGTGAGGTTTTTGTGAGCTGCTTGGATTTCACACTGAGCACCAGCCCTTTAGATTCTGATTTTTTTTCGAGTTTTGGCACTGAAGTTCAGTAAAACCTTGCACTTTCCTTTCCTTTGAATCTTATCTCTGCTAAATCTTTAGATGATAAGCGTTGTTTTTTTAAATGTTTTGTTTATAGAACAAAGCACAAGAGAAGAAATAACTAAAAATGAATATTTGTTAGACCTTGATTTTGGGCAGTAACTTTAGAGTATCTTACCAAACAAATGCTTGATAATGATTTTAAATATGAGAAATGTGACACCCACCAATATCCGTTCTGATACTCCTGTGCAGAACATGTTTTTTCTGACTCTGTTGTCAGAAGCAGAACTTCACTCTTTCAGTTCCACTGTGTTGAAAGGAATCTCAGAGTTGCATCTAAAATGTGAGAACATGAAGTGGATGTGAGAGAGGTGTTGAAGAAAGAATAAACTCATTAATGCTTTAATAACTACATCTGGCTCACCAGACCTCTGTGTGATGTATCTGTGCCTTGTGGTTTTCATCCTGGCCTTTTCCTTCTCTTCAATTTGCGAACTTTGATGTCCTCCTTCACTGTGAAAAAGAAAAAAAGGTGCAAATGATTTCACTGCTGGTTTTTTAATTTCCCTGGCAGCTCTGCCCCAGTCATGCTGAGACATTCAGCTAAGTTCCCATGCCTTCCCTTCACTGGATTGCTTTGAGGCTATAGGTACAGGAACAGATATTGCAGAGCAGTCACAGCTAAAGGACTTTCTCTCTTTTACTGTTTGCTTATGATTCCTCAGCCTTGTTCAGATTGTTCTTTTTTTCTTTTCCTTCTTTTGTTTTCTAGATAACACAGAAAATTCAGTTTCCTAATCTATTTCCCAACTTGCCAGATTAAGATTGTAAGTAGGAATGGACGCCTTCCTGCCCCATTACAAACTCCTAGTGTTCTTTCTGTACTATGCAGTTTAGCACGGATCGGCCACATTACTGCAACACTTGCAGTCGTTCTTCTCACAATTAGGCATACTGTAAAATCATTAGTTTAATTAGAATAACCTTGCAGTGATTAGACTCGCTGTGCAATTACCACTAGAATTACATAATTGGGTCACATGCTAGGTCTGCCTTTTGCTTCGTGTTATGAAAATACAGAGTACCTACACATCCTCTCTTGTCAAATCTTGTGGTCCTTGTACGAGACCAGCAGTGCAGACAAATGCACTCTGACAGCTGTTTAATATGTCCCTTATTGGCATCATATTGTTACTGCCTTTTTTAAATTTAAGATCAGCCTTGTTGAATAACAGCAGAAGCTGGACTACCACCTTTGTATCAAGAGATATAAGGAGTCACAAGATCAGTTTCTGAAGATGCTCTCATGGCATTGATCACAAGGCAGGATAACTGGATGGAAGTGGCCAGTACAGGTGTTGGAGTGCCAACTTTAGGTCAGGGTGCTTCTAAGTCTTCACAAGGATAAAGCTTGAGAGTAAAAACAGTTTTATCCTCAAAATTATCTTAATAGCAGAGTCACTTCAGAGCCAGTTTTTTACAGGCAGATGTGAAATCAGACTCTGGAACTATTCTTGCACAAAGTAACCTGATGATTTTTAGTTGAAAACACGGTTTTGAAGCACCCTACCATCTTCTAGTCTATGCACTTCCTTTTTTGCAGGATGGAGTCTTAATTGCCTCAGACTATCTCAAAAGCATATAACCATTAAGACCAAAGGGCAACTGAAACTCCTTTAAAATGAATTAGACATTTATCACTGAGGTTACTGGAGAAATAATTAATCCTGTTTAAAATACTGCATGATTAATAACATTTCTACCTGACCCTGAAAAGTAATGTATGAACACTTTCTACAATGAGTGACCCAGAACTATGAGAGGATACAGGATTTCTTAGTTCATGAATTGATTGTGCAATAGAGTTATCCTTCATGGTCAGTAAGAGCATTTGTGTGGTTGTGAATTACTCCTGGGAGTTAAGTCTGCAAAATATGTGTGGACTGAGAAATGTATCATGGTAATTTCTGCTATCTTACAGTTTACATCAAACTCTGAATACTCAGCTTAGCATTATCTTTGCTTTTGGAAACTGATATAAACAGCAGTTGAGACTTTCTTCATCAGTATTCCCCAGTCTGGTGCTGTGACTGGAAAAGCTAGTGAAGGCTTTTTCAATGTTTTGAGCATGTTATGTTGACCACCCATGTTCCAAACACCGTAGAATCAAATTATTGTATTAAAATATCTTTGGCTGACCTATGGAATACTGGTACTATTAAAAGACTGCAGAACCACTAGTATGAAGGTTGTTTTCTAGCAGGGTTCAGCAACAAGCTCTAATTAATAGTTTAATGATTCATAACAAAGTAGAGTTGTCAACATTTTGGAGATGTATGGTTTTCAACTAGTTGCACTGACAGCTAACAAAATACATCTTGTTGGCCGAATGAGGTTCTGGACTAAGAGACTCCTTTTCAACCCCATTTTGCTTGTATAATTTGTGTTTAGCTCTTATCTGTTAGTATCCCACATTACTTGGTATTATTGAGAAATTGTTATTCTAAGCACAGAACTAACTTTCATTTGCAAGAAGAGCATCTTCAGGAGCTGCTGCAATAAATATGATGCTTAAATACCCCTGACAGCAATGAAATTACAGCACTGGTTGGCATGCACTGAGTATACTCCCTAGTTCAGAAAATAATTCATTATTTTAGTTTATTCTATTAACGTCTCCAACATATTTATTTTTCACCTTTATGAGTACAGTTGATCAGATTTGAAAGAAGGAGTCAATGAGAAAACCTTTTGCCACGTTAAGTTGCAATATGTATAAATCCACTGGGGAAGTAGGTTGTGGCATTACAGGCAGGTAGAATTACACGGGTTCATAAGAAACAACACAAGGCCATCTGCATATCTGTGTCCATTACAGATTTGCCTCTATTTCGTGTAGTCAATGCTTAAAACTCAGATTGTGTTGTCTTTTATATATGACATTTTCTTGGTAGTGTGGAAGTTTGGGTAGTCCTGGACAGCACCAACTTAGATTCAGTACTGCACTAGATTTAGTTTTTACTTACCTAAACCTACTTATCTGTGGGTGCTAAAATTCCCATCTTTTTCTGAGCTAGTCAGGAGAGAAGGTGTGGCATGATTATTTGTATGTAGAGTCTGTTCTGGGATTTTTGACTTGTAGATGGGTGCATTTTGGACCTCAATAGAACAGTGGCATTAAACCACCAAGGAAAAAACAAGTAAATAAAAAGAAAATAAAGCAAACAACCAAAAACCCCTCTGGCTGTCAAACAAATGCAAAATGTGGGTTCCATGTACACACCTGTAAATTAAAAAATATATATATCTAAAACAGTTTCTGCAAGAAAGAGTTAGCAGAACAGCTTTTTAAAGAGCAAATTCAAAGTAAATGAAAAGCAAGTGAAGGCAGACAAGATTTACCAAAGAGGAATGATCAGAAATTATGTGAAGCATTTTTCTCCAATAAAAATGGTAAGTGAAGAACTCCTTACTTCTGTAAGGTGTTTGGGAAAATGACAAAAGGGTAACTTGTAGAACTGGAGGGGAGATGGGAATCAGCTGTGGCACAAGGGACAGGAAACTATTGGGATTGAGGTTAATACTGAATTCCTCAAGCATAGGTTTTGGTTAATGTTTCCATTAATAAACTTGGCAGAAAACATAGAAATATTTCAAATAATTTTGTTGGAGACTGCATCAATACAGAGGATTGAAAGACCATGTTGGAATAATTGGATGACTTTGGAGATGGAAGCAGTAAATGTGAAATAAAATTTAATAGAGTTAAGTACCACGGTCATTATAGGAGGGATTTACAATCAGAATTTTTGCTACTAGTTCAGATGGGACCAAGAAGAGATGATAGCTAAAAGATAAACTCAAGTGTATTCATTGAACATCATAGGAGTGGGAGCCACCAATGTGTCTGAACAGATGCAGAGATTTTGAGAGGGTGAATTCAGATCCTATAGTACTCAAAAATACTAAAGACACATAATGGGTACTCTGGGAAAATGAAGACTGAGAAGGAACGTGAAAATACCCTACTGGGGATAAACACAAGAGAAGTGACTTAAGGCTGAGTAATACCAGAATGTGGTCATACATGGATCAAGTTATGCCAGCAGTGATGTGTAGGTTGGCTGCCTCAAAGAAACAGAGGGTCAAAGAAACTTAATTATCACACACTGTTTATTAAATATGCGGTTTCAATCATACAGTAAGGTTGATGCCTGTAGTAGTAACAACTGCATTTCATGTCATTTATCTTATATGCGTGCACAAGTTCTTTGGTAAAATTGAAACCACAAGAATCAAAGAAAATCTGTGCTGAGTCAGTAAATGCAGGTTTCCTTTCTCAGATTACCTAATTGGGTGAAGGCAATAGTTGCACAACTCTTGTGTGGTTGTTAAGAATGGTTTAGCAATTATGCTATGATACATTCTTTATATTTATTCTTTATCATTTTCTTATTTTGAGAAGTCTATGTAGCCTTTCTGCAGGCCATTCTGATGCTAAACATTACTGCAGATACTTAGTCGTGACCATGAGTGCATTGTAGTCAACTTTTTAAGAACTGAGGTCCTGGCTTTTAGACCCTGTAGAATTGTCTGACAGGAAACACTTTTGCCAAAGTAAAAAATTCAGACCCACAGGTTCCCTACTGTATTCCTAAGGAAGACTTTTTGCAGTCAAGGTCTGTTAATGCCCCCTACAAATCTGGAATCTTGGGATATGGAATATGACACAAGGGACCATCATGAACAGCTCGACTTCTTAGCTGGTGTTCATTTACTATAATGTCATGACATCTTTGAACCTGTATCGATTATGCCCCTTACCCCTACTCTGAGACTCACTGCCTGTGAATAGTGTCTGATAATGGCCTTGATTTCTTATTGCCAAGGTCATATAATAATTGTCAACTTCTCTGGAAAGATGGTTATAATTTGTAGATAATGCTCAACCTTATTCAGCTTAATTCAATGAGATATTTACAAAGATACATACAAGGTATTTCCAAGCCATATCCTATCTCTAAACACAATTATATAATGTCACTGGTGTTATGATTTCCTTGTCATTGCAAACAACATTTGCAGTAACAGGCTGATGAAAATCTCGTCGAAGTCAATGAAGGCCAATGAGTTCTACTTCAGCCTTTAACATACTTAATATAACAAAAATTTTACTATATTGGTCTCGCTGTTCACTGCTGATGCTTTTCCATTTCTATTTATTTTCCTTATTTTCCATGTGACTTTATCAAAATCTGGAACAAGCTGCACAGAGCTCAGGGAGAAAACTGTTCTTAGTACTCAGTTCAGCAATTCCTGAGTATTAGCAGAGATGTATGGCATGCTTTATATTTCGATTATATATATGTATAAAAGATCTATAAATTAATCACTTATTTGCTCTTTAAAGTTTCACTTGCTCTGTCACAGCACAGAGGGATGGCATTTTTGTGTGGCTTGGAACCTACTGACCTGCTCCATGCAGTGGCTACAGATCGCCTGTCTAAACAGATATCCTGAGATATGGCTTTCTAGCTTTTGCCTTTGAGGGACCGGGTCTGTTATCAGAAACATGTTTTGTTCTGGGCTCCTGCACTGCTCAGATGCAGCAGTGCTGAGTAGAGGATTGTATTATCCTCTCACACGAAGAAACTTAGAATTTTGTTTTGGCCTTGTGTAAAATAATAATTTCAAAGCAGTTTCACAAAAGTACATGTCCCCAGTTTGAAGGCACTGTGTTCCCAGATGAAAGTAGGCATTATCCTGGAGAATAGTTGCTTCTCAGACTTCCAGCTAAGTCCAGTTCTGCTACTGGCTAAAAGCTTTCATGCACCTCATTTTCTCATAATCTGTCTTCTGTGGTGACTAATTTCAGAATGAGCTCATTTATTAACAGCACAGCAGGAGGTAAGCATTTTAATGTAGAATAGTAAAACCTCCCTCAGTCTCTTTCCTTGTAAATCTCGAGGTGATGAAGCAGTGACAGTGTTGGCTGTAGGAGGAGGTAGCTATGGCCAGCTCCATTCCCTTTTTCCCAGTAAAAAGGCAGGTAGGGTTTTGGGTAGGAGAGAGATGAGATTGGGAAATCCTCAGAACTCAGAAGACTGAGAGATGTTGTTCTGTTTTTTACTGTTTCAATGTGAAATAAAACCAGGGGAAGAAGAGTCACTTCAGGTGACCATGGCAGTGACATAGCTCCTGCTCAGCATCACCTCTGCAGCGCATGAACATTTTCTGGATCCCATTTTCTCAGGAGGAGGCAATATCCTCACCTGGCATAAGAAACAAGAAAACCTATTCTTTACCCTGAAAATATTTTCTTGTTTCTGTGCTGTTATTTTCCAAGCATTTGAACCCTGCCACCTTGCTTACCTCTCTTCTTCACATTCAGCTACTTTGCTTTTTCATCCACAGCTCGTCTCCTTTGCAGTGGAGCGAGCTTACACATTACATTTGATAAACTGACTTATAAAACCCAGGAAACTTGCTGTGGTGAGAAAGAATGCATCTCTTATTTCAGGAAATAAAATGTTTTATCAACAAAACTGATTTAGCAGGGTTCACAATAACCTGATGGAGACTTTTGTGTTCACACATACCCATCCGTCAAAGCTATCTGCTTGCAAATATTTTGTTGAGGCATTTATGACTTTTCAGGTTGCTAGTCATATGATTTTGTGTTCAGCCTCAAGCACCATAAAAATGTCTGAAATATATTTACAAGCCATTGAAACACAGAGAATAATAAAAAGAAATGCATATTTATTTGACTACTTATTTACAACACGTTAGTAAAACAGGACATTTTGTCCAGCTTCTAAACCCAAAAGTTAGAAGTCCAAGAAAAAGTAATGTTGTGTAGGTCCAGTTTCTAGTGTTTCTGATTTATAACTGTGAGATTCCTGGATATGACTTTCCACCAAGGCCACAACTATCTTCTGCTGTCTTCATACCAGCATCTTCCATTTCCTTTTCCCCTTGAAGGCATCCTTAACTTGAAGGACTACTAGCACGGGACTGCTTCACTGCCTAGTTCTCCTATCTCTGCCCCAACAAGGGCAGGTGGCCCACACATTCTGGTTTGCAGATGTTTTCTATCTGCAATGGCTTTTCAGTTTTGTGTAACTCCTGAACGTTTCTGTCCCCTTGCATCCTCCCTCCTCATTCACCATTTAAACCTACTGGAGCTCATCAGAGCATCACAGAAGACTATTGGGAAAACAGATCTTAGTTTGAAGTGTGTTGCATTTATGAGAAGTGCAGTAGCAATGTGTTGACTACCCTAAGTATTCTGTTAAGTTTGTATGGCCTCAGCAGTAGTAGTGATTTTAAATGTAGAAAAGGTACCTTATAAATGAAAGAATACAAAGTCCCAGGTCTTTGGGTTATTTGTAAGGAAATTATGAGATGATCTTAACAGTCTTTAAAATACTTATGCGGAGAGAAGATGTGAAAGAAAGAGGTAAATATGTAAGATAATCTAGTGGTTGGAATTTGAAGATGAATATAATCCAGAAATAAAGTGCAAATGGTTGCTAGGACAACTTTTTCGTAAGTACAATTAGTTTTTCATCACTTCAGGGCCTCAAATAAGGACAAGAGGTCCTTATGAAAAGTCAGATGAATCAGAAATGATGGTATTCCCTTGAAAGAATGATCAAGTCAATTAATGTTAATAGTTTTTTTGTCACTACATCTTATGGTCTATTCTTCCACACTTTCTTCTTTCTTGAAATGAAGAATACCAGAGACCTTCCATAGCAGACTTAGGGCTGGAATGGAATACTGACTGTTATATTCATATACATAGGTGGTAAAGCAGAGTAGTAGACTGGCTTGGAGAGGTGTCCTTCTCAGTGTAATACTTAAAAAAGGACAATTTCCACCACAGCATAATACACAGCAATGCTACCACCACACTGTATCATAATGGTGGATCGGAGATGTTGCATCGACTTACATATGTATAGATAACACTTAAAAGCTTAGGCTCTGAACCACAATCATAGTTCAAACATTTTTCTGTCAGTTATTGAGTCCAGAGCTACTTGAACAGTAAATTCCTCAGGACAGAAAACGTTTTCATACTTTTTTTTTTTTTTTCTTGAAGCAATAAGCAACTGACAAATGTTCTTTGATTCCAGTGTAACATGGAACTTTTCCTATAACCTGTCTGAAAAGCCATTAGAGTGCTCCCAGGATTAATGGTCTTAGATAGAAATATATTGTAGGTTGAAAATAGCCACACTGAAAAAAATAATCTTTCCTAAAACTTGGCAAGATATTTTGCCAAGTAAGCATGCATTAACAGTTATGATTGGTCAAAATGTTTTCTTCTCTGTAAGAGAGTTGATCTTCTCCATAATAATGAACAATACTGTGCATCCTGTGTTACTATTAGGCAAGCACAGCCACATCCAGAAAGTAGAGACATGTGATTGATGCAAGACAGGAAACATAGCAAGCTTCAAAGGATGCAAGTCCAGAGAACTAGCAACACAAAGGACACCAAAGACATCTCAAATATATTAAGCATACAGAAACACATTATCATGTGATAATTCTAAAATAGGAGTATTTCAACATAGATAGCATTACGTCTGTCTTGGTGACAAGGTTATTAAAATGGTAATGTTGTGTCCTGAACTAAGTTGCCGTTGGTTCTGCCATCTTATTTTTTTTACTTTTCCCTAAGAAAGAAAAAGACAATGAGTTTTGACGCAGTAAATTTCTGTTCATTTCTAAGCAATGAACAGTTGGCTGGAAAGGGTGAGAATTTTTGCAGCAACTGAACAGAGTCTGTGTATTCTTGTGGTGCATTGATTTACTGTAGGGAATATAAGCTGCAGCCGTTTTGAGTTTATATTTGTAAACTGGATTAAGAGCAATGATTCATGATACCTGTTGGATTTTGCAGTGGCATCTGAACCTTCAGCTCTGAGGCTAAATATGGGAGTTGGTGCAGGTTTATGTAGCCAATGGCTAAACTCATCTGAAGCTTATAATCAGAACAGATGATCTATAACAATCATATGATGTGGTATTTCTGGTGCTGGTGAATTCACTAGTTAGTGTCACTGTGGCAATTGCCACCCTCGGTGGTGCTGTTTCTAATGATTTCATTTCCCTCCATGCTCTTTCCCTGATTTTTTTTCAGAGCTAAAGGTCTGACTTAGAATTCTTACAGCCATTAAGGCAAAGATCTTCCTTCTTCAGCTGGGACTACTGTTATGTAAAGTGATACAATTGAATTTGTCATATTTTATCACACCTTTTGAATAATGCTTGAAAGTGAACTGCTTTTGGTGAAGAAAGCCAAAATCAGTAGTTTGTGAACAAATTTCTTCACCAAGGTAAATATAGTTATTGACTGTAATTGTTTTTGGCTTTGTACCTTTGATTCCTTCCACAACTCCTCAAAACTCAACTCAGTTATTCAGTACTTGAATCTTAATCAGCAAATCCCTCCGACTTCATTCAAATGATCTCAGAATTTCACAGTATTGGAAGATTGTTTTTGACCTTTCTGTACTAAACAGCAGTATTCACCTTAGTAAATGGCTCACATAAGGCTTACAGGGAAAGGCAAACATATTCCTCCTTATCCCTCCACAATACCTCAAACAGTGTTTTATTATACATTACAAGGGTAATGTTCAAAGCAGATCCTAGAGAGGTTGTACTTGGGCTTTTATATTACTACAGGAGATATAGGAGAGCCTTCAAACACATCTAAGAGCAAGAACTGTGACACGCTTGTGCTTCCCTTTTATTACGGAACAGGGTTACCAGCACTAGGGGAGGTGTTTCATTGTGTGCTCCCCTTCTCTGAGCAGGAGCTACCTGTGTGCTAGCTCTGCAAATGTCTCACACTGTCTTTCTCATGCTGCACTCTGTTACTCATTTGAGTTTCTGTATTTATTCCTCACAGCCAGGAGCTTTGTTACTTTATCAAGAGGCACTGTGTGACCCATGCAGACCAGGCTTGCCCTTGCAATTAAGTGCTCTTGAAAAGTCATGGTCTGCAGAAGCAGCTGAAACACCTGAGTGTGATTGAATCTTTGCCCTGCGCAGTAGTTCTGGAATCTGCAACAAGAACTACACAGTACTCACTGCTATTTCAAGCAGGATGTGGTTCTCTTCCTAAATATTTCCAGGTAGAAATCATGCCTTCTTACCAGTTCCCTCCCCAGTTTTGTATTTCAGTAATACACCATCCTCTAGCGTATGAATAGGCTACAGCTTTAAGGACCTCAGTGTTTTATTACAAGCTCTGAGCAGTGGGCTCTGCCAGAAAGCCATTTTGTAATTAAAAATCTCATTCTGTGAAGGATCTTGAATGTATTTTTCTCCTGTACAGAATTAATCTTCAAATCAGCTGGAGAGAGATAAATCTTTAAAAGATATGTAGCTTATTTTGAATCTGTGGAAACTGAATGTTTTTTGTTTCCTAGTATATTCCTTATGACTGCTTATAAGAGAAAGGGAAAAACAGAAACAAAGATTTATTAGGAGCTGTTTAAATACATTCTCATTTCATCTTAAACAACAACAAGAAACAGCCTCGCACGCAGAAAAATGCTTTGACCAAATCTGTTCTTTTACCCAAAGTGCTTATTTTGATTTTTGATTGAAGTATTTTCTCCTAAGAAATAGTTAAAATCACTTCTTTGCTATCACGTTGTGGACTTTGATATCAAAGATGTAGGTTTAGATCCTCACTTCTCACAGTCTGAAACATAACCCGTACCTAATACGTTATGTTCACTATCTATTCTGATGCATGCCTTCAAGTGATGAGTTTGTACTTCCTCAATGCATCCGATGTTCAGAGTGGCATAGAAAATATGGCCATGATGTACACTGCTTTAATACCTACATTGCAACATTGCCATTACAGTCATCTACTATTATTTTTATATTAAATGGCTTCTGTTCTCATATTCTTCATTGATATGTGTTGGAAAAATAACTGTGGGCAGGAAGAAACTTAATGGAAACATTTTCAATGAAGTATACAAAAATATCTAGACATATCTAGATCTGCTTGGTAACAATAAAATTAACACATATCTTGAATATGCATGAGAGATGATTTAATTATGAGACAGATTGGTTCCTTTTCAGTTAACTTTGTGGGAAAATAATTCAAAATTTTTCCAAACTCTTTCCCTAATTCATCTCTTTCCTGTTTTCTTTCTGTTACACAAACCAATTTGCTTTGGAAGTTCTATTTTTTTTTTCTTGGCATACTTTTATTTGTATACCTGAATGAGATCAATCTTCACTGTATCATCAGCCTTTCACTCCTCCATTCTAATAATATAGGGAAAATGCCATCACATGATCTGTTTCTAAGGTGAACATACAACACAAGTCATTGGACAAATTGTGAAGCCAGTTAACACTGACAGAGCTGTGTTGCTGCAGAGTTGTCATCCTGGAGCATTTGTTTGAATGTTTTGAGGCAAAGGAAAGCAGTTCTTAATGTTCATCTGAGGTATTTGGTTTGGTTCTGGTTTCTCTGTTTACTTTTTACATGGGAGAGCTGGGCAGGTTTTGGAAGGTTTATGCTTACACTGCTATCTTTTCTTTGGTACTGCATGCTACAGTGAATGAGAGAGTGGATATTGCTGACTGCTAGTGATTCTAGTGACACACTCTGTCTTACTTAACTACCAATTATTGCATTAAAAAGTGCATCAACATTTTTTCTGTCAGGCTCCAATCTTTGCCCTCCTTGGTTTCAACTTGTAGTGCTATTAATTGGCATCTTACCTTAGTCAGCAGTAGCTAAGAATAGAAAAACTTCAGCAAACAGAACAAATGATATGGAGACAGAAAATAACATGGCAGTTATAAAGGTAATTATTAAGAATCCAGCTACTTTTGGCAGGAAAGTAAATAGAATCTAAGTACAAGAGGATACTACCATAAGGTGAAGATTGTGAGCATGTGTTCATTTCTGCTCAGAATAGTCATGACCCACTAATTTACTTTTGTCTGCTACTATCAGGAGCTGTCACTGTTGTATGTCTAGCCTGGAAGTTTGACTTTGCCCTTCTTCCCATATCTGAGCTCTAACTCAGTTACCAATTAGTTATCGCTAGAGATATGCAGGAAAGATCAAAGCGCCAGCCAGTAATCTGAGACAGATGACATGTTCACATGTTATTGATTCTTTCCTCCTTGGTGCTATGCAAGTAAGAATAGCAAAAGAAGCTCTTCTAATTCCAATGATTTCATCTTGCACTGACTTGTAAAGGAAAAATAATATGAGAGAAAGATGGTGTCCTTGTACTGCCAAGCCTATCTAAATTAGACTTTGGCTGGTTAAACAAGAAGATAATTAGTTTTTTCTTCAGATCCTTGAACTTATTGTATGAATTGATTTAGAAGCTGGTTTTGGTTAATGAAGAATTCAGTGCCAGAAAAACCATGCCAGAAGCCAACTATGTCCTTCAGTTTTTCACAGGTCCTGGTTTCCAATTTAAGCTGGTGGGACTGAAATTTCACAGGCCTGGTAACCTGTAGAGAAATCACATTGCTATTAGTGTTTAATCCTGGAAGTTTGAGGATAAGAAGGCAAATCCCATAAGACAGGGAAAGGGCAAGTACAGTTCATTCCTTAAAGACAGAGCAGGTAGGGAATTATGAATAATTAATTCCATGCAATTTTTATCACTAGATGAATTAAGAAAGAAATGATTATGGCAGCAATGCGTAAGAATGTAAACATAAGAGCAGACTTAGCTTACAGTGTGCAAATGAATAACAGCTACCTGCATTTGTGAAGAGCAAGTCGTGTCTTCCAGTCTCATTCATTTTCCGGTCTATGTGTTTTCTTGGGCACGACCTCTTCTACCACAGCAAAGAAGTCAGAAGAGCTGAGATTTGGCATAAGTGGAGACATGTTTGAGGCTGAGTTGAAATCATTGTAGCAACAGAATGCCTTGGAAAGAGAGGTGAGCTCTTGAGGGGTAGAAGAAAATACGAAATGCTCAGAGGAGGCTGGAAAATAGGAACTTGTGAGACTGTGAAATGAGAAGTCTGGGGCTCTACCTGAGGTTGGAACTATGGAAGCAGCCCAGTTTCAGAAACATGCGACATTGTAGAATCCAAAATATTGTGTTCTCCACTGCTATCCTTTACTAGCATACCAGTACTCTAGCCTGAGACTAAAACATTTCCTAATTCCTTTGCTGTGTGATCTTTTTGTTTTGCAAAGTCTTAGCAGGATGATGAAGCTGTAGCAACCTCCAGTAAGACAGTCTCAAATGTTCTCATATGATATTTCTCAGATTCTCGAGGGAGACGTACTGTTTTGTGGTGGTTTTTTTTTTACCGTTTTCATTATATAGTTTTTATATGTTTTAACCGTAATGAAAAAATTGTGAATTATTTTTCCACTGGAAGATGTTTTCCTCAAAAAGAAGCATGCGATCATTTGTATTTGAAATTGTTTCCTGTCTTGTGAAATAATGCTTTTTTTCTTTTTTTTCTTTTTTGTGTGCAAGAACTTATAGAAGAGATTAAAAATAATTGATGTGGCTTCTTGTTCAAGAATTATCTTTTACAGTCTCTCAGAGACATTACTGAAGTGGTAAGAAAGTTTATGTTCACAGAAATCAGTATGTGAGCACAATATTCCACGTGGGGCTGCCCATTTTCAGGGAATGAGTCACTAGAAGCGGACATAAATTCTACAGCCTCCAGAAGTAAGATATCTGCCTTTGAGCTTTCTCCTAACAGAGTCTAGGTACTTCTTTGGCAGTGTAAAGCTGAGCCAAGAAATTGTGTGCGTAACAGAGCTGAGAGAGTGGCGTTGGACAGATGCTGGCTGCAATGTCTCTTAAATTTCATTCACTTCAGAATTCCTGAAGAATTCAATGTTGTCAGTCCTAGTTAACTGCTGTCAGATCAGCTTTTCCCAAACATCATGCCCCATGTACCTTCTATATAAACATACAAATTATTCTTAATGATTCTTACGTTCAGCCATTCCAAAAGGGCAACAAAACTGGTGAGGGGCCTGGAGCACAAGTCTTATGAGGAGCGGCTGAGGGAGCTGGGATTGTTCAGTCTGGAGAAGAGGAGGCTCAGAGGAGACCTTATTGCACTCTACCACTTCCTGAAGGGGGGTTGTGGTGAGGAGGGGGTAGGTCTCTTCTCCCTGATAAGTAATGACAGGACGAGAGGGAATGGCCACAAGTTGCGCCAGGGAAGATTTAGATTAGACCTCAGGAAGCATTTCTTTTCTGAAAGAGTGGTCAGGCACTGGAATGGCCTGCCTAGGGAGGTGGTTGAGGCACCATCCCTAGCGCTGTTCAAGAAGCGTTTAGATGAGGTGCTAAAGGACTTAATTTAGTAGTTGGGTAGAGATAGTGATAGGAGGATGGTTGGACTAGATGATCTTATAGGTCCTTTCCAACCTTATGAACTTATGAACTTATGAACTTATAGTGCTCTCATTTCTTTTTCTCTATGCTGGTGTTCACCACTTTCATTCTTTCTGTTCCTTTTCATATCCTATGGAACAGATGAAGAAAGAGTCTTTTTTTATTTTTTTCAAGTTCTAATGGTTTGATTTCTAAGAAAGATATGTTTTAGAGAAATAACTTTGTTCTCTTTCTATCATCTCTGTGGTGATACTATGATCAACCAACAAGTCCTCTGTTTCCTTGGAAGAATATTGGTGCATGTAGATGCTTCAAATAGCAGTTGAATTTCTTATTTCTGAGGTTCTCCTTGTAAGCTCTCATGCAGTGAGTCTGATGGATGTACTGTAAATAAACATCCATCTACTGCCAAGTAGTGCGGGAGAAGTTTGTTACTCCAAGATCTATGTTACAATGTAAGTAGCCCAGGCAACTCTTTTAGGAGGTCCCTTTGGATGCACAAGGGAGCCAAGCATTACTTGGTTATTTGCTTAAAGTATGTTAGAACCATCAAGACAAATCTTAAATATGTAACAGAAATGAGAGATGAGGAAGGATCCATTGAGGTAGAAAAGCCTGTCCTATCTTGGCATTTTAGGTGCCAGCTCTTTTCTGCAGCCAGACAGTATGTTCAAGGGCTGTCATGTGTTAGTACAATTAATATCTTAAGACATGAATCCACCTTCTTTCTGTCTTATCTATATCTTACTGTCTTCTTCCTCTTTTATGTGTTATTTACTCTAAGACGACTTATTATCCAAGAAATTGAGCCTGATGTCATAGCATTATTCTCTTTTGGAATTTTTTCATTTCTTCATCATCTTTGTATACACAAAGATGCAATCTGGCTTTTGGTCACACAGGTAAAGTTCAGTATGCAAGGAGACAGGTTTTTATGGTGTAGATTTTTATAAAATCTAATATACGAAGTGTTTCATTCTAGAATAGATTATTTGCTGACATGGAAGAGAGTGCTTCTTTGCTACAGGAGCTAAGAAAATTCTATTAAGTCAGATAAAGGGCTTCTGAATTTTTACCTCTGCTGAGTAAAATCCGGTTTCCTTTGAATTCACCTCTTATAAAAGATTACAGTGTGCTCGGTTGCTCTGTTGATATGAAAGGGGAAGGAAGGTAAATAAACCTCTCAATCATTATTGTGCTCAAATATCCACGCAGTGCATACAAACTCAGTTACAGTTTTTCCAGAACAATTTACCTAATCTTGTCATGAAACTATCACTGTCATAAAAGAGCTCCTAGTCGAGACCAGGAAGAAAAGGAAAGTATCTCTTTCAGAAATGGAAATGGAGGCTTTTGCTTTTGAAAACAGAACTATTCAGAAAATTTGGCAGTTTTCCTCTGCCTCATCTCTAATCTAACTAGTTTCTCTTGATAGCAATGCCAAGACAATAAGAGTGTCTTATAAAAATAAATTAAAAAAGCAGTCAGAGGTTAAGAAAATAGGTAAATAATATAAGAAAAAGTCATTTAGGGCTTGATGTTTGGGAATATAAAGCTATTCCCTTTTTTATTGCAAAAGTAAATATTCAAATGCATGACTTTTTTCTGCCTCCATTGAAGATGCAAAGGGTAAAAGGTGAGTACTCAGAAATTCTCTGAGGTACCTGTTAAAATTTAAGCTACTTATCCAGTGTCTTTCTTTGCTGTTTGAGAGCCTTGTTGACCATGACTAATTTGTACCTAAGTTCTGTTGAAATGCCTCAGGATCCTTGAAAGGGCTCCATCTAATAATGTAGTGCAAATACAATCCTTTTGTTTAATCTCAGTGTATATTTAACCTTGTTTCAACTGTGAAATAACATGTTGTTGGAGTGATACAGCACAAGCAAGTAATTCAAACATGATGCAAGTTTGACATAGCAAGTTCTTACATCTTCAGTAGTAAAAACTGCATCTTTGATTAAGAAAAGTCTAATTATTAATCTTAACCTTCTTATTTTAAATTACCTTTGATTACTGGCATTTTATCAATAGATTGAATGATGAGAAATAAACAAAGATAAAAACCTTATAACACGCAATTAAGTGATAGCTGATGGATTAAAACGTGGATCTGTTCATGAATCACATTTATGGGTAGACAGGCAGTTGAGAATCGTTAATTCTGAATTTTAATTTTCAACAGCTAAACAAAGACAGCTCGATTATAACAGGGCACTAAGCTACTCTTTTCTCAGCACAGTCTTATTCATCAGACTTTTAGACTTTTTCATTCATCGTCACTGTATCTGAGAATTGTAGAACCATGGGAGACAGGACTGGAGAATAATCAGTTTAATTATCTTTTCTGAGCATGTAGAAATGCTTTCTCTGAACTAAATCTTTAGAAATTTCTTCAATACACTATTCTTGCATCTCAGATTTTATTTTATTAAAGAGTAGTACTCCATAAGTGGCAGGTACTAGTTTGTTTCAGCTCATGTTCTAATGCCTTATTCTTACTTGTTTTTTTGAACTATGGCTGTGAAAGAAAGGTTGGATAAATTATTAAATATTCTTGATGGATGCAGATGAACTTGTACATGACCTGATATATTCTCTGAAGATTTAGGAGAATATTAAATTTTATTCCTTTACATATTATCATTGAAGATATAAGTTAAAGAAAAGCTGTTTAGAAATCCACTTACTTTGGATACTAACACAAGTTCAGTTTTGAGTGGGATTGACTTGATTATTTTTTGGGTCTGTCTGTTCTTCGTTTCACATTGAATGTCAAGAGGAAACAGAGGAGTGGGTAAGGCAATCTTATTTGTTGTGTTCTCTTGGCAGCCTTTGTAGCTTCACAGAAACTTAAATTTCCTGATTAGTCATAAATGAATACTTACAATTTTTTTCTTTGTATTGTTTTCTCAGGAAAAAAAAAAAAGAAAAGAAAAAAAAGCATTTGGAAAAAATTAATGGAGGAAAAAAATTGAAGTAGCAGTAAAATGTTCTACTGCATAAGGATTAAAAAAAAGTATGGAAAGAGAATTAAATTGTTCCATTTCAGTACTGATGATACTGAGAGCTTCAGTTTGATTTCCCTAAGTGATATTTAAAAAAATAAAATCAGATGTAGCAAAAAAACTATAGATTTGAAGAAACTGATGGTATTCAGTAAAACAAGCAAACAAAAGCAACAGAACCAAAAATCCCAGCATGCCTGGTATGACATTTAGATAAGCACATACACCCATCATGTTGCTACAGGGAATTCTAATGACTAAGAAACATGAGTTAAAAATTATTGTTGCAGAGAAAAGGTAAATCTTTCTTCAATAGAGTTAGATTTTTTGGGTAGATGATTACTTCATAACAGTGCTAGGTATGTGCCATCTTAAGCACCATGCTTATCAATACGCAGGCCTTGGCGGATCTGCTGGGTAGTTTGGCATCGCTTTCTATTGCTTTGAACAGTACAGATTCCTTAGATGGGTACATGAGACTTGAGAAATCTAATTTATCCCTTTCCTATTGTTCCATCTCTTCATGAACTTGCCCTGTCTGTGGAGCCTTCATCACTGCCTATAAACTCAAATGCCTCAAAAGAGTACTTTACTAGGGAGATGTCCATAGTGAGTCATTCCCCATCAGTGCAGCCACTAAATTGCTCTTTCTGGTCATCCTAGATTCACAAAAGTTCACCCCAGCCTGTGCTCTGAGAGGTCTCATACTTAGCCTGTCCAGGACTTAAACTTGTCTGGCTCTAAGTCTCTAGTTCACTTAGATTAAGGATGAGTACTCCATTTGACTCTGCTCTGCCACCCAGGAGAAGCAGAAGGCAAATATTTCCAGTTCCCACATATTTTTCAGGCCCAAGCAAATCTTCCATTAACTCTTCACTGGCTTCTGCTAGATCTAGACTCCACAGACATTAGAAAATAAGCCATGCTTCTTATCTTCTTTGTCCAAGTCAGCAACATATTCAGCTCAGTGTTCTGACTGGTCTTCATAGTGACTATTCAACATCAATCATATACTGAATAGCAATTTAAATAAACAAATGAAAGCAAAGAACAAAACAGCAACAGTGCTGAAAAAAAGAAAATACTCTCTCTACTACTTCTTTCCCTTTGGAGACCAGATTGATCAACTTCAGCTAGATAACTCTGATTGCTATCCAGCATAATCAGAAACATAAATTTACGTGATCACTTGGCAATGTTGCAGGCTTATTGTGTTCATACTAGGGACCAGCTGAGCATATGGCCATAAACCTCACTTGTTCAGCAGCAGGATGTTCCATATGTTCATCCAAATTTTGCATACCAGGCTAGATTTATTTTTTTACCCTGTTTCATTCAAAACTTTCAGTAAGGTCAGTATACAAAAATATTTTTTACTAATCAGAGCCTGGTGCATGCACTTCATCTGCCATCATCAAGTTCACCAATTTTTTTTCCTGTCTTCTTGCTATGTGTCAACAAATTGCAAAAAAAGAAGTTGCAAGTTCAGTGTGAATTTACCTTAAGCAAGCTTGGATTATATTATATTTTTATGACCCTTTCTTTAGAACAGAATATTTCATGCCTTTATATAATGTGATTCAATTTCATAACTTTAGTTATTTCAAAGATATTTAGGGCTAAAGAAGATGTAAAGACAAATATCTTTTCTCTTTTAGCACTCATTCACTGCAAGCAGAAGAAAAAGTTCTTGTAACTGATAGTCAGCGATCTCTGTGTAGCAAAGCTGCAAGATTCACACTTGAGAAACTGCTGTATATATCTCAAAAAACTCTTCCATGAGGGATATTTTTACCTTTGGATTTGTGAATTTGATGTAGGACTGGAACAGAAAGTCCAGCAGAACTCCACAGCATTGATGGTGTATGATTTTTAAGTAGTAAACATGTTAAAATGATGTGTTTGAACTATTTCCCCAGTGTGATTGTACTGAATGCTTAACAAGAAAAGAAGCAGCTGCAAACTGTTCACTAAAACTTATTTTGCACTCTCCCTTATTCTTTACTGAATTTCTAACAAAGCATTGCTTGGTTTGGTAACAGTAGAATCCCAAAGGCAGCTGCTTTTAAAAAGATATTAGTGCACCATGTGGCTGAATACTCTTGCCTTTACATCTGTACACAGTTTGCAATATAGGCAATTATTATCTTACATCTGTGCAAAAAACGAGGACAACAGCTGGCTTCATCTTCCATTTGAATTAATGTATATTTAATGCTTGAGGAAAGGAATGGATTGTTTTTCTTGAACTAAGCTGTTAGTATAATAAAATTACCTGAGCTGTAACAGTAGTATGGCTTGACTGTGCCACAGAGAGAACACATCAGTTGGTATCTAGCTTAAAAACAGTATAAACCAGACTTGGTTAATGTAGATCATGACAGTGTGGGTTTTAGTATGACCCAAGCCCAGTTTGAGTCCCCACATAACATGAACTATTCTAGCATCTTTAATATTGAACATATAATTTACTCTGAAGGGTCCAGCTCCTGCCTTCAGAACCATGAGAGAGAAATAGAATTGCTTATACATTAACATGCACTGATATGATTTTGTCTTCAGTTTGTTGTATGAAAACGTTCTATATTTGCACATTCTGGGTCCACTGTAACATAATTATGTTTCAGGAATCTTTTTGAAAATTACTCTTCATAATAAATAATTAATTAAAATAATAAATAAGTAATTGTAGGACTTATGCCTATGTTCTCCCCTCGGGTTTCTGTGGTTTCATTTTAATTAAGGCTAAGATTTCTATTTGAATAAATGAATGATAATAGGATTCATATGTATATATAAAGGCATATCAATACTTTCTGAATTGTTTTTACATGGAGAAAGTTTATTAAAAAGAATGGAGTGATTCTGATTGATTTTTGGTACTTGGCAAGCGTAATATGTGTTCTTTTAGAAATCTAATTTTCTAGATTAGTGAATCATATCCGATACTGCAAATGAGAAAATGTTTATTACTTGGACTGTATACCATGGAAAATAATCTGAATGACACAGATATTCTTCCTGGGTCAGCATTTTGGTAGTATTACTGCCTAATATACAGCAACCATACAATGCTTCTGTGTTCTGTTTGTATTTAGACAGAGTTTTGTTTTATTAGCAAAACAAAAGGATTACTAATACGATAAAGCAATGCCATCAAGGTGTAAGTTTTATCAGACACATCTTCAAGAATCTGCACTTGTTTATTCACAAAACTGGTTGTAAGAAATAGTAGATGAACTCGTAAAAGCGGTAACAGAATCAGAGAATCAGAAAATGAAGATCTCTTCATTACTTTCTCAATAATCCTGCAGTGTGTTGCTTTTAGTACATCTGTCTTACCTGTGTTTTAAAGAATGAGTTCTTTTTTTCAGATCAGCTATGTTTTTAATATCATAAGTCTTAAAGGCTTAGAAGCTGTTGAGTTTTTTAGTGTTCGAATATGTTGAATATCAGAAGCAAGCTGACTTTGAGTTAATTAACCTAGGATAAGTTAGCCAATAGAGAGCTCAACACTTCTGCAAGTAGATTCATTGAGTCTAATTTAGATATTCTGAGCTGCTACACAGCTATTTTCTGAGAAAGCCTTTAGGAAAGGCTGAAGAACCGCTCTTACAAGTAATTCTGTTTAATATCTCCAGAATGAACAGGAAGATTGAACAACGAAATCATTGGATCTCATTTGAGAACATGACTTTTCAGCTTTATCTCCATACTAAGGCAATGTTTTCCTGAGCTATAAGCTCATTTTTTAGCTATTGTTGCAGTTACTTCTACTTGTTTCCTATTGCACCATGCACAATGTGCACACAAGTGAAATACAAAGGTGCTGGTTAGTACATCCTTCCTGCTAATGAGCTGAAATGTAGGGCTATGGTTGAGTTGTTATCTGGTTGTGTTTTCTTTTCAGTATGTGAGATCATTAGGTCTTGGCCATTAGACATATCCGAAGAAATGATTTGGAGTGCTCTAGCCCTCCCTCTCTCAAGCACTGTTTGCCACTGGAAGTCTCATCCAGTTACTGGTTGGGATCTGTCTGCCACCACTAATCACCAAAGACTTGACCTTATGCTTAAGTTTATACATTTTCTCGAGTACTTAGAAAAGTTGAGCTGCAAATATGGTGTAGTACTTTTATGAATTAGGGCTGAAAGCAGTTGTGTTGTTCTGCCTCATTCATTAGGACCAATAACATTCACTTTTTTGATATGTGAAGAATATTTAAAAGGTTTTTTTGTTTTTCATTTTGGATTATTACTCTAGCCTTCTCTCATAAACTGAAAATCCTTCATTAATGCAACTGAATAACTTTGTAATAGCTACCCTTCTGTGATTACTCAATATAATTTAAATTTATCTTTTTATTTGTATTATCAACCAGAAGCTCTTATTATAAAAATTTGACATCTATCAAATGTTTAACATATTAACATATTAACGATTAAGGATCTTCATTAGAATGATTCATACATACGAATCAAATAGATCTAAATGAGTTTACATTTTGAAATGATCGGGTGAACAATTTTCCTCTTTTAATAGGGCTGTTAAAGCACACATGCTAGAACAAAATTCATATAGGACATATGTAGGATCAAAGGAAAATAGAACTGGACAGTATTTCAAGAGATCAGTTTCTCAATTCCTTTGCTACAGATCATCTTCATCTAATCAGTCCTGGCAGATGTCTGCCTTCAATTAACCTTCAATTTTGTCATTTTCTTCTGACATCTTTCCAGTAGCTCCATGTTTTTAAGATGTTGTTCTTGAAGCTGAACAGATTCCTAGAGCTACAGCTCTTTCCACTAAGTGGAGTAGAATTATTTCACACATCCTGCAGCAATAGTCCTATTTAGCTATCTTGAAATAAACTTAGGAAAATATGCTTTGCTCAAAATATCCTTTGGTTTCATAGTACTAAATCCAATAAAGAGTATGGAGACAAATGGCTTTGAGGGTTGTGGGATTGTTTACAGTCCTAAACTGATGACATATATATATTTTTTATACTATGCAGATGTGAGCATACATTCTTTTGTATGACTGATAGCTCAATCTTCTGTGCCTAACTTGAGATGACACCTGAATTTAATTGGTAGTGGTGGCTATGTGTTCTTTCAAATGAGGAATGTGTTTCTGCCAGGTTTTTTGCTTCCTGTTTGTTTGGTTTTTTTTAATTTCCACTCTTTTTGGCTGTTTCTTTGGAGAAAGAGAAAAGCTGGTGCTTACGAAATTACCTGTAACAATATAGCTTCAAAAGAAGAAAAAAGAAAAAGGACTAAACTGTTCCTAGGCTATGCAGAGAGATTAAAAAAAAAAGTTTTTAAAAAATTGATCTAAATGACCAGTTTTCTAAATGATAAAATTTCTGTGCTCCCATTGATTCTTGTATCCTCATTGTCTGTGAGATGGCTGATGTAGCAGAAGAATTGGATGCAGAGCCTTTCTTAGAGGGAAAAATGCATATCTTTTTGCAGTAAACCTGTGGGGATTATGGCCTTAACTTCTCTTATGCTCAGACAAGCAGTTTTCCTCCTTTGTTACTGTGTGATATGGGAATGAAACAATGACTGCAATGAAGAGTTGAATGAGAAGGGCTAAAACAGATTAATTTGTGAAGTAGATTCCAAAATGAAAGCATAAATGGAAGAGAGAAAGTCAAAGATAACAAATGGAGATCAGAAATAAAATATTGTCACTTTTGTAACAATAAGAGGCAAACCACTGAAAGGAAGTCAATTTGCAGTCTCTTGACATTTTCACGCATCTAAGCATCTTTCCAGAAGTGCCTTGATTGAGTGAATTGCATGAATCAAGCTCTTGACTGAATGATTTGTGTGACTTGTGCAATGAAGCCAGCCAGCTGCAGGTGAGGTAAGTAGCTGACCAGGTAGACCAATGTCAGTGAGCAAACAGCCATCCCTGGCCACTGGCTGTCTTTTTCAGCAGCTTCAAAGGTGAAACAGTCTGATAACGCAGTCTAACAAAGCACTTCCACCGGTCAGCATCAGGGTTCATTGTGTGATATAAGAGAATTTGCAAACTCAGAACAATCCCGATGGGTGCTTACTGTTCCTGAGTTCTCTCCCTGTCTCAGTCCCCATTCTCTGTGTATGTGCTGGGCCTCTCACACTGCCAGCTACATCCTGGGCCACTTCAATCAGCAGGTGCCTCCAAAGTGGCCCTGTCCATGTAGCAGTCCTCGTAATGTCCAGGCTTATGTCACATCGTAGGTCAATAGAAGAAGCAATTAAAAGCTTTTCATATTCATGAAGTTCTTTTAACTTTTCTTCTTTATTACCCCACCTGCCAGTTCCAACTACAGTTGCTGTCCATGGGCTAACTTTTAACATCAGCTTTAATTGCCTCATCTTTTTTTCTTCTTTCTGTAAAATGCATTTGCCAAAACATATTTTATTCTTTATTTTCTATATGTATGTGAGGTCTGTTCTGGTCACTTAGAAATATTGAATTACTAATTGGTATTTGAATGTACCATGTGGAGTTAATATTAAACTTTTAGTATCCTAACAGGAATATGTGGATTAAAATGTTGAAAGCATTACAGAGATGTATAATTTTAATCAACTTCTGATCATTATCATCACATTAGCATCATTGAACATGATGGCTCTTTGCTTTAGATGATGGACTGTATCCCAATTTTGCAGTCTGCAGAAAGGTAATAGCTTTTTATTGGGCTTGATTTTTATTTTGTTGTGAATAAGAAAGCTCTGAAGTGTTAAACAGCATGATTTCATGGAAAGGAGTCCCCTCTTCCCTGGCTGAGGGTCAAATTCTGGTCTGTATCATGTCAGTTGAAGTATACTTGTCTTCTTGTCTTTTTTTTTTAAATGCACCTCTCAGCAACCATTAAGAAATGTTTATTTAATGAGCTTATACATATGCATAATTCCAGTCAGACAGGCATGATGTCCATAACTTTTTCATTGCTTCTTGAGTTTAACATCAATAGATTGTACGTACTGTTTTCTAAGCTACCTATCTTCACTGCTCTTCACTCTGTTCAATTCATACAAGTAAATGACCAACATAGAGTCTAGGAAATGAAGCTGTGCTAATCTTGTAACAGCCAAACCTGGTCATCTGAGACTCAGACCTCTGTCTGAGTTCAAGGAAGAGGGTTAGGGCTGCACTTGGCAAAACTGATGGTATGTCTTGCCCACAGCTTGTCCCACCCAGAGTCTCTAGGTGGATACCTAGCCCAGGTCAAACACCTATGTTATTTTCCCTTATAGTTTCCTCAGAGCTATTTATTTTCAAGTGAGGGACTTCCCTAGCTGGACATGATTTCTGTGAATGTAATAAGTCACTGTTTCTTCTTCTATTAGTTAATCCAAAGACTCTTAAAAATCAGGTTTTCAGCACCTACAGAATCCTTTCATGAGGATTGCCACAGGTCTCTTGTAATGTAGTAGATACAGAGCAGGAGAAAATATCATGCTGGCTTTCCTAAATTATGCTGATTCCCCAGGGTGTTATGACTGTGTAGACAAGAGACTATCCCACCCCAAGAGCACTAGGAGGAGATTAGAGAACAAGAAGGATGCATATCAGAAGTGGACTCTTTAATTCATAATTATGTATAGGAAGAGTGTGCGGAAAGGCTGCAAATAGTGCTTTTTTTCCTATATTGCTTACAGTTCTCAAATGAGACATTTGATAAAATTACTGTTACTAGACCGTGGAATTTGCTGGAATTAGCAAAGAGGATTAAAAATCTATCTGAAGTTATCAGATGATAACAACTTTGGCAGGAATATTAAGCCTTTAATTCCAGGACTTAAACTAATCTCCTGCCTATTCCAATTCATACCTTCCCCTGATGTGATGAAGAGGATATTTAATATCATTGAGGTTCTCACAACTTCTTCAGAAACACCTGTATCACTGTTGGCTCCGATTAACAGGCTTTATAGTTTTAAGTTATTTATTTTGCACTGGCACAAGCTGCCCAAGAAGGTGGTGGGGTCACCGTCTCTGGAGAACTGTAGAGATGTGGCACTGAGGGATGTGGTTAATGGGCATGGGGAGGATGGGATGACAGTAGGACTAGGTGATTGTGGAGGTCTTTTCCAGTCTTAATGAATCTCTGATTCTATGCTGCATTTTAAATATTTTTAAAATACTGCAAATGAGTTTTCATATATATGCATATAAAATGTTGGCAAAAAAGCGTATGAATTGAAAATGCCAAAACTTTCCCAGCTACTTTGTATTCATTGCCAGCACTGCAGAAGTTACTTCTCCATTAACTCTCAAATCAGAAACATGTTTTGTGGTTAATCAAAATCAACATAAAGAATCCACCTTTTTATGTCAGTGTATATAACCTGTGCTGCAGTATTACATCCTGAAAAACCTATTTAAAGACTACGAGTGTACTATTGCTATCAGTACCTTCCTGCAGTTTTGAAAATTAAATCTGTGGCTACATTAACAAAAATATTTTCCAAACCAACAGTAGAGGAAAAACCACCTGAACACTGTGATCTTGGATTTCCTAATTTTGCTATTCTATCGAATGTTAAGTGCATGCGACAAAGCACATCCTGATGCATCCCTAATGATACTGAGTAGCACTGATAACAGTCCCACCTGGATTAGCCATGGGATGCTGCAGCTGGCAGACCAGGGGCTGAAAAAGAATCTCGTTTGCCAAATAGGGGTTGTAAACTAAATTCTCCTCCACTGAACTCCTGTTAACCCTGGTCACAGATATACAACAGGCACAGTGTTTGAGATCAAGAATGCTTTTCGTTCTATCAGTTAAGTTGTTTTCCAGCAACTTCAACTGTCCACCTATGTATGGTTGTTGTTTTGCTTGCAAGCAATATCTTCCTATTTTGTCCCCTAATGAATTATTTCATGGTATGGATGAGCAAATCTGCTACATTTTTTTTTGCAAATGCCTCACCCTCTTTCTATTTGTATATATAAAGCATAGGTTTTTTTATCTGTATTTTAGCTACTTTGTGAAGAGTGAATGGAGGGAAATTACAAGGAAGATAAGTTTAGCATAATTTATTTTTTTGGCTTAATTTTGGAAAGTTATAAAGGCTTTGCACTGTGAAGCACAGAAGTGTTAATTTCTTTGCACTGATGGAGCTGCATCTTATTTACAAAGATGTAAAGGAAAAAGCGAGTTAGCACTGGTTTCTACTGTAATAATGAAAAATGAAGCCATGTCCTGCTGTGATGTAAATCAGCCTAAGTACAGATTTAGACCAATATGCAGCATCTGCAGAGCTATCTGAAAAGTATTTTTCCCCTGTGCCTTTTAAACAAACAATTATTCTAAGACTTGAAGTTTCACTAAAAAGGTGCATTTATCTTCGTTTTTTACTGTATCTAATAGCCTATTCCTCTTAATCATATTACAGGAAGGCATACGATGTTGAACCATAACATTAATCACAGCTAGGGATACAGTCTGCTAGTACAGAAGCTTTATTGCTCAGTCTAAGCTGGCAAGTAATGCAGATAATTTTGTCAACTTGGAAATATTCTTATTTGATCAATTAAAAGCTTACTGGCCATACAGCATCGTGATAAGTATTGCTAAAAGACTAATTTTATGGGAGTCATTTTTACTTAAAAGAGTATGTTCAATTTTTTAAAAGAAAGGCATTTAGTGTCTCTAGAACAAGGTTAATAGTCACACTGAAGCTACCAATATACACAAAAATGTCTGTTTGCAGAGAGCATCTGTTTAACTGACGGAAATCTGCTCATTGTCTCTCCTTCATTTCAGAGCAAGCAGAAGAGAGAATGAGATTTCCTGAATCACTGATTCAATTAAAAGCTTCAGGAGCCCTAAAAGGTGCTTTCTCTCTCCTCTGTTTCTTCCTTTTGTTTCCTGTGACATGATTCAGAGGAGAGGCTCTATCTTAAAAACAGTTTTTAATATCAGGGGCCAGAAAACTACCATGTAGCTCTTCAGCATTTTGCTCATTCTCCGTATTGTGCATTAGGCACACAGAGATGAAGCATGAGTGTGTGTTAATAAATCCCAGTGCAGGATATACAAATTTGTGCACATGAACCAGAACTACGATTACTCAGTGAGTGATGCATGCAAATCACCAAGATAGAAAAGCGGTGATTTTAGCTCACCTAGAAAATGGATCTGGGCTATTGACAAGGATTAAGTATAGATTTCAATATAAATTCTGACTACCAGCTTCAGGAGTGTTCAAATATAGTGGTTTAGAGTGGGATAATTTGAAAACCAAAGTAAAAAGTCATATGTAGTGAGCAAAACTAATTTCTCTGTCATTTTTTAGTATTAATCCCAGAAAATGAAGGTCCTGCCACTGATAGTTTAGAAACTGAAAAGAGCTCTTGGATTTTTCAGTGTAAGTCTATTCTGCTAGTGAAGTAGAAATAATAAAAAAATCAAAGCATATAGGTGATACCAAAATGAGTCCATTATCTTCACCCTTTTAATGGGACATAATGAGCAGGTCGTACTGTGAATGTAGAAAGCTAGATGTTGTTGGCACCAATTTTAGTTCAGTGGTTTTCATCAAATGCTAAAATCACTTTCTAAAATATGATATTCGGGGAACATAATAAATGCCGTATGTGAAACAATTTTCTGTTATCACGTCATGTGCTTTGAGGCAATCCTGTTGCCTTTTGCATTCGTCCATTATGAACAGAGTCCCTGTGCCCATTAGCCTCCAGATTTCTATAGGATAATCACAGAAAGGATATTTCCATTTCATCAAGTAATTGTGGTATTCCAGTCATCTAAATCAACTATTTAAGCACCTCTCTTACAGTGGTGCTGGATAACGTACCTACTGTGATGCATCCATGTGCTATCCAGTAGTTAGACCCCCAGTCCTGGTAACTATGAGCACGTGGCTGAGTGTTTTGTTGGATATGGGCCACAAGAGAAAAAATGGTGTTTTGTTTCTCCCTTTGGTGAGGATCATATGTAATAGTTGATCAGTGATTTTCAAAAATTCATAGCTTAGTGCCGGATGAGAAAGCAGTGTCTATTCATAAAAATCTGTTGTTTGTATACTGCCACAAGTAGAGAGTGGAGAAAGTAATGAACAATATTATACAAGAAAGTAAGTAAATGAAGCCTAAAGATGGAATTGTTGATAAAATTCAGGCTGTGTTTGTATTTCTTGTTACACAAAAAATCTGCCAAGTAGATTCAGTGTTTGATTAGTGTGTGTGAAGTGGTATGTGGTCTGAAGTTGTGAATGCAGCCTAACTTCTGATTGTGCTGAAAAAAGATTTGACAATGGGGGCTGTGGGAACGAAGAGATTAATTTCTATCTGGTGTTACACCTGTGCAGACCTGCAGCTCTATTGACGTAACAGGTTTGTGGAGCTATAATCAGGCTTTGAGGCTTGAAAATACAATGAATCCATGTTTCAGGAGGTAGACCAGATGTATTTTTCAAGGACCGGAGACCAGGAACTCATTTTCACAGAACAGAGATACGTTTGTGCTACAGACTAGCAGGTAATGGTTAGCAGTGAGTTTCTGTGCATGGACAAAGGAATCTGTGTAATACAGCTGAGAAAAGCCTTTTGTTCAGGTACTAAATTTGCCCGCAGAGGAGGAGAGAGGTAGGTTGCATCACTTTTGGAAAATTTTAGAAGTTTACAAGTTAGGTAAGACAGAAAACCACTGGCTCAAACTCAACCCAAGCTGGTTTAGGAACCTGAGGCAATCTTCCCATGACAATGCAGAGCTTTTCTTTATTGTGCATCAGGAAAGAAATAGTCATTGAGGGAACTAGATTAACTGAAAGTCACTTAGGAGGAGAAAGGAGTCAACTTGAAATACTAAAGAACCCAAGGCAGAACTATGGGTGAATTTGTGCTTCCTAGTGGTAGACAAATTGAATCTTCAACATGTAAAAATTGTTATAGTTTCTTTGACTTTAGTGAAGCAAGGATAATTACCATGTGTGAAGTATATTCATCATTTTTAGAGCAAAGCTGTATTTCCCAGGGCTCTGGATTTTCAGTCTTTTCCCTCCATAAATTAATATTTTGTTTTAACTGCAGATTAGTTATTATTTCTTGGTTAGCAGAGTTCATAGAGCAGGAACACAGCATATTTGAAAACATGACAGAAACAAATGGGAATCTTTGCAGGAGCAAAGTAACCACCTCCAACATCCCCCAGGAAAGATCTGTGTAAGGGGTAGGGTTAGAAGCAAATCCTTGTCCTTCAGGTGAGACAGAATTGAAGTAGAAAACACAAGTAAATGCAAAAGTTTGGCTTTCCTCACACCTCGACTGAGATCTGAAGATCTCTACTGTATCTCACTGGGAGGCATTAGCAATGTCGGACCAACAAGAGCCCCACAGTCGTGGGATGCCCTGGGAACACAGTGCCTGACTGTGCTCTTGTTTATTTGGAGGCTGGCCTGCTTTTATCTCAGCATCCTGTAAATTATGTCTTTTAAAAACATATATGAGAAATGAGCTTTCAGAGGAGGCCAGCAAACATCCTGAACTAATTCACTCCAAAAAGCCTGTGCTACAGGGGGGAAAAGATAAATCTATCCATAGCCTTTAGCAAACATTTTAAACAATGAGCAAAATTAAATCTGTTCATCTGTTTTCCAATCCATATTCTCCTGTCCCTCCTACTTCTGTACTTCTTTACTGCAGTTGCCCACTTCAACCTGACTTTGCGCCTGAAACATCTCAAAATGGGTTTGCAACCGTCCTAACCGCGAAAATGTGATGGAAATGAGAGCAATAAGGGCCACGCGAGGCACTTGTGGCTGGCTTTGCTGCGGGTTGCAGTGATAGCTCTGCTCTATGGCCACTTGAGGGAGCTGCTAGGAAGTGTGTAGAAGAGCTGGGCTGGGTTTGACTCTGCAGGGACATAGGGGGTGTGAAGAGATTTCCTATATGATCCCATCTTGTGGATTTTTACAGATGTTTATGATTTTTATACTACTCTACATCAATCCGAATTTTTCCAGAGTTGCACTTTTTATATCTATATCATTCTGAATTACATCACTGCATGTACATGTATTCCACAAAACTTATGTAATCCTGATATGTGGTTTGGTTTTTATCAGAAGTGGAACAACTATCTGTTTCAAATATCTATTCAAATTACACCAAGGGGCTAACCCTTACTTCTGGCCACAAAAGTGAGGGATATATAGTAGTACACGGTAAAGGGATTTTTTTTTTAACATTCTATCCATGTTATCCCACTTGCAAAAAGTAATCTCATCATATAATTTAAACATGAAACCATTCAGCATAAGCTAAACCTGTGTGGTTTGCTTGTCAATCAGGATGACTGCACACTCCAGTAGAAAGTAGATATCATGGCAAAAACGGTACTCTTTTGATCGAGTCTTGAAAAGCAGTTATTGAATAGTGTGTAGATCTCCCATTCTGTCGCAAATCTGTTTGTGCTGTAAGGCACTGAACCTGAGGGCATGAGAACTTTGTTATGTGGTCAGATCAGAAGGCAGAATACTCAGAAGTCTGGACAAAACTTGGGCCCAGACACCATGTTGGGCGAACTTCTCTTTCAAGTTCACACAAAGCACTCACATGATCAATGAATTGGGTGAAACATTCTGTGTGAAGGAGAGTTTCTTGATATAGGCTTTTTCCATCGGAGTTACTAAAGATTCTTATTTTTGTCTGCAGAGTCTCAGTGAAATTGCATTTAGCTGTCTGTGCCAGTAGAGATCTGTGTTCTTGATCTCACAATACGCCTCTTTCTGCTACATTGACTTGAACCCTGTGAGCTGTCAACCTACTGAAGAACTAAAACCACCCAAGATATCTGAAAGATCTTTCTGAAGTGTAGGGTTTTGTTGTCCTTTTCCTTCACAATATCAATTTTTAAGAATGTCAGGCTCTCAGGAGAAATGCTGTTTAATAAATATTCATACAATCCATACAAGTTTAGATTTCATTTTAGCTTTTTTAGCTTGCTTTGCTTTATTCATCTCTCTCCAGCATTTCAGACTTTCTTCAGCTTTTGGAATGCAAGCTGACAAAAATGTGAAGTCTAATTTCCAAACCTCTCCAACAGTGTCTAATTTTGCACTGGAGAAACAGGAAGGACACTTTATAATTTAGTGCTAAAAATCTGGAAAACTGAAAATTTCTATATTAAAATCTACAAAATATCAAAAACAGTGCATTTCGGAACTCCAAAAGAATGTAAGTTTACAGAGGGGACAAAACTGCTGTCAACTGTTCTTTCTGAGAGTCTTTTCAAAAATTCTCAAACAGACATTTCTCCTATGAAGAATTTATTGAAAATTTAATTTTGACACATAACATCTTTATATACCCGTTTTGTTCAACACACAGTTTCTGGATATGTGTCCATTTGCTGTGGCTCCCAATTTTAAAATTATCAGCTTGTGAGCTTCCAACCAGAAACTTGGCAGAAAAGATGATGTTTTGTGGGTTTTTTTGTTTTGTTTTTTTTGCAACCGGAAATATTTGTTTCCCCTTATACAGTTTTTCTGAGTCGACTGAATCCTCCACTACACCCTATTTTCTACCTCCAAGAGGCATAGGATAGGACTCATGAGAACTCACCAGTATGGACTGGGGTCACGCAGCAGCTGGGGGCCCTGGGTGTAGACTGGGTCAAAGGAAGGAATCAGACATGGGCAGAAACTGACCTACAGTTTTCTAAGGTACTTTGGCAGCAGTACTACATGAAAGCATAAACTGTTCTGAGCTATGGCTTTTTGGTTGTGGATTTGACTTTTTCTTATTATTATCATTATATTATTATTTTCATGCGAAGAAAATATCTTTTCTTTCTGTGGTAAGAAAGCATTGAAAAAATAATAGCTGCAATTTCAAAAGCAGGTAGTTGTAATTTTTATTTTTTTTTCTGTCAACAGCTCCAGTAGAATGTTTACAAATGGTTCAAACTCCCATTTTGATATGTCTGAAAATTAATGTAAAACATTGCTGTGATTGGAAATAAGGAAGTCAATCACCTGTTGACTGTTCCTGTCCATGGTGTTGCTCAATGGCCATGGCCAATCTGATCTGGTTCCTTGGTTAGTGGTTGGTAACCCTGCCCATGGCAGGGGGGTGGAACTCAATGATTTTCAAGGTCCCTGCCTACCCAAGCAATTCTATGGTTCATGGAGGATAGGCCAGTGCTGTGCTAGTGGCAAGACCAGCTCCTGTACATACTGTAGGCATAGTCATGGTGAGGAAACACTAAGCTCTTATTTTTGTTGTCTCTGTTCTGTGTATAAATGAGAGATTCCATGTTCAGCAGTCATCAAACCACATGTTTTATAGACATTAAACTTACTGTACAGAACTTCTTGTGATTTTGCATTGCTTCTCTGTGGGATATGCTTAGGCTTAATTGATACACCAGAGGATGGTTTGTTCTGCAGAAAATATGAGCCTGTTAGCGTCACTAAGAGTTCTGACATTGTAGAGATATGAGTCACATCGATGAAAGCTGCCTGAGGCTACGTTTAACCTTGTGCACTCAAGCTGAAAAATAATTAATAAAATATTCCCAAGTGTTATGTTTTTCCCTACCCCCAAATCAACATCTTAATTACAAGGGAGTAGGTATGGAGAGAGCTACTCTATTTGTAGAGTCATCTTGCCTTTCTTCATGACCTTTCTCACTGAAAAATGCTTGTAGTCTCAGAGTGAATTATCAGTAGTGATAACGCCAAATTAATTTCAGTACCTGTTTACTTAGGAACACTATTATTTAAGCAACAGTCTTAGGGGAATTACATCTTTCTCTGTGTACAATGTGTGGCATATGTAGGACCCTGTCCCCAGGTGGAGCCTTAGGCACTGTGGTAATAACAGTAGCAGTGTTGATAACAATACATCTACTAGCTCCTTATGGGCTGTATTCAAGCTGGCTAAATTCTACCCAAGATCCTATGTCTAGTAAAAGGATAGAGGCAATCATCTGTAAAAGTGATTTGAAGGGTCTAAGTGAGATGATAGGAGGGAAATATTAGGCATAAAAGCAGAAGTGTAATTGTAATTGTAATTTCTTTGTTCAGTCATTACTCTTGAAAGAGAAAAAAATAAAAATTTAAGAGAAACTGATATAAACTAAAAACATGAGGCAAAAGGTAGATTTTTCTTTTTACTCAAACTCCAGAGAAATTCTGATATTTGTGGAATCATCACATTCACTGAGTAATCACATTTTCTCCTAGTATCAGTAAAAGGCATTGTTATTTCTGTTTAAAAAATCACATTTATGCCTCAAATACAAAAGATAGAAAGAGAAATGAAGCAGTACAACCTGTCTGTAACATCTCTTTTTAGCAGAACCGATAACTGTTATAAAAAAAAAGCAAAAAAAAAAAAAAAACACAGTTCTATTGGACAACGTTTTTTTTTTTTTAAACTTTTTTTCATAATAAAATTGCTCATATAAAGGCACATTCTGGTTGATTTTTCATTTGGAATAGGCTCTGGAATAAATAAAACAAAAAACAAATGAGAAAAGCAAAAAGAAAAACCAACAATAAAAACCACATTGAAAGGCTGCACTCTACTACTGAAATCATAATTCAGGGGTATGCAGTACTGAAATATTATTTTCTGTTTGAAATTACCCAGGACATTTGCTGATGACTGAAATGTGCCTTCCTGCATCAAACACTTTGTACTTTATAGTTGGTCTGAAATTTGGGACACTCGAATTTTCTTTCTATGGTCTCTGTCTTACACTCCCAAGTATGGAATCTCAACGTTTGATTGAAAGAGCCAAGAAAGGTTACCCAAACCTTTAAATGAGGTCTCTATAACTCTTTGTGGATTATCTGGAGGCTCATTTTAAATCCACACTTAGATTAGATGGCTGAAATGACATGATGTCAATACTCTCCAGAGTTCAGTTACAAAGCAGATATTTTGATCTAAGTGTCAAGCAATTTCAACACAGCAAGGGGAAATGCCTTGATTTGCTAGAGGAAGATGGTTGAGCTAATACTGAATAGCAGCTATCATTAATACTCACAAAAATAAGATGGACTGTTTTAAAATCTATGCAGTCTCACCACGTGATGTCAGAAACAGTGTTTGTGTTGACACAGTTGTTAACGTAAATAGAGGAAAAAAACAGGATCGAAAGGGCTGTACAGTAAAATAAGTTAGAATGAAAACCTGAAGCTCTAAAATGTGGCCTTGTGAGGTTCTTTGCAGAATTCCGAAGCATTTCCCCTTCATCCTGTAATTCCTTTTCTTGGAGAAATCCTGAAGGATTTCATCCTGATTGGGAGTAGTGGAAACCAGAAGTTGAGACTTTTTGGAGAAAATATTTGTAATTTGACAGCCTTAAGTTTTAGTCATGATACGGCATAAATAACAGGAGAATTTTCTGGTGCAGAAGAGCCTTCATCAGAGTGCTGGGAGTATATTCAATACAGCTCTGTACTAGCAATGATGTATTCTTCCACAGCCAGGAGCTGTTGCCCAGGAACTTTGGCCTCACCCTGTAGGACTGTTCCAATACTCTTTATGCAGAAGGAGGAGGAAATTCAGCCGAAGAGATCGAGGGCTGTAATTCAGTCAAATTAACTTCATACTCCACTGTTTGCATTTCATGATTTCTTTGTTTTAGAGAGATTTAGACAGAGGTCTGAGAATGTTTCAATTAGACAGAGGTATCAAAAGTGCCTGCTTGGAAGAGTTACTGCTTGTGCTTTGAGTAAGGAGGTGCATCACCAGCAAGAAGCAGAGGGGGAAAGAGAAAAGCACAAAAGAGCTCTAAATTTGCTGTTGGGGTAAGATAAAGAATAGGAAAAGAAATGAGTGAGAGCAGAAGTGAAAGCAGGTCATGATCATTAAAAACGACTGAAGCTGCAATTATTCTAGACAACACCAGAATGTTTTTAGCCAACAACTAACTCCCAGAGACATCTCCTGGACATTGGTGAATGTCATATGTCTCCATGGTTGAAGTAATAAACAAACAAGCCTGACAAATGCTGAATAGCTCATCTGCTATTTGTAGTGGAACAAATAAAAGCAAAGTGATGCCTAAGGGGAGTCTGGATTTGAAGGAAGATAGAAGACAACGCTGTTGAATACAAAAATCAGTGCCACTTTGGAAGGTACAAGCAGGATTGAGAATGGCCGAATAAATATTTAGTTGGTGAAAAGAAGTGGCTATTTAAGCTAAGTTCACCTCTCTTTTTTTCTCTTCAGTTACCACAGAAAACAAATACTAAAAAGGGGTCCTCCCTCCCTTCCTTCCATTATAGTAAAATGTGTTTTGGAGTGCTCCTCATTAGGAGCTGAGAGAAAAGCCCTTCTACCATGAAGAAAGCATTATCCACCGCTGGAACTTAACTGAAAGATATGTCGTCTAAAGTCTGTGCAGTTGAATTGGCAGAGATTTTGCAAATGATTCTAGATACATGTGGTGGAAAATATGTGTGTTGCCAACACAAGGGGCAGAATTCTCTTGACTATAAAAGGAGTGGAGAGAATCAGCTCAAATGCAGATACTCTGTTGGCATGTAAAATTGGTCCAGTGAAGCCTGACCTCTGTGTTTTGAAATAACAGTTATTATGTGTGAGGTCTCAAGGCTACTAAGCCTGGACTTTTTATGTGCTTGTTGTGGTTTCCATTTGCCTCAGGCTCACATGGATAACCGTTCCTCTGCCCCAGGTGGGGAATCTCATGCAAAATAAAATCTGACTCTTTTGTAATCACCTGAGGCCAAGAGATGGAGAAAGTATAAAAACACTCTGCTAAGCCAAATGTTGAGTCTGCATTATGGCCACAAGACCTAACAGTGCTGAAATTTTGGCTTTGTTTCAGTTCCCCTCTGCTGCATTTTCCTCTCTCACTCAACTCCCAAGCTTCATTCAGAGGTAACCTTAGAGGCACCCATGTCTTAGAAAAGTGAATAAAAATGACATGGTGCCTTTTTTCTCTTTTTCCCAACCCTACATTCCACTGATTTATTACACCCTTGAATTTTGATGACAAGCTGTTTTTCCCCATGCTTCTCTGAAGGTGCATTTCTCATCCATAGATCACTGTTGACACTGACCCATGCCTCTTGAGAGTGAGGTTTGGGTGCTTTCTTGCTCATAATTATTCTTGTTTACAAATTATTCTGCAATAAACAGTACTAATGCTTAAGTTTATTGACATTATTTTCACATTTTTTTGTTTGTTTGTTTTCCCTCTTCTTCTGTGAAGTGTTTTGTCATGTTCTTGATGGGTATTGGTTGAGGTATGAGTCATAAAAATAAAACAGTATTAGTGCATTCTTCAGTGCTTTCAAACAGATCACACATAATAGAGCAATAATGCATTATGTCGCGTGTTGTTCCATAGACCAATTACCTAATCAGATAATGTCAGGAAAGCAAACTTATAGCAGACATTAATTATCAATGCATGGACTGGTAGCAGATGGCAGAATTTGCAGTGGAGAATAAGCTGATTGTTCAGTGGATTAATTAAAGCTTACAGAACTTCATGCCCTCCACTCAATATGCAGTGTAATAATAACTGTGATTTTTAGCCATGTTTCTTTAACTGATCAGATTTTTCTGCAAATAGTAATGCAGTGAATAGTCAGTTTTACTGAAATAATTCTAGTGGTTTCCATGTGCCTCAGGAGTGTTCAGTATGGAATTTAAAACATGAGTATTTGTTGTAAAGCACATCAGCAGTTCTGGGAACGGGGACTAGGCTTAGCTATTGGGATAAAGAATCCTGCTGTGCTTTGCTTTGTATTTTGGCCAAATTACTGGACATTATTTTCCCCTGCATCTGCCTTTGGGCTATACAAGACCACTATGGCATCTATGAGATGTGAACTATCTCTGCCCAAACAAATGGATCCGACTTTTCCCTGGACAAAATTGCAGTTAAAAATGTTCTTGTCCAGATCTCGGGAAAGAACAGCTGGCTTGACCTCTCATCAGGAGAGCACTCTCAGCTGGGAAGATATTGACCTGCTAACCTGAATAATCCTTGATGTTTTAATTGTAAATAATGCTCAGCAGTGTTTTGCTCCAAGATACTCAGCTTTCACCAGTAGAAGGATATGCAGAGCCACGGCTCTTCCCAAGGGCATTAACCAAAGGCACTGGGCAGCTGTGAGTGAGACATGCACCAGCATGGAGGTCTGAGGGGAAGGGAACAATAGAGCAGTTCCCCAGATCAGGAGAAGGCCCTGTGAGAAACAGATTGACAGGCATCTAGACTTGGTTGGGTAGCATGCTTCATCAGAAGCAAGTGTTGAAAGGAAAAGAGTTATGGTAAAAAATATCCTATTTCTGTTACAACCAGATTTGCTGTGATAAATTGGCTAGGAATGTAGGACAAAGGCATGCTACCACATGGTCTATTCATGAAGGAGGAAAAAGCAATAACTGCTCCAACACTAATGAGGTATAAAATATCTCACCTGACAGCCACTGACACACGCGGGTCTTAATTTTTCTCTTGGCAATATGAGCTCAGTCTAGATTTTATTATCTCTTGCTGGCTGTAAACTTTATAGAGGCAAAACCAAGACTCTGCACACCCATTCTGAAAGTTATAAATAAGTTTAAAGATGAAACTTTCAAGCTTATTGTCAATTTTTGAACTTTTGACTGTGAATATCAGATTTAGTAAGCAATAAACTCACAGTACCTGGCACTTTTGTGCACACATCTCAGCTTTTGTCACTGCTACTTTTGTATAGATCACATCTGGAATGAAGTGATTTCTGCCAGCTCTGGCCCTCCTCCCAAAGACAGTAGAGTAAATCAAGAATAATTAACAGTCAAGTAAAAGATTTCTACACATTGGTTCAGATGACAGTAATATGTTTATTTACAAAATCTATGCCTCATAAAGCCCCATGCCTTATGAGTGCATGAGGAAATGTGCTCTTTCAAGTGCCTTTGCTAATATCTTCTTCCCCTAGACATGACCTGAGAAATGTAGTTATATGACTGTCTTCATGGACCTGTACAGGCTGTATTCTGCAAACCTAGAGTGGGAGTGCAGTTTCCCAGGGCATGTAAACCGTGCTGCTGTGCTGTACCTTGGGCAGCGAAGATACATGTAGGTAGTTCCTTTGCAGAAAGAGTGATATGGAAAAATAAACATAGGGCTGAAAAGGGAGCTTAGTGAGAAAGAAATGAAATGAGAGTGAACTTTACTACTAACTCAGATGGAAAGAGAAAGGAGTAGAGAAATTTAAAACATCTTCAGAGCTTGAAATGTTCAGAAAAGGGAAAAAGTTGCATAACAAAATGTTTTATTTCTGATTTTTAGTATTTGGCAATTTAATCACTTTGTAGTGAAAATTATGGAAAATTAATTCTGAACTACTAAAAAATACATTTAAAGATGAGTTTAATGCTTTATAAACATTTCCACTTCCCCTGCTATCAGCCATATTCAGCATGGTAATTTTCTATTTAGTTCACTTTTCACCACATCCGCTTACCATGCTTGGTGCATTCAGTGGAACTGAGGAACAGATAATAACTTTATTTTAACAATTCAAAAGAGAAGTTATTATCCTGCTAAGTTTGGCCCTGTTTCAAATCTAATCTCTGGAAGAGATGATTAGGGGGTTATTGAGACAAGCAGGTCAAGCCCATTCAATTTTTGATCACTTATTGGTAATTGAGTTATCACAAGTTGGACAGACTTTTTGAACAGGCTCTGTAGTGCATAGCAATTAATCAAATATCCCAGTATAGGTCACTTCAGCAGTCTGTACATAAACCGAAGTACTGTCAGCTGCACACTCATCTAATCAAATGCCTTCGCTGCCAGGACAAGCAGCATTCAGGCTGTCTGCCCTCACGTGTTCTAGTATTATAGCAAAAGCTGTTGCTGTCACCCACCTGCACATCCAGATCTGTCCTTATATCTTCCAGTAAACTTCTGGAAAGTTGAATAGTGCTGCATGACTAAAGGCTGGTGGAAAGCTTAAGATTTAAAAGAGTACTTTAGAAGGAACGAAGTTTTGATGTCTTGATGTGGTACATCTGAAATGCTTGGAAAATACTTGCCAAGAATGCAGGAGTTATTACTATTGTGTTTTTAATCTCCATTTTACCCACCTAATGGGTGAAGCTCTCCAGCTGTGAGAGCACTAGTTTGATTAGCTGACTCTACCTTTACTTTTGACCCCATGACACAGAGCTAGTGGTTCAAAATCCATCCCAGCAAGACTTAGTAACTTTCCTGCTGACTCCCTTCCGTTTTACAACTGCCTTGAGGCTAAAGCCCTATGGAGTGGCTAAAACCAGGGTTCAGCTTTAATTTTTAAGTATTGTTTCTCAGAAGTTCATTCAATATCTTTCTCACAGCTCTCACCAGCCGCAAAATGTGTTTCCACAGTAACAAATAGAGAAATGTAATTGTCTGTGCACCCTGCAATAAATCCTTCAGGTGGTGACTTTTAAAATGTGCATAGCATAAGGACTTGGACAACTTAGCTTTTTCAGAGAAAACTTGCAGACATCAGAGTGTTGTCCAAGAGATCTCCCACTGAGTGTTGCTCAGCTGGAGATGTGAATGTGTCTCTCAGATAACTCATCCTCCTATTTTTCCGTTGTTTTTCTGTTTATGTATCTGCCTTTCCTCTCATCTGCAATTGTACAAGTGGGTCAAGAGGAATCAGATGTAGGGAAAGACTTTCCAAATTGTTGGTAATCTTTCTTGTTTTTTATGAGCCCCAGTAAGAGCAGGGGTCATTCAGAGAAGAACAGCTCTTACAAGCTTTTGGAGCCTACATGATGGTCATAGCTTAGGGATAAGAAATCAATATAGTCTCACCAATCTCCTCTAGATGTTGTGATCTCCTTCAGTGGTGCATGATGCTGCTCAAAGAGATATGTGAGTGATCCATTTGTGTTTACCAGAAACAGCCAGCAATAATGCTTAATTATTAAAGTCTAGAGAGAAAAAGTCTGGACAGACCCCTGAGAAGCTCACTAGGCTAATTTTTTTCACTTCAGCACAAGCTCCGTGTGACCTTCCCTCACCATTACCACTGCTTCAGACATCCATATGTCTAATCTGCTCTTATGGACCTTCAGATATGAAGAGACTTCAGAGTTTCTGGGTGATTTTTTACAGAAAGTAAATATAAGTGAATGAAAGGTGGTTCAGTGGTTTTTTGTTTGTTAGTTTTGTGTTCTTTTTTCCCCAGTGACATCTAACATAAATCTCCTTTTCACATTTGAAGTAAAACCACTGAGATGAAAAATTATTGTGTGTATTCATGCCAAAGACAATGTGTGGTGCTGCCTGCATGTTGGAACAAAATGGGCAGTTCAGAATCACATTCCACAAAGCCCATTTCTACCTGTGCCACTGAGCACCTGGAACAACCTGGTCAAGATATGTAATGTTCACTTGTCTCTCTACAGTAGTTGTTCAGGTAGGACCAATGTACGTGAGATTGATTTGCCCCATTTAAAACGCAGGAGGACAGGAAGGTTTGATTACATTTGTATCAGGTATCTCTGTTATATCAAGGTGCTACAAATGCCTATTCTTCAAACCTCCTTTATGAAGAGGAGATGAACAAGCTGAGACAAGATGCTCCATAGTAGGATTTGACACCAATGTGATAATACATATGGGGACAGCATTAAGCCTAATTTTTAATACATTAACCTGTCTCCTGCCCTGATTACTAAAATTCTGTCTGAATCAGTAGAAATGTTCGTATCAAACAGCCACATGAAAAGTACATAGAGTAATGAGAGATATATGCTGGTAATCCATTTAAATGCAAATAGCTGGCTATTTGACCTAAGATAGAAAAGTTGAAATATGTTCAGTATTAAATTCCTAGATCCAAACTATCAGCAACAGTAGTTTTAAATATATATATATGCATATGCTTCCCTGAGAAAAGTATTTCAAATTTAAATTCAGTCTGTTTTGGCAGCTGCAGGGGAAAACAGGCTGTTTCTTTCTTATTAGATTTAACTAGTTCACAGCACGTAAGTACAAACAAATGTTGTCTCTATTTGAACCCCAAGATTTTCATTTTATTTTCATGTAATCATAGAATTGTTTGAATTGGAAAGAACCTTTAAAGATCATCTAGTCTAACTTCCCTGCAATGAATGGGGACATCTACAGGTCGATGACAGTCCTGTCCAGCCTGGCCTCAAATGTCTCCACCACCTTTTTGGGCAACCTTGGTGAAGCCATGCTGGTTGTCCTTTGTCACCTCCCTCCCTTTGATGTGTCTTAGCATAGTTTCCAGGAGGGAATTCTCCATGATTTTCCCCAGCACAGAGTTGAGGTTGACAGGTCAGTAGTTCCCTGGGTCTTCCTTTCTACCTTTCTTAAAAATTCTTTCATTCAACTTCAACTGTTGAAATAATGACTGTGTTTGAAATAAGCACAGTGCAGCTAGGTGTAGAGAAGATATTGGCTACATAACAGTTCAGCAACAATCTTGCATGTCATTTTCTGTCTGTGGTTATGTTGCCTATCTCCTGCAAATGATCGGCACTGTGAGCATCTAGGCTCAGCTTCTGGTGTTTTTTTTCACTAGAATTTGGAGTTATATTGCATCTTAGGGCCACCAATTTTCCAAATTTAGGCAGTCTGAATTCTTTCAGAACAGTTTTGATGGGATTATTACTGTGTGCCCAGGCAACGTTAGGGCACGTTTCTGCATCATAGTCTCAACTACATACCTCTCACAATCATTTTAAAGTCCATTACTTCTGCCATCCTTCTAAAAAATGTAGTTGCTACTGACAAGAGGAAATAACAAGGTTTGCTGAGATGCTTTCCAAAATCCATTTCTATGAGTCTTCCTTTGCTGTAAAGAATAAATTCACACAAGAATTTCTCCGAGTACATAAGCACATCTGACCAAGACAATTAATATATAATTCTTTTTCCACAGTTCTGTTTGTATGTTTGTGTTTAACAGTGGGGAGCTGCATACAAGGGAAAAAAAAATCAAGGCAAATGATTTCTGTTACTGTAAACACAACTTGTCAGCAAGAAGTGCTCCTGAGGTTCTCCTGGGAGCTGAATGGCAGTATAGACACACAGATGCCTTCCAATTTATAAACAAAATGCAATAAAACATTCTTAGCATTAATGCCATTTCTGTATCCTTGGGGATAACATGAATATCAATTTGTATTTTTATTGATTCATTATTTAAAGATCATTTTAAATCTTCATGGCCGACTGAAATGCTCTGCTTGCCTACAGACCTCATTCACAATCTTTTCCCTATTGTTCATCAATTTGTTCATTTTAAATGCATCTGTTTGCTTTGGAAATAAGACTTTTTAACAAAGGAATCACCTGGTATAATTGGCAGTGGCTGAAAAACTGCTGAAGGCACCTAAAATTCCCTAGATCTTGAGGGTAGTCTATTTTCTCCTGGATGAGGGCATGTGATGTAGAAAGTCATCAGCAAGGAGTGTGTGTGTGCTTCTTTGTCATGTGCAACTGGAAGTTTTCTTGCTGGAACCTCTTGGTATTCTCTGCTTTCTTATGATTATGAAATATTTCATTTGTTCTATATGTTTCTGCTATACAAGATAGAGTCATTGCTTGGCTAGATCTAACTTTTATTGTGTAAAGTAGGATGACACTTTGTCTCTTCTTGCAATGGAAGATAAATTTTTACATAATCAGTTGTCAAACAACAAATCACAGCCCCTTGCAAAAAGCTTTCCCTCCCTCTCCTCAAGAGGCAGCATCTCTGAAGGAGATTCTTACCAATGTAATTCTAAGGCACATAAACTTCTAGTTTGAACCAGTGTGTAGGATATTTCAGTGGTGAGGTTTTTAAGGTGAAAGAGCAGCACTGTGGGGCCCTATCTTTAAGAAATATGCTGCTAGCTTCCTCATGAGAGATGTTGAATCACAAAAAAACTGTGGCTTTCAGAATTTTTTTTTAACGCTTTACGATTCAATGTAGCACATTGCTCTCCAAGCACAGAAAAGAAATTGCTAGAACATGAAGAGCTTTCATAACTAATGGCTTAATCATTGGGTTTGACTGGCTTTTTTATTAATGCAGACATTATATGACTCTGGTCACATTGCTAGGTGTTCCTTTGGCCTTTGCTTTGCATGAATATAACCCCTGTTAGCCCTTACAGCTTTTGAACTTTCCATTCAAATTTTAATTTTGAGAAGGGGGAATTCATGAGACAGAGAGGAGGAGATGAGCATTTCTTTGTACCCACAGCACTGCAGCTGTGCTCTTGCAGCCCCTCAGTTGCCATGGGCATAGAGTAGGCATGATCCCCACTGAGAGTGCCACATGCAGGGACAAGTCTTTTCCAGCTCAGTAGACGTAATCTTTGTCAGCTGTGTTGTCTTTTTTCTCTTTTACGCTCTTCCTTTTCTTGTAGATAAAATAGCTTACAGAAGAAATTACTAAAGAGAACTGAGGCAAAAATAGGCCGTTAATGTGGGGGAACTAGATTCCATTCACAGTGTGATTACTCATTACCACTTAGCCTGACAGCCTCCCAAATCCTTCCTCATGCACTGATGGTTGTATACCTCTTTCTGGGTTGTGCTAGTCTACTTGCAAGTACAGGAGTAGCCTTTGCCTGTGAATGTTCAAGTGAGAAAGGCAGGGAGCCCTTCAGCCCTCCCTGTGTCATCCATCACCACGCTGTATTCCCATTCTGCACTTACTTTGAAGTTATGCATTTTGAATATTTTCTTATAGCTCTGGATGTCCTTAGCTAGCTTTTGCTCCAGATAGGCTTTGGACTTCTTTTCAGTCCTGCAGAAGCAGTGATTTCATATTCTTGTTGCCTGTCTTTCTACTTTTTGTATGCTGTCTTGCATTTAATTTCCGTGGTTTGTTAAACAGTTCCTTCTGTGGGCAAGTGGGCTTTCTGTAGAAATTCCCAATCATCCTACAGAGTGAAATGACTTGTTCTTGATCTCCCAATATGTTTTCTGTTGAAGTCAGCCAGCGACTCCTTCCCTCTCACAATAGGTTTCCAGTTGATTCTAGCTGCTGGTTTTCTAGTTGAGCCAGTCCATGATCTATACTTAGCTACTGAGTGACTTAGGGTGGATTCTGGTTCTTCAGCATTTAAGTGGGCCAGCACAAAGCATTAGCAAGACCATCTTTGGCCACTGTGTTTCTCAGGTGCTTTCTTTCAAAGAGCAAACAGATATGGAAACCTTGGATATCTATTAGGGCTTGAGGGAGATATTTTCTGCAGTGGATGCAAGCTCTTCATTTTATTCATTTCAGTTTGTCCCCCTGCTCTTTTCTTCTCCTTTATTTATTGCCTTTTCCCTAAAACAATGTATGAACACTTCTAGTTAACACTAATAACTATTGAAAGGATTCACTTGAATTCAATTTCATCAAGTTGATTTATATGAGACCTGTTTCAGAAGATACTGGAGAAGTATAATATCTGCAAATTTCCTAGCCTAGCTTGATCACATTTCCAGGCATGCTCAACCCGCAGCCTGGCCCAGCTGGCACTGTGGCCCAACCCATGCCCTGCACCATATTGGTAGCAGCTCTACACCACAGAGTGGCCCAGGGTGCACACCAATTGCTCACAGCAACCAAATTGTCAGTGTGTTATTAACACTGTGTCAACCGAAACCAGTGTGTGGGGTGGACAGTGCTGGGTAGTAATGACTCAAGTGATGACAAATGAATGCATTTTGATACACTGGCTAAACACAAGGCTCTGAACAGCAAAGAATATACAGCCATGCTTTCTGTTTTGATAAAGGAGTTTAATAATCGGTTTCAGTTGCCAAAAAGTCATCCATTTGTTTGCGACACAATTTTTAGTTGACATAAATACATTACCTGCAAATTTTCAAATGAAATGTATAGAGTTGCAATCAGATATTCAAGTTAAAAATCTGATCGTGTCTCTTTACCAGATGTTCATAAGCTCCTTCTTACCAGGGAGAAATATTCTTTGCTTCACAGCCACACCTATTCCTGTAATCCCTTTTTGGCAGTATGTACATTTGTGAAGAACTATCAAGGACAAAGTACAGGAAGAGTAAAATTTCATCAGCAATCTCTGACAAATACCTTGAGACCTCACTAAAAATTGCAGCCACTGCCATTGAATATAGCGATGTGTTAGTTTCATAAAAACAAGATCAAATATCTCTCTAGTTTTAGGGTTTTGTTCCTCTCTCATTTTAAAGTTTTAAGAGAAAAATTTTTATATTGTGTTTTGTTACTTATATAATAATATGATTGAATATTTTACAAGGGATGCTTTGAAAATAATGCCTCCTATTATATTATGTTGGCCCACAACATCAGAGGTGGATGTTGGTGGTATGGCAGTAGAGGCTGAACCCTCCCTCCATCATCCCAGTACATTTTGTTACTGTGTGACAGACTGTAGTGGAGGGGCTGTCTGACAAAATGGTGTCTGGCATGGAAGTGCATATCAACCAAAGGTGTATCACTGAATTCCGTGGTGCCAAAAAATTGGCACCCATTGGCATTCATCAATGCATGCTGAATGTTTATGGAGACTAGGGAGTGGATGTGAGCACAATGAGGCAATGGGTGGTGCATTCCATCAGTGGAGACAGTGGGGCACCTCTGCTGGTACAGATTTTTATGAGCATGGCATGCAAGTTCTTGCTCATCATTAGTGAAAATACATAGTTAATGGTGGTGACTATGTAGAAAAATCACGTTTTGTAGCTGACAATTTACTCTATCAGATTGTTTTGTTGTGCTCTATGTGTTAGAGTTTCCATGGAAATAAATAGGAGGTATTCCTTTTGGAGCAACTATGCAGCCCAAGATAATTTGTCTTGACTCAGTGTGGTCCAGGTTGCAGATGCATGAGATAAGCCAAGCAAACACATGTAAGCAGAAACTGTAAGCATGACATTTTCCTAGTCCAAGAGGAGAGCATGAATGAGAGTACAGTGTTTAGAATCTCAGCTCAGATCTGTTAGTGCCATTAGTTCTTCTTTTTTGTACTTTTCTACTTAATATTTGCCAGTAAAGGGTCTTTATGTTGCTACGTAAGGCAAGTACGTAAGGGTACCAAGCTAATGACTATAGGTCACAGGACCATTCCTCATGAACCCCTTCAGTTAAAAATATCTAATTTCATTTGTTATTGCAGTAGATTTTTTCAGCCTACCCTTATTTGTTCTTGGCAGTCCTATCTTGGTAATTTCCTCATCTTTTGCCAAAACTTCAGTGTCATCAGGAATACTTCCATTTCATAAACAGCTTCCCCCCGCATATCAATTCCTGACAATTTGCAGTTCATATTCAACCTGCATTATTAAAATTAATATATACTGTCGTTCAGAAGTTGTTTTTAAAAACAAGCTGCGCAGAACTGGTATGCTAGATTTCAGCATGTCCTGGAGTGATGTTCTCCGAGGCTTTGGATTAGAGTTTAAGGAGAGTGAAATCTTTGGAGGTAGTAATAGCTAAATATAGAGTTTGTAGAGGATGGGTTGTATGTAAATTGTTGGGTTTTTTTGTTTTTGTTTTTGTTTTTAAGCTTTATTTCTTCATGAGATTTGGACTATTTTTGTAGAAATGACAAAAGATATTGGAAAGAGTTTCTTTTGTTCTCAGATGTAAATGGCTTCTCCAGATCAGAGGGAAAGGTCACTGTTTAGAGAAAAGAAGATCAGGATCCTTTACAGTAAAGCCAGTGTAATGTTTTCTCTTCACCATGGTTTCAGCAATGACAGAAGAATAATTGTGGCTAAAACTATCCGCAGTCTGTCAGTCGTCTTGCAAGCCCAGGCAGACAGATCTAATGTGTAAAAAATTAATCTCCAAATGGTGGCCAAAATGCTAAATAATTGATGATGGGAAATGAGTTTTCACAGCAAATCCAGTCTCAGTGCTGTTAGCTGTGCTTGCAGTAAACATACCAAGTCATTAGAGAACCCTCAGTCAGGGTATTACACAAATCATAATACAACAAAATTGCCAGGAGATCTGGCTAGAAAGTTAAACTATTTGTTGTTTTGTAGAACAGAAAATCAGACCTAAAACTTCATGGTAACTCATGCTTGAATCATTTCTATTTGATTGTCACAGGGACTGTGTGCAAATTCTTTTGTCTCCTGTCTACTGATGTCCCTGTTTAATTAATAAGGTAAGATCTCTTTCTTGTTTTATTACCATATTTTTGCCACAAACATGTCATGATGCCAATATAACTTCAAAGACCAATAGTATCCGAGAGGCATATATGAGAACTGAGCAGAGATTTTGGGCTATTTTTAGATTAGAAAGCACTAATTTTGATGAAATTTGGTTTACATTAAAGAGAATTAAAAATTTAAAGAGGTTTAAAATTTTTCTATATGAAAAGTAGATTAATATTGGTGTGCAATTCTGGAGCTAGATTTTCTTAAGCGACTGAATCCATTTCCAGCAGACATCTGGTATACAAGAGTCTGGACACTATCATACACATTGGGCTGCAGAACAGTCCGTCAGATGCGCATCAACTTTTCCCACAGTGGCATCACATCACTGCTCATAATCATTCCCTGATTGACTTGTCTGTCAAGATATATTCACTTCACTGTGGCTTTCATCTGAAAATTCCATTTTGAGTCAAAATTACAGATGATTTTGAAGCACCTTGCCTTCAATTTTACATGCCAGTTCTTCCAATAAGCTTATGTGTGCAGCGTGATTTTGTGGCACTAAAGTATCATGGATTTTCTTACACTTTGAAGGTACACTTTACCTTGCATTTTGTTTTAAAATTCCTTTTCAATTGATGAAGTAGATTTATTTCTAGTGAAAAGGAAAACAAAATATAAAATTAGTCAAAATGTGAGTTTGGGGGGGGATTTTCAGTTTCTGGAAATCTCCATGTTTTTTCGTGTCCTTATTTAGAAGGAAGAGATAAGATTTCAATATCCTTCATGTTTTATTTGAGTAAGAATACTTTCCCTCTAAGTTCTGGTCTTGTATTAAATAGTAATCAGGGGAAGAAAAATAAAATAGAAGGAAGGAAATGAGTTTCCAGATTGTCTTGTCATATAATATGAAAACAACACCTCTTTACTCTTTGTTTCAGCAGCACTGGAGAATTATATTGCAACTGTTAAATGTACTATGGAAATGTCAAGTCAGGCATGGATTCTGTATATCTAAGAGCAGTATGGGCTGTTGTTAATTTGCTTATGCCAACAATGTGAGAGTGGTGAGACACCAGAACAGGTTACCCAGGTTGCGGATGCCCCCTCCCTGGAGGCGTTGCAGGCCAGGTTGGGTGGGGCTTTGAGCAACCCTGGCTATTGGAAAATATCACTGCCTACAGAAGACGAGTTAGAACTAGATATTCTGAAAGGTTTCTCTCAACCCAAACCATTCTATGATTCACAATTATTATTTTTTCTATCTTGTTGCAGTGCTGTTACACATGCAGCAGGATTGCTCTTGGTTTAGTAGGAGTCAGTCTCTTTTCCAGTGCTGTGAGTCACTCAGTCTTCATAAGGTCAGTCCAGTCTCAAATGTTCTCCGGACCCACTGCAGCAATCACTTAACTATTGTGTGGTCAGAACATGATGTCTCGATTGGTCCAATTTGTCGTCCATGTAAAGGGTTGACCGTAGTCCTGAAAAACAAGTGAAAGGAACAAGTCCACTGCTTTCAGCTGAAGGAAATAGATCCGGTTTGGAATTTCTAACTCAGCCTTTGTAGTGGAATCTGTTGCTATTCTGAATTCTATCTGAGTCTGGCAGCTTCAAAGAGTGTCAGGGACATGCAGTGCAAAGCTACTACTATGCAACTCAATGTACCATATAACATATCTGAGAGGAATATTGATTTTTCACAGAACATGAAAAACAGAAAAATAGAAAAACACTTCAGAGTGACCTTGGCCTTCTGTTCAAATAACCTAATGTCTCTGCTTTAGCTTACTTTCCTTGTACCTCTCTGAAGTCCTTTGTGAAACTTTTCTAAGACAGTAATACCAGCTGCAAGGTGGAAGTGATTTATCAGCTCTCTGTAGATTTAGGACGCTATTTCATTTTTGTGTAAGATTTTTTTCCCAGATAAAATGAGATGCATTCTGGAGCATTGAGAGATATTTTAACCTAATCAGAAACTCACTTCAACATCAAACAATCAAAAGTTAGTCTCTTGCTTGAGTACTGTTTGTTTTGACATCTAGCTTAAGGAAGACTGGGAAAGAAGCAGAAAGGGCAGGAAGAGATGAGTTTGAAGAAAACATGTCTGATAATAAGGGATATTTAGCATAGAACATGAATACCACCATTACTAGGTTCCTCAGGCTGCAGTTCTGTGATGGTTTTAAGCTAATCTAAGTGTGGGCAGCTGCAGTTCACACTTTTGAGTCTCTTAGAGGCATGACAGCAAAGTTTGGCTGCTGGTTTGCAGGGAAACCTGCCTCACTGCTTCAGAAGTCTAACATGAGAAATGGAAAATCTTTGAACAGCCCAAATGTCTAAAATGTAGCTGTAGAGCTATCCACTACTGGCTCAGATAATTGCTGTCACTGAAAACATGCTATAGAGAAGTAGTTGCATAATTGAAGCAGAGAAAGATCATTCTGCTTAGAGTTCAGAGTAATTCAGTGTTGTTTACACCTAATGTATCATCAGCATTATCAAAAGAAAAACTTCTGTTGTATTCTTTTGAGACACGATTTCCATATATTAGACTGATAAACTTGATATTAGAAATGGCTTTCTGTACAGAAAGGCAGCTTTAAATATCACAACAGTTAACATTGCTGAGTCATGGAGTACCTTCCAATATTCATAGACTCATGAATGGCTGAGGCTGAGAGAGACCATAAAGCCCATTGAGTTCCAAATCCCTACTGTGGGCTGGGTCCCTCCCACCAGATCAGGGATCAGAGCCCCATCCAACTTGGCCCTGAGCACCTTAAGGAATGGGGCACCCACATCTTCTCTTGGCAATCTCTTCCAGTGTCTCACCACCCCCTTACCAAAGGTCATTTGTATTTATGTCTCCACCTACATGTCCAACTATTGTTAAAATTAACAAAGTGATCATTTCCAGACTTTGTGTTGTAGTGCTTTTGCTACACGGAATGAGGTACTCCAGCTGTAGACCAGCACCCCAGAGATGTCCCCCAAAATTCAGAGAGAAAGACAGAGAACCCTAAGAACAGAATCACTTTGGGTGCTGATGGAGCATTTAAGCTCTGCCTGTTTCAGGCTCCATTCACCTTCTGTCCTCTTCATTGCACCAGTGACTGCAGAACAAAATACTGTCACCACATATAAAGGAATGAGATCTTGTATAAATTTGATTAAGATGAAATTCAGCACTACGTTCTGGGATATTACATTGATTTTTTCTATACGGAATTAATAGAAAATTTATTTCTTCATATGGACTTGTCTCTAGTGACTATGGTCATGGAAGACTAGTTAATTTAATGGAGGAGAGAATATAAATCTGGTGATCAATTCCTTCCGGATGCCAAATCAATAGCTGTAGTTGCACAGATTAAATGCATTGCATCAAATAGGTTTTCTTTTTTTAGCATGAAGAGGGTGTAAAGAAAGAAATGAGGTAAAAAAAGGAAAATGTTCCAGTAAGAGTTTCAAAAGGAAAAGTATCTGTTGTCAAGGTTGAATGTGGAGCCAAGAAGTAAAAAACAACAACAACAACAACAACACACAACATTTTTGTTAAAGTTAGCTTAAAATTGAAGCGGAAAAAGGGACAGTATTAAACATTAAATCTGCTGGTACCATTTTACCACTCAGTTTAGGCTCTAATGATAAATTGTGGCAATCCCTGAACTAAACAGATACATTATCAGAATGAATTGTGAGCTGAGTGAATGATGGACAAAACACCTCTTGTGAGATCTTCTTAATTTGTTGATGAGATCAACAGAACAAGTGGGCAGAAACAAATAACCTTCTCCACCTTTTCTGCCCTCCTTTTAAGCTTTGGATATGCAGTACCTGCTGGAATAGCACTCAACCTTTATTTCTTTGACCTTCCAAAAAGCCCTGACCAAAGTGTGCCACAAAAATAAAACTAATGCTTCTCACCTGGAACATAACTTATCTTCCCACTGCCACACACCTCTCTTTGTGTGCTCTTCCTTTTTCCAAGTATTTTCCTTTTTTTCCTTCTGTCCCTTTAGCTAAAGAAAAGAATCCAGTTTGACCAAACAAGCCTGTGAGGCAGCTATCTTCTAAGTAGCCTGACAGCAAAATACCTCTTGGCAGCTGATAAGGATATGTGGAGAATCCATTTCCCACTTACACAGACACTTAAAGCAAAGAAGCAGTGTGTTTATCTTTGTTGCTCTTTCTTCCTCACTCTCTGGGCATTTGTCTTATTTGCCTCCATAAAAACCCTTTTCTTACTCATCAGAGACATCAGCAGCAACAGCTTCAGCAGATCACTTTCGCTGTCTTGAAAGAGAGCAATTTACACCACCTTCCTTTCAAAGGAAGACTGCCAAAGAAGGGGCAGCATCACAAAGAAGTTTATATACCCAAAGTGAAAGGGAAGAAGTTTCCCTTGTTACTTGAAGTATTCAAGGTTTCAAATACTGGGGGTTTTGTTAGTTTGCAGTGATGTACTCGATCTTAGATAAAGGTTTGACCCTCTAGGGTTATTTGTTCTAATGAAGTTAATGCAGTAATTGGCTTCACTGTATTGCAGTGAGTGTTTGGGACTTTAACTGCATTTAAACTGGTTTTGTACTGTCAGATGGATGCCTGCAGTTTAGAACGTTTGCTGATATAAAGCAGAACATCATCTTCAGAAGAGAAAATTTGCTTTTGTAACTACTGTCACTGTTTTTTAGTACCAACATGGCATCTCAAACAGCTATAAAGCAGCCATCTGGATTTCCTCAACAGTCTGCCTAACTGTTGTTTAACTAAAATTACCCTCAAGTCAAAGAAATTTTAACAGCAAAGCAGTCATACAGGAGAGCTATGTGATACCATTAACCAAAAGCCTATACTGTCTCCAGTGAAATTAATTAAACATCAAGAGAATCTAAAAGATAATTTGCAGCAGAGTATCATCTGGTCCTTAAAATCCAAAGCCAATAGCAATGAGGCCAGATTTATTATGTCTTCCAAATAATTCCCATCATTAAAACTGTTTCAGGGACTGTAGCCATCTGTGGGAAGTTATCAGTGAGCTTTTCTCGGAGTTTTTATAAACAAAGACTAATAATCTTTAGCTAACATAATAATCACATATTTAAGAATTATTATAATGGCTGTTAAGACTTAAAGATGAAGGATCTGAAATAAAAAAGCCTCATGCTGATTTTCTTGTCATAGTCATTGCAACTTTGACATGCTCTTGACAGCCTCTGTGTGCTTTCTTTTCTTGTCACCTTCCTTTGTATTTTGAGTTATTCTCTAGTTAAAAATAGCCAACATGCAAAGATTTCAACCCCATGTTTCTTCTTTCATTGAACATACCAGGTTGTGATGGATATGTTTCTAACCTGTCTCAAGGATTTGAAAGATTGAAGCAAATGGCTTTAACTACTTTCTTCTCATCACCAAAGTTGTAGATTCTTCCTAAGATTAGAAATGAAAACTATAAAAATATCACGTGACTTAGTATTTTGTCTGGTGTCGTGGTTTGAATACACCAGATGAATCTTGTTTTTTCTAAATACAGTCTGCACAGAGCTAAGGTTTGGGAATTTAGTTGAGTAAATCAGCCAAGTACAATGCAAAGAGCCCAGAATGAGAAATAAAAAGAAATTCATGTACTTGGCTTAAAAAATTATTACCATTTTACATTTTCACCAATATTTTTGCATTGAAAGCCCAGAAGACAGCTTTGGAGTTTAGGATTTTTTCCCTGCTAAAAGTCAATTTTCTAATTGTTTATAATGAATATCTGAAAAATACCCTAAAAATATGAATTTTATGTAGAGGTTTTATTTCTGAGGACATTCAAACTCCTGTACACTATTTTTTTTTTAATCAAAACATCATGCTCTAAATTTTATGCATTTTCCTTACTATTAATGTGCTCCTTAAAGATCTACGTTTCTGCAGGAAGCTCTATACCACAGGTAGAATAATTATAGGATGTTTTTGCTTTGTAAACTCCATATGATTTTTAATCAATAGGGTATGCATTTAACCAGTGAATACACATAAAGAATACACATGAGGAATACTGCAGAATGACTGAGAAGTATTTACATTCATGACATGATGTTTTTTATCTTACCTTACTGTATTGTTTCTCCTTTCATTTGCTTTTATTGCGTTGCTAGTTTGTTCACTTCCAAGGTTAGCTGCCTGGGTGCCTTAATGAGTTCAGCATGTGATATCTCAGATAAATGATTTCATTCTCTGACTGCAACAACCAGATACAGAATTTTTTACAGTGAAGCGTAACATACGAAAGCACTTTGATCCAGTTAACTTTTAACATAGTAGATAACACTCAGTGCCACAGTAGTCAGAGCTGGACAAGTAAACAGGATGCCTTGAAATACAGAGACAAAATTATAAAAAGATGATAAGATGTCAAGATAGTAGGTAGGGGTCTCATTGTCTGTTCTTTTGTAACTACATTTTCATAGGTATCATCAAAAGAGCTGAACTGAAATTCTGCTGTACTGACGAGTACATTTAAAGTCGGACCAAAAACCAGTGAATGCCTTGCAAGGGTATCTTTGCCTCCAGAGGACATTAGGTTTCCCCTGAGGAGAAATGCTCAAAAGATGTTTTGTCACAGCTGTAACTGTGGGAACAAATGACCTCTGGAATAATATTACCAGTGTCAGAGATGTGAAGACTTCTGTGCAACAAAAAGGAAGCAAATGGCCCTGATTGTTTTTTGCAGCTTTTATGTTAATTTTATTTAGGTGCATTGATCTGACAGTACAGCCATAGGCGTGAGTCCTTTTACCACACACATACCTCTTCATGTATTTATATTATTATTTGAAAATCAAACACTTTTAAGCGGAAGAGAAGCTGAATTATTACTTCAGTACTCTAGTGCTAAATTATGCATGTGTTTAGAAAAGAAAATAAATACAGGATTTCTATCACTTACACAATCTGTTTTCTAAGTGTAAGTCTCCAGGACAAAGCTCTTCAGCAGTGCAGTAGTTATCTGTGCACATAAGTCAAGATATCTTACCTGTAGTCAAAAAAAATGAAGGTAGTAGATATTTCTCAAATATCTAGATAAGGAAAAAAAAAATGCCATGAAAAGGACTCAAAATCATCCAGGAACAAAATTAATTTACCCAATTTATTCTCCCTTGGCAAGATAGGGGAAGGAACGCATCCAGCCAGCTCCTGAGGTTTAGGAGCATGGTTATAGTTTCCAGATGCACAGTGGTAATTCCCTAAGCTGTGCCAACTTCATCACTTGCATCCTTCTGGTATTTTCTGTCCATCCCCTTCTGTGGATGCACCCAAAACATTTAAATACCTTCTCTGTGCTTTTCTGTCATTTTTTGTACTGAATAAATTGTGATATTTCATGACAGTTATGACTGTCAAAAAACTGTCTGGCTTTCTTTCAATTGGCAGTACAAGCTTGCTTCATTGTTTCTTTCCTATTTCTTCTTTTTTGACAGCATTCAGCAGATTGTCCAAATTGGTATTTGGTCCTGGACACTAAGAATAACTAAGAATGCATAGAATCACCAAGGTTGGAAAAGTCCTTCAAGATCATCTCTTCCAACTGTCCACCTACCACCAATATTACCCCACTAAACCATGTCCTTTATTACATTAAAAGTTTATTGAACACCTCCAGAGACTCAGCCACCTCCCTGGGTAGCCTGTTAAATGATCAGCTCAAATTCTTCTTTGCATTTGATAATGCAGATAAACTATTTATCTCATTATTCTCATGTTCATCCATTTGTTCATTCAGGCCATAACAACTGTTTTCACATGGACAGGCACATTGCTGGGTTGAATCATGACACTTCATTACCCAAGGTGTAAAAGTTCTCACAATGCAGCATCACATCTGTCTTCAAAGCTACTGTAACACAAGCAATCATCATTTGAAGGAAGACAATGGTACATCCCAGAAGAGAAAAAAAGTTATGTTTCAAAACTTAAAAATGAAGAGAAACATCAGTCTTGCTGCATGAACTGGAAAGACTTTTGAGAAAAATAATCATTTCTTCCTACTTATACTCATGAGCTCAACAGGCAACAACAGTATTTTTAAAATGTACTCTAGAAGTATCTTTCCTTTAGTGTTTAAAAGAAATAATTAAGTTGGAAATTTGGCAAGGTGAGACAGGGTCTGAAATACTTTCAGTAGATTATATTGATGGAAAAAATCAGAAATTCAACATTTTTATAGCAACATTGCATTATGCTTTTCTGGAAAACCACAGCAGTCTCTTTTTCTCTATTTCTCAGTTTTATGAAGGCACATTAAGATGTCTTTCTTGATCAAGTATATTTCTACACTGTTTGTTTCTTTTCAAACAAAATTGGTAGTTTTGATGTTTTCATGTTTCTTCAGAGAAGAACACTAATTGGCTTCCATTGCAAGAAAACATCTCTCTAGAAGAGAATAAATGTTGGCTGCTGTGTCTTTATATCAGTTTTATGTTATTTGCATCAGCACAGTCTTTGGTTCTCTTTCTGTGAAGGAGTGTTTGGTTCCTGTCTGACTGTTTTATTCATTATTACTTATGGTAGAAAAAGAACAAAAAGAGGCAATTGCATATATTTGATTCAGGGTCTGTATTATGTTTTATTTCCATTGCTCTGAAATAAGTTGTTTTTGTAATGTTTCCTTTGTCTCCTCCAGGCTGCTCTCTTCACCAGTCACAAGAAAATATTTGTTTGAGATGGGATAAACTGGTGCAGAAGTGTCGTTGCTGCTGCAAATTGACACCGGGACCAAATTGGTGTATGTTCTTCCCTCACACAGTAATGCAGAGCCTACAAAAGAAAGGGAATTACTAAATGACAAGGTAACACAGGTTTGTTTAATGTCTGAGAATTGAAAATGTCACTTTCAGCAAAGGATGACCAAAATCTGTGGCCGTGTCACCAATTATTTCAATTGGAATAGAATTAAAAGGTCTGTCGCTCTTTTGGCAGAGGAAGAACTTCTTCTAGAGCTCAGCTGGTGTTCACTTCATATTCCAAAGCTTAAAGTTTGATAACACTTATAATTTTATCCCAACTAGTATAACTGCACCTATCCAATCCTTTTTTCTCTGTCATGACTTTTTCATGTCATTATTCTCCCTGTCCTTCAGAGTTCAAATCTTCCTGCTTCAGATTTACAGCCATATAGAAGCCTTGTGACCAGGTGAATTATTGGATAGCATACCAGAATTTTTGTTCATCTTTTCTCTGAAGAAAAAATGCTTTGGTATTAAAAAAAAAATGGGTCTGCTCTTAAGTTTGATCTTCAGTTCAGTAGAATATCAGAAACACCATGAACTGCATTAAAGTTCTTCTAATGTTTCGTGTAGGGTAAATAACAAAATTCCAAGCCAGTGAGAAAGTTATAATTACATGAACAGAAAATATCAATCTCTTTGTGGATCAAAGACCAGAAGCATTAAAAAATCACAAGTTCTCAGCATCATTCAGAAAAAAGAAAAGAAGAAAAAAAATTGTGCTAGAGTTTTGTCATTCTGAAAGACAGTAGTTAAAGTGGAGTTGAAAATCAAATGAGGAACATTTAGGAGATCCTTGGGAAACCATCTTAATCACTTGGAGCAAATCCACAGGCACATGCTGATATGGGCTGATAAGTTAAGACTGATTACTTTTGAAGATGTGGATCAGCTAGTGATTTTTCATCAGTCAGGCTGAAAAAATATCTGCAAAAATCATGTAACAGTGCAGAAAAAAAATAGTATTACAATTAGATTAGTAATAAGTTTAAGAAAATTCAGTTTAGGCAAGCTCAGAGTCAAACAGAGCAGAGTTCAGAACAGGGCCAGCCGAAATGGTGAACTGATTCACTTACAGTGGAAGATAAGACAAAATGTAGACCTCTGATGACCATGAGCTCAAAGAGAGGTAGGGAAGAGTACTGAGGAGTGCACCAGGAAACAGCTTGAAGCAAACAAATACAAAATGTAGATAAGCAAACACAAGGAAACTCTTAAACCCTGCTGACAGTGCAGCATTTGAAACCATATTAGCCTCCTCAGGTTACTGGATTTTTTTTAAGTGAGCTTAGGCAAAGAATGATTTTTAGGATAAATAAGTGTATAACTATGATCAAAATAATGTTTTCATCTTTTAGGGCAAATTCTCACCTAACTTTGTAATGAGGGGAAAGAACACAGTTCACATTCTTCCTCCTGTTTGGCAGAAAGCTTTTCCAGACAGCATTGTGAGTACTTTAAAGGCCTCATCATGACAGTGGTAGAGCTGGTAAAAAATTCATGTGGTCTTGTGTTGTTCTCCTCCTCTAGATTTCCCTCTGCTTCTGTTCCTTTGGAGCTCTGCCAAAGTGCATAAGCTGAGTTTCTCTCTCTGCATAAAGCCTGAGAGATCCTCGGACGTTTCCTCTCTCTGTATCTAATGGGTAGCATTTTTCAAGGAGATCTAAATGATTCAGGAGGCTGAGTCCTAACACTCTCTTGAATCACTTTGACACCTTTGAAAAATGTTCTGTTTCCTCAGTGTTCAGTTCCTGCAAAGCAGACTCGATCACCAGCAAAGCTTACAAAGCTTAATATGTAACTGGTTGTTACTCTGACAGAATATACTGCCTCTGTGAGCAGGCTTTATTAAGGACTCAGACTCTTACACTTCACCATCTTACTCTGTGTAGATGTAGGATTCTGTCAGTTTTTCACAGGGAGATGCCTGCAAATCAGACAATTAGAATAATGGGAAAAACACAAGTACACAAAGTGGCCAGGATTACAAGGCATTTAGAAGCAGTATTTGTTGAAGATCTTCAGTGAGGGAAAAGGTACTGTTGAATTGGTGATTTACAGTAGTCTGATATTTGGCATGGAGTAGACTCTTTCAACCTGGAGATACAATTTTTGGTCTGTTTTACAGGGACAGTGAGGGTCTTAGCTGACATCAACTTAATGCACAAGGTGCCTCACTGAAGGGGAGCAGTGCTACAAATCAGCACCTCAAAAAAAAAGATGTGTGCAAATGATAAAACTCTGCTCTGCTCACATTTTGGCAGGGTGACCACTGAGCACAGGACTTAGTGAACTCATTCACTTTTACAAAAGAAACTTGACACAGTCAAAAGATCAGCCTCTGAGACCCAGGGAAACCCAAATACCTGAGTGTGTCTAATGTCAGGACGCAGTGTTTACAGCCACACCCACTTTGTGCACATGGTTGTAGTGGGGATTATTATAGGTTCCTCATTGTCATTATCACTTTCCATCACAAGTGATGCACACTGGCAAAGCAGATCTTCACTTTTCATGTGAACAAAGCCAGTCAGGCTTTCTACTCATTCTGTTACATCCCCAAACTGCCTTAGAAGGTGGATAGATAACCCTCAGAACAAAAGAAACCATAAGCTGGAGTGAAAGCATGCCAAAGAAACCTGCAGGAGAAGGTGAGGACTGAGCTGAATGGCAGCTGGGTTTTGGAAAGGAAGAGGGAATGTCAACTCTGCTATTCTTTTTCCTTTTGCAGTATTGGATATTCTGTTGTATGAATGAGTCGCCTCCACAGTGGTCACTTGGGCATCAGCCAAAAATGATGGCCACAGCAGCACTGGGAGAGATTTAATCAAGCATCCTCTGAAGCATAATAATGAATTAATTTGTTGAACACACAAAATGTAAAACCACAGAAATCTGTTTCCTTCTCTTTCATCACCCCAGAAGAGTTTTAATGTATGAGTTCTCATTAATACTCACTTCACTGTCAAATAGAAGAGTTACTTGGCTGGAAAACATTCAAACTTTTGCATTGCTGTCCCACGTCAGTGACTCTGATTTGTATGTAAAGCATGTACTTTGAAACTGAGGAAATAATGAGCCTGAGTTTATCCCAAGTGCTATCCCAACACAGTGTGCTCTGACTCCATGCCTTTGTATCGTTCTATCATTTCCCACCTGACAAATGAAATACAGAGGTTAACTGCCACTCTTACATTCCTCTACATTCTACTAGTTCCTGGTATGATGAAGGCATCGAGGAGAAAATGAGAAAGCTGTTCTCAGGAGTATATTTAATTGTCAGTGCCTACAGATACAGCCATATATTCCTGACCACTGAAACACTTAACATCTCATAGATTTGCAGTAGTTGTTTCCCCCACCACAGGCTGGTACCTGGCTGCCTTTCTACAGGAAATATGCCAGTTCTTCCACAGCAGTGCTGTGCTGAATGTGCAGCTGACTGGGTGTGTTAATCTACAGCTGGTAATGAGAGGAGGTCAAAGAAAATCAGCAGTGTCCTTTCTGCCCTTAAAAAACCAGTATCTCTATCTCAGCACCATAATCTGTGCTTCCATATATCTTTTGAATGTCAAAGAGTAGTTTCATTTTTATTATTTATGGTGTGTAGAACTTCAAGATAGTAGCTGGGTTTGCTCAATTTTAAACACCAGTAAAGCAAGATGTCTGCTCCAGTGTGCTTCCACTCTACAGCCCCTGTTGCTGGAACAAGAAAAAGTGATCCCTGGATGATAGACAAGGATGACTAAATGGAGAAAAGTAGGAGGAAAATGACCAGCTCAAGAGCTAAAAAAACTAAACAGGGGCTTCAATTGGAATGGAAGTGACAGATCCGTTCAGAGACAGAAGAGGAGAAAAGATGAATAGTCATGTCACACTGTGAGTCAACTTAATGAGACAGAAGTGGATGACTTCTAAAACGTCAGTCTTGCTGACTGACTTCTTTGAAATCAGTGCACAGCTTATTTAGTTGCTCCTCTTGCACGCAGGTTGCTCTGCTGAAAAAGATGGCCTAGGTTTTTGAAGCAGCCTTATCTGCTACTGAGTCACCATAATAAGTGGTAGTATTGGATGCATATTAGATAACAAGATGTTTTCCTGAAATTCTGTTTGGTGCAGTTACAAAGGAAACAGCAAAAATGCCACTTCTGTTTCTGTACTTGGAATGAATTCTCGCTTGTTGGGAATATGGCCCAATAAGCAGGCTGGCCCGATTAGAGTTGAAAAATGTCAGAAATACTCAGATCTAAGACTATTCATAAGGAAAAGAACTTTAAATTTTTTTCTTCCAATAAAATCCTTGTAGAGAACTTAATAGAAAAAAAGGACATTCTATTTCATTTAGGGGGAAATTACCAAACTCTTGTTAAAGTTTATTGGTCTTGACCAGAATTCAAAATGTCATGAAGCCACCAAGAGAGAAGCCTCACTTTTATAGATTTTTTCTTCATTAGTAAAAATTCTCCCTTGTTGCACATCAGGGTGCATAGGATGTGAACATGTGATAGCAGAGAAACAGACTATTTCCTAAAAAAAGAGGAATTGAAAACTTACTGATTTCTTCACATTTGTAGCTCACAAGAACATTTACAGCTTTCATGAATTACCTCTACTAAGTATGCTGCTTCTTCACCTTTCTTTATACATAGGGCTACATTAATCTTTTTCACTTTGCTTTCCAAAAAGTTGTCATCAAGCTGCTCACTTGGGATTTCAAAGTCTGCAAGGCTCAGTTTCTGTAGGGCACTAGTTCCAGGGTCAGGTAGTCCCAATGTACCTTTCAGCCTTCGCTTCTTCTCCCATCCCTCTGCTTCTCTTTCCACTGTTACCCACCTTCAGGTAGTTGAAGACGTTGCCTAAGTTTCCTCTCAGCCACCCCTTCTCCAATCCACTTCCTCCCCAGCTTTGCTCAAGCAAAAACAAAGTTCCAACCATAACTTTAGGCCAGGTGTCCTGACAGAAAAACTCTCGCCAAATACATTCAGCGAGTCTGAGTCCTGAACAAACTCAGTTGCCCATCTGAGCGAGGCAGCATGACAGCCATGAACAAGATATTGTACTTCACAGCACCTGCCAAAGGTATCATTATCAAGGAAGATAAACACATAGTTCAGGCAAAAGACTGACACATGTTTTTCCGCCTTTTGTAGAGCCAAAATGATGTTTCATTGTTAGCAGAATCTGCTTCAGTGAATTTATGGCAGTCTCTCACTGTTTTCCTCAATAAGGAGACCTTGTTGGAAACATTCCAGGAGCAGGGAGTCTGACCAAAAGCAAAATCAGATTTTATTGCTAAAGATCAGTCACAGCTGTGGTTGCATTTGCTGCTGTAATAAATGGCTTGAGATTTATCCAGGCCTACAGTGCTAAAGCTGCTCCTTGCTCTTTCGAATGACTGCTTCCACCGTTATTATTCCCATGCAGGTAGGTAGGGTGCTGTGAAGAATGCCAGCATTTCTAACCTGGGCTGCTTAGATAGTGTACATTACTGCTTCAGAGTCTTCTTATTGTCTGTCTTTTCTACCAGTCGGCTATCAGATCTTCTTCCCACCCATAAACAGAAAGTGGTGTGCATACACCTGCAGGGAGCAATTCAGCAACCACTTCCATTCTAGTTTTGCCTTCCTTTTGTGATGTTGTTGCCACTGCTGTGGTTATTATCATGGCAAATCCTGAAAGCTCTGTTCAAGGGACTGACCTGAGCCATCTCAGCTTCAGTAAATCTATCTGTATGAGGATTAATTGCACAAACATGAGGTTAGCACATTGTAGTCAAGCACTTTGGGTCAGTAGAGAACTGCTGAGCCGTTCATTGTCAGTACTTCAACTGACCCACAGGTTTCTCTACATCACAATTCACAGTGTGGGAACAGGAACCACTGAATTTTGGTGACAAGGAAAATAATCAGTCATTTTATCTGGTAATAATATACTTCCTTAGACATCTTCATCAGGCCTGCATGACAGGCAAGATCCCAAGCTAGGTGAACTTTTAGTGTAAGTCCTGTTAGGTGCATTCATCCTTGTGCACCAGTGGAACAGCACTAGACATCATTGTGCCATGTAGGGCTGACACTGTGGCTCTGGTCAGAGGTGCTCGAGGGCTAACAAACACATCAGAGTGAGTGCTGGAGATTGCAGCAGCACAGCCTGACTCTCAGGAGGTGCATACTGGTGTGCCTATGGCTACAGGCAGATCCCAAGGCTAAGGACCATGCTCCCTACAGCCCAGCAATGAGTTCAACACCATGCAGAACACAATGACACCATTTCTTCAAATGCTTTCCTTTGTTAAAATTTCCTAAGATAATTTTTTGGTCTATTATGTCAGTTTGTTGTGTGGTGGCTAAGGGACTCCTGTGGTGCAGAAGAGCAGGTTCTGTGTGGCAGAGCCATGGGCTCCTCTTGGCTGTGCCATTTTCTCACTTCTTTCTTCAGATTTTCCTTGATTAGAATGATAAAAATAGCTTTGTAGCCAGCAAATCACGTGCTGACTACAGCTGTACCAAAGACATCTCTTCTGCCCTTTCTAGGGCCACATGCAGGATGGGAGCTAGGGGCACAGTGGCACTATTTCATCCGCATTTTCATCATGTTCAATTTGGGATTTCATCCCTTCTTGCAGAGTTGTTGCGGCAGCCAGCATATGGTGCTGTAGTACCTCACAACCCGGCTGCTGTACGAGCTGCCTGGCAAAGCTGCTGCTGCTACGGCTGTCAGACACACTGTTTCTGCCCTTTAGCGTTAGGTTGTTTGAAAATCCTGACAGGCTGTCACCCAACAGCTGGTCTTTTCACAGGTGCCAGAAAATTAACCTCCAGAGGGAGCCTCATCTTCACCAATGATTCCGTAACAAGCAACTGTTTAAGGCAACAAGATCCCGAAGGGGGAAGAGTTGCAGTAACAGGGTGAGCACAGCCAGGGGCTCATGTGCAGCACGTCAGCAATGACCAGCTTAAAGCAAACTTACTAATCCTACCGTTGCTTAATTAAACCCCCAGTGTTGCAACTGCATATTTACCACCTAATAATGTACAGTAATTAGAGTGCATAGCAGAACTGCTGCTATTTCTTTTTCCAATCACAACCTTGATTAGCATTACAGAAACTTAGCAAGTATCATTGAGACTCCAGGACATGGAGGCATGGGACCAACCTACAAGGAGTCCATACAATAGAATCATAAATTCATTGGAGTTGTAAGTGACTTTTAAATACCATCAAGTCCAACTCCCTTGCACTGAGAAGGGATACCCACAACTTGATCAGGTGCCCAGAGCCCCGTCTGTCCTGAACAGGGGTGTCTGAAGGGACAAGGCACCATCACCTCTCTGAACAACCTGGGCCAGTGCCTCACTGCTAGGCAGCAACTCACTGACCCTGTGCAAGTCAGCCTCATTGCAGGCATCTTCATTGTTCTACGAGGTAGTGTAGAAAGATGCTGATTAGTTAATTCTGCATTACACTCCATTCTGACCACTGCAGAATAAAAAATCCTAAATAGTATTAATTCAGATTCTAATAAATATTTATTTCTGTAACTTCTTCAGCCTGTCTGGTAAACAAAGTTAACCAGTCAGAGGAATAAAATAACTTCTGCTCCTTCATATCGGGGCCACCTTCAGTTTTGTGTCTGTGTCGTGATATAGGAATGCATCTTCTTTGACCTAGTTTTATCACTGTCACAGAAGGTGTCATTGTTGCCCATAGCAATGACTGCTTCCCTTAGCAATAGTTATGGCAAAGTGCCTCAGGGATTTGCTTTGCAAATGAAGTTGGAGTTTGAAAAACAAAACCAATTTGTGCTCTTCTGTATACTCCCAGATTGAGAGCATTGTTATGAGATCACCCATAAGAGTTAGGAAGCAGATCATTAGAGTAATTCACTCGAGATGGTTATGCCAAAGTTAATTCACTTTTCAGACATGTAATACGATCCCATAGGGTCATTACTTCTCTGCTACATCATCAAAAATAATGAGATTCATTTTTCTCAGATTATGTGGAAATATACACTGTCTCTTATCATCCTCAGCTGGGTGAAATTGACTGCACCAGTTCCTTTCATGAGATTTGCCAAAGGTGAAAAATTTTTATTTAAGATGTAAGATTTGATGCATTAATACAAGGGGTTCAGGTTGTCTTTTCCTGATGGTTGCATCTTTTATCACTAGTAAGATGTGTGGAGGGATGAGCAACTGTGATAATAAGATTTCTTGTATATTCTGAAAAAAAAAAAAATCTGTCAGAATCATTAATAATGGGAAAACAGGATGACGCAAATTGCAAAGATGAAAATTGATCTCCACCATGTGTAATATAATTCAGTATGTTTTACTAATGTGCTTTACAAGCACTATCATAAAACATGAATCAAGGCAGAAAGACCATAACTTATGTGAAGGGTCTATTGGTTTAGGAAGGTGATGTGTTAGGCTCTTGATAACGATGCATGTGCAGGTGATAATTCAGCTTCACCCACAGCAAAGTTCACTATTTCAGCAGAAATCCCATCAGATAATAGATGTGTTAGGACATATAGCTGAACAAAGGCTTTCTCATAATCATTTCAGAGACTTGTGCTAGCATAAACAAGAAGCTTTGGAGTTTTAGCTGATGGGACAGAAGATACAGTCATTTCATTCAGCTGGCTGCTGAAGTTACTTTTTATCTATTTCACCAATTTGCTGACCTTCCCTCTGTTGTTTGCCCTCTCAGCTCCTATGCTCACCTGAAAGGATAGACTTGCAAAACTCTCCTTGGCTTTCACACACCTCAGCACGTAGTGAAAAGTTGGGAAATGGAGGGGAAGAGGTGCCACAGCAGCGTTTTATTTGCAATATTTATGCATTTAACCAAAGACTTACCTGAGATGAAGGATGAAATAAGCTCCATGTATTTCACCTTATGCAAGTACACAGGGCAACTTGTAATTTGAAGGTATGATTTTCCCTGCCATGTTCCTCACAGCAGGCTCACAGTAACACTTGTTAAACTTATATCAGTTCATTGCTCGCAAGTCTCAAGCTTGCAGACACCTTGCAGTCTTGTCACATCTACCAGGTGTCTCACTGTCAGGCTACAGACGGTTCTCTAGTGCTACAGTTCTTCTGACAATGTTTTGACAGTATTTCTGTCATAATCCCCTTGCATTTCAAATAAATTTGCAAGTCTTTATACAAACCACATTTAGTTGAACTGTGGAGCAGTTAGTAGCTGATTAGCTCCCTTCCAGCGCCATCTCTTCAAGGATGCTTAAATTATATTAGTCTAGCTACTGTGTGATTATTTTATTTGCCAGCACTGATTAGCAGATTCACTGAAAATGAAGAAACTGAAAAGTGCTGACATTTTCACTTCAGAAATGTATTTGCTAAGTACTCTTTTTGTCATAACAATGCCAGTTTTTTACATCACTTCATACTGTGTGGGACTACACCCAGGAACTGACAATTCAGCCTAAACACGTATATAGTCTGACACCAGTATTTATTTATGTCAGAGAAGTATCCTGAAACTGCAGTCAGAGTTCGTTTGCACTTAAAACAGAGAGAGGTCATAGTGCAGAAAACACAGCCAACCCCTCAGTCCTTACAATCAAACAGGAATGGTGCAGGCTGTGAAGACAAATGGAAATACACTGGGTTGTGTTTTGTCCAGCAAGGTCATGGCTTGCATGTGGACAAAATCTTTTTTTATTTATTTTTATTTATTCTTAGTGTTGCAAGTCTAGATCTGGGGCACTGCAGGCAGAAGGACCACTGAAGGAGAAGCAATGAGAGCAACAGTGCAAATCAGAACTGCCTGAACAAAGGAAGGTGGTTTTACAGCAATGGACTTGGGACATTCTTGTGAGGGCTCCTCAGGTGTCCTCGCTCCTTCTCCGCTCACCATGGGGAAACAAGTTGCTGCTCTGGACGGACCCTGTGTATTCTGCACTGGTGCTGTATTAGCACATACTCAGAAGGCTTGTAGATGATGTGAAATTGTCTTTGCATTTCTGCCGTGGGACTTGCAGGAGGAACAAGAATGCCTAGCTTCTGAGACAGATCTCAAGAACAAGTACACATGGATACTACTATTATCCTCACTAATAGTGCTTTTCAGGGCCCTCATTTTTACCTCTCAAATACCTTACAAGTTGACTTCCTGATATAGAAGTTGAGGAGAAAAGCATCTGTCAGCCAAGATCCCTTTGGGAGGACCCATCACGTTCCCAGAGAACACCACCGCAACTCATGCAGCTCAGCCTACATTTTCCAGCGCTAATTACAACTGTTTGTGCACCCAAGATTACCATTAGAAGTAAGAAAACCTCACAAAAATTTCACTCCCATAGACATTTCTGTGACAGATTTTGTGGTGCATGAGATTGCAGATAAGGAGACAATGCTTCCCAATGGCTGGAGTCTCCCCTGCAGTAAGTTTGTAGTCTTGATGATTTTCAGTACAACTCTATCAGTTTGTGCTGGCTAAGGAACACATTGTTTCCCTTTGCTTAGTACATTTCCTAGCCTAGACAATTGCTGAACATAATATACACTCTGTGTATGTCATCTTAATTAGAAGTGACTAATTTAATGAACACACCCTAATTAATGTCTATTATATCACAAAAGACCTTATTTTCACAAACTGGATAGGTCTTTGTTTCTTGTGTTACTGTATCCGCCTGATTACATTTGATCAATGTAATGAAAGGTACAGTAGCATTATATTGTTTGCAGGCCTTCACTGGGAACCCTAATTGCTTATTTACTAGTGCTCAGTGCATTGGGCATGGGCATCCTTAACTGGAGTGTTCAGCGCAGTGTCTCAGCAGGGGTTTACATGATGTTCCAGTCTGAGGCCATTTTTTTACTCAGTTCTGAATTCAAATGATTCTTTGAAGTGAGAGAAAAGAATAGAAAGAACAGTAAGTTCAGAGAGCTTGCGGTGTACAGAAAGGCAAAGAAAGGTCTTCGTTTACAAATGCTTTTCAGTTTTGACCTGTGCTTTCAGAATAACTAAATATGGACAATGTACAATATAAGCAAAGCCTCAAGGTGATGAGCCCAAATTCCTGTTGGGTTTAAAAGCCCTATCAGCAATTTGTAAGTATGGGAGTCTCTGAGGTATTAGCTAGGACTTCTGTTTTGAACTTTCAATTCTGGATTTTTCTCCAGATGTGTGAGTACTGCTGTAGATTGCACTCAGTACAGTGATTTCTTCTAGACTTTGTATCTGTGAAATCCAGCATCAATGGAACAATGGAAAGGCTTGTTAGGAAATCCCCTTTCAAAGGCTGCATTTACTTTGTCAATTTCAGCTCTATGATGCTGAACCCTTCTTTTAACAGAAAGATCTTGCAACAAATTCAGAATTCGGTCACACTTAAGGACTGATTCTCATTTAAACGAGAGTAAAGAATGAATGGCTCTGTTGAAGATGAGGAAATACCATTGACATAAATGTACTTAAAGAATCAGAGCTTGCTGTATCCCAGTATTCCACCTCAATTAAAATGGTTCAAGTACATTACTGGCAGGAGTGAAACGTGAAACTAGAGTAGGATGAGAAACCCATTTTCAGTTGTAGAGATAAATACAATTGTGCTACTCAAGCAAGTAAAGAAATATGTCCAAACACTTCACAATGAAGGAGTGCACTAATACAACTGAACACAGAGAGTATAAAAGGAATACACATCAAAGTAAAAAATAATAAATAGGAAATAGTTACCTCAAGTGTTATTATTTCAGCTAAAATGGAAAAAGGAAATATTTCAACAAGCATACATATATGAATACTGTAGAAAAGCACGTATCTCAAGTTTTAACTGCCAAGACAGCCTGGATTCAGATAGCTCAGATGACCGTTAATTGTCTTATTTTCCAAAAGTACAATGGTGTCTTTCTGTATTTAAGGACAGCTTCTTTGATGAACCTTAGCTGGAAGTTCTTGAAGGCATTCCCATCTTTTTATTACTCACATTATATATGCTCAATTTAGACCCTCTTAGTGTATTAGTAACAATTTATCATTAATATATATAAGAAGAGCATTTTCACTTTTTTAGTGGCATTCCATGATATAATAATAGTCTCTAATGCCATTGTTATCCTTGTAGACATAGAACAAAGCCTCAGATCTTGATTTTTATCAAGAGTTCCAGTCTTCCTACTACACTATCTGAGGATCTATAAATATCTAAGGAACTGGAGGCAAAGGCATGAGGCCGGACTCTTCTCAGCAGTGTGTGGTGATAGGATGAGGGGAAATGGCCACAAACTGAAGCATAGGAAGTTCCACACAAATCTGTGCTGGAACATTTTCACAGTGCAGTGATGGAGCACTGGCACAGGCTGCACAGAGAGGTGGTGGAGTCTCCTTCTCTAGAGATGTTCAAGACTTGCCTGGACACCTGCCTACCTGTGCAACCTGGGCTAGGGAGCTGCTTTGGCAGTGGGGTTGGACTCGATGATTTCTAGAGATCCCTTCCAACCCCTACAGTTCCATGATTCTGTGATTCTGTGATTCTGTGACATCTGTTTTCTGACCAATTTTCCTCTAGAGACAATAGTAAAAGTTGTATTAAATGCAATAGAATCAGGTTTGGCATTTTGAGTTTGTACTGTTATTAGAAGTTGTGAGGGCATGCTGTGGAAAAGACTGGTGATAGGGCATCACAAGACTGTAAGATCCAAACCCCTTAAAGGATGCTATGAACAAAAGACAAATGCACTAAAACATGTACGCTGTTGCTTTACATAGAGCCATAACTGAGTCGTTCTTTTCACCAGTGAAGTCAGCTGACTTGTTATTCAATATATTCCATACTTTTCTCACCTAAATGCAGATACTTAACGTTGCAGCTAAAGCTCACTGTGTAGCAGAAATCCCATCAGAACTGAAATCTCAGCACCAGTCACCTGTTTCATTTATTTCTTGCTGTGAGCCTAATGAGAAAACAGCCAGAGCTACCCCTAGAAACTGAGAGAAGAAATAGCACTTTTCAAGAGTTATCAGGAAATTCAAACACTTTTGAATGTGGGAGCCAGGATGAGCAGTTCAACTATCATGAAGTATCATTAATAAATAATCATCCCATTCTCTATGCAATGAGTTTAGATTCTGTGTGTCAGAGCCACAGGAAGAAAAATATGGAATTGGGCAGAAAACTTAGCCAAAGCCTGCTGAAGTGAATTCAAGCTTGGATAATGGTTTCAATGGAAATTGCAATGCAACATTTTAATGTCCGCTTTCCCCTGTGAACCAGATTCTCTCAGAATGCCCAAATAAAGTATGCCCTTGAGGTTTTTGACTAATTCCTAAATATGTAGGAGAACTGGTATCTTAAAGAGGAACAGTGCCACAGATGATAATCTTGACAGGAATGTCTGAAGTCTTTCAGTCTCATACTTCCGCCAGCCTTTCTCATGGCTGAGTGCCTTAATCCAACACCACAGCAATACCAATAAGAATGACAACATTTCAGTACTTTTAATAGTCAATTTGGAAGCAGAATGTGTGTGTGCTTTGTTTTGTTTTGGTTTGGTTTGATTTGTGGTTTTTTTTTAATGCTGTCAGTATTCAACAAGTTCTGTTGTTACCCAGTTTTTTGTCAGTGATTTGGAGAACCATTTTCAAGATTCCTGTGTGGAAAACATTCTCATTTCCTACTAGTGCCATTGTTTCCATGTTAGCAGTACTAAGAATCTTTGAGCTCTATCAAAGGCCACCTTGCCGGGTAATCTAAAAACACAAAGAAAGACTTCCAGTCCTGTCGAAGGCTCATGATCACCCTAGCACTAAGAGCTAGAATCTGTCTGATTACACAGCATGAGGAAGTTCAATGATTATTATTTTTTTTTTAATGAGCGTGTATGTCAAATTGCAAAGCAGATATAAAAAGTCGGTTGATTTTATTTGCCAGAAAAAATATCTTATGGCAAAAAGGCATAATGATAGCTATTCAGGGGCAAAGAAGGAATTCTATCTGAGCATGGGAATCCTCATGAAAACAACATTCAGTCTGGCACTGCTCCCAGGCAGAGCAAACTGTGTGGCAAGTGGTCAGATATGTAATCATTGTGCTCGGCTGTTACAAGACTGGTGGATGATCAAATAACCTTATTGCTCCTCTCCTATCTGCAATTTCACCTCAGCTAGTATGAAGTATCCCCTCTTTCTCACTGTGACCTAAACTTTTGAGTAGGTAACAACTGGCATTGAACCAGGGAGGCTTCTTGCATCCCAGCTTCAAGATGCATTTAGTTATGTTTCACATTAACTTCCCCCCAACCTGTGTTGGGCAGTTGCAGTTGCATTCTATCCTCGCTATAGCACCAACCTTATTCTGCAAACCCTTAGGTTTGGCACCACAGACTCCTGAAAACATATAAAGATTCTTCTTTATTATAGAACCAGGATGCAGTTAACACATCTTTGCAGAGACCAGAGGCTGAGCTGTGAAGGTATGAATTTACCTGCCTGGTTTCTAGGGAAAATGTATATTTCTTGCCTTAGATAAGCTTAAGAAATAAGAAATTGCCCAAAGATTAAGCAAGAAAAAATAGAAAACTGGCCTGAATTATTCTGAGGCTTTTTATCATGTCTTCTCTAGATAGTTTTTGGCCCAGTAGGCTGCAGCCTCTAACACATAATCAGTACTGAGTGGTATTTAATGACATTAGAATGACCAAACTACAGGGAGGGATAAGGACTTTTTACACTTTTGTCACACAGGAACAAATGAAATAACATTTTTTATTTCACTTTCACACACTGTAGGATGTCAGCCTGTGCTTCATTTTGGGACTTTCAGTGAAAGAACTGAGTGCAGAGGTAATGGTGCCTCAGTGGGAGATGTGCCTCAGCGAAAGATGAATAAATACTGATGGCAGACACCAGGATGTATGTCAGAGAGTTGAGGTGACAGCTGTTGGTGTGTGGAGATGAGGAAGAGGATGAGTTTCCTCTGTTCCCAGAGACATTTTGTGCAGCCTGTCCTAAGTCTCAGCCCCAGTAGTTCACCTCTATTCCTGGGACCATTAGAGGTATTCTGAGAATTTCCCCCAGTAGTTTGCTTCCTCCATCAACACACTTCATTAGCTCTGTCAGAGTATCACTGCTGTCTGCTTCAAAAAAAGAAGTAAAAAGTTGAAAGTATACTGGAGTTGATACTCTTGTCAGTGAATAAACAGGAAGGTGCAAAAACGAAACTTCAGGTGAAGAGAGGTCCTTCACTTGGGAACATCAGAGCACTGGGGTATCCTGGGCTGTACCCACTAAAACAAGATTCTTGTGCTACAAGAGCTTGTCACTATCATTGATCTGCTAACTAGTCTTGATGTAGCTGCCATGTGCTATTTCCTTCATTTTCTGAAGAAAACAAAGAGGTTTCTATAAAGGACATTGATCAAGTTATGCCTCGAACAGAAAACAAGTTCTGTCCTTCATCCTGAGTAGCTGAAGAGGCAGGTCAATTCCTTACAGAGTTTGCCATGCTTTCATTACAGTATACACTGCATATAGTTCCTACTTCATCTGGTTTCCCACTACCGATTTCCATCATGGTGACATGAAAGTCATGTCCAGACAGTGTGGAAGCAGTCTTTTAAAAGTAACAGTACTGTAAGTAGTCATGATGAATTTATTTACTTATTCATTTAAGGGGTGCAGAACCTCAATAAACATTTTAAGTCTTCTTTAGGTATCCTGTTGCTTTGGGCAGGAAGGTCTCGTGGTCCTCCCCTCCATGCAAATGACAGCGTAAGTTTTCAGTCCGGATCTGCTGCTGAATACTTCTGTTCTCCTGCAGTCCTGCTCAGAGGTGGTCCCATGAGGAGTGCAACTCCCTCCAGCTCCTTCCAACAGCTTTGATTCTTCAGCCTCAAAATGCACAGTTGTGAGCCCGTCACCCCACACACTTGGCAGGAGAGGGCATCTAAAACTGATGCCTGGAAATCTAAGTTAAATCCCAGGTTTTGCCCATTGGTCTTCCCTGTTGATTGTCTGCCTTGCAAAACCACCACCTCATCATGTGCTTTTGCAGAGTTTAGCATGTGGGAATCTCACTCTGCACTGATGCCTCTAGGAAACACCACGATAAACTTGTACAAAAACTGCTTGTTATTTCAAACTTTAGAGTCATCATAACTGACAGTTGCTTTCCAACTGCACTGTCCTCACATTATGGGCATACTTTGAGATAAAAGAATGATTTTTCTAGCATTCAAACTACAATTAATTTCTTAAAGGAAAATGGCTCATTTATCCTGCACAGGATAAAGTCACATACAAACCAATAACAGTCTTCCTTTTGAGGTGTGTTATATTTTTGACATCCTTAGCCCTCAGCCTTTGATTAGATAAAGGCCTTAATATTGCATTACAACAGAATTACCTACATTATGGCAGCTGCTTGTTACAATTGTGTTGACATGAGTAGCTTCTTGTGTGAATGTATTCTGGTCTTCCTAATCTCTTTAGCATCAGCAGCAGGACATTTTATTTGCAATTGATTTTTAAATTTAGGAGTAATTGAAGTTTAAGTGCAGTTACCTTCTTGCAACAAGGACAGGTTGATACTGTTTAAATCCTAATTATGCACTGATTAAAAGTGATTGCATTGCCAAAGTGAGCAGGGGCTATAATTTGTTTCATTCTTAAAAGCTCAGCATAGACAATTAATTGTATTTCCAGGAAAACAGATCAACATAAAGAGGAAGCAATTAAGATTTCATTGCTGAATCATAAATTTCCTAGCAATCTTTGGAAGGTAGATGAGGTAGACCTAACAGTGAAAGCAGGTCTTGATGACAGCAGGGAGAAGCCACTTCCTAGTTCTGGTATTTGACAGTAAAAGCTTTGCTTGCAATCAGTTATGCTGAGTTTTGGTTAAATGGTAGAAATGGGTTTGCTTTCATTTGGGAACATTTGGTTTTGCAGTGTTCTGTTGTTTGCTTTGCTTTCAAATTTAATAATGAAATGACAGCCTGCAAATTATTCTCATATAATAAGTAGGATAAACAAAACCAGTCACACTTTTTGTATGAGCAGGAGTCATTTCATAAACACCATAAGGAATTAGAAAGCACGAGAGGGAAACCAGAGCAGAAAAGTACATTTCTACATTAGCGACAGTGAAAACCTGGGGTCTAAACAAGTTAGAGCTGGGAGTTCTGGATCTGAGTTTTGTGTCTGTCACAAGCAATGTTTGAATCAGGTCTGAATGATTCCAGATTTAGGGAAACACTTAATAGAGACCTGTGTCTGCTCAGTGTTACTTTTATTACTTCTTCATACACAGGATATGTCTGTACGTTGGCCTCTGCTGTTGTCTGATCTCTCAGTGATGGAATACCAGGATTCCCCAAGATACATACAGACACCCTCATCTGGAATGTGAAGTTTATTTGTTTTGATTGTAGGTGGTTTCTCTGTCTCTCTCTCTGTCTCACTCTCTGTCTCTCTCTCTATTTCCTTCATACCAACCAGCCTGCTAACAGGAGAAATCACAGTTGGTACATGTAACTTTTGATTGCTTTGGCTTTCTCACTTTGTTTTCCTGCCTGCATTATTCAGACAAAATGGCAGTTGAATACCACGGCAGCCCACCAAAAGCATTGTTGTTTTGAATTTCAGTAATCTTCCCTCATTTTTGAGCAGAGAAACTCCTGGTCTGCAAGCTGTGAAAGCAAACTGGTGGTGTGATTGCTGTCTGTGGGAGTATCCTTTGATACCTGTTGATTCAATTGATTTCATTTTGTAAAATGGGTTGGAAAGAGCTGAGCTTTGTCTCCTGCCACAAGGATCAGGAATTAAATCATTCTGTTGCCTTGGGCTCTGATCCTGTTAACTCCACAGCCTGCAGGCAAACAAGGGCATGGTGCCTGGCACAGTGGCGATCAGTATTGTCATTCAGAAGATGAAATTGTGTGACATTCACTAGGAGCTGACTGAAAAGTCACTGGAGGCACCTTTTGGCCTTTTCTTTTTGATGAGTAAACAGCTTTTACTGGAAGAAGGGGGAGTTGCCCAGTGCAACAGCTCAACTCTGCTTTTTCAAGCAAGTGCTTCACATCATTGCTGGTTGCTGTACTCCTGGTCCCTGGCACAGAGCGCTATAGATTTCATCAGACGCCTAAGAATCCCCCCAGTATTTCAGTGAGAGCATTTAGGATATGAAGATATATGTGGTTTGGTTTAGGGTTTTTGTTGTCATTGCTGATTTTTTCCAATCTGAGGAAACAATTGTCACTGGGTACAGGAATGATGTCTTCCTCATATCTCTTTACCAAGTGAAGGTAGATAGTTCATTCCATTCTTTCCCTTTTTCCTATTCTGTGACTGCAAATAAAGACACCAGTTAAAAGCAGTTGTGGAGGCTTACATGAGTACTATGCATGTAATCTTAATATCTTATGAACACTTTTAGTCAATCTCTCCCAAACGTACCAGGGGAGCTGAGTTACCAAAATACTTAGTTCCTACATTTTCTTCCAGTTCGGTGAAAAGGAGCAGCCCAAAAAATCATCAGCGCTGTTTTTCTTCTTAAGTGGGAAAGTTAGATAAAAAGCAGAACTTTACAGTTGCATGAAGGAGACAATATAAAATCTAAGTTTTAATCACTTAGTATCCATTCACTGAGAGATGCACACCCACAAGAAGGGAGGTGTGCAGCAACGCTTGTTTTCTTATGTGGATACTTGTTTACTGCTAGACTAATCAAACAAGTCAGTTGGCTCTTTCCAGGCTTACACTTGTGGCCCTGAACTGAAATCTTCCCTATTTCTGAATTCTGGTCCTGAGCTTATGTAATGATTTCTTTCTCAGCAGTGACTTTCTGTAGGGGTTGAAACATAAACTACTTAAATGACTGTACTCGATACTTATTTATTGTCTCTAGCAGAATAATTTTTCCCAAATCTTTCTCGAACTATAATGCTCATCTGGGAAGCTCTGAATGTAGTCCATCCTGACTGTCTGCTCCAGATATTACAAAAAAATAAAAAATAAAAATTGATTTTTGCATAATTCTTTTTTTACATCCATATTGTTTTTTCAGTTATGTGATTTATGAACTCTTTCAGGATCAATTTCTTCATTTGAGAAGATACAGAAAAATAGCAGCCCTAATACAAGAGAAAGATGTGAGGAAAATCAAAAAACTTTGTGTTACAAGAACAGAAATAATATCTCAAAATCTTTTTCTTAAGAAAGCAGTTTCTGGCATGATTAGGATGTTTTCAACTCACGTTGCTCCTACCCTGTTTATAGAAGTGATCATAGTTTCCTTCAGTTTCTTGCGCAGTCTCAGTCTCAGTGTATATTTACATATCACAGAGTATTGAATTAGAATCATGGAAGTGTTAATGAGCAATATCTGTAATAGATTGGTGGTTGAAAATCAACATTGGTTTTCAAGCCTCCTGAAAAAATAATAGAAATATGCTCCTCCTGAGATTTAAAACAGAGTGAATGGGAAAGAAACAGTGACAGTACTTTTCCATGCTCTTAGAATTAAGAGGATTCTAACACTAACCAAAACCTTTCACACATTCTTTTTTCCCATGCTGCAAATGGATCAAAGTTAGAAAACACAACTCTGAGATTATTATGCTTGCATGAGTATTTGACAATCTATAAACAAGACCTTTATTATGCAAACAACTTCTGTATGGAAAAAATTCTATTTCCCATAAAGAATTCACAGGAAGAGCTGTATGTTCAAAATGTACTTTCTATTTATTTCACCCCAGAAACTCATCTTATGAATTTCCTTTTCAGGAAGGATGATAAGTGAAAACATATGCTTGGTCATTCTATATTCTTTTTAACTTCTTGAATTTCAGTAATAAGGAGATTAACTAGACTAAATGGAGGATGGAAAAAGATTTTTGATACAGATGTGAAATTTTCTGCATCCTTCAGAGCTGAAGGAACACAGTAACAGAGTTGTTTACCACATCTGTTTCCAGAGCCTTTCTGAATTGATGGTGGTCTCTCATGATTTCCTTGAAAATCCACACAGCTGTAATAAGCCAGACATCTTAGACTTACAAGGACAGCATTTGCTAACAACTTTGAAATGTGAATACCCATTGCTGCTTTGAAAACAAGGCCAAAACAGCATTTTATTTTGACTTAGCAGTATTAGAGAGGTCTCCTCTAAGCCTATCCAAAACTTCTGTATTATCTGAGGTGGAAGTGAGAAGGGGAAGCTAGTGCTCTACAAATTTTGTACTAGTTAGTCTTTTTTGCAGCTGAACCCAAAGGCAAAATTTGGATCAGATTATTGTTGTAAAATCTCTATTACCTTCTGTAGATCTTCCTATCACTGTACAGCCCAGCAGAGCAGATGGTATTAGTCATTTATTTTTCTTCTTTGAACTGTGAATGTAACTGTCATTTGTCTTCTTTCAGTTTTATCTTCCAGGTTTTGGTGTGTTTTGTTGTTGTTATTGTTGTTGCTGTTGGGGGGGGAGGGAAATGGTAGGAAGGGAGGTTGTTTTTTGTGTTTGTTTTTTTGTCTAAAATATTTGGTGATCCAGTCAAAACAATGATGAAGAATTGTTGTGTGTTACTACCATGGGTAAACTGCCTTCCAAATCCTGCAGGTGAATTTCATCTCAAATCAAATTCCAACTGCATAACATCAGCTGCAAAGAATTCAAATCAATACAAAAGTCCTCTTGCAGGTTTGAGCTCTCTTTGAGGCATTAGCCATTTTGTTTAGCTACTGTGTGCTGATTGTTGGAAAATGCCTGGGATGGTCTGAGTGGCAGTATTCATTTCTGCTTTGGTAAGTGCTGTGAAGAGTCTCTGTTTTTTGAAGTGTGTTACCTAATAGAAAACGCTTCTCAAAACTTCCAGTGACAAGTAAGTCTTTAAAAGATCTAATTCTCTGTCTTATGGGTGATAATTATGCAAGTGCTACAGTGTAAATAAAGCCTATGGATGTCTTGATTTCTTGTTGCTTTTAGTCTTCTGTGGATTTCTCCTGCCTAGGGAGGTGGTTGAGGCACCATCCCTAGTGCTGTTCAAGAAGCATTTAGATGAGGTGCTAAGGGATTTGATTTAGTAGTTGGGTAGGGATAGTGATAGGAGGATGGTTGGACTAGATGATCTTATAGGTCCTTTCCAACCTTATGAACCTATGGATAAGTGTGCTCTTAGGGAGCTGTGGTGAGTGACTTGTGAACAGTTGCTTGAAACAGGAAAATGAAATTGTGCCTTCAAGGATGGTACTGGATAGAATAGAAGAAATCAGATGAAAGGATCCATCAAAGAGCATTTAGTCTAACTGCCAGATCTCTTCAGGGTTGGCCAAATCTTGATGTGTATTAATAAGGGTGTTTTGTCCAGGTGCCTCTTAAACGTTGACAGGCACTGGGCTACCTAAGGAACTTCAGTGTTTGACTATCCTCACAGGAAGGAAATTTTGCATACTTGAGTTTCAGTCAACATCTCAGAGGCAACCTTGGATTTGGTGTTTTCTAGCAAAAGCTTAGGCTTGGTAATGTTGCTATATTTTATGCTGGAATTTGTGCTCAGAGTTATCCATTCACATGCTTTCTTTCAGAAATCAGCACAAATTCTTCCAGGGCTTTTAGTTTCCATACATTCCTGACTACTGGCATAAATTCAGGAAGAAGAAATCTCTGGACAGTGTGTTTTCTGGCTGTACATTACATAGCAGAACAGAGCTTGGGAAAGGAAGCATGAATAAGCTGCTCACTTGTTAAATCTAGTGTGAAGCTTATGATAGAATGAGAGGCCTTAAGATACACCAGGGAGGTTCCAGTTGAATATGAGGAGGAATTTCTTCTCAGGAAGAGTGGTGAGGCATTGGGACAGGCTGCCCAGAGAGGTGATGGTGGAGTCACTGTCCCTGATGTTCAAGATCTGTGGAGATGTAGTTAGCAGGCAAGGTAGGGGTGAGCTGGTGGCTGGACTAAATTATTTTAGTGGTCTTTTCCGAACTTACTCTTTCTGTGTTGTGTTTTTCCACCACTAAGATCTTGTAATTAAAATCTTGGCAAGTTGTTAGAGATCATCTTATTTTCTCATCGTTTTAAGCAGTTCAAGAAGCAAGACATTTCACTGATTAAAGACTTAGTGAAAATCTCATAGGAAATGTTATTTTTAGACTAGTTTTGTTACTAAAACCATAAAAGAAACTCAAATATTTTGATTAATTGACCTTTAAATTTATGTAGAAGTATAAACACAACTTTGTTTCCAATGATTTGTAAGCTTAGAAGTAAGTGTTGCTGTTCTTCATGCTCTAATTCTGTTTCAAACTCCTGTTTGAAAAGAAAGCTTTGTTGAAGTAAACAGGGAAATATTCCTCTAACACATTCATTTAGGATGCTTACCGGAGAAATTGGAGGAATGAGTGTATGAAATGAAGTTACTTTTTAGAAGAGAGCTATCATAAACTAAAGCTACCCCCTTTATTACTGTATTTGTCTCTTTGTGAAACTTCAGCCTCTCCTTGGCTTGCTTTGATCACACAGAAGCCTATTTATGGTTTGCTTGAGAAGCTGAATAAAGGTTATTCTTCATTAATTAAGTCGCTTTACTGGTTAGGTTTGACTTTTCTTCCTTAGTCTGATTTTGACAAGAAAAATAAAAACCTTTAATCTGCTTGGAAATGTCAAGGAAAGTAAACCCTGTAGTACAATGAGAGTGCTATCCATGTTTCCCATCAGTTTCTAGATCAGGACGGTGTACGTCTTTAACTGGTTCTGCTTTTTGTGGTGTGCAAAAAGTAAAGTGACAGTTCCAGGGGCAGCATAAAGGAAATGCAGGTAAATTGAAAGTTCTAGTTTAAGATTTTCCAGTCAAATTGGCTTTTGTAGAAGGGTTCGATGAGGATAGAGTAAGTGGTCCCTCTTCTGAAATAAGTAGGTTTCCTTCTTTATTTTTGTTTTTGAAGTTATCATCTTAATGGCTTAAAACTCATGAAGAGGTCAGGATTCTTCATTATATGAGGTCATAGTCTCACACTTTAGGGCCATTTGTCTCAACTCTGGAGTGCTAAAGATCACTGTAGTTTATCTGATGACTATGCTAGTATCTTCTATTCCAACCAAAGTGTCCACGTTGGAGCAAATCCATGTGTTCAACCAGATCAGCGGAGAACACTCTAGAATGGTGATTCCCATCTTCAAATACCTCATTAAGACACCTAATTGGGGAGTTTTCATGGCTTTTTTTTTCCTCTCCTGTAGAAATAGATGAAAAATAACAATTTGTTCTTATTCCAAAGTACACAGGAACTTGCATTTTGTATCTGACATCACACTAATGCACCTTTTTTAATGTCATTTTGAACTAAGTGTTTGTGTTCTCATCATTAAAAGCACTTGCTTGAGGAAGTATCAGCTATGCTGTAAATTCATTTTGCTCTATTCTGCAGAAGGTTTCTTGTCAAATTTTTCAAATTTTATTTAGAGATCTGTGACTTGATCTGCTTGACAATGAATTCCTTTCTCTAGTGCTGTAGTGAGCATCAGTTGGTATCTTTTTTGGTATGTGAAATGAGCAACTCTAGAAATAATCAACAAATTACTTCCCCACCAGAAAAAAAACACAATTCCAGCTAGTGTTTTTGCTAGCAATTTTCATGAAGGGCTTGGTGATTAATTTTGCTGGAATGCCTTTCTACTATTAAGCTTTCTCTCCCCATAGGGAATTCTGAGTTGGTTGACATAGTTGAATCCTAAAGACCTTTTGTGCAGCTAAAGAGTCAGAATGGAGCCAGTCAATTGACACAGAAGGTCAAAAGATGCCATTACATTTGGAATCGATGTTCTGGAGTCTTTTGTAGGAAAATATCTTTTAACGACTTGACCCAAGATAGAATTTCTCACTGAAACAGGAGATGTCGTAGAAAGTTAAATAACCTCAGGATTATAGTATTTGCTTAAGAAATCAAATTACAAGCCCGTGATTCAGACCAAGAATATGAACTTGTTTTTCTAAATCTGGAAAAGTATTGTACTTACATCTAAGTTATCAGTATTCAACTTTGTCACTTCTCAGCAAAGTACTCAATTCATGAGTCAAGCAACAAACTCAAGAATACAGCCTCACAGGTTACAGTTTTCAATAGTCTGCCTGTACATTGATTCAAAACAATCCTTTTCAGAAATATCTCAGAATTTCTTGAAGTTACAGAAGCTGGTTATCTGTACAGATGCATGCTCTTGAAAGAAACTTCGAGCTTTGCCTTGATGGCTGAGAAAAAAGTTAATGCTGTTATTCATGTTTTTCACAGCAGCGGTAAATCCATTTTGTCTGCTGATAACTCAGGATCTTTCCAACATCTAGAAAGCTTTCATGATATTTCCTCTCTAGCTTTTGGTATTCAAGGGGTAGAGCTGAAATATCTGTTTCTCTGAAAGACTGTGGAAGCAGTAGTGCAAGTGTTTTTCTGTTGCAGTAGCTTTTAATCCCTTGTCTGAAAATACTGCTTTTATAGTAAAAGCTTAGCTCTTTACAGGATGTATTTATAGCAGTGAAGGAGAAATGGAAAGAGGGAGAAGCAGAGATCACTATGGTGCTGAAAATGGTGGCTTCCTAGTAGCTTTTCCCAATAGGAGCTTCAAGCCTTAGAGTAGATTGCTGTGTTTTTACACGATATGTAAATTCAGTCTTGTTCTGTGTTTGCTATTGACAGAAATCTTGGGCTTCTTTTTGAAACCCTATGATCATACAGTCTTCTAAGGGGAAAAAATATTCCTAGCCTTTGTATTTACTGTGAAAAGCTGAAAGATAATCAGATGCTCAAAAGTCAAATTCTGAATTTCATAGTGCTCAAGTTAACTACAGTGAAAAATATCTGTGTTGCAGGTTTGTTTATTTGTTTTCCTGGTTAGAATACTAGAGATAAATGAAAGACATTGATTCTGTTTTCCAGATGAGGAGAAATAGGCCAGTAAAATTAAGTTTCTTGCTGGAGTTCTCAAGGAAATCCTGTGCCAGGACAATGAGAAGAGAACCTCTCTTTAGAGGCAGGGAAGCTTCTTGATTGCAAGCCTTCCTTTTCTCCTGTGTTGCGGGTTTATGCACTTAGAACAGGAGAGTACTGGGCCTATGTTTGCTAATGAGCACCTGTAGGGGCTCTTAGTGTGAGTTGGAGGTTCCTTATCTGCTCTTGCAGCTCCTATTGCAGAGCTGTTTCATGCTCAAGGGAAGAGAATAGATCATAAATTTCTGAAAGATATGTCTTCAACAGAAGAATTATATAGATACATTTAGGAATATTTGAAGAATAATGGGCTGCACAAGTATTCTTAGATCTTCTGATTATGGTTTGATTGTTTGAGGAGGGCTTCCTCTACTTTTCTACCTCTCTTGCTCTCCTTCCTGATCACTTCCTCTTGAAATATTTACTGATCCGTTTCTGTGTTCCTTTGATGCCTTTCTTCCCTGCTACGAAGTAATTGAACCATCCTTCTGAACCTACTTTGTTTCTTTGAGTCCACATTCACAGATTGTACTGTGTTTTACTGAAATCACTGTAGCTTATTTTATTTTTGAAATTTTCTGTGAAATATAGAAATTAGTATTTCTGCATTTCATAGTACATCCTTGTGAGAAGAACACTCAGCTCACATTTTCTAAGAAATGAGTATATATTGGTTATGATAAAATTGAGCAAATTCTAAATATATATTTTTTCCTTCAAGTACTTGCTGATTTTTATTTCTTTTCCTCTGGAGCAAAGGGCAGAAGTCTGCATTTCAGCACAAAGGGAATTTCAATGAAACCTGCTCCAAGCAATTCTTTAGTTATTACTTTTTAATACTTACCCGTTAGCATGCTTCCTTCTCTACTTTGACATTTAGCTTTAATCTGCGTATAGATATAAACATCACTTCTATGCTCAGACTTGTATCTGCCCCCCCAGTGCCCTTGAAAAAACTTGCAGAGGTGAAGTGCATAAGAGGAACATGGCAACAGTATTACTGTCATTTAAGAATAGATGTTTAAAATAATTGTGATTTTGTTATTTTTTTTTCCCATCTAAAGTACTAAGATCTAATCCCAAATTCCCTACATGTGAACCCCAGAGATTAAAAAACAGAAATAAATTCAATTGATACAACTCTTCATTGTAATTACATGGGTAGAGATCTGTAGCAAGCTGTAAATGTCAAGAGTCCGTTTGGCTTCTCAGTCCCAGGAGGACTATGCTGAACACAAGATTTATTTGAATTTTGCTCTGAGTTAACTTACATCCTGATCCTCTCTAGCAGATAAAATCAAAAAAGTTGGAGTAGAATTGAACTCAAGAGTTCTTCTAATGAAATTCTCCTTGTAATCAGGCAGAATTGGATGTTTTGGTAGCATTACTGTTTGATGCTCATCTAGCATGCCCACAAAGATTTGAAGACTGTCAGCTTCACCACAAGCTTTGAAAAAGGATGGTATGTTTCTTCTTTGTTACCGTCTATTGAATATATGGAGATCATTGTTACTTAAGGGTTTGTTTGTTTTCCTGTTAAGATCTTCACATTCATCCAGCTACTCTGCATGTGTAAATCCTTGGAATATGGGTGGCTATAGTTATCAATTCTAAACTCTCTTCTGTAGATGTTACAAAGATCTGTTCTGACCTTAAAAATTGTAAGATCATCCAGTCCAACTGTCAACCCATGCCCAGTATCCACATCCCTCAGTGCCACATCTCCATGCTTCTTGAACACCTCCAGGGATGGCAATTTTCCCCTGCTCCTTGGGCAGCCTGTGCCAGTAACTCCCTGCTCATTGAGAGGAAAAAAATTTTCTTAATATCCCACCTGAACTTCCCTGACACAACTTAAATCCATTACCTTTTGTTCTCTTGCTGTTATCTTGAAGAGAGTAATCCCCACCTTGCTACAACATCCTTCCTTGTTCCCATAGAGATTAATAAAAAACCCTCAGAACAATCTTGCAGTTGTTTTGTGTTTTTTGGTTTTTGTTTGTTTTTGTGATGGGTGGGTTTTGAATAGTGCAATTTACAACTATCTATTTTTTCCACTAAACAGATGAGTTTTTAGACTCATGTTTATCTGATGCTAGAGTATTTGTCTTCATTCTTTTTATATACGTTTACTGTAAGGACAGAAGAACTGTGATTGCCATTTAACATAACTATTCCCAGACAATTTTTTTTTCAGAAACTGTTAGTGAACCTTTAAGCAAGAAAATTGATCTTAGATAAATCACTATCATGCTCAGTAAAATGTAGTGGAACTTTTTTGTTTTACAAGTAGAAAAAAGCAAAAAATGGAATGAATACAGTGTGTACCAGCCTCCAAATAAGTTACAGATAAATTTTTACTTCTGAAGTTCTACATAGAAGTTCAGTTCTATGTAGAAATATCAAATGGACTGAAAAGTCTCATGAGGCTCAGTAAGATTTAGTCAACTTATTAAATTATCATCTTATCGATTATTAAATCTCATCTAAAAACAATATTTAGAAATGTTAGAATTATGAAAATATTTTACTTCTGGGGGAAAGGAAACTGTTACCAATCTACTGTTTTATTCAGTACAAAATCTGTTCCCAAGTTGCAAACTCCTCCAATGGATTCTATGTAATGAATGAAAATCAGCTTGGACAACTTGTACCTGAAGGGAAACACAAAGAAGGATGTTACAATTTCATTGTTGGGTATGTTATTATTTAAAATGAGCCTCCAGTAATATGCTTCTATGAAGGAGGAGAATATTTAAGACTACCCCTGAAGTTTTACCATCTGGTCGCCCAGTGGAACACCATGTAGGAAGGTGTTTCCTGAATCCTCTGTAGGCAGAAGCAGGATGAGTTATCAGACCCATGTGTGTGACCTCCTTAAGGATCAACTCAGATTCTCCTTGTGTGAAGATTTTAAAATAAAAGAATTCCACAGTTCCTGAATGGGTTTCAAATTATCTGAAGACAGAGGAAGGTGATACAGCCGCTGTGGTGTGGACAGCTTCTTTTGCACTGTAGCTGCCTGCATTAGCTGTTAATTTTCTGCCAGGTCTTCCAAAGCAACTAAACATAAATCAGAATTCCCAGCCTTATATATACAGTCATTTCTAAGCAAAAACCTAATATATCATGAAAATCAATTAGGCTGTTTGATCACACCAGTTGCTTTTGCTCTGACTCAATGAACTCTCAGCATGTATGTAGGAGGAGTCAACTTAAGGCAGAGAAAATTCAAGTTTTCTTCCTAGCAGTTGGTAGTGGAAATCCTGTAGCTTATAAACTTCCACTTTAACTATATTGCTATTACTTGTATGTGTTCCAGTCCCTTTAGGACCTCATTCAGGTAAACACCTGCATGCCATTGGTTGAAGGCACAAAAGGGGTTCCACCGTCTGCTGTATGATTTCTTAAAAGCTGATATTTAAGCAAGCTTAAAGGAGTTGGGTGTTTTATTTAGTTCTAAATTATTTCGTGTACCAGGAGACTTTATCCTCATTATTACTGTTTTATGCTCCTCTGTCATGAAATAATCTGTAATTCTTACTATAAGTCTTCAGTGTGAAACCTTAGGGATTTTCCCTAAGCTGAGTCATCCTTTGGTGCTGATTTTTGCATGCATAGTACACTCTGTTCCTTATTTCTTCCTGTGGTCTTTTAGGCAGAAAAATTTTGCTGGGTCCAAGGGCATACTGTAAAGAGGAAAAAGGTGTCTCATCTCCAAGCAGTAATCAGATTAGCGTCAGAATACTCTGCCTAAATCTCACGTGCTTTGTTCCATGCAATAGGATGTTGTTAGAGTGGGAAGTGTGTGTGTGTACACACAGAATGTAGGGAACAAAGGTGTTAACTGTTTTAAGGAAGCAAAGAAGTAGGGGAGCCTTCAGCAAAACTGGTACTATACTTCACAGCATAAGTGTGAAGACATCAGACAAGCCCTGTTGTACAGCTGAACCAGCCTGTCTAATAATCAAGTGGTTCTGAAACCCTACTACCCTGCTGATTTTTGTTCGTTTTTGAAAGGTTCCATCCTGCAGAAATCAAATATATACTGCCCAAGGAAAGAGAAGTAATGTACTGTTGGACTGATAAACGCTTTTGTCATATTTAATTGGGTTTATTCATTAAGCCCTTTCCACTTTCCCTGCAGAGGTTAATCAATGCACACACACATCAAGACCTAGAATGTGATCTGAGCAGAAAATGTGAAATATCTTTGAATTACAGCAGTGAAGGAGCCCTCTGATTTATCATCTACATTCTATTCACAGTGCTTGAAGGACTTTGCTTTAAAATTACATTAAAACAAAAGCAGCCAGGGAGCTGTCTTATTCAAAATGTGTAATTAAGGCTCTGCTTTGGTTTTTATTGTTGGGTTTTTTCCTCTTCGTGCTTTAATATTTAAAATTCTATTTCTTTCTTGAAGAGTATTTCCTACAGTCAAAGATCATTTCTGTTGCACCACTCTGCACACCATGATGAAAACTTTTCCGCCCCACCCAGTACCCCATAATGGGAATGTGTTTGAGGATTTCAAAGCAGAAGTTTTTGTTTTCAATATATTTCAAAGCCATGCCATATTATTGTATAATGTCACTGCTACCTGGAGTAGAGATTTTATTTCAGCTCTCCGTGATCCTGATCCTTTGAGTCCTTTCAGTTATTTCTTTTTGAATAACAAACAAATATCTAAAAGTATTCCTATTAGAGCATGATTGAATGATGGGAAAACTTGTCACTGCATGGCCTTGATAAAACCCAAGTCCTGAGTAACCATTTCTACTCTAGTTTATGTAAATAGTTCAGTGTGCAATTTTTCTTTAACTGAGGTCATGATGTATACTATGTTAGCAGCAGTGCTGTAGGCTGAGAAGAGGGAACAGAGATGGACATGTTCACAGAAGCAATGAATATCTAAACCAACAGTGGGAGCTGTCTGTCCTTTGTGCTATGGCTGCACTTTTGTGCCAAATATGGCATATCTTCACTTACAGTCACATCTAACCAGATGTTTGGTTGCCATATTACTGTACTGGTATGCCTGGGCTAATAACATTTAAGCCTCTGAATTTCAGATGGATGTGGTAGCTCAGGCTCAACACTAGCAGAGATGTGGATTGTGACACGTGATTTGCAGGCACATGAGGCAGGTCTGGAGTGGTGGGCTTTCTGTCAGCCGTGTTCCCTTTGCCCCTGCTTTTAGAAGGCCTCAGAACTTGATAGCACGAACACAACCTCTTCTCCCAGCACGTTCTCAAAATACACTTCTGTCCACAATTCACCATCATTCACTCAAGTTCATAAGCAGAGAGATTTCACAATTCATAGCCTGCTTTTTGTTGTCTGAGACCTTTTCCTGAGAAGCTGATGTGTAAAAATATGTCCTTCCTCAGCACAGATGCCATCTTTCATTGCATTTATTCTGTTATCCTGGTTGCTCCTGTGACTTACAGATCACCACCCTTGACCTTACTATTCAGATAATGTTTACTTTTTGATTACTATGAAGTTTCATAAATATAAACTAGACTTTGAGATAGCATGAAATATATCAGATATCCCCCTGTTGAGCACTGGTGACTTCACTTTTGCTTTGTACATAGAACTTTATGTTCTGGTCTCCAGCCACTTCAGGGCTGCATTGCATTGATCGCTTCTATAATTTATTTTTTCTATGAATGAGATATTGCTGCTTTACTGCCAAAGGAATTGAGTGAGATTCCTGGAGCTGATGCTTGAAAAATATCTTTAAGATTTGAATTTGTACTAACCAGTAGATAATTATCTTTCTTTGCTGATTTTCAAGAAACACTGTCAGTAAAATATTGCTTTTGCTTTTTGATATTAAATATCTCTTCAACAGTGTCATCAGCATAAGTGTAGTACGTTATCTGAAATGGAAGGCTATAATACATTCTAAACATCCTCTCAAAGATCAAGATGCTGCAGGCTAGCTGCAGGAAGTTACCAAGTATTCATGGTTCAATCTTCTGATAATGTCCAGTCAAGATGACAGTGATGAAGCTTTTCTATTTTTTTCTGGTAATCATTTTGCTATGCACAGCTGTTTGTTTTGTATGTGATTTTTTTATAGAATGTTTTCTGCTGTATTAAGATGTGTGGTTCACTTTTGCTGAAATACAAGTGCTGATAAATTCAACCTGTAAATTACAGCTACTTTCCAGTTCAAGTAAAAAATTGATCTTGCTCCATCAGTTCTGTAGACCAGTAGTGCTCCTGGATTTTTCAGAAGGTTGGAACCAAAGCACTGCAGCTTGGAGGCTCTGGTGTGGATGTTCTGCAGACATGCTTCCACACAGGTATGATCTCATATAAAGCTACGAATCATAGTGTACTGCATTATAAAATCCTTCTGAATCCTGTAATCCACTTGAATCAAACTCTTCAAAAATATATTCTGGATTATTTATTTTGGTGATAACTGACCTAGATAATTTTTGAACTGGAAAACAAAAGAAAAATGTCTTCTCGGACCTTCAGTGAGATGCTTCTGCCCTCCCAAATATTTACTCATTTCTTCCCTGAGAGTTTTTTGCCAGTCAAAATCTCAACATAAAATTTCAGGTTTTGTTAAGTGAGCAGAAATTCTTTACTCATTTGCTAAGCTGCAGATTTAACACTGCTATCCTGCTATACCCTGGGGGTACTTACCATTGTTCTTGAAGGGATAAGCTCTCTTTCCCTTCTGTCAGTTGCAGCCAGCCCTGAATGCGACCAGTTAGCCAAACACTTGTGACTGATTACACCGGTCTGTATATAGGTTGTCTTGGCAGCTACCAGATTGGACTTCTCAGCAGAGGTATAAAGGCAGTGGATCCCTTCCCAGTCCAGAATGATCTGGCACAGTTAACATGGCTAGTTCTGAACTGGAGGAGAGTTCTCTTGTACGTTATGATCAGAAGTAGTTCAGTCTCCACCTTGCTTTTGATCTACTCCTTTCTCTTGCCTGTGTCCTGCAAGTGATTCTGCAAACATCCAGTAGTCAGATGGTTGTTTACTCTGTTGCAGGTTTGGGGTCAGCATTTACTGTAGTCAAATAAAATATCCCTCTCTTCACTTCTGTTCATCACTGGATCAGACTTTGATGAAGTGACATTTTAAAAACAGCAGAGAAAAGAAGTCCCTGAGCTAATTAGAAATGCTGGCACATGTATTGCTCCTTCCATCTGCCAGACTTCACAGAGCTGTATGGCTAGGAGCAATAGTTCTTTACGTTCTCATGGCAGATACCATATGGTTTCATTTCCTCTCACCATGATTCCTAATGGTGTTGGACTTGGAATTTCAGCATGCCGTTAACGTTATTGTTATGTCTGATTTCATTTTAACCAGTTTGTGTTTTACCTGTAATTCTCTTCATGTGGTGGGCTGATTTTAATCTGCCTTTCATAGCAGTTATCCAAGAGGTTATGAATCCAGCAAGCAAACAAGTTTCCTGGCAAATGAGATGTGGGGAATATCATCATTACATAAACAGTCTTGCTAAAGAAAGGCCCCAACTCCTTCAGGGAATTTATTCTTCTCTTCCTTTTTTCTTTCAGTGTTCCAGTTATGGAACACTGACTTTGTTTTCTTGGATTGTTTGCACAATCACTGTGTGCTCCAAAGGATAATCTGTAGAAATTATCAAATATGCACATTCAGAAGATTATAGCAAAACCTGAACATGGGCATTCATACAAATTTTGGTCAGATTTTTCACTTGGAATCTCTTTTTAATCACCTTCTTTCAGGAAGGTCCTAACAAGAACAGTTCTGCAGGTAACAATCTGAGACTCGTGTTGTTGTATCAAGGGTAGTTAAATCAAGCAGTGATTTAGTTACTGCTAAAGAAATGAACACACAATCTAGTTCCATTAAGTGAGATTCTTACAGCAATTAAAAGCTCTTTTGAATCCTTTTTTGGCTCTGATAACAAATAAAAAGTAAACATCATTTTGGAGGAAGTCTACCCTAAGAGCAAGTTGACTCAGGGAAGGCCTTTCCTTCTCATGGCTCTACATGAGCCACCTTTAATCTAAAGCAAACTGTCCAATTTCTTCCAAGGCATGTTGCTCTGAATCTTTGCCAGGTGCCTTTAACTTCCAAGCCTCAGTTTTCTTATCAAACTTTGGCTGAATATTTGGAGATTAGTGAAGGAAGGACAACTGGAACAAATCTAGATCTAGAAATTCAGAGCTGCATGTTTTCCTGTCTAATTCTGGCAACATTGCTAGTGTTACACTGCTTGGTTTTCTGTCACTGATCAACCAGAATGTGAATCCATGAAGTCATCCACGTTTGGGTGAGGCATTTCAGGTAGCAATAAAAGAAGAAAGAGAACAGTAATAGGGCTATTAATCAACAGTAACAGGGTGCTGTGTGCACCCCTAGTAGAGCTGCAGCTTCCTAGAAATGTGATTGCAGCACCACCTCAACATCTCATATTTAGTCAGGAAGAAGTTTTGTTAGAGTCCAGCTGGGAAAAGGGGGGCTGGCATGGAGTGTGCTTGAGAAAGCCAGGGTGGGGGGCATGGGATGGGTACTGGGGTCTGTCATATGGACTTACCATGCAAAGGTGCTTAAAGGAAAGAGCACTGCCCCAGAAAGAGGCTTTGTGTGAGCTCATGAAGATGTGATGGGAGAAAAGGGTTGTAGGTGGTCACCCAGTGCCACCAGGCTGTAGTCTCCAGGGGAGGTGTGGATCTTGCCCTCTCAGCACTGTTGTGCTCATAACCTGGGGCTCTTGCAAGGTGGAAGGAGGCTTAAGGCAGCTCAGTAGTGGTGTCAGTAGCAGCAGTACGAGCCAGTGTGATGTTAACTCCCTATCCCACCAAGAGAGATTAGTTGGGAACGCAGCAACCATGGCAGTGGCTACTGCAGCCTTCCCAGGCTGCAGCATGTCCTCTGCTGAAGTTAATAAGCACTAAGATCTCAAGGAGAGAACAAAACAGTTTGTCCTACTTCACTGAGATCCCTGGGGAGGAAGGCTCTCTAGGGACCTGATTTTTCATTATTTTTCACTATCTCTTTCTGTCAATGGGAAGTCTTTTTTTGAAACCTGATGATGGTTCTAAGTAACTTGTGTCAATTAAGAATTCCGAATAATTTCTCTTCTCTGGGGAAATAGCATTGCAGATGCTGCCACCGCTATTGCAGGACTTTGTTTTGTGGAGAGGAGTAAAAAGCAGTCTTTTTTTTTTTTTATTGAAGGGTGCTCAACACCTTGCCAGTAATATGCATGTTGATGTAGTTCATGCTGCCCATACTGCTGTTTGGGTCAGGTAGAGATGCAGTTTCATCTTAACGGGTTATGATTGCTTCAAGGATTTAGCAAAAGTCCAAGGCAAAGCAGTCATGCTGCCTCCCTGTTCCCATCACCAGCTTCCCATGCATTTCTGCAATGCCTTGTCTCTGACAAAAGGCATTAGTTATTAAACAGGACCATCAGGGTGCTGTAAGTGTCTGTCTCTGCAATCAGTAAAGTGATTGAGTATGTCACAGATTGTCATAATTTGTGCTTTCCTTGGTGCACATGCTGATTGCACCTAAGGATGATGTACTGTGACTGTTTCTACCTCAGCTCCAAAGGTCTATTTCTTGATTTTTTTTTTTTTAATTTTTATTTTTCCTCTACATTTCATAAGGTTTCCTTCATTTCTAGAAGTTGGTTTATTTAATCTGCTACCTGTTGAGTAGAGGTAAACATTAGGAAGTAATTACCCTCAGGCCATCTTGCAGAGGTTTTTTGCTGTGAATCAGAAGGCTTTAGAAGACTTTTCATACCAAGTTGATAGGCTTGTAAACATAATAAACAGTATGTTTATGAAGAGACTAACCTGGAGATTTTATAGTGAAAAGAGACTGCTCCATGAGGGAGCCCTCACTAACTTATCTGCCTGTTTGCTGGCTGGAATCTGCTGTATGGAATACCTTGGACCCTAGTAGTATCATTCACAAGGAATAGGGAAACAAGGCAAAAATAAATACTCCTTACTAAGCAACAGATGCTGACAGGGATAGGTAATAGCTACAGAGCATTTTTCCTATGCATTTCTTAAGATCAGTGATTAAAATCTTTCATTTTTGTTTTCAGTCAGTAAACAAAGTTTTCATAAATGCTTCTTTTGAACATTGAATGTCTTGTGTAACACTTATTTCCTGTTTGGCGCTTCACATCTTGGATGTCAGATTATTAATAATAGTAAAATTTTAAGGAGCTTTTTCTTTGCTTGCTTGCTTTTTTTTTTTTCTTAAACTCCAGGGAATTCAAGTGCATGTCAAAGAACAGAGTGTATTTTGCATTTTAGAAGCAGGCGAACAAAGTCAGAAGTTGATGTGGTTTGTTCAGGGTGTGTGTCATGTAGGCAACAGCTAGAAGCAGAAACCAGTGGGTTACTGTTTGTATCTCCTTGTTAGGCTCCTTTTGCTTCCTAGATTTACAGGTTACCCAGAGTATCCAGTGATATTGCCATTTTTTTGGCTCAGCTTCTAACAATGGGACAACCAGAGATTTGCTACAGAAGGATAGATTTAGACGAGTAAGTGACTAGTAAAACTGAGAGCTGGAGAGCAACATCCTTTTTAAACAGCTCTGACTATGAAGAATCTTTGAACATTACTGCAGAACTAAGGCATTGTTATCTATGGACATTACATTCTTTGTACTTGAGAAATCCCTAATAATATCCTTGCTGTTTGTAACTACTCTCTCCTACAATGGGGAAATAATGAAAGAGGTTTGGTGTTTTATTTATTTCAGTACCATTGCTGAACCACGTGTAACTGAATAGATCAAAGGATCAGCAGGACTTACCATTTCCAAGTTTAGCAAACAGGGGCATCAATTTATTTTCTTATTTCTCCTGTTGAGACTAGTAGACTCAATTTGGCAAAAGTTTCTTTTCAAGTGGCATGTGGTGTTCAGAGGAGGATTTCAGAGACAAATAATCCAGCCTTGATGGAACTTTTACTCTATCTAAAGCACAATTCTGATTTTTTTTTTAATGTGTTCCAAATTTAACATTTGAATTTAAAACAAATTCAGTATTTTCTTCTTCTGTATTTGAACTCTCACATTCAGAACACTATACTACTTTAGCTGGTGAGCACGTGTAATTTTTCAGGTTGTATTTATATATGTCTAGAGATTTCTGTACTTTTTTCAGCCATCTGAACCATCTGAATCTTGCAGTTGTTAGGCATTTAATCTTGCAGGAAAAGATCCTGATCTTTTTTGCTTGTTCTGGATAGGATTTTTTTTTTTATGGCTGCTTATAATCTGTCTCTAAAAATTAGCCAATCTTTGAAGAGCTCATCTTCCTTTCAATCTCTCTACAAAATTACCAAAGCTCATACCAGACTTTGTAATGAAAAAGTTTCTTTAGGGTATATAGCTTCTGGAGGGAGATTTAATTTTTAATATCTACCCACCTGTGAATCTGTTGTTTGCTTCATTTCCTTTGTTGATTGCTTATTATCAGAAGAAAATCAAAGTTTTCCTTTTGGTGTCTGGGAGACCAGGTATTTGACTTGTACTTCAGTGACAGAAATAACAGAGTGGAAAACAAGGCAGATGTAAATGGTCCTGGCTGGAAACTATACATGGGGAAAGCTACAGAGGTACAGAGCCTATATAACTACAAATTGTGGTTTTACATTCGTTTAAGCTCAGCAACAAATGGAAGTCTTTGCTGAATGGGCATTAGGTTTTTAAAAATTGCTCTGATCTCATTCCTGTATCTATTATGGTGTGTGTTGGTCAACAGCATAAAGTATCTCTGAATGACGCACACTGGGTTATTGAATTTAATATTCGGGTGCCAATGACGAGAGTATTTTTGTTACTGTGTAGGCTGTGTTTGTTCTATTGCAGAAAAATGGTTTGTATAAAGGCTGTAAAGCTAATATCACACTCCACCAGGAGGCCATCACAAACTTGACCCATGAAATAAAAAAGACAAAAAAAAAGACTTGCATAGCTATAAGTAGTAGTCAAACAATATGTTTAGCCATTTATATATTCTGAGGGGAGATTGGTCAGGGTACAGAGGAGTTTAGTGAACAATCTGTTTTTCCTGGGAATTTATTAGTATTTATCCCATTTGGTGATATTTGTAACAGCAAAGGAGATATTCAGCATTTAGATTAATTTTGTTTTTTCTTTTGATAGCTGATGCTAGTTCTAGATCAAATACTGAAGCTGCTTTCTTCATCAATTTTCTATTTTGTATAATCATAGGCTTGTGCTGGAAGGGGCACTTAAAGAACTTCTGGCCCAACTCCCCTTCAGTGAACAGGGATACCTACAGCTTGATCAGGTGCTCAGAGCCCCATCCAGCCTGACCTTGAGTGTCTCCAGGAATGGGAGACCTCTCTAGGCAACCTGTTTCAATGCTTCTAGAAACCAAAAATCTTCCTTAACTGTTCTAAACCTCCCCTCCTTCAATCTGAAACCATTTCCCCTTGTCCCATCACGACAGACCCTACTCAGGAGCCTGTACCCTTCTTTCTTATAGTCCCCTGTAGATGCTGAAAGGTCACTCTCAGGTCTCCCCTGAGCCTTCTCTTATGCAAGGTGCCACAGCCGCAGCTCTCTCAGCTCCTCCTCATAGGGGAGCTATTCTATCCTTTCAGTCATTTTTGTGGCACTCTTCTGGACACATTCAAACAGGCTCATATTTTCTCCTGTAATGAGGACTTCACATCTGGACACAGTATTCGATAGGAGGTCTCACCAGCACAGACTAGAGGGACAGGTTCACCTCCCTGATCTGCTGGCCACGTGGCTTTTGACCCAGCCCAGAATAGAGGTGGCTTTGTGAGCTGTGAGGACATATCACTAGCTCATGTTCAGCTTGCCACCCACCAACACTTTCAAGTTCTTTTCAGCAGGGCTGTTCTCCATCCTTGCATCCCCCACCTTGCACTGAGAGTGGAGGTTGCTGCGAACCAGCAGCAAGACTTTACACTTGGCTTTATTGATCTTCATGAAGTTCACCTGGGCCCACTGCTTAGCCTGTCTAGATCTCTCTAGATGGCATCCTGTCCCTTGGGCATGTTGACCTCACCACACAGCTTGATGTCATCTGCAAACTGCTGAGAGTATGTTCAGTCCTTCTGTTGATGTCATTGGCGAAGACATTAAGGAACGCTTGTCCCAGTACTGACCCCTGAGGAATAAGTCCACTCATCGCTGATCTCTATTCAGATACTGAACCACTGACCATCACTCTCTGGGTATGATCTCACAACCAGTTCTTCATCCAAACAACAGTCCAACCATCAAATCCATATTTTTCCAATTTTGGAGAGAAGGATGTTATGGGGGGGCCATGTCAAAGGCCTTACTGAAGTCTAGATGACTTCAGTGGCTCTTCCTTTGTCCACTGAAGCAGTTTTTGCATCATAAAAAGTAACAGAATTGATCAGGAAGGACCTGCACCTTGTGATTCTATGACTGGTCTTGCCATATTTCCATGGTTGTGATAGAAATGTGATAATTTCCATTGATCCTCCTTTATGAAGGGAAACAATAAATGGGTTTCTCTGTCCTCTGTATCCCAGGCTGAGTCTGAATCTCTTGTCCCGGATCAGCCTGCCAAGAACTGATGGGCTTGATCAGCCATTATTTTTCTCCATTTTGTACAGATCTTTTTGGTTTTTTTTATTAATTTTTGGAAGAAAAAAAGCATTGGGACAGACAGAAGCCTATCCTTCAACAATAGTGGTGTTCCTAATAGGTTCTGAAGAAACACATTTTTGGGAAAAGTTGGAGGTGATGGCTAAAAAGATACAAATCTAAAAGAGTCCTCTATGAGCTTATGTTACCTGTTCTTTCAGCTATATTTCCCTGCCCTAATTAGACAGAGTAAATGACGAAGTTTAAAAATTGATAAGTAGAGTCTGACAACATAAAGAGCTACAAAAGAAGTAAGGAAATGAAAGTACTAGAAATTACTCTCAAGCTAGACGTAATATATGGCATAATGCAGTATCTACCTACAGTTAGACAGCTTCTTTCTGAGAGAGCAGACCAGAATCTTTCTGTCTGGGGCAGAAGCCAAGCAAGTCAGCACATGTGCAAGGAGCAGAGGGCAGCTGGAGTTGAAAAGCTAGTTAAAAGAGCTAAACTATGTGAGGTTACCACTGTCAAATGGTGATAAAACATTACTTAGTACTGTGAGTTGTACAGCTTAGTGGGAAGCTGTGAGGTGTCATCATCTGGGCTACAAGAAATGAGTGGCAATTTTTCTTTAGACTGAAAAAGAGTTGATGAAATGAGTCAAGGGTAAGTGAGGAAAAGTTTCTGTGCATGTGTCTACGTATGATATTTTACCTTGGTGTGTGTCACTTCAGATTTCATGAGAGGTGCTGATTTGACAGCCCTAGTACCAGAATGGTCCAATTACTGCTGGACATGCCTAGACCTGGAAAGGTCCTGGAAAGACTACTCTCCAGATCAGCACTTCCATCCTATTGAAGTTGTGTTTTTAAGGGCTTTTGCTCCATTTCAAGCATTAAGCTCAACATTTGGCATCAAGCTTACCAAAAGCTTCTGAAAATGTTGCTTCTGGCCTTGCCAAATTGAGGTCTGTGAGTCCATTACCAATATTCTCACTGAAATGGCTAATTTTTACCAGTCTTGGAAGTGGTTTCACTGATGCATGAGTATTTAGCCGCAAGGAGCAAAGCAGATGTGTTTTAATAAAGCTAGAGTGCAGCCAAAGTAGCCTTTTGAGTACAGTTTCATTAAGATGAAAGTGACTGAAGACTTGCCCACAACTCTTTTCACAAATCTCTCAATCTCAATTTCCTATTCATTGTCTGATTTCAACTGCAGGGTACAAAGCTGCTGTTACGCTGCTATGCATGGTATCCATTTTCATAAAGTGTATTAGCTTCAGTATCTACTCCCTCCACTCCCAAATCATTTTAATACCCTTGTTCCATACACTGTAGAAAAGGATTAAAAAGAAGTGAGGAGAAATAAGAAGCATATTGTTCTAAATAAACCTTTTGGGAACCCTATTGCTTCTGGCCAATTGTTTCAGCAAATGGTAGAGCATGCAAGTAAGAGAGAACTTTTAAGATTTTTACAGAAGTATTAAGGGAGGAGGAATCATGTAAAGGACTTTCTTTCCTTATTGTGTGCAAAAACCAAAGCTTACTGAATTCATTGCACATTTCTTGTTTGAAGCCAGGGCAATTTCATTTCTTCATGAAATCACAAAGTTTTGTAAGCTGTAATCACAGATAGAGGAAATGCTGTGGCTGAAGAAAATAGTAATGAAGTGGTTTTGAGTGTACGGCTTTTAAGTGTGGCTTTCAGAATGAGAGCTAATGCTAAACCTGAAGAATCCAACCTCTTGCACTTCTTCCAAACATTCAGCAGTCCTGCTATCAGCAGGATAAAATATGAATCTCTACCTACTATTTTGCCACTTTTCTGCATTCATTCATTATGGGATGCGCCATCTAGTTATCTTGTAATACAGTCATTGTCATAGTTGTGGCATTATAGAGAGCAATTAACATCAAATATATGAAGGATTTGACACGAATCTCATGTGTAATTCAAAATTAAGAAACAGAAGCATAAATCATTCTGAACCTGTGCTCTGCAAATAAGTCTTTCAAAGAAAGAAGTTAATTGTGTAGTTTGAAATGTTTGTTTTGCAGCAGACTGCATATATTCAGAATTGAATATATGATTATAATCTTTATAAGGGGCATTACAAATAAAAGTAAATATAACAAGTCCTAGTCTAAATCCTTGTCCCCAGTGAATAATACCAATGTCCTACTGTTTATATTTGGAGCTCTAGTTTCTGTTATATAAATTACAGAATCCTGCAGTCAAGCTGGACTGAAACCTCTCTTGTGGCTCTCCCAGTGATTGCTGATGTGAAGTGTATGTAACATGCTAGCCTAGCATGTAATATCCCTTTTTTTTTTTTTTTAGTGCTCCAAAGTGAATGGGTATTAGTACTGAGAGAGGGCAAGACAGAGTTGGCTGGAGTCACAGTCTGAATTATTCCAAGAGAACAGCTTTAAAAAGTAGCCAGACAGGAACTGCTTTGTATTTACCACATTTAAATGTGGGGATGCGTGTGTGCTGTACCTACAATCTCATAACAGTTAATACTTGCAAAATACATGCCCTAGGGGATTGTGTCAGAGATGCACAGCAGTATACAACAGGAAAGAGTTCCTCAGGGCAGTGGGAAGGATTCCATTCTCCTGACAAAATTGTTTTGTGGTGTGGTGGTTAGACAAGAAAGTCACAAGAAAACTTGTTTTGGCACAGAAGTGTGCTGAGCCACTTTTTTGCAGAGCATAGGGCTGGATTTTGGTAACCACGTGGCTGGGAATTCTGTTTAAGATCATCCTTTCCAAATACAGCATTCCTGTGCCTGATGGTGCTTAGGTCAGAAATTTATTGGTTGCTACTTTATGCTTTGGAAAGAAGTGACTATTTGATATATTATTTGACAAAGCTGGCAGCTAATTTTGGACACCTAAGGAGCTATTTGCAGCTGAATATATGTCAAAGTTATTTACATTTCTCTTCAGTAATTAAATGTCAATAGTTTAAACAAGAGAAATAAATGTTATTTTTGGGGTGGCTGTTAATATCTTCCAAATGACTCATGAGGGACTGCAATAGTGGCATAGAAAGCCCCTCCTCTTGCAACAGCTTAACAGTTCACCCTTACGGCCCGCATCTTCTGTCTGCCCCAATTTACTCTGGCACTCTGAATTAAGCATGGGATTTCCAGAGAAAGGTTGTCCCAAAGCAGCATATGTTTATTAAAGGTTAGGTGACTTTGGTGCTTTTCCATGAGAGGTTAAGGTGACAGAGACCTTAGCTTTCCAATTAACACTTGCCAGTTTCATGTTATAGAGATAGAATGTATAAGGAAAAGGAAACGCAGTGTCTTAAAGTTCATCCAGAATTAAAGGTTGCAGTATCAATTTCCTGTTAGCTTTTATAGCTCATGCTAGATTTTGTGTGTCTAGTAGTATTAGCAAATTAAATATATCTCAGTTGTCTTTCCCAATTTGCTGCTGTTCCAATGTAGGCTCAGGCTTTTCTACTTCACTGTTTCTGAGATTTAGGGCAATGCAAATAAAGGAGATTGCACAGAAAGCGAACTCATGTTCCCTCTTAACCTGCACAAGTTCCTCCTTCGAAACAAATGGAAGAGATATTGTATGTTAACAAACAGAACCTACAGCTTCAATTTGAGTGAGGAAGCAAGCTGGGTGAGTCCCATGGAGTTATAGCTGTGGCAACAGAACTTCTGAGTAGCAGAACTGAGCTCTTCTGAGATGGCTGATACAGGAGTGATTCAACTGCTAGTTCAGGCTGACCTGAAATCTTACAAATTAAGATAAAGCCACATCACAGTGATGGATTCTCTATGAAGAATTCCAGCTAGGATTTCCTGTGTTTTCATATTGTTTGTCAAAACAAACAAGCAAAAAGAAAACAACCAGGATATTGTGTCCAGGTCTTGGAAGTTAACAAACAAAATGGTTTTGTGAAGAAAAACTCCCAGCAAAACCCTGTAAATAACATGTTTCTCAAAGTGATTCACTAGCTCCTCTGAAAAATCTCACTTTTTTTATTGATAAAAGGTTCAGAAGTATTGAACTAGAGCAAAACTTGATGTATGTATTAGCACATTGTCTGAAATGGCAGCCAGGCTCTGAGTGTTAAGAACAGCACGGTGTGTGAGCACAGGCTGGGATGGGGCTTTTCACCACTAATTAAGAGAGAGATAGAGGGCTGGCTGGCTTTCAGTATCCTACACGGCACTTGCTGACACAAACAAGGGGTGGTATTTTTCACACTCTATTCTGGACATATCAACAGGGGAAGTTATTTTAAATCCTATTGAGTGACCATCATTTGTACTCCTTGCTAGTATCTCTCTAAAGCAGAACAGTACAAGATTTCAGTAACTAATTTTTGTTCATTCCCTTCTTAAGAAAAAAGAAATGTTATTCAGAAAATCTATTCTGACATCACTTTTACGATGATTTCCAAGAATAATTGGTGCCCATTAAGACTAAGCTTCTATAAAATGTATTTAGTCCATCATGAATTTGCAGGATTTGTTGTTTATTTGTTTGTTTATTCCTTTATGGGTCCTACATGACCCAAAATAATAGTGGAAGAGAAAATAATGTAAGGGTAAAGTTCTTGGTGTTACTTTATTTCACAAGCCTGCACGCGCATTCAGGAAGGAGCTATAAATGGCAGCAGTATAGAATTAAAAGGAAAAAAATCCCACCTCTTTTTATGACTTCATGTGCTGTTTCAGACAATAAGCTATAAATCAGCAACAAGGTCGTAGCAACAGGTCACCAAACAGGTCAGTCTAGCTCAGAGAGGGGTTTGCTTTGGTATGGAAATGGGCAGCTTTAGTTACTGCTGGTTTTACTTAGTGTAGGATGGAATACTCAAGGTATCAGTGGCACTGAGTGTAGTGTGCACACCAGGAAGCCCACCAACCTTGCAGGTATAGTCTCTCCCTTTCTCCTTCCCTCTTTGTTCCCTTTCTTCCAGGTGACTCATAATTAATCCATTACTGATGGAAGGAAGAATGCTGAATGTCTCTCTTCTTTCCCTTTTTTTCCTCTTTGTCTCCCTTTTTTTTTCTTTTAACCCCTCTTTCTTCTTCCAAAGCTTCAAAATCCAACCACTGCAACAAGATTTAGTCCAAGTGAATCTTGACAGAGGATATTTACTCGAGTCCATCAGTTTGCTTATGTAGAATCACCTTAGATATTCTGACTTAAGATACACGAGGTCTCTTTTTAGCCTGTGATTATATAGTCTCCAATGAAAAAAATAAATAAAAATGTTTCTGCCTCCTTTCCCTTATGGTGTAAGTTAGTGTGACCTGTGCTATTCTACTTTCTTTCTAATGCAGTTTTTATGGGGTATTATTATTACTTGCTTTCATAATATTAATTAACATCATGTACTTTGACAAGTGTTCTAAGTCTACTTAACCTGTCTTGCTTGGTGCATGCAACTTATTATTGATCCAAGCCCTTTGCTAGACCTTGAGATAATATTAGACAATTAGAATGTGGAATGTGGCTTTTCTAAAAGCCATTTACTTCAAAGGTCTTGTAGGAGTAAGACCTTATTCTCTTTTCTGCAGGGACCTATATTTCTCAATCTGTTGCTGACAAGGAAAAAAGAACTATAAAAATATATATATTCTCATTTTCACCGCTGAAAAGAAATAAAACATTGTAAGAGAAAGAAGTAGATCTCTGCATAGGCTGCTAGGCAACAGTATGTGGGAGTAACGTTATTGAAACTCATCAGAGTTTGACCTACCACATAAGTCCTGGCTATTCCCAAACACTATTCCCCATGCTCCTCAGGGTATTTCATCCAAAGTTACAAAGGAGAATTGTCCTAGCTTCTTTTCTTCTTCTTGGCTCTCCTCCACTGGGAAACATTATGCTCCTACTGATCTCCTTAGCCTTGGTTGGCATGTCTAGAACTTTTCTATATCATAAGGGAACTCTATGTTGTGTACTAATATAAATGATCTGATAATTATTATTCCATGATTATGGACAGCTCTTTCTCCAAGTATTATGAGACATGTTTGCAACATGTCTGTGAAGCTAACAAAATTCACTTGTTTGATGATTGGCCATGACTGTGGACAAACACACTGCCCTGGGTTGGAACTTGATCATTCTTGAGGTCCCTTCCAAACCAAGTCACTCCATGATTCTACGATTAGAGTTGGGAAGTGGGTCAATGAGGCATTGCGTCAGTGCTGTGAAGATATATCTGGCTCAGAATCGTACACAGACTTAAGAGATGTTGATTTCTTAAGTGGAAATGCAAGTTTAGCATGATAGTATATGTGGTGTAAGAATATAATTGAGATCAGCCAGTCATACCATGTATCTTAGCAGCTGGTGTGGTTATGAAGAAATATTATGGTTACCCTTCAGGCAGCTGTTTTTTGTTGTTGTTGTTGTTGTTGTTTTGTTTTTTGTTTTGTTTTTGTGAAAAGATAATTCCTATTTATTTATTAAATTTCAAAAAATTCAAAGTTTAACAGCACAGTCTACCATTGAATGTTCCAGACCTGACCATGATTTGCTTACAGATATCATTGGACAAAAAAATCCAAAATTTCAAATGTAATACAGCGTAAATCCCAGCCATGTCCCTTCAGGAAGTTGCATTCAGAGTAAAACAGTTCCCAATAGCTCTTTCTAGAAATATGAGGAGACTTTATTGGAAGAATATGAAATTTTGGTTTGTCTGGCTGAGCAAAGTGGAGAGTAAAGAGAGTTAGATGATCACTGTCAGTAAGTACAGTAGAGATTTAAGTTGAATGACAAGTAAAAGAGATAGTAAACTAAGAGAAAAATCTTAAAATGAGATGAGTGTGTGGGAAGTGGCGAGTGGAAAAAAGCTGGCCACGAATTCATGTGTATGTTGGAAATTATAAAAATGTTTTCCATCTAACAGAGATGTGCTTTTATAGAAAAACCTTCCAACTGGGTCAGAGAAATACACATGGTTGAAGAATTTTGTGATGAAGTCCTATGTAAAGATTTCTTGAAGTAGCTGAAGACTGGATTCCTAATTCTCTTCAGCAAGTGAGAAAAAAACAAAGACAGAAGTAATTATTGGCTTGGAGATATACTCCTCTTTTGAGCCAAGCACTAGCCTACAGCTGTTTCAAAATTTGTGATTCAATTGCAAATTCTGAACTTCTTATAAAAATGCTATATGGAATGAGTGCACACAAAAACACAGATCTAGACATATCAGTTAGTTCTGGTGATACTGGGTTCACACAAGTCTGAAAGAAAGCAGTATTACATGCAGCCTATTGGCTAGACTTAAGGAGGAAGGAAGAGTTATAATAGGTGTTTTGATTACAGCTGATTAGGTGATAACTGATAGAACAATGTGGGTTTTTTTCCCCTTGAAAAAATTCTACAAACATAATTTCTGTGGTTGCTTTGAATATTTCTTTCTCATTTATTTACACTAAATTTTCGGAAAAGTAACAATCAGGTAATACTTGAAATTAAAAAGCTTAATAAACCACAAGATTCAACACACAGGGATTTTAATTATTTTTTTTAAATGAAAATCTTCATGATATTTGATGTCAAGTTTTAAAGAGACACTACAAAGACCTTTACTTAGTGCTTTCAATCAAGTTTTCTTTGGGAGGAGAAAGAGTTATACAGTCTTTTGCTACTTGACTTCCCCAAGTATTCAAAGCTTAATACGTAAGGTTTGAGGGAACCCTGAACAGTTCAAAATATGGAGATGTTCTGTTCTTGTGCTTAAAATGTAGGAAAATAAAAGGCATACACATTCAGAGTACATGGTGTTCATGTAGACAGCATCTGCTATACTCATTCATCATCATACGTGGCATTATAAACTACAGCGCAATTCTGTTTTTGACACCTGGGCTTGCTTGAAAACAAAAGCTACACTTATTCCTTCTTTCTGTCAGCCAATTACTAAAACTTTTTTGTCCTCATTTCTGTCCTGTTCTTTTTGTCCTTTTCTGACAAATAATTTCTGCTTGAAATTAGTGAAATTAGCAGTCTAATATGTTTCTTCCCTCATCAGAATCAGGTGTGCAGCACAATGGAGTGCTGTGGGAGTATCTAATACAGGAAAGTGAATTCTGGCATCACCCTTCATCGGCAGAGTGCAAACATTATTAGAATTATTTGATACAGTGCAGTGTTAAGAATAGTTTAAGATTTAGGTAATAATTGAAGAGCAAGCCATTCTGAATTCTCTGAATACATGAAAGGATGAAGTTCAGGGAAATCTGAGATTGTACAGGGAAATGAAGATGAACAACTCTTAGAACAGGGAATTATATTTCCTGTTCACTGCCTTGCAAAGCCAATCTGTTTAGAACTCTTTTCAAATAGTGAAACCGTATGGTAGCTTGACTTGTGATTTATAAGGGTGATTAATATTAGTCTCTGTGGTAGATGGATCTTTGGTGTGAATCATTGCAGCTTCTTTGAGAAATATTTTATACCAATAAAGATATAGCTCAAAGAAAAGGATATTGGTAAAATACTGTGCTCTTTCTTACCATAGAAGCATGATGGGCCCTCACAAACAGCCTGAAGTAAGTTTCTGCTCCTGTAGTTGATGTGGAAAACATGGTATACACCAAAGGGGTGGTTAATTATGTTAATTATCATCCTTGTTCAGCTGTCACGAAGGATTTAATAGATAGCTACATGGTAGCAGTTCTTTAGCTGGTTTTCAGGAGTGAACTTCTACATTTAATATTTCTCTTTCCCAATATTGGTGCATTCCTACTTACATAAAGTAAACTTCTTACCTTCTGTAAAAAAGCTGTAAAACCTTGCATCTAGTGATTCCATTATTCCAGTGATGTATTTGGAAACAGTGTCAAATACTGTGGGATATTTACTTAGGGAAAGAAAGAAGTAAAGTAGTCAAAAGGTATTCTATACGGGCAGTCAAGCTGTACAGTTCTTGTGTATGAAAAATTCACAGCTATGCTTTTTGAAAGAAAAAAAATCATAGTCCAAGAACAGTGATTTAATCATACTTCCTTTTTTTTTAAAACAAATGTCCCACGCTGCCTTGTTCTAAGGCACAAATTCTTTATTGTAGAAGCCCTTCAGATGATTGAGTTTTCAGTGGTGAAGGTGAATTAATAGTTTCAGAAGTAATTAAGTTCTGGCTTAGCTTTCCAACTGGCTCCCCAAACCAAATAGGAGCTTGACAAAGGAACTGAAAATCCTGTAAAATGTATTTGTTATTCAGTTGATTTAAAGGAGTGGCATCAAATTCCTTTACAGATTTAATCTGTCATCAGTTTCTGTATTACTATGAAATCAGAACACTCGTGTTTGAAAACTGGGGGGGATGATATGTGCTATAAGTACAACAGCTTGAAATACACCAACAAAATTGTTCGAGTTCAAACAGAAATTAATTCAGATCCTTTACACTCTGCTGTACAGAGTATAGACTGCACAATCACACCACATCTGACTTCTTAACATATTAATCTGTTAATTAACCCTACTTTGTGTTATTTTGAATATATAAATGTTTCAAGTCCACATCTGTTTGTTAATAGAACAGCAAACATGAGTGTCCTGATCCATTTTATTCTTTTCATGTTTCAGAAAGATAAGCAGAAATTGTTTGTAGATGGCATTTAAGGGGGATAGTGTATGTAGATAGCCTCAGCTGCCCACCCGAGTGTTTCCTTGTTGGTGGGACATATCCCATACCCACCTACAGAACAATTTTTTTTATCCTACAGCCTTTACCCAATAATCATATTAAATAGGTGGTGTTACATTCCCATAGTAATTGCATCCTTCTTTATGGATGCAGCTTGGAGGTAGAGGAAAAACAACTGCTTTCTGAGGGAGTTCTGGCTTATTCTCACTGTGTGCAAACTGAGATATTTAAAATCAAGACACAGTGTTGCATTAATTTGGGCATGTGTGTAGGTTTTTTTCCTCCCATGATAAAATGTATGACAGAAACAGGAGTAACAACTAGGGGAAGAATTGAGGAGATTGAGATTTTTCACACATACCAAAGTGAGGATTATTTTTGAATTCTTGAGTTTAAGACATTTGTTGCTGTTGGCTGCAGTTATTTTTGAGAACCCTCTGTATTTCCAGAAGTTGGCTTGATTCAGAACAGCTGAAAAACAGTGATGGTAGCTTGCAGGTTTTCATATACTCCTCTCACTACTGAGCTCTTGCCATGAAAGTGCTGAAAGAAGTTTCTCTTGCTCATGGTGAATGACTGACAAATGGAGACTGATCCTGTCTCTCCTCATTTGACTTCTCGTTTATGAAATGCTTGCTAAATAAATAACCAGATGTATTGATTTGTTGCATCTTTTTCTCCTGAACATTTAATGTGGTGGCTTTTGAGCTGATTGTTAGCTTTCACAGGAAGATCGCGATTGAGGAATGTGAATAGACTAAGAAAATGTATGGAGCAGTCTTTCTTATTGCTTTTGTTGACCCTGCTCACCCTCACAGATACAGCTCTAGCATTTCAGCTAGTGAGGAACAGGCAAGTGAGATTCTTCTAAATGAAACTAATGAACTTGTATTCTCCTCTGTGGAGACTCTAATGTTTGTTTGGATGTAGAGAGGAATAAGCGTAATAGGTTTGTTCTTTTACTTTCAAGATGAAAGATAATCGTCAGTGCCACTGCAGTAGAGATGTATAAAGTTAAGCAAAAATACCAAACAAACCTGCCATTATTCAACAAAGTATTCACTGATTAGGCCAACTAGTTTTGAACACTGAACTTGCCAAATGTCAGCAAAACCCAGCTAGGTGATTTTAAACATTCTCATTTTAATAGACACTTTATAAAGTGCTCTGTCTTTGTCAGATATCTATTTACTAGAGTATTCCAGCTAATGCAGATGTCTAGGCTTTCAGATTAGCAAAGGCAACATTTCTCATTTATGATTTATGGACGATAACATTGAAAATAAGAAGTGAATTTTTACAGAATAGAGCTGGTGAAAAGAAGTCTGTGTTTTCCAGCTCTGCCTTTCTCACTACCATATGCCTGCAGATATTCTTATCACAGTGTACAAGTTTGGTCACTGACTTTCACCACCAGCAGAAGCATGTTTCATATCAACCATGCAGCCTTGCTAATACAGTCATGTACCAAATCAAGTTGGTTACATGAGTTAGTGCCACTTGTTAGCTCCTGAGAATTCACTGCAATTGATCAGTTTAGTCATAACCTGTGTGAACTGCACGTGTGAGCAAAGCATCCTGTAGGTCCTTTTCCATAAATGATGAGCTACCAGAATGAACTCAAGGCAGCAGGGAAACCAAGGAACACTTTTGCCTTTAGTATGTGTGGCAGTGCTCCACACAGAGAAGAGTGGACAGTGTGATGAAGATTTCTTATAGGGCAAATAGACCCTTCTGAGCCCCTGCACCTCTCCTACTCCTAAACTCCACCAACTCCCTGCTAGCTCCTCCCCAGTCTTTCTCAAATGTCTGAGATGCATTGAGTGAGTATTTGAGGACTCCCTTGATAGATAGTTACATAAGAACAAAGTGAGCGTTAATTCATGAGCTGCAGTGGGCTTACATAATGCATCTCCCCTGCCAAATATTTTTCCCCTAGGATTAATGCTATTATTGACTTTGTTACAGGAATTAATTATTTTTAGTTTTTGGTAACACTTCACAATGAATTCAAATTCTGTTTCTTGCTTAAATAAGTCATTAAATAGGACAGGAACTTCTAGCTGCTGAATACTCAGTTTTCAGCTCAGACCTATTTTAGGACATCTGCCAGGTGCATTGACAGACTTAAAGTTAAGCAGCTGCTTAAGTGCTTTTCCTGAGGTGAGAGCCACTGATTAGGATTTCACAGAACTGATTCATTAAGACACTAACACATCACTGGAGAGGAAAGCAGAATTTAAAAACAGTTATGGTGATGTCTAAATTACTTTCTAGATAAGATTCCTTCCTCATTATTAGTTATTTTCTCCCTGTTTTGAGTGGGTATAAAATAATTAAACTTTAATAAACTCCAGAAATGTTTATATGTTTAAATATATATATATATATATATGCATTTAGTAGGTACTTACAAGATTAGTTCTAATGTGTGCTTGCATGAATAAGGAAATCATTTACTTTACTGATGAGAAGCAGCTAAACTTAATCGTAACTAGTATTCGAATCAATAGCAAGCTATTGGACAAAGAAAAGTTAATCAGCAATCTGTTTTAGAAGCAGGCATCAGTGTCTGGGAACCTTCACCACGTTTGTCTGTCTCCTTGGGTTGGAAGGAGTACCAGATCAGATTGCCCAGGGCCCCATCCAACCTGGCCTTCAACACCTCCAGGGATGGGGCATCCACAACCTCTCTGGGCAGCATGTTCCAGCACCTATCCACTCTCTCAGTAAAAAGCTTCTCCAAACACCTGATCTAAATCTCCCTCCTTTTAGTTCAAAACCATTCCTCCTTCTCCTATCACTATCCAAGCATATAAAAAGTTTATTTTCCTCATGTTTATAAACTCTCTTTAAATATTGGAAAGCCACAATGAGGTCTCCCCACAGCCTTCTCTTTTCCAGTCTGGCCAGCTTCTCTCTGCCTTTCTTTTTCCTGATGGAGTTTGGACTTGTTGGAGGTGAAGAACCTCATGCTAGGTTCCAGTGGGTCTTCTATTCATTGACTTCAGTTGTCGATCTGGCTGGTGGTTGAGATTCTTTTCTTTACTGAAACATTGCTTGTTGTTACTTCTTCAGGTTTAACTGCTCCATGACAAGTGATCACAGGAATTAAATTTTTTTGTTCTTTGTGAATTTCTGCTTATGAATCTTAGTATCATTCTCCTAAAACATTTATCACAAAAGAAAGACTGTGTTTAAGGGTTTAACTTAGTAAGTATTAGGTTTTAATATAAAGAAAAAGATACATTAATAGCATTAAAAGCTGGCATTTTCCAGTATTCGTATATCTCTTCAGTCAGAGCCATTTAACAAGGAATCAAGTTTTAAAACTATCAGCTTCATACAGTGTTATGTAAATTTTGCTGTGGACCATTGTACATGGCAGCATCACATAGGACTGGTACACGTTATCATTGGATTTTGGCCAGCATAACATTTACTTTAAATAATTGTGGAAATGTCTTACTTCTCTTTAAATACATGTTAAATATTGGAAGACTATTGAACTTTTGCTTGCTTATCTTGTTTACATATACATTCCAGCGAGTGTTGCTGGTCTGTTTTTTTCCTTTATTTCTGCCTCCCTTTCTTATCATCAGTGTAACTAAAAGAGGAGAATTAGAAGCTGAATCTGAAGATTTTAGATGTTATCTCAACAGCACAGAATTTTATAGAAAATGTCCTCCTGACTTCAAAGAACATTGAATTGTACTCAGTTGTATAAAATGTCTGTGACAGATCTGGAAAATTAACCTACTTATGCTGAAAACCCTCTTCAATATCTTAATCACTCATTGAAAAAATATAAAAGAACCATCACTATTACATGTCCTCATAAAAAGATGGGAACATCATCTATTATAATCATAACTTTCAAATCAGTCAAACATTTCCTACTTAAAAGTAGCCGTTTAAAAGTAGCCGTTTTTCTAAGACAGTCCCTGGATGCTAGCAGTTTTGACTCCCTTCTTTTCAATCCTTAGCCAGTTATTAGCCAAAATTCTCTTTTTGTATGTAGCCATTTAACCTAGCATCAGTTTTGTGCAAACAGAATGTGCTGTTCGTTAGCCTTGCCGAAACTGCTAGGTTCTGCAGCAGTGTACAAATGTTTGACAAAAGACCAACTATGACAATTAAAATTGTGTCCTTCATCAAAATAGAATGGTTGCAAAGAGCTCTTTCACTATTGTGTAGCTATCAATCAAACATAGCTGAATGTGAGCTAATAAAGATGTCACTTTCTTTCTGCTGCCTAGAATGAGGAAGAATAATAGCTGACAAAGGGCAGGAATGGAAACACCTGGAGTAGATAATTGCATGCTGCTTACTGGGCTCTCTAGCTCTATTTTGAAGCTTGGTACAGTAATAAGGAATAATGCAGTAACTGTATGGTCTAGGGGAAAGAACGATCAGCAGGGCAGATAATTTTCCCTTTTTCCAAGTCCATCTGCTCAATCTTTGTATTTTGAACTGCACAGAAACATTCCCAGAACAAGAGATGCAGCATAAAGCTACAGGTAGAACTGCTGGTTGTCCTGCCCTTTGTGCCTTGGTCCTAGCTTTGAAACCTTATTTGAAGGTTGTAGCAAAAACCAGACTCTTCATCATCAAAATATACATTTTGACAGTACGTCCAGTTTCAGACTTTGGTTGGGACAAGTTCCAGCTTGCAACTAGCACTGCTTGTCTCTACCCATGCAGGGTCAGATCTGAATACTATGGAGGGACTTAAGACATGTTTTAAGAGTTTTCTGAAAGAAGTCACAGGCAGCATTGCCTGCAGAATTCAGGATAATGCTGGAGCATGGTGAGCACCTGTGAGTTGCTTTGATGGAAAGTTAGGAGACAGCTGGGAGGAACAGATCCAGAAAGTTAGAAGTGATTCTTGATGCTCTGTCAGTCAGAGTTCAATTGTCACTGTGCTTGTGGGAAGCTGACACATGAATCTTTGCAACTGTTTTCCACATATAGATTAACACAAAAAAAAATTTCCAAATGCTTCAGAGAAGGAAAATCTGTGGACTTTAATTAGGAATCACATGGTTATGGCTAAGCAGATTGTTAAAATTCTGAGCTCCCTTCACCCAGCTTAGATCTCTGTGGGGAAAAAAAATCTCATCCCAGTCTTTAAATTAAGGTGTTGTGGGATATGTGACTGAGCTGGGGACTTCTGGAGAAGGAAGGATATCACAAGGATATGTTATGGGATAACTGACCCAATAAGGTCAGCATAAGATACTTATTTGTGTGCTAGTTCATATGCTGGTCAAGTATGAAGCTATATGGGAGTAGAACACCACTGGAGTTTGCAGAGAAGCTCATCTCAGGCTGAGATATGCTCAGTTACTTCCCCCATCAGGACAAGAACAAAAACTTTTCCATTCTTATAACCAACATTACAAGATCTTTGAGCTCCAGGAGCCCAGAGGGAGTGGCATAGGCTTTACAGCCTCTCTCAATGCAGAGCCATTTGGATCAGCTAACTTGTGGTGGAGAGTGGGGGGTAGGAGGGTAAGATCCTTACTGTTCCACTTCTCAGCACACACTTTTCTTACTTCTTCCTGTAAATGCTCAAGGACTTCACAGGCAATTAATGTGTTGACTTGCATGTAACATTTCCCATATTCGTATCTTTCCTGTGACACCCTATATATGCTTACCTGTCAGACTAGAAACCCTCTATTTAATGCTGCAAACTCTGGAAGTCTTAAAAAAATAAGCAATGAGAGACACTTCTATCATTGGAGTAATGGCAACTAAAATGAGATGCTGACAAATTGATCAGCTCTTCTGTAGGTGAGGCAAACAAGGGGGAACAAACCAAAAAGAAAAAAGAAAAAAACCCCACAAAAGTAAATAAAGCAGGTTCACCAGCCTTTCATGAAAGCAAATAGCAAAGTATTTGGCATGCTGATTGACTCTCTATCAATCCGCTTTCTGTGTACTTAGCAAATCACTGCAAATATTTGCCTCCTAGTGACAGGCGAACAGCAGGTCAAAGCTGAAAAACAGATTATGTTGGTTCTGAACTCAAAATTGAATACCTCTAATTTTCTGGATGAAAAAAAAGTAGAAAAAGATTCATGGAGGTCAAATGATAATTATCAGAGTAATTGAGGGAGCTGAGACTGGACAACAGGTTTACTGAGGCAGAAGCATAGATTAGCCTGAATTGGAAGGGACCCATGAAGTTCATCAAGTTCACATCAATTCGATGCTGGGTTTATTATGAGCACTAACACCAGAACGATGTATACCTTGTTTTTGAGGAAATTTGTTTTGTGTCAGACAGGCAGTGTTTGCTTCAAGTTCCGTACAGGCTCTCCAGCTATCTGGGCTCTGATCTTCTGCCCATCATACCTATAGATGGAGACGACGTGTTCCTATGCTGTGCCCTCTGTGCTGTGCTGAATTTCCATAGAGAGTAACACTGTCTATGTGAAGCTTCTGAGAGGACAAGTAGGTGCTCATTTGTAAGTTAAAAGGGAAGAAGGAGCTCTAGGTAGGACAGTGGTGCATAAAGACGCAGAACGCTTGGGATACTTGGCTAAAAAAAATAAAAAATGTGAAAGAAGACCTTCACCCTTTGTCAGTTTTTCCCTTCCCTCCCTTCTTTCTTGAGCATATTAATATTCTATCATTTCTCGTTTACTTAGTGACCTGGCTCATATGTTTTTGACAGACTAGAAACAAAACTTTCCTCAGTGTAACAGGAACAGCTTTAGAGAAGTCTGCTAAGGCCAGACAGGGAGCTTTGCTGTGATGGGGCATGGATGACACTCGTGGAGAATAACAGTGTGAATAATTCATGCAGCATATTCAGATGCCATGTGATCCTGAACTAGTGTGAACATGCTATTTGCTTTGCATTCATAATGTTTCATTAGCCACCACAGAGATGAGCAAGGCAAAGTCATTAAGCTTAGTGTAATGTTGTTTTAACACCAATTCTTGGTTGCATTACTATGCAAAGACTGTGACTACAAAGGACGTTGGTTGTTTCCATGAGAGTCTGCTTTCAGAAATCAATCCCCACTCCAGGGAATGGTTGCTGGAGAGCAACTTCATTCTTCCATCTCCCAGCTCAGAAAATGTGATTGTGTCATCTGAGATTTCAGGTCAGAGGAATATCTGAGTCCCTAGGGCTGAAGAGATCTTTTTCAAGTAAACACAATGCAGACCTCTCATGCAGCCTTACCAGAATTATGGTGTTCACACTGAATCAAGTTGGGTAGGAACCTGTTGTTCTCTCTATCCCTTCTAAAGGTGTCAATTGAAGTTATTACTGGAACGTGCAACGTGGTGATGTCTGAACAGCCAGGACCCTGTTGCGGAAAGGAGCTAAGTGTAGCCCTGTGTGGAATAACCTGCTACACAGAGAGAAAGCCTGAATGAGAAATTCTGTCAGAAAAAAAAATCCAAATTTCAGATACAAATCACACCCCAATGTTGAATCACCTATTTCAACTTGGACTTCTCCCATCTAAGCCATTCTGTGTCTGTTGACACTACTTTTAATGGTGAATATTTTCTCCCAGAACTTTTTATCATCTTTGTGAGAGATGTATCTGTAAACAGCTGTGCTTTCTCCAATTCCTTTAGAGTTTATCCTACCTTTGTTTAGAGCTAGTGTGTCACCTAAGTTTTTTACAGCTGTTTTAATATTCAGTTGACATAATCCCTGCTCTGTCTCTTGCTCTCTCCAAAAGGAAAAGCACTGTTTCATCCTGGTTTAAAGAGAAACATACAGGCTTGCATGAGATGCAGACTTGAGTGAATTAATTTTCAAAAAAACAGGTGCTGAGTTAAGTAGCACCTGTCTCTGATTTTCAGTGATGACTAAGGGGTGAAAAGGACAGGTGATATTTATACATCAGGCAAATCTGATCGAAGACTTTCTACACAGCACCTGCTGTGATGTTCTTCCAGCTGTTTTAATTCTTGCTTCCCACTGGCTGAAGTGCAGGATTGTTTGAGAAGGCTTACTGTCTGTGAGCAATGAGCCTAGTGGTTTTAGCTCCAGTCAGAGAAAGGTAGAATTTCAGTCATGGAGTCGGTGAGTTCAAGCCCTGTTGTCTATTCTACCCAAAGCACGTTGCTACATGAACCAACTTTGCAACCTCAGTGGAATATGAAATGGTCTGGAGCAGTGCCTGGTTATTTAGCCTGCGTACAGCATGCAATTAATATGAACAGTTCCTGAGAAGTCATACCAGTTCTTTTAATCATTTTGCCGCATTGCTTCAAGATTAACTGTGTGAAATTTATGGCAATTCTGTTAGAAAAAACTGTACAGAAGTATTCAGGTTTTTTTGCCAAGAGAAGTAAACAATTTGTCTCAATCCGTGCTCAGCTCCATTTCAAAGTTAAGTGGAACAGCTCAAAGCTAGACCATGTGTTCGAAGGTTTCTGACCTAATTCAGACTTGTGATTGTAGGAGAGAAATTCATTCCATGGAGCACGCAAAGGGCAAACAAGTGTATAGAAAGCAGAGAAGCAGGGGCAACATACACCCCAAAGAAGAGCTGTTAGCTCTCACTTCATCTATTTTGTACCCAGAGATCTCAGAAAGGGGTATGTGAAACTGTGAACAAAAGAGTCTGTTAAATTTTTTGGTTTTTTTTGTTGCTGTTGTTTTTCTTTGCAACTTACAGTCAGGCAAACACAAGATAAAATATAGACCAATCATTATGCTGCTGTGGGCATCATGACTGCGACCTCATTGCCTTATGCTGTGCAATTAATAGAGTCTTATATGAAGTTGAAATCTAAAAGCAGCACTGGATTTGGCAAGCAGGGCAGTAAGCAAGCACAACTTGAGTTCCCAGTAGATGAAGTTATTTAGCATTAATATACAGTCAAGGCTAAATCATAAACAGGAATTAATGACAAATGTGGAAAAGGAAACTGCATCTCCTAAGGTCTAAGTCTCACTTAGGTCAGTGGAAACCAGGTCATAACCAGAATTGGTGATGGAGAGAGGGATAAGAAAACGTGATCACCTCAGGGACACTGGAACGGGAAATCTGGACTGTGTGGAAGTCATGATAGAAACAGAGCAATAGTTTGTGGTAGACGTGGGAACCGAAATGGTGTGTTGGACTGACCAAAGCTAGCTGTGCAATACTAAATCTTTACTGTTGGGTAATCAAACACTTCAGCACCTTAGTTCTTTTGTAAATGTTTTGGTTTCTTCTCACTAAATCTAGTAGCAAATATGGTTTTGGTAGAAAGGTGATGTCCAAGCTGTCACATGAAATTCTGTCCTCTCACATCACAATTTTTCAAGACTGACTTTGAGGCCTTCCTGCCAACATGTACATCAGCCAAATATCTGCTTCAGAAAGTTGTCACTACTTCTCTTCTTGAACCTTAGTGCTGCTATGTGCATTTCTAGGACTTTTTTTTTTTCTTTTTAAGTAGAACTGCAGGTGTATTTTGTGTCTATCATGATAACTTTGGGCCCAGCCATTTTCCATCTGAGGTCAATAATAAATTTCCATAAATTTAAGAATCTACTCAAGTAATAGATGCATGTCTGCTTTGAAATGACATAAACATTAGATCCCTTTTGGGGGGGAGAGAAAAGGAAACTGTACAGGAGAATTAGGTCATGTCCAATCTAAAACTATAGACCTTTATTTTTTTTTTCTTTTCTGTGTTTGAGTGTCTCATACACAGAAGGAAGAGGCAATGAGCTGTTTTGGTAAAAATAAGCTTGCTTTCCCAATTTTATTCTTACAGTCCAAAGAGGAATCATTAAGAAAACCGTATGCCATGAGTACTGACAGTCTATTTACCTTTGGAAATGGAAAACACCTCTTTAAACAATAATACCCTTGAAAATCTAAGGCTTGTTTTATGGATGGTAAAAAAATTCACTGCAGTGTTTTATGTGTTGTATGAGAACATGGAACAATGGGCAAATTGAGAAAAATACAAAACATGAGCAGGACAGCACTTCTATAAGCAAAAGACTGCTGCCTGATACTTGAGTTTTCTTTCAGTAAGATTACTTGACTGCCTGAGGATTCATAAATGTCTGAATTTTTAATCACCATTATTATCATGAGCATTACAACAGAAACAACTCTACATCATCCAATCATTTTAGCAAATATTGGACTTTACAATTTGTTCAGGAAGTGTCAACTCCATTTGAATTAGAGGAGGAGGTCTCTTTCCAAGTACAGTCATCAAAATATATTCATGATCCTACCATTCAACATCCACCATTTTTCTGGAATAATAAATATAATTCATTTCAAAAAATTAGGTTTTGAAAACGTCTGTTATTAAACAGATTGTAAACGTCTTGTCCACAGACAAATTCCTTATCAGCTGTCCTCCCTCCCCAAGAATATCCTTTTATTGTCCCATATCTCTTGGAAAATTTTATTTGTGATTGTGTCTAGGCAGGTCCTATGAGAGACTAAAAGCCCTGTAATTCTCCCTTCCCCTCCCAAAGCTGCACGTTTCTTGCTTTGTTAGTTCTTAAGGTAGATGAACCCTGACTACAGAGAAAAGATGCACCAATGCTATCCCTAAACAAAAGGTGATAGTTTTGCACAAGCAGTACTGATTCAACAACACTGGAAAATCTGGGATTATATTTGCTGTAACTGATCAAGATATAGAAAACCTTCATTTTATTATGAAGATATCCAATCTATCTGTGTATGAATGATTTAAGTATTGGAAGCAGCCTAAGTATAACAGCACAAATCTGGCTACCAACACTAATACCCTTACATGTTTATGGGAGAAAGCATACACTTAAGTAATGAAATGTTTAGCCATTGTGAAGACAATGACAGAAGTTTTTACTCACTGAGGTGCTCAGTAAAAATTCCTATCAGGTTCATTATGTAAGAACAGCGGATATGATGTTAGTGATGCATTCACCAACTTCAGTTTCTTGGTTACAGCAGGGGCCAATAGCAGATGCCTCTTGGAGAATATAAACCAAGATGACAGTATGATGATACTGTCTCAAAATACTCTTGCATCCTCTGGGAAATTGTCAGTAAGAGACTTCCTGTACCAGAGTTGTATTTCTGCATTTAATAGCCCTCCGTGGTTTTGTCAGCAGTGCCAAAGCTCACTTGCTGAGTTGTAAGAAAACATGGAATCTACTCTTACATGTGTTTTTACTCTTACATGTGTTCTTTAGTATTAAAATACACAATGCATTCAATTGAGTATAATAATGTTATCCCCTTTCTATACCTTCATAGGTACTCTGTTTGGATTTCAGAAGGAGCACAGCAACCAGGCTGCCCTTGGCAGGTTTCTGGCCTGCAATTGCCTGTCTGTTTCTGCTGTGGTCACATCAATCACTGTCAGGATTATCAGACATTGAATAGCACAAGCACAGCTACAGTTGGCCAAGAGAGGTATTTCTAAGGTGTGAGCTGTAACTGGATGAGACATACAGATGGTCAGAAATGATCATAGGAATTCAACACATATAACTTAGCTTTTACTAGGAGTCAGTGAGGGTTGGAGTGAGATGGGTATAGTGAAACATTCTGGGAAGGAGTGCTGCAAACTCTCTAAAATAAAAGCATTAAACTATTTTAATGCTTGGGAAAGGTTGAAATTTTAAACTTTTTTTTTATAAGTCAAGCACAAGTTCAGAAAGAAAGTTATATGTACTCATGAGGTAGCACAAAATTAGGAATAGAAAAGAAGTAATGAAATCTAGGGGAATACAAGGGGTAAATTATACATAAGTGAGTACAGGAAAAATGAGAATTGGACACCAGCAGTTTAGATTATCTTGCACCTGTTTCTGAATGAAACCATCATTTCAAAGCAATTCATGCAGCATGGATGAAATATACTCTAAGACTAGTTTTTCTTGTTCTTCCTTCATCCATCAAGAGCTATCTATCTTCTTTCTCTTTGTATGTAAGAAGTATTAGAATTATTATAAGGATATTCATGGATGATTTAACATGTTAGGATATTTGTTATATATTGACTTCTGTCTTTGTTCAGTTAGAGAGGCTTTACAGGGATAAGAAAAACCTTCTTTGTCTGCTCTTTCTATGTGTTAGTTACAGTGCTCCTAAAAGAAAGCTTCTCATGTCACTGAAGATGTAGTCTCTGAGATTATCCTGATCTTATGGTTGAAGAGATGAAAGAGGTGAGACCTTCAATGAAGATCAATGCAGCCTGGGGGAACTTAATAATTCAATGTTTTCTCTGTCTTTGATTCCAACTCAGTTTTGTTATTTTAGAATCTGTGGGATGAAAGTCTTATTTCTCTGATATTTACATATAATTCTGTGGTACTTCTGAAAAATACTGATGCATGCATGATCATGATCACATGATTGTGATCCACTTAACTTTCTGTAATTCACATACTTTTCCTCTTGTGTTAAAGAGATGCAATATTGTTGTATTCATTGTAAAGTTTGTAGTACTAAAGGGCTTGTTTTGAATGTGAGAGGCATTGTAATATGTTGTTTTTTGTTTTTATTTTAAAAGGCTAACGTATATGGTCATATCCATTAAGAAAACATGATTCTTTCATTCAACCCCAAATTAGAATAGAAAAAAAAAGAAAAAAATATATTTTTTAATGTTTGGAATTTCATCAAAACAGAAATTTCAGAGCTTGAACAGTTCAATAACAATTCAGAATTTTCATTTAAAATTCATGAAATTCATCCAAATAAGTTTCAAACAATTTTAATTAGTTTTGATTCAAGTTTTCTCCTAAAACAAAAATAATTTTCATCTTTCTGAACTACCCATCAGTCCTATCTTTTCTTGTGGTTGGTTTGTCCGTTTGTTTTGCCAACGTTATATTCCTTTTTATGCTTTCATCGCATCCTGTATAACAAGACTCTAAGGCTGAGGACAGAATTGTAACCTACCAACTACTATGTGACTACAATCCTATTGCCTACTTTGTGACTTTCAGTGTGAGGATCATCCAGACCTCTCTGTAGCTGATGGGTAGATTTTCTTGTGCAGGTTGATTGTAAGTGCTGATAATTCTCCTTTTGACAGCAAAAATATCGGACTAGAAGGGTATTTACTGTGGACAGACAGAACTTGAACCATTCTTCCACATCTGCTCCTTTTCCTCTACACGTTAGCTTCATCCTGGTCAGGATTTGGATCACCATCTTCTGTAGCAAGTTTTGACTTTGGAGCACCAGAAGCCTTGGCTGTGTTTATGCGTGGTCACTGGTGGAATTGCACTCCAGTTCCTATGAATGTCTTGCTCTACTGACTAGCAACAAACATTTGAGCAGTATTATCTATTTCAGGATGATTTTCAAGGCTACCAGATGACAGTTTTTAATTTTCTACTGAACAAGCACATTTACCTTGAATTTCAATCTGCACATGCAGCTAAAAGTCACTAGCATTAGTTTTTGTAGATATGTATGCATAGTGAATTGTAGACCCAGTTTCCTTGGAAAAAATCAGCTTCGTGCTCCTCACTCTATGACATAAAGTGAGTGGTGAAGTAGGAGGTACCTTTCCACGAGAGCATCAACTAAGGGGGTATTGGGATACATTTATGATTGCCTTCCAGCCAGCTGAAAAAACTCAGTTTGACAGATTACATCAGCTGCTCTGCAGATTAAAGTTCTAAGGAATAGAGTCTTCAGTAATAAACTTGCATCTTTTGTGGCAATTGACTTTTTTTCTCCCTCCAACTATGCTGAGTTCAATTAACCTTTCATATCAATAAACAAGCTAGACATTTTCATTTTCAAATATCAAAGAAAAACATACAAGAAAAAGCAAAAAGAATAAAGTATTTGGTACACCTAGTACCAGAAATTTCCTTCTTGGAAATTAGTGCTTTTCCCTTGTAAGAAAATCGGTTTTCTTGCTGTTTTTTTGTTTTGTTTGTTTGGTTTTTGTTTTGTTTTTGTCACATCACACATAAGTCTTCAACTCCATATATGAAAGCTGAAAGTCAGCAATAATAACACACGTTTGTCACTTTGGGTACTTGAATAATTTCATATTAAAATGCCCATGAAAATACAACCTGAATTATGAGAGGAAACAAAGATATATTAGATGTCTTCTAGTTTATGATACGTGTGAAATGAATAGTGAGGACTCAAACATAAAAGAATATGTTGTGAGAGGGGAGGGAGGAAATATTTAGCCTCTAAGACAATTATCTTTTCAGAAAGTTGTTTCAAAGCTGATAGGTGAAAAGTTCAGAAACAGTCCAGTGTCTTTAGGTTACCTGAGTATCTTTAGGACATTAAACTTGCATAATAAAAACAAGATCTTAGGTATACTGTTGTTTATTATGTGTTTTTTATCTGTCTGAGTCTTTGGTCTTCACGCCAACAAACTTTACTTTCTGTTCATGTCTCACTCTCTAGCTGCCAGGGGTGTTTTGTGGGTTGTTACTATAAGAAGGAGCCTAATTCTCCAACAACATGTTGGAGTGTGAATATGAAACAGACAACTGCTCCCTGCTTTCCCAAATCGTGTTTTGTTTCTATAAAATGAAATCTAACAATCTGGAACTTCTCTTCAGATTAAGAAACTGAAAAATTTTTAACCTTTTTAAAGAGTAGAAAAGACCTGGGTTATTAAATAATTGCAAGTACTCCTACTCTTTTTAATGATATTTGAATCGAGCTATAATTTTGGATTGAGATGAAAGGCCTGATTGATATAGAACTGGGAGTAGATGAAATTCCTTGTACTGCAAAATGAAGATACTGCAGATGTTTTTAAATGTAACAGGTTAGGAAATTAAAAAAAATAAATAAAAAGACTGTAATTAGTGTCAATCAACATTGTTGTGTGGAAAAAAGGCCTCGTCACGCTAAATTTAATTTGTTCTTTGACAAGGTTGCAAGACTGGCTGATGAAGGTATCTCTGAAACTGTAATATTCTTAGAATGAGATATCGGTGCAGCCAGCCCTGCCTTGGGTTATGGGACAGAACTGATTATGCTTTGTATTTCTCCAAGCTGTGTTTTCTCTTAATCTATTATGTTGTATTTTTTTTTAATGGAATTACCTCAAAGTTTCATTAAGCATCCAAAACAATCATAAATACAGTAGACAAAGAAGTGAATAGCAAATCCTAAAAGATATCTAGAAAATCATTAGCAAAGGTGTAGCTCTTAAGCTGGTGTTCTGGAAGAGGGGGCTACCTTGTTATACATATTTCATCATGGAGTAGCAGGAAAGTATGAAATCATTTTTAAGTGGTTGATTTATTTGGTTAGCTGGCCTATACAAATGGTTTCAAGATTCCCAGCAGCAAAATGGTATGTTGTATCATGGAAAACAAGGATTCTGAAAAAGAGTTTAGAAATCAGGAAACAAATTAACTGTTCCTGCTTAATAAAGTTATCTGATTATGGAAAGTTTCTTTAAGGACAAGTTTTACAAATGCCTTTAGAATTACATAGGTTACATCTGAAAGTGATGTGAAAAGAACAAACTACTTGAAATCCACTTCTCCTTTTCTGTGGTTCTTGGCTTCTATAAACAGAATAGAGATCAGAAAACAGGAAATGATTTTACAATTTGTAAGCTCAGTATTTCTGCTATGATGAATTTAATCCTGTGTTCAGTACAGAAAATGGATTTGTGCTGTGCAACAGAGTTCTGAACTAAACCTATCTTACCTGCAGATTCAGATCACACAGCAAAATATTTTACAGAGTCATAACATCAAGTCCTAGAAACAATAAGGATATCCTATCTATAAGAGAGAATCTCAGAGAAGTCTTTTATACAGTAAAGTACCGAAGCAAGTGTACACTGGGAAAGTCTTTATTCAGGAAAAGTATGTCAAGCCAGACGTAGTCAAGTGAGAAGAAAAGGATGATATTTGCTTAAGCTTTGAAGTTAATTAATCACATAATGAACTGCCTAGAGACATGGTGACCTCCTTACTTCTTGAGGTCTCCAAATCAAATCATGAGTCTGATGCTGACTTATTGAGCAATGCTAAGACCTCTGGCATACCTCTGAGTGGGAGGACTTGGCTAGTACACCCTTCTGGCCATAAATATGGACCGCATACAGCTCTTTTTAGTCTGAGTTCCCAGCATCGATTCACTTGTGTTTTGCAGCCTGATCCCTCAGCCTCTGTACATTCCAAAACTCTTTGGGTCAAGGAGAGGAGGGCAGGCAGGAAGCCAGAGCTTCATGGCAATGGCAATGCAATGTGTATGGCATTGATTTCTAGATGTCATCTCATGAAGAATTTGATCTTTAAGTTGCACAAAGCATTTGAATGTTTGAGGCAACTAGTAGAGCTGGCAGAGAAATGCTCTTTTTTTTAATTTTATTTTGGTATTGTCAAACTTTTGAACTGCCAAAAGTAGTTTGGATTGAGAGAAAACTGAGTATCTTTTACTTGCTCCTGAATACTCTTTCTGCTCTGGATATATTTTGTGGAGGAAATAATATCTTTCTCATGAAAAATCATTCTAAGTCTATAGCAGAAGAACTGCAAGCATGATCTTTCAAATACCACAAGAATGTAGTGATTTATTTTAGAAATAGAGCAAAATAAGACATTGCTTTCTCTCTATGTGTGTGTATGCATGTGTAAAGGAAGAAATGTATATATATTTTATTTGCAAGCTATGTATTCGTATCCAAAACACATGCTCTGTGAGGTTGTGTAGACATTCTCTGGCCTCCTGTAAGGTTCCCAAGGCTTTAGGATGTGTTCAGCAGGTGTAAGAACTACTCTTAGCCAAAAAAACTCAGCTCTACCACTGTGCTCTTGAGAGTAGCACAGCCTTTTAGTGGCAATGTTAAATGCAGTACAGACAGCTACATTGTAATTGCTTCTGTTGAGAGTGAGAGCATTATTTCATCTAGAAACTTTTGCCTTATGACAGCACTCACGCTACACTAAATCATCTGTTTGCCTTGTGATGAGCTACAGCAGGCAGCAAGAACTTTAAGATAGCATGGAGCTCAAGTAAGGTTGTATTTAGCAATATCCAACGGCATACAATCACGTGGGTCTCTGTTCATTTCAGTTGTGAATGCCATGGCAAGATAAATTCAGCTTCTTTCATTCCTGTGATGGAATGGTATGTCACCATGCTGTTACCTACTCTCATGGAGCCTGACATGCTCATAAAGGCAACAGATACTTCAGCAATTTTAAGATTCACCTTCTGAAAATGTCCCGTGTACAAAATGAAAGCACCTCCACAGATGTGGATAGAACTGAAAACTGAAATTTCTTTTTCATGACCCGATCCCTTGCATCTGCCAGTTCTGACTGACAAATAATCGGTTAATTTGGATAAAACCCAAAGATCGGAACTAATAAATGTATTGGCAAGAACATCCGTGGAAACTAGTTTATTTAAGACAGTATTAAAAAATATTTGCCAAGTGGGAATTTTAAATATATTGTCCTTAAATACACGCTCTGGGAAATCTGGATGCCATGCAACCTCATAATGAAAAGATACGTATTGTATTGTTTAAGTGAACAGTCACAGCAATGAAATTTTGATTGCACAGTATTCTCAAAGTGGTTATAAAGTGATCTACTTAAGCAGAAGTGGTTCAAGGGAACAAATCTAAGAATACAGCACGTTGATCCTAAGGATGAGAAGAAAAAAAGAATGCTGTGAGATATGCAGATGAGCGTTGCTTAAGAGACAGCAATGAATGCAGCAAAGTCAGAGCAGGCTGCTAGCCTATGCCTCATTCTCACAACCTCACAGCCTCAAAGAGGGCCTGGGTCTGCTCTGTGAGGGGTCAGGGCAAACCTGAGAATGACCATTGCTGGTGGCTGCTTCCTCAGCTGAACGTGGTTCTGTGCCCTCAGACAGGGCTGTAGCACCAATCACTGCCCCAGGGAAAGATGGGAAGGGAGTGAACTTAGGCTGCAAAGTGTAGCAAGTGTAAAAATATTTCTTGGTGTCTCAGAGACTTCTTGTTCTTTTATTTTTATCTTTGTTCCTGCTAGCTCTGACCCTAACTTGCCTTCTTGTCTGGACAGAAAGAATTAGCAGAGCTTTTTTCCTCCAGCTCTTCTTTACTGCATAGAAGTAGTTCTGGACCCTGACAAAAGTCATGGCTTCATTTTCTTTTATTTCTTCCCTGTCTTTTCCTGTATTGTCTGTAGATGTTATCATCCAGAAAGATGTGCTGTTCTCAGCAAGGAGTTCTACAACGCATCACCCCTTTGATCCATACCTGACAATTTTTAGCTTCTCTTTCCCTGCCTTCATAGTGACTCAGAGTGGACAAAAGGCTGCTGCTCATCTCACTACAGCCACAGTCATCATACAGGTCTAGTGGGGGGATACAGTAAATCTGCTCTGATTAATAAAGGTAAGCATGGGCTGTGACAGAAAATGACAAAATGAGCAAGGTCAAGTTATATCCAAGAGAACAAGACAACCATTCTTTGGAATGGTGGCCAGAATCCTCTTGTGACCTGATAAGAAATGGGGAGCATCAAAACCACAGTGCTGTTCTCTCTGTGTGAGGGACATTGTTTCTGACCTGCCTTTTTCGATACAAACATAGTTTCTTGTGCATGTTATAAAAGCGCATGCACAGAAAGAACTGCTTTGCTGCCTATTTGTCCCATGCTGGGAAGGAACAAATTGAACAAACAAACAAACAGCATACTTCAGTCACATTGCATCATATGTTGCTGTAATGTGTTCAGGTGGTGCCTTCTATTAGGATCACTGTAAATTAAATAAATGGTTTCTAAGGACCAAACTGTGATATCTGAAATGAAATTTGAATTACATGGAGCCAGACAAGTGTGATATCCATTAGAAAAGACGTTTACCAGCCTTCATGAAGTATATATCTGTTGTGAAAACACTCATCTGGATAAATTGAAAATGACTGAATAAGGTAATTTTGATTTTTTTTTTTTTGTAGTGCTATTCACATTATTTGAATAACCGTAACTGTAAAGTGGCTTTTTTACAGATGCTGTGCATCCTCCTCTCATATAAATGGCAGATGTAATATTTTTAAGTGGCCCCACTAAAGCTGGGCAGATAAATGGCAGCTGACAAAATTGAGTGGGAGTGTCTCAGATTGGACAAAATTTGCAAACGTCTTTGTGAGAAAAAAACGTTCACAGTTTCAAAATACTGTTCCTTTTGAAGGCTTTGTACCTATTTCACTGTTAAGATTAATTTTTCATCACTCCTGCTCTCAATATTTTCCCTGAATATTTTACACAATGGTTAAAGGGCATTCTTCAAGGATATCAATATCATCCATCCTTTCATTTCAAAATTCTACAACAGGCTTATAGCATTTTGCAAATCTGTCAATCCTTTTGGGGGGATTAGGAACAGGACCAGAGTTTTTACAGCCGGTTTCCTCACAATTCCCAGTAGTTTAATGATTGTAATCCTTTCTCAAACCAGAAGGTGGCAAGCACTCGTAAAGTATGAGCTGCACCAAGACAAGACCGTCTCCCTTCCGATAAATCTCAGTCACCACTGTCATCTGCTCAGCGTTCAGCCTTGGGTTTTCCAGCCAGAGATCTCTGTTTAACAGCATCCAGTAAATCACAGCAGGACAGGGCTAAAAAGGGAAACATGAAAGGGACTAAAGCATTTCTTCCGTTATCATTTTAAAAAAAGAAATCTCTGAGACAAATGTAGAAAATAATTGTGCAGAAAATAAAGCTGACCGGAAAAATGAAATTTCCTCTCTGGCAAAGGGAGGGCTCCACGGGGATGGGCTCACTGCCACTACTGACAGAGACACGGGGCACCTGGACTGAGCCCTGTACAGCCACTGCCCCACACAAATGGCCATTAGTCTGCAAACTGAGGTGTAATGATCTGTATGGATTTTCCCAGAAGGAAACCAGACCCAAACCTTAGTTTTTCAGCAGTGCCTGCCTAAGCTGTGCAATTTTCTGCTAATCTACCTGTCCTCAGAAATGGAGTAATTTATGTGCACAAATAACAACAGTAGAAAGCTTATGTATTCTGGGTGTGTTGGTAGGAATTTACTTCCTCTCTTTTCAAGAATTTTAAATTTCAATCTGTAACTTATCCAGCAGAAGAGATCCCCCAGGTCATTCTACATAGGGGGGAAACTGAAAGGTGAATTAATACAACCTCCAGATAAATGCCTCACAAGAAAACAATATAACCTCCACTTTTGAAATGTTTACATTGTTAATTAATTTTAACACTTGGACTTCATGACAGTTGGATCCTTTCTATGACAGCCTATGCTTTATAATACAGTATGAATCATTTGATGGAGATGAAGGTTTTCAAGCAGAGGACTAAATTTCTGAGCTTCTTTTTCAGAGGGCCTCAAAGCACCAGGAGGGCAACGCTGCCTTCACTGCCCATGTGAGCTGACAAATGCTGATTACTTGAAGGCAGTGACAATACAGTCCTGTCTGACATTAATCTGGGGCTGGGAGTGAAAGCTGTTCCTGCTTCCTCATATCCTTCATTATCCACTGTGTGAGTGACTGCAGCACTGACAATCCATGCTCATCCACACCAGCCCTCGCCAGGCAGTCAGCAGAAAGGTAAGCTTGACCCCTTGCACTTCTTCATGCAAGTATGAGAGAAATAAGATGCAAGGACATGCTGGGGAACAGGGAGAGCAATATCTCAGTCTTTGTAGGAAGGCATAGCCTCAGGGCATGACCCTGCCATGTTCTGGGGAAGGAGCTTGGAGGGAGTTTCCTTTGCAGAGATATTGCAGCAGCTTTGCAGAGATATTGCAGTAAAGGTGCAGACTAAATCACAGATGGCTCTGAGGAAAGACATTTAACCTGTATGCATTCAGTTTATACTGAAAATCTGCATAAAACTGATTTATGATAGAATCATAGAATGGTTTGGGTTGGAAGGGACCTTTAAGATCACCTGGTTCCAACCCTCCTGCTATAGGCAGGGACACCTCCCTCTAGACCAGGTTGCTCAAAACCCCATCCACCCCAGCCTTGAATGCTTCCAGGGAGGGGGCATTCACAACATCACTAGGCAACCTGTTCCAGTGTCTCACCACCACCATCTCTAAGTGGTTACAGTGTGTCTATCCTATACCTCTAATCACCAAACTTCCATCAAGAATCACATCTTGCAGGCACACTTGGAATCATAGAATCATGAAAGTTGAAAACACCACTGAGATCATCTAGTCTACCCACCAAACCACCACCACCATGCCTACTAAACAGGGCCCCAGTACTTCACATGAAGCATCCCACTTCAGGTGGCTTCATAGTCCTTAGTGCCTTCAGCTCACAGCTTTACCATGGGATTTGCTTTGCACTGGAACAGAATAATTGCAGCATATTTCACCTCTTATCCTCCAGTTACCTCTCACCAGGCTGCCAGCCCAGTACTGTTTGCACTTGTGACTCTGAGCTCAGTGCTGAAAAGCCCTGTGTTTACTGAGCCTGTGGGCTAAGGGAGCTCAGAGTGCAAAATTCTGCTGCTCTCTGCAAACTTCACACCAACCTACTGAGCTGTAACCAATCCACCCACAGCAGGAGGAACAGAGTAAGATAACAGATGAGATAGCGCCGAGAGATACACTGCGGTCACAGAGGAAAGCTGTGATGAGTACAGAGGAAGTTTGAAGCAAATAGATTTTAATTAGAGTATCATTCAGCCCTTTGGATATTTGCTGGGTGCGAAGCCAGATTTAACAAGGCATTTCCTTGCCAATCATCATGTGCATTGAAGATGGGACAGAATGAAGAATGAAAATCCTAAGGGAATCCTAAACATAGAGACATAACTAGGAGTTTAAAGGGTGAAATGTATGATTTGCCCTGCTTATAGGTATCTACTCAGGCAGCAGAATGTTATTGTTTACTCAAGACAACTTCTGCTTAATTCTGCCAACTGGCAGAATGATTATTTAATAGGTGTCACCGCAGACCAGGACTGCTAAATGGGTGCCTTCTTCTGGATTTGACTGTAAGCACAGACTGAAGTACAGAAGTAATCAAAACAAGGTGCTATTGAATAGGATTTGCAAGTGAGGATTCTTACAAGCAAAGGCTGAAGCTAAAAAGTGAAAGCTGCAGAGGCTTTCTGACTTTTTAAGAGAAAAACATTGCCTTATCTTTTCTCCTGATACACACTGGTACTCTCCCTGCTCCTCCACACCTGCAGAATGGATGGATGCTCAAAGACTGCTCCTTTTCTGTTGGAAGAACTGTGCTAGACAGATAGCAGTCTGCAGGTGCCAGCCAGAGCATATCTGGCCAAGTGAAGGAGACCACCTTGTGCCTCAGAAGGAAGGTTCAGGGTCAGATTTAGCACTGGAGAACTTATCTATAACACAGAGATCTTCCTATGTAGACAGAAAAATCAGAAGCCATGCACCAAATACTGGTTCAGGGGACCTGAGCAAGTCCTCTCAGATGAATACAAAATTCATCTAAAAAATAGATTTCCAGAAAACTGATAATTTGGCTGGCTTGTGGAGTGTTTTGCAGGTGAGTAAGGGGCAAGAAGGGGTAACCAGAAAGGGCACAGCCAATTCTTTTGTCAGTGCTCTCAAACTACAGCCTTTCTGTTTTGTTTCTTTGCCTTCTAAATGGCATTTTTACCTCATTAAAATTAAAGTAGATTTTAATATTAAAGCAGCTGTTAAATAATGTGAAAACAGAATAAGTTCACCCAGATTAAAAATGTATATATGAATCCTTTTTTTCTTTGCTCCATTTCTCCAGATTATTCCACGTCAACTCAAACAAAATCCTTCCTTTACCTCTTGTCTGTCCATTACCAGACCATGATTTACTTAGCTCTATGCTTAAAGGCGTCTGAAGCTTCTTCCAACTGCTAGTATCACAGTGCTGACACTGTGCTGTGACTTTCCTCTAATTGTGCACTGTGACCCTCAAATTTTCAAATGTCCTCTGCCTCAGACTTCCAAAGAATAAAGAAATAGCTGTGGTTAGTTTGCTAGGTCAATAGCAGTCCAGCTGAAAACAGGCTCTTACTTTCCCCCTAGCCGTGCCTGCAACTGAAAACGGGATATTCTTTTCAAGTTTCATCAGCTTTCCAACTCTTTCAAGAAAGAGATTGAAAGGGGGAATGAAAGGAGAGAGGGATATAAACTGTAATGTGCACACAGCTGTGACAGGGAGCAAATGCAGGGAAAATTCGCACTGCAGTTGGTGTGTCCTGCAGCCCAGGCTGAAGCAGCCCCTGTGACTGCTGTGCTGTTGGCGGGCATTCAGTGGATCACAGCTGAAGATGCTCATGTGAACTCGTGGGAATCCGTTCTGCCAAGTTCCTTGTAGCTCTGCTTGGTTCGGTCTCATTTTTATTTAATGCTCTTCTCTCCCCTACTGTGGTTTGGTGCAGCTTCTCTCTGCAGCGAAGATGCAGGGGTGAGAAGTATTGCAGAGTTAAGAGAAGAGAAATGTCTCCATCTCTCTGTTATCCTGCTCAGAGGTGAGATTCAGACAGGGAAGAATGAAAGATTCACTCAGAGGTGGTCTGGGAGTCTGCTGGAGTGTGCTGCAGTAGAGGAAGTGAACGCCACTCAATCCCAGCTCTTGCCCCTAGAGATGGCACAGTTTGAGAACTATTGAATTTCCAAAGTCCATTGAAATCCTGAAGTTCAAGTGTGCCTGTCAGGGCATTTTTCAGAACAAGAAGGCCACAAAAAAATGGTTTACCCCGACTCCTGAGATGCTCCAGGGTCTCAATTTTCACCTTACCTGTCTGTCACTGTTTGGAAATGTATGCAATCATTTATTGCAATACTGATTCACCATCCGTACAGCAGCTGAGGCAGAATCAATGCTGCACTGAGTTCTCATTAACTTCTGGGTGAGACGTGCATGCTCCTGGCTCTGCAATGAAATTGGCTGTTATTCCCCACCCCTCCACAGATGTCCTTATTTGTCACTGCATTTGCAAACATGACCCTGGAAGTCAGACTCCATTATAGCAACAATCACCAGTCCAGAGGGTAATTAACCAAAAAGTTTCTTTTTCTTCAGCACCAAACAAGCAAACAGCAACAAAATACATCTTGGCAAGGTAATTGAAAGAAACTCATCACTTTTAGTGAAAGTTGGAGTGATTGTATTCTAAGCATGTTAATTATATCACTTTTTTATTTTTATTTGCCTGAAAGATGAATTTAATTTACAGTCAGTGGGGAGGTAACCCAAACTAGAAGCTCATTGCAAAGATTTCATTGATTTTTAACAGATTGGATCTTTGAGCAAGTTTGCCTTTATGTTTCTATAATGCCGATCCATGTAAAAATAGACAATTTAATTTTACACTTAGTGCATTTTTTTCCAGGCAGAACGTTTAATGATCAGCAGTGATCTCATTAATAATGTAAAGTGAACTAGATTCCCTTCTGACAAAATATTCCAAGAAAAAAAAATGCTCTAAAGTATGACAAAATATTCCAAACATCCAACATATAGTTGCTAACGTTATGTCTGCCTGAGGTGTAGTAATCACGTGATGAAACGGGTGTTGCTATAAAAAGGATGTTGTTTTCTTTCTGCAAACATTACCATTTTGATATTCTTATTTTCAAAATGTTATTTTTTCATTATTTTTCCACATAGAAGTCTTTGTTAAACATGTATCACACAATAACTGAGAGTAGCATCTTCACTTTTAAGTGCTACTTTTCACATTTGAACACTCTCTCCTTTGGTGTTACAAATGAAGATATTACCTAAAAAAGTAAATTGTCATTCATTTTCTGACTATTTTTACCTTTATTAAGGAATTAGGAATTGTTCTACAGTTAAAGAAATGAGAAGTTTCACTTAATCTTTTATTTTCCTAAGGCAAAAATACTGATCTATTTGAGGAAAGCTTGAAAGGGGACCTTTTTCTACCAAAATCTCTTTGGGAAAATGCTCCTTCCCTGCAGGATATTTGATATACCTCTGCAGGGTATTTAATGCAGCTTTTTTCTTCTTCTTCATAAGACATTGAACCAAAACTCTTACCAACCAAATGATGGATGCAATGCACTTACTAGCTTCACTTCATGATCTACATGATAGCTGCAATTTAGGTGATGTCTTGAGACATTTAGATCCATCTGTGCCCTTCTGGATAGATTTTCAGTTCTGCAGCTGTTCAGTAGAATCTAAGCTGCTTTCCAATTAAACCAGTGCTGTTTAATCTACAGTGTTTATACAATACTTGCTTTGAGTCACAGATGAAATTTGTACATCTACAGACCATCTCTCTTAAAGATACGTGAAGTAAGAATGAAAACCAGAGCCAGAATTATCCATATACAGAGATGGGATTTATTGAAGAGAGCTTCCTTGTGATGCTCAAACCAGCAAAAAATGCATTTGAAAATTTATTGTGGCTCTCTGTAATATCCAGACATGGGTCCATTCCTGTTCTGCTCCTACTTTTTCTTGGTAAGTGTAAGAAGTAGAAAGTTTCTTGCTGTTGTTGTTCATGTACTTGCTGGGAGAGTAAGAAAAGTGAACTTCTGCAGTATCTACACTAAGAGACAATGGCTTAACACCTGGCCTAAACTCCCTGGAATTTTAAGTTCCAGCCCTAAAAGCGTCTGACTGATCCTTCACATGTTTACCGAAAGCAATGTCAAATATCACACAGATTAAATGTTCACTCACTGAGATGCGCACAGGCTCAGCAAGATTTAAAGTTCTCTTTTATGCTGCTATAAAAAGCACTGCAGCACCTCACCATTCCCCGGATGAGGGTTTGCCTTGTTTCTAAGTTACCTTTTCACCCCACCTGCTCTGGTTCAGAGGGAAGCTGAGGGAGAATTGCTCCCTGCCCCAGAAGTGGCTGCACTGCAGTCACTGGTATTGAAGTGTTGAGCACACAGCTGCAAGGCACAGCCTCTCACTAGAATTTCCAGTCCTTTTACACTTCAATTTCACATTTTTGTTTTATATTGAAGAGATTCAGAGTTGAATCCTCTTATCAGCCCAAGGCTTTGGCTCAGAGACAGAGGAGTGTCTGCTCCCTGATGCTAGATCTGCTGTAAGAGAGGGCTCAAGAGAATAAATATTTCAGGAAGGTGAGAAACTCAAAGACAAACTTGTCTGTAAAGTGACAGCCAGCAAAAGGTGAAGCGTTAGGAGTCAAGAGTAGCTCCAGCTCGGGGAAAGAAAAGCCCTGTAGTGACCAGGAAGGCTCATTCAGGCCCTGTGACAGGAGGAGCCAGTAAGCCCTCAGCTCACAATCAGGTTCCTTGGTCTGTGGACCCTGGAATACTGGGCAAGTCATTGGTGTCTTAGTTATGATTGAATTCATCCTGTCCTGGGTAATTTCATGGGATTTCAACATTCTTATGGAGGTGCAGAGTAGTGTATATGTGAAGAAGAAGGATGTAGGTTTGATGAATCAGGGGAGGAAAGTGCATGATGGAAGTCTACTAAATCTTGTGTGGTGAGGGAATGTCTTGCTTCTGGCAGAAAAAAAAAAAAAAACAACACAAGCAACTAAAAGACATTTGAATTTTTTTTAACAGAGGCAGGTTTGAAACAAAGAAAAGTATACAGTTCACAGAACGCGGAGTTATGGATCTCCTTGCTGCAGGATACTTGTTTAGTGGGCAGTCGAAGTTTACGGCTTCAAAACAGAACTAGACAAATGCATCATAGAAACATCCCCTGGGAGCTGTGGTCATCACCAGCTCCACAGATAAGCAAACTCAAAGCAACTGATGGTTGAGAAAGCAGCCTTCCCCACATTGGGAAAATATTATGATACATGTTCTTTGTTATACTTTTCCATAGTAACAACATCCCATGTAGGGGGAATGTTGGTCTGTTACATCCCAAGTTCGCCCCACACTGTAGGTTTGAAATTCAAAGATAAATTTACTTCTATGTAACAAGTTGTAAAACTAGGTCCTCAGAAAATGTGGCCTTAATTGATAGTCATGAGATTCATTTGCTCAAATCCTATAGATCTGTTTTCAGTGATGGTCATTATTTTCAGATAACAAATGTTGCACCAGCAACTTTGAGAGCCTTTTAGTGCCTTTTCTTTTAGTACAACTCTATATGGAGAATTGCCTAATGTACCAAATTGCAACAAATCTAAGCCACCAAAAAATGAATTTATAAGGCTGCTTAGTGTATTCAGTGTATTTCATTTGCCAGGGAAATAACACACAAAACATGACAGCATATTTTCTTTATAATGGAAATGCATTTTATCATTTGCAAGGAAATCCAGTACAGAAAGAAGACAAAGTCTAACTTGAGGTTCAGTCTTGCTATGGGATTGCACAGGTGACTTCAGACCGGCAGATAACACCCTGAGACAAGACTTAGCCAACTAACCTGACTCCCAATTCAAAAACTGATTCTACGCCCAGTCCTTTATCAACTTTTTATCAGCTACATTTGTCATAACATTCATCCTTTACAGAAGATATTTGCAATTTCTGCTTGCAGGAATAATGAAAAATATGAGAAATTGTCCCACTCCAGGAGAACACAGTCATAGATCCAGGAAGTCAGGGACATGCTACCATATTATAATACCTAAAAGGACTTTAATGTAATGCTTAGAAATCAACTGTACTGCTAAGAGGTTGTACAGAGTACCTGCGGAGATAATAAGCACAATGTCATACACAGAAATTAATTATGAAGCCAACCCCCTAACTATTTTCATACAAATTAAAAACTGCTTGTTTAGATCTCAAGAAAGTCTCCAGATATAAATGTTCCACAATATCTGTGGCTCAGCATATTTCCAGCTTGGATCCACATTGGAATTCAGCCACGATGATAAGGTGTTTTTTTTTTCATTTTGCCTGAGAATGACCCTGGTTCATGTTGAGCTCTAATGAATATTTTTAGTATAGAAGTCTTTGAAGGCTGTAAAATGGCTCATAACTGAGAACCAATATTCTCCAAGTGTGGAGGGCTATATTATTAAACAGCTTTACAGAAGTTGCTTCTGCATTTGCAGATGTAATAACAGTGAGACATCCTCTTTTTTCCTTTTGTGGCCATTGCACCCCAGTGTCTTCCCTGGAACTGCTCTCTACCTGAAAGCTTTCCTGCCTCAAAAGGTCTTTGTCCCTCCCTGTGCTATGTGCCAGTCACAATTCTGTGGGCTGTGCAGCTCTGTGATGACAGATGTATGAAGTGATCCAATAAGGGGCTATTACAGAAAAACTGTAACAGGGGAATTAAAGTGGGAAATCATTAATTGACTTTCTGCCCAGGGAACTGTAACATGGAATCAGTGCCATGTCAGAGACATGCTTAATGCAGTAGAGTTAGCTACAGCTGGTGGTAGAATGGGTGCACAGTTTGTGGACAACCAACAAGAAGCAGGTGCCCAAAGGGGGATGCAGACAAACCACTTCACAAACAGGATTTTCAGTTGCAGATCAGTGTTTGTCAATTTGTCTGCTACCATCAGCTCTTCTCCATCAGCACTTTGTTGTGGTGATCATGACAGCCAGTGCAACACAAAGCTGATCAGGAAGGAAGTTCTGTTCCTAGTAAATGATAGGAAAAACCCTGCTAATATGAATTTCAAAGGGCTGGTGTTACACACACTTCACTCACATTCACTCTGGTGCAAATAGTTGGTACACACTTGATATGAGCTCTGTCACTTCATATTATATTACCTGAGGTGGTATCAGGGGTGGGAAAAGCAGCCTAACTCCATGATCCCTAAGAATACATAATCCACTTATTTACCATGAAGTCTTAACCTCTGAGATTCAGCCCTTTCTTATATTTTGAAAACTAATCATTTTTTAGATTGTAAATACATTGCTGCAGAAGCTTGATCTGATGTTTGCTGTTCACACCTGTACAGATATTTGGATGCTTGATGTCCAGCCTCATGAGATTAAGTACCTGTGTGGCCTGCTTCTAATGTAATTTAATAAAGAGCTTTATATTTATTTTTAGCCTTGCTTGTGCTCTCAAAACTTTACAGGGTGTCCTTAGCCCAAGAGAAAATGAGCTGCTTGTTTTAAAAGCCCTTTTCCTTTTGCTGTGTACTCTTGGGAAATCTTCTGTCACTGAAAATTATCCACCCCTACAGACAAACTCTCCACAGTCATTCACTCTCACTGACCTCTCCTGGCATGCGGGAGTCATTCCAGCCGTGCTTTATGAGCAGCAGTACTTCATCCTTGATTTGAATTGTCCAAGGGGATTTCTGCTTTTGTAACTCTCTTCCTGCTCTTTTATTTTTCTTTTGGCAAGGAGGAGATTCAAGAAGAAAATGAGAACCCTAGAGCATGGAGGTGGGGAGTTTGGATAGCCAAACCTCTGGGAGTCATCATCTGCAAAGGAGGACACACAACACTCCATGTTCAGGAATACTGATACACTTCTGTTAGTAGTCTTGGGTCTCATTTGCATTACCATAAACCAATACTTAGACATATGTTTAAGGATATGGGTGATTGTGGTCTGAAAGCAGCAAGATGGGCTTATCTGCTCTATTTTCTCTAAGGAAAACTGTCCCCACTTTTCAGCATCAAAACCTAAGAATGTGACTGGGAAAATGAGTGTGGGCCAAAAAAAAAACCAACAAAAAAAACCCCAGACCAACAGGCTGGAAAGGTATAGCATAGAATAGAATAGAATAGAATAGAATAGAATAGAATAGAATAGAATAGAATAGAATAGAATAGAATAGAATAGAATAGAATAGAATAGAATAGAATAGAATAGAATAGAATAGAATAGAATAGAATAGAATAAAATAATAAAAATAATAAAAATAATAAAATAAAATAATAAATAGAAATGTCACTGCCTACTGTAAAAAAAAATCATTTCTAGCTAGGAAAAACTGACTTGCAGGACTAATTTGAGAATATATTTGTCATAAGCCAGCTAAGTTGAGCCAAGATTTTTAAATCAGTCCATCCCTGCTTCCTTTGGCTGGTAGCAAAGAAAAAGAAAGTTTGTGTGTGGCAGGAAGACTGATGCCGAGCTAATCAAATGTGCGTGCAGAGGGAGCAGCAGATGACAAGGACAAGATTGGCAGGATGTCGCCAGATTGTTTGATTAGCAATGGGATGGCTCAAGTGCTCCCTGTCCTACCAGGGACTTGGCACAGATGCTGACATGTGACTCAGTCCTCAAGCAGTTGTTCTCTGCAACACTGTTTGAGAAAGGGCTCTGTTTCTCCACAAACAGGAAGGGTATTAACAAAAACAAAAACAAGGATGAGAAAGAAAGGCTATGAGTCTGTGTCTATAAATGTTAGATTCTGGCTATTCTTTCTGTTAATACCATACAAACTTCAGATGAAATGAGATATTTGACTTGGGATAAAAATCAGACAGTCTGAAATTAAACCCAGCAAAGGTAATATGAGGGAGCATTGATGAGTGGATATTCTCTTTCCCCTACAGTTGATATCCATGTTATTGCTTTCTTTCTGTGTCATTTTAGACCAAACAGCCACAATTCTATTTTTTTTTCCCTGAGAGACCAATATGGTGAGAAAGGCAGTGACGCTATCTTCTAACACCGAAGTTGCAAATCTATTCTGATGGAGCTAAGTGAAAAATGAAGCAAACTGATTTCAGCAATGTATATGTAGGCATGGAGAAAGCCCCAGACATAAAAACTAGCTATCAGCACAAAAACTTGTGTAGCAATTGCCTTTGATTACTAACAGCAGGTTTTTCAGGCTACAGACAAAACGAGTATAGATTATGAGCAATTTTCTGAGCCATCTAAATCAACATATTCAAATAGAATCAAATTTTGATGCTGTGGCATCCCAACTACAATCCAAACTACATTGCACAGATGTACACATAAATATCTTACTTGCTCTAAAGGCAGCTCAGAAAAATTAGGGAACCTGACACCTCCCCTGAGATTTTTAAGATAGTTTAAATAATAAAATAAGTCCCTTAGAAATAAGATGGATGTTGATGACCTTTTGTACATTCAGCACAACAAACAATCAGCTGCTGTGAATTTGAATAGCCCTGTTAAAGCCAGCAGAACAGAAACTTTTTTTATCACGTTATAGCTAGTCCAGAGAGTATACATGAGAGTTGTACATAATGATAGTACAGATATATGGAGAAATTGTAATTCAGACAGCAGCTTTATAGTGGGCTTTCATATGCCTATATACTTCTAAACTGCATGTGCAGCTACATTCTTGTCAGTTCATCAGCATTTACAGATGGATATGTCACTTCTCTCTAACGTGTCAGTTTTCTGACTAACCTGCCATAACAATCTATGACACCATTCTCTAACAGCTTACCACTGCTTTACATGAAATGTGAGGATTTTTCTGCAGTCACATATTGGATTCACACTCCTAAATAAGAGTGTGGGGGAAGTGTCTATAAGTATAGATGTAAGTGCATACGTATGTGTACGTAGACAGACACACAGATCCGAAATATCTGCCTGTGAATCATTAAAATTATAATCACACAGAATCAAGCAGCACAGGGTTGGATATTTCCCCTAAGCTGCACATTGTTTCTCAGCTTTGTGGAAAACTCCTTTTATGCTGTGACCACAAATGGTGCACCATCAGTGGAGTGATACCACGTTGTCAAGAAATGAACTGCTTGTTTGAATGGACTTTGCACTTGTTTTCAAAAAGGAGTAACTCCAGTTTCAGATAGATTCATTTATTTACTTTGTGCTGTTTCCATGACTCGTATTTCTTTCAATAAATCAAGCTGAAAAACAAAACTTCAAATTATAGAATCATAAAACTGAGTTGGAAGGGATACTTAAAGGTCAAGAAGGTGCAGCAGGTACAGGTTCGTCATTTGAGTCCCTCTGGAATGCTTGAAAACACAAGAACTGTGCAAAACATTGTCTTTCCAAATTAATATGTGTTCTTCTTCTGTACTGTGCACACCGACATGATATGATTCCTGGAATTTCCCACTGATAGACCATGTTTCCAAAGCTGAGAAGAGATCCAAAAGTCTACATTAGTGTAGTTTAAATGCACAAGTCCATGGCCTCAACCTGCTTGTACATACAGATTATGATACCCCGGTCTCAGTTGCAGTTATTTCCGTTAGATGAGTGTGGCTGATGGATCAGAATGGGGAAACTCATGGGGGGGGGGGGAAAAAAAAGACAAAATCTGAAAGAAAATGATGGGGGTTCTATCTATGCTTCTGACAATACGCAGATGTTAACTCTAATAATCTTGGCTTTCTCTAAGGGTTGTCAGAGAATTCAGCATAAGCAAATCTACCCTCTCTGATGTGCAGGAACCTTCTGAAGCTTATAATGAAAGTTCAGGTGCTCATGGAAATCAAAGCTACACATTTCTGCTCACGGAAGAGACAGACAGCATTTCCACTGACCCCAGAAATATAAAGGATATCTTTGAGAGACCTAAGAGAGAGGACTACAGAGAACAAACAATCTTTGTTTCCTGTAAACTTCATTTTTCCTCCTTCCTACTTTCAAATGAAAACAGTCCCTGCTGCTCTGAAGTAGGGGAAAAGTCTTTCTTGACGCATAGCTTAACCTCAAATGCTTGAAAGAAAAAGCAAACAGATCCCAGAAAGACTTATCTGCATCACAGAGAACACCAGTACCTCCTACCCATCTCTTTCCAGTTGAAACTTGGATGTTTTAGAAACAAAGATGAAGAGAAATAGAAAAACAGCTAAGCATTGTATAAGGAGAGTGTGACATATGTTTCTGGCCTTTGCTTTCTTTTTACCCTGCCATCTCAAAATCTTTCCCTTGTTTCTGGGCATCCTGTGTAACTCTTGTAATCACAATGAATGTCCCTCAGGCAACATTAACCCATGCCCTGATCCATCTCTAACAGTGATTGCATTAAAGACTTCACCGTGTCTGCAGCTGTTTAATCATTCATCACCTGGAAAATGCTACTCCTCTACTGCTCTATGACTGTGGCCATTAGTGGTGACAAGCAAGGTCTTCCCTAAATTAAGAATGTGACTATGTGAACTGGCTTAGATTCTGCCTTTTACAGACACATCTAATAATGAAAACTCCTTCACACTGGGACTGTCCAAAGCCTACTGACGTCAGTGGGGAGACCTGATCTCAGTGGGCTTTAAATCAGACTCTATAGCAAAGGCTTCCAATGCAGCCTGGGGGATTCAGACACGTATCTTTCATTAAAGTGAGGGTATATTAAAGCAAATGGAAAAAATGTGTCTGAAACACCCTAGACTGCTTTGAAATTCTAAAATACTTTGCAAGCTGTACAGCTTTCTCCACAAAAATAGCTACCAAATCTTGCTTTGGTAAAGGGCAATAGAAACTGCATTAAAAGATCCACAGAGAGGCCCAATCCCTCTCATCCTTTAGGAAACAGAGAAGGGTGGCCAGAGTGCTTTGTTTTCAGCTTTAAGTCCTTTCCAAGTCAAAGACACGGAGCGATTTGTGGAAATGACATAACTCAAAGTAGACAAAAGAAAATAAATGCTACTATCTGCCTGCGTAGATGTCGCACCTAAAGGGCTCATTGAGCTGGAAGCAGGACTGCAACATCCCTCATGGACATTAAGGAATATTTAACTTGGGCTCCTCCATAAGCCTATGTCCAAGCCTGGTCTGTTTGCGTATTTGTGATGACAAGGCTGAGCTCAGGACGGCATCACCATCATTCCAACAATCCCTCTCAGGATAAGTCTTGGTACATACCCTTCTCCTGTCCACCACTCCTGGGGACACAGCGTTGTACAGCTCAGCCCCACGTAAGAACTCCCTCTATTTTCTGAGAAGTGGTGAGACAAGCCTTCTTTCCTATAGCCCACAGTGTCAATCTACTTATTACTCAGACACAACCTCATCTAATTACATTACTATTTTGTAGCAGGCTAGAACAAGGTAGCACCACTGAGCCAAGTGTCTTCATTTTAGCCATCCACTGCCTTCACAGTCGATTTAGAAGGCAGTGGGCGAAGAGTACTCTCAGTCACACACATCCCATATAGCTTGGGTTGTCGTGCCATTAGCTTACCTCAGTTATGTGTCTGCTTATAGATTTTTCTCCTTATTTCTTACATTTTAGGACTACTAAGAGCAAGTTACATTCTGCTAGAGTGACAAAGAATAATCACACTTCACTTGTTATTTCTTGATGGTAGAGGTACTTCATACCTCAGATTGATTCCAGATTTCAAATATCAGAAAGTTTGATGCAATCGTCTCAAAGCTTCCAATTCTGAGCTGTCTCCTGTAAACAATCAAAACCTTATTATAAGACTCAGAACTCAGACAAATGATAAACCGAGTCCAGGGATCTGCCCATAGTTCATATTTTTAGTGTAGAAAAGATTGACTCAAAGGGAAAATTGATGTACAAGAAGATGTGGTAAAGCAGATGTCCAGATAGCATTTGCTCTGCCAAGATGTTACAACCTGAGCAAGACAATCTGTGGAAGAGGTAATTGAGCATTTGAAAAGAACCTGTTAATGATGGGTAAGATAACAACTTCAATGAGCCACCTGTCAGGGCAGGTGATGAACTCTGCTTCTGATCTGAGTTTCTCACTTGAGTTTTCTCCAGGGAAACAGGTAGCACACTCACATCTCTTTCTAGAGAAAGTTCATGATAACAGATGATTTAAATAAACAGAAGATTGATTTTCATGGAAGGTGAATTATTTGTATTTCTTCTTTTTTATATCACATGGCTGAAGTGTTTTATCTAGCTTAGGTTATGAGAATGTAAATACTTTTGTGTTAAATGTTAAATAAACATTTTCTTTCTTTTTTCTTCATTTTGTTTTCTTTTTCTTTTTAATAAATCTTATTTGGGATGAGATTATGTTCATAAAGGCTCTTCATGTAGGAGCAGCAGAGGAAACAGATGCTGTAACCTTTAAATAGAGGTGCTGAAAAGTAGTATAAAAGAGAGCTTAGAAATGAAACTTTATTATTTCCATTTTTATCTGATGACCTTAAGGTATAGAAGTAGCTCATATGGGATGCATAAACATCTCCCTCCTGATTCATAGCAGACTAACCCTGGATCCTACACAGTCACAATAGCATTTCTGTTAAACTACAGGCATCAGAATGCTCCAGGATGAAAACTGCTCACGTGCAGCTCTATAAAGGGACACCCAAAAGCAGAGCTGTGTTTTCTGTTCCTGCAATGACATGGCAAGAAGAGCTAAACCGGATTGGCTCCATACAGAAGTGGAAAGAGGGAAGCTTTCACCCATCAGAGCCTTGAAAACCTCGTGTTCTGCAGAAGGAAGCAATAGTCTCTATTCAGTGGACACATGAGGAGCTGAGGACATCATGGAAGGAAGGGAATTGGCCCCATAAGAAAAGTAGCTGTGATTACAACATAGGCTATGTAATGATTGATCATATTGACCAATACATACAGAATTAAGATATCTGTAATATCTGACCATCACCAGCTGCAATAGCAATACAAAGATGTACGCACTGATGTAAATGGTTCACATGAGCTCATGTAGTACAGTGTGAAGTTTCATTTTCATAGGTTAGAGGAAAGATGAAGTTAAATTGTAGCAGACTGTCAGTGGTTTATGGGCCGGTTTAGCCCAGTTCTGTGACTAATGGAGTGGGGGACCCACACCCCAGGAAAAGGGAAAGGGGGAAAAGGGGTAGGGAGATGGGCCTAAAAACTAAACAGAGGCAGTGATGTGAGGAGGAAAGTTAATTTACTACATAAGATATCGGAATGTGAGATAGCGCAATATAATACAGTGTAATTGGAATTTTAGCTAATAAGTCAAATAAAATGAGAGATTGTCCAAAAACTGAAGGCCTTACTTGCTGAAGGTGACCTCCAAAAATCTTTTATCTTCTGAATTGAAAACAAAAACACAAAGTAACACAAAATCCTCTGGGTTACATAGTGCCCTTCTGAGACAGGTAGACCCAGAACTGTTGACCATCCACAGAACTGGAGCACTAACTCTTTAACTCCCAGTGTAATGTGATGTTATGATGTGGAATACCAACAGCAAAAAGTTACCAAATCATTACTGAGATATAGGAATCACATCAGACAAATATCTGCAGGAGACCAGCTTGCTCTTAGCCCAGTGACATAAAGAATGTGGAGGGTGACTAAGAGATAATCTTGGGCCCACATAATCTTCCAATAAAGACAAGAGTAATAGCTTTATTTTTCAGTATGCTGTTTCCCTCTTGAATTTATAAACAGCACACAAGTATTAATAATTAAAAATAAAGTAATTCCTAAGTTTTTCCTTTCTTGCACTGAGATCAAGGTTGGCCATTTCTCTTCCACATACAAGACTGGAAACAGAATATTTTGAGATTTTGCATCAGTCTTTGTTCTGAAGCACACAGCTTATTTGGCTCTGGTTGATAGTTCAGCCAAAATCAGCTAGTTCCTATATGCCCTTCATGCTCTTAAAGCTTGTTCACTGTCCCACTAGTAGATGATGACATCTCTACACTGTGCTTACACTTAAAATTATCCCACCACTATGTCATGCTGAAACCTGAAGAGAAAAAGCTGCATCGCTCCCCATTCAACAGAGTCACAGCTGCAGGCTCCCGGTGGCAAAGAGCTCACTTGCATCACCGAGCCATTATGCATCATTACCATGCATCAGCAAGTGGCAATGTCACCCCCACACATGAAACAATAATGGCCTAACAGATGTGAAGTCATCACATTTTTATCTACTGCTATTGGAAGATAAGCTAACAACACAGAAGCAGATTTGTAGGGAAATTGTTCTGGCAAGGTTTCTTCAGAGAGCTTGATGCAGATCACAAAGGATCGCGTGAGGTTTTGGTTTGTTTGCCATTCTTTTCATTACTATTTCTGTTTTGAGGAGTTTTTTAAGAGGCAACATTTCTCATCTGCATTTCAGCAAGCATTAATAAATATGTGCTGTGCTCACAATAGCTCCCAAACACCCCACAGATTTCTCCTCTTGTTATGGAGAACTAATACATTTACTTGCAGTAGCTCTGTGCTATATAACTTCCTACAGTTAAAATTAAACATATATATATATATATATCCCTTTATCTTTTGCACTTTCAGGAACATGTCTGTAATCAATGGCAAATCCATGGATGTCAGAGCACTGTGTGGAGACATTGCCACTAGCGCTAATAATGGGAGACATTCACCATTAGCAGAAGGCTGTGTTTTCATAAGTTCATAAGTTCATAAGGTTGGAAAGGACCTATAAGATCATCTAGTCCAACCATCCTCCTATCACTATCTCTACCCAACTACTAAATTAAGTCCTTTAGCACCTCATCTAAACGCTTCTTGAACAGCGCTAGGGATGGTGCCTCAACCACCTCCCTAGGCAGGCCATTCCAGTGCCTGACCACTCTTTCAGAAAAGAAATGCTTCCTCAGGTTTTATTCATTGTTCCTCATAAACACTTTAGTACCTCTCTCATCATGCCCCAGTAACTTCTAATCAGAGAAGTCAGCCTAATAAAAAAGCATTCTTCATAGTAACCAATTCAGAGATTTTTATTTCTTTAAAATCTTGACATTTTGGGATGACGTGTGTCTGGATAGGAAGTATTGGTCATTAGAAGAGTTTTAACCATAAAACAATGTTTTTCAGGCAGCTATGTTCTCCCAGGGACAATCCAGCCCAGGACCAGCTCCTGAGCCATGCTTTGAACCTGCTTTATGACCCCAAGAAAATCACTTCATGCTTCTGTCCCTTGTGTTTCCCCTACAAGAAAGCAGAGAGTAATACTTTTTCTAGCAATTTGCAGCTTAGCCATAAGAAACCTTAGGAATATGAGAAACATACATTTGTAAGGTATGCAAGTACAACCACAGTTACATATGTTGGCAGACAGAAATCAGAAACTCTGGCACTTCTGTCTTCCACCACTGGCTGTTCTTCTGGGCTGTATTTCAGCCTGTTAAAATTAATTCTGCAGAGCACACTCAAAATTAATTACAAAACAAAGCAAAGGAGTCCAATGATACTCCCTCAGGCTGGCAGCAGGCTCCCTGGGACCTCATTGTTTTTGTAGTCATTGTTCTTATGATGACAAGAAGCAACTTTTAGCCCTCACACAATGCACTGCAAACAACAAATCCAACAGTCTTCTGCATTAAAACAGACAAATCAATACTTTCTCAGTGCTGCTCACAGTTCTCTAAGTGAAGGCAGCATATGCCAGTGGTGATTCATGTACTGTTGCTGAAACATTAACTCACCCCACACATTCTAACAGTGCTCGGGTGTGTAATTATAACCAGTCCCATGCTGACACACTGCTGCTCTTCACCCTTCTTCAGCCACTACATGCTTCATGCAATGTTCTTTCTAATGAAGTGGGATGCATCAGCCTTTGGTTGAAGGAGAGTCTGGCTAAAAAAGACCTAAAAAATTAATATATTAGAGTTAACAGGCAGCAGGAGCCCAGCATCCTACTGACAGTCTCATCTTTCCTGCAGGGCAGAAGCAAGCAAAAATGACACAAGGGATGGAACACCTCCCTGCAGGGATAGGCTGAGAGAGCTGGGGCTGTTCAGCCTGAAAAAGAGAAGGCTTTGGGGAGACCTGAGAGTGGTCTTTCAGTACCTAAAGAAGGGCAGTAAGAAAGAAGGGGACAGAGTCTTTAGAAGGATCTGTTGTGAGAGGAAAAGGGGAAACGACTTCAAACTAAGAGAGGGGAGGTTTAGACTGGATATAAGGAAAGAAGTATTTTACAGTAAGGGTAGTGAAGCACTGGCACAGGTTGCTCAGTGATGTGGTGGATCCCCCTCCCTGCTGACATCCAAAGTCAGTCTGGACAGGGCTCTGAGCAACCAGATCAAGCTGTGGGTGTTCCTGTTCATTGAAAGGGAGTTGGTCCAAATGGCTTTTAAAGGTCCCTTCAGCTCAAATCATTCTATGAGTCTATTTCAAACCACTTGAGAAGAGCAGGGATAGTTTACTGAAACATGTTGGCAGTTCTTCCTGAAAATAATCCCAGGGGAGGCTCTAGATTATTAGCAAGCTTTTACTTTGGAATAAAGACAAGGTAAGTTATAGTATGCCACTTAAAATTGTACCTCTAGTAAATCTGTGACAACTTTAATTTTGTCTCCATGTTGTGGGCTGTGTGCCAACATCTGTGTGCTGGAAACTGCCCAGTGTGGCTATTTTGAATTTCTTGATGCCAGAGGGAAACAACTTAGATGGGCTTTTCTGAGGAGATTTTCAGTATACATTCTGGCTTGAATCAGATCCAACATATACAGCACTGCAACATGGCTGAGCAGCAAGGTAATTCATCCTTTTGACAATCAGAAGAGATTCCAGCAGAGTTTGAAGGTGGAGAATGTCATTTATATTTTATCAGCAGTGTATTTCTCCTTCCCATTATTCAACGATGCAGCAACAAGGAGAATTTTTAGGCACTATGTTCTTAGCCTGTTAAATCATTTTAAAGTTATAAACTAGTTTCATCCCAAATAGCTGCCAAATTAAGTACTTTGAGGGCTGAAATTACTTGGTGTCATGTCTTTCTCTGGGTAAGTTCATCATACAGACATCCATGTTGCTATGACCGGACATTCATCATCACAGACAGTACCACAGAGATGAAAATAAATTGATTCATCTTCAAGATTCGGAGAGAGTGCTGGGGCCTGAAGTTGGGGAATATGCGTTGTGCAACAAGATATTGGTCAGTGGTCCCATCACTGTCATAAATGCAGTCTCCAGTTAGGGACTGCATGTCTGATGTCAGCTGTCCCATTCGTATCTGGAAGAGAGTGAAAAACATTTGAGAAATCTGAGATTAAGAATCTGTAGCATCCATGCAAGGAACAGATTTAGTTTCCAGGTGATGTCATCTTCTGGAAAAAGGTATTCCATGTTTTCTAAGAGATAGTATTGGTTACTTATGTCCACTTGTGTAACATCAAGAATTGGAATTCCATAGAGGAGAGGACTTAGGACTTTTGAACTTCCCACTGCACACAATAGCAGAGAAATCCAGCTCTCATAAACAGTTCTCTGCAAGATCTCAGTTCGCTCCATTAACTCAATAGAAGCCTATTACTGCTACTATTAAAATCTTCATTTAGGTACCTCATTTGGAAAGTGATGGTATGAATAGTTTTCCTTACCATTCTTTATCACAGCATGTGTCAGTGTCTTTTTCTTTTTTTCAGACTGGTCAAAATATATTCAATAGAACATTTCTGCAATGCAACACTACCTCGGAGGTATATGTAAACGTACATTCTTCCAAAGCTTCCATTATATCAATTGTAATGGAAAAAAAAAATCCAGAAGATAGTTTGATGTAAAGTAAAAGCGAATCTTTATTGAGGAAGATAAAGTTGAATTTTAAAGTTCAGAAAGAGCTCAAACTAGAGAACACAGAGGGGAAGTTTCATTTGGTTCGATACCTCTACAGAAAAGCCTTGGACAAGGACAGAAACCTTTCAAGGACTGAAGGGTTTGCACTCTGTTTCTCTGGACAACTGGAACACTGAGGACAAAAAAAGAGAATTTATGAAATCCTTGGTAGAAAAAAAAATGACACTTGAAAGGTGGATCCTCCTTTCATTACTTTCTGTCTTATCCCATTGTATAGGTAGGTAATTGAAATCCATTCTGTTTTTTCTCTGGAAAACTTCTAGTGATCTTGAGCCTATACATTTAAATCTCACTTCCACCCTTCTTCTTCCCCTCAGTTTCCTGTTTTTTCAGGTCTGCATGTACAAAATAGTTTAAACCATGGAACATAAGTTTCTAGGCATCCAGACCCTTCTCTAACTTGACTGTTCTGATCCCTTTTATAAACTGTAATACATGAGTCTTCTCTGCTGGTTAATAAACTTCTCCTGGTTGCTTTGATGTTCTGCAGAGTGAGACAAGCATGTCACCCATGATCTCATTAGGAATATTACAGCTTCAGCAAGCCCTCAGCTGTGCACAGAGAATCTAAGAAAACAGTTATCCCCTCCTGGCATGTCTCCAGGCAAGGGATTTGGGAAAACCCATCAGTACCATGCAGCATTCCCAAACCACTTCCTGAGCCTGTGCTAGGAGTTCTTATCAAGACATTTTATTTTTATAGTGAAGATGGAATGAGGGAAGAACAACCTCTCCTGATCTAATACATGCCAGAGTGTCTGAGAGAGAGCAGGAAAATTTGCAGAGCTTGTGCTAGCAGTGGTATCATTATTGGGTCCTCACTAGCCAAAATGATCTCCCCAGTGTCAGCTGACAAGACTGCAATGAAAAATCTATTCCTATTTCTAATAAACTTGTGATTATTCTGAAAACACAGTGGTCATTGTTGCTACTTTACAATATTTCAGAAAAGGAGGAACATGTTTTAGGTTGCTTTGCCAAGGAATCAAAATTAAATATGTCATTGTGCATGTACTTGTCTTCTAATGGAAAGTGTTTCTGTAAATGTATATGTAAAGATATGCACACGTTTATGTATGGGCACAAAGAGGGTAATATCAGAAAAGACATAACAATACAGATATGCTATTCTGTCGTCTGCTCTTGTCCTTTAAATAATAGATTGGTTAGATCTAATGAACACTACTTTCTAATAGATATTTGTTTTCAATGATAATGTAACTCCTCCTCTTTTTCCCCTAAGCAAATTCTTCAGGACTATTGAAAATAGAAAGATAAAACCACAGAATCAGTCTCAGCTGGCTAGTCTAACCCATAATGACAGATGTGTACAAATCCCTTGGACAGAGGAGAGGGAATGAGAGCTCTATTATAAGACAGCATTTGCATGAGAGAGAGTCAACGTCCTCTTAGTCATTTCCTGGGCGCTCCTATTCAGACTATTAACTGAAGTTCTCTTTATAGATTAATGGTGAGACTCCATCACTCAGCTATGCAGTTCCCCATTCAGAACTCTGCTTGTTTCTCAGCTTGACAGCCTGAACCTTCGGTAGCATTACTTGTTTTTTTACATTAACTTTATTGGGAAAAGATAGGTTCTGGTTCTTTCTCAGCTGTCAGTTTATGCTTTCTGTGGCTTCTATTTACCACCATCTCACAATGGTACCTGATAAAATCATTACAAAGTCAGAACCCATGGCCACACAGTTCTTTTGGCTACTCTTTCACAAAAAGATGATAAAAAAAATCAGCCCCCGAACTCTTTAGAAACTCACAAATTACCTCCTGTGAGACATGCCATTTGGAAAATGTCACATTAAGAGAGAATAAAGCTCATCTCATCCATAGACTTCTGTTTGTGCTTCAGAGTCAGAAGCAACATGAAACATCTACTTTCTGAAAGAGCAGTTTGTTTCCCTAAACTCAAATTTCTCTGGGCCTAGAGGATTTGAAAGCAATATTCAATAGATAACAGGTCATTTTAATCATTTTGTTACACAAATGTAAATGACAATCTTGTCTTTGTCAGTATTAAAATCATGGGGGGGGGGGTGTGGTGTGGAAGAAAGCACAATTCAACTCTTAAACTACATAAAATCATGCATTCTTTAGTTATAACCAAAATTTGCTTATACATTTATCTAAGACTCTCGTTACTAGACACATACTCCTAGCAGATACAATTGCTTGTGGGCTGACATTCACAGCTAAGCTCCAGGTAGAAATTTTTAGGTCAGCTTTTCAAAAGCCTCTGACCTTCAATAAGCAGGCAGTGCAGGGACCTCTTCGGAAAATTTCACTCCTTTCAGATTTCTTTCCCTAAAGGAGTAATGTGGGGTTTTATTAGAAATTTCTAATAATCTTTTCTTTGACATGGCTTGCAAATAATAATAGGAAATATACATTAAAATTAGGACCAAAGAGACTTAATGAAGATGCAAGGGGCTGGCAAATGCAGGGGGAGAATAAGAGAGAAGACCTGTGAATCTTTACAGCTGAGCCCATTAACAGAACAGCTGTATTTATTTATTTATTTATTCTTTTATTTAACGAAGGGTAGGGGAATTTGTATATTGAAGTGGTTGCTAGAGACTATTTCTCTTTTCCCAGTGGTTTTGATCCAGTGTAAGTTTGAGTAATGAAATATTTCTGAAATAATAATAGATGCCTTTTTGAAAACACATTTTCGTCTGTGCTAAGCCTTTTCCTTCAGACTAAGGAGCTTAACTGTGGGAGAAGGAAGGAGATTTCAAAAGCAGAACATACATGGCATCAGGATTTGTCACTGCTATTCAAGAGCAATGGGAGTTCTGGATGTTCTGTTAAGGTAATAGATACTAAGGCTTACTCTTGATTATTTTATTTAATTAGAAGATAAATGAAACAAAACTCTAGCTTACATCTGAAAGAGGCAGCTGATATGCTTTCATTTGATGCATTCTTGCTAACAACATACCTCTTACATGCCTTTAACATTGCCAAAGGGGTTCACAATGTCTTTACAGAGGGTACCCAGAAACCTCACTTGTTCTTCCAGCTGCAAATGTCATCATTGCAACTGTATTTGAGGTTCTCAAATGGGAAGCTGTCTGTGTAGATCGGGTGCTGGGGAGCAGGGGATTATGCTTTTGCATACAGGCACCTTCTTGAGGATATGACTTGCGCTTTGATTTAGAGCTTTCAGGCCCTCCTAGAGAATCACTGATGGCTGCTCAAGCACACAAGGGCATGTGAAGCGTTCAGACCTTTTAGCCACTTGGAACTGTCTGTGAACCTGCTGTGACTGTTTCTCAAGCAGGTGGTTATCTCTTCACCTGATTTTGTACCTTCCTCCATAGGACCTCAAGCCGAGGCTCCATGTGAATCTCTGTCTGATAAAGAGCTCTGTAATCTGTGACAAAGTGAACTGATTGTTTTACTGTGAGCATCAAAAGTAATAGAGCTTGGAGGGCACTTTTTTTTTCTGTCCTGTGAATTTTGAAATGGAAAGCACTGTGTCTTATGGATTTAATCTGTATTAAGTACCCTTGTTTACATTTTGCTTTGTCTATGGGGATGGGGGAAAAACAAAGAAAAAGAAGTGTAATTACTTCATAATCAATTCTGAGCCTGAGTTGTGTGTACAAATTAGTAAAGTAGCTGTGTACTGTCCAGTGTTTTACTGAGAAGTGAAACAAAGAGTGCAAGAAATCTCTGCTGTTACAGAACAGGAGCAAATACTGGGCTCTCTAACAGCTTAAGCACTTGTGTATGTATAAATGAGTTGTCTCCAGGCTTGTATGCTGAAACAGCATATCAAGAGGACTACAAGACACATTTACTGTAAAGATAAGGGGTGTGATTTGTTTCTCATGCCTTTTGGAAGGTGCAATGTAAACAGAACAGTGGTTAGTTTAAGTGGTTGCATATGTATAATTTAATAAGGCACAGTTAAAAGCAGTTTGTTATTGGAGTTAGCATTCAATCTCTGACATTATGAGCAAGGCCTAGGAGACAATGTAAGGCTACTGAAAAATAACTTGTAGATGGAGACCGTTTGCAATAAGATTCTCAGTATTGAAAAATTAGTGGAGTTTGGCTTTATATATATATTTTTACAGATTCCCCATTGGCAAAATTTATAGCACCCCAAAACCTAAATGTGTTATTTACACATTACTGTTCACACATTGCTAGGACGAGGTTAACACTTTGACTGGTAGCTCTAAGCAATTTCATCTGTGTATAAACCCCTGATGGCACCCAAAGCATTCCTTTGTTTCCTCTTGGAAGATAACTGGTCCTATGCTTATTTCTTTGGTTCAGCTGATAACAAACATCTTCTGGTATATCACATCTTCTGGTCTTTTGAAAGAGATACCTAGATGCTGAGTTCATGTTCTGGATATTCAATTATGTTTTATTCTGTCCACTTTTCTTGGAGTTCTTGCATACTGCTAACAAGGTTACCATCCTTGCTCCTTTCTGAAGGTAGCAACCAGGTCTTTCAGGAAGCCCTATAACTTCTGCCATGATAAAGTGAATGTTTCCCTTCCATTCTTTTTTTTTTCTATCTTCTTCCTTTCTACTTATTTCTACAAAACCTTCAGACATTTCTTTGTCTTTTGTGCTTAGCTGATAATGTGTTGTCAGATTCCCAGTGTTCAAAGATTTTAGGTAATAGTTTTCAAGGTTGAATGCCTAAGGCTTAGTTCCTGAATTCAATGGAGACAAGTAAATAATTAAGTTGCTGGAGGTTTTCTTTCTGTTTGTCGATGTCCTCCCAAGCAGAGGTGAGACAGTGAAACCTACTGGAGTACCTCAGACCTGCAAGAGCCCTTGACCTGTTCAACTTCATTTTAGATCCTACAGAGATGAGATGCATGCAGGCGTACATGTTGTAGGCTCTGGCATATTCTATCCAGCTTTCCAATCATTGCATACATATTTAAATAAAAAAATACCCTAACAAGCATGTTTTCATCTAAAATACAAGAGCACTTTCAGAATCAGCTACAATCAGTGGAAACTGTTGGTTATGTGGTGAATGTGAATAACTTGGCTACTCAAATACATCAGAGTGACATGGACCTCAAAGTTTAGCTTTGCTTTTGAAAAATGCTGCTTCTGGACATGGTGAGCTGCTTATGTGAATGACTTTGTTCTCAAGCTCATGGGGACCTTGTTCCTTTGATCTTGTCTGACTGCAAGGCAGGCATGATGTATTTCTATGAAAGAGGCAATTTGCTTGTATCTAGCCAGAATACTTGTCATCAGGTCTAAAGATAAATTTCTGTGAACAAGAGTATTCCATTTGTTCTGAGTACTAGAAACTGAAGCAGGAAACAAAACAGAATATTAAGCTGCTGTTCATGGGGATAAAACAGGAGATTCAGTATTGAGCATAGTGATGGATCATGGAGGAAATGAGAATGAGACATTATGTACGAAAGCAGTTTGAGCTGATACAACCAATGTACATGAAAGACTCTACAAAGCAAAGGACCTCTTTCCAGGCTAGTGAAACAACATCTATGCTAATCAAATAGGACTTGAGAATACAAACATGGTACTGAAAGGCTGTTGATTATGACTAAGAAGGAGGAACCAGCCCAGTTTTATGTTCAATGGGCAACACCTCAGCTCTCACTTTTTGACAAGGACAATGCAGGTTATATTTTAAGACACTAAAATCTCTTCAAAATAGATAAAATTCATCTAATCTCTCTCTAAAGCCAGTTATGAAGATAAGATTTTTATGTGAAGCCACTTTATTTGGCAGTAATCCAAATGTAAGTCATTCTGTAGTCACTTTGTTATTCTTGAGAGGACATTTTTTTTCGTTTCAAAGGGAAGTATAGTTTTGTTTCATTATTTATCATTCCAACAAAGATATTAAGACACTAGCCATGTAAGTAAAATATTCCCTTATGAGAAGATATAACCCCAGAGATAGCACCCAGAGTTGACTTCTTGTGGCCCAAATAACTCCTGCAGCAATTCCACAGTTTCTATGACAATGAAGTATACTATGCGAATGACTATGTGATGTTAGTTCAGGGCTCATGAAAATATTCTGTAGCATCTTACTTTTACTTCCCGCTGGAGCTCCACAGTCATGGAAAGCTTCTGTCAAAATGCATCTCAAATTGTACATGCTTCTTGCAGGTGTACTTTGTTAATTCAAGCCACTTTTACGATCACTGTGCACATAAAGCAAAAGGCTCTTCTTCCCAACCCAGAATATCATCCCACATTTGATTGGCGTGTTTGATTTGCCTAATTTTTTATCTGAACAGCTGTTTGCTCATGCTGCTGCTAATGAGTTTCATCATCAAGCCACCAATTTTCTTTTCCATATTGGTAGAAAAAGTCTGAAAATTTAATCCTGATGACTACCAGTTTTAAGTAATATGCTTTTAGACTATAATGTGTTGTGCTGTGTGGAAGTTTTGGCCAAGAAGGCTTTTGTAATACATAGATAAAATAGGAGAATTTTAAATCAGGTTACTGTCCCTATTGATGTTGGTAACACTGATATGGGATTACAGCACTTGGATCACCAGCCATAAGATCAAGAAAGATTGTGAAGAGCTACAAGAATAAATGAAAGGATTCAAAACTTTCTTGGCTCATAAAAAAAAAAAAAAAAGAAAAAAACTAGTCTGTTAAGTTGATTGAGTAAATGAAAAGGTGGCTTTGACTTGTGATGAGCCGTGTCAATAATAGGCCTGTTAATTCACTAGGGGAAATGTGTGCACATCCAATAAATGGGAGCTGAAACTGGACAAATCCAAATAAGAATGACAGTATTTTTGTTGTTTAGATGGTTGATGGAGTTTTTTTAGGGTGATCTTCAAGCTAAAGCAAATTAGGGAAGTTCAGTGTCCTGTTTTCTTCAGCAGGTTAGAATCATTTGATGATAGTTCCTACTGGCATTTAAATTATAGCCATAAATTACATGCCTATTAATAAAGTGGAAGTCATCTTAAAATAATATTCTGATGCTCTTTCCTTCCACAGGGACAATCATTTCTAGTCTTTGCCTTCCAGTTCTGTAGGAATAATGACCTTTTTCATAGATACATGTCTATGGAGAAGATGCTGGACTTTCCTATGTTCAGAGATCTCTTGCCTATTATTCTTCACAGCAAAAAGGTTAATCGTCACTTTAGCATAGAAAAGATGAATACAAAAATAGTTCCTATGGAATTACTGGTATTGCATCCCTTTCACAACATGGCCTTTCTTAGAAGCTCTACATACATGAGCCAACTTAGTCTGACCTTGCTCTGTCTGATACATCTAATGAGATCATGGCTGGAGGTGGTATAGTTATGAACATTCAGTTATGGGAAAGTCTGCAGAACTATTTTTAACAAACTGAAGTCGTAAGTTTGCAAAAGCATGACGTGAGCATTGTGTTTTCAGTACTTGAAGTTCTCTTCTCATAAACATGTGGAAACTCTTTAGGCGTATGGTATCAAGATCTTTGTTCATTTCATTTCCCAGACTGCTGCAAAGCTTTTATTCCTATGCAGGAAGCTAATGCTATGGTCCAAGGTCATGGAAAGCAAGAGGGAAAACATTTGGTTGGTTACACTTAGGTGTACCATTTGTAGGTTAAATTTACTTCTGTAGCAAATTTCCCATATCAAAGAAGGAAAGCTGATTCAGTGATTCTGGTGGAGAACAAGCTTTCTGTTCTCTGCACATGTTTCCAAAATAAACATAAGAATGGATGAATACATGGTAATCTGTAAAGGAGAAAAACATTCAGCAAACAAGGTGTATGTTTCCCCTCTGAAAGAATGAAAAACAAAACTCAAGGAAAAGCTATGGGTTCTGACAGAGTGAAAACACCAAGTAACATATTCCAATAGAGAAGGAAATTGGTTTGCAATTCATAAACCTGGTCAGTTTCAGGGGTTAATGGCCAGTAATTGTCAAAGATAACCAACGGATTTTATGGTACAAGCTGTAACAAACAGACAAAAGAAAATTGACTATAGATATCTCCCTGATACAGTGAACCTGAATCCTGTAGCCTTCATATTGGAGAAAGGAGCTCTAAATGAAATTAAGATCTGGAACTTTCCACAGTGATGGAAAAAGGACATGTTTGTTACTCAGAACAAAGCACTCCTTGCAATTGCCATAAAGGGACCAGGAAAAGAAAACCTTGAGTAACCACTTTCTGTTCTGAATTATAAGTTTATGATTTGCAGTTTGTCTGTAAATTAAGAGGTATTCAGAGGTGGTGGATTCATTCTCTTTGAAGACTTTGGCAAAGATACCATGGACCTGGAGCTAAGGCTAGAACTAGAACAATACATGAGTACTATTGATGTTCATATGATGGAGCACTGGATCAAGTTGCCCTGAAAGTTTCCTTCTCTGGAGACCTTTAAGACCCACCTGGATGCCCACCTGGGCAACCTTGTCTAAGGAGCCTGCTTTGGCAGGGGTGTTGGACTTAGATGATCTCTAGAGGTCACTTCCAACCCCTGAAATTCTGTGATTCATTCTCAGATAAATAAATCAAGTTTTAGCCAAAACATTGTCTGAGGTTGCTAGATCAAGATCTCAGTCTGAGAGCCTAGAGAGTGTAATTAAGAGCATTAGACCAGGTGATCAGGACACTGTCTTCAGACACAAGGCTTCACCCCTTGCTGTCAATTTTAAGGGAAAGTTCAGTTAAGGCAACATTTTGCATCTAAATTTTATTTAAAGAGTGCATGATGATGAAGAAAAATCTTGTAAAAACCAATTGTATTTAGTGTAACTTATATGTTGAAAATCTATGAAAATGAAAACCTGGAAACATGGAATAATTATTCCACTGGCAATGAGTGAAGTTCTAAATCTCTTTACATGCTCAAGGTGTCAGAATCTCTCATTAATTTGAACAAGAAGATGGGGAATAATAGTCATTTATGGGATGAGCCTCCAAATACAAATTGGTTTCATATCTATTGTATTTTAATTCTTCATGTTATGCACTGACAAGAAACTGAGTTATTTTTAATAGTAACGCTACCCTCATCCTTTTTTAGCAAAGCACACCTACAAACCCACGAGGCTTTGCAATTGTTTCACATTACTCCTGTGAAGGGAAGGAAACTTGGTATTCCTAGGAGTTACTGAGTGTACTGATACATTTAGTCAAAACACATTAGATCAGCCATAGAAACACCGTTGTACAGTAAGACTTTGAATTTGTATAAAGTATCTTAGTGGTTTGTATGCTGTTCCTGGATGAATTTTAATAAGACACCACAAATATCCCTTGTTTGGGGTTAGAGCTCTGCCTCTGTTCTTCAGTAAGGTAATGAGACCATATGGCACCTTTTGTCTGTGTAATAAATTCATGTGAGCTGGCTCAGCAGTCTGAGTAAGGCTGTAGTCAGTGTGCAATGTCTATATGTTAACAGGCAGGATATTTAAATATCTGTTTGCTGGGCTAAAACAGTACCTCTGAAGGATCTATGGAAGGTCAAAATTCACGCTGGAATTTTGGAGTTAACTTTGTAGCTACACATTGCAAAACAGCCTGTCTCTCAGTTTCCTATGGCAAGCATTTATCTTGTACTAGGTTGCAGCCATCTTATTTCCAGCCTGTAGTAATTAAGAGAACTGTGTTTTTTCCTCTTTGGGATTAGAACTTGCCTGTAACTTCACCATCTTGGAGGCTGGACTGGGAGCTGATCGTCAGTGACGTGGGACTAAGAGCTTTATTAAGATGCATTTTAATTAAACACTGGGAAAAAGCACTGGAGAACAAGGATTTGAACAAACAGGAATATTTCATTTCAGCTCTGATGGTGCTTTGCAAGCATCAAAAGTGGCTTTCCCATAAACCACAGAAATAAGGGAGAACTTGCTGTCATAGTTTTGGGAAGCCTCGACTGGACTCTGCAGTTTCAGGAAATTTGTCAGTGTGGAGATCCCGAGTGAGAGATTAACTTTGACTTATTTATATGAACCTAGTTATGGAGAGGGGAAGTAATCTGGCCAATAGGTCACAAGGTGAATAGCTTTGCCAAGCTTTCTCCTCATTTTCACATTGCCTGAGAGTAATTTTTATTCAAATAAATTTAAAGAACACTTTTTTCATGAACTATTCTTTTCTGTGTGAGATATCTATGAACTTTAATGCTTGTGTGTGCAAATATCCGGCACAAAATTTGCTTTATTATTTGGGCAATAAACAGTACTGATCCTTTTAGTGACTGTGGGGTTTAATGTTATATGTGGAATGGGCTGCATATTATTAATATGGCTCTGGATCTTTCCATGTGACAATACACTTATAGTCCTGGTTCTTCCCCTTGGGTACCATGGAGACATTGCATGAGAGAGAAATGGGAACAGCTGGATGCTTCTGGTAAAGTCTCTTTAGCAAATCATTTTGTCAGGTTATTCTTCTCTTTGGAATATCAAATCATATTATCAATAATCTTGATATCCCCTGAGCCTGCAGAAGATTTGTAGCACCTGGATATTGCAGAAAAATATAACACAATTGTTATTTTTTCAACTGTCTGGTGTGTTTCTGACTTTTACATACAAGGGTCAAAGCACTGGTTCTTATTCAGAGAATCACAGAATTGTCTGAGTGGGAAGAGATTCTTAAATGTCATCTGGTCCAGCTCTCCTGCAGTGACCAAGGACAGCTTGGTCCTCACAGCCCCATCCAGCCTGACCTTGGATGTCTCCAGAGATGGAGCATCCACCACCTGTGTGTTTAACCCAGAAGAAAATGTTTGTCAGCAGTGCTCTGTTGTCTTGCTCTTAGCTGGCATGGAGCTGAACATGTCTAGGCAAGCAGGAAAAGAGGATAGGTTGGGCATTTTGTCAGTTGATCACGTAAGAATCTGTGTTTGCCACGTTTTCTACCCCAAGTAATCCTGGAAAATGTTGCAATAAAGGAGCTCTAATGTCATAGAATTGATATTTCTGTATTACGGGACTGTGATGTGTTTCCTGCCAGCAGACCTCTGAGGAATTCTTTGTCTGTTTTCCCAATTTGGCTGCTAAATAGCTAGTTCATTTAAAGGGACGAGAACACTGTGTGTCCTCAGGAGTGAGACATTCTTTGGGATATGTGTCTAAAGATCTCCCCATTTCTCCTGTGGGTATGTTAGATTTATTACAGAGAATGGAAAGAGTACACCAGTGGTGTTCTGCTGTGAAAATGCTGAGTGCATTGGAACTGCAGGTGCAGAAAGATGGCAAATGTAAGGGGTGCTCAAAGGGTTAGCACATGAGCTCATGGTTGAATTATCATACCAGAAAAAGACTGGGGTAGTTCTTACTCACAGAATTGCCTGTATGGTTAAATCTGTAAACCTTCTAATCCTCGATCCCTCTTGAGGCTTTTTCTGTGGCCTTTGTTTTGTTGGTGGTTTTGTTGGTGGACTCTGATAGAAGTTTCTTTATAGCTGTGGTATTTATAATCACTCACTCTGTTTGACCACATTGATAACTATTGCTGTTGATCTGCAATCTTTCTGTGAGGAGGAGCTTTAATTGTTTTCTTTCTCTTCTGTATCTAGGCAATTGTTCTCAAAGAATATGTAGAAATTTAACATCTTCAAAACTCTTGCCAGTCTGTCACTTTCACTTTATCAACTAAAGAGGGCATTGGCAGCAGATCACCTCAGTTCTGTGTTTAGGTTAAGCCCTGAAGAAGTAACATCTGTGATTTATTATTTGGATAATGGTTAATCTGAACTGAGGTTAGAAACATTTTTGTTTTGCAAACCACAGGCAAAAGTCCAGGTAGTGACAGCATTGTCCTCAGGTTGCACGAATGAATGCTGCACACTTACTAGGGAAAGGAAAAAGACTTCTGTTTATGAACAAATTGTTACAGGCTTCACATGCACAGAAAGATGATTACACCACTATTGCCATTTGCAATCAGCAAAGAACATCTCCAAAAATCTGTCTGATCATTTCGTGCCCTCTCAAAGTGCTTGCAAAGCCATTTTGTTCAATTCTACTCTCAGCGTCCAGCCAGGGGTAGGACCTGGGCTCTCTTCTGACCAAGCAGTGAATGCTTAGCAAGATCATTTTAATGAGCATCTGCATGAAGAGCTCAGTGAGGGCTTTATGTTGTACCCTCCAGTCACTCTGGTCTCAGAGGGAATCCTAGCACAATAAATGTGTTTGGTGTTGCCATGCAAGCAATACAACTGTATGAAGTGTTGTGTTGCTTTTACATAAAATCCTAAAATAGGAAACTAATAGGAGAAGCAGAAGGCTACAGCTATGAAAAGAGCAGTATGTGGGAAAAGGTAGTTGGAAGGGGAAAAAACATTATTCTACATTTCCCATGTTTCTTCTCCTTTCTGAAAATACAGAAAACCTCACAAAACAGATGCGCTTTCTGTTGTCTTGGTTCTTAGAAGGTATATAGGAAGGGTAGATGTGACACTGAGATACGTGGTTAGTAGGTGTGGTGGGGATGGGTTGATGGTTGGACTTGATGATCTTGGCAGTCTTTTCCAATCTTTATGATTCAATGAAAACATGCCAATGATCAAGTTGTGACTATATTTCTTGGTGGTGTTTTTACCATCTTCCTGATCTGCAGGATGCCTTTGGGTATGACATGCGACCTGATCTGTAGTAATGGGACTTTGTAGATATTATGTTTATTGTCGTGACAGCATCCAGAGAATTCAGCAGGAGTCAGAGTCCCAACATCCTGAGTGCAGAGTAGAGTTTTACAGTGAAGAACTTCCTCAGCAGAAATCTCCGTGTTCTTCAGCACCCATAAGCAAAGGATCCACCAGCTATGGAGAAAACAGTAAAAAGCATCTCTTTTTCTTCCCCAGTGAGAAAATTGACTGTCACCAGTTCTCAAAACTGAGTTCAGGCTGGGAGAGGTAAGTTTGTAAAGTGATAAGGAAAAACACTGTCATGGAGAGACATAACTGAGTTAATGTAAGAGTCCAGAACCTGAATAAGCACAAAAAATCTATTTTCATGCCATATATTTTTCCCCCTCAGGCTACATAAGTTTAAAGAAAATTTTTGCAATCTACTGACTCTCATAGGTGTTTATATTTGATGCCAGACATAAGTATAAAATGTATTTGTCATGGATGCGCTCTCCTTTGCAAGGAGGTCTTGGAGGATGAAGTTGATTACAAGGCTAGGAAAGCCTCAGGGTTTTTCTTTTTGTTTTGGTGATTCCATTCTTTATGTAAAGTGGTTACAGGGGAGAGAATATTAGAAACTAATTGAAGCAAGCGTAGGACACAAAATCATAGTTTATGCTTCTGAAAAGGAAATTAACTGTGAAAAGTGCATCATTAATATCAAGTCCTTTTAATGGCTGTTAATGAAAATGGGTGTCTTCAATGCCACACAGAGAGGAAAGCCCTTCAGGCTCTGTCTTAATGGCTTTCATAGACTACATGTTTTTTAAACTTTGTTTCAAATATCACAATGCAAAGAAAATGATTTGCTCTGGTTTTGACAACCTCCTAAACATTTCTGAAGTTAAGGCAAGATCTAAAAACATTTTGTGTATAAACAGGGCATTATCAAATGTTAACTGTTTTACATGTTATTTCACATTTCTTTTCTGTGTTGCATCACAGGTTTTACTTAACTTTACATTGTGATTCACTTGTCAAGCCTAAAAATAAATCCTGGCAATACCAGAACCGAAGGTTTCTTCTGTAGATCATTGCCTTTGTGCAAAGAGCTCTTCTTTACATCATCTTTATTGGGCATGAGCTGGCCTGGGTTAAAGTAAACTATTTAAGTACAGGGAAATTTTCCTTTAATTCTTCTCCTGTATCTCAGCTTGTCTAGTTAAATGTCTTTTTTTGGTTCTACTGCACAATTATTTAGCCTTTAGTTTCACCCTCCACATTCTTATCTATTGGCCCTCTCCAAAGGTTCTCATTTTCTCTTGCTTCATACAGATTTTCTGTTAGGAAAGAGCTCTTCTTCAGATGTATGCACATTTGCACAATATTTTTCATATTCAGTGCAGCGAGCTCCTCACATAACAGACCATAGTTTGATAATAAACTCTGAATTAAATCCTATACATGTTATTTTTCAACTGTGAAAACACCTGTTGTTCGTGTTTTTCTGTCACACGTATTATCATTATCTTTCAGTTTTAGCCCTGGTCTTCAGTCCATCTGACACAAATTATAAAGGACCATCTTCTTCATTGTGGCAAATTGCATCTTTGATTCATTCCTATGAATGATCAGTCCCATCATCCATTCAAAAGATAAAAATGTCATCTTCTGAGTTACTTTGTAAAAACCACAGGGAAATACCAACATCTATCAAATGCAATCTATGACATATTCTCATCAGATTCATAAATTGCTTCATAGCATTTCAGCGATGCTAGCTAACAAAATAATGTATCTAATAAGCATTCTCAGGAAAAAAAAATATATTTACACCATCAAAAGCACTGCTTTTTATTTTTGTACATCTTAAAACACAAGCTCTCATGCTGGTTCCTGTATTAAGAAATCTCTGGGTTCTCTGAGACAGCCATAGATATACAGTCCTTCAGCATTAACTTGCAAACTGGCAAGTCTTCCCACTATAAGGATCCTTGCATTTACTGACACACTTCTTTATCTTTTCCTTGTATTATTTTTTCTGTTTAATATTCAATATTTGATCTCACCATCTAAAATAATTTTAATCGGCATCTTTTCTACAGTGTTATATAAAACAATGTATTCAAACAAAAAATACAGAACCTGAAGGAGTAGTTATGAAGCTACATTAGGGATCAGAATGGATATTAGGAAAAGTCTCTGCATGAGAAAGTGGTGGTTATGTACCCAGAGCAGTGGTCATGGCATCGAGCTGCCAGAGTTTAAGTATTTGGACTATGCTCTCAGAAACACGTTTTGAGTTTTGGTGTTGAGCCAGAATTTGCTGATTCTTGTGGGTCTCATCCACAAGGAGATAATCTACAACAAAATGCTGCCGCTACAGATTGATTTCATTAGTACTTGGTAAATAAATCCTTCATATTAAACCAGAAACACTTGTTCTGAATTTCTAATGGGAAAGTTTGTTATCTAGAATGAGACGTTTCCTGGACATATCTCTCCAAAAAAATATCAAAGAGCCTCCAAGTTGTAAACAGATCTGACCTTGTGAGTCTTTACAAGACAACATGCACAACTCCAGCAGAGTATCTTACAAAAGATCTTACAAAAATGAAATCTCCATCCTTAGGAAGTTTCAGAATTCAATCGAATAAAGCCTCAGCTACCTGATCTGTCTTTGAAGACAGCTCTGCTTTGAGCAGGTATGACTAGCAACCTCAACAACCTACACTTTTCTACAATTCTACGATTGTTCCTACTCTTCAGTCTCTCATATCACCTCCTGTTTATTTCTACCTGCTTTGAACATGCATGTCCTTTAGTGATTCCATTCAAGACACAACTGCTTGTCTATGCTTGTTCTGTTTACCATATAGATTCTTCAATTTTCTACATTAATCAGTCCAGTTCCTTCTGCTTTTCTGCCTGGTTCCTTTGCAGTATGATATAACAATCTGTCTTTTGTATAATTTCTCTTAATTCATTCTATCTCTTAATTGGATTATTTCATTTAATACTGTTGTCCAAATAACTGTTCCTTCTGTGTTAGTGCCTCATGACTTTAGGTTATACTTTCTTCTCATCTGTTTCTTCAGTATGTCCTTCCTATCAACCTGCTGCTGCTATTTCCAATTGAAATCCCTCAGGGGTTATAATCATTCTGTAGTTCTGTTTCCATGTCATCTTTCTGCCTTCTTCAACTTGGCATTCATATTTCAATACTCAATACACCCTCTTCTGACAGTGGCATAAGGTATGTGGACAGAATTCAGGGCTTTGTGTAATGCATAAACAGGCAAAAGAGTCAGTTATCCTAACAGTTTTAGGGGATATTAAGAGTTAGAGGTCCATATCTACAACAGATACACTATTAATGGAAGGAACTTTGGCAAATCAAGAAATGTTATCAATTAAAGAAGGAGTAAAGTCATGAATATTCACCCACTTTTTAACTTAGGCCTTATATGCCATGCTGAACTTTCATAGCTATTCTTTCCTGAGGTGTTTGTGTTGCTTATTTGTTGATAGTATTTTTCCATCCTTGTTTTTTCCAAAAAATTGAAAATTTTAAGCAGTCTTCTCAGGAGACACGGAGGGGAAAAAAATAGAATTGAAGTTACATTATCAAGTATATTATCAGGTTTACAACTAAATGCCTTGAAATATTTTTAATTGTCATTAGACTTTTTTTTTTTTTATCAAAGCAATTAATATTCCAGAGCTGTAATTTGGTGATTATTTTGTGTTGGTAATAAAATGGAAGATAATGGTATATTTTTTCTAATAGACAGAGATGAAATGAGAAGAAATTACTCCCTGATGTGTTTGAGAGAAGGAAGTGAGTAGGAAATTTTTCAAACATACATATTCCCCCACCAGCAACCCAAGTAATCCCACCAGGATATAAAGAGAGTTTCAGTTCCTGCGCATTAATGTAATTCCTGCACTCTGATTCACAGGGTATTAAGAGCAAGCATGCAATAGATCCTCTGCTTGGCAGCTGCTTTCTTGTGTCTAATATCTCACATTTTCTATGCAAATTGTACAGGCAATGATTTAGCATAACACATTACTCACTGGTTCTGTTTTGACTTTTTACTGCTGGGACCTTGTCCTGTTTCCTCTGGAATTGGTGCTTGAAATTCTTTTCTTTCACTACTATCAATGTGGAGATAAACTGTATTCCAGAAACCTGATGCCGAAGCCATGACAAAAGCAAAGAGCATAGCTGAAAGCAAATCACTATTACAGTATTTGCAGAGCTGAAGAAAACATTCAGCAGTTAAGCTCTGCACCAGTATTCATAACTTTGGAAGATCTAGACTATAGATTCATCTAGTGCTATTAGACTGGAGGCCCATCACCAAGCCTGAACTGTTAGGGCAAAACTAAAAGCAAGCACTTAGGGTATTTTCTGAAATAACTGTTTAATATTTTGCTGCCTGAACCTGGAAAATTCAGTTTTCTTCTAATTGGAGTTTTTTGTATTGAAAAATTTAATGAATTAAATGCAATGACAACTAAATGCTATCAGTAGTCCAGCTGTTAGTTATTTAGTCACTAAATTCCTACTTAGAGAGGTATGAGAGGTGGTTTGGGATTTGTCAGATAAGAGATGTTGGATCAGTTTTCACCTTCATTCACAAGCTAACAGGATCTCAGAACTGCTGACATGTCAGGTCACTACTTTGCAAACCCATGTTGATCACTCTCAATCACTTTGTTGTAATCAATATGTTTGAAGGTTGTTTCTCCTGATCCTTTTCTTCTCTCAGAGATAAAAGCGGGGTTAACCAGGCCCTACTTCTTTTGCATCCTTCTCCTTCTCTTCTTGATAAGACTGGCATTTGATGCCTTGGAGTCCTCACAAACTTTGCCTGATTAATGTGACCTTTCAGGGATGATGAAGAGTGGTCTCCCAGTGGCTTCAGCCATCTCCTTTAGTGTTCTTGGGTACATCTGTGCAATCATGTCAGGAGTAAACCAGGAGCGGCTCTGCTGAAAGTTATGAGCTTAATTGATATTAAACATAGTGTGAGTAGAAGAAAATTCCAGCTGAAAGGCTGAACATCTGAGCTGAAAAGAATGGAAGAATGAAGGGTTAATTATTCTTCATTTTTATGGACTGTTACCTTTCCCTCTGCTATGCATAGTGAATGTGGGTGCCCAGTGCTCTTAATATGACTCAGAAATGTCAGTCTGAATGAATAGGAATGTTTCCCTTATTTTTATTCCAGGAACTAAAGTCATTTCTAAGTTTCCAATGTGAACTGTCTAGGAGATAATAATATTTCATTACCTAAAAGCTACTCATGGTAGTAACTTTTGTTTAAATGTATAAGTGCTGCTACTACAATGATCATTATTCAACCAAAGAATACATGATAACATAGTTTGATGAGTATAAGACAAAACTTAGACAAATTTAAAGACACTGATTTGTATTCCTGGTACAACTGGAGCAGGATCTCCTAAGGGAGGGAAATTTCATGACCATTATGAATGTTTTGTATTGATTCTCTTCCAATCTTTGTCCCACTAGTTATCACTGTATTCCCCATATCCTTCTGTTAGTAAATGAATCAGACTTACCTTATGTCTAGACAAAGTTGAAAAGGTGGATATAAACTGTAACACTCTGTAGTGGCTGCAGGAATAGTTACAGTTTAGGATTAGATTTTATGTTACGTATTGAGCTGTACTTCTAGGAGTTTTACTTTTGCCTGACCAGTGACAGGAGATACCCACTGCACTGAAGCCAAGACTACCTTTGCCAAGGAACTCAGTTGTTTGTAAACAGTTGTCTTGCTCTGGCAGGTTTACTTGATCCACTTGAAGTCATCTGGTGTGCTTGTCTTGAGAAGCTAAGTGATGTCACTCTTTTAATTTTAATTTCCTTAATTAAATTTGATTTCCTAGGCAAATTTTATATCAGATGATGGATGTTATGTGCATTCAAGCCCATAAAAGAGCAAAAAGATTGTACTCTTCTTCCTTCTTAGTGCTACTCTTATAACATGTCCATGGACTATTGATTAGTCCACCTCCTATACCAAGGAACTGATTGTACTTTGATTGTCAGTGAAGTAACTCCAGAATAAAGATCATAGCCTTTTAAAATACTTTGCTTTAACACAATGTGTAGAATGCATACCTTGCAGATGGAATATTATGTGTTTTTGGGTGGCTCTCAGGGCAGCTATAGCAGATGTCTTTGATGATAAGCAGCTTGTTGACTAGTTGAATCCTATAACAAAGCATCTATTAAAATATTAACACTTTGGAAATGTCTTCAAAACTATTTTGCCATATAAGGTGGGTGTTTAAAAGGCTATGGCTTATGTTGATTGATGAGATACTGGAATGCACAGGAAATAACTGAGTTGTGTTTTGGTTATACTGATTTTCCCTCAGGAAATGAAACAGAAATTCCCTGGCTGCTGTTTAAGGGAACTAGGAAAAATGTGAGACAGATGTGGCAAAATTCTGACTATCGAGACAAGTGAAAAAGCCAAATTCTTGAATTGTGTGGGTCTCAAACTGCCAACAGGACTGTACTGGCATGAGAAACATTGGTTAATTGAAATCCCTGTCAACAGGATGAAATAAAGCAGCAAGTATTGCTGAAACTGACATTGCTCCCTGGGATCGATCTGCACATGCAGCCTCTGCAGCCTCTTGGCCATAGGGGCAGCAGTGCAGCCCATACTCCAAGGCTCTCCAGTTCTTGGCTGTCTAAGTCTTTGGCTCTTGGCAATACAAAAAGAAATTTGTTGCAGAGCTCACAACTGCAGAACTTTGGGTTATCTGTTCTTGGCATATGCATACTATAAAGCAGGAGATGGTTTGCTTTTACCTCTACCATACATTCAAATAATGGAGTCACCCAGCACAGGCTGCAACTGTTCTGAGGCATGATTCCCTTTTCTGGCAATGAGCTGTGACCCTTGGGTGGATGGCATGAGGTGAGTGCTGGCAGCACAAACTGAATTATATCCACAGCCAATCCATCCTCATTTACAGGTTGACTTTTCTCATTTAATAGCCTGCTCAGATGAGCTGCATAAGGCTGTGTATGAGAGAGGCTAGAAGTTTATGTGTGTCTGCCAACCAACTTCCAGCTGGCAAGAAACCTAAGTAATTATATAAACTACACAAGATGAGCTTAGAATATATTTCCTGCTGCTGTGCCTCTGAAAAGGGAAATAGCTGTTTCAATACTCAGGAGTGCTGCATGCCATTCAAGGGCTATTGAGTGGCATGTACATTTGGTTAGAATCACATGGGGCAATGAAAAGGATTTTATGCACATAAAAATAAAAGCCACATAGACTCCTATAGGTTGGAGCAAATTAAAACTAAATAAGTAAGCTGTTTCCTAACAGCAACTTACTGTCCTGACTGATGTGTTTTTACCAGCATATGCTGTCAATTTCTGAATTTCCAAAAGCCAAAGATCTATGAGATCTGGGCTAATGGCTCATTCACATTCCTTTCTTCCCCTCACGTTTGTGCTGCTCAAAGGCAATGCCAAACACTGGTAAGCCAGGAGCTGAATTTAAAGTGGAGCCCAGAAACGTGGTGTAAAATGTCTCTATCAGCATTTAAAATCTCTTCAAACTCCACAGTTTTCCATTATATCTCCAAAGCCATTTAATTGAATGCAGAATCTTTTCCTCCTGCAGCTGAGAACTGTCAAAGAACTATGACACCGTCACACCTAAAACCTTCAATCAGAAGCAAGAGCTAGAGCACTGTCAAATTAATGGTGGAGCAAAATCAAGGTCAGTTTTTTGCCCCTGGGTTTTTATTGTGTCTTTTGCCCCAGGAGAACAACACTGCAGCTGAAGCAGTGAAGGCCTTCCAATATGCCTGTTTTTCTTCCCTCATTACAGAACTCACTGGCTTTTTTTCACACTTTAGAAATATTCACAATCAGTAATGAAAAGAAAGAAATGCTTAGTTCTCACCACCAGAAAGTTCCTTTCATTTCTTGCCACTTCTCTGTAAAGATCTTAACACTCGGAATAAAAAATAATGTCTGTCATAACTATCATAAAATTGGCCATTCTGTGTAAGGTCCGCTTTGGGGGCACTTGCAGACATCTAAAATACAAGATCCTAAATTTCAGGTCACCAGTAAGAGCAAAATAGAAAATGGTCTGAAAGTACTTATGTTTAGAGTATCAGTTTGGAAAATATTCCAGTTAAGTATGAGTTGCTGGCAACTCCATCAGATTTCTACAGAAAAACAAACAAACAACACAAAGTAATGAAAAGGGTCCTTCTGGCCTCTAAAATCTGTATATGAACAAACAACATTAATCACCATAACACATCTTCATCTCCTACCTATGGATAGCACGGGTTCTGTGAAGTCTCCATGCCCCACAGGCTCTGTGACACAGGGTTACTAAATGAGCTGTTTGGATAAACCAATACTCTGGTTTCACTATCCAGTTCCCTCAAGTGATTTTCTGAATACTCTTTATTCTCCTTTATCCCAGTTGAATAATGCAGTCTGTATTAAATACTTTTTTTTTTTTCCCTGAAATACTGCTGCTTTACAGATCACTAAAAATACCCTATATTACCACAATAGGGTTTGTACAATAATATAAGCATGGAGAATATGGATTGTCTCTGCTTTGAATTGCATGAAATCACTTGGCATCTAAACCGCTTGGTTTTGAACTATGAGGAAATATGATTTGACTTTGTTTCTTAAACAAAGAATGCTGCATATCAGAGCCATTTCTGCCATGAATTAAGAAAAAATGTATTTGCATTTCAATAAACATCACAAAGTTCCCAATACAGAAGTTTTCTCTTCAGTGTTACCTTGTAATGCTAGGTCATCCATCCTACCATGAAGTTAAGAATTCATCCTTATAATTATGTGAATAGATTCTCACTTATGAAAATTCCTGCTGCAGAAAGCTCTGAAATGGTGCTGAAAAATTCACATGCTGAGCTGAAACTGCAGAACTGAGTTTCCTCTGCTTTGTTGGAAGCTGTGCCATACAATGGCCCTTCATATTACCATAGAAGCAGAACCTGCTCCATCACAACAGTGCCGTTGGAGTCCTTCTATTTTTTTTTTTTTTTTGTGAAACATTGAATATTTAAGAAAATATCAGTGATAACCACAGCTTGCAAAAAGGAATGACAAAGATGTGCTTATTCTTATAACGCAGTAGGGCACAGTTGTGATGCTAGGACTAAGTTGTTGTAAATGCTGGTGAAGCACTGACAGAGAAAGCTTGAAGAAGGAGAACTGTTAGTCATCTAAACAGAGAAGACAAAAAAGCAGTAGAGGGGAAGCTAAAGAAAAGCTTTAAAAAGTGTGTAAGTCGTGTAAAATGCAAGCCAGACTTCAGTGTTTTGTGGGGTGCAGAGCCCTATGTGAAATTTGTTCTGCGTGCTTATTGCACAAGGGAATTGTATTAATGTTGTAACTCATCAGATGGATCAGAACTGTGCACAGCTAGAACTTGGTACAGGAATGACAGAAAATTAAACTCAGTATACGTATGTCTCATGAGCTCCAGTAAAGAAAGCATCTCAGGAAACTCTTTTGCTTTATAATAATGCATGAGCAGAAAAGTAAGTTAAATTTATTAAATATACATTCTGTGGATAATGACATATTCTATTCTGGAATAAAGTAAGCAGACTTGCAGTGCACTCAAACATTACACTAAGAATATCGCTTTACCATCTACACTCTGTCAAACAGAAACATTTCAGAAATATTTATTGAAAGTCTGTCAAAGCATTGATTCATATTCCTATTCAGTTCACCTAACAAATGGGTTCTGATTACTTCTAAAGACAAACAGCTGCATGGAGATCATAATGTTTAAGCCTTAAGTTGCCAAAAGATTAAGTTGCCATAAGTTCCTCTTAATTTGATTTTAATTCTGTTATGTGCATCACACTTAAACTGAGTCTTCCAACCAACCACAGAAGAACAGCATGGAGGGGTGGAGCATGTTGACTTTAATATAAAATTGCATAAGTTAGGAATCTGAACTTCCTGTACTGGTAAATTTCCCTATCATAGACTCTATAACCAAAGGCTGTTTGATTTAGTGATATGCTGGGTTGTGTCCTTTCTTTGTGTATGCCAACCTGATTGTTTTTCTCTAATAACACTGGAATGATGCAGCTGAAGTCTGCTGATTTAGAAGAAAGTGACTTGTCTCGAAGGTACGAAGTTCCTCCTAGTCCTGTGAGAATAACAGCCCAAGGAATGGTACGAGAGAAAGTCCAACCATCAACTCACTTCTTACTTAAAATTATTAAGACTAAAGATAAGCATTTGTGAGACACAAATTGGTCCAAAACCGGACCCTCTTAATTTTGTGCTCATGGCATTCTTTTAAACTGTGACAGATACTGATTGGATAATATCCTGTCCCTTGAAAACCATTTTTGGTTTTTTGGTTTTTTTTTTTTTTATGGTTGTTGTTTTGTTTTGTTTTGTTTTGTTTTTTCTTGTCAAAGAAATGTCCACTTAATCAAAATGAGAACATTTTCTAAAGCCCATGTAGTTCAAGTGTATGAATGTTAATGGACCTTTGGAATTTTCTCTCAGCCAGCTTGGCATGCTTATTTCAAGGAAGCCTGGATAGCCAAAGTCTGGGTTGCTCTGTTAGGAACACTGCTTGAGTGAGCAGCCAAGGGTCCATGGTCTGGAAAATCTAAATCCTTGAGAGATCTGCAGGCCCCCAGGCTGCAGGAGGTCTCTTCCCTGGTAGTACTGCCTTGTAGCCATGTGCTTAGTTCAGGCAGCTTGAAGCTCTCCAGGGTCAATAAGGAAGAAGAAACGTTTGGAATTAGATAGCCTAGATGTTTTGGATTTGTCTTTAAAGAAAAAAAATCTGATTAGAAGGCCTGATTTTAAAAAGATGTGTCAAGTTTATTTAAAAGAATAGTCTCTCATTTTTTTTTATGAGGATTCAAATTTTTGTTTTGCATTACATTATTTTTCCCTTCAAAATAATGGATTTTCTTGCAATACAGGAGTTACAATTAACCAGGCACTGAAACGGGCTCCTCAGGATATTGAGGATGGCCCTTAGCTGCTGGAGTTTAAGATCTATTTGCACAACAGTCCCAAACATAGGGGTTGTTCTCTGGGGTGGTTCTCTGTGGAGCAAGGAAATTGGGAGTCAATGATCCTGGTGGGTTCCGGGGTATTCCATGGTGCTTTGGATTCCTTCAGGGGAGTAAAAGCCAGTATGGTTTCATTGGTGCTGGAGACTGAGAGTACACTCAGTCCAGGCTCCATTTGCATAAAAGCATTAAATTCTGTTCATGGTATTTTGCAAACAGGAAGTATGAGATCTGCTTGTAATTTTGCTGTGTTTTGATTTCCAAAACTATAGAAGAAGTCAAAGACCTGATAAAGACCCTTTTATGCTACCATATTTGGTCAAATGATGGTTGCATGTATACTACGTGTGAATATTAGAAACTTATTTTTAGATGACAAGTGAGACTTAGGTAGTTTAAAAATAGCCAGGGATAAGGACCATGATGTCTTTTTTAGAAGACAAAGTACAGCTGTTGCATGAGCAAACACAAACAAATCTCTCCCTAAGAAAAGCTGAATTCCTTGAGTATGTCAACAAGGTCATAAAAACAGACTGGATAAGAAAAATTGTTCTGATTTAAGTTATGTGTGTCAGCAAACTCACAGACTATTCTCACTCAGCTTGGTACCAATAAGAACAGAGAGTCATTTGGCAGCACTGTTAGTTTGTTGCAGTTCTGTGAATTTTCTTTAAGAATTTCTCCTCTGCTTGGAGATATGAAGTGGGAAAGCAGAGTATAGAGAGGCACTATAGCATGAGCAGGTCCAGAAACCAGTCAGCCACTGCTGGGATGATCTGCACTGGAATATCTAGTGGAGAAAGGATGGTGTGGTTTTGATGTCTGAGGAATGAATAGCTGATGATGTGAAACATGTTACTATCTATAGAGAGGTTTTCATTTTAGCAATTGCTTTTGCATTAGTTAAAGAAGAATCTATGTTTATAAGGCAATGGCCCCAGAAACCAGAATCTCTGCTAGCATCTAGGGTACCAAGCTATCTGAATAATCTACCTTTTATTAAAAAACACATGGGATTGTATGTACCTTCCAAGTAGTCAGTCACTGCTGCAACACATTTGGACTAACTGAAAGTCACTCTGATGTGCAGAAGTGCTGTTTCAAGAAACAAACTATTTGACTTCTAAATTATTTGCAATTACAATTTTATGCTATTGTGATGTAAATGCATGGGAGGTCAAGTTGACTAATGGGAGATGGCACCTGAGTCATGGAGTCATGAACTAATGAGCAAGTAATTATATGGGCTGTAATTAGCTCTTTTGGGGATATGAAAAGGGCTAAAAAAAGGGAGGGGCACGGAGACTTTTTAGAACTATTCCATAAGAGGTCATCTTGATCTTTGTTATTTCTGAAGTCGTGGGGTTTTGAGTAAGAAAGAAATTGTTTCTTATTGGAAATGATTTTTTATTTTAGCACTAAGGTTAATCAACTTACTTGAGGAGGGAGAATTGCTAGGGAAATACAGCTCAACAGTAATTTCATGTGGTTTTTTTTAGAGCAACACAAGACACCTTACTGAAACTAACACATTCATTAGAAATTTAGCTAAGCTATTAAAAAGAATGAAGCAAATGTTATCAGAAAAGCAGCGTAAGAAGGAACTCAAACCTACTGGGATTTTAAATAAATATATAGGACAAGGATTGCTTTTTTGACATAGAGTTAGTACTATCAAAGCTAATTGCCCTGATACATGTCTGTACAACCAAAAGAAACCCATCTCCAATCAAACTACAAACCTCATAGCCAGTAAAATTCTGATACCCAAATGAAAGGTTTATTTTTCTCAAACACCAGCTGCTGTAGCACTGATGTATAGCTTAAAGTCCATCCATGACAGAGCACACTTTGCTAGCCAAACCTTCTCTTGTCTCAAAACCACAAATTCTGTTCTTTAAATTGTAGGAAGGGAACGATGCTCCTTCAAATATATAAGTAAACCATTTAAACTTCCAGATTGCAGATTCTCGAGTAGCCAATGAAGCTGTCAGAGACCAAAATATGTACTTTTGATAAATGATCATTCTCAACCAACTTTATTGTACTTTTTGACTACAGAAAAATATTTGTGAGGCTCATAGAAAGTTTTAATGAGAGACTGTAGGCCTAGCCCAACTGGGAAGAGAAAACTGTAGACTTGAGGTTTTTTTTCTCAGACAAAAGAGGAAAGGTTATTTGCATTTGCCTGAACAAGAGAGAACTAGTCTTCAGATCTAACAGGCTGGTATTTTTCATAAACTATTTAATTCAGTGTGGGCATGAAATAGTTTTTAATACTAAGTGATTATTTTGGTGCTAACAGAGTGCCTCAGCGTATTTTCTCTTGGGAATACTACATTTTTAATAAGTAGCTCTTCTCAGAAGCAAAAGGAATAGTAACATTTGTAGTTCCAAACAAATAGGAGTTTTAATTAAGAGCCCAATCCCCCCATGCCTTTCTTTGACAGTCCACAATGCTGGTTTCACTTACAGTTGTCATGTTCATTATTAATCTGCAAAATGAACACTCACAAGACCAAATGAGAGGAAAATACTCAGAGGGTACATGTAATTAGCACACAACTTATTAGGAACTGTGTTGATCTCCTTGATAATTAATCAGTCTTACAGTTGATGTCTGCAGACAGTCCAGCCAGGAGACATTTCAACAAATAAGATCAAATTCCTGTGGGAACAGAGGAAGACGTGCTGAGAAATAGGGAGACAAAAAGAACAGGCCTAGGAGGAATATTTGGTGGGCTCTACCGTCAGCTAATCAAAGCTGGAATCTCAGGGTTCTGAAGAGAGGACTGCCACGTGCACCTTCATGGTTAAGGAGAACACGCAATGGAGCAGTTCTGGTGTATTGATTAGCCTTCAGAAGAAAACAGTTGCAATACACCACCTGTACAGGGATAGGGTACACTTACCTGTGACGGAACAAAAATTCAATGCAATACTAAGGACTTGGGTCTTTCCTCCATAACCCAGAGTAGGAGCAGGACCCAGAGCCTGTGTGTAAGGTCAGAGTCACAGTGCAGAAATGGGTCTCAGGCAAAAGAAGATGCTGAGGGCAAGGCTCAGCATTAGCATGCCTCCATTCACCTGAGTCTAAATTGCTGTGATAGCCCTTATTTTTTTCCTAATACATGTTTACCCTTCTTGGTGTCTGTTCTGTCCTTTAAAATGCAGCTGATGTAGTGCTCAGAAGGCTTTTCAGTAACATGCTGGAGCCTTTGCCCAGGAGAAAGGGGCTGAGACTTGTGGACCCATTTGCATCCTACCACCAGAGTGCTCTCAGTGAGGGACATACCTCTGGGAGCTAGGCCGCCAAGGAGAGAGACCTCCAGTCACCTTGTCGCCTCCGGTCACCTCCAACCTCTTGCAACATTTGTTCTGGGCAACAGAACAACATCAGACTGAGCTGAAAGGTATTTCAGCTCATAATGAATTTTCTGGTATTCAGCGCACAATGCGCCTTTCCACTGGCGTTCACTGTGGAGGAAATTTGGCCATACATGGTTTTAAGTTGATTTGCTCCTTTATTTGGCCTCTGCATGCTACCAGTTAACACCACGAGTGTCGTCAGCACTGATGGTAATATGAAATCCAGGTCATTCAGGAACAGATAAGTGATCTCAGTCTGTGTCCATGCTTAAGAGTGCCTGTGATTAAGAGTAACTGGAACTGACTTTAATTTATTAGTTCTATCTCTCCTCCTACCACACTCTTAAGCACCTGCCTCATAAAATTGCTGCTTGATTGATTAAGCACAGGCAGGCCCCTCAAGCTGTAAGAATGCTGCAAGATGACAAAGGAGAGCGTGACATCAAACAATCTTCCATCCAGAGGACACATGTACAGATGAAAGGGCTGACCATCTGTCACTAGCAAATACCCAAACATTATCCAATGGTGCAGCAAAGCTCTCTTTGTCTCTGGTCTGTGATATTCATCAGTTATTCCCATTCCATTTATTCTGCACAATACATTTTGCATGTGTATGTTGCAGTGTAATGCTGAGCCCATTAAAACCAGCCAACCTTTGCTTCATGTCTCACAGAATAGATCAACATTTCTCTGTATTATGGCTTATTTACCATCATTGCTTTGCATATGTGTGGCCAACAGAGGAGTGTTTTTCTCAGGCTTCCCTGCAGAAAAGTAGACTTCTGGTGACTTACTTCTCTCACTTTGCAAAATCATTATGACAAAATGTCCTCTTCTTCAGTATTTTGCCAGTAAATTTGTAATCTGTTACTGCAACAATGCAGCTAAAGATACAGTACAATTCGTATTCAACCTGCATGAAAAGAAATGAACGTGAGATCTTGCAGGCTGATGCATTCGTGAAGCTTTATACATGGAGAGAGAATGATGCTAAAATTTGATTACAGTTGTATTCCTGCCATTGTGACATCAGACTGGTAAGCTCTTCAAACATGTCCAGAGGACATCAGTCTGCTAAAGTTTGTCACATCTACACCTAGTTGCTCTCACTGAAATGATACAACTGTTTAGTCTGCACAGCACTAATGTTTAGTCTGCACAGTACTAATATTTAGTCTGCCACAGTCACGTACCGTGCTTGCTGGAGATTTTCCTGTTGCCTCTATAGTAAAGAAGTGGGGAGGACCTTATGAATCACTCCAGACTTGAGGTCATACCTCTGTGTCTGGCCGCTGCAAAAGCACCTGATGGAGCTGTTGGACAACCTGTAAATGAATTCAATAAAGCATAAGCCAGCTTTCAAAAAAATTATTGCTCTGCCTCTTGTCAGAGCTGTTCATGTGCTTAATGTACTTGTAGTGGAGTGATTTCTCCTCAGTTCTGCTGGGGACAAACAGCCTCTCGGGGCAGCAGAGGTTTGGCAGCAAGCACACGCTATGAATTATGATGCTCCAGCCCTGAGAGGACAGCAGTCCACACAGAGCAGTTGGACAGGCAGGAGGAGGCAGCCCTGAGATCTTTCAGAAATGCAGGTCTAGCTCCCTGTCCTTCCACCCAGCACCTCTTGTTTCTTGGGAAAGTCATGCAGCTCTCTGTACTTCAGTTCATTACATTCTCATAGAACAGCCACTGTAAGTTTGTGGGGCACACTGGCAACGAGGCCCAACTGCCTTCACACGTGATACTCTTCCTTACCAAATGTTGTTTCTGCAATGGGCTCACTGAGTGGCAAAGGCCAACAGGTACCTAGGGTGCATCTACTCCAACCCCAGTCAGTGCAGGGTCAGCTGCAGCAGATATTCGTTACACTGTCCAGTCAGGCTTTGAATAGTCCCAAAGAAGGAGACTCCACAGACGGAGATTCCAGCATTAAACAGGAACTCTGCCAACAGCAACAACTATTGTTATCAGGAGAACCTGAGATGAACCATGAGATGGGCTTGGGCTTCTGCTCCTGAGTTTTCTTCTCCTAGGCTGGTACCTTGACACCTCACGTGAGTAGTATATTTTTACATACCTTTTTAAGGGTATATCTGTTGTTTGTTTCTCCTGGGGAAAAAGGAGAGAAAAAGAGAGAGAAATTTTGGACTTAGTGAAGATTATAGAAAGAAACAAGCAAGCTCTGGTAAATAGCTTTTTAGAAATGAATAAACGACTCTTCTCCTTAATATTTATTAGTAATAATCTGTTTTCAGTTGGATACAGTTACTTCACTGTTTTGGATTTTCTTTGTCATTTTCCCAACTAGTAAAAAAAATAAAATAAAATAAGCAGAGTGCATAATTGAAAGAGTAGCTGTTTTCCTTGCACAATTTTTAACTTCAAGTGTTTTATTTAGATTTGAGAAGCCAAACTTACAATGCCATTTCATAAAATCATAGAATCAGAGAACGTGATGGTTCTAATGTTTGAAAAAGTACAAAGGCTTTATAAAGCTACAGAGCAACAGGACCAGAAAATGTGCAGGGACGAGAGGAATTGAAAAATCATAGGAAAAGCAATTTGCTCAATTTCCTGGTGATCTAAAACGATTTCCTTCATAATATTTTGAACAAGCTGAACAATTCTTCCATTGCAAAATGAAAAACTGTGTCCACAGTGCCTGCCTCCCTGCAAAATCCTGATGATAGACTAATGTAGACATATTCATTGAACACAAGTGCCAAGTAATGGTGTTTTCCTTCCACGTACTGATGGTAGGAGAAGGTGAGAAAAGTCATCTTGGTTTCTGGAACAAGGGAGGCAAGTAAGGCCTTAGAATCCCACGCAGTATTTAATGACCATATCTAAGAGGTAATTATGCAGGGAGCAAAGTAGATAGTGTCAACCGGACCACAGCCAAAGTGATGATTAAATAAATAAGGGTGAAAGGTTACAAAGACAGAACAAAACTTGCTATCTCATTCCCACCTTGAATTAGGTATTTGTGAGGGAGCGGGCAGTAAAGTTAATTAACTGCACCTGAGATGGATGGGCTTTGTGGTGCAGTTTCCTGGTTGTCAGGAGAAGTCACCCTGCTCTGCACTTTCTCAACTAGTTGCAATTAGGAAGCAAGTGATCCTTCTCATCAATTGATTAGGCTTCCTTAATGTCGAGGGTATGAAGGCTACCTGACTTTCCTTGTTTTTTCCCCTGTGCTTTGCTGGTAGTTATCCACCATCAACCAGTTATTTGCAGTCACTGAGCTACGCTCCCATCCTTCCAATCAGTAACAAAATCTCCTTGGGCTTTGCCACATGCCAGGAAACAATTAGCTAGTAGCAAGTTGTCGTCCAGTGACAGTAAATAAAGCACTAGCAAAGGTGGAAGCAGTGATTAGTGAGATTATCCTGCCTCATGGGCCCTGTAGGGCTGCCTGGATTGCTTACATCCACATCCTGGCCACAAGAGGCCAAAGCAAAGCTGAGCAGTTCAGAAAAGTGCACTGAACTTAATGTTTTAAAGTATTTACATTTTGAAAAATGCAAAATTTAGCCTTCTCACGAGCACAGAAATGAGCAGATACCCATATAACAAATGACCTTTGGGGACTCAGGGCAGTAAACCCCTATACTGACTCAGCTGCTAGTAGAAACAGTGGAGAGGATTCACAGTGAGGGGACTGACACCATAACAGCTTGTATTCTCTCTTCTGCTGGATGTGTTTTTGACCACTAAAGATGAGAATGGCTTATGGACTGAGCTCAACATTCCTTTGGAGTATTAGTAACTCCCTTAATTACAAGCTGATAATCTGAAAGCGTGTCCCACTGCTAGCATCAAGTATTGTACTGAACACGCTGTCCTTTTATGCCTTCTGGGGAGAACTGAGGGCAGTATTTCCACACGTTGCTCTTTATGACTGTGAGTAGACATGTAAAGCCAGCTTTGATAAAAAGCTTTATCATATGCCCTAAAACGGCTTGTCACAGCAACTGTAAATACCAGAACATGGTATAAATCATTTTATGGTGCCAGAAACATTGTACTTAAAGGATTAAGAGCTCTGTATCTCCAGGTGACCTAAAATGAAACTTTACCTCTGAAATTTGTTAATTTCGGCAGATTTTATCCTTTCTGAGGTGGCCACTTTCAAACAATGATCTTTCAAACAATTTAAATTCCGTGTCAGAAATTAAAAGAGAGAATATTTTTCTCATTTGTTACATGTGGTCATTGTGTTCACTCTCTACATATAATTCTCACACATAGTCATTCTGTCTTATCTGTCTATATATACTTATGATCTTAAGTACCTAATAAATGAAAAAGATATTTTTTTTAAACCTTTCTTTCAGGAACCTACACTTTCTGACACAAGTTCATCAAATTCTCATGATTCCCAGCTCATGTCTGGAGATCTCAATACAAAGCAGCTGGTAGCTGTAAAACCAAGCACTGTCATGCCCCATACAAGCATCCGTGTAATCTGTTGCATGCTTCATGCTTCAGTTCTTAGCCCAGAAATTAGATGATCCCTTTCCATTCAGCTAGTCCACTTCAACAAAGCTCTATAGTGTGTTTCACACATTGTCAAATCTGTTTCTTTACAACACTTCCCATTTAAGGAAAAAATGCCTTTGCTCATTTCAAGTCCCAAAGCAGATTATTTTCACTGGATGTGGAAAGCAGTAATGATGAACTAGGAGAGGAATAAGGACTGGGTTCTGTCTTTTGGAACAAATGTTCTATCTTTATTCCTGTCCTGTTCCTCAGCCAGTCCATTCACCACTCTGCTATTGAATGTGTCTCAGCTCAGAGATGCTCATTTACTGTAGCAAATGAGCCAATAAATCTAACGTGTCATAATCTCAAAGCCAAGCAAAAAACATGGGGCTGAATCTTCCACCAGAGTAAACCTGCACAACTAGAGATATCCTCTGTATAGTTTTGATTAATGTCGAGTGAGGATATGACCCAACTAGTGTAGGTCTTACCACTAAAGTTTTATTGTGCAATTCATACAGGTTTTTATTTGTGTGTGCTGATAGCTTGGAAGAGATGATCGAAGTGTGTATATAAAGTGGGACCTCTTCAGAATGGTGCCTTCTTTTCTTCTCTGTGTAAAAGTCAAATTGTTGCTTGTGTGCCTCTTCAGTTGTCGTGTCTCCTGCCTTTGGAGACACATTTAAGAATAAACTTCAGAGATTTTCCTAAGCTGGGAGAACCTACTGCTTCAGCCTTGACCAGAATTCAGTTAATTGCCAAGGAGAAGTCGCATATGGATGAATATATGTCTTGGGAACTAATTTTCTTGCCTTGGGTAAAGAGGGAAATAATATTTTCTAGATACGGGCAGATCTACCCAGCATACCCCTCCCAGATGTCTTTGTCCCCGTCATGTGGAACTACTGTACCCAGTCATCAGTTTAATAGAATCATAGAATCATTTGAGTTGGAAGGGGCCCTTAAAGGTCATCTAGTTCAACTCCCTTGCAATGAACAGCTAGTTCCTGCTTTTCCACCTGAGGGCAGGAAGAACACAACACAAGCCAATACAGCAGGACAGATGGCTCGACAGACTCTTTATCTCTAATTATGATCAAACTCTGATTAAAATAGCCAAGAAAATGTGGAAAATACTGTCATAAATTCTCAGGGAAGGGAGGAACTGATTTTTCAGCTTCCATCTCTGAGTAAAGTCTATATCATGATCCTGCTTTTCACCCTGTGATTTGCTTTCTGAAATTTCTTTACATCCTGGAGATACATGGTCAGCACATCCAAATATGCTGGCATTTTCTCTACAAGTCTTTGCTGTACTTGCTTCTTGCCTTCATGCCAGTTACCGTATGCAATCAGGCTGCATTGAGGATGAAAGGTATTTTTAAAAAGGGAGAACCTAAAAAGCTATTCAAACTCTCTACTAATCTCCACAGTTGTGTTACAGCTGTGAAATAATTTCTTAGACTCATTATTACTGAAGCATTTTATGACCATATTATGCAGTCCAGCAGTTGCCAACACTGAGTCTTCATTCACTTGTAAATGATACATCATCTCAATTTCCACATGCAAAAGAAAAAGATTCTATTAATATGATTACACTTCTGATGTTTCCTAACCAAGGCAGCCTGTCACAACATCTGCAAATCCCAGAAAAAAAAAAAAAAAAGAAAGAAAGAAAAACAGTTTTCCCTTCATTTTCACCCATTTTAACTCCATTGTTTCTGTTCTAACTTCCAGGGAGGAGAGCTGTGTGGAGGAGGAGATGAGATGACTGTAGTAGCACCTGTATCCCATCAGATCAAGTGCAGCTGCAATTGACAACAGAAACCTAGGGAGGGAACAGAGATGAAAAACTTGGGACATCTTTTCCCTGGTATTTTGCCTCAGTTTCCAGTGGAAACAATTTCTGTGTTAGAAAATGTATATGTTCAGTAGTGTTGAGGAGCTGTAGGACCTTTCTTCCACTGAACACCCCATTTATTTGGACCCGTGCATTTTGGTTTTGTTTTCTTGGAGAAAATATAGCCTTTTTCTCCAGTCAAAGAGATCAATATCTGTGATATTGGTATGATATCTGTGAACGTCCTTCTCTTTCCATTTGTTAGTACTATTTTTTCCCCTTTGAGATAAGAGAACTGTTAAACACCGTAATGAAGATTCTCCTGATTCTTTCTTTCATTTATTATTTTTTTATAATACTTCAACCCACTTAGTTTTTCTTTCATCAACTATCAGCTGACAGTCTGTAATTTGTTCTCTTAACCGTTTCCATAAATTATCTGGATGCGGGGCTTGAAGTTATACCAAGTGTCATGGTTTTATGATTTTTGTCATTGGTATTCCACGTCATAACATCATGTAGTGCAGTGGGAGTTAAAGAGTTAACCAAGTAAGCTTACAGATACTAAATTAGGAGGATCTGTTGACTCCCTGAAGGATGACAAGGTCTTGCAGAGAGATCTTGACAGACTAAAGCAATCAGCAGTCAAATGAAGTGCGATAAGAGCAAGTGCTGGATTCTGCACCTGGGAAAGGGCATGGTTGGATATATTATACTGACTGGGGCACAAGAGTCTGGAGAGCAGCCCCAGAGAAAGAAATCTGATGATTCTGGTTGAGAGTAAATCGAATATGAGTAAGCAGTGTGCCAAAGGAGGTTTGGTGAAGGTTCTAGAGGACAAGACACATGATGAGTGGCTGAGATCACTTGGTTTGTTCAGCCTAAAGAAGAGAGAGACTGGAGGGACATTTCAGTGCTTAGAGAACAGGGATGGCTGTTCAAACTGGGAACATGTATAGGGCTGTAAAAGGTTTCTTGGAAAGGAGCATGTTTCCATCATCCCTGCTGCCTTTGAAACTGCATGGCAATTTTGAGCCGTGTGTTGGGATGTCCTTGAAATGTCAAATCTACCAGACACTGGAAACTGTTTAGAAACCATCTTTAATAGCAAATAATTAAACAGAAACTTGATTCCTTTATTCAGAGCTCCGTGCAATGGAGAACTGGGGAAACAAAGGAAGAGTATTATACAGGACTAGAGCAGAAGTCCCAAGGCTCACAAACACTACTGCAGCGTTGCACATTTCTGTGTAAGGTCCTTTTACATTTGCAGTTTCTGTTGTCCTGTGACTTGGGATGCTGCAGGCACTGAGGGTGTGTAGCATTACTCTCCTTTAGTCATGGTTTTGCTCTGAGGCAATCATTTTATTTTCCTGATTTGTCTGCAAAGAAGAGAAGGGCAAAAATGTCAATACTGCTTTGTTTCAGAACTGCTCTCTTGCTTGTCCTTTATGCTCCCTGCTCTCTGTTGATATTTTCCCCTCAACATCTCATTTGACTGCTTATTCCCCGAAGCTAAAATGGAAACCAGGCCCTTGTTAACCTACCAGTCTTCCTGGTATTTCTCTCTTTTTGTACAAATCTGTACCAACATTCAATGTTCCATCTTCATATTCTTTTGTGTCTACCTTAGTGCCTCTCAACCTCTCTACTGCTGAATTCCACAAATGGCTCCTCTACCTTTACCTTCTTTCTTCTGTTTCTATCCCTCAAGAACTCACTGTTCTCTTTTCCTTTCTTATTTGCTATTGTAATTTTCTTTTCCAGTCGGTCACTTATGCTAGTATCAACAAATTTGCCAAGAGGAAGCACAGCTTGCTTTCTTCTTTGTGCCCTTTATAAAACCTATACAAACCACAGAGAAGTGAGTCAGAAATTCCTGAAAACCACACAAACCATTAAGTAGGAAGATTTAAACAGGCAGTAATAGCTGGAGTTCTAAAATATTCATTGACTTATTCATTACACGGATGGAGTCATGAAGGCTCTGAGTGGCAAAAGACAAACAGCAGATGATAAAGATGGAGGCTGATTTGTCAGGCTGTCAATGAGGTAACGAATGCCACATTTGACTTTCTTTCTCTACCAGGAATCAGACACCTGCTCTATATAAGCTACCTAATACTGGTCTGCACCCTGTTTTTTCTGCCTCCGTATACTGCCCCTGACCCTGGTGGGCCACATAAACCGTCACAGCTGGAGCTATCTGGAAGACATTTTTTGCAGCTAAACATTGCATTTGAAACTTCCTTATGCAAAAACACCTTGCTTAGGATGGACCAGGGCAGTCAAAAATTCTAGAAAAGTCTAGTTTGTAAGCTTAATTCTTGGGGAAAACACTGCTGGGAAGAAAGAAACTCAAACAATTGCACAATATTTTCATTTGGAATTGTAATCCTGAAAATGTCTGGATGAATACTGGTCCAAAGTTCCTCGTATCTAACAGGTAATTGCTGAAGCAATTACACGGTCATTGTGGTTACATTCATTTAATTCTTAGAGCTTATTTTTTTTATGAAATATAATCACTCAGAGCTCCAATCTGTGTCTGTCTTCCATGAAGTCTAGAAGGACTTGGAACTCTAGAGACCTTAAATATAGGCAGCATAACTCTTTTTTTTTTTAGAAAGAGATTTCTACACAAAAATAATACTAATAAAAAACATAATCTTAGACTCGTAAGGACTTCTTCCCTTAGGAAAGGCAGCAGTGGTAAAATCAACACTAATCCTGCCTTGCTCCAATCAGGAGAGAAGACCCACTGAGTTGCAGTATGAGGCCAATCTTAATTTTATCTTGTCTTAATATCTGCCAGGAAATTGTGAAGACTAAACTCCCTATCTTTTCTAGCTAGGTAAAAAAGAGTTAATAATTTACAGAAACTAATGGAGACTATTCCACCCGGTATATTAAACCATGTAACCATCTTAATATTCTTGCTTTATTACTCTGTAAGCAGGTCTGCTGGTCCCTGGCCAAATGTTGCTCTGCACTGCCCTGTAGGTAGCAGGTCTATGTCAGTGGAAGATCTGCCTATGTACCAGTGCCACTTTCAATATTTACAGAGCTCCAATACTATGAAAATTTCTTCACTGGGAAAAAGCTGAGATTGACTCAGCTGGAAGTTTTTTTACAGAGATCATTATGGCTGTGCATTACTAAGCCTGGTAAACCCCTGGTAAAATTAACACACAGGAGAGAGATGTTTCCTGCTGTGCTGCATTTTCTGTATTTTTGGTGTCAAATGGAAATGGGTTGTTTTGTTCTTCTCTTAATTGAATGCTGACATTCCATAATAGATGCTACAAACCTGTGTATTGACTATTTTCTCCTCCATAAACTGGCAAGAGAGCACTGAGGGATGCTGGACAGCCCTAAAGACATATACAGGGCAGCCTGGGAGCTAAATGGGCTCTCTGAGGCGATTTTTCAGAGATTACCTTCTCCATTTCACTCTCACATCCTGCAGCCAAACAATGAAGTTGCACCAAGACACTACATGCCAAGAAAGAGACGTTGTTTTATCGGAAGCAAAAAATATATACAGCTCTCCTTCTGCAGCGTTCTCCCAGGCTCTGGCACAGCTGCTAACAAAAAGCTCTGCAAAGCAAGGACTGGGGCTTTAAGGAGAAATGACAAGATAGGGAAATAGAGGAATGAAGCCTTTGAGGGTTACTTGCCCTTAGAGTGATTTGCATTTGTTTTCCATGCTGGGAACAAGCAGGAAGATCCAGTAAAGTCAGCAAATATGTTGTAACCCCTGTGTCAATTTTCTGTGGAGATTAAAGCTAGCATTGTTTTTTTCAACTTCCTGATGATAGAAAGATGCATTCACCACTCCCTTCTCTTTCTGAGAGTGGATTTTTCATTTTTTTTTGATGATCTGTAATTTCTAACCAATTCCCTGAATAAGTCATAGTTATCGTAGAATACTGGTTTCCCATTTCACGGGTGATACACAACTCAGCTGGACACGTGGAGAACATGTTGACCAGCACACTGATACTGCTCTTGAGACTTTGGTCTCAGCAGCCTTTGATAGCCTTGGTTTATATACAACGTTGTGTGGCCCTGCAGCTCTCAATCCCTGTAGCAAACAGAAGTGCCTTAGCCCCAGACTCCATCACAATATTCAGGTGGGGCTCACAGCCCCAGCTCACCCCTCCTTGTAGCTAACCACGTTCTTCCTCAAGCCTGTAGTTCTCATGCCCTTCTGCAGCGCAGCAGCCCTTTAGGCAAAAGCAGAGCCATCAGCACCAGAAGAACACCTTGTCCTGGAGGGGCTCCAGCTCCATGCAGCCTGCAGCTCACACCCCAGCAGAGCCAAGGTCCTCAGTGCCTGTGCCAAGGGCACAGCAGCAAGGGGCACCTTGGAGGTGCTTGATCCAGACAGGCAAAGCAAGCTGAGCATGGGGGAAACCAGAAGGCAAATGCTCTAATTCTGAACCCTCTCCCCCTTCACTCTGCTCTAGCCTGCTCATCTTTCAGGATGTTGCATTATAAAAGCAAATACCTGGAAGTCAGCATGAAACACATCACCTTTCTGGTGTACGTGATTGCTAGCACAAGCCCAGAGCTGGCTATTAAAACAGAAATTTTCTCAGACAGAGCTCCTGGTCTGTTTTTATGTCTACTTTCCTTCCAAGGAACAATAGCCTCATGTATTAGATTATAATTGTCCCCCATAAGAACACCACTACTTCCTGCTCCAGATCTTTTATTTCTGAGTTCATTTTTTCCTCCCTTAAGTTGCAAATGATACCCACTGAGCTCTGCAAAGAGAAGCATAATGGACTGCTGTTAGGCTTCATTCTGGAGATAAACAAAAACGGGGAATATGCCAAAAGGAACAACCTTGAATTGGCTGAATTCGCCACATTACCTAGGAGTCATTTTCAGGAAAGTCTGTCCTTCAGGACCTAGCTGAGTTCACATGCTGCAATTTAAAAAACTGGTGTCCTAGTGTCACTAAGGGAAAGTATTTCTGCTATGCCTGCACTCAGGAGTGAGAGGCAGATTGCTATCTTCACAAGGCTCCCAGGGGATAGGTTTCAAGCCACCACTTCAGGTGGTTTATCAGACTTCTGCTCTGAGATAAAATGACAGACTGATAGAGAGTGTACCATTATTTCTTACTCCTTCTGGATCACTGGAATACTTTCTTTTCCTGTACCTTACACACAATTAAATGCTGTTTCCAAAACCTATTCTAGCTGCTACAGGACACTAATATTCAAAATTTAAACAAATTAAGTAAAAAGAAATCTCAGTATGTGACCTCCAGAAATACTGTATAAGGATTTCTTTTCTAGTTTTTATGGCTTGTATTTAACTCTAGACGTTAGAATGTTCATTTATAATCCACAAACATCTCTGATCTGATTGCACCACCAAGCAAAACTGCAATTTCAGAGGACATAAACAAAAGTAAAGAGAAGGAATTTTCAAAACTCCTTTCCTCCATCAAAATTCATACTTTGAAATGTAGGGATTTGGTTTTCCTTTTTTTTTTTTTAATTTCTTTTTTGTTTGTTATAGGACTTAGTCGTGATTTTGTAAAACTCCAAATTCAGGAAAAAATTCAGGTTAGATCTTTGACGACGCATGACATGAGAGAAAACAAATGCTCACTGAAGCTCAATCTTCTGCCAAAATGCCACTGCGTGACAAATGCATCGTCTTCCAACATCATTAATCTTGCTTATACAAAAATATTCTATAACACTTCTTTACAGGCTCAGACACTCACTTCAGTGTTATTTTGTGGGAGAACATTTAGAAACTGCAAGGAAGCCATAAAAGAATGCAACCAGGATCCAGCTTCTGAAAGCTAGAAAAATTACAGATTGTTTTCAAGACTAGAAAGCTTCTGAAGTAATGGAGAAAAAGTGGCCAAGAGAAAAATGCTTCTGGGGCAAAAAGGCGAAGGATGAGAAAATAGGGGCTCTTTTGCCATCATCTGCTCACTCTTCTTGGTCTCCTGGAGGGCTGGTGCTTGAGTGAGGCCAAGGCACAGATTGAGATCTGTTGGTGCCACAGATCTGGGGGGAGGATGGCTGCACAGAAAGCCCAGTTGCTCTTCTCTTGCTGCTGAGCCTTCTGCGATCACACTCCATAGCTGAAAGAGGTTTAAATAATATATTTTACTTCCTTTTTGCTGTGGAAATTTGCCTACCTCGGGTTTGCTGAAGGCAGTAAAACTCACTAAGCCAGAGACTCAGTCACGCATTTTATTCTGAAGTGTGGTGGGATTTGATCTCAGTCCATACGAAGACATTAAAAAACACCCACTGGCAAACCCATCATCTGCAACCTGGAACAGGTCCTGCACAGCAGCTTCCTCCTCATGCATGGAAGTGATTCCTCCCATCCAGCACATGCTTGGAGGCACATCTAAGGTATGGTGTACAGTTTCCATGCTAACAGTCCTGTCCCTGAAAGAAAGCTGCTTTGGAACAGATGTCTCTAAGGGAACCGTGAGATGGTGACCCTAAGCTGTGCCTCAGTAAAATGCAAATGCTAGAGCACAGTCCCTGTCAGACCTCATCTTGCAAACATGTGACTTTGAGCAGCTTTGCAAATGACTTGGCTACCCTGAGCAAGTCTATTTTAATGTCAAGAGACCAGCCACACACTTACTCATGCTACACCTCAAGATACTGCCTTCAAGAACTGCATATTCCAGCTGCTCTGAATCAGACACTCTCCTCTACATCACTGCTAATAGTGGATTACTCATTCCTCTGATTTCCCCACTACTGATAGCAATAGATCCCAGAAAATTAGGTGTGATTTAGGCAGTCAGCCAGCTTGAGAAATTGCAGGTCTTCAACTGCTTCAGCAGCTGAGCCTTCTGGAGTAGCTTGAGTTCTAAATAAGTGTTCGATGCTCTTGCATTTTTTATGATATGCTGATGCAGTTTTTCCATGTCCTCACTAATTTGCCAATAAAACATGGCACACAGAATTCATGTGTTGTGCTGAGGACAAACTGTTTAGAAGACAGTATCAGAAAACTACACATTAAAATGTTGCCAGGTGTGAAAAGCATAAGAACTGGAAGCAAGATGGCTCTATAATCTGTTGTCCTGAGGGGCTCTTCTGATAAAACAAAACAAACAAAACAAAACAAAAGGGTTACTCTTATCTGTGCCAAAGACATTTAAAGGAAAACTGTTCATTACTTTATAATCTCTTGTTTAAGGGCAATTTGCATATTTCAGAAGGAAACTTGACTCTCCATAAATTCAGATTGTTGGACTGGGGCTCCAACAGCAGAACAGCAAATTGGTCACTGCTTTTGGTACAACACACCTGTTAGTATAGATTTTTTTAAAAACAGCAAGCTGTGTATTTCACCCTTCATCTATTTTACTTTAGAGTTGCTCACCTTCAGTTCAAGGACTTCAAAGCACGGAATAAACACTACTTAAGCTGCTTCATTAGCAATACTCAAGGATGAATGCATCAGGCATATAAGGAGTAGTTGACCCACCCTGGTCTGCCCTGGCTGACCTTTACAGTTCCTCCTGGTTGTTTATCTCACCCAAAGGTTCATCTTTTCTCTGTCACAGCACAAAATGCCATTCTTGCCGGGCAATGGAAGTGTGTGGCCAATACTCTTCTTTCTTCACTTCAGAGAAGACATTTTACTTGTAGATGTGATAAATGAAAAACTGAGGGTTGTTTTGTTTTTTTTTTCCCAACATGGTATAATGTAACTGCATTCAGACAGCTGCTGTTGGTTCTACTTGGACAATTCCCAGCAACCCCATGTCAGGTCCCAAAGTGCCTCAGAGCAGGCATTAATATTCTCCCACTTCTTCAAAAAACAGCAGTCAAAAGTCATTGAACAAATCTTCCCGGACAGTTGACCAAACTGAGGGAAATGAAAACAACTCATTCCTCATCCACAGAGTCAAGAACTTTTCCCGAAAGGGTTTTGATTTTGTCTTTAAAAAATGTAACAAGAGATCTTTGTTTTTACTTTTTCCAGGGCAAGGATACTCACTCAAACAAAAATAGACAGGAAAGTAGAACACAGCTGATGTCCTTAAGAAGTCAACAGTCACATCAAAATGTATGGCTATCTCCACTCTTGATTAATGCCACATGAAACATGGTTCCATAGCTATGAGCTCTGGGCAAAAGCTGAAAACTTTTTCGAGGTGTTGCCAGCTGTTTTGTAAAAGCCAGAAAGAGTGCTTGTCACAGAGGAGGCTGCAGAATGTTTGCTAGTCACACAAGTGCTAACAATTCAGCAGCATCTATTTATGCTGCCTTGTGACTAACTGCATTATGTGTACCTTGGAGGGACCAGGCAGCAGCTCTATGCTGTCATCTCTCTGGTAAATCACAATGATCAGAACTGAGAATCCCTTTTCCTACCATTTCTCTCTTTAAATGAAGTTGTTTTTTGAAGCGAGAACAAAATACATAGTGTGAGAGAGCTGAAGTAAAGTTGTAAAGGTCTGGAAAGACAGGCTCAGCCAGCTTACAGCAAAACCAAGCTGCTGACTATAGGAAAAAATGCCAGTTTGCTTAGGCTAAAGAGTGTGTTTCAGTGAGGCCACCCAAGCCAGGTGATGTTCCAGTACCATCAAAATGTGTCCTCGACCTAACAGCAGTGAAAGCCCTCACTCAAAGTCGGGGTTTAGAACAGCTGTTCTTCAACTCTCTCCCCTTGTCCCACATCACTTGAAGTTGCTGGAGGCTTGAGCCACTGCACTTTTACAAAACACTACAGTTTTAGAAAAGGACCAGAAAGACAATGAGGAAAACCATAGTGGGGGAGGGGGGAGAGGGGGGGGGGAAGGGGTAGAGAGAGGGGAAGAAAAAAAATAGATTTTCCTATTTTCTTCTTTTTTCTCAGGCTATCCATTTGCAGAACTATGTCAGGCTTGTGGGATTACGCAGGGCTCCATGTGTGAATGCCTAATCCGAGCTCTGTCCTAGAAGCCTTTTCTTTCCTGAAAATGGGCCAATGGGCCTCTTTCTTCTTCGGGCTGCATGGGGAGGATTGTGACCAGGCCACACCAGTCCCGGAGTGAGTCCATGAGCGTTTCTCTCAAGAACTAGCACAGCCCAGCTGCAGCAGACAGCCCTGTGAGCACACTTCCACCTGCAGCAATCCCTAACTACTTCAGCTGATTCACAGCCGGATGCCTCTGACCCCAGATTGCAGGCACTGTGAGTGCTTCAGATAACACATGAAAAATTGTCAGAGTACAGGGAGAGACCACTGCATTATTTCTTATACAGAAAGCCCATAGCTAGCTTTGGCATAAAGAAAAAGTAGCTGCTTCCTCCCAGATGTCCTACACCATTTTTCTGTGTTTGTGGTCTTTCATTTGTTCCCCCTATGGGTAAAAAGGACCTTATTTCTTTGCACTAAACATTAATGATTCATGTCTCCAAGGGCTGAACTGGAAAATTTCCTAGATTATACACCTGCCTGTTCTAGGAGTACTAAATGTACCAGCAGTGGGTGGACTTACTCAGGCTCCTATTAGGCAACATCTGTGGGTGGATTTTTAGTCCAGCTGTTTACACGTGATTTATTCTGCAGTCAGATCAACCATGCCAATGGAAAGAGTAGGCTTCAAGCCTGCTACTGAAGGGACTGATTACAATAATTACTGTCACCATGAAATATCTTGTAAATGTTGGCACATAGGCTCAGAGCCCCCCATCCCAGCTGAATAAATGAGATCTGCTACTTGTGGCTGTCAGGTCAAATGATGCAAAGTGGTTTAGGGCAGGCATTCACAGCCTGGAGATACCTACCAAGATACTGTCTGCAGTCAAGGTGGCCACATCCTGCTACTTCTCTGGAGTGTCACCACTCTACAGGACTAGAATCATAGAATCACAGAATGATTAAGATTCAAAAAGATCTTCAAGATCATCTAGTCTGACCATCCACCTATCATAAATATTGCCCACTAAATTGTGTCCCTAAATACCAAATCTCCACATTTCTTGAACACCTTCAGGGATGGCAGCCTATTCCAGTGCCTGACCACTCTTTCTGAGAAGCAGCTTTTCCTAATATCCAATTAGGAGCTGTAACCTGTCCAGGTTAGAGAAGGAACTAGGAAAGTCATGGTCTGTGGCTGGAAATTGGTCTCTACCACCAGGCAAAATAAACCCCTTTCCATTTCATAATAGAATCATAGAATATCCCAAGTTGGAAGGGCCCAATTCCTGGCTCCACACAGGACATGGAATTGGAATGCACAAATTAAAGAGACCAGGGCTAATCTGTCACTGTCAAAACAGGTTTGGGGGATATAAGGCAGTACTGACCTCACTAATAAAAGGAGCAGTACTGTGCTTCTGCTTTCACTCTGACCACAGCACCCCATGAGGGCAGGGCAGGCAGATGGCTGTGGTCACCTCTGCCCTTGGAGGTTGCACAGCACAGCTGGCAGAGCCATCACACTGAGTCAGCCCAAGCACATGTTCCTCTCTAGATGGGAACAAGAACAAACCAGATAAAGGTGGCTGTGAATCAATTTAGCCAGAATTTTTGAAAGTTTGCAGTTATCAGACAAAAGAGAGGAACCAAAAAATAAAAAAAACAATGAGTGAACTCAACAACCAGACCTAAAATTTGATACATTTTAATAGATGTTACTTCTAATCAATCAATTAATGTAATTATAGTGATTACAAAATGTGTAACCACTTATTAATCAATTAATCTTTAATTAACTTGTTTTTAAGTACTCCCATTTTAATTAATCAATCTGTACTTTGTGTATCTCAGCAGTGTACTCCATGACCCAGGAGATCTCATCCCTTCTTACTGCCCTCCTCCAATCTAATTTTCCTCCCCTGCTTGCCATTAATTTCCCATTAACATTAACTTCTTTCCCAACCCTCCTCAGCTTCTCCACCCAGCATGGAGCAGCCAAGGATGAGGATCTCGTGCTTCCCTCGAGGCCGGGAGATAATGGACTGAGATGATGGGCCCAGTCTACTCAACCAGCTTCAGAGCAGAAGAAATGCTACTCAAAAATGCACTCAGAAATGTTAATTCTCCCTTCAGACCTCTCAAGTGCAGAGCAAGCAAGGCTTGAATTGACACAACCAAAGCAAAACCTCACCTCCCCTCTTTGCTTTCTCTCAGTGCCTCGAGCTGAAGGCAAGCTGATTCTCACACTGCTAACTGCTTTCCTGTTGCTTCTGTGCTCATGAGCCACAGAACTCTGCTGCTCAGGAGGTAGCTGCAGCTTTGGAAATGGCTCTTTGTCACACTCACCAATTTTTTGCTTTTTCAAAACAAAATATTGCATTTGTCCATGGAATCAGCACTCTGGAAGGATGTTGTCCTTACTCCCCGAGCTCCTGGCTGGTTTTTTGGGGGAAAAAATCAGTGTAAAAGCTAGACAAGCAAGAAAAAGCAGTTTAAAAGATTGATTTGCTAGGAAGCACGTCTGAAGATGAGTCCTTGAGATGCAATTTCTCGTATTCAAGGATCGTAGAATCATAGAATCATTAAGGTTGGAAAAAACCTCTAAGACCATCTAGTCTAACCATCTGCCTGCCACCAGTACTTCCCACTAACCATAGATGCCTCAGGAAGTCACATGGCTCTAGAAACCTTAAGTATTTTCCAAATTATACAAACTCTATCTATATGTCACTTTTGCAATACGTACTCATACTTCTTTATTTAGTTGCAGACATTGCAATGTGTGGACAGTCAGAAGCACCAATCTAAGTATTTTAAGTCGTGTTGTTAAACTTCAGTACAATGCCAAGTGGATACTGTTACTAAGAAACAGAGTAATTGAATTCCATTTTAGTCTCCTTTATGTAAAAAGTGTTTTGTTTGGGAGAGCAGAGCTGTTCCACTGCATATACTCCTAAAAGGAGCTACAGTCTTAATACTTGGATTTGTTCACTGTATCTGGGTATCAGAAGTTTAAGCAAAGAAGTTAACTGGAGCCTAGTCTGGGAAAGGGAGATGTGATGGTCTGTTCTTATGGCCCCCCCCTCCCAAAAAAAAAAAAAAAACCAACCAACTAAAAAAAAAAAAACAAAAAAAAAAACCCAAACAACAGGGACTTCTTGCTCTCAGTTAAAAGGTTTCTTCTCAAATCTTGCTAGGATAGATCAATTCAACCCCCTTGTTACTGAGTATCAAGACAGAAACAGGAGGGGTTCACTCCCACATGGCCCGGAGGGTGACAGTGCTCTAGCCAGAGACATACAAAGAGATCTCACTGCTGATGTCGAGGGAACAGGATATGGAAAATGCAATGTATGGCTAATTCCAGATATAAGCTGTATCACAGAATATACTCAATGCATTCACTCTTCTTGTCTGCAAGACATTTGTGCACAACATGCAGCAGACAAACCAATAATGGACAGAACCGAACTGCAAGATTTTTGATGGAAAATCTAACGAGTTGTTAAGTTCAACACTTTCCAGATAACTAGTTAGAACCAGCCTGCTTTGAACAAACTACAATACTCCATTGCAAACACTCTTCATCACTGACTCTACATAGGCTGCTCCAAAGTAATGCCTTATATTATTTCCATGGAAACTACAACAGAGACAAAGACCACAATAACAATGTTTGATAAAGCAAATTCTCAGTTACAAAACACAATTTTTCAATACAGTCACCATCGTTATATATTCATTTTCACCAGCAATGAACAAGGGCCCACATGCCTTGCTCATAAAAATCTGCACCAAAGGTGGTGACCTACTCTTGTCACTTTTGCTGAAACACACCACTCATCACCTCACTGTGCTCAGCCACTCTTTAGCTTCCAGAAATGTTCAGCAAGCATCGATGGATGTCAGTGGATGCAATTTTTTCTGAATGGAGAAATTCAACTCCACATCTTTTCTTCATTCACAGTTCCACATCAGATGCCGTTCTGTCAGACTGCCCCTCTGCTTCTATCTGTCACACAACAACAAAATGTAATAGAATACTAGTGGGAGGTTCAACCTCTACTTCCATACCACCATCATCAGCTTCTGTTGTTAACAGTCAACATAATAAATTAAAAGGCATTACTTTTGGATCAGCTATAGTTTTATTTGGATTTAGAAATTCCTAACAGAAACTGAACATGTAATAACTTCTTGGTATAGTCATTTTTGTTCTCATAACAATCATTCCTTCCAGAAACACTAAAGAAAATTAAGTACTGCAGCAAATGAACCATGCAGAATTATTTTACTACCATCAGTGATGACAAAAAGCATTTAAAACAGTTTTAAATGGTTTATTGCATGGGTGTAATTGCACATGGGGCAGCAGTTCCAGACTGAGTGCACATTGTGGCACTATTATTTATTATTATTGAAAGATTTGGGGAGTATCTCTTGTTGCAGCTGTTAGTTGTTTATTTAGGCATTAAAGTTGGTAAATTACATGCACACAGAAATACCTACCCACAGCGATCACAATTATGAACACTGTAATTTCATCAGATTGGATAGAAAATGCAGAAGGGCAATAATCAGACAAAACCTAAACCTCAGCATCTTATCCACAGCTTAAACCCCTCATGGCCTCAGATGATGGCAGAGAAGTTTACTGGAAGCTGTACTCAGTTCACTGGAAGCTGTACTCAGCTACCAGTCTTGGAGCTGAACAGGTAGAAATTTCAGTGTCTTAAATAACAAGAGGTTCCACCACATAGATTTTTTCTTACAACTTGCTAGTGATTGCAGGGAACTCCACTGGGTCTAACACAGCTATGGGAAGAAACTCAGGTATCCTCCTGTGGGAATATTGCTGGGCTCCCCATCACATCCTCCCTGGCTATCTCCGGCCCTAAAGGCCTTGGGGAGGATGCTGGGGCCCTTCTGCAAACACTATGAGCTGCTCTATCCACTTACCAGAAATGTAGATTTAAGACACAAGGAACACTGGGTCAAGTATAGAGTTGCTGGGTCACTTCCATGAGACAGATAAAGGCTCCTTTGAGAATATCATAAAGAATAAAATAGATTCAAAGTATTTCTCTGTGGAAATCCAATTGAGCAGCTTCAGAACCAACCCAGAAGGCCATACAGAAGACAAGTGATGAATTTGGCCTAAAGCCACACAACCACCCTTGCATGATAGGCTGTTCAGAAATGTTATCTCCTCCTTTCTTTTGAGCTGGAACCACTTGGAAGAAAATCTCTTAAAGTACACAGAAGAGACAAGCTAATGATCAGGAAGCTCACCTAGGACTGAAAATCCTTGGTAGCACACCATTCTTCAAGGCCTTTGGAAAGTAACATGTCCTTAAGCAACACAGTCCAAAGCTATCCAGGGTCTTTGGGTCTACAAAAGATTTATTAATGCTAAAGCTGTCAAAACACGATGCAGGAAATGAACAGTATGTAAATAATTCAAGGTATATATTTTACAGCTAATTAAAGATTATAATCGAAAGTGGTAATGATTTTTGCAATCATGAGTTAAGTGTGTGGAAGGGAAAAGAAGCCGCAAAGGGATTTTTTTAGAATCAGTTCTGGGTTGTTGAAACAAGCCTGAAAGAACCAGCATACAAACAAGTGTTAATTAATCAGGCATGCTGATCGCTCTGTATCTGCATTTCCATAAACTTCCAAACAACTCTGTCATTCTCTGCTTAAGACCTCCCTCACACACTTTGCCCCCCCAATGGTAAACACTGTCTCATTTGACAAAAATTTCCTAAGCTGGGTAAGGATCTGTTCATAAATAAGATGTTCAAAGCCAATGATTTTTTCCACAGCAATTCAGTTTAACATCAAGATAAATAAAAGATTTCTTTGACTGCCCGGATTGGTCATTCAGCTATAAAAGCAAAGCACTTCTCTTTTGTTTTAGTTAGACATACCACCACCCTTCAAGTGGCTTTGTGTTCCATAGCAGGAGACTGCTGCGCGTCCATAAACCAGCCTGCTGGGTTCAAGGGCACCATTTCAATTTACTTCACCTAGGAACAAATGGATCCTGGTGTATTTTATAGGTTATGATCCTTAATAATTTTGGGTTTCAAAAAAATGAGTGAAAAATATTTTATCTACCTATATCTCTAGGCTCCATCCAATGTAAAGAGGTCACCATGCAGAAGAGAATATCAACACACATTTACACAGGGATATCAGACTCTCCCCAAGGGATGAAAACTCCTCTCCCTCAAGCTTTGTGTTTCCTTAGTCTACGCATGAGTGCTGCACATTCAAACACTGCACAGAACTCATTACACATGTAGATACCAACCCCTGAAAGGCAGGAGCATTCTGCAAATAATAGTTCTCCAAAACTCTTGCACCTAAAGGTGAGAGGAAAAGAGTTTCATATACACACAGACCCACAGCTCAATTAATTCATTCTTGGGAAACCCTCACTCAACATGAATGTTATGAACAGTTCTAGGTTCACACTACTTATTCCATCTTGGCTGTATTATGAATTTTTGTAGTCAAGGCTCAAGAGCCTGCAAACAAAGAAGAAAAAATGCCACATAAAGAAAAACAAAAACTAGATAGTTAGCTTGTTCTGAGTCATTACTACTGTTTTATACTGTTCTGTACACTAATTTATTCTACTGCACACAAGTGGAAATGTTTTAAAGCATTTTTAAGGTCAGCTTGTAAGTGATTAACAGCTTATGAAGAATTTGTATAGAATTTGATTTTTCTTCTGTTTATGTAAAAGGTTAATGAAAGTTAATCCTAAAATATTTTTTAAAACAGAATATGGGGAAAAAAATAACAAAGATCTTCAGTGGATTTTGCTGGGCTTGTGTTTGTTTAAGAAGAGAAAAATCACTTTACACAAAGGAACTGATGATTTACTCTTCTGCAAAAGTATTTTCTTCTTAGTCATTCAAGATTAACTTTAATTGAAATGCTAAGAAAAATGGAAGAAGAAAGAATTTAAATGGGCAGAATAAAAATAACATTGAGCTATATGAAGGATATTTTAGTGAATGTTTTAAGCTTACTCATCAACTAGTTTCTAGATCCAGAATATATTAAATACAAGATTTTCTCATTAAAAATCTGCAAAGCAGCATGCATAACATCAAAGTCAGATGATTTCAGGTGTTTGAATATCTTGAGTCGTAGCAGCTAAAAATGAGCCTGATCTGAATGCAACGTGGACTGACCTCTATTGCAAGAAGATGGTGTACTCATTTCCACCCATGCAAAAGGAATGCAAATTGCTGCTGATCCAAGAGAACAGCTTTTCAGAGAGTTTTAGGAGAAAACCTATTTTGGAAGGGATCTCAAGGCATCACCTGGTTTTTCTTCCTACCCCAAGATAAGATCAACTCTAAGAGAATTGCTTCTTGTTGGCATTTGTCCTATTTTATAAAGGTTCCTAATAATACTGCAGCAAGGGAGTCAGCCAGCCATAATGGAAAAAGAATACAGAAAGGTTAACAATTTTCATGATAACTTCATTGTTAACAATTTTCTTGTGTTTTCCTCCTTCCTCTCAGTCTATAAATACAGCACTTTGTCAACAAGTTAACAACCTATAATTGTGAAGAAAAAGATGCACCTGGAGAATTTCTAAAGGACATTAACTGTGCTTTCATTGCACTGTTGTGCTGGGCTGCAGTCTCACAATTACAACACTGAAAATATGATCTATTTCCTTGTTACTCATGATCCTCCTGGTGATATTAAAAGCACAGCATGTTGGTTGACCAAGGAGCAGTCAGCCTCAATTCAAAGTTGAGGCAGAGGAACCACAATCACCCACAAAAGCTTGAGACATAAGAACCTGTAGCTATGACATATGCATCCTACAAATGCTACAAATGACAATAACACCAATTCCTCCCTGCAAAGCCTGTGTTGACTCAGTATCCCTTGTACACATTGGCAGTCCCCTTCAAGTACAGTATCAATGGCACTACAAAATAGTTTCCAAGGTATCCTGTCATCAAAGGAACATTGTTGACCCTTCCCTCATCCCATCAAGTAATGCAGCAAGTATTTTCATTGATGTGGATCACTGAGGCATTGAACATGTGAATTTGCCATGGCTGGGTTACATAATCTCAACTAAGGATCAGTATTTGCAGGTAAAAAGAGTATGATTTAGTGCCAACTAGCAAAAATGGAGGATTGAAAAAGATTGACATAGAAGATGGTTGCCCTGGTTTAATTGATAGTGATACAGACTTGCTGAAGTGGAAATGTTGTCATGTCCTGAAACAGTGGATTTCCACTAGAACCTAGTGGGAAGGAAGGACCAACCCAGAAGAGCTCAGGTGCATGGGATGCCCCTGAATGACCAGAAAGGGCAGAGCCAAGATCCACCAGACCTCCTTTAAGGGTTGGCAATGGAGCCAAGTGTATCTCTCACTGGAGATCTGTACCTGCCTGAGGCCTTCCAAAGGTAAGTAGTTTTTTTTCTCCTTTTTATCCTTAGCTGCTTCTTTTGAGCTTGTTCTCACTTGCTGCAGCCTAGGACTGTGCCACCCCACTACTATTGGTGCTTTCTATTGCGCTACACTTGCTTACAATGATCTACTGTGGTGTTTGCTTTTTCTGAAATCTCGTGGGTCCCTTTGTTTTTGCATGCAGCTAACAAGACGCAGAGTAAGGATAGAAATAATTACTGGTGGTAGAGCAGGACACAGTGCATTTCCAAGTTGCTGTTTTAGTTAGGATGTGCTATGGGATGCTAAAGTAGTCTGCAGTATAAAATTAACAGTAAGGGTCAAAGCTGATACTTGTAAACGAAGTTGGTACCACTACTGCTCACCTCATAAACAATAGGTTTCTAGCCTCAGCTGGAGAAGTTTTGCAAAAGCAAAGATGTGCTCAGAATTACTATAGAGAGAATCTGTTCCACATATGTGCTTTAATAATACTGTGATAGCGATTGAGTGTTTGCTGTGATGTGTGCACACAGTTATGCTGCTATTTATCTTCACCTTGGTAAATTTAAAGTGGTTTGGGATATTTTAAATTGTTTTTGTTTGTTTGTTTTCTGAGAAACTGCTTTTAGAATCTTGTAAAAGGCATTATTTCTTGAGTGAACAGTTAATATTGTTCCACTTCTCTTCAGAGAAGAAACTTACTATTTTCTGTTATCACAAAAGCACTGTCAATTAAATTGTTAGGAGATACTCTTAGAGGTTGATACTATTTTTGCTCTCTCAAAAGCAAGGTGCTAATCAAATCCTCTCGTCAAAAATGCTCCTGGATGACTCTTTCATTTCTTCTGTCAGACCTTTTAACCAAGGTGATCCACTTTCTTCAGACATAAGTCATTATTTGTAAAACATAATTTCAGCTTTTTTTCCCCACTATTCTGCTAGAAGCAAGTTCAGGACAGGTGTTTCAGGACAGCGTAGGAGTACTGGGTGAGGAAAAACTGCAACTTGCAATCAGGAGTAATGTTGTTGGAGAGAACAGAGTGGAGGAAAATCTTACTGCTTATCTGATCTTTCCACAGCATGTGCTCAGGCACATTTGCTGACTGCTGGAACAAGCAGGTTGTGGTGGGACTTTCAGGAAGTTACGGTGTTCCCCACTCAGGGAATGGGCAGCCACAGTGATGCACAGACAGGCATGGAATTGGCTTTCATGGCCTCAAAACAGTTTCTCTAAGATGCTTTTGCTCTAATGAATAATGTTTTACTTACAGCAGTTGTCCATTCTTTAATTACCTCTTTCATTACTTCCAAGGGAACTAACTAGAAGCCAAATCACATTGCATTTAAATTGCTGGATATGAGAGGCTTTTTCTCTGGGCTGTTTTGAGGTCTGGTACTTACAGTGGAAGGGATCCTGTAAGAACAGAATGGGCGTGCTTCCCAGATAGTGCATCTTCTGATTAGCGTGGCTCTTCTCCACTTGATCCTTCTGTGGCAAAACCAGAACTGAATATAGAATTCTGCTTGACGCTGTGTGTGTAAACAAGGTCTGCTCCACTGAGTGCAGTTCAGAGCTTGTAATTAGATGTTCTCTTCTGCTTCTATGAAATTGTATGAATCTTCACTCCCTCCTCAGTCTCTACTTAAATTACTGTTGACTTAAAAGGTCACCAGTGTGAGCACTCCTCCCCTTCTGAGTGGCAAGTGCTGATCACTGCTTGGTTTGGTTTTGAATTCAGTGACTCCCAAAAGTAGAGAGAGAGCAGGGTTCAAACTCAGGCACAGAAGCTTGGAGAGCAGATCCATCTTATGGTACTGAAATGCTATAACAGAGTGAATATAGAAATGCATCAGCCCCTCAACCCTTCCAGCACCTTGTGTTAAATGCAGACTATGAGCTCTCTGGAGCAAGGGCTTTTAAAAAAGTTACTTATTTGTAAAATTTGTAAAGCAACTAGTATGGTAGGCTCCTGATGGGATACAACCACAATCAGTTGGGTTCTTTGCTAAATTAGCTCTGTGTAGCAATGCTAATCCCACTACAGTTGTAGGTACTGCAAGTTGCTTAGGGTGGAGGAACAGCTTCATTCCCTTTGTTTTGCTCCAATTTCTTTAAACGTAGTCAAGTAGTTCCAACACTTCTTGCTTGGCTAAACAGAGCAGTTCAGTCTGACCCTAGTGCTGCTGCCAATTAGGCAGCAAACTACAAACACATTACTGACAGAAATGTATGTTTCTTCAAATGGCAGCTATTACCATCCACTGCTGGAGGCAGTGCTTAGCCAGTCAAATCCTCTAGAGGAGGATAAAATAGAAGGTCCAATTCCTTTGTGTACGTTTAACTCTTCAGTACTTGCTGGACACGTTTACATAGGTAATAGGCGCACACACATAAACAGGCAAATTTTTTTCAGGGTTATACTCGATTAACAAGATGATTAGATGATTATAGTAGATTTACCTTTTCAATTCCAAATGCATTACAAGTGTTCTCAAATATATTTATACTTTTGCCTTGGAGAGTAGGCTTAGGGCTAATTCTGCCCTTACAGAAGGCAAGCTGGGTTCCCAATGCTTTAGTTACAGGTTTATCTTCTTCTCTGAGTTGGGATAAATGGTGTCTCAGCTCAGTGGAAGTTTAGTTCTGCCAGGACAGGGAGGTGGGTCACACAATGAAGGTGTATCCCTTCTCTCTTTACTGCACAGGCAGTGAAAAGGTGCCTGAAGGGGATGACATCTTCAGTGATGAAGCCACAGTATGGGGTAATCGGTGGGAGATATCATCTCCTCATTCAATAAGTAAAGCAAAGCTATGTCTCTTGAGACATGAGAATACATCCTTGGTGAATTTATAACGAAAGTGTGTGAAAAGAAAGTGTTGGTGTCTTGAAAGGTTCTCAGGCCAGCAGCCCCAGCTGCTTAGCCTCATGCCAGGCCATTAATGTGGAAAGATGGAAACATACCCTGTGGCACTCCACTAGCAGAAGGCAGGCTCTCAGCAGTGGAACTCATGCAGCCACAGACCAGCTCTGCAATTTTGGTGAGAGAACAAACATCACCAGCCCAACAGGAGTCTGTCCTGAACGAAGGGAGAACAGTAGGGACTCCAAGCTGCAGCAAGGTTAGCATCAGAAAACTTGAGTTGTCAGTGGAAGGCATGTGATCTGTCTGTCAGTGGGCTGAGATGCCAGCTATTTAGTGTTCTGTATGCCATAGTCAGTGAAACAGTAGTGGGTTCTGGAGCAGAGCTGATCCTCCTTGCATAAGGCATACAGGTCACCTTTGGATTGATTTTAATTTTTGGAGGTACTCTTCTCACCAGGAAAATGTGGGTGTTAAATCTAGTTCTTGCTGGTTGCAGGACTGCATTTCTGAGTGCAAGCCAGGGAAAGAAAAGTTGGACACATTAACGCCGCCATGGATCAGTGGTAAATCATTACAAGAAGCTGACAAAGACCCTTGTTCACTGGGTCTGAAATAATGCATTAAACATCTCAGTAATCTGCTCCCTTGGCTTAACAACATCAGAGGAGAACTGAAGTCATTTAGTCACTTAACATCTGTGAAAAATCTGTGACATAAGCACTGATCTCTAGAATCATGTTAGCCCATCTGACACAGATTCTCATACCTTTCTGTGTGTAAACTGAATGCCACGCTAGGGAAATAAGTGGTGACATAATGGGGTAAAATGGTAGCAAAAGGGATTGGCCCCAAGGCAACCCACATCCAAATGATTGCTCACTTAAAATCTAACCTTGTCTAGAAACCACAGGTCAGAACTTATCTTGAAAGGATTTCACACTGAATTGGAGCTTAATTTAAAAACTAAGTTGTGAACTGTAACCTAAGATTACAGAGACTGCAAACACTGTCACACACTTTCTTAAGCAGAGACAGCTCTTATAATCTTCAGGTCTGGTTCCCAAATCATGATGTGGTTAGCTTCCCTCAACATAAGCCAAGGTAGAAATCTGAATCAGCCCTGAGAGAAGAAATAAGAAATAGAAGAACTAAATCAGAGGAATTAGAAGTGTTAGGAGATCTTTTTCTGGCCTTCAAAAACTGTGATGGGGAAGCAAGGACAGGAACAAGTACAGAGAATGTGGATGTTCCTTTGTGTATGCTGCCACCAAAAAAGAAGGTGCCTCACTTCTGGATGATATGCTTCACTGACCCCTAAATAAGGTAAAGGTGAGAGGTGCTACCTACCTGCAGAAGGTAACAGAGGCAGGTAATATTGTGAACATTCATGTCCCACATCTTGAGATCTGATCTCCTGTACCAGCGAGAACCAACTCTGGAGGACATCTCCCAAATCAGTGCAGCTATGAAGGCTACTCTCAGAGGACAACTACTGCTTTAGCATCAGTGGTGACTGGAGGTAGTAGGGTTTGGTGTTTTTTTTTCCTCCATTAAAATCCCTTTCAGAAGGAAGACTGCCAGCTCTTCTAGACTGTGTTTTCTGGCAAACTTAAGTTGTTGCTTTTTCGCCTCTGAAATCTCAGTGAGAGTTAAGGGGAAGGCTGGTTTGTTTACAGACATTTTTAACACAATTCTGGAGAGCAGTCAGGATAAGAAAGTTCATCTTTCTCACCAATTGTCATGTCCCATGATCAAAACTGCAGTCAGCTAGATTCACCTTCAGTTTTGAAAGATAAGAACAGTGTTATTCCATTGCTCATAACAGCAAAAATCATGAGGAGTGCATGTGCTTTGAGCACATCCAAGAGAGAGATGTTGCTTTCTATCTTCATGTCATCTGCATGTTGGACCCCATCTTAGATCAAGTAACTGAATAAATATCACATCACCCATCCTGTGCTCAGCAGGGATGGCCTGTCCCAGCTCCCAGGGAAAATAATGAAATAGGGCACTAACCCAAGCTATGTTCTTCTCGGGAAGCAGGGGTGGGAGAGGAGATTGGCAAACAGATTGAGAACCTCATTAACTCCTTCAGAAATGCACTCCATCTGAACCACTTGCAGGGATAAAAACACCCTCAGAAGTTGCTTTTTTAAGTCACTTAAAGGAAGAAGCTGCAAGGGAAAACCAAGACTGAAAGTGCTGTATTGTTCTGAAGGAATACTGGTTGGTTTTGATGAAAGTGCTTGGTTCATTAGTGCCTTTTATTTTGAAGGACTGCTAATCTCTTTAAAAGTTTAACTATCCTCTGTGAGCAAGGATCCTTTCACCTGCCAACCAAACACAGAAGTTTAATTGCATTCTTCTGCAAATAAGGCTTCAGGACTGAAAGCAAGAAAAAATATTAGGCATGATGAAAACAGGAGAAGAAATAGAGGGTGTTCTGTCGTGTAATGTTTCAGACTTAAAAACTGAGCTGAATGGTCAGAGGAATTTACTAATTAACAAGTATTTTTGACCATTAATTGACATTAGCCACTCCGACACTTATGCTCCAGGGAGGAAGGAAAGTGCAAATATGTCTTCTGCAAACCACTCTCTGCTGACATCTCCTGAACCTAAACAGACTCCAGTAAATCAAGTACCAGGAAAACATCCAGAATCATGACAGAATGGAAAGGCTCCTTTGTAACTTTGTCATCCTCAAGTGTCATCACATAATTTCTCACCTTACAATAATGGAGAGAGGCACCATCAGTTTTCTTCTTGGTCTTGCCTTCTGTAGAAAGCAAAAAACTCATAACAAAAAAATAAAAAAGGAAGCTAAGAAGATTCTGTAATTTAGTGATTATTGTAAACTACATATTTTTCTAGTATCAAGTAGACATGCATCTATTTCAGCTCTCTTCTGTCTGGATATGGAATTTCCAAGCTGGAGTCCACGGACTTAATCCCCCATGTTGAGATTACAGCAAAACAGAGTCACCTAGCTGCGAGATGTTACTGTTTTATGTTCCAAAATTAAGAAACTGCTACCAGATAAGAGATGCTGTTTGTTGAACCATCACAGCTCAGGCTGTTTAACTTCTATTCTGAACTCCTCCTGGAGGCCTGCCAGCAGCTCTTTATATCGCTGTTGCTCAAAACATTTGCACAGAGAAAAAGATACTGGAGCCCAATACAGAAAGTCTTGCTTACAGTACAAAATATCTATGTTTTGTAATCAAGAATGTTTTCTTCATGATGTTTAAACAATGCCATGTTGCAAATATAAACATTACGTATTTTACAGAGTAAGATGTTCTGGATTCACTCTACATCATACACTCTTGTCTTTGTGACAAGAGTGAAGAGTCTTTTGTTTTTGTTTTTTCTGCAACACACTGATGAAAACATTCTTAGCCATAGGTTGAAGTAGCAGTCACCATACTTTAGGGACAGCAAGTCAGTAGTTGCAGATTGCTGTGCTGTTTCAAATATAGAATTAAAAGACAATCTTTCATGCAGTCTCTGTGTTGTCCCTGTTAGTCTGGACCAGCAGCTGCTCAGCTGCTGAATTAGCTACCTTTAAGGGAACCTGGGGTAATTCCTCTCAAAATAAGATGGTGTTGCCCTTGTCCTACCCTCCAGCAGTGCTTCCAGGTGCTATGGCTATTTGATTGTCCTGATACTTACAGTCAGTTCTGTGTGCAACATGCCTCTCATTTTTCAGAGCCGTGAAAATCCTACAGAAAAGTTAGGCATTCAAAATCCTTATCAGGCATATTTGCTTGCATCAATGGCATCTTGGGTACTTTACTATATATCTCAAACATATACATTGGTACCTTTGCTGTCTCAGTTCATTTAGGTAATTCCCTGGTTCTGCTGGGTAAGTTTGTTGTGGAACACAACACACAGTGTGGCAGAAGCAGTTTTCTCTTCTGGAGGGAATGATTAAAAAACAGAAGCATGCATCTGCATTACCAAGAGTGACATAAATTTCCAAGTCTTTCAACTTTTGACCATTGATACAATATGGTACCAACCCCTGACATACCTTGCAGACCCTGAAGCTAGCTCTGCAACAAACTGGTCACAGCACAGCTATAGGTGAAAATAAGCTTATTTCCCTGATCACTAGCAGTCTTGGTGCTAGGAGCAGACAAGAGTGCTGATCTCTGCATAAAAAAAAAAACACAGGATTTTTAGGTGTGATGGTTGGTTTTTTGTTTTCTATAAGTGTAATCAGAAAAGAGCAAAGCTTTGGGCAACCACAAAATAAGGTTTGGTGGGTGTTCAGCTTTCTTTTACCCATGTTCACAGTGCAAGGTTTTTTTGTTTTTTTTTTGAGCAATGATTTGCTGAGTGAGAACCAACTAAGAAACCTAAACTAATGGGTCCTCTGGTAGGCTACGTGGTTCACTCAGAACCCTATGGTCTGCTGTCTTGCTGGGTTTAGAATCTGGCCTTGATAAATCTACCAAGATTCATTGGCAACTTGGTTTATAGCAGGAATGCAGAGCAGCAGCTCCCATCCATGGTTCTAGATCCTCTGGGACAACTTTGGAAACAACACTGTTGACGTCTGTGGGAGCAAGATCATATCTTCTGACCTTACCAAGTTTCCTTTGCTCCTCATTCTCTCGACTCACTTAAAGCTGCTTATTAGACTTTATTCAAACTTTCCGAATAATCTTACTTTTGAACACGTAGCCAGTCCTGGGAAATTTTCTTTATAATGCAAAGTTTGGGAAAGTTGAATGTAAGTGAAACAAAAATACAAGAGGGCATAATGTAGGGTCTTATAAACCACTACACTGCAGATTTCCATTGACAACTGTTGCAAAGACAAAATCAAGGAACTCTTGGAAGGAGTTACTTGGAGGTCTGAAACCGGAATGTAACAAGGACATCATTCACATGGTGTGTTTTATTTTGTGAGTTTGAAATTTGCATAGCAAGGAGCATGGGCTTGTTAGACTATGGAGAAACATTATGACTGGATGCAAAGAAAGGAAATATGTATGTACAGAGAATGGCTAGATGGTAAGAGGTTGAACAGAAGTCAGTGGCAAGAGAGGTTTGTTCAGTGCTATATCTTACTTGAATAGACAGCTGCTGGAACACTAGGTTTCTCATAATATCATTGGTTAGACACGAGACAAAATTAAGGCCTTACATCTGATCTGCAAATGCAAAGATGCTCCGTTTCTTTTGGTGAACTCTTTTGGATCAACACTGTGACTATTTGTATTATTGTGTTCTTGATGAGAAGAGTCAGTGTTTCATCTCTACGTGGGGAAGTTCAATGGTTACTTGAAAAGCCCTTTTCACTTTTATTTTGCTTTCCTTTAGGGAGGAGGACTTAATCCTGCTGTACCATTTGTTTAATATAACTTTTAAAGTGGCTTCTTGCAGTTTTGGGGTTTGGTTGAGGTTTAAAAATGTTAAAGAAAACAGTGTAGAGCTCTTTATTCTCTTTGTTAGCACAAGAAAAAAAAATCCTTTTAAAATTCTAAATGAGTAGATATATCAAGTAGAAAACAGGCTCTGAGTATAAAGAAAAAGTGTGCTTACATTCTTGGAAGGACTGAAAATCTTTCCTCATACACAAATGTTTAAGGCATTATGAACTGATTTTTAAAAGTTCATCTGAGTTGCATCCAGACTTTCAAATTCCAACTTAGGGTTATTTGTATTTCTTAGTTAATTATATCTAAACAACAACAACAAACTTATTCTCTTAAAGTAATGAGAATGGGGGGGGGGAGAAAATATGAAATGTGCAATTGCAAATTCTTTTGACCCTGAAGATCTTCAACTCTGTTATTACAAATAATCTAGCAAATCCTTTTCCCTGATAAGTAGTACAGTGTATGATATGATGAAGAAAACGACAGGATCTCCAGCAACAATATTTTTGAATAAATAGATATTATGAGTTTTTTTTTCTTGTTAACTCAGACCTTATTTTTCAACAAGGCCAAATAGAATGAAAGAAACTGGAGTTATTATTCCAGTTCATGTTTGTGCGTTGTCAAACATTTGGAGGCTAGAAAGGGCCTGCTCATCATCTCAGTGTGATTGGTTCAGACTAACCTCAGCCTGAACAATTCTGCCCAGGAGGAAAGGTTTAGGATGGGATTTCCTGGCTGGAGGTGCTATGTTGACTGAATTTTCATTACCAGCATTTTTACTGTTTCAGTCCTGTAGTTCTTCATAGTGCCACTGCCAAAATCAAGTACTTGAAAGTTAAACACAAGGAAAGAAGACATGGTGTCTGACAGAGGTGGTCTTGTCAAGTCTTACCCTGCATGTAGCTCCTCATTAGTTGCTTGATCATATTCACAAATGGACCTGGTTTGATTCAGAATGACACCTTAACTCAAGGCCTATGCAGTCTGATCCAAGCATTGCACTGAACCTACAGGAAATGCTTGAGCAATGCAAAGCTTCATTTGCTGGTGGAAAGCAGAAAACATAAAATAATTCTGTTTTGCTGCCACTTTCCTGCATCGTTCAGAGCACTAACATTAATAGACAACTTTTCCCATGGAAGATGCCAACTAAAGCAATGAACTGGGAGTCTGTATTGAGAACGTTTCCAGAGGGAGCTGCAAATAAGCAGCAGCTGGTTTGGACTCAGAAAGAATGGTGATTTTAATTGAATCCAGCCACAACCCCATCAAAATGTTTTCTTTGTTATATATATCTGATATTTTCCTAAATACCAAGAGGTCCGCTGACTCCCACTAGTCCTAGACCTTTTCAGTACACTTCTGCTCAGATGTAGGAAGTGTCAGGCAGTACAAATGCAAGGGAGTTTTTACAGTACTTTTGCTAGTATACTGCAGTACACGAGTCCAGCTGACAAACATGATTTATATATACATATACAATCTGACACTTTCCTTTTGTTCCAATAGATGGTATCAATTTTGAATGTATTATTACTGTAAGATTTAGGGTTATTTGCTGGAAGGCATTTTCTTCAAATCCAAGAATGCGGTAGCTTAGATATTTCTTATAGATTTAACCGTATTTTTTGTTTGTTTCGCTGATTAAAATTTTTAAAATGTTTTTTAAAAACAACAGAGACTAACAGTCATGTAGGTGTGCTTTAGTTCCATGGAGGTAGAACATAAAAACAAATCAATTTTAGCAAGCCCAAACTTAATTTACCTGCTATTTTGTATGTGAATACGCAACACCCTCAGTGAAAGTGTCTAAGAAAGTAGAAAATACCTACTGTGATTCTGTCTCTGGCATTTCCTCCCCAGAATTTCAACTGTAGCTCCCTTTAGGAATATATGCCAGAGAGATGCATGAATCTCCACTTCAATCTGTTGTGATCCATTGGGAAAGCTTTTCATTAACTTCAATTCTCTGAAGGGTTCGGAAGACTGAAAAGAGGGCAACATCCTTGAAGGGATTTTCTCAAAGGCAAGGCATAGTTACTTTGTCACACCAGGATCTGCATACTATCTTATGTTTGATTTGGTATCACTAGTTATCTCTTAGATATCAAATGTAAGACACGCATTATAGGTGTTTTGTTTCTAAACACTAGTCACCTACCTCTCATCCTGCTTAGTTTGCTTAGTTCCAGCTTTTCTCCTTCTTGAGTCATCACCTTACAGAACAGCCAGAATTATATTTCCAGAAGGAAGCACTGGTTGTATATACATAACGTGTTAGCCACGTATGCGTACAGCTAACCTGACTAATGGCTGTGCCTGATGATACCAGTAGATGCAGGTTTCATTATAGTGTTGAATGGTAGGTTTTTTGGGTTGTTTTTCTTCAACTTCATCAACCTTCTGCCAAGTAGAAAGCACTTGGCCCCGTCTCGTGAAGACTGCGATAACACTGTTTCTTTTGAACACAAGACACTTTTGAAAGAAAATGTAGATATGCTTGGTTTATGACAAAATTTATTTTCTTTTAGGTGTAAAGCAAAAATTGATGTGCAAGTGTTTCAAAACTTAAGATGAACTTCAAAAATCCTACTGAAGAAGAGCAAAAAATAGAAGGCATACTTGAAAAACATTAGACATGAAAGTTCAAAGCAAAACGTTAGTAAGCAAAAAATTAATTCAAAATAGAGAAACAGCTGTTCATAAAGTAAAAACTAATATAGTAAGGATTATTGTGATATTTCTTCAGTATGAAGTGGCATAGTTTGAGCCACTCTGTATTTATGGATGGACTAATTAAGGTGCTGAAAGAAAATGTCTGACATTAAATAGAAAATAAGAAAGTAAATCAGGAGAAGTGCCTAAGAAGGAGATGCTGAATAATTAACTGTCCTGAGATTAGCCCAAAATCCTTCTTACTTTGTCAGCTTTACTATTATTATTTTTAGCACTTACCATTCAAATTTTGCTAAATCTATGCACAAAGTATTGTGACAGAAAGTCCACTTTAGGATGGAATGAACAAATCTATGGGGCTCTCATTGTTGAGAGCACAGATGACTAGCTGGAGCCTAGGGTATATCCAGTTCCCTATGTTTCCATCAATCTTTGAGACTGTAGGTCTTCACTACTCTGTGAGCTACATCTGGAAAAGCCCCATAGCACGTACTAACCCTGCACGTGCAGGAAATAGGCACAGTAATTGGGAGCAAAGATGTCATCTGGGCAACTCAAAGTTGTGCATGTGTGAGATGTTACTCATTTGGGTAAGTGTGATGAGGAAGTGCAGGTGTACTTTATGTTGATGATGCAGATACTTGCAGCACCATTACATTGATGAACTTAATGCATTTGAGAACAGCTGTTGAATGAGGTGCATGATGTCAGGCTAGACGCACAGGGAGATGTAAGCACTCAGGACTCTCAAGGCATCTCTGAGATGCTGTCTAACCTAAAGGTTTTTTTTCCTGTTTCAAGAGGCCTACAGATCTTTCACTGATTTCCCATTTGCAGTGTTTTAGAAGTGATGAAATTATCTGCCTGAGAGGGCTTTGGGACAAGAGCTCTGGATTTCATCCAAACCCTGCCTCTAATCGTAGCACTTCCCTGTCCTGATTCTGAGCTTCTTGCTGGAGCCAAATGTCTGTGCTTGTCAAGTTACCCAGGCTGCCTTGTTAAGCCAAGATCCTTGCAAGACCTGTTCAGAGAGAGGTCAAGCAGTGGCCTCACATTCTGAGATCTTTAATTCCTCTTTTATAAAACAGCAGTGCTCAATAGCACTTCATGTCCAAGAAAGTTCTCCATGTTGATTTGCACTTAGAAAATCAAGTGTCCTTCAGTGGAATTATATTTGAAAATGGAAGCACAGCAAGACCATTTGCCTTAGGAACTAATTTCTTGTGTCTGTAATTTAGAAGCACCAATGGTTTAGCAGCCACTGAGTTAGATAATTGAAAATAAGGATGATTCTTCCACAGAAAGCTGATATAAAGGCTGACTCAGCCTCGATTTCCACTCTGTGGGTTCATTTTCAAACTGGAAAAGAGAACTGAAGTATTTCAACATGTGAATTAGAGGAAGTATTTCATAGTTGTGTCCATCCTGAGAAAAAATCTCTAAAAGTAAGAAGAGGTAGGGTATCATATTTAGTTTGAGGAAAGGTTGCTTAAATTTTGTATAAACAAAAAGAATTCTGGTTTAGACTTTAGATTTTAGAGTAGGATTCAATGATCCTTATGAGTCATTTCCAACTTGGGATATTCTATGGCTTTCAACCACTGAAGTTTCTTAGTGTTGCCTGAAATCTTAAGACACCATACATTTATATGTCAGCACACTTCTGGCAAGCTACATTATCTCTTAATGACTTGTACTGCTATCATTTAGTACATGCAAGTTCAGATTCTTGTACTTCCGTAGGACTTTCACAGAGGGAAGCCAAGAAAGCATGTACCCATAGAAGAATATTTGCATTTCTCCTCCTTTCTTGAAGCAGATAATCCTCTAACAGAGTGAGCCATTAATATTAAAATTGAGGTAATAAACAACATAACTATAGGAAAATGGCACCATCAGTTCATTAGTTAATACATTGTGTGCCATAACACTGACACACAAACTGCTTTTTCAATCCTGCTTCTCTTAAACATCAGAATAGCAGCATATACACCAGGCTAGGTAGTTGGTATGCTCATTGCAACCCTTAGCTGTATTTATACTCCCAAGAGAGGAAAATTTTTCTTCCTAGTTGCACTTCTTTTTTTGCTTTCTGTTGTGGTCATAATAATGCCAGTGCATCTCCTGTGCAGAGGAGGACCTTGAGCAACTAGCAGCAGCATGGCCCTGTCCTCTAAAGACCAAGGCTGTGTTGCTGGCTGTTTCAGTAGCCATCTGAAGCATCCTCTGCTAGAGTACTGATCCCTCTGTTCTACTTTTCTACTATTTTATTATTCACCTCTACTTTACGCTGTGATTTGCAGATCTGTGGACTGGCCTGAGGGACTCTGCCTTACTGCTTTGCAAGTTAATGCACTTTTGCACAGTGACAGCTTGCATCTTTGGGCCAGAGTTCTATAATATGTGTGCACAGTTTTACTTAGAATAAGGAGGCAGACTGAGGTCAGCCTTCTCCACATCAGCCCTCCTTGAGCAGCAGAAGGGGCTGTGCTAGTGAGTAGAGTCTGCATCAATAATGAAGCGGTCCCCAAACCCAGAACATTGTTCTCGGGCATATCTGGTGCTACAGCAAAATAGGCCATTCCAACAGTGCAGTTTCACTACAGGATCAGGGCCTTTCCTTATCACCCTGATTTCATTGTACAGACATTTTACAGAAGACACTGCAGTTTGCATTTCAAATGTCAAGCAAATGGTGTTGCAAAATACTCAGAAGAAATCATCTTTGAAATACAAGTGACGTAACATTAAATAAGTCGTGGCTGAAGAGCAGGCCACAGTAAAAATGTTTCCTGCTCATTTTATTTTTTATGAGCATTATTTGCATGAAATTCTGTAGACACACATTTAAAGTAAATATAATTTAACTGTTTCTTACTTATATGTGCTTCGCTGTCTTTTATATTTGCAATGAAGACAATGTGCTTTTCCCTTAGTGGTGTCATGCTCAAGGAGGATCCAAGACTGTGTAAGAGAACATATTTAATAATCACAGTTTGATTGCAACAATTCTTCACTGTCTGTCTCCGTCAGAGTTCTTATAATGCATTAGTCATATGGGCTGTAGATTCAGTTCATGCATTTTTGGATCTTGCATTTTTCTAAATTTAAAACCACTTCAAATTCAAGAACAAAGGAAACAGAAGTCCTCTTCCTTTAACACTTTCTTGCTCCTGCACTCCCTGTGATTGTGCCAGCTGTCATGTAAGCAATAACTGATGAAGCTGAGATAGGAGAAACAAGTCAAAAAGCTCAACCAAGCAGCATGCACAAAGAGGGAATGTTACCATCAATAAGCAGAGCAGATTTTCTTTGCAGAGAGATGTTAGCATCACAGATGGTGGCTGTGCTCTCATTTGGTGGGGGTGAGAGCAATTCCACCTGCAGTGAATGCTGCTAAAGTGGGCTGAGATCACTAGGACCAATGAGTGACCTAAAGAACAGCAGCACAAGGCTTTGAAACACTGCAAAAGATTCCTTTGAAATCAGTACCAATTGCATACACCAAACTAAGGCCTGATCATTCCCAGAGTTGCTGTGGGGAAAGCTCAGTGCAGCCTGGCTGCTGGCTCCCATGCAACCATGTGCAAGTGATTTCTGTTTGTTCTTCCTGCTTTTGCCAGCCCATCCACTGGGAGAAGCTGAATATCTGTAACTGGTAATTGGAACTGTCTTCTTGAAATCCAGATGCCTCCATCCATTTTTGAAGTGGATTTAATTGTAGCTTCCCTAGGAGATCATTTGTTTTCTAATCCTCTAGGCATTCCAGCCCTGGGACCAGGTATCTTCTAGGTCTTCCCTCTAAACCATAGATATGCTCCTTCTGGTATCTCAAGGGCTGGATCATTTGGTTTAAGCAAGATGTAGTCCATGTCCCTTGAAGGATTAAATTAACCTGAAAGGGTGCAAAATGGACTAGATTCCATATGGATGTTGTTAAAGAGATCCTGAAGAGAAAATGGCATTATCCAAATTCAAACCAGTGTACTCACTGTTATTTAAACCTTGAAAATAGGATTCAGCCTTTTATTTTGCAAGTAAATGCTTAAAAAAAAAATCACACTTTTTACCAGAATTTTATATTGGATGCATCATTGTTGCATCTCGATAGAAAATCTCTCATTAAGTATGAAGGGCCAGATACACTAATAATAGCTTGTTTTGAAGAGCAAAATGAGTTGAAGTACTCAGCATGCCATCTTCTAATCAGGAATGAAGGTTTTAATGCAAGGCTTCCTGACAATCTCAATTTTGTAGTGCTTATAATATAAATGAATCTGTAGATATGCATATGGGTTTGTTTGTTTTTTTTTTAATTTATTGTGTGGGTGAAGGAATGCATTTCCTAGTAATACAAAATAAGATTTGACTACAGATAAAACCAGGGCTATCTGCTCAGGTCAAAAACACTAGGTGTATCACATCAGAAAACTTCCCCATTTATAGAAATACTTTGTGAATGATTTGTCCCACCAGAAGCACAGACAAGGATCTTTTGTGTTGAATATCAAGTTAGCACCCAGTAAAGTAGCATAGATTCAGTTTGAACTCTTAGAGAGAGCTCATGTAAACAACTCCTGAGTTCAGGTTCCCATTGAGCTGCTCCCCTCAGCAGACTGAAGGGCAGGAAGGCCTCTCAGATATAGGAGACAGTCTCAGTTTCTCTCACCTTTAAACTTGCCCATACCTCACTCTGCAGCAGACCCCAACGTTCTGTCATCTCTGCTTATTCACTATGATCTTTATAAATGCCACCCTTCTTATTCACTCATGCAACTAAGTCCTTATCTAGCTTCACCTTATCTTTGTATCTTTTTGTACTTTTTTCTTTTCAGTACTTTGACCTGAAAAGTTAGTCTCTTTCTCTCCCTATCTATATTGAAAACTATCCAAAAACCTGTTGCAAAGACAATAGCTGAAACAAAAACTGATTTGTGGTTCTTTTTGCTTAAACAGCTGCAATGTCAGGTCAATAAAACTTTCAGTCAAGTAGATATGGAAAAAATGTTTATTGCAATTTGTGGGCCAATGGAAAAAGCAGTAAGAATGGGGAACATATGGCAGATATTGCAGCACTCAAAAGTATTTCCAGCCTTAGTTCTGATTAGGCTGAGCCAAGTCCTTTCCAGAAGTCCTAACAGGTTTAGCTGACTAATCTTCTGGAATTCTTCTAAGGATGAAGGGACATGCCGTGTGGTCAGTCTGTTAAAGTAACTCAGGAAAAATTAGTGTCAGCTCCACAATGCTCCTCGTGGTTAATGATTGCTCTAGGACAAGAAGGCTGACTGCAGGATCTTTGATCCATGAACATATCTGTGGTAACTAGGGTCATGGTACTTCCTGTAGCAAGTGCATTTTGAAAGTCTAAAGTCAGTAACCCCTGAGTAATTGGGACTGTTACTGAGCAAATGACATGCTTTGAAGCAATAACATTATGCTAATTACCTGGGGGCAAATCTAGAGGTGAAAGTTTGTAGTGACAAAACAGAACTAGAAGTTAAACTTGGGACAAATTATCATAAATTAAGTCCAAAATCTTATGTTTGGTCAGTTTATGGTTCATTGCTAATTTAAGCTCTGGAATAGGTCCCTGGAGAAATCAGTTCTGACATTTCCCAGCCCTGGAGTTGTGGAATGAAGCCAGGTGGCAGCAATGGCACCATTTCAGCCAATAGGAGAGGGGGAAAAAGAGGGTGGTCAAACTAAACCCCTCTTATGGGGCACATGGATGCTTTCAGTAACACAGCAGTAGTGGTACAGGGTGCCCAAGGAAGTGGTAGGGTCATCAGTCCCAGAGATTTTCAAGAAGAGGGTAGATATAGCACTGAGGGACATGGTTTGTTGGGTATAGTGAGGATAGGTTGATGGCTGGACTTGGTCATTTAAGTGGCCTTCCCCAAACTTAATGATTCTATGACTGTATGACTCAGGAGGAGTGGGAGAGTTGGGGACAGCTTTGGGTCAGCACTGCACCGAGCTGACCCATCCTGCTATACAGTGATGTCCCTCGGCCTCTGCTGCTCTGAAAGAACAGATGCTGAAGCAATCAGGACAAGGCATGCACACTAGTGGTTTACTTTCAGTTTGCTGCTGGGGGGGGGGGGTGGTATGAAGCATGCCAGAGATGGGAAATAATCCAGATTTTAAAAATCAATGTTCTGAAAGAACTATGAGGTGTCCAAGAACATAATATTTAAAAATATATATCCATGCATTCCCATTAAGAATTTTAGTCAAACCTGCCAAACCAACATTGTAATATCAATATGAAATAGTATACATTCTCATCCTCAGACCTTATTTTCTTAAATTTTTGTAGTATAAGAAATGAATGGTACCAGAGCTACTTTGACACATGATAAAACAAAATCAAGTCACCTTTTTTCAAGGATTAATTATTCACTGTAGTGAGGAGAGACTACAGCAGCCAAAGATTTTTTTATTCTCATAAGTCCTGTTCATAGGGAAGATGATACTGCATGGAAATTTAACTTGTATAATAGTAAATATATGCTGTCTCAAATGGTCCCAATGCTCTTAGGATATAGCTCAGATATGGGCTCAGCCATTCCCCTTCTGCATCTGCACAAGTCACAATGCGTTTACAGTACTATTCACATATACCTCCATCTGATAACTTCCTGGAGTACTGCTCTGTATATGGGGCAATACTTCCTACTCTCAGCTGACTGGAAACCATTGGTTAGATGAAAGAGGATCACTGTTTCCCCAGTTTTCTTAGTTGAAGGTGGTTAAAAAAAAAAAAAAGGAATATCTGTATACTTAATATTCAGAAGAGGTTTAGTCCTCTTTCAACAACCTTGAATAAATGATAGAGAACAAGATAACAACTTAGTGGCAGTTTATCCTAATGAGCAAAGCAGTCTATCATTGGGGAATAAATGTTCTACCGAAGCAAAAATTATTGTTAATCCCTAAAGAAATATGTTACCTGGAAGGAGAATTTACTTAAAATTATCCTACTGTCTTTCTTAAAAATAAAGAAGGCAGTTTGTGTCATTATCAGACTTGCTTAATCTGGAAGTATATTTGGCTGAAACAGAGTGAAAACTGGGAATCAACACTGGTTTCTGCAGTTTGAATATCTATGAGGCATTTCCCCACTACACAATACAGTGGTGAAAATGCTCTGACAATTCTACGTTGCAAGCTTCTTCCCTCTGAAATGACACATAAGAACTGACTTTTTTGATTAATGTAGAAGATTAATCAATCTTCTCTACTTTGTATCCTTTTGATTTTGATCTTCTAACTCAAATGGTTCATTTTTATATTAATCAATCCTTCTAAATCTCCTCTAGCTCTCCACTGAAGTCACTTCTCACCTTTCTGAGAAGTGGACGAGATGAAAGAGCTTACCTTTTCATGCCCATATCCATCTATTTTGGGGTGGCATCTGGAAATGACCCATTTCTCTATTTATTGTTATGACTGCAGCACTTACCATCAGAGCCATTTCTCCTTCTGTCTCACTATTTTTTTAGTGCAGTGCATTTTTTTTCCCCTCATAACCCCTGTTTTGTGAAGAAGGTACTGCTGCAGAAAGGAACATGAGGAAAATATTTTAAATATATATATATTACTTAATATATATTTTATGTATGTACAATAAATAATATATTTCTATATAAATAAAATATCTGAGATGCATGGTGCAGATTCTTAATCACTTGTAAAATCAAAGAAAAAAATAAATTATAGTTCTGGATTTTAGAAATAGTTCCTTATTTATTGGGACTGATCTCGACCCAATTAATTTTAAACAAACGGCAGAATGATGTGCAGATGAGAAATACTTAAAGCTCTGACTTGTGGATGGTTGTCACCAGAATTTCTTTTATTTAGCAAGTGGATGGATGGATGGTTGGTTGGTTGAATAGTATCATGCAAATGCTATGAGTTTCTGAAACGGTCTAAGAAAAAAAAAAAAAAGGCAGACTGTTCTCTTACTATTATAGCTTTCTAATCCACGTTCAATGCAGCAGAAGTACAAAGTAAAATACATGCAGCCGGAACTTGTTCTTTTGTTCTTAGTCTGTAGGGAGCTACCCATAGTAATATGCTATAGGACTGAGTTATCAAGTGAACTGAGGACAAAGTGAAATTAGAAGCAGTGTAGATGTACAGATTTTCCAGTGTATAGAAGATATAATGTGTAGTTCTTCACTAATCATTTTCTAGTCTAACCAAGACGATGCCATAATATTAATTTGAACGTAACCAATTTATGGCTATTGTTCCCTATTGTTCCCGATGCTGATGTGCTCCATTTCTCTAATTTCTCTAGGAAGAAAATGTAGAAAGGGATGAGCTGATATCCATGAGAACAAAGATAAATTACTGAGAATACATTATCTAGTTTAATGTATTAAATTCTATTGGAAGTAATAGAAAGAACATTTAGCAGAAGGTTGGGAGAACACATGATCCTTGATTGTCAGCCTCTATTCATTTAAAGATGTAACATTATCTGGGGGACTAATACATTTTATGGGGACTTGGAACAGTTAGTCATTAGTTATCATGTATATCTTTGATCCTAAATAAATCATAAACTTATGTATATAATTTAAAATGTTATTCTTATGGGTTTTGATTCATAGGGCACTTGGGGGTATTACATAGTTTGATTTAGTAGGATTACTTGTCTACCCAATTAGAAAGGATTATCATTCTGAAAATCAGCTATACCTTTCAATTTTTTTACATAAAGCAAGGTGGATCCAAAGACTCAATGAAGCTACGAATTTATCTTCACTGAGCTTAACGGACTCTCTGGTGCCTTCAGTACAGCAAGTGGTGATGCCAACCACAGACTGCTCTGTAGCCCTAGACAAAGAGCAGAAACTGCTGAGAAGGATGGACGATGACTGTACATGGAGAGGATGAATGACACAGGGACTGTCCAGCTTGGAAAATAATTAGATTGTTAAAGAGCCTTCCCTGGGCCTCATCAGATGAGATAGGGAGCTAGATGGACCCACTGACCCTTGCCTGCATGTCTGTATGCAGCCTTCCTGCAGAAATCTACGTATCTCCTTCCACACTGACCCAGGAAATACCCAATAATCTTTCTGATTTGGAGCAAGCTTCTCGACTGGTTTGCAATAAATTTTTAAGAGCAGTGAGAAAAAAGATGTTGTGTTCCTATTTGTGTATTTTCAGTATTATTTCTCTATCTCTACATATTTTCAAAATGCAAGGTGTATTTCCTATGGATGTCTGTCATCATACTGTCATTATCTTCCCTGATGCTCATCCTTAGCAAACAGAAAATAAATTGAACTTGTTATAAACATGATATAAATTATAATTATCGCTGAAGATAAATGAGGAAATTGTTCACTGCTACACATGGATAAAAGGTCCCTACTCTAATTAGCAGTGCGTAAGAGAAGGAAAAAATAGCAAAAATACAGCAGCGGGGCTCAGAAATGAACAAGAGCATATAATGATGTTTAGATGCCAAAGTCTTTGCATAAGGGATTTTTCTGGGCAGAAAGAAGAGAATTGTTGCACTCCTACATCTTGTCTGGGGATGCCTGTGAAAAGTCAATCCATCTGTTCGTTTTCCACTCATACTGATTTATGAGCAGAAAAATACAAGCTTCATTAGTGTGCATCTCTGTTGAAAGGTGCAGCTAGGAAGTTGTGCACCCAACAGGCATTAAACCTGATATAAGCTTCAAGGTTTCTACAAGCAGTGTTTTAATGTCAAAGCCAATTCTGGGTCAATCAGCATACTATTCTCTAAGGTTCATCTGGGATTCTGGATTTGGCATACCTGTGCTTGCCAGGCCAATTCAAATTAGAAGCACTTTTCAGAAAACTTCTGATTGCCTATTTTCCAAACCACATTTGGCCAAGCTGTATTCCTGAGCTACAAGACAAAAAAGGGGCAGGAATTCCTCTTCTTTGGAATATTTTCTAAAAATTTTATGCACATAAACTGAATTCCTTGAACCCAGTGTGCACTGGATCCTGTCTAAAGAAACATGGAAAATCCATGGATTTCAGTTTTGTACAAGTAACTTTCCTTATTATTTTGCTGTGTTATTCAGAGAGTCATAGATTTACTGTTATTGTTCTGCTTGATCGTAACAGCAGCAGACATACCATTTAGTAGCCTTACTGGCAATACAAAGAGCCATCCTTTGGAGTGCTTTTTTGATTAATTACGTTTATGCTGAAATCTAAAGCTTGTTAAAGATTAAGAAAACACATCTTTCTGTCAGAAAATGTGCCAAATTACATTTCTTTCAGGGGAACACATTGTTTTCAGTAAAAATGAGCGTCAGCAATGGAAATGGAGCACAGGAAATTTTCTATAGTAATAAACTAAATGATGCAAAATGTACATTTAAAGATAATATTGGAAAAGCTGAGGTATAAAGTAATAGATTTTCAAAAATGCTGTCCTTGATGAAATCCTGAAAGCTGAAAGTTTGCTGTGATTCAAGAATAAAATCATGCTGATATTTCAGAACTATTCATAAAGTAGATAGATATCTATTCTGATTTATTCAACTCTCTTGTCTGTAGAGTTTATCAAGTATCAATGCCAGTAGAGTCCTGCGTTCAGTTCCATCTTCACACTGCATGGGGCTGTAAGATAAGAACTAGCTACTGCAAAAAAACCACTGGTACCCTGGAGTGAGCCACATAAATGTACTGGACTCTTAGAAATCACTTAGCTTCAAGTCAGATGTATGGGAAATAATCTAAATTATGTAAAAATATCTCTGCAGTATCTCTTCAGTTTTACCTCCTCTGGTCCATTTTAAGATTTAGATGAATGTTTAATAAATATTTAAGCATCTACTTTACTTAAGCACAAGTAATAGTGCAAACATCTACTCACGGGCTCAAAGTCATGCATACATTTACCTAATTAACACAGAAAGTCTTGTCTAAGAGGTTGTTTTACAGTGTATTTATAGAGTTCCCAGGATATCTAAGTTCCCATCTCAGTGGGAGGGGGAAAAAAAAAAAGGAACTACAGGTAATACAGTGTGATTTGCGTGAATGTAGATACAGTTTTCTGTGTTCTTGTAGGCTTGTGCTATTATTTTACATTCTGTATTTTCCACTAACCTTGGATTAAACAGGCATCATTTCTCCTTATCCAAAGTCCTCCCTGTGACAGCTTTACTGGCTAAGTTTTGTTCCTGTAGTCACTGTCTCTGTGCTAAGCTGCTGACAGCTACAGGGAAGGAAAAGGCTCAGATCTGCAAAAGACAGCTATTTGAAATTCTTCACATTCTCTTTCTCATAACCCTATTACACTGCTGTCAACTTTTAGCCAGCCTTTACTATAGTTTATTTCCAAGCAAATGCTATTTTCAAGGAATGCACCCAACTGGCAAATATGGAAAATGAAACACTCTGTTCAAACTATGAGGTCAGTGATGTTACAAGTTTCAGACATTTTCATCAGCTAGCCAGCCTCACCAGCCCAGGACAGGGTGAACCTTTGCAGATTTTTTCCATTTCTGACTGCCCTGGAAGGAGTGATCAACAATATCTTTTCCACTTACTTCAGCCACCTGGGCAGATTTTTGTTCACAAGTAATCAGAACATTGCTAACCTTCTTCCAAAAGCACTCAACAAACAGTGCCATTTAATGATCTGGTCCCGGTCACTGAGCTCAAAGGATTTCTGCTGTTAAAGGGAGGATCTCAAGAGAACATTATTTCCATTTAAGTTATTTCTTCCACTTAAGTACAAATGGAAAGATCTACCTGAAGTAAGTTGATGGGCTGCTGTTGTATTTGCATTGCTAAAACTATCTAGTACATACTGCTCTACGTGCAATAAAATATTTCAATACTGGAACTTTAAGCACAAACACATACAAAATAAAAATGTGCAGAGTTAGAAGAGGACAGGTAGCAGCTCTGATCTATGCCCTAGGCACTGGGGATTTTTCTAGGAGCAATGTGTTTTCACTGTCAGCTAATCTAAGGGCACAGGAGCCTGTTACAGAAAAGCCAACCTTATGGCTCTTGTGCCAGCCAGAAGCTATGTTCTTTTTCCCTCCTCCACACAGAGCAGCTCTAGCTCTGGTGAACATTTGGCTTTGTTGACCTTGGCCTACAACCACTGAGAAGAAGCAATCCAGAGGTTACATAATATGCTATAGAGTCTCATAGCTGTAGCTGCCATGCAATGGACCACGGTAATCTCCAACAAGAGTATTGAATATTAATACACAGCCATCTTTTGAGAAGGATGGCTGTTGTTAAAAGCAACATAAAACACACTTGTGATGTACCTCCTCCGTACAGAGCAGCTGCTCCCATTCCTGTTTGGTTATTCATCAGTGGCGTGGAGTTCCAAGAGGGAAACATGAGAACTCAGACGAGGTGCCAAGGTTATTCTGCAAACATATTCTTCCTCATAACAATGACTTGAAAACAATCAAACACCTTGAGGAAGTAATGAACCATCAGCTGTCACAATACATAGCAGACTTTACCTTACAAATACTACTATTTGCTATAAGTTATCTCCCAGAAGGATCTGAGTTTCCCTGTTCTAAATGAGGAAAGCCAGCAGGAAGGGATGGGTGGGACTGAAGCGGCCTTGACCCTTTCCTGTTTCATCATAGGAATGAGAGTTTTCATCCGTCTAGGATCCAACTGTCTACCCACTCAGACAGAGGGACATACAGTTCAGCTTTTAACTTTGCAGCCTTTGGGCGGGGAGACAACTGTACGCATTTGCATCACGTGGGATCATGGGGAAGCTGAGCATAGGATGGCAGATATAAGATAGAAAATGTTTCTGGAATAAACAGTCCATTGCTTTTTCATTGTACATTCTAGCTGTTGGGGGAATATTACACCAAAAATCTTACTAGCCAGAAAAAAGCAATAATAGAGTCTGATCTTCAACTTTTTGACCTTTCCCCTTAATTTTACAGTTTTCTACTCTGGATTTGTTGATTAGAGTGGCAAAGTCCTTTATCATACAGCCTCTGCAGGTCATAAAGGGGTAAGGGACAGATTATGAGTAGCAGAAAGGGATTTTCAAATGCACACTTTGAAAGATTACTGAACATAAAAATGCAGTATGTTCCTGAGCTGTCATACTTCAATGGTCTGTCAGAGAAGTAAAGAGCAGATTTTCTCTCTGGCCTTTGAGGTGGCATCTCCAGTGCCCCTTGGCCTCTCCACGCAAACAGTCAACCCCGAGCTGCTGGGATGTGGCTTCGTTTACATAAAAGGAGATGGCCTCCAGCAGCTGCTCATGCTTGCCCCTACAGCCAATTGTTGGGAAGATCTGGGCACAACTAATCCTGCTCTGTAAGAGGGACTGCACTCAGGGACCTCTTAATACCCTTTTAACAGTCCAGCCCTGGCTGATGGTTTGTATTTGAGGGCAACGCTGCCTAAATCTGATAATGTTGCCCCCTCTAGCATCTTCATCCGTTTTCCTTCCACAAATGCTGCTTGAGTATTAATTTGCATGCGACAGTATGTGCTGCTATTTTTCTTGTGCAAGTCTGGGGGTTTGCCCCTAAGAAATACAAAACATAGGGACACACTGGCTGCATATATACCTTGGCAGAACTTACAATCACAACTCAGCAAAGATCTTCAAATTATAGCTTTCTTCATGCTTTATAAATTTCTGTATGTTAAAATGTGAATGACTGTGTTGTCTCCAAGGTTTATTTCACCTGTCCTACAAGGAGGTAAGAGATCAACAGTGAAAGAGCCTGCTAAGAAATGGGAAGAATGAAGGACTTTACCTGAAATCCATTTCAGGTTCCTTGGCTCTATGTAAGTCCCTTACTTATCAGTATCTTTGCAGATCAACCTATTTGGTGTAGCAAAGTTTGAACCTTTCATCAAACACCCCTGTGGAAAAAATGTTCTGTGCCCTCTCTACCAAACCCGTTTAATAAATTAGAGAGCAGCTCTGGTTTCAAAACAGGATATCACATACTGTTCAGCCACCAGAGACAGGTACTATATTTTGAGTCTATTTTGGCTGCAGTTTTGGTGTGCTTTTGTGTATTCAAGGTTATAATCCTTGGATGAGCCATTTCATCAAATATCTTAAGGATTTAATTCCTCCCTTGCTGAATGATGGCATAACTCCCACTGACACCATGAAAACAGGATCAAGCTCTTAATCTTTTATGCAAAGCACAAACCTTTTTTCAACTCTCAAACCACAAACACCACCCATGTCATTGTGTATTTCTGTTCTATACTATTAAGTATTTACCCGAAGTTGAGTTTACTATCGCTTGTGTTTAACTCCCTGAGAAAGAAAGAGGGAAAAAAAAAAAAAAAGAGGGAGAGAAGCTGTAGAATGCAGACTAAATACAAAAAAAAAAAAAAAAGAAAGAAAGAAAGAAAGAAATTTGGAAGCTAGCATGAGAAGTTTCATGGAAAAGAAAGCAGGACAACACTGTGCTAAAGGAAAAAAACAGGTCAGATCTAATCTAAAGTAAATTGATCCAAGTACAATTGACTTCAGAGAAGTTATAACAGTTTTGGCCCATCCACCAAGTGTCCAACCTATGAACAGCAATGGGATTTTAACATAATATTTAAATGGTGTTGTATACACAAATATTGTCTGGATTTTGAAATCTAATGACAATTTAGTTCACACCTGGCCTATCCAAACTGTCATCAGTTCAGCATAACTACTAAACTCAGTCTGAAGTAAAAAGTTGAAAAAAAATTGCATATTTTAAAATCTCTCTTGGAATGGTGCATAGCAAATACACATTAAAGGAAAATAGAGATTTAGGTTGGACTGTATATTCCATTATAAATCTTTAGTAATATTAATGAAATCTTTAAAGTTTCAACTCAAAGTCTTTCACTGGACTTCTAATGTATTAAAAGCAAAGCTGCTTTGGTTTTGATTTTGTTGTTATTTGGTGTTTTTGTTAGCTTTTTTTTTTTAATCTATATTAATCAATATCTATGAAAACGCAGGAAATAGAGACTGATAGCAAATAGACATGTCAAGATTTTCTTTCCTTCTAAAAGTAGTATATTTTACTAAAGCTGATGTTCAAATTATTCACCAAGTAGTATTTTATTTTATTTGCTGAATTTTGTTCTGAATTTTCAGTTTAACACATCAAGCACCAATTGACATTTCCTGGCAAAGAATAGAAAGCATCACAGCATATAAGAAACCTATCCCAGCTGCCTTGGAGTGATATCTGCTTGATAGCATATGGTCCCATCCTATGGCACTTACAGTTTTCTCACATTCAGGGCTATAGAGACAGTCAGAAATACCCAAGGAAACAGAATTTGCCAGATTAGTAACTTTAAAAAGTTCTATGAGCACATTTGGAAGAGCAGCCAAATGAAAGACAGGAAAATACCCACCAGATGGCTGCAGCCAGCAGCACACCAGGAGTGCCCAGATGTCGTGTATCAGACCTCCACATCACATCATGCTGGGGCTCAGCTCCACCTGACAGCCAAGTTATGAGGTTTTGTCCCTTTCCTCTGTGAAGTGGGTTTTCCTTTCTCCATTCCACAGCTTGGCTCTGATTTTCTGTTAGGATAACTGCCTATAGATCCTGCATGCAGTGCTGGCAACGCTGTACAGAGAGTGATATAAAATAAAACCTATGTCTTCTTATCATTCAAGAAGTACTCCATAAAGTCTCAGCACTATGAGCATTGATAATGATTTAGGAAAGTAAATGTGTGCAATCCCTCTCCAGCTGTCATAGGCTTATTTCATCCACCATAGATAAAAGTGACGCCACGTACACCAGGCACGACTGTGAGAACTCCCATCAAATGTCCAGACTGCAATTATTCCTGTCCCAGGAATAGGACACAAGGTTGGTGTCTCCTCTTGTCTTATCAGCTTTCACCTTGCCTCTTCAGAGGACCTTTACCCACAGCACTGTGGAAGCCATCACATCTGCCTATTTTCTTGGCATAAACAAAGCCCTTACCTGGGAACTGCTTTCTTCTCTTTTTCACTGTATTTTGTGGATAGGTCATGACCATTCTGTGGCTTTTGAAATGCCAACTGCCAGGCCTTTAACCAAGCACCTGGCTCTGTTCAAACTGAAAATCATAAAAACAGTTCTTGGTTCTCCCTCCTCTTAAAAATGATTCTTTAAGTCCTTGAATATTATTTCAGGGCTTTTTGCATCCATACAGAAGGGAGATCTCCTGAGCAGGCCATGGATGCATAGTGAAACTTGGGGCATGTTTGTCTGATGTCTGATCATCAAAGTCAACTCACTTTTGAAAAGGAAGTGAAAGAACGCAGCTGAAACCATTCTGCATGTGACACCATGGTCAATACTTGTCCCTTTTATGTGTGAAATGGCAGCGTTACTGATTGACTCTGTGATGATAACAGGGATTTTCCTAAAGTCGCCAGTATTGCCTTGGAATAAAATTATCAGGGAGAGTGAACAAAGCCTGTAGCATGCTTCAAAAGGGGAAATCACAGCTTTGTTTTTATTTTACCCGCTACAATAATTCACTCAAGCTCAGTAAATACTACCCACCTTAGTTTACAGCAAAGCAGAGAAGACACAGGACTTGCACCTTTTCAACTGCAGAGACATCAAATTGTGTCCAAACAGGTTTTGTTGCTCTCCTCCTTGCATGGATCCTCACGGTGATCGCTGCATTCCCTCTGAGAATGAAGACATTGGAAGCATGTGGCTGCCCTTGGCAGGACAGCGGTGTTTCTTTCTTTCCTTGTTTGTCTTATGGAGGCTGTTTCCAGAGGCTTGGATTTAATGCTGAGATCCAATGTCCTTGGGGTATTTTCTTACTTACTGGAAAGGGAAGTTTATGTGTATTTTGGGAAAATGTGTTTTGATTTAGTTTGCTTGTTGTTTCTCTTTTAGGGTCTATTTTTTACCCAAGCAGCAGAAAACTAAAATTATGGGCTTCAAAGGGTCCTGCAACTGTACCAAACATGATCCAGATGCAAGACCGAAGAAAACGTTTACATTATGATCCATCTATGGTTCAACCAGCCACAACTGCTCCATCAGCCTTCTCAGTGTCTGCCTTAGTCCTGTCACAGATGAATAAAATGCCTGTGGGAAATGATTTGCTGATAAAGTAATAGCAATTTTTCTTTCCAAAAAATGTTTGGAAAACACAGAAAGTTATTCTGACCACTGTACTCAGGTTGCTCCTGGCATTTAAAAATAGTTAGAAGGGGAAACCTTTTAGAAGGAACTGGCACAGAGCTCACTACAAGCAGAAAGCAGCAGCAGTGGTGAAAGAAGCACTACGGGGCATTATCCTGGGAGCTGCACGGCACACTGCTGACAGTCCTGCCCCAGTGTCCCTCTGCATGGTGACTAAAGAGAGGTCATAAATTCCATCAACTTTAAGCAGAACCACAAGAACATTTGACAAGCAGAGTGCTTGGGAAGGGTAACAATGTCCTAATGGCAGGCTGTTGTGGTTGTGCTCTCTTCATCTAAAAAAGTCCTGGAGTTGTTTTGCATTATCCCATGCTTCCAGAAAGCTGAGGTCTTTATAGCATCCACTCCACATATTTTACTGAGATGGAGGGATGAAATGTGAAGTTCATTGTGTACAGCCTTCCCTGCCTGGCTCTGCAGCTGCAAACTCAGCACCACCAAGTCTTCAAGCCCAACAAAACTCTGTGCTGCAGCTGTGCCCAGCAATGTAGGAAAACACTTCCACTAACTTTTCCTGTCAGCCTCAGCACTTAAACTGCTGCTGCTCCCCTTCCCCAGGAGAGCAGAGCTCCCACTTAACCTACTGAAGCCACCCGCTCTCCCCATTAGCAAGCTGCCCGTCTACTGTAATGCATCTCCCTTAGCGAGCAGGTTTGGTTCCCCAGCCCTTGCTCACCCATGTTGGTTTGCATTGTTAGGACAATGAGCTACATTTCATGAGGATCTTCCCTCCAGAGAGATCCAAAGCACTTTGTAAATAACTGTGTAGTTAAGCAAACCAAACTTAGCAGGGAAAGTTCTCCTTAGCACGGTACAGCAAATTTCATTTGGATGTTGACAAGCAGATGATTTACCATCAGCCCAGCACAAGAAATGAGAACTCTTGGTAAGGAAATTCAAAGTGGGAAGGAAATACATGTGTCCCACATGTACCAAGTGAGATGATTTACAGTTCCATCTAAACAACAAGCAACTTTCAAGGCAGGCTGGTTCTATTCCTCCGCTGCTCACAGGGAGGAGTTGCTCCAGAGTCTCACTGAGCTCCTGGAGATGAATGACCAGTTTCTTGCCTCCACCTGTTTGCCACCACATGAGATCAACCTCACACCACAGTGGTACATCTCTTGTGAGCTGCTGCTGAGACAGAATTAGCCAACAGGGGATAAATTTTAAGAAGTTACTAAAATGGCTTTCTTGTTTCCCAGTTTTCAAATGTTCCTTGCAGTCTGTCTTTTCCCCGTAGATTAAAAATTACTTCTTGAAGGTTTCCACCTCTAGATTTTCAGACATTGATGGGAGCCAAAATCTCTACATCCTACACAAGATTTTGAGACTGAAAAAATAAAATACTAGGAGAGGAAAAAAATATTTGCAATAGAAAGCATTCTTGCTCTGCTGGCTTTTCTCATGGCATGGGTGTCATAAAACAGGATATTTTCTTAGATCCTCTTCTGACTAATTCTTCGACTCAGCTGGTGATGACTAAGACCCATGCTTATCAAATACTGCTGTTACCCAATGTAATCACATGGATAAAGCCAGCCTGGATGCATGTCCTCATTCAGGCAAATCTGGGGACCCACTACATGAAAAAAATGAAGGGCAGGGAGAGTACTAGAAGGCAAAGTACAGAGGTCAGCTTCCCTTAAAATGCTGAGGATGCCCTCATCCAAACTGTCCTTGACCCAAAAATTTGCAGTGTGGAGGTAGATCAGGAAGAAGAACAGGATTTAGTTTGTTTCATATACTAGCCAACAGAGGTCATCTATAGAGATAACCAAAGATGTTCTACCTGCGCCATGAGGTGAAGGACAAGTGGAAGTTGCTGCAATTTCCCTGTCTAGGAGGAGTTACAACATAGTGCCAAAATGAAACAAGGATCCTTTCAAGCCAGGATAGTGCTTAACTTACCATGCTTGTTTCTGATTGTGTTTCTCTTCACGTTTCCAGGCATGCTAAAAATACATGACTAAATAGGTAACTTCGGTGTGGAAATTTCCATTTTAAACTAGCATCCTTCAAAAAAAAAAAAAAAAAAAAAAAACATGGAAAAATAGACAGCTGCCCAAAGGCTATCTTATTTGCATAATGAGTGCTCCCCATCAAAAAGAAAAAGCCCTTTTAGTTCAAATTTAACATTAGTAGCATTCTTGAAAACTGCCCCAGGGTGCAGAAATATGCATAAGTGTTTCTACTCTGGTGCCAGAAGTGATTGTACCTTCAGGAAATGCTTTTTAAACCCTTTCACACTCTCACTCAAACTACTTAAATACCTGCTTGCAGTTCCCATGCTGGTTTTTGTTACAGACTCCATCATAAACGCTGAATCCCAAGCACTTCTCAAGCAACATCCTTGGGAAAGCATGGGAAGTCACACAGTGATAAGGGATGCTCCTTTTCAAAAGGATCTGTCACAAATCATAGACCTCCTACTCATATCTGATGGCTTTCTGAAGTCCCCTCACATAATAGCGGCATTGTAAATTAGATGCCTGGAATGCTTGAAGAATGGTTTGAAGCTTTCTTGTCTTAAGTTTCATATTTTTCCACTGTTAAGCTTTGTATAAATATAAGGTAAGAAAGCTGTTCTTCAAGTTTCATTATTTCCCCACTGAGAAGCCACAATAAGATTTCTCTCTCTTTAAGCAACAGCCTACAACACAAACCTAAGTCTGTTATTTTTACATAGTTCCCATTCTTATGGAACATTTTCAAATGGCCTTATAAGCTCCAAATTTTAGAATAAAGTATTACAATATACAAGAAAAAAATTGTCACTCCTGTCTTACTTCTCTACAGCATTGTATCTTTTCAAAGAAAAAAAATATGCGCACAGACAAAAAAAGACATAGCTCTGATTCCTACAAGGATTTAAATGAAAAACAGAATAAAAACTAGTGATAAGAATAACGAGCAAAGGGAATGGGTGGGCTATCTGTCTGTTGGTGTCTTCTAGTAAAGCCACAAGTCCATATTGAAGATCTGTTTCAATAAAGACATGAGCTCCTGGACTTCAAACAGGGCAAGCAGAAGAAATTATGTGGTTAATGCTGTAAAGATCTTAAAGGTCCATTTTGACCTGAAAATCTGTACTCAATGCCTACATTGCCATGTTAGCTCAGGACTCATGCACAAACTCGAGCTCTAATCCTTCGGTTCACATGAAGGCTCCAGCCTAACACCACATATCTCACCTGTCTCACATCTGCATGAAAGGGATAGGATTGAACTGAACTTGCTCTCTAGCTGGGATGTATGCACAGTACAGAGGATTGAAGACCACAATTTAAGAAAAGGAAGACAGAAAAAAATTGCCTGCACTTTATAACCAGCTCTGCTCCAAACAGACTGTATTATTAATTGATATTCCTTATCCTTCACAGTTAACATTTCTGTCACTTGACAGAAGCACATTTACTGCCCTGCAGACTAGGTGACCTGTCACACACCAGGAATAACAGCTGAGAAATGGGAGCAGTTAAAGATTAGCAACTTCCACATTTATTTCTATGAGATGATTATATAATTATGTGCACTGAACAGACATGGAAAAACAACAGCCGGAGCACAGAGAATTTGTGGACAGAAAAAATGATTGTATTTACAAGGCATATTGTTAGTGACACCTAATTTAATCTGTCAGAGTGGCACTACGAGGGACTAATTAAAGCAAAAGCCCAAACAAAAACTTGTGCTCAGGAAGAACATTGGGGAAAGCATGGACAAACTTCATCCATCTGCAAAGAGCTTGTGTCTGCCAGCATGAAGCATTCTGTGGTGGCATAATTTGCCTTCTTTAAAGCAAAGTCTTTCCCACCAGGATAGCTTTTAATTTCTAAAGACCAGATCACTTATTGCCCAGACTTGCTTCCTTGAACAAGCTTAAGATTTTGAATTTGGAGCCTCAATTCACATTTCTAAAGTTTTCTTCTGCTTTTAATGATCCCATAAATCTACACCACAAATATTATGAACAAACAGCAAGAGCTACGAAATGAGTAGCAGGATGAGGAGAAGGAAAGAGATACCATGGCATTTCCAGCAATGATTGATTATGGGACTAGCTCATTGCTTGCTTCTTGAGTGAAACAAAAACCAAAAAACTACCAGGGCATTTTGCAGGGCATTCATGATTTCATTCAGCACAGAGATGGGGCAAAGGGAGAAAGTATACTCTGTGTTTTCTGGTATGTTTGTGGACATTCTTCATATTGTCTTCATTGCACTTATCTACACAACTCTGAATCACCCAGACTCTTACATTCAGGAGCACAGAGCACATCTGCCAGACCTCCCCTTGCTCAGAACTGGGAAAAAAACTCTGTATCTGAAAGGTATCAAAAAGATTCAAGAAGTATAAATGTATGGGTTTTGTGTATTCTTTAGCTCTGCCCAAATTTTCATTTTTATCACATGTATTCACATGTTCTGGTAGCATAGACACAGGGGTGTTGACCAGATCAGGTGGGCTACGTCGATGGGCCCATAAGGGAGAAAGGCATTTCTGCTGCACATGAAGCAAGGAGAGCTCTGCACTGCTGAGGCTATAAGTGTCAAGCTCTGGGAATTTCAGTAAATTAGATGCATTCTCACCAGAGGCTGTTATTTTGAAGATGCCCTAAAAAGTCCTGATTTAAAATTCACTGGAGTTACAGAATTTCAATACTTCTCATTACAGCGGGAGTTCATCTAGTTACCAGGCTTCTGCCCACAAATACATTTCTTACCATTGTCATGCTTGTTCTCAGTTTTTCTGGCTGGAGCCAGGCACTGCAGAATGCCTTTCTAGTGCTCAGAGTAGTATGAAGAGAATATAAATTTCCAATTGCTTATTTTCAGTGGCTAAAATTTCTTCACTTTTACTATCACCACTTGGCATGTGGAATCTACAAAGCCAGGCAGCAAATCCAGGAGGCAGAACACAATGCTGCATCCCAACCCCCACCACTTTGTCACATCGATCAACTATTGATCACTCCCAGCATGGAGTTTGGCCACAGAGCAGTGCAGTAGTGGTGATAGCTCCAGCTGGGAAGAGCTAGGCCCTGACAGGGATGGTTTTATCTTTTCCTGTGGGCAGACCACCTGAATGGCAGAAAATAGGCCTGATGTGCTGGTTCATGTTAGGCTCTTTTCAGGTCTGCACAGTTTTTATCCATCTTCAGCTGGCTTTCAAAGAGGCAGGAGGTGAGCTGTCTTTGAAGAATAGTCAGAAGCTGCTGTGCAACTGTACAATACCGCCCTCAGTCAGATAAATCTCTCTTGTAGGAAGAGTTTTATAACAATCACAAGCATACCTAATGGTTCATCAGCAAGTCTCTGGACAAAGTCCAGGACTGTAAATAAAATTAAATTATACAAAAACATTTGTATTGCTATACTGCTTGAAATCCCCAGCTGAAATGACACCTTATTTTCATAGAATGGCTCAAGTTGGAGGGGACCTTGAAGATCATTGAGTTCCAACCCCTGCCATGGGCAGGGCTGCCAACAACCAGATCAGGCAGCCCAGGGCTCTATCCAAGCTGAGGCATCCACAACCTCTTCAGGCAGTCTGCTGCTCCAGTGTCTTACCACCATCTGAGCAAAAACATTTTCATAACACCTCATTTAAATCTCCATTTTTTTTTAGTATATATGTGTATATATATATATATATATATACACATATTATTTTTTTTTAGTTTAAAGCCATTCCCCTTGTGCTGTGCAAAGTTCCTGCCTGAAGTATTTGTCATGCCAGCAGAAAGGACCCTGGGGCTGGTAGAGGTTTGGGGCCAGCTGAAAGCAGAGGTTTTGCAATGCCACATGAAGTAGGTGATTTGCTAAGCCTTATTTTTATCATTGTCATTATTAAATACATTACCAGAGCCATCTCCAGCACTGTAAAGCATGATAATCTCCTCAAGCTACGCTTCAAGAGGCATATTATACCCCCCACCAAACTTATTGATTTAAGTAAAGTATGTGTGCTATATTTATTTACGGTTTTCAAGGCTCATGAATGCTACTGTAATTGTTTTCATAACACAGATCAATAAATAAGTACAGTCAAAACAGGCCCTGTCTGCCTCAGGGGACAGCTATTAAGAGTGACTGGGTAACAGCTATTTCAAGAGATCTTTCTGCCCAGCAAACAAGAGGAACTTGCTTTAAGCTCTACTTGGAAAAAAAGTCTTGATTTGCAACTCAGTCCTTGAACTATTTTTTTAAGCAGAAGATGGCAAGAGTTTTCACTCAGAATTAAGGAATGGAGTTTAGTGGGCAGTATTTTTTTTAATGTTCTAAATCTTAAAGCGTTTGAGAATTATCCATATTTGAAAACACCCCATTCCATCGTTTTTGGTGAGGTTCACGTACTGCTGGGATAGAGAGATCTGGCAGATGCTCCCCAAAGTTTTACATGCAAGAAAAGCTTGTGAACATTTCACTAGCGGACCATTTGAAGTAAAAAAAGATACCAGATGCTAATAAAATAAATGAAAAATCCTCCCATCTTGATATACTGGGGAAATCTTAGAGTGTGTTTGTTGCTTGCTCCAAGATTAAGCATGCCTTCTTATTTATGCAGCAAACTAGCATATTTCTAAAGACATAAATAAAAATATCAAGGTGAAATACTGAGTTTATCAGCACAGTTATTAAGATCTCTTCACACTTAGCAGCCTAAAGCATACACAGAGTAATTTGTAATCAGCACTTCTCAAATTCTGAATTCCTTCAGCAGGCTCTCCTGCTCCCTCGAAAACATCTTTAATGGCTTCAAACCTTCAACTAGGAAAGCCAAATTCAATAAAAGAATGTCTTCGCTCTGCTTTTTCCCTCTCCCCCTCATTCCTTCATATCTCCTGTTCCTCACTGGGTTAATTACTCTGAATGACAATCAAAGCTACAGAACCTTGAGGCAGGACCAGGTACAATGCTGGGAAACCATCTCACACAGATGGGATCTAGCCAGGTAAGGGACCAGCAAGGCACAGGAATGTGACCACCGGCACAACAGCAGAGCTGTCAGCACTTGTTCCCTCTCTCCTGGTTACACCTGTTCCTCTGACCAGAGACCTCCCTCTCCAGGCATCTCCTCTGTCACCCAGGCTTCACTCTCCATTTCTCTCTGACACAGAATCTCTCACCTCCTCCCCTTTCCTTCTGCTCTGCTGATGGCTGCAGTACTCATGAACCTTCTCCATCATCACTCATCAGTTCTTTCTTACTTCCTTCTTCTTTCTTTTCCCCTTCGCTTTATTGGCTTTTTCTCTTTTCAACATAAACCACCTTGAAAAATATTTCTGCTGCTAACTAGCATTTATGAGATATGCTGTGCTCACTGAAGACTTGCAGACACATCAGCTAGTTTAAGTTAATATATTCTCCTAACCAAGTTGCCGACAGGCTGCAATACATCATTTTAAACCAAACTAGCAACATGCAGTGCATCTAAGGATATCTCATAGCAAAACAAACGGACCTACAATTTTTTGCAATGACCATGCAAGTGAGACACCTTCTGGCAAGGGTAACACTGAACAGAGATGGCTCACAAATAGCAGGTTCTTTTTAGGTAATTCATGAAAACATCCTCGATACAAAGATGAATGCCATCACAGAAGCAAAATTCACATTCAGACAGAAATCCTGAAAATCTGTGCCATTTCTACAGACCTACCTTCCCACTAAAAATCACCAAGTGGGCAGTTCAGATTCTTTCCCCATCCATTTGAATAACTCTTGTTCCTTTTTCAGCATGTTCCTTAAATTCACCTCAAATTCAAAAGGTACCAAATATGAAAGGGTCTGAAACACCCACGGGAAAGCATCCACGATGGCTACAACACCATCTGCCACAACAAGATGTTCTGTGGCCTCTTCTGTTAGATTTTCATTTGCTCTTTCTTGGTGTTGTTTCCACTAATCTCGAATAAATAATATTAGACTGAGAGCATATGGTGAATCTAAGAACCTAATACAGACAGCCAATTCAATTACAGTCAGTAGAATGGGTGGCTTTACAAGACAGAGAGGTAATCAGTAAACAATGAGATATTAACTGTAGCTACTGTGGGCCAGACCAAGGACCCAACTCTTAAAAAGACTCAAAAGACATAACTAGATCTATACCAGAGCCTGCTCTGGACTGCACCTTGTTTGTCTTGGCTTAACAATGCGACACCGAAAAGGTCACACTGTAACACACTGCTAGTCTGATTGTTTCTCAATCCCATAAGCTTTCCAGGTTTTATGAGCACATGTTCTGAGAACAAAGAAGAAAGAAATGCAAGAGCTTCGCTCTGAAATCAGAACAAATTTCTGAGCCTTATTTCCCAAATTTTCATTGAGTAAAAAGCATATTCATGAATTAATTTTGATTCTGAAGGGAAGATCTTGAAAAATAATAATTTCAACCCAAATATTTTGGTTGGATGCTAGTGCAAAAGCTTAGGTTAAAAGAGTCATCAGTATAAACTAAAGGGGCTGCTAAAACAGGTCCTCATTCTTGCATTTATATTGCCAGCACAGATCAAACAAGATCTGCAAGACTGCAATATGGGAATGGAGCAGGGGAGAGAATATCATAAAAATCCAATCCTAAGCAGTCAAAATACAGAATACATTGCTCCAGTAGAAACTGGCACATACACAACATCATCATGGGAATCATTTTACTTCATTTGACAATATCTTGAATTATTAGAACAGGCTGGTTTGTTGGATAGGAAGTTCCAAAACACACATCAGCCTCCTAACCTCCTCCTATCCTTGTGAACACATTACATATACTAGAAGATTCCATTTGTCAGGTTATAAATAGGAAAAGAACAGATTCTGACACACAGCTGACGTTTATGGACATGACTTAAAACAAGAGCTCCCTTGCACTGTAGTTAGATGATTGAGTCATATTACTCATTTGGATTCTCATGGTCTTGGAGACCAGAGGATCTGAATGAAGGAAAGAATTTTACTGTTAAAATAGGTTAATTACAATTTAGTGAAGACAATGGGAAGAACAACACTTACCTTTTTTTTTTAATCGGTAGGGGTCATCTTTTCAGAAATATCTTCTACCCATTTTTCCTCCATTGTAGTTTTAAAGCATTCTTAGCTTTGATGACACCTTTTTACCTTGTGGGTGGTATCTACTGGAGATTAATGCCTGCATAACAGAAGACATTACACATCAGAGAACAAATTATAACAATTTAATAGCCCTTTCTGGCTTCACATTTTCTGAAACCGTTAAAGAAAGGGAGAAGTATGTACCAATGACATCATAAATAAAAAAGTTCTGCAATCTCTTACACTGACCAGGATTCCCGGACACTTATACAATGGTTGATGAATGTCAGGAGAAAACAGTACTATGTGTCTGGCAACTCTACTGGAGCAGCACTCCTAGTTATTCAGAAGTCCTCCTGTCTGAGGTAGCTTCCCTTAAGGAGATGTTGCAGTGATAGGGGTTATTTGCAGCCTTAAATTTAGAGATTTAGGTGTTTTGAAAGTGAAGGAGAAAAGCTTAAAGCACTACAGAAGGGAATAAATATAACTCCTACTTTATGAAAGAAAAAGGTGGTTGGTAAAATCTTCTCTCCTTTCCTCCTCTCTACTCATCGCTTTTCCTTTGTTACAAAGATTGCAAAGGCTGGTACACAAAGCATTGGGTGGAACTGCTCATTGTGGCTCTAATACTGCCCAAAGAAAAGCTGCCTGAACTTTTAGACTGCAGAGATTTGACAGCTCAGCCAAAGGGTGTTTTTTCCTTTCTTTTCCTTTCAGAAAAAGTGTTCGTTTTCCTCAGGAAAAAACAAAACAAAACAGGATTTCTATAAGTAAACCAACTCTTAATAGACTTCTTTTGGCTAAAGAATAAGTTACTGAGGTTTGGACCTCTTCTGGCAAGAAGGCAGAACATTTTCATGGAAATAAACAAATTAATACGAGGTAACACCAGGGACATAGCTCCAGTGCAAATCTCCTCCTGTACAGCTCTCTGGAAGACAAGCAGAACGAGGGGAACACAGATCATTCCATTCCTCCCATTCTTGCCTTCTAGTAGCACCCACAGGAAAATAAAACAAAAATACATTAAAAACAAAAGGAAAAGTTAAGCAATTTTTTACTCCCGTTGGTCTCATGAAAGCCCCTCAGACAACACCAGAGGGCTCTGTGGCTGCACTCAGGCAGCCCCGCCACATGTCAATGTGCTCAGCAATGGATTGTTCCTGATCTGCTTCGTCTGAACTCTCTTGCTGGTGGCACTCCTCCCTGGGCCCAGCCTGGCAATGAGATCTCCCTTCTGCTGCCACTGGCTGCTCTGCTTCTCTGTGCAGCTTGTCCTGGGGACTGGAATACCCCTCTACTACAGCAGTGGGGCAAATGAGCTGGTGTGAAACTGCAGACCTGCCCAGAGTGCTGACATGCCTCACAGATGCCATGTTTGAAGTGCTTGCCTTGTCTTCTGAGTCCTGCCTACTTCTTTCTAAAGAACTGCAGAGCAGGCAAAGCTCTCGGTTTCCTTTTATTTTCCATTCTGAGTTTATTAAAGCTTCAGCTGCAGCCAGAGCCTGCAATGTATGGAGTCTGCAGTGCATGACTACGAACAGTTCCCTCCTGGGGAACTGTTGTCCCCATTTGCAACTGCTGTTCCCATCCCATCACACTCCCAGGTGCTATAATCACCACTTCTGCTGCAGGAGCTGAAGGGATGTAGGGATGGGGTGCTCTCAATCTTTGCCTTTCTGCCATCAAGGCTTAGCTGATTTTTCTCATATCTTTTTGTAGAGCTTGATTCCCAGAGAGTTTGTTCAAAAATAAGTTTTTAGTAGGCTCGTTCACAACACGTCCTGGCCAAGGAGAGGTGCTGTGTCTGGAATCCGAGCACTTCCCTGAAGGGGCCTGGGAACACAGCTTGCCCTGCCTGTCACGTGGAACTGGACATCAGCCAGGGCTTTGTTTTACTCTGTTTCTTTGCCAGTCCACTCTCCTCCTTTTAACCAGTTTTGCAGCTCTGGGAGTATGCAAAGAGAGAAAACACCACAGTTCATTTACCCTGTCTCTCTTATTCAGAGTCTCCAGGAGAGCTAGCTATGTCTTGAGGTTTGAGTTGATTTTTGATGGGCTGGAAGGTCAGACAGCAACAGGGAGGCCCTGGGACACATCCTCAGGGGTGAAAAAAAAAGGACTTTGTCCACTCCTGGGACAGCACAGCAGTGAATTGGCTCATTTTCACATTGACCCATACTATATTGTGCTTGAATTGATTTTATTTCTAAAATAAAGACTGGTTCAGGGTATGTCTCCTCTGCTCATCTCAGTGGGATTTGTTCTAGTGAGAACAATCTTCCCTCCTCATTGAGGAGCTCTGACATTCATCAAGGGACATTCACATCCCCAGGTATGTCAGGCAGCTACTGGCATCATCTTTGTCATTGATGGGTTCCTCCCAGTGACATCAAAAGTGTCACAGACACCCAAAAATCTTGTTGTGAACTCTCCCATCCAATAACTCCTGCTGCAGAGCCACATCTCTTGTCTTGCTAATTGGCCTTGCATTTACCTTTTGCCCTGTACAAAGGGCAATACACCACATTTACAACTGGATATCGTTAGTCCAGCTACTAAGTGGCAAGGAAATCTGAGCAGACCTGAGCCCTGCCTGCCTGATACTCCATCCCCCCAATGCACAAGCCATTTTCCTGGTCTTACTACATAAACTTACTTAAATCTCTGCATCGCAAGTCTTGGAAGAGGCTTGCTGGAATCTGTTGCACTGTTTGATCAAGGACATCCTCCTTGTGGTCCACAACACCCACTGCAGGCAACTCCAGCAGGTTCCTGAGGTCAGGGGTACTTTTTCCCCATTACCAGAGCAAAGACACGTACAGCCAGAGAAAGCAGAGTTCTGGCCCCTTTGCAGAGACACATTCCCAGTCAGCCAAGTCTCCAGGTGGTAGATCAGAGGAGCCAGCTGCACTGATGTAAATTAGACCTGTTTTCTGTCTCTCACACACAAATACAAGCCACAGATGAGGAAGACATGCTGGAAGCTGCTATTTATGAGGAACAGTTTAACACAAGTGACTTATAGACCAAGGTCAGGCTGAGATCTCAGATAAGAGAGGCATGGGGCAGTCATTGATTTCTAGACATACTTCTCAGTGCCTGCTGATGAGAAAAATGCTGAGGTCAGCTCAGATCTACTAGGAGCAGAGGCAGTATTGAAGAGTCTCCTTACATGTCTGGAAACATCCTGCTGTGGGACAATAAGGAGAGATATGATTCTGCAGTGTGGAACTGGAGAATCTCCTGTGGCAAACCTGTTACCAAAAAGTCAAACATTTTGCCAGTGCCTTAGCTCCAGCTCAGCCAAAATCCTCACAAGTGCCTCAGAGAGAAAAGAGATTTGTTCAAAGCCAGAGGGGCAAAGCTAAGGGAGACTGTCCTCATGAACAGAGTTGAATGCAAGTCCCTGCCACCCCTGAGCCTAGTAGACCTCCTCAGTCAGGCATGGAAATGGTCAGACAGAAAGAGCTGGCAAGAAGCAGCAGGCCCTTGTACATACATGGAGAACAGCAATGGAGTTCCCTTTCCAGAGCAACAGCAGATGGGAAATCCGTGCTTCAAGGAGTTCAGAGGCTCCCCAGCCTGCCCTCCCCACAGGCACAGCCTCCACAGCTCCCGACACTGCATCCGTGACCGAGCTCTGCCTGCAAGAGACAATTCCATTTCAGTGCAACAGATTCAAACTCTAATTGAGTTTTGTCATTTAAATCAGGGCAGGAGCAGCTCTGCCAGCCTGCAGCCATGAGGGCTATTTTTGAAGAGAATTGTCAAACGGGCCAGGAAGTCAAATATGACATTTTTAAACCATTCTTAAGCGTGTTCCTGCACGTGCATGTGCATTTCCCTCTGAAAGCAAGAAGCAATTACTCCCTGTGCACAGAAGGAGACCAGGTTGCTTTAATTGTGTGGCTGCTGAGATGGCTTCTTGTGGAAGCTGAAAAAGAGAGGAAAAAATCCTCAGCTTCTGTGTGCTTGCTTGCTTTACGTGACTCACCACAATGGAAAAAAACCCTCTTGCCTCTTCATCCCATCTCAGACACCATCTATCTTCATGCCAGTCCACTGCTGCTTGCACAGTGCAGTCCACCCCTTTATGTTTCTTAATTCAAGCACATAGTGCAAAGGTAATTCAGAATATAGCTTTTCCTCTTCCCCTTGTAAAACAAGGAAAGACTGTTTTAGCATGAGGGCATCAGATTAGGACTCAGATCCAGCTTTCATATTCAGTACTGATTCAGATTTCTGGTGTGACTCAGTTATTCATCTTCTCTTTAGGCAAAAGTGCAATAAAACTTTGCCTTTCATCCTGTTCTCTCTCCAGGCAGAATCCAAGGCTTTTTCTCCTCAACAGGATTTAGTACAATGAGCCCCCAATTACACTTCCATTACAAATTACATTGTAAATCTCTATTTACAATCATTTTCTTATATTCTCTTCTAAGTACCACATGCTTTTATAGAGCTAAGTGAGCAGGTTGGTAGATGCTTTGATCTGTTTTACCAGGCCTTTGCAGTTAAATCAGTGTTAGGAATAAAAGTCAATACACACATACTGATGTAGTTACAATTTCATCAATTCTTTTACTAAGGAAATAAAATCATTAGAGTATTTTGCTGGTTTTTTTTTTTTTTTTTTTTTTTTTTTACTGTTCTATAGATAGAACAGCTGGTATGTTTTAAAGATTCAAATACTTTAACAAAGTATTTCCTCAGAAAATACTGTTTGTATAAGAGCTTGAATTTTAGTGGAGAAAAATTAACATATGTCTATCATAATTTTGTGCTATAAATAGATGTTCCCAGTTACCATAAACACTTACTCTGAATTTCACTCCAAACAGTATCCAGGATTTATCAGCTCCTGATTACCTCAGTAGAATACCCAGTCTTACATAATGTACTTCTAGGCCTTCTGAATAGCCAGTTTCTCCCCGTATCTCTTTCCACTTACCTGGCTCATCCTTCATCAATTTGCCTATGAGGAAGTAACAGTGGATAATATTGAAAGTCACCTGCTGAAGTCACAATGATCAAAACCCACAGCTTACTCCTCGCTCACCAAGACAGCCCTCAGTGCACAGGCTATTGCCCCTCTGTGCAGTGAGGAGCAGCAAGCAATGACACTGAAAGGCAGAAGGAAGGTGGATGTGATTTCTTCATTTCTATTTCATATTGGTTAAATCTTTTTTACCCTAGATTTCAGATATTTAAATGCTTTGCAATATTCTGAGTTTAAAATTGCACTGCGACCTTTAGAAGAGAAAAGGATTCTCAGGCTAAAATATGAGTTGTGCCTTTCCAAAGGCAGCTCATTTCGCCATGCAGAGCTCTTGGTGTTGTTAACAAGAGCCGTGGCTTTTATGCTGTGTTTATGAAAACAGAAGTCCGGCTGTGCAGTCCTCTCTCCTCGAGGTAGCTGAAATGTAGAATTGGCCCATGTTTTACGCCAAATGCAATTGATAGCTTAGCTGAAAATTGGATTGTCTTTAGAATAGAAAGCAAAGTGTGCAAAAGTCAATGGAAATATTCTTTTTGGCATCCCTAGCCTTGGAGCAGCTCTTCAAAGATGGATTCTTCATGAGGAGAGCTGCAATGTTGAACTAGGCCCTGAAATGACTTCCTTAGTCTAAACTCTTAAATATTTCACAGTCACATTAAAGAGGAAGACTCTGTCTGCCACACTTAGCCTTTCAAAGCCATTTCTCTGCAGAACTGTGAAATAACAAGAGTATATTGACACAGTCTGATTTGGAGATCTGGAAGAAAACTGTGCATGTTTCTGAATCTGGCTAGCATTGCTCAGTTATCACAGATTACCAGAGCAGTAGGCATGCCACCTGAGTCAGAGCAATTGTGCACACTCATACCTGATGGAACCAACAAGATGCAACATGGCTTTCTGACATCCTGGGGGAGAGCCATGCCAAAGTCCATCAGCAGAGACTGGAGCATATTCTGCATTCAGAGAGGCTGAATGTACTGGAGATGTTCGGACTGGAGACTGAGAAAGCTGATGAGGAATTTGATTATTGTCTTCTGCTACCTGAAAGGAGATCACAGGAAAGGCAGCCATGCTTCTCCTGTAGAAGAACAATTAAAGGATGAAGGATAATAATTACAAAGATGTGAGAAAAAAAGCTCTTCACCAGGATTAAGCACTGAAACAAGGAACCAGAAAGTCTGTGGACTGCATACTCAGCCAAGGCCCTGAGCAACCTGACCTGCACTTGGCATTGATTCCACTTTGGGAGGGAGGTTGGAATGAATAACTCCAGAGGTACCTTCCAGCCTTGGGTCAGTAGCTCATAAGGGAGTCAGCATAACTTGCATTACTTCATACTAACACTGTGTACCAAAAAAGTTACTGAGGCTTAAAGATGCACAAAAACTCACAGAGCTCAGAAGAGAGATTGAGAACAGTCTTTTAGCTGGCATTGAAGTTTCAACAACATTTTTGAACTAACTATGTAACTGATTAACCACAGTATTCTTACTAATGATACATGAAATTCAGACTACAAGCATTTTTAAACAAGCAGAACATTTCAGAATTATCTATCCGTAGTTAATTTGACCGTTTCTCTGATAGCAAAGCCATGCTTCCTAAATATGCAGGACTTTCTTCACAGAGTAAAGTGTAGATACACTGGTATACTCTTCTCTTTGGAGATATTTTTAACAGACATGTATATTGGTTAAGGAAATACTTTGAGATTAAATGTTAACTTTTCTCAGTAGTTTGTAGTATCACATGACACGACAAATGCTAGATGAGCATGGATTTATTTCTGAAAAGAGAATATAGAAAGTATATAGATCAGTCCTATTGCAAAGATAACTGTTCAAAAAGCTTCTCAGATACAGAGCACTCATCCTTTGCAACTGCTGCTGCTTTGTCAATAATTTATCTGTAATTAATTATTGAGATACAATTTTTAAAAAATATAAGTAAAATCTTGACAGCACAAAGCACAGAATTGTGAGATCAGTGTTGAACTGCCCAAGCAGAGACTGAGTAGAAAGTAAGATGAATTCTTATTAGCATGCAAATAGATGAGATAATGTAAAAGGGAATATGCTGCTCAGGAAACATTTACAAATGTTATTTTTCAAGTGTTCTGCAGGATGGAAGTCCCCATTTAATAATGACATTTAAAAATTGTCATTAAGGCCTTAATCCTTTAATGTGCTCTATGTGGGTGACTGTTGTCCAGATGCTGACTGAGGTCAGAGACAAGGTGGGCTTCAGTGAGGGATGGTAGTACCTCAGCTGAGCATCACATTGGTTTATAGGCTTACAAATTCTTCCTGCCCTGAAACACAGAGATTTTCAACCAAGCACAATATGAGGAATTAAAAAAAAAAAAAAATGAATGGGGAAAAAAATCTCAATGGCATTTCTTTCAGCAGCAACTCAGATTTCTAAGGATTTTGTAACACTAGTTAGCAAAGGGAGGGTCGCAGGTCCCAAGTAACCAACAACCATTTTTAACATCAATATATATTGAATTTATACTGATACATATTTAACGAACTTACCTACCCTTAGCTGAACCACAGAAACTGAAAGCTGCTGTGCTTCCAGCATCTTGTAATGCAAAATAAAAAGGGATATCTTAAACAACATTTGCTGGAAATGGTTTGCAGAAATGTATGCAGGAAATTGACTCCTCTCACCTGGGAGATGATAGTTGCAAGCAATGAAATTATCTGACCATAACTTTAAGGAAATCCTAGTGGACTTCAAAAGAAAGCTTGCATTGCACTTTTATGTCTATGCAGGTGATAGAACTTGAACATGGAAAATCCTCATTAAAATATTTATTAAAAGGAAAGTGCTGCAAATTCCACCTGATATTCTATATTATCCTTGGCCCACTCTAATTAGCATGGCCAGTATCTTAATCCCAGGAAATATGAGATGTCTGTGGATGAATGTCACATTGGCAATAACATAAGTTAATCACTTTGCAGGATATTAGTTGGTTTTTTTTTTTTGTTTCTCTACATACAAATTAAGGGCTTGAAGTGAAGCACTGAAATTTGTTGTAATGGAGTTCAGTGAGGTTTATTTCAAGCACAGAAAGGTTATATTATAGCTACTGTACTGTACATTAGAAAAAAAACTGAAAGTATACCTCAAGGATCTAAGCTCCATATAGCCTTTGGAGCAGTAAATTTTTGACAATATTTCATAAAGACTGCGTGGTGGAAGACCAACAGTTGCACTGGTACAAATCTTTAACGGTTAAATTATCAGATTCCAGCTGACACAAAAGTCAAGTCAAGCAAGTAAAGTAAGATTCCAAGAGGAACCATATGCATATGAGCCTCATCCCACAAGTAAAGTAGGGTGATTTGCTCACAAATGTCCTGATATCTGATAATTACCTCTTTCTCCAAAGACTGGAAGATGAAAAGAAAATTGGGACTAATGGAAGGTTCAGCAAAATAAGTATCATATGTCAGTGATCTGCACATATAACACTGCTCTACTTCTGTGATGCAGTGAATAAAATGAATAGACTCATGAGTTTCTGATCCTACCTCTGGTTTTATCATTAACATCTTTACAGTTATGAGGCACCATAACCTATGCATGTAAGTACCAGAGATTGAAATATTGTGCTGTTTTACATGCCAGTGCTACTTTACAGTTGGTATCAGTATTAAGAAATACAACCTGATAAAAGTAGATAGAATCAAAGAATTGTAGGGTTTGGAAGGGACCTCTGGAGATCACCTAGTCCAACCCCCCTCCAAAGCAGCTCCCAGCACAGGTTGCACAGGTAGGCATCCAGGCAGGTCTTGAACATCTCCAGAGAAGGACTCTCCACCACCTCTCTGTGCAGCTGCGCCAGTGCTCCGTTATTGCACTGTGAAGAAGTTCCCACGCACATTTGTGCAAAACTTCCTATGCCTCAGTTTGTGGCCATTTCCCCTCGTCCTATCATCACACACTGCTGAGGAGAGTCCGGCCTCATCCCTTTGCCTCCTGCTCCTTATATGTTTATAGATGTGGATCAGATCCCCTCTGAGTCTTCTTTTTTCAATGCAGAACAGACCCAGGTCTCTCAGCCTCTCCTCATAAGGGAGCTGTTCCACATCCTTTATCATCAGCCCAAACCACCCAAAAAGTGACAAAGAAAAGGAAGCTGGGAACCTGCTGGAAACCAGAGAGAAAAGTTATTTCTGTGTTGCTGGATGATGTGGGGCATTCAAAGCCATATTTCTGTGTACAAAAAGATTGTTGCCATTCCTGCTCCAATTCTCACCTTTGTGTTGAAAGATTCCTTGAGCTGAACTACCTCCCAAAATACAGGGAAAAAAAATCTAAAAAGTAGATATTGAAGTTAGTCATCTGTGTTCCCTCTGTTGTCAGTGAAAGGGCATCCTTAGTACATCTCCCCATGGCAATCTGGAGACAAACTGGCAATATGATGCTGAAACACTCAGTTTTTCACCCTCATCAGTGGTGACAGGAGCTGCGCAGTGGACAGATTCAGGGACTGTAACAAAGGAAGCTGCCAGATACACAGCCTATGTGCCGCACAAAGCAACAGTGCAACAAGATATCCACCAAAACATCCTGATACCAGTGCTCAACTGAAAAGGATTAAGTAGGAGAAAGTCACAACAGAAATTTAATAAATAAATAAATGAAAGGAAAGAGATGGAGGAGAAAAGGAGCTCAGCAGAACTTCTGAGCCTGAGTCATTCTTTTAATAAAACTTTCTGTAAAGTCCAACAACTCAACTACATTTTTATCTCTGAGCCTGAAAAGATGAAAGCAGCAAGGAGCAGAAGGTTGTAACTTTCATGTTTATACACAAATACTCTGAAAGAACCTGCCTCCGCCAAACACCTTCATTCAGTACTTAGAAGTACAAACACAAATTAAGCGGAGGCTTTGAAGTCCTCAGCTATGCAGAAGCCTCAACAGAACAAAGAGTTCTGAGCTGAGGCAGAGGAAGAAAGGTGCATACGGCGTTGGAGGTCTACGAGAAGCAAGGAGACACAGACAGATGTGTATTTTGGCCCTCTGAATTTTCTTTCTATGAGGAGCCACATCTAATGTGTTGAGGAATTTGTCATGGAAGGCCAGAAAAGTCCCTGTCCTGACTTGGCAGTGCATCACAAGTCTCTCTGACAGCTACTGTTTACCTCATGCTCAGATAACAAGGGATGAAAGGCTGAGGGTAGATGAGGCAAGTAGGGAGATGACAAGAGCCTCTGCTCATCATTACCAATGCTGCCACTCACAGGAGGACATATGGCTGCAGTCTAAGAGCCAGCAGTAGCAGTTGCTCAGCTGAAGGTTCAAGACACATTACACAGAAGTTCTTGGTGGTCAAGGTGTCATAGGCTTAGCAATCCTGCCATAAACACACACCTTCAGCAGCTGGACTCCATGGTTCCCCAAAAAGACCTCCAAACAACACAGCTCAAAGCACAGGATTCAATGCACTCTGTCAGTTCCTAAACTGTATCCCTGGGCCACTGTCCATCCTTATGTTAGTCACTTTGGCCATGAAGCCGTCTCTGTCTGTTAGATTTGACTTATCAGCTTTACTACACCACAGCACCAGTCCTGTATTGTCTAGACAGACATCACCAATAATTGTACTAATCTTTCCATGAATGTAAACACAAGAGAACCAGAGGACAAGAAGTTAACCTCTAATCGGTGGAAAAATGCTACAGATATTCAAAGTAGATAGAAAATGCTGAAGAGAAAGTCAAATTCCAGTAGTGCTGCTGTTCACGCAAGAATCAGAACATTATATCCCAGAAAGAAAGCTAAAACAAAAAACTGCAGAAATGGATTTTTTTACTTGTTTTTGGAGCCTGAGGGCTCCTTGTTTTGTGTACAGAAAGGCAGTATTGACTTTGGCAATACAGTGTACACCCTGCAGGGCTCTGAGCCTGTTCCTGCTGCCCCTAGTTCACTTCTTCCATAAATTCCTCTTAGCAATGATGGACCTTTATTAAAAAAAAATAGAAAGAAAGAAAGAAAAAAAATCTACTTAATGAGTTTTCTCACATATGTCCAAGAGCAAAAAGTAAATGCTTAACCTCTGACATCGAGGCTGAATTACAACACAGTAAGTGATGAAGAGCCACTGCTTACTGTTCGCTTTCAGAAAAGTAACCAAGTCAACACTTCAGAGAACAATTAGTATTCCAGCTGGTTTCAACACTGAAATATTTTTTCTTGGAGGAATCAAATAGTTAAGGTTGTTTAATCACCTCCCTCGGGTTTACAGAAAAATTCTGCAAATGCAAGTCCACAAATTTCATTGAGAACCCAGATATTGCTGTTAACATGTGGTCATATATACTTATATGATAGTTAGCATTCTGTACATATGCATGTGTGTATATATATAATATATTTATACACATATCTATATCAAAGAATAAAAGTATATCTAAGTCTACATGTATACAAAAGGATACATGTCTTGTGTTTTTCTACCCAAAACCAATTATTTGTGATTAAGTTGGCTGCTTCACAGTAGTACCCATCTCAGGACTATATGAACAATTTAGTACCATGTTTATCCAGTTTCTCAACTCCCAGAAGGAGACATACTTTGTATTTTCTTGTTTTTCTTCTCAAAGCCTGTCATGAAAAGCTCATTGCCTTGCTTCTAATAGATTCATAAGCTTTAGTGAGGAATACTGGGCCCAATCACAACAGTTAAATACCCCTACAGTCAACAATTCTGTGGAAGACTTTAATCTCTGAAGTGAAATTCTTCTACTGCTTTGCACAGAATGACAGATTCTGTAGACTTAAATTTTACCAAGTTTTTCCTCCTCTCAGTGGTGAGCTTTTTGTCCTAATAACTGTCTCTAAATCAAAATTAGATGAAGAAAAAACTTTCTGAAGCTTGGCATGAGAAATGTTGTGTCCCAAGTTACAGAGAAATATTAATGAATCTACTAATGGATAGAATAAGGAGCTTTAATGACTTATATCCAGCTGGCTGGAGCCGTACAATCTATGAAGGACTGAAGGAAGGCTCCCAAAGGGTTTTGTGATGTGCTGATTCTCAGATAAATCCTTGGATGTGTTTCCTGGGAGTGTTCACAAACTCAGTAGGTTCAGGCACTGATTCAAGAAAATTGTCTTATTCACTTTTTGCTATTGCCAGATATTCAGAAGTTTTCAGCACCCAGCAGCTAGAAAAACAGAACTCCCAATTTCTAACAGTTTTACAAGGTGCTTAATTTTAAACACATCCTTGGAATAGGCTATTTTTTAAGTGCTTTCCAGAGTTACACAGTTGTAATCTAGTTTATTACACCATGTTATCAAGTGTAATCCAGATTCTTGCTATTCCAAGTAGGAAAAGACACTAGGTCGATGTGGGATCTACAAGGAGCTTTGTCACACAAACTGCATTTTGCGTCTGTGTAAAGTCCATTTCAGTTCTAGATGCTTTGTAGATGCCAAATAAGATTAATGGTTGCCTTTATTTGCTATTGACTTCTTTAATTTTATTGCCCTCTGGCAGTTAATGCATCTGCTAAACCACAACAGAGAAGAAAGTTGCCAGAAGTTTTTCAAAGACCTAAAGGCATAAACAACCCTAAAAGAGATCAAATTCACTGGCCAAAGGAAGGCCCTAAGGAAATAGTCATGTTACCATAGCAAGATGGTTCCAGCCACTGCTGGTTTCTTGAAAGTTTCACTCTGAATTACTCATCATACTGCTAAGATCCATCATTGCACTTTATATCAGTGTGCCACAAAATACAATTTAATTATTTTACTCATATAATATTCTGCCAGAATATATGAGATGACATCATTACATGAAGTCTCCCAGGTACTTAATACTGGATAACATTACCATGGAGGAGTATCACCTTCTGATAGTGAGGCAGTCTGGACAGTAGAGCAGCAGCAAACAGCAGAAAGTCCAGTTCTGTCCCACCACCTGCTCCAAGTGCATGCCTTCCAGTGAACGGTTTGCCCACATCCCTGCAGGGCAGAGATGGCCCTCAGCCTTGTTGCAGATACCTCTGCTGCTGGACCAGAGATCATACATCACTGGAACCCTGCAAACATCCAACTCATGAGGCATGCCTCATTGCACAGCCAGATGTAGCCACTGGGACATGACGCCAGCTCAGGACAATGTCTTGATGATGTGAGAATACCTCCTGAGGAATCTGCAATTTTCCTATGAATGTGAAAACACCAAGTATTAGGAGTTCTCAAAGCCTTAGGGTGTACATTACCCCATACGTGCCTAAGGGATCTTCCCTTGCTGGCTGGTTGGCTAGGGCAGGCCACTGCAAGATCCAGATGGATCAGCATGGTGGCCAAATATTTAAATGTCCCATTGCACATGAAGTCCATATTTCAGTACACACAGAAAAGCTGCACAAAGGTTTCAAAGAAAAGCCTTCTCATTGTTTTTGTGAAGGTTTGGGGCTGTGGGTTTTGGTTTTTTTTTGTTTTGTTTTGTTGAGCTGTTGTTTATTTTTGCAAAACCAGAACAGATCCTAAAATATTCAACAGTTCATCTATTAAATCAGGTCAGGCCTGATCCCCTCTCAGGTTGTCTGTGAGGTAGTCTGACTGGTTATCTGTTATTATCGTTGTTGTTTTTTTAACTCAGACTTTAACTCTGCCTGTCCTTACATGATATTAAATACAAAGGGAATAAATGTCATCAGTGATTTTGACCTCTCTGCAATGCACCAAGCAACCTAGATGCCTTAATATTTCTCTGTCCTTGCCTCTGAACTAACAGGTATAAGCAACATGTTCCTATTACTATGTTAGAGAGATATGGACCACCTGCACATTGAGAGGCACTGTTTCATCTTGCTTAGGTCTAGAGCAATGCCTATTACAGTAGAGAAGTCACATTTTTACATTTTGTAGGAGATTTTTATGCTTCATCTTGGGATTTACACTGATTTGAATTAAAAAAAAAACCAAAACACTACAATCTCTTGAGTTCTTACAAGAAAATGAGCCTGATGTGACACTCGAAGGTAGAAAGCCAGGTAGCCCCAAATGTATTCTTGCAGTGAGTGGGAAGAAACAAATTATGCAGCTGAAAGGATACCAAGATGATCTTCCTGTGGTTTAAAGAATCATAAGTCTGGCGCCAACTGTAAGAGATCAGTAGAATCAATGGCACTATTGGCCTATGCAGATGGAGAGAAGATTTTCATAATGCTGCATAATGATAAAAGACTGGTTGATAGTTAGATTTGTCATTGCTTGTGGTTTCATGTAATAACATAAGAAATACCTTAGCATTTTCAGCAACAGCGTTCCAGATCCTAGCAGACAACTGAGCTAATTATGTGCAAGGTCCAAATGAATGAATTAGTCTCCTCCAAATCTTTTCTCAGTTAGGAACTCTTGTATCATGAAGTAGGAGAAACAAGCAATTTTTGCTACCTTAAGGCTTTTTCGCTGACTACATCCCTTCTGTCTCTTGAATAACCTGAGCCTGCAGATCTGTTAGAGGGCCAAGCCAACTCTCAGCTCCACTTCACAGCCTTCCTAAAGCACTTCCTGTAGCAAAATAAAGGCATCATTCACTACGAGAAAACTTCAGCATGCAGCCATTATTGCAGGTTTTCTACTACTCCAGCAACTGGTTGGTTTGTCCATTTCTGGAGATGAGATTTTCACAGGTTCTGGAGGAGTCATGTAAAGCTCAGCCCCAGGACTTTTCTAATTTCCGCTCTCTACCAACGTGGGTACTGGCTGAGCTCCCCAGGCTTCACTCCTTAACCCCTATGAAATCAATCCACACCAAAGAAGGGCTCTCAGCTCAATTTTCAATCAACAGTTGAAAATTCCTTATGTCTTTCCCCATACCCTGAGGGATCTGATACTACTTACCAAGAAGGAACCAACTCTGATGTCTTGTGCTGAGGTTAAAATATCTCTGAATTATTCTCTCTTGCCTACAATGAGATATTTAATATTTTCACTTTTCCCTGGAGGCAGCAGACTAAAAAATAAGGAAACAGTGTCAGGTGCAATAAAATAAAAAAAAATCAGCTAAACAAACAGCAGAATGTACTTACCCCCACGAGGTGAAATCTGTTTTTTTGAGTTTTGCATAGTGCAGGCAGCAATGATCTTCAGCTACGATTGAGCTCCTACATGCACAGACTATAATAATGAATGCAGAAAGACTGTAGCTGCTCACTGACCAACCCATCTCCCTGGCTGCAGTTTAGGGACTGAGGATATGACTCACCCTGTTAAGGCTGCGCTCCATTTAATTTTAATGCTGCACAGTGGGTTTTGTTCTACCTGTTCTTGGTCTCTGATGTTACATACATATATCCAGTGGAGGCAGTTCTCTTGCTTAATTCTGCGTTTGTGATATTTTACCAGGCAGAATGTAGGCAATATAGAAAAGTTTGGATTAAGTAATCTCAGAAGTAGCACTTCTACACCATCAAAGCACTCTAAAGCAACTTCAGCCCATATCAGCAAACTAACATGTCTCTAAGCCTCCGGCATATCAGCTTAAAAGCATTTCCTGTGGTCTCCTCATTTCTTTTGAGAATATCCTGTAAGTGATGTACAACCAGGGAACAAATACAATTTCTCAGAGTGCTTAGTTTTCACTTTGGCACAATCTGTAGTGGTTATGTTTCAAAATCCTCATGGGAATTGAATTATTCCAGGTCTTACTGTCCTGGACCCCTTCATCTGATTTAGCTGTTGGCTAATACACTCAGAAGTATAAGACACACACAGAGAGAATTTGACTGTACAAACTATACTGAAGAAAGCAGCTGTAAGTTTTCAAATTCAAGCATGCAAATTGATATTTATATTAACGTGAATCCCAGTGCTAGCTGTGATAGTTTTCTGCAGGTCTCTTGCACAGATTGTCTCAGTGCCATAACCTTTTTTTCACTTTTATTTCCTTTTCATTTTTTCTCATCTTTTCCTCAGAATGCCCTATATCTTCCTGAAATTCCTCTTGTGACTAGGATCTAAGGCTAGGGAAGCCTGTTACAGAAGAACAGCTGCTCCCTCTGTGCTTCCTGAGTGCTTCTCATTGACATGAGAGGTGAGCAAGCCCGTCATTTGGATCAAGGTGAAATACAGCCTGAATGTGTTTATTCCAGCTCTTAATGCTGTTGATTATTAGAGATTACTAGTGTGAACCATCTTCGTCCCTTTCAACCCTTGCCAATGTGTCACTTTTCATTGGAATGTCCCTGTATTATCCCTATAGAAACAATCAGGACATAAAGCATGACTTCATGAATATAAAACAATACACACACAAAATGGAATAACCTTCTGAGAGTTTCTGATGAGGCTGGGAAATACTTGGGATTGTTGGAAAAAGCCCTACCACTAAAATGAGTTCCACCTTTCCAGGGCAATCTTTTCCCTTACTTCTCCAAGATCTGGTAATCACCAGGATATTAAAAAACATGTAAACATGTCTGACCCAGCTTTGGTTCACCTGCAGGCATGTCACTCTTCATGTTTTTGGTTTTTTGTTTGTTTGTTTGTTTGTTTAAGAAATGGACAATCTCCGTTTGTTTAGTACTCACTCATTCGGCTGAATTCCATTATGGAAACTAGAATACAAATAGAGTCTCATGCTTCAAACCTGTGAAATTCTAAGAGGGCAAGACAGAGAAAACTCAATTTCATACAGCAAAATTCTGCAACTTCCTTGCCCACTAAGCATTTTTTCCTCCAAGCTAATAGAAAAAATATAAATTATTTAATCTCCACTCATTGCACAGAATTAATCTGGATTATCATAAAGCCCGGACACTAGAGCAAATTGGACTGGTGAGAATGTACTTCAGATTTTAATCCCAATAACACATACCTGGTGGCACTGCGTGGACTCCACATAAACGCTACTGCCAGTCTTTGTGAATTGATGGTAGGATAAATGCATTAGATTTACTTTTAACGGTTCTGAAGGCTCAGGGGAGGTGTGGGAGTTTAAAAGATAGACGCTTCTTTGTAAGAAGTACATAATCATCATTCATTTCACCAGCTGCGGGAAAACGGAAAAATTTCATAGAAACACAACAGAGATGATGGTTTAATGGTCTGGTAGGATGTGTACTACAAGAAACCAAAAACACAAGGAATATTTAAAAATGGAATGATGAATATGAGCTGATCTTACTTGGGAAGAGTCAGTACAGCTGCATCCTGATGCCAAATGTAAATTACAGCAAGGCAGGGTGTGCAGTGAATGGTTTGGTTTGGCTTCTCTGGATCCAGATTTGGAAAGTAATGCAGCTCACAGACATCAGATGGTGAGGAGGCCTTGACCCATCTCTGAATAAAAAACAAAAACCAAAGACAGTAATATTTCTTTCCCAAAATCTTTTTCTTCGTGATATCCTTAGATGCACAAAGATTAATAGCTATGTTTTCGTTCCTCTCTTCCTACCACTTAATTTCAGAAGTATCTTTTAAGCATTTGTAATAAGTCTGGCTATTCTAAAAGGATCTGCAGATGTTTATCAGAGGGAAATTCATATGCATTTCCTTGTTAGACAATTTTAGAAAGGTTTTTCTTGCTCTTATTCCTTGTATCAGCCTTATGTACACGATTTGGCTTACTAGTTTAAAAGTTATGGGAAATTTTGTGCAGATGATTGGATCTATTAAAATGAGCATTTTGCATCTTTAATATCTAGGGGACAAGTAGAAGCTCTCTGACAAAATATCACATCAAAGAAAAGTATTCAAAATTCAGCTCATTTTCCCTCCACTGCTATACCTGCAGTGTACTCTTAAACTCAGTAGAGCACAGTCACATATACTTGCCCAAACAGAAACAAAAAAAAAGAAGTCAATTTGAAGGAAGGCGTACCTGAGAGGTAGGTTAACAGATCACAAATGTAGTATGACTGTCAAGTTTAATCTCCCCACCGCTCCATCCACATTACAATTTCCTCAGCATGTTCAAAAGTCCGAATGAATAATTTCCCTTTTTCTTCCTTTTTTTTTTTAATTTAATTTTTAAGGTAAGTCATTAACCTTGGAAGATTCAAAGTGACATTAAGTATGTCCAGTGATGGGGTGAGATTCTTAACCAGGCAAAATATGTGCTGATTCTAGAGATGGAGAAGAGTAAGACGTGAATGAAAAGCTGCTTAAAACTGAGATTTATTTGTGATAAATCAGGGAACAGGCAGTTTCTTAGGATCTAAGATCAGGGTTTTGAAAGATCTCCGAATCAGACAAGACATAGTAATTGCCATCTGAAAGACAAGTGCCCTAGAGAGTCCTGAACAGAAGAGCTTTAGATACTGTCAGGAGACATACACAAAGATCCTGCCACAAGAAATAGCTCCAAATCAGGGATATTTCCTAATCAAAATGTTCAGAATAATACCATAAACTAAGACAAATGAGGGAACAGAATGATGGTCAGTGCAGAACCAAAGATAAGTGATGAGTCTCTAACCACCTAGTTGCATCTGGATAGCTGAGTACAGAAAATCACACCAAATACAGTGAAAATAATACTTCCTGATGTGCAGGAAAAATCTCTCCACAGTGCACCTCTGCATGTGCATTTCAGCACATTATCTTTGTTCAGCAAAAGGTTCATGCCTGTGTGGGTTCAAATACTTAAGTTTGAAGAAAGTTGTATCAACACTTTGTCTCTAATAATAATCTAATCTCAATCGCTTTTGGCTTAAAAGGAAAAATAAAAGGGGATGGGATGGGATGGGATGGGATGGGATGGGATGGGATGGGATGGGATGGGATGGGATGGGATGGGATGGGATGGGATGGGATGGGATGGGATGGGATGGGATGGGATGGGATGGGATGGCTGCTGCCTTCCTCTCTGTTGTAAAATTAATGTGTCTGGACAGTCACATTCAACTTTGTCTCCAGAGTGGCCCTTCAGTGTTCCCTTTAGGAACAAACTGCCTAGAAACCATGATTTTGTTGCCACAGTTTTCATCACAGTGGCAAATGCTGAATGATGAGGTCTGAAGTGCTCTCAGGTGCTGAGACTGCTTAGCTTACTGTCCTTATCTGAAAACCTAAGAAGGAATGAAGAAAAATAGATATACTTGTGGCTTTTTCGTTCAGTGCAAATATTCTTGTTTGAATTTCCCTCATCTTTAAAGCATTTTATAGTCACACAAAAAATAAGAAGTATTACATTGGATTACAGGATTGGACTGCCTTGGTGCTTCAACACTGTTTATATTGGACTCAGATCTTCAGCTAAGGCTCCTCATATCCTGGATGATCCAGAGAATATTATATTCCAGTTCACATTGTGCAGCTGAGGAGATTGTCAGCAATAATCTTTGCCTTGACCCATACACGGTAACCCTGATTTTTGAAGTCCCTGATTATTATAACTCCTCTCTTTTGAAAAACAATTTTCCCTTGGAAGTATTTCAGACCACCCTCAAAAAGATGTTACTGCAAGACTAATATATACAGATACAAGGATTTTATTTGCTGCTGCACAATTTTATGAGTGTGTACCACAGAGCCTAACTTCATGGCAAGAAGATTTATGGTGTAATTACCTTAGTATATTATTGTACAATTTGCAACTAATGGAAAATAAATTTACTGGCTACACTTCAACTGTCAGAAAGTCTGTGCAGAATATTATGAGAGTGGAAGGAATAAGTGCTTCTCTCCACGAGTGGGAATGTTAAATGATAAGTGTTGCTTAACCTGAACGAACATTTTAAACTTGCTCAGTTACCTATATCATAATAGGCAAAGTTTGATGCAAAGAAAATTAATAATGGCTCATGAAAGAAACATATGACATTTGATCTTAGGAAGTAAATAAAGAACTGCCCAGTACATCCACTCCCAAGGGAGTTAAGAGCAGTCAATCACCTTTCAAGCCAAGTGTAATAATTAGGAGTTCTACATAGTCTTTTAATTGCTTTAATTGATATCATTTCCCAGTGGACTGCTGTTGGCCTTTTTCCAAGTTGAAAAAAATGCATCTGATAAATAATTGTGTAATTAGATTTCCAGTCCACTGATCGATGTCTAACATCCAGTACTTAAGAAGAGCAAAAGCAGAGACTTGTCTTCACTTTTGACATAAGACCTTTTGCTGGAGAAAACTTCGTTCAGATCAAATGTTTTGCAACTACATTTCTCAACAACTTGCCAGATCAGTTCAAGTTAGATGCCTAGTGGTAAAAATCCCTTTCATTGGAAGCAGAGGAATTAGAAGCATGAAGTTGAATGGATAAGGATGAAAGAGTTCAGTAGTGGTTTTCAGCAGCACTAACACTCTAGCAAGAGTAAAGTGTTTTCCTTGATTTCTCATTTCTTGCCTACTTCCCTCCAGGCTTCTGAACTCTTCACTCATGTGAACTATCAAGGAGCTATCACAGAATCACAGAGCTGCAGGGGTTGGAAGAGAACTCTAGAGATCGAGTTTCCCAATCCTTTACTCCTACCATATGATGGGCCCCTGTATGGGAACAGAGACAGTCCTAAATATTCACCAAAGAATTCAGCTACAAAAATCCCAAGCAAAACAAATTGTTATTAGATGATGATGGTAGCTATAATAATTGTAATAATAGTAACAGCAAAGTGACCTATAATTTTGTCTGGGCATAAGTTTGTGTATTCCTTTGTTATATCTTGTAAGTGTATTTTAGTGAGATATACATAGGTGACAATGTTTCTACAACTTCTTGTCTCCTCCCACTGTTAATTCAATTTCATGGCACTTTTCTGGAGAGGAATCACAACTCATACAGAAGAAGCCACAGCACTATGTTCCATTACCCTGCAATCTGAGATATGATGAATACCAAAGCATATTTTAGCATGCACAGTACATTACAGGGGTGTGAGAGCCTGTGACCCAAGACATTTCAAAGCTGTGTAAAACAGCCTGTTCTCTCATGCTTGGTCCTACTCCTCTGCAGCCAGGGAACTCCAGGGTGCCCAGAACATCAACATGCAAGGTCACATCTGCCAGCATGCACATCTCTCTCAATACTACCCTACCAGAAACAAAAATAAATCATTTAACCTCTTCCTTGTCTTATTTTCCTTTCTGTTAAAAAAGCAATGGCCTCTCAGTGCCTCTTCTAAAACAATGAACAGTCTTCCATTCAAATATTTATGCACAAAAAGAAAGGCCCTTTGTGATAAAAATGGAAAATATTTTAGAGAGAAGGGTCTTCCCTTCTGTAAGATTATCGATGGCAATTACATCAAATACATTTTTTCTGTCAAGACAACCAAAAAATTCCTGAGCCTAAGGCTGAGGCCTGAAACAGCAATCCAACCATTTCCTAACTGATTAGAGTTTTAACAGTTTTAGCAGCAGTTACTTAAAAAAGATATTTATGGATCTGTTATAAGTCCCCACGGCTCTGTAAACTTAACTATGACAAACATGTACAAATACATGAAATTCTTGGAAGAGTTTGGATCATTAATGTGGGCAGAGATAAAAACATACATTCAAGCTGTGAGACTTTTATGTGCTGCTTTTCTCTGAGTCAGTTTTCACAAAGTACTTGAGTTGGGTTTCGGAGAGGGAGTGGGTCTTTTTTGTGCTCCACTGAGCTGGAGGCAAAGAAATGAAAAACAAGTTATACCTCCCAAAGGGTTAATTTCTTTTAAACTGCAGATTGCTATGAGGCAGCCTTTCATAAAACAGCCTTCTCTGTTTCCTATGAATTTAAATATGGCTCTTAAAAATAATGTGAGTTTGGGGGTGAGTATATCTAAATAATCTTGCCCTGCTGAAATTATTCACACAACGTTAGTCCATTCCTGAGCACGATACTAACAAGCACCGTGCTCAGATAGGGAATATCTATGTATGCAATATTGGCTCGAATGCCAAATATCTGAGCCTCCTGCTTTAACAAGCTGTACCCTAAATGAGTGCTATCATAATAATTATGTCAAATAAACCAAAGCTGACTTTGAAGATCTGATTACAAAATGAGAGCACAGAACATAAAAATTGATGAATTCTGCCACTGCGCAGAAGCTTATTCTGTACTAAAGCCTTATAACCATTTTCCTTCTGTATTGCTTACGGGATGTTGCAAATACCAAAAAATTCTGTGCTTTTCCACAATGCAGAGCATTCCTGGCTAGGAGAGGGTCAGCTCAGGCTGTAGAAACAGGGAAGCAGGTGAGAGGGAAGCTCTGCACACTGATGTGGCTTCTGACTTGGATTTCAAGGGGACACCGAGGTCCCTCCCTTTGCCCACACTTACCTTAATGTACCATATGCAGGTCTCCACATCTATGCAGTGAAGAGCTGCACAGGGAATTTCTGTATCTGCTGCCTCTCAGGCGAATCTGAGCTAAAAGACTCAGCAGGGGCATTTTCTTTCTCAGGAGAGGAAATGAGTTCCCTTTCTCCTTGAGTTCTTTGATGAGCAGGCTTGCTTGTGGAGTCCATGCAGGCCACATACAAGCTCCATGAGATGAAGCCTGGAAAGATTAAGAGTTAATAATCTCTTGACCAAAATGAAAGTATCTCTTTTGTCTAACTGTAACCGAGTAGACAATGCCGTGGTCTGTGGGGATTTTACTATGCCCATGCTGACTTGCTAGGTAAGAAATAAATCAGATTCACACTCAGAAAGTGTTGCCCTTTTGAAGAACCCATTCAGTTCTCACTGTATCCAATAGAAAGATGGCCCAATTTCCACTAATCTGCATTGAAAAATTTTGGGAAGAATACTTCCACATGTAGTGGACGACTAGAAGACCCATTTGCTTACATTAGATAAACTGGATTATTGTTGCTGTGAAGAACACTGTGTCCAAGACACTAGCTCTCACTGCTCCTATGTCCTTGAAGGTGTACAACACACTGAAGATTCCCATCTGCAGTTCCCTCCTATCCACTTCTCTTTCTTCTTGAAGAAGTTTGAGCACTTCTATGGCTCACATCTTTCATTGTAAAAGGGTGACGACCAGTTTTCAGTCCTGCTCTTATATTTCTCCAGGCTTTCTCTGTGGCACAGCACCAACCATGTAGATCAGTGACAGTCAGGTTTTTCTAGAACCCATAACTCAAGCTGAGAAAGCACCTCCATGAAAGTTGCCCTTGCCACCCAGTAACTGCAAAGCAGCGTTATGTACCAGCCTGAACTCATGGAGGAGTGAGGAATGAAGGCAAAGCTCCCGTCAGAATTGTGCTGGTGTGACTGAAGGAATTCACATACACAAAAATGGGGGGGTGCCAGAGAAAGACTGTGCTTTCTCATCCTACTTGCAGTTGTATTTTCATTTCCCATCCATTATTTAATCAGGTGACTCCAGGGCAGCACATATATGCTATCCAGGAAATTCAGTTTCCCCATTAGGTGGCTGTAGCTTTACAAACAAAGGCTGTCAACTAAAAAATTATCACTTTAATCCCTTTTTTATTATCATTATTTTGTTTTCCAGATTGCAATACTAAATTCCCTGCTGTTGCCTTTCTATTTTATCGGCCCAGAGCGAGTCTGGTTTACTGCAGACAGCTTTCCTCCCTCATCTCATTCACGTTAGGCAGACGCCAATAAGTAGCAAAGGAAATTCTCACTCTGGACAAATGTGAATCAGATCTGACCGGCTGTCTTCCATGAAGTTCCCCAATGCATATTTCTTCTCCATTACCAGCTTGATAATGGGGGATGACCTACATGTTGTGCACTGGAAGTTTGCTAGTATCTGCAGGGACAGCACCTCAGTAGTCTGAAATAAAAATTAAAGCTGTCTTGTGTCCAGTGTAGAAAACCTATCAGGCCAGATTTCATCAAATTATACGTGTTATGTTTCCATGGACTTTTGTTTCATCAGTATTCTCTCCTTGGTCTTCCACTCCTTCCTCAGCTGAGCATTCCCCGTGTTATCAGGGATCTGCCTGGCAGTGATCTATCAATAACTACTCACTGTTGAAGTCGGTACACTCAAGCTGTTCTATACGCCACACTAAACCAAAATGTTTATATTACTTGAAATGAAATGCCAAAGCAATCCTCTCACACTTCCTTGGGGCTCACGTAAATACCCAAAAACATAAATTAGTATTTGTTTTTTTTTAATGGATTAGTGAAACCATACTAACAGCTTGTATGAACACTTCAGGATCAATATGCTTTTCACATATTGTTTTGGGAATGTCAGAAGTGAAATCAAATTCAGATCAGCATAGCTCTTAAATACTCAGACTTTGCATTTGCAGTCCTTTGTTTCTGCTGTAGATCAGACTCTTAATTCCCTTTCAGTTATTTTGCTGCTATCCAAAAGAAATAGAGGCTACATTATTTTCTTCATTACCCTTACACAGGAGAATATGATGCACTGAAATGCACTGATACTTCTTCCCTTCTCTTTTGTACATATATTGCTTCAGTTACAAGTCTGGATACTTCCCACTGGATCGTCACCAGGATCCCTTCAGATTTTGCACTCTTAATTGTCAGAGGTTTAAACAGAATAAGAAAATATTAAACAGTATGCCATTTTTCCCCAGGCCCCATACTCAGAGAAGTTGCATGCCAGATCCCAAACTGAAAATGAAGTCCTCCAAATTCCATGGTCACTGGGTGTCTGACAACCCTTTTGCAGGAGATTACTAAACCCTGGGGAGTGGCTGTACTCTCATTACATGCTCTCTGCTAACATCTACCCCTCCCCCCCACCAGCATCCAACAGATGCTACACTCCTGTAGCTCCTAAGGGTTGCTTCATTTGCTGTGCTCCATTAAGCAGGTGCAGTCTTCCACCTCGGAACCTGCTGTATTCAGTGAATAAAGTGATCCCCGTTGATAATCTGCAGTTCATGAAGTCCTTTGAGAAAGCAAGATGCTACAGAGATGTGACTATGTCCCCCAGTAATACAGCAGGGCCTCATGATCTCCAACTTTCTCTCTCGTTTCTGAGTCTCTCCTATCCTAAATCTTTTAACACCCAAAAAAGCCTTCTTTTTCTATATGAAAACCACTATCAGCCTCTATTATATCTTCCCAGAAACGTCCCCAAAACTCTCATCTCCCTCAAAATCCAAGGGCGAAAGGCATCTCTTAATGAAGTGAATCCTATGATTTGTTCTTGACAAAATAAAAAGGCCCGTGACTCATCTATTGCACGTCACCTCTTCCCACATCCTACCAAACCATTCCTTCAAGTTATTTGAAAAGCCTGTCCCAGGAAAAGGATCACAGAGCTGCCAGAGAGGCATGAAATTGGTTTTCCAATTAAAGCGATGGCTCCATGACAACTTAGCTGAAGGTCTGCTCTGGTATGTTAGCACAGCACTCTGCCCAGCACAAGCATGACATTTTAACACTAGATACTAATGGGATCAAAAGGATAAGCAATAAGAGTCAAAATGTTTACTGGTGCTGGTCCATAACATTTTCAGCCTGGAAATATTATCACAGGAAATCCTTTTCCTTTTTACTGGTTCCAAACTTACATAGTGAAAGTATCAGTGATATTGATTATAGCACTGCTATGAAGCATAAAGCAGGTCTTTAACATGACACTCACAAGAAAATAGGAAAGATCATTTTTCCAGTTCCTCTTCCCTCCAGCCTAGGTCACTTTGCATTGCTCTCTCTGATTTATTCATCATTTATTCATTGCCTTCCCATGAAACATCCCAAATGAAACTGAACTACAGCTCCTGCAAGAAGGAGAAAAGAAAAAAAGTAAACAAAACAAACAAAAAAAAAAAGTAAAAAAGAAAAAAAGAAAAAGAAAGATAAACCTCTGGCTTTGTTCCTGCACTCACTCTACTTAAAACTACCACAGCTCCAAGAGAAGATTCTTCTTCACATTGCCATGCCAATAGTTCCTCTCAGCCCAATTCCTGTTCTCTCTGAGTGACCAGCACTGAAAGTCTCAGAAAATGTTACAAAATTGTCATTATTGTGTAATAATTCCCCTTAAGGAAAGTCTGTTCCTAGTTACAGGATGTTAGTAGTCAACTTAATCATTCATGTACAGGGCTAATGGAAGTAAGGACAAGAACATCCATCCGCAGTGTTTAGGTGAAGGAATCAAAGAGATGCTTAAAAGGCATCTTGAATCCCAGACACATTTTCTTGTTTTTAAGCATTCATTCTGTTCCTCTCAATAATTCATGCCAAGGTGATCAGGGTCTTCAGAATTTGCACAGCCAGAAGGCAGAAAAGCTGTGGTATGTGCAATCTTAGCAGCACAATACAAGTTTATGCATTTTGGACACTTATGTCCCCATAAAAGACCATGTTTTTCCCTTCCTGAAGAGTGATTGTCATAATACCAGCACAGGCTTACCCAGATCCTCCACTTGGAAAAGTGCTCAGATGGCGTAGGACCAAATGCCCAGGGCTCTAGACAATGCCATTGCAATCCCATTGAAGAGGATACCAGATAGGATGTTTTCTGGTGGTCCCTTCTAAAACCAGCAACATCTGAGGTGGAACCATGCTTATATTTTTTAGCATGGGGTGCAGGTTTGCCAGCGGGCTCTCAAAGTAAGCCCTCAGTGTAACTCCACGATAGCCTGGAGTTCTTTCAAGCTACACAAGGGAAACTACAAACCAAAGCTGCTGTATCGGTGTCCCCTGCACTGTGATATATGGCCCAATTGGGCTGCACAAGCAGCCCATCAAACATGCTGCCTATTACCAAGAACTGCACACATTTACAGCCTCCAGCTGTTTGTGTCCTGTGTGCGCACTGACTTCATCCAACAGCAACTTGCAGCAGGGAGTCCGACAGCAAATATGCCCTGAACTTCATGACCTTTGCTTAAGGTGATGGTAAGTAACTAAGATTTCCAAGGGAAATCTGAAAGGCTCAGATTACACACAAACTATAAAATGAGTAATATGCACTTACGCATCTTAATGGGACTGCCAGTGGCCAATTTGATGCACTTTAGACCCCTATTAATAGCTGGACTCCACAGGCAGATGAATAAAACACACTTCTCTGGAGTAATAAAACAGCAAGGGAGGACTGACTGGGGATGGATTCTGTTCATCTGTGTTGCTCGGTAACATGTAACTACTCCATAAACATTGTTGTTGCTTTATCAGCTCCTTCTGGTCTTATCTCTGGCACGGAATGTTAAACATATTGACCAGGTGGTGTCTATTGTGATACGTCTATTAGTACATGTCCCTAAACTAACACCACGTTTCACAGGTACCTGCCAGATAAGTGACTGAAGGAACACCATCATCAGGGAATGGGGTGACAGAAGAGCAAGGGAGGGAGAACAGGAGGGAGCTTCAATGCAGATAAGGAACTTCAACTCTCATATACAAACAGCAGAAACAGAAGTGGCTCACCTTGAAAAAGAAAACATGGTTGGGCACATTTTACACTTTGAAACTGGTCCGGAGTTGGCTCCCATTTCAAAATCTGCCTTTTCTTCTTAGGTGAGTCCAGCCTCCCTCCAAGTCCTGTGAAGCTCCCTCTGAGTCAGTGTTTTCTCCACATACTTGCTCAGGACAGACTGCCTTTCCTCTCCCAGTCATGGATATTCTTCAGCAACCCCATGTGGCACTGGTGACTGCAGCTCCCTCAGTTCTCTTTTCCCTGTGCTGCAAACACAAGAGTAGCAAGGGAAACCTCACACAGCCCCCAGGGTCATCTTTGAACTTATACTGCTCCTTTATTGCAGAATTAGAGAATGCCTTTTATTTTAAAAAACATTCTTGTCAGATACATATTTTAAAGGTCTCTACAATGCATTTGTAAATTGTAAATGATGCTCTCTGCATGCACAGAGACAGCTAACAGCCAGAGTGATTCTCCCCATCCATTTTCCTATCCCTTCTCCTCTTCCCAGTTGTCCCCAGATAGCTCACCCACCTCCACTCCCATCTTTGGTCAGTATGAGGGCTTAGCTTCACAATTCTCCAACAGAAATTAAAAGTGTGCTTACGTAGAGCTGTTCAGCCAGGAAACACTCTACACAAATACTACTCAAATACTCTGTATTTGAGGCAGCTGCTGCTGCTGTTAGAAAATGGACATGGTGACCACCAGCCTCTTTCCCATCAATCACTAAGCACCTTAGTAGTAAAACAGCCTTCTCCAGCAAGTGCTCTGGAACGTGATCTTAGCCCCTGAATGCAATCAGGGCTGAAGTTTCATGCTTATTATAAACCTAGTGCAATTAGCACACAGCAGTCACATCTGTGATCCTGCAGCAACAATATCTACCCAGCTTTCCTTTGGTTTCTTTTTAGTTTCCCCCCCCCTTCCCTCAACACTGTTTTCTTCCCACTATCTCTAGCCTTAGGAGAGACTCTGTTTTGTTTTTCTTTCTAGTTTGTTATTCTTTACGAAAGATTTGCCCTCCTCCTGTCAATTCTCTTCCCCATCTTCCACATGCTAGCCAAGAAACTCATGACAGCAGTTCTTCCCATCTTGCGTTTTGTTGTCATTGTCATTTTGTCTGTGTGCACGCAAGTGTGAGAGAGAAATGCAGCAACATGGCTTGAACCTGACACTAACTGGAGGCAGAGTGAAAAGCTCCATCTCCCCTTGCAGCAGCTGCTTCCCTGAGGGCCGATGGCAGAGAGCAGGTTCACAGTGCTGGCAGCACCTGGGAGTGCCCTGAGCTGCGCTGTGACACACATCTCACTCCTGGTTAGTGATGCCATACAGCTGCACTTCTCCCTGCATGGCTCTGCTGTTGATCTGTGCTGGTTTTTCATCTTTACAGTGGATTTAATCAAGAAATGTTCAGATTTTTCCACTTTTGCCCTCATCCCCTCTCCAGACTCACAGCACATCTCTCCCCACTACATGTACCGGTGTGTGTTGCAGCCTATCTCCCTCTTGCCCTAAGATGTACAGCAGCTGCGCAGCTGGTACAATGCCAGAGCCAGAAGCTCTCCCACAATGACCAGAAATTTTAGCTGACAGCAATCTTAGGCAAACAAGAACAGTTGTTGACATAAATCACCCATTTTTAATAAAAATAACTACTGAATCTTACAAACTTTATCCATAATCCATTACCTCTGAAACATCCCTCTCCTTCTTTATGACTCAGCATCTGGTAGACAGCTGAATCCAAGCTCCTATAGTATCACATTAAACCCTTCTCCAGAATGATTTCTTAGTGCACTTCCTAGCACTGAACAAAACCACAAAGAGTAGTTGAGTAAAAAAGGCAATAATTCACAGTATCATAGCAACAATGGTAAAATATGTGCTTCCTGCTTGTTCATTTTGATTAAGAAAATTATTCAGAAGGCATCAGATGTTTGGAAAGAAATCCATCTTGTGGTTTGTTAATCGGAAGAACAATACACTCCAGACTATTGAGGGAAGTAGCTTTCAAAGCTGAAAGGCACCACCAATTGCTTTCCATAGGAAGCTGATAAGACTTACAAGCACTTGTCAGCCTGACATTTCATGCTGCCTATCAGTTAGCATTCTCATCCAGAAAGGCCCTTAAGTATACACTTAATTTTGAGCATGCGAGTACTAAATTCAAGATGAGTACATCTGGCCTTCAGGTTGAGTGCGCTGGTAATACTTTTAATATTTTTAATTGCTTTGTGGGAACCCAGCTTAGATAAGTAATGTGCTTACAGGCTTAGCAGACAAAGGAGGCTCAGTGCCTCCCCTCTCACCACCACCACCACCTCCTTGCTCTGCAGCCCACCCAGCCCATCCCTGAGACCACCAGCATCCCCTCCTTGGGTTCTTGTGCTGCTTCCACCAACTTTGCAGTACTTTCTGAGACCTTACCTTCCCATGCTGCCCATTGTGTCACACCCTTGGGCTTGCTCCCATGCGTGAGAATGTTGAAATGACACAGGAATTGTGCTGAGAAGTTTCATATTGACTCTTTTTTTTCCCCCAAATTCAAATGCTGATATTTTATCATAAGCACATGCGCATGATGTCCCCAAGCGCTACGATGTCTCAGCTGAGGGAAGGCTGCATTTCAGCTGTCTTCACACAGCTTGTCAATCTGATGTTACTCTGGGATTCCTGGTAAAGTTGCCCCATCGATGTTAATTGTTAATAATCTAGTATAAATTATTCTGTTTGCACACGGGTATCACACATGGCAGATGCTGCTAGCTGTGTGAGCTGTCCATTTTAGCAGAACAATCAGCTCAAAGCATTAAAGGCGAGTACGTTTCAGTCCTGCTGCATGCCTTGATCAGCGTGAGGCAGGTGCATTTTTTTGGTATGCCTTTCTTTTGAAAACAAGACAGTTAAGGACAGGATGCAGTCATAGGGGAATGGCTTGATCAGCTGAGTCTTGTTCATCGCTCAGGAGAGAGAATAACCTCAGTTCTTCTTCCAGCTTCTGGGAGATCTACTGGAACACTGTATCGTTAGAAGGATGCATGTTTTATAAATCAGCAGTGGCAGATTGAAAGCAATTGAATTAGATCCCCAAAGCTTTACTAAGATAGATGATCTCTGAAAGTACAGCTAGGATATTAAATGTAGTGAGAGTATAATTCTTAATTTCTAGGCATCTGTGAGAATAGTTACCGGCCTTTGGGGAGTATTGTAGTGACTGTAGCTGGTAGATCTCTAAATGAGACAATATTTCCTTTTGATATTGCATCATTAATATAACTGATTCCTATACCCAGCCAAATGTTTCATATAACTCTTTCCTCCCCTTTCTTAATGTGTGCAATTGTGAAAGAGCGGCACTGGAGGGATTTAGTGGTTGTATCTCTTTATGAGACTGAACTGTGACATGGAGAACTCGGTGAGTTTATTGATTTTAATTTCTTACATTTGGGATTTATCCTCTCAGTTTTGATTTAATGGCTGGGAATAATCACAGTGTTGATCCTGTATCAACGTTGACTACCCAAGGGCAAATTTCAGAATCTCATTTCTTCACCTGCATTTGTTTGTTTGATTCTGGATGGATACCAACTGCCGGGCTTTGATCCAGGCTTTGATCAAGAGTGGCTAAAGGGTGCACTCTATGAGAGAGCAGTCCTCTCTCAGCCTCAATAGCCAGAGCTGAGAGTAGCAGGGCCCTTAAGTGGATTTCCCTGAGCATCAGAGTGAAAGATCAGGCATTCCCTTTGAAGATCCTTTGTTATTGAAATCTAGATTCTGATCCCTGATTTGGTCTGAAGACCCTGAGCCACGAGGCACACTGGAGGGTATCCTTGAGTGTGGAGGGATTTGAGGGACTAAGTTTGCTATCTGTGGGTGGTAGGATATTTTCTTTTTTTTTTTTTTCCCTAGGAAAACAGTTGGAATGTCCCTGAATGCAGAGGATAAAAAAGCGTGGTGAGAAAAAACACTTTCTTAGGTTGTTATATAAATACCAGCACCCTTCATTGTAGTAGTGAGAAAAAGCTTATAGAGCTATTGGTGTAAACCAGACTCAGCATTTCTTGGGCTATTTCAGAATAGTAGGGATTGCTCAGCCAGGTTGTTCCTTTCTGGAGCATTTAAGGACTGAGCTAATAAAGTGCTTTATGACTGAGAGTTCCTGTAGCAACACAAGGAGGATGAGCTATGAAAAAAGAGATGGAGAGTATCTGCCATTCTTGGAAGAGGTGTTTTCTCCTGTGGATGCAGTATTGAACTTTGTTGCCAGAAGGATTAATCTCTGCCAGCAATCTGTTGTCTCCCCTTTCCCACTTAACTGTTCTGTTTCCCATGGCACTGTCTTCATCTTCTTCAATTTTCTTAACATCTATAATGCAAGTATTTGTACCCTATTATGTCTCTTCTCTGCATTCCAGCATGCAGAGCTCTAGCCACAAGCTGGACACTGCCATAAGGTATTGCTGGCAGAGAAGATTAATTGCCATAGGTTGCTAGGAGTAATGAATTCTCATCAAGACTTTTGCACTTGACTGTCTTGTTCTAGTAAAACGGGAATTGATGCAAACCTTTCTTTAAAGAGTGCTCTCTTTCTGCCCTTTGTTTCTTTCTGTCTTTCTATCCTCTCTTCCTTTCCCTTCTTTCTTCTGCACTCACAGCTTCTTCCATCTTCTACTTAGAGATAGGATCAAAAATAGCCACTTGAAGGGCAGGACTATGTCCAGTGCCTGTATCCAGTTCTCCCACCCATGTGAAGGGCCAGCTTCATGACCACTCATTCACAAGCTCATTTCTTTCAGCTATGAGATTTCCTTTCCCGAGTACTCTATTTTCCTTGGCTCAGGGCATAAGACAAGAAAGAATCTTTACATGGAAATTTCCCACCACATGTCCTAGCAAGAGATGTACTGCATCCATAATTGCAGTCAGCACTTGGAATGTGGTGACAAGTCCACATTTCATGACCAAACATAGTCTTTGCCATTGCTGAAGGATAGAGTAGACTCTAACAGCACTAAACTATGGTCTCTTATCTATTGCTTTGGTCAAGCTGTCCATTTGTATGCATCTGGAGAAAAGTTGTGTTGTCTGCTTCTCATAATGCTAGACTGCCTGGCAAAGGAGTTTTGTTGTATTTGCAGCGTTTCTGCTCTTGGTCTTTCAGCTTATAATTCAGGCAGCAGTGAGTCAGTCTTTTGCTCTTTGGTTCTCAGCTTCACAGCCTTTTTAGCCTTGGAGAAGTCTTTCCTAAAATCCACAGATGTCCATTGTACATTGATCCATAAGGTGCTCAGTGCTTCAGCTTTGCTTTCTTCCATCATCCATTTAAATGAAGATGAGCCCCTGACTTGTCCAATGATGGGATAATGCACAGGGGGACAGTTCTGCCACATTGTCTTCAAGCCCAGATTTTACACCAGAGACCAGTGTTACCTTAAGCACCTCGTCAAAAGTGCCAGAATGTGCTCTTCAAACAGTAGCTTTGGATTAATCCTAGTATTAATAAATCCTGAAATCATCCACAGTGTATTTTAATTAAACAAAGCACAAGCAGTTCTCAGAGTAGGAAAGGAAACGATGAAGGTGATGATTTCATCCCTCCACGTCAAATGCAGACTATGACAGATGGAGGAATCACGGGGAATATTAATGAAGTGGGAAAGGAAGAGATCAATTCCTTTGCTGCCCAGAATGCCTGACTGGTTGGTTATCTTTCACCCCAGGTAACATCACTGACTTGCTTTTGCAGCCATGACCTCAATCAGCTCCTCCCACAATCTGATTGCATGCTGTCTCCTATCCAGCTCACCAATTCTCACACATGAGGATTTCCTTGGACAAAACATCTATAAGTCTTCCTGCCCCTAAAAATAATACTCCTATTTCCAGTATCAAACTGGACGTCCTCATTGACCATGGACTGATCTACCACGTCTGTGTAACTATATTGAATATTACCTACAGATTAGATACAGAAGTAAAGTATCCTTTTCACTCTAGGACTACAAAAATTGTAATTATAAAATAAGAGCCTTCTCTTCATTTTTTTTTTTCTTAAGATTCATCTCTACTGATCTGTTTCTAGAAGGGGTAAATTACCCTTTAACAGCCCCATGCTAGCTTAGCTAAACTGCTTATTGTGCTGACTAAATTCATTTATGGTTAGTTTGATGGGCCTCCGCTACACTGTACAATCTAGATATAATTCAAGACAATGGAGCATCATTAGTCTTTAATGATTGCGCTTGAATCAGATCGTAGGTGGGTTCCTGGGCTGAAGTCCAGGAGAAGCAGTTTCCTCTAGGTATCTCTGCAGAAAGATAAAGCAGGCAGCTGGATAGGGCAATAGGGACACAGCATTCTGGTGGGGTTCTCAGGGGTTTCAAGTAAAACAAAGGAGGGGGTTTGGTAGCAGAGAGGAGGGCAACCGAGGGCTGAACAAAGGAAAACCACCACTGTCAGGAGCACTCACGGCCAAGAAGTCAGACATCCTTGCATCAAGCCTCAGTACCTTATACTACACTTTCATAGACTCATAAAATCATGGAATGGCTTGGGATCTCAAAGACCCTTTAGTTCCAACCCCCTGCTGCAGTCAGTGATGCCAACCATCAGTTCAGGCACTAGATGAGGCTTCCCAGTGGACAACCTGATCACAAGACACATCTGAGTGAAGAAGCTGTACATGCGCACCAACAGAGATGCTTCCTCGCTGGGGTCCTGCTGGGATGTGCCCAGCCCTGACTCATCCACAAGGGTTAAGCCCCACAAGAAGGCTGGGGCAGCCCAGAGCCCCTCCCCTGCAGGGAAGATATTTCCCTTCACCACCACACCAGACCAGACCAGCAGTCACGCAGCAGGTGTATTTAAAACACTAAGCACAGACAAGTAATTGCTTAAAGAAAAAACAAATAGCAAACCAGATCTAGGAGATACAAATCTAAGGAAAAACAAACAGCCCAACGTGACAGATAGTCAGGTGCTATCAGATGCATAAAAAGAAACCAATTCCTTTATTTGACCACTGTTTTGCACTCCCCAGTATTTACAGTTGTGCATTTCATCCACTTCCCAAGCAGCCTGCAGCCCAGCTCCATATCATGCTGGGAAGGAAATATTCTTCCTATGCAACAAAACCAGGAGTGAGTTCTGCTCATGAACTCAGCCCAAAACTAACCACTTTTGTTTTTTACCTGCTATAGGAGATTTTTTTAGCAGATTAATGAGTTGAACCAGCATAAAGGGAGTCCTACAGGTGCCAGAGCTTGCAAAGATAACTGACATCATCTTAACAGTCAGTTTAACGATGAAGGATCAGTGAGCAGTAGACAGCAAGGAGACGATCTTACCTCATTTTATGGTACCTTTAGCCTGTAAACCTGGTGAGACAGTGGCAGTACTTCAGCACTTCTGTGCACTTGATCTGAACCTGCATGTATAGGAAACAGAATTTATAATGCAACCGTAATAAATTATAATTTATGAGATGTACAATACAGTTCCTACATATAGGAGCATAATATAATCTACCTATATATATACAATTTATTGTATAATTGTATATATATAATCTAACTATATATTACATACGTGTGTGTGAAGCAGCACATGGCCACGTGTCTGGTTGCATCATGAAGCCAGCCAGCAGGCCCCCAGTGCCATTAGCCCTGCTAATTAATGAATGAGTCACAGCCTCGGCCGTGGCTTCCCCCTCTTCCAGAGAGCCCCACTGTGGAAGTCTGACACTTGCTGCCTGGATTCTTGGAGATTTCCTCCCTTTCTCAGTCTTGTCTTCTTTTTAACTAAGCAGTGAACCATATGGTGCATTCACCATCTGATTAGCTAACAGCTTTGGTGCCTGTGGGAATTACTGCATCCAGTGCTTTTATAGCAAGTGTTTGCATTACTTTTACCTGCCACTCTCCACACTGATCAATTCCTGCCCTCAGGATTTTATTTATCTTTATAAATAAACTTTTATTTACTTTTTTTTTTAAAGCTTAAAATCCACTCTACCTCCTGGAAACATGTCAGCAGGAGAAAAGGGGTTTGTGTTGTGTTTTCTTTCACTTTTATTATATGTTAAAAGAAGATTGATAATAAGGACTGTTTAAAATAGGTGAAACAGCAAAAGGATTTTCAGTTCACTTAAGATAACTTACTTAAGGCTACTCCCGTCATATTCTGCATTTGCTTGCTTGTTTTCTTGTCATTTTTTCCCTTCAGCAATATATCTTTCTGAAGAAGTCTGCTGGGTAGCAGCCCTGGAGCCTGCAGGCTGATGTCTGCAGACCAGCTCTCCCTCACTTACCTCCCAGAAAGTGTCCCTGCAGGAAGGTGACTGCTGATGAGTGCAGTCCTGAGGGAGAGGGCAAGGTGCCTCCCCCAGGCCCTTACAATTTCTCCCAGACCTATTGTTCTACTTGGTCAAAAAGAACGGTGACTTTACTTCAAGCCTGCTTCTCAGTACATTCTAATACTTAAACATGTAAGTTGAAGAGAAACTTTAAAATAAAACCCGTAAAAATGTGAAAGTCTCATAAGCACAGTTATTGCTTGGCTGCTCACCATTCTAGGCAGAATGTTGCTCAGGAAGGAAGAGTTAAGCATTGCAATCACGCTGGCAGGAGACTTTTGTCCAAGGTGTAGACCTTCCTGAAGCCAACAGCAATACAGCAGGGATAAATTTCATCTGTTGGACAAATTGTTCGACAGTCCCAGCAGGCTCTGGCAGAGAGCTCCCAAGGACTCAGCGCTGACCTGATTTTTCTCCTCTTGGTATGAATGGCAGTAGGCTCACCAAGCATGGAGTGGGAAAGAAAGCTTTGTAAAATACCATGCTCTCCTCAAGCAGAAACATGGAAAATTCCTGGCTTGGATTCATTTCAGAATTTGACCAAAAATCTGGTGCAAGCAAGATTTCAAATTCTAATGAAAAGCAAAAAGCAAAAAAAAAAAAAAAAAAAAAAAAAGGTGAAAAAAACCCTTAATTTTAAAATGACATGTAAAATGTATATAAACTTAAAATTCAGAAGTCTTGGAGATTTAGTATCTTCCAAGCCAGTCACTGCAAATAAGCCAAGTGTAATTGCCTGCAGAGTATCCAGGATATGTTGTTTTATTTGTTGATGTTAAAGAAAAAAAAATCCAACAAATTGGGAGCATGGTGCAGAGAGAAACTTCCTGGGTCATAAAGTCCAGACTTCTAGTATCCCAGGCACCACATAATTGACTCCTTTTCATCTGAGTTATCTCCGGTCTACTAGATGGATGTAGAAAAAAATATAAAACAAGTGAAGTAATACTAGCAGTCAGAAAATAACAAATGACATGTTGTTTTTTTTTCTGTATCATAAACAAAGCGACATTAGCAGTGGGAGCAGCTGTAAACACAGCAATCTGTAAGGCTCCAGTAGGTAAGGCAAAGACTAAAGGATCATGAAGGATCTGATTCATTTTTAAAGAAGTGTGTTGTAGTCCTAATACATCCCTTTTACAGGAGGGGCTGAAGGTCACCAGGAAAGAGGCAATGAAAGACAGAGCTGCAGGCTGGGGGCTGCTCTGCTCAGGGTTTTCTGTCTCCTGCCTGATGCTATGTGAACATGATCTCGCGTTCAACCTGTGGTGATAAAATTCCAAGTGCAATGCAACCAGAATTACATTAATACAAATGGTAACACAGCTCTTGTCCTGCAGGGTTCAACCATATCTGACTTTCCTGACTCATAAAGCCTTTCCAGACCTATGCTCAGGACAAGACTATCTTTAAATACACAGAATTCTTAAACACATAATTTCCTGGAAGATTTGGAAACCACTGTTCAGCTGTGGCCTGCTGGTTAAAGCATTGCTTAAGGCATTAGGAAAACTAGAGCTCAGTCTCTCTGCAACAAACTTTCCAGGTTATCTTTGGCGAATAGAGCCATTATCTCTTTCTCTGACCCAAATATGTTGATGTGGGTGCATAATGAGTGTAAAGTAGAAAAATAAAGAAGGGCTCTGATCTCTTTCTTCCTTAATCTGAGCTTAGTTGCATTTTCCGCACTCTGTGCACTGCTTGGGGCTTTTGATGAGTGTTCATTTCCATAAGTTGCTCCTTTTAAGCGGGTGGGTTCATGTGGGAGCTGGCTGTGTCTCTTTTCCAGCCCACAGGGGAGATGAGAATCAGCCCCATGTCTCTTACAGGAAGGGAAAGGAAAGGAGAAGCAAACTGCACGAGGCAGAGAGAATTGATTGCAACCAACCAGATATAATTACATTGTGGAGGACATTTAATGTTTCATCTTGATCACTGCTGTATCAGGAGAGGAAAGAAAATCACAATATGAGGGAGAGGGAGGCTGCAACTACTCTTGATTTGAATTGTAAATTCCCACAAGCAAGCCCATGATTTACTTTTAGACAATCCGGCAGAACGTATATGACCCAGATTGCAGGGAGAGTCAGAAAGCTACTTCACCTGCTTGGAGACAACAGTGGCACTAAGCCATGATGGCAGGTCCCCAGCACAGCAGGGGGATCATACTAATGAATTTCTCTCCTCCTTTCACTCCTGGATAGCTACAGACATGCTGGCATAAGGCTCTTTGGTTAACCACTGCAAGGAGGAAAGAGCTTTATATCCCATGATCTTAAATAGCTTTTTCCTCAAAGCCAGACCTTTTAAAAAGCACAGCATGGTTTTTGGTAATGATCAGTGTAATTGAGCTACACACACCTATATGAAGAGACTGCTGAAAAAAAAATTTAGTGTTGGAAGAAAAAGATGGTCCAGAGGCTCTGGCCAAGGCTTTACTGAGCTTTACTACACACCAGAGCATCCCCTTGTAACTCCAACTGGACCAACTTGTCTCTAGCAGCTCAGACACCCACCTGAATCCAGACGTTGCAGCAACGAGGGAAAAACTGTCCCAGCAGCTCCATGAGTTTATCCTCCTGGAGCCTTAAGGTGTCAAACAGCTCTCAGCTTGCCGTGATCACTTTCACACTCAGCCAACTGTGATCTGGCTCTACATATTAATTATCATAAAAGAAGTGGAAGATTTGCTCATTGCTCCAGATGATTAATAAGCTAGTCAGGCATAACACCACCCGTGCTATTGTGATTGCAGTCAAATAATAATGTTATACACACTGTAATCATAACCACCATCAAACACCAGAGGAGTCTGGTAATACAAGCAACTTGGTCTCTTCACAGCCCATACAACCAGAAATGATCTGCAAACTGGAAGAAGGCCTTAAGGACAGCTCATGAGGTGCATCCTGCTTGACAGAATTTACCTGGTTTGCTTTACATATACATCAAAGGCAAAGGCTCTGTCTACTCAATAGTCCCAAACTCTCTCACCCTCCAAAGCTGCTGTCACAGAATCATAAAGGTTGGAAGAAACCACTAAGATCACCAAATACAATCCCAACCCACCCCCACCATACCCACTAACCGCATCCCTTAGTGCCACATCTCCATGGTTGAATACCTCTGGGTTCAGTGACTCCCTCCCTCCTGGGGCAGCCTTTGAAAAGGCTTGTGGAAAGATCTTAAATGCACTGTAAGTTTATCCAAGCCTTTGAGCTTGATCTCACCACTTAAGACTGGCTTTACAAAGAGCATTTGGCTATCAGCCTCAGAGCACTAAGTCCCACCTCCGAGCACTGAAGCCAAAAATGACGTGGCTGGAGCCCAGAAGAAAGGATTAAACATAGAAACAGCAGCATGACAAGTTATAGTCATTATGTCAGCTGTAAAAAAAGTCTTGTGTTTTGTTGGTTTTTTTTCCAGGATGTATTTTGCTCAACATGGGTGGTGTTCACTTGTTGAGCAGCTTCTCAGTGGCCTGTGGGAAGTTGATCAGACTTCTCAGTGGGGCAGTTTGGGTTCAGAAAGGATAATTTAAGACAAAGGTTATCAGCCTGATGTCCATCCTAGGAAAAGTGTCTGAACCTCCCCAGGGGCTGCCTTCCAGTGGAACGAGGAGCTGCTTGACATAGGGATCTTTCCTCAGGTAAGTAATGAGCTGTATTGATTTTCCTCAGAAAGAAAATTGGGCTTTTACAAACAATGCAACAAGCCGCTTGAGTTGCTGAAGTGATCTTGTGACCACTGCAGGCTCTTGTGCTTGTCATGAAAGAAAAGAAAAAAAGTCAACAGGGCTTATCTTGCGAGGGCAGGTTTCTCCAGTAAAAAACAACTCACCCTTCAGATACAGTTGGCAAGTACTGGACCAACGTTCCCTATAGAGATAGTGGAACCATTTGGAAATTCCCATACCTACTGCACATCCTTGAAGTTGTCCTGACAGGAGAAAAATATTCAGCCTGTTTCTCAGCTCTCAGCCAAACACAATTCCTGCTTTGACACTTCTTCAGAGGTCCTGGAGCTTGGCTTTGCTGTAGCTGGCTTAGCAAAGCTTCAGTCCCAGAGCAGCTGGGGAAGGACACAGGTTCTTCAGAGCCTCTCATCCTACTCTGCCAGAAGAGGAGCCTCCAGAAGTCAGGTCTAGTACCCTGACTGGCAAGGATGGGTCAAAAGCAAAGGCAAATTTGCATTCTGTAGTCAAAATGGATCATCACAAAGCATCTGAAAGAAGAAACCTAACCATGATGCCCCCAGAAATCTGCCCCAGCCCCCTGGGGAAGGCCACAGCAGCATCATTCCCAGCTTCACACTGCAAAACCCACCTGTAACCCCACCAGCACCACAGCAGTCCCAGTGGTGGAGGGGTTGCTCCCTTGATGCACCACTATAAAGGCTTTGTCATGTCCCAAAAGGCAGCTGACACTCACACTACCACCCACACTACCACCAGCTCTCTAGCAAAGCAAGAGCATCCCAGACCTCACACTCTGCTGTGGCAGAGCAACACCCAAGAGTCTGGCTCCTAAATGCTATAGCACCCAATTACTCTTGGTAGCTCGATCCAGAGATGAAAAGATCCCTGTCTCTATTTTCAATGAGATTGTGGACTCCAGAACTGAGCAGTTATAGGCAACAATTTCTCTAATCAGACATGGGCACCTGTAGGAGCACACCATGCTAAAACTCTAGCCACTGTTTGCCAAATTAGAAAACTGAAAAAAAAGAAAAATCAGCAGCGGTAAACTCAGCAGGGACAAGGAGTGTTAATTTTGTTTTGGTAAATGGGAACTGTCAGAAATGGAAAATAAATAAAAATGCAAATTGAAAGTAATAAAAAAGCACAATTAAAGAAAAGCGGCCAACATATTTTCTTGCATCAGAAAGGAATGCAATTATAATCACAGAATAGGATTTGCTAATGTTTTTTTTTTGTATCAGTCACTTCTGTGTTTTATTTAGCACATTGTAAAATTTGGAGAAATACGAAAATCTCTCCAGTAAGCCAATATTTTACTATTTAGTTTAAAGGGTGGTTATGCTCTGGCACAGGTTGCCCAGAGAGGTGGTGGTGCCCCATCCCTGGAGACACACAAGGTCAGGCTGCAGGGGCTCTGCGCACCTGATGGAGCTGGAGGCGTTCCTGTTCAGAGCAGGGGGGTGGACCTGATGGACTTTGAAGGTCCCTCCCAACTCAAAGGATTCTATGATCTAATGATATATCTGACCTAGGTTTACACAAAATCAATTTGGAGATGGGCGTAAGGGGCACTCAAGGTTGCTCAGCTGACCCCAGTACATCAGCCAAAGTAAAGAGTCACTGAATGAGCAAAGTGCACACCAAAGGTAAGACTTCTGCAGTACATAATGGGAGCAGATAGCCTGCTTCTGTCCCTCACAAACCTCTCAGCCCATCAGGGGCAGGTCTGCTAGGGTCAGGAATCCCTCTCTACCTTTCCTAGTGTCTGAAATCAACATCACCACAAACATTGCCTTTTCCAGATCCCCCCCCCCCCCAAAAAAAAAATAAAAGGTAAAAAAAAAGTCAGTGACAAATTTTACTCTCTGCTTTAAATATGAGATGCCTAACATCACCTGTCCAAGTTCACACAACATCCAGTCTCCTTCCTAAAAATGGGATCAAATAGGAAAAGTCTCTTCTTTTCTCTGTGCTCTAATCTCTTTAATAATTTGAATGGAATTAAGCTGAATGCACTGATTATTTTCCACGTGCATTAATCATGGGCAAATCAAGTTAGAAAAGGAAAATGCACAGCCTGCTGTTCCCTCTCAGCACCCTCCTCTCACCCTGCTCCCAGAATAGTCTTCAGCCTGGAGGGCATCCTGCCGGTGCAATTAGCAACGTGAAACGGGGAAGAGAAGGAGATGGGAAGATGCAGGAAAAATAACTTTTCTCCGAACTTAGACATAGTTTTTGGAGCAAGCAAGAAGAAACTTAAGAGCACGCCATTCTTGCAGCTTGTGATAATACAGACAGGTGATAAGCAACTGCTGTCATCTTCTGTGGTCTTATTCTTGACCCTGGCCAGAGCTCCACTCCTGACTGCTCCCCACTGAGCTGGCCAGGAGTTCTCTTCACCACCTGCCAACAGTGAGTGCCCCACGTGATTCAGCTTGCCTTCTTGCTGGCAGCTAAGGCTGAATCCCTCAAGCCCAGGATCAACCCATCACGTCACCAAGGAGGTTTCTTGCAAGTGCATCATCCGCTTGGCCTGGATTCTGGATGCAAAGTGAAACTGTATGTGTTTAATTTAGAGCTGTGAATGTCACATTTCAGGCTTGATTTGGCCATCACCACAGGAAGGCAGCTTGTGCTATCAAGGATGGGTAGAAGCACAAGCTCTGATCTTCAGCCTACAGACTCCTCCAGAGAGAAGCCCTGCTGTGAGCTCTCTTCCCTAGCAGCTGCTCCATCACAAGAATTGGTTCTGCCAGGAAGATTTTTCCTTTTTTGTTTGTTTGGGTTTGTTTGTTTGTGGGTTGTTTTTTTTTTTCGTTTTGGTTTGGTTTGTTTTTTTTTGCCAAAATCCATGAGGGTACTGTCACTTTAAAAAAAATTTCCTCCAGAAGAAAACAGATACAGAGCAGAAATAACCTGGCAGAAAGGATTTGGTGACAAGGCCAGGAAGCAAGCAGTTAGAGCTGGGCTGTTTCCAGATGCGTTGTGGCCATGCCATACATTAATAATCTGTGACATGCATAAAAGAGGGGCGAGTGTTTGCCTCCGAAGCCAGCTGCTTCATGCATAGATATAGCCATTGAGAACCTCGGGAGCACGTTTCTAGCCACTCCTTTGCAGAACAGAACCAGAAGGGGGGAAACCCAGAGCACAAGTAAGCAACCCTCCACGGCTCCACAATGCAGCTGAGCACACACATTTCATACGAAAGGGCAAAAGGATTAAGATGTCAGTGCATGAGGAGGACTGAGCACACAGCACCTGGGTTCTTCCCAGGTAAGTGCAGAAGCCTCTCCTCCCACAGAGCATGAGAAAGACCAGGATTCGGGGATGTTTTTTGCCAAAGGATGTTTCTCTTCCTCCTGTCTGGAAATCCATATCTCATAAGGACCAGGCCAGCGTCAGGTAAGCAATGCAACCTTACATCTCAGACGCGCAGCTTTGGTTTTCTGGGAAAACAGAAGCGTGCACCAATCTGCTATGACAGCAGGTGGCTCGAAGAGTATTTACTGAAAGATGGATTTTCCTCCCCGTCATGCCCCAAACAAGGCAGTCAGAAACAACAAAGCGATCACAGAAATTACACCCAGTGACGGGACCAAAACATGACACAAGAAAAACGCCTTCTGGCGCTGTTTTGTTGGTTTAGTGAGGGGCAGCCCAGCTGGGCTCTGAGAGTCTCCCAGCGCTCACATCACTTATTCGATCTGTTTAAAACAGCTTAAAGGAATATTGCAGCTTTCTCCCCGTGATGAGGCATGGCTTTGGCTGAAATGTCTTTTCTCCTCAGGAATGTATTTCTCTGAGAACATCCAGCTCACAGGATGCGGGATGTTCCAGGGTCTACTTAAGTCCCATGAAGGAGTTCCTGGGCCAGTCACCCACAGACCAGCTTGCTAGGCAATGGCTCAGAGCATCCTCTGAGCTGCCAGGTGAGAATGTGCCTTACCACTCTCAGCCAAAGGAACTGGGTAGATATGGCAGCCCAGCCCTCCCCACACCACCTTACATTTCTCTTGCTCTGATGCACGATACTTGATACCAAAGGATTTGTGCAATGAACTAACCAAGGTGAGACCCCAAGAAAGCCCCTTGGGAAATGTAGCTGACACCTACTGACCTCCTCCATTAGATCATGTCTTACTGACTCTTGATGCGATCTGGACCTCTCGGTCCCATCATGACATCATCCATATTTTCACACAGGCAGAAGCAGATGAATTGCAATTCATCAAGCAGGACTAAGAGAACATCTCCCCTGTGGAGCCATACTCTGCTCCAAGTCACTTAGGAAAGCCTCCAGTGCCACGATATGTGTGCTCTGAAGGCTGATGGCCTCAGTTCCTCGTTATCACCATGTTCTCCTGCTGAAAAGGCAGCAAGCAGGACTTTCTCTGACACACAGAAGATGAAATGGCACTATCAGGCAGGGGTGGAGAAGTGTGCACTTTGTACAGTGCATTTTTCTGCACTGCTTAGAGTGCTCAGCATGTTTCAAATAAAACACACTCACATTTGTCAGCTCCAAAGGAACAAAAAAATAATCCCCTGTAAGATTTTAGGAGACCCACAGGACTTCTAGATCACTGCTTGGAAAGGGCAAAACTGTAGCAGAGATTAATATTGTATTAGTGAGAACTTCAGACAGAAGACACTCCAAGCCCACTTGTACACTCTCTGAGTTAATACCAAAGGGTACCCTGCAGGTTTCAATCATTCGCAGGGCTTTAGCATCAGCATCTGTGTTTGCAACCTGAGTTCACTTTGAACACAGCGTTGGCAGCACTGACACAGCTACTGGCTTAGGAAGGAAATTGCTTGGGAAGCCAAGGCAAAGAAATACGTGAAAAGGAAGAACAAAACCCACCTTGCTGCTTCTGCGAGTCTCAGGCAGGGCACAGAGAGGGAAGGATGGCAAAAAGGAGATGAGTGGTTGAGCGGAAGGACAGCTCTGATCTCGCCTCTCTTATAAGGATCATTCCATCTTCTCCCTCATCCACTGATACTGCTTCTGCCCATGGGCAAATCCTGCTCACCTGCATGCCCGATTCTCTCCAAAGCTGACAGCTTTGGCTGTGCCCACCCATGGCTCTGGGTTCCCACACGCACACGCCCTACCACTGTGAGGTCTCCATAGCCTCCTCCTCTTATGAGGTGGCAGCTGTGTTAGACTGCTCAGAATCACATTTGGTTCTCATTCTGCAGCAGACATTCAAGATAGTATTTTTAGAAGAAGCTATACTGGTATTTGCAAAAAATAGCTTTCTTCGCTTTTATCCCAAATGGGGTCTTTTCCAAGTTTCTTTTCCCACTCTAGTCGTAGTTCTAAAACTGTTTGCATCAGACAATCCAATCCTGGAAGAGCATTAATCAGACTCTCCTCGGGCTCCTGTTGCATAAAGGTCAGATGGCAAAAACACTGTCAGCTCAGCCATAGCCTACTTCTCTTACTGAGTGGATGGAGCTCCGAGTTGAGGGCCGTGCATGGATGACAGTGATCTGCTCATGGTGCCACTGATGTCTGGGAAGCAAGAGGAGCTGCGGTGACCCAAAGACCATCTTCTTGGCCCCAGTGTCAGGGTGGCATTATTGTAGGGGTTGGAAGGGACTTCTAGAGATCATCGAGTCCAACCCCTCAACCTATATATCTTCCTCTTTGCTCTGAGTGGCTCTCTATGCTGAGAGGCCATGGCTGCCCATCCAGTGTGCTCTAACGTGCTGGAAAAATTCTAAATAATTTAACTAAGTACCCTTGTGCTAACAAACGAAACCATATCTACTCCTGCAGGAACAGAGTGGATTTGTCACTCTAGGTTATAAAGCAGTGCCAGGCTCTTACAGATAAAGCAAGGTGCTGCAATATTTATAAGATATTTGAATTTCGTTTACATGGAGTGTGACTTGAATTCCCCTCTCTTCCATAGGGAACTACAGTCAGCATGCAGGTGGGCAGCACCTTCAACTCCAAGCAGATCTTTGGTTTGACCAAACCACAGGCCCTCTGTCAGCCTCCTCTCACCAGCAGGTATATTTTGGCTTCTCTGAAGGCCTAGCAGCTGGTTTCTGACAGTAACACACAGAGGCCTTGGCAGGGTGAAGGTAGAGATCATAGTCCTAATTCTTCCAAAGGCAATAAAGCACTCACAACACAATCCAATAAATAAATAACCCAACCAGCGCCAACTAACCAGCACAAAAGGTACGAGAACACACTCCAAGGGGCCCATGTCTAATTTGCGAGACCACTCTCACAGTTCACAATGAATTTCCAGATATTCTGCTTTACCACTGGCCTTTTCAAACTGCGCTACAAACAAAAAGCCAAGGACTGAGAGCTTGGTTTTGCTGTGGTTTTCTTTCTCAGGTCTGACAAAGAGGGAAATGCCAACTGCATTAAGTTTTATTGTTTTCTTCCCCAATTAAGCCACAGCCACCCACGCAGGGTCATTCCTGGGGACCTGCTGGCTGGCAGCAGTGCTGCCAAGAGCAGCTGTTCACATGGCCACATTCACAGTCCTGTGCTGAGATAACCAGGAGCCATAGCGGAAAAAAAGCACAATGCATGTTGCAGGATTTCCTATCACAGGGAGAAAGTCCATCCTCACCCCAGAGCCTCTCAGCTGGTTCAAGAGGGACACGTCAGAAAAACAGAGTGACAACCACTCATGTGGGACTGAGGTCCCACTGGGACAGAGCTCTGTAAGAAAGATGGCCATAATCCCATGCAGACTGAGAAGAATCCCAGAGTAATGCAATTCCCATCTGCAGGTGACGTTCCCTTGCAGCTTGGGTCTTTAATACTCCCTGATGCTCAGAAGATGCCCACACAAACATCCACTGAGGCCGCAATCTGGGGGGGAAGAGGGAGCTAAATATTTAATTTCAGGCTGTTTCATCAAATATTTAATCTATTTAATATTAATTAAATCTTGGTCTGAATAAACAACAGCTAAAAACTCACCTCTTCCTCCAAACATTTGATAACTTGAACATGACAGCTTACACCATCCCAACAGAGATGGCAATGAATAAGGGTTTTTTTCCACCTTTAAGATCTTAGTGGCAATGTGGCAGATAGCTGACCTCCTTGTTGGACTCCTCCAGCCCACTAAGGCAGGATCTTCTGCATATGGATGTACAGTAAAACCCTCTGGTTTACACCAACATTTCCAGACCCTGCTCCATAACCTCTCTTTTTTCAAGGACTTTGTACCCCCACAAATGCATGCTCCCAGGCAATGCAGCAGGAATGGAGGTGGAGGAAGGGCAATTCTGGGTGTGGTGAGAGAAGGCTAAAATAGGAACAGATCATTCCCATTTAACACCAGGCCATGAAGTGAGTTCTGCCACCATTGCATCTGCAGCCACAACTGCCTTATTTCACAGAAGGAAATCATATTTGGATCAAGCTCCATTCACACCAGTTGCACCAGTGAGAACTCATTTTCTAATTAACCCTGGTAGAGCAGTCAGCAATGAAGGATTGCCCTGCACACAACACTGCTTACCTTGCTTTACTCAGCACATATCCAGTTGAGCAGAGCAGCTTTGAGCTTCTTTTCCTCACCGTTGCATTGCTTTAAAGCCATCCCACCCGGATGGTGGGAAACTGATAAAAACAATTACACTGCTGGTCAAAATGGAATGGATGGATCTCCATCATCCCTAGACAATAGTGCCAAACTGATAACCGTGGAGGTAAAGCCTTCAGTGTAAGCAAGTCAGGTTATTCAGCTTATACTGGTCATTTTAACTGGTCATTTTCATCAGCCTTTGAAAATACTAAGTGCAGGATTGCTTTTACGTAGCTGAATGCTTTGCAGCAACTCAACACACGTATATGAAGGCAAGGCAGCTTCCAGCAGGCATTGCTTTCTCTGTGATGGCTGTGGTGGGAAGCTCGTTCTTTTTTTCTGTAGAGAGTAATTGAAAAGCAAACAGGAAAAAAGCCAAAAAGTCACGGCCCAGCAAAACACCACTGTTACAATCAGCAAAGGAGCAATCAATTTTCCATGTAGCAGTTGATTAAAAACAAAAGTTTCTCATCTATGGGAACAAACTCTACAGCAGGCGAGTCCCGCAGCTCTGGAGGACTGCAGGGCTGCTCCTGCTAACGCCGTGCCCCAGCTGTGTCTGAGTCAATGCAGGTCAGATGCTGCAAGAACAGCAGATGGGGAAGGAGAAATGTTTAGATCAGCTCACCTCACCTCCCGATGAGCCCCGCTTGCACCATTACTCTTGCATTTGACTTAAAGCGCATTTTTGAGAGACCTCCTGACTGAAAGCAGTGCTGAAGGGAAACACATGTTGGCAGAATTTCTCCCTTAGCACAGAAAGCAGCTCTGGCCCCAGGAAGTCCCTGAATATCCAGCAGCCCTTGAGCTTCCCAGGAAGGGTCCTTGTTCCTCTGTGTTCCCTGAAATAGAAGCCATGCTGGACATCAGAGCCCTCTCATGCATATGATATCCCCTAACCTGATCAATATGGAGTTGACCACCACACAGGCAGACTAACCCAGAGCCAGCTTAAGTGCTTTGAAAAACATCCAGTTTAAGCCACACCTTGGCTGGCAAACACCTATGCCTCCGCTCAAGCAGTGGAGAGGCCTTCTTGTTCTATTTCTGGTTTATCCTCATATTGCTTTGTTGAGTTTGGGTACTGCATTCCCCTCACCTCAACAGCCCCTGGTGTGAGATGTTGGCCTCACGTACTGGTGGTCCCATGTGGGAAATCAGCACTGCTGGAGGACTGCTCAAATGCCCAAAATGGTCCTTTCAGAAGGAGGGGATGTTGAACAACCAGCTCGCATGTCAGCATCTCCACTCAACACCCAAGACAGATCTGAAAAGATAGGCGTGGCACGAGGTGGGAGAAAACCCAGAAGGCACCTCTGCATCAGCACAGGCTGTCAGAAGTAAAACACCTGTGCCCAGCTCCCTCCCCATGCAGAGAAGCCCAAAACTAGTGCTCTGCTGGGCCCCACGGCCATCCTCTGCACAGATCCACTGTACCCTGTGACCAACCAGGCTCAGGAACCACAGCTCCACCCAGGGAAGGTGTGATATAAAGTGTTCCCCACAGCTGTGATCTCACCTTGACTTTCTGAGGCTCAGCCTGCTGCCCTTGCAGTTCACAGAGCGGTCAGCATCTGCTCCATTTGCGAGCTGAGTGCCGCAGGGCTTGGCTCTCCACTGACCTGGTGCTAAGGCTCAGCAGCTGCAGACAGCTGGCACCTCGCAGAGCATCCCCACAAACCAGCTGCACTGCGAGCTCCACTGCGGGAGCGGTGCCACAGCTCCACGTCTGCCAGGGCACTGCAGGTAACCCAGGGAGCAATCTCTGCAGACTTTGAACTTTTCCAGTGGTGAAAGAGCAAGGAATATTCAGAAATAAAATAACACAAAGAGCCACGAAGAGAGCTTCCCCGGCTGCCTCCCAGCCACCCAACCTGAGAGAAACATCACGGGGCTCCAGCACCAGCGAGCCCTGGAACAAGAGATACTGGGTGGGGAGGGGAAAGCACGGTTGAGGGACAGGGGCTGAAACCCACAGGGTCTCTCAGGCCTGAAATTCCATAATGTGACATTTGCATGGAACGAACTAAAGCACAGAGACAGCTTTCTCCAGATTGGTTGAGGGGGATTTGGGAGTGGGAAAACGAAGAACCAGGCACTGGGACCTGGACAGGGCAGCAGGGCCTCAGACCCATGGTAAGGTGTGAGACAGGCATGGGGGTGAGGGAGATGACAGCTAGGCAGGGAATGCCTTGGTGATGGCTGCCATGAGGCAAGTCCCAGCTCTGGTGCCTCAGGGCCACTCCTCATCCTCCACAGCACCTCTGTGACAGAGCCCACAGGGCCCTGCAGCTGGAGCACATCCCCCCAGACAACAAAAAGGGCACAAAACAGATCTGAAACCAAAATGTTCTACAGCTCAGGGAAATGAAATCCTAGAGTCAGCAAGTGGCAAAGGCAGGGGGATGGTGGAAATTGAGACGCTGGCCACAGGGATGGTCAGGCAGCTCTGCATGGCAGATGAAGGAGTCACTGACTGCACCCACCACAGCTCCTGGGGCATTTCATTTGTCTGGGCTAGACCACAAGGAATCAGGAAGAACATAACCCTGAAAGCACCTTGCTTTTGCAATTGATAGAAAACTGGGAGCAAGCATCCATATTTTAGCTGTGGACAGTGACAGCCCATCGGCCCCAAACCCACCAAAACACTCTTCTGGCTGTGCTAGAGACTCAGCCAGCAGACAGCCAGAGGGTGGGGAAAGTCTGGCTGATGGATCGCTAACCCCTACATCTCTCTGGGGTCTTCTTGGGAAAACCTGCCAAGGCCAGCAGGTCTACCTGCAGCCAGAGGGGACAGCAGGACGCCTGCCTCCATCATACCCTTCTGGCCTGTGAACCACTCTGGCCAGGTGAGCACTCCTGCACATGTGCAGGAATACCGCCTTCCAGCCCAATTACTTCTAATCCTGTCTGCCAGCTAATTATCACAAACCTTCTCAACCAAACAGCTGTAAAACCTCTGCAGCTGGGCAGCCCCAGAGAGAAACAAAACCAGGGCAAGGCTGCATTTCTGAGGAGCAAATCACATCTAAGCTCTTTTCTCCACAAAATACATGAATGCTCTTCCCATGGCATGAAAGGGGGGGGGGGGGGGAGAACAAGAAACACCAATTACTCATTTGTTAACTCTGCCCGTGCGATGAAGCGAGCCATTGCTCCCTACCTGGTGTAACAACGCCTTTCAGAAAGTACCACTGCCTTTCCCAAAATGTTCCTGTAGCAATGACAACAGAACCGGTGGACAGCTGGAAAAAATAGAACACCGCTAACAGATTGTTCAGAAGCTTTCACGCTCGATCTGTAAACACTCTTTTATTTATTAAAAATAATCATCCATTATAGCAACCTCTGCTTGTGTTTTCTGGTTTGTTTTTACAGTAAAGCACAGTTTATTTGCTTTCCTCACCTTCTGAGGATTTGACTCTGAATACGCAAGTGAATGTAAACATTGCTCTCCAGTCCCAGGGCGCATCCGGGCACCCTCCAAGTTAATACAAAGTCAGAAGAGAGCAAAATCAACAAAACACTTCCAAAAGTAAAAAGGTACTGCTTTGAAGTCTCTTCCCATGCCCCACACAACCCTAGAGAAGGCAAATCCATCCTATACGAGTGACTTAAACTTTGCTTTCTCCAAACAATTGCTACGATCTGTCGTTACTTGACGAGCTGTATCTGTGGCAATAGGAGGCTTGCCCACACATTTATGAGGGGAGAACAGCAACTTTTTCTTCTCAGTATTCACCAGAAATCTCTCCATGGCACAGGAATGTGACGTTTGTTCTTGATTTTTTACTTTTGAGCAGAAAAAGCAGAAAGACATTTCAGGAGAGGAGTGTAAAAGCAGTACTAACAGTACCTCCTGCTCCGACCTCACAATATTTACACTTTTTTTCTATTTTAACTTTAAAAAGCTTGCTTACACTATAAAATACTGGGGAAACTGCCAGGCAGATCCCCATTCCAGAGTTTTGCCCTGTATGAGACTGCAAGAGGGATGCCTCAGCATTTCCTAAGACGGATGAGAGCGGCAGATCACAAACTGAACTCTCCCTCTCTCCAAACGGTGGAACCGCCTCTGTGCACAGATTAACCCCCCCCCCCCCCCCCCCCCCCCCGGTCCTTCCCCTCATGTCTGCAGGAAAGGCAGCAGGAGTTAAAACATCAGAAAATCAATAGGAGCAAGACAGCATGATATACGGAGCGGTGACATCTGCTTTGAAATGTTATCTATTTACAGTCGGGGGTGGGGGAACCGAGTTAGCATTGAACACGCTTTGGTGCCTTGGTACCGTATAATATCAGCTGAGGGGAACTCGCTGGGAGCTCGCCAGGTCCCAAACTCTGCACGGCGTGAGAAAGAGCCTCAGCAACCGCTCCTCAGCTCTGCTCCGGATGGTAGGGACACGGAAGTTACAGCTCAGCCCCTATCGTACCGAATTAAATCAGGTAGGATACAGAGGGGAAAAAAAGAAATATGGAAAAAAGAAAAGCTAGTCTGGTGGGGAGCATGATCTCAGCTTCATAGCCTCCTCCCCCCCAACCAGCAAAAAAAAAAAGAACAATAACAGGACATTGGAAATGTTGGTAATATTATCAACTTGCCAGGCAGGGGGAACTGCTCTAACTCTTTGTGGGCTTTGAGTAAGGGGTTTCAGGGAGAGGGAAGAGAGGGAGCGGGAAGAGAGGGAGCTTTCAGGTGCCAAACATAATTAGAGCATTCACAGTTTCAAAGCTGCTTGCCTTGCAAGAATTAAGACATTCAGATTCAGAGATACAATACTGTATTTTACAAGGGGGGTAAAATTAATTACATACACAAGAGGGAAAAAAAAAAAAAAAGGATACAATAAAATAAAAAGCCAACACTCTGTAGGGGCATACTCCCTCTTTGCTGTCCATCTCACGGAGCTGCACGTCGTTTGTCTTTAAAGAGTCAAATCGAGCAGTCCTGAAAATATCCACTGAGAGACTCTGTGGCAAAGGAAAAAAAAAAGCCTCACAGAGTAAATGGAGCAAGTCGAAAGCCATCCTCCCCTGGGGAACCGAGTGCCAGGCTTGGACCTCCACTCGCCTGCCGCTCCTTGCTGCTGCTGCTGGGCGTTTCAGTGGGCTCATCTCGGGTTTGGAAGGCTTCCTGCTCACAAGCTGAAGGAAACCATCCCATGCAAGCACAGCCCAAGAGAGCCATGCCTTACTCTCTCGCAAAGTCTTGAATCATTAGTCCTGCTCACTCCAGCGGGTCCTTCAAACGATCCTTTTCCTCTCTATCCTGCAGAGGATCCTTTTGAAGGCCCGTCTGAAGTCATGGTTGAAAATGGTGTAGATGACGGGGTTCAAGGAGCTATTGCAGTAACCGAACCAGAAAAAGAACTTGAAGAGGGTGGCAGGCACAGAGCAGCTCTTGCAGACCGCGGTCAGCGTGTAGGTGAAAAAGAAGGGGAACCAGCAGATAACAAAGACCCCAATCACCACCGCCAGCACGAAGGTGAAGCGCTTCTCCCGGTTCTGCCTGCCCCTCCACCGGGACCCTTTGGTGTTCCTCTCCTCCTCCGTCTTCCTGGGCAAAGTGTCCCCAGGCTTAATCTGGCTCAGCTTAGTCTTGGTCTTTCCCCGCAGGGGTCTCTCTGACTTCTTGGGCTGGTTGTTCTCCTGGTGCTCAGAGGAGGAGGTCTCCTCCATGTCTATGCCGTTGACCTCTCCCTCCTGCCCATCGCCAGCTCCGGCCGCTCTGTCCCCGTTGAGCTGGGCTGAGGCCGGCAGGTCCTCCTTGTCGGCCAAGCCGTTCTGCTTTTTCTCCGGGCGCTCCGCCCTCTTGTTCAGCGGGACCCTGGTTCGCCTCTTGGCTATCTGATAGATGCGCACGTAGACCAGGATCATGATGAGGCACGGGGTGAAGAAGGAGCCGATGCTCGACGAGATGATGTACCACTTCTCATCATTGATCTTGCACCCTGCCATCCACTGGTCCACCTGCTGCCCAGTCTTCTTCTCGATGGAGATGAGCGGCGGGAAGGAGATGACGGCCGAGATGACCCAGACGATGAAGATGATGCACTTGATGCGGCGCGGGGTGCGCTTCAGGTTGTACTCGATGGCTTGCGTGATGGACCAGTAGCGGTCCAGGCTGATGGCGCACAAGTGAGCGATGGAGGAGGTGCAGAACAGCACGTCCAAGGCCAGGTAGATCTCGCACCAGACTTTGCCGAAGTACCAGTAGCCCATCACCTCGTTCGCCAGGGAGAAGGGGATGACCAGCGTGGCCACCAGGATGTCGGCCGAGGCTAAGGACACCAGGAAGAGGTTCTGGGGGGCCTTGAGCGCCCGGCTGGTGAAGACGGCGATGATGACCAGGACGTTGCCGAAGACGGTGAAGAGCATGAGCAAGCCTGCCAGGCTGATGAGGGTGACGGTGGTGTGCAGGGGGTACGGCATGCCCCATCCCAGCCCGGCCCCGCTGTCGTTGAAGGTCCCGTTGGCGCCGGGAGGCGGGTAGCCCTCCTCCTCCTCCAGCTGCCGCTGGTACTCCATGGAGGAGAAGAAGTGGCCCCTCTCCGTGAACGGGCGCTCCGGGTTAAACATCAACCCTGCTGCGCGGACACCCCCGCCCTTCGCCCCCTGCCCCACCCGCGCCGCTCCCGGCTCTCCGCGGTGCTCCGCGCTCCTACAGCGGTGCCGCCCTGGCTGGGGCTGCGCGGCGGCGGCCGGGGGGGCGCGGGCGGGCGCGGCTCATGCCGGGCGCGGAGCAGAGCGGGGCCGGAGCTGCAGCCGGCGGAGGCTGCTCTGCCTCGCTCGCCGCGGAGCCTCTTTATAGCCCCGGATCAGGCCGGGGCTGCCGCGTCAGCCCCACGTGGGGAGCTGCCCCCGGTGCGCGCACACACACACGGACGCGGGCAGACACACACACACACGCACACACACACATACAGACACACACACACACGCCGCGCAGCTTCGCCTCCAGCACCGACAGGCTCAGCCCCGTCCGCGTCCCGCACGCCGCCTCCAGCACCCACAGCCCCGGCTCCCCACGAGCATCGCAGCCCCACGGCGCCGTGCCGCCCCGTCCCGCGTGGGCTCCCCTCCCCACACGGCCGTGTCTCTCCGGGGAACTCCCCCTTCCCCCACCCCTACCACACACACACACACACACCGCCGTGGGGCTGCTTCGGGCCGTCGCGAGTGGGGGTGAACGCGAGGCGGGGGGAGCAGCCGGGCGGCGGCGGCGGTCCCAGGCAGCGCGGGGGGGCAGTGGCACCTGCTGGCCGCCGCACCGCACTGCACACAGCGGTCCTCGCGCCCGCAGAACCCACGCGGGATCCCGGACCACGGCACCCGACCGCCAGCAGCCGCAGCCGGCCCCCCTCCCCCCTTCCAGCTCCCCGCAGGCTTTCGAACCCCCATCCCCCAACACAGGAGGGTAGGAGGCCGGAAGCTTCAGCTCCCCTCCCCCCACCCCCGGGGTGACAACAGCATCACAGAACCTCATTAACAGCAAAGAGGGGTGATGGCACGCCTGGTGAACCCCAGCTCTCAGCACACATGGAGTGCTGACCTGCACAGCCCCGGCTTTCGTGCCCTTGGGCTCTTCACTCTCATTTTCAGATGGCTCTAAGGATGCTCAGGGTTCAGGCAGCTCTCAATTAATCACCACACCAGGTGCTTGAGCCAATAAAGGTATTTGCTGTGCGTGAGGGAGATCCCTCACTCGCACACCGTGCTATGAGCACAGACATGAAGCAGGGCCCGGAATATGAGGTCTGGGAGCTGCTGGGCACAGCCTGCAGGGCTGACACAAGTGAGAGGGCAGTGAGGGGAGATGCCATCTACAGGGAGTGCCTTCAAGCCTGTACAGTGAGGCCAGGGTGACACACACACACATTTTCCTACGCACACTGATTTCCATCAAAATAGGTGCAATGTATAAAATTTGACTTAATGTCACAGGGCACTTGGAGACAGAGGGTGCAGGGACTCACCTGGGGCTGCAACAAGGCCAAGAGTGCTGTGCTGAGACCTCATGCCTTTCTGGAGTAGCCAACAGATCCTCATGAGCCACATTCCTCAGGTAGAGTGTAGATGTAAATGATGAAACCACAGCAGCTGCTTCAATTTTCTCTCTCCTTTTGTAGCTGGAAACCCCTCAGTCCACCTATAGTTCAACCCAGACACATCCACACTGAGCGGTGACATCGAGAAAGCAGAGCTGGACCCCAGCAACACCTCACGAATGTCACCTCTCTCTTTCGGCCTCTGTCCAGGTGGCCTCACAGCTCTGCCATGATGGTGGGAAGCACCAGGGCTGATGCAGTCCCCCAGGATAGCCCCCAGCACACCCACTTCTGCAGGAGGGCCGTGGTAGGACCACATCCCACACATTATGGTAATTTGTTATAAAGCCTCAGCTCCCAGAATCCTGGTATTTGGTGAGAAATGTGCATTTATAGTCTGTGAAAAACCATAGAAAGAAAGCTTCAGAGGAAAAAAAAACCAAAACAAACAAACAAAAAAAACCAGAAAGTAAAATTCTAATATCAGTCCCTGGCACTGGCATAACAGCTGCTTGGTGTTTGGATGTGTACTGCTAAGCAAGGCAACCCCAGCTCCATCAGCACACACCAGCAGCACAGCCCAGGAATTGGCTCATGCCCCCCGTGTGCTGAGATCTGCAGGACCCAGGGCACAGCTGAGCCACAAATGACACTGCTTTCCCCTTTTTCCTTTGCTCTGATACCTCAGAAGGCGCCATGGGAGGGGCACAGACCTGCAGCACGCAGACCTGGCCCCTCTGGATGCATCACTGCCCAACAGCACCAACGTCAGCCAACGCATTGCCCATTTCCAGGAGGGAGCTGCGAGTGCTGTGATTCATCTTCTCCTTCTTTCAAAGGAAAAAGAAAACACACTTTAAAATGAAAAAATCATCACAAGTACGGCTGGCCTGGCCACCCCCATCCATCCCTACCAGCTGCTTCGGGAAGCCAGGCACTGTGCCCTGCACATGTGCGCAGCCCCACGGTCCTCCCCTTCCCCACCCACTGCTGTTCTGCAGATGTGCATTTCGCTCTTTCCCTCCACCTCACAGCAGTGTCTTCTGCAGAGCTTTGCAACAGAGTTTGCCCAGCTTCAGCTGTTGGCTGTAGGGTTATCTGAATAAATGAGCCACAGGGACAGCACTCTGCTGACCACAGCAGATCCTCACCGCCCCACAGCTGGCTCAAGCCAGCAGCGTGAGACAGCACCCGTGCAACCACCTGCTCCTTCTCTACTGTTTTGCAAACAGGCTTACAGCCCCACTCGTGTTTCCCCGTGGGCCACGCTCGGGTTGCCGGCCCTGTCAGGCAGGATTCTAAGCAGCAGGTTGGGCTGCACAGCCCAGTGCTGCCAGCCAAGACAAACGCTGCTGTGCCATCGGCTGCAGTGTGGTGGAGCTCAGGACACGGTGCTCCCGTGAGCCTCACCTTTGTTCACTGCTTTGCCTCCCTGTAAAGTGCCACTCAGGCACTTCATGCTGAGAGGGGAGAGTGAAGAAGAGAGTTCAGATCCAGCACTCCATGCACACCCACAGCAGGCAGGTTTGCTCGGTTTAACCCAGCTTGGCCAAAACGAACCCTGCACGGCTGTGCTGCGGGTGGGGATCAGAGCGCTCCGTGTGGCCGCAGCAGCACTTCTCCAAGGCTGAGCTGCACTGAGCAGTCAGTGGATAATTGCCTGGAATTGCCGGGTTCCCAGAAAGCAGAGCACACTGGCTCAGTTCCACGAGGAGGAAGGCCGCCAGGGAACGCGGCGAGACTTGAGGTGCTTTCGTTTATTACTTATTTCACCATCTAGTGGCAAAAGCAAATAGCGCTGAGACACCGTGCTGGAGCTGCTGCTGGACCTGCAGGGAAGCTTCTCTCTGTGTCAGCTTCTGTCCCTCCCCGTCTCCTCCCCGAGATCCCACCCTCCTGTTGCAGGGGATGGGGAGGAGGATGTAGGGCACCATCCAGAGCTGTGCTGTTGCCCCAGTCCTGAACCACAGCCCTGCACAAAGCCCCCTCTGCCCAGGCTGACAGCCACCCCAGGACTCGGTGGTGATGGGTCAGTGGTTGGACCAGATGATCTCAGTGGGCTTTACCAACCCTGATTCTTCTCTCTGGAGCTGGGGCTCCCATCCCCACGCTTGGTTTGCAGGTCCTGCATGCAGCACGACGCAGAGAGGAATCCATCATCCTTACTGAGCACATTCCCTCTCTGGCTACAGTGCGATTAACACCGCACAGATTGCAAGGTACAACATTTCTTTTCTGTGAGGCTCAAATTAAGTTTAAGCACCAGCGTGTGATTTATTTGCTTAGTCAGCACTGTCACCTCCTTTTCAGCAACACGAAGTCATTCTCTCCCCAGGAAACATTTATCCTATCTGAGAACTGTATACTGAGGGTGGCAATGTGTAACCAGGATAAAGCACTCAGAGACGGCAAGCTGGTACACAAGATGCTGAGAGAAGAGGTATAATGCATCTGCACTTGTGCCTTTTTGATTCCAATTTTCCTTTTCCCATGAACACCAAAGGCAGCAAGGTAAATTACCACCGTACAAAATTAAAGAGCGCAGTAATCCATGCCTTGCTCTGAAGCATCACGCAAAACTAAGTGCATACAACCAACTGGTGAAGATCCTTCGCCTTACACCCAATCTAACCCTCCCCACCGCAGTCTCACGGCACTGGATGCAAAGGGAAAGCGAACTTGAAGAGACGCTTGATGTCCCCCACACATGGGGAGTACCGAACCCTTCCTGAACTCGTTTCCACTGGTTAAGCCCAAACAATTTAGTGGGTCACACCCACACAGAAGTGGAAATTGCCACACGGTGCCTGAGCATTACTGGAGGCGTATCCCAAACACGCTGACAGGAAAACTGCAACCAGCATCAGGACTTCACCTCACCCTTCCAGTTCAGCCAGGTTAGAGGTGGCCCCCAAAGCCCCAGAAAGGCAGCTCCATGCAGACTTCAGCTGCCTTCAACTAACAGTCCTGCAAACTCGCGGGGACACTTTTCTTGGCCACACAGACAGGAACAGAACCTGTGCCACTCCGGAGGGCTTTTGGGTGTCTGAGTTCCTCAGCAGCACAGCACAAGTCTCTGCAGCTCAAAACCACCTCTGGTCCGTTGGTACCGTGCGGTGTGAATTGTCCTTCAGCTGAGCTAGAGACACGAGCAGTAAGAAGCAACACTTCCATACACAGCTTAAGAAAATATGATTTTTGAAAAATAAATATTTATGAGGAATTAAATGTCTCTACGAAATGAGAATGACATTTTCTCATTAATATTTCATTAACCATTTAATTGTGGGAGCATGTGGGTTTTCCTAAAGCAGAAGTATTAAGCACACATTTTCAGAACTCTGAGCACTGCTTAGCACTGCGCCATCTCACAAACTGAGACATTCTTCCTAAGAGGTTTAGACAAAGTTCAGCCACAGAATTCCCAAATCCAAACGCATTCCTATCTGAGCCTCGACAGACACCCCGAGACAAACCATCCATGCCATAGGTGCTCAGACACCAAAACCCTCCGACACACAGCACTGGGCAGGGCTGGCTGCAGGGACCCACTCAGCCCAGCTTCCTTCCAGGGGATTTCCTCCAGCTCCTCTCACCCCTTCCAGGCAAACTTCCATCTGCCTCAGGCCACTGGGAAGCACGCTGGTCCCCACATCAGCACCACCATGTGGGACTTCACATCCTGGCAGGCTGGTGCAGCTGAGCAGACCCAAAAAGAGCTTTACTTGCAGACTAAAAAGCCAGACATCAGAGCTGCCTCGTACCAGCAGCTCCAGCCCAGCTGAACTTCTCGCCCTTTGCTTGCTGGCAAGGGCAGATGACTCAGACCTCTCAGTTGTAACTTCCCACCCAGTTAACATACTTGGCAAGGACAAAAAATAAAAATACACTGAAGGGCATCCAAAAAAGCTTAGGTCATAGAGACAGAAGAGATTCGCAGTACCATGGCTGCATTCGAAAGCAGTGCTTTGAGATTTTCCTTGGAAAACAAAAAACAAAAAAAACAGGCTTTTCCATTAAAATTGCACACAAATAAGTTTGAAAATCACTTCACTTATTAGCACAGCTGTAACAACGCAGGACAAAAAGCAAAGCAGTCATCGTGTCACCTAAAGAAACTACCAAAGGATGGCAAAATAAGGACTCAGTGCGAGCTTTAGCAAAGAAACTCTCTACCAACAGAAAGAAAAGGACGGTGTTGAGGAGAGAGCTTTTAAAACGGAACGCTTGTGTGCAATTTTGCAGACAGCATCTTACTCAGATGGAGTTGGGTAGATTGATCTCTAAAGACTCTTAAAAGCTTTTGCAGTGGAAAAATAGTTGCAAGGCATACAGTCAGATAATTAACTGTGCAGCCCAGGCTGCCAGCTGCTCACTCAAATTCTCCAGATGGCTCCTCCTCTAAAGCATCATCGTTTGATCTTGGTAATCAAATTATCTCCCACTCTTACAATCCTAAGTGAGGCAAGGCTTGTATGAAGAGATGATATATTTTATTTGACTGAAATGGCTTGCAAAAGCAAACCAAAGGAGCTTTCAGGGCACTCTGTCTCTTCTAATTGTATCCAAGCTAACCATCTCCACTCCTTTAACACCTTTTTTTTTGCTTTTCTTGGCACAGGCTGCTGTTGCCACCGCATCCAACCCGTAAGCACTAGCTGTGTTTGCACGCCAAACACCAAGGCACAGAAATCCCTAACTTCCCAGTGGATGCTGGGACATGCCACTGCAGAGCACTGCTGGGAGACTTGGTATCCTCAGCATCTGGGCTGGATTCATTACACCAAAACCATTCGTCCCACCGGAGTGGCCCAAGCGACCGCCTGTGTATTTTTTGAGGCCTCAATACAGACCTTAGGATCCAGCGTGCTGGGAACAGAAATTTTCCTCCCTTTTCACTCTTACGGAGCCCACACGGGCTGTTCTTCTGAGGCCAGGCTCATCCGTGGATGCATCTGAATATAAACTGATTGTGGCTGGCAAGGTCCCATCCCAGGAAAGTGGAACCCCAGCGATGTGGTGCTGATCTACAACTGAAAAGACAAATTCAACAGCGACACTAGAAATTTCTCAGTGTTTCCAGAAAGCATTGAGCTTGGACAGTTCAAAAAAGCCAGCTGAAATACTTGAAAGTCACACCTTCCCCAGACACGCACTCTCTCTACTACAAATACAGTTTTAAACTCTAGCAGTATTTAACTCAACGTACACAAAGTCTGGTATCAATTTTGCCTCTCAAAGCTAGTTACAAGAGACAATGAACATCAGTGCTACAGCTAATCAGAGGAAACCATTTATTATTGCAGTGGGTGGTTGGCATCTGAAATCTAAACCCCAATCAGATCATTTTGTAGTAGGATTATTCCCCACTGAAATTTTGCACTAAACTTTATCACCTACTCAATTTCAGTCTTTTCCTAACAGCTGCACTTCCATTTTACAGACTGGAATGCAAAGAACAAAGTAGCTTGATGAAGATCATGAACTGGGAAAAAGAGGTGGACCTGGGCTGGAAAACTATGGAGAAGGGCAACAAGAATTATCCCAGAATGGAAGAGCATAATTCAAAAAACAACAAGAACTCTGACTTGAAGAAAAGCCACTCCCCTTCATGAAAAACCATGAAGAACAGTAAAAAGCAAACAAACAGGACAGATCCTTCATACATTTCTCAGAATATAAGAGCTTGGGACTCTCCAAATGAAATCAGGTGGTGTGGTTTGAAACAAACAGAAGGAAGCACTTCTTCACCCAACACGTAATTATATTGTAGAATTATTAGGCACAGGATGTTGCAGAGGCCAGAAGTAAATAGATTTAGGGAAAAGAAGGAAAAAAATAAAAGAAAAGAAAGAAAGCATTTCTGTGAACTTGCCAAATTTATCAAGGGCCACTGAACTGCTTTCTCTCTTGGCAAGCTCATCAGGCCCTGGCTGGCAAGCTCTGAGCAGCATTCCAGAGGTGCAGGAGAGTGCCACCACATCACAAGTACTTGGGTGTCATCCTCATCATCACACCTATAAAGCTGAAGCCTTCGCATTCTGATCTGAAAGGATATCAGTCCTTTTTCTTTTTGTTCACAGGACACGACATAAATGTGGCCTCCCTGAAACAGCACCTACCTTAGTGAGCTGTACAAAAATGCATCTCAGAGCTCTGTCACGTCAGCTTTGACATAGCACCTTTTATTAAGCCAGAAGTTTAAATGCAAGTGGCTGCCTTGTAGCAGCAATTTTACACTTACTTCAATTTTGTCACTGCTGAAGTGCATTTTGCACTAAAACCCAAGATTTATTTCCCTTTTCTAAGAGAAAGTTCTGCACTTATTTTGCTTTATGCCTTACTGTACTGTAGAAAAGGAGAGTAAAAGACTTTACCACCATCTGCTCTGAAAGGGTGCGTAACTTATATCTCTTATGAATAAAGTAGTGGAGCAATCCATTAAGCTTCCTCTAATTGCTATACAGGAGGAAAAAGAAAAAAGGAAAAGAAAAATAACTGTATTATATTTGAACGACCATCTCGTGAAGACTTACGAGCATGTAACATGAAACCACTTCTTGATCACTTGGGGCACTGTGAAAAACGGCATATCCAGCTCACATGGGACTAGAAATCTTCCAAAAGACTCAGTGGCAGCTCATTTACAAATATACTATTTATAATGAATGCATTGATACAGAATGACTCTTATAAAAAAGCAAGGCAATCTTTTATATAGACATAACAATCAACATTACAATAATTCAGATTAAAAGTACATTTTGGTAGACTGTTTACACTTGTTTAGCTTTTAACCACAAAATTAGCGTGGTCTGGTATTTTTTCCACAGTAAAAGTCCTGTGCAGTCCTGGTTAAGACCTAAACATCAGAATATTAAACGTAATTTTCTGACCTTTGCCAGCATAAAAACAAAACCCACTTGTAGATACTATAGGTTGTTTGTAACGGTCCTTACCGTGCCTTGAAGTTCGTGTTGTGCAAGGTACTGCCAACTGCACATCTCATTCAAAGCTATTCTCAGCATGCCAGTTGGACACAACTGAGCTGTGATGCTGACCTTAGGAAAGTTCTTAGTTGAATCCAGATACGAAGACTCTCCAGCTAAGTTTGTACTGATTCAGAAATTTCAATTCAAAGCAAAGCAAACAAAAAACACTCTGATAAAGCTCTGTGATTTTTTAAAATAAAAGGTATTTTTCCAACTCCCAGGATCAGAGATTATACTTGAATTTCATATGATACAATGGGTTTAAGTGCTAACCAGCCAGACAGTTTGAATACTACTTCACTAAATCATGTACAAACACGACCTTCAAGAAGTCTGAACATGCACTTTCTCACACAACATTAGCAAAAGATGGATAAAACTGCAGGGAAAACCTAAACCCAAAAGAGGGACTGAAGCAAATATTTTACAGCATAAATCTCTTTCCAAAAAAGGGGGTATGAATTTAGAAGTCTCCAATAGCACGACACACAACAAAGTGCCAATCACATCACTTGGTGACCCAGCTTTACACGCAGCCCTTCTGCAGCGTTTATAGTCCAAATTCAGGAAGTTAAACATGGGACAAGAAGAGGCAGAGCTTCAATGGTTTTGTGCTATCTAAACTAAAAGAAAATCTTTTTGCAGGGAATAACAACTTTGCCTTTAGATTTGCTAACCAGAACGTGACCAAAATGAGTCACAATGGCAATAACATTTTCTTTTTGTTATTTAACAAATCTGTTTTATGCCTTTCCAAATTTCCATAACACTAGGTAGTCTGTAGTACAGTAATTCTGCTAAGTCAAGGCATGATTCAGGACAGTGTCTTTAGAGAGCAAATGTATTTTTATGTACACTGGTGATGACACATTCAAAATGGATATTTTGCCTATGAGTGAGCAATAAAAGTCATGATTTTTGCCCAAAGTAAAGATTGTCACATTTCTCAATAATCTCTGTAAATTATTTTGGGAGATAACAGCACGGCAAGGGAGACAGAACATTTCACCTGAACATTTGGGAACGACCTGTTTCTGCACTCTGTTTTGGAAGAAGCCCTAAAGAATTCATCTCACCACTTTGTCACTGCTTTCACACAAACATAGATACATATATACATGTATGTATGTATACATACACTTGTCAGGATGCAGTTATTTCCATTCATAATTTAATTGATTAGGCCCAACAGAATATTTAAACACGTAGAAATAATCCAGCATGGGTCCAAGGGAATGTCATCAGGCATCAAACACCATTTAGAAACCGCACCGGTTAACAACCCAGCATCCTGGCAAATGTAGAAGTCTGTTATGATCCAAACAGCTGGATGTGTATGGCTCAGTGAACAGATCTGGATATAAACCTGCATGTGCACATACAAGGATTCATGTGCGCCTACTCCCGATCCATTCCATACAGTTAATATCTAAACCTTGGGATAATTTGAAAGAACCTTTCAAATCCTTCCTTCGGCATGTCTAAAATTAAACTTATAAACAGGGCTCAGGATTACCTGGCATTGCAACAACCATACTGATACAAAGAGTTTGAAAAAATATCCTGTTTTTAATATAGTAATGAATCAAAACATAGCTTTATTTATCCCTATAAGTGTAATGAAAAGAATACTTTGTTTTAAAGCGAGTGTAACGAGCACTATTTTGGTAGCCAGCCCCTCCACAATTATTTCTGTGAGAGAGGGTTCTGCTGCCATCATACAGTCATGAACCATGTACCTTAACAGAGTTGGATAACCGACGTATTTACAAACTAAGCAAATTTAATCCTGTCTGCTCTTAGAAAAATGAGATTGAGGAGCAGACAGGGAATGGGATCAGGATGCTTGAAAACACAAGGGGTCGCCATTTTTGTGTTGAAGAACCACATCAACCAAACCAGCTTCCCCCGGTGGCCTGAGGGCACAAACGTGGGTTTAGCAGTATATTCCAAAGTTAGATTACAGTCTTGAAATTATGCATTACAGCATCTTCATATTTTAACACCTTAATGCTGAGAAAGATTAACTTCAGGCAGAATTGTAGGAAAATAGCCTTTTATAAACTAAATTCTAAACTGAAATGCTACAGTAGATGTAAAAAAAGAAAAAAACGAGGAGGGGGGGGAAGGTGGGGTCAGAGAGTGATTGTGTGAGAAGGAAAAGAATATTACTTAGTAAAATCCAGTGACATCTACAATAGTTTTACAGCACATTTAAGCCCTCTAAGGTTTTATATCTCCACCTGCCTTCCATTTAAAACTTACTCCTTGTTAATGAAAAGATGTAAGACAAAACAGAATGCAATGCTGAAAAAAAAAAAAAACCAAGTAGATCAAGGCAATACATGTAAGTAAGCATGCCTGAAAGCCAGAAATAACGTTCCCCAAGCTTCTGCACGTGAAATAAAATTCTCATAGCATCAGCTGATTTGATTTTGTTCAAAAGATCAAGTCCTCTAAACCACACTACCCCAGCAGCAACTCCAACGAGCATGAACTGGACAGCTCTTTAGTAAACGTGGAATGCAACCACCTCGAGCTCCTGCCCTCCATGAAAAGGGCAGCCAGCCCTGCAAGTGCAGCAACAGCATACATTTCCCTGAAGCATCTTCTGCCTTTTGAGCAACCAAGGAAGTTGCAATGAAGCTGAATGTCCACTACTTACAGTGTTTCTCTCGAGCTACCGACAGCTTTGCACAAATGAAAAAGGTGCCTCTTTTTTAATAGATCAGTTTAATACTGAAACAGATAGGATGAAGTTAAAAAAGAATAACCAAGATACTGAACTGAATATTTTGAAGCAAGTGCCCCAGCTGTGGGGAAAAGTGCATTTAGTTCAGCAGCAAAACAGCACAGTGTGAAGATATTGTGCTTGGACACAGAAGTTCCATAATGGAAGGAGGTACAAGGCAAGTCAAGATATAAAACCATAGTACATTGTTACCAACTTTAAAACTTACATATATTGCAGTGTTCAAAAGTAAGACACATTCATTTATTGTACAAGGACTATAAGGAATCCTTAAAATTGCCTGTTGTAGTTTATGACTCAACATTGTAATAAAAATGTACATATATATTATTTCCTTGCCACTTAACTGTACTGTTAGACCTCGTGGAATCGTTACTTCACAAAATGAAAACCGCTTTTTCACTGAGTATACTCCGTGTTTTTACCAATCTGAAAAGGTTTACTTGTGCTAGAGAAGACCAATCACAAAAGGCTCAGTTTGGATATGTTATGCCTGCAACTGATAACTCAGGGAAGCAAGACTTAAAAGAATTCAAGCTTTTTTTTTTTTTTTTCCTTTTCTTTCATTTCGACCGCACCCTTTTCACCTGCCAGTTGTTCTGATGAGTGTATGTCTCTAGTATACAAACTGGTTGATAAAAATTCATCAGCAGAGGCATATAAATTCTAGATATGATTGATTAAAACAGAGCAAATCAAAATAAAACAAGATCCAGTGATTTACTCTGACTGTAAACAATATAAAAACACCATTTGCTTCAAATCTCAAAATAAGTTAAAAGAAAATCCCAACCTCAGGACACGTGACCCTTTCAGGTTTTGACACAAAAAAAAAAAAAAAAAGGGATTAAAACAGAAAAGTTCATTGTATAAAGGTTATATGTCTCTCTTAACTGAAAGTAAATCTAAGCAAAACTATCTTTGTCCCTTAAATTTAACTTGGAGTTCATTGGCAATTGCTTTAAATGAACTGGCATGTCCAGATTACTCAACTTCCATCAAATTCAGCAAAGAAAACTTAGACAAGCATTTTTACAGAATAAAAAAACTCTAAATGGCTATGATTCCTCTATTAGCAGAAACACATAATGCAGTCTTAAATTTGCCGTTTTATATTATTTATATATTTATATATATATAATATAATATAAACCACATATATTATATTATATATACATATGCAGACAATTAAAACATCAATGCAGTTTGTATTTTGTACAGTGTATTGGACAATCCGATTAGCATCAGACCATGGCACGGTATGGTCCCTGCATCTTTAGGAACTGAATGATGAAGGAGGGTCCTCCTGCAACGATCTGAGGCGGAAGGTGGCTGAGTGGGCAGTTCTCAATACTCATTATTGACAGTTTGCTGCAAAGAGCCAGCTCAAAGGGAAGGCTGTGCAGATTGGGGTTGTCATTCAAATACAGTTCTTCCAGATTCTCCAGTGTACCTGGGTGAAATAAAATAATACAGAGAAGTATGTTTTGGTTCATGCAGTTTTTAACTAATAGACAGAAGCCTTAAGTCTACTTGGAAACTCTTCGCAATATAAAATCTAGAGTCATCTAAACTCCTATTTTCAAGTTCAGCAAGTTTTCTGCTCGCCAGCATACAAGGGAGGGCCACATCTGCTTTAGCTATCCTGTGAAAAGGGCCATTAAAACATCTCCTTTAGGTAGCAATTGAAAATACACAGAGTAAGAGAGCAGATAGGGATTTTACCTTAACTGTTCAGCCCAGCACTTTGCAAATGCAGGCAACAGTGAAGAGCTATCAAATTAGAAGTGTCTAGAAAACACTCAGACTACATGGTATCTATTATCTCTAATAAAATATCTATATCACAGCTTTCACATTTATTAGAAGCTGAAGATATAACTGTGCTGTGCCTCAGGAAGAAAGCAGGAGAGATCACAGCAGTGGATTTACCCATGTGAGAAATTCCTTCTGAATTCAAATTTTACAATGTCTACTACAGATTCTCTAATACAGACTAACCAGATATTTAAACACGGAGTAAAGTTTGTGAAGATTTCAATACCTCCACAGCAATCAATTATAAAAATAAATATACATCTTCAAAATACACTGCAAACATGCAAGTCCTCCTCACAATCCTCCCCATCTTCATATCTATCACACTATAAATGTCTTCTCTAACACAAATAGTCTATTTCATCCCCCATAAGAGAAAGAGTAGAAACCATGGCCAGATGTCTGACTGAAAAGAATAATCCCATTCACCCCCTTCCTTCCTTACATCTCTTCCATTCCTACTCTTACCTTCTCAAGACAAACAAACGAATAAATCAGTACAAAGCTTTACAAATGGAATTGGGTGCAGAGGGACTATCAACAGAAACACTTGCTTCAGCTGCCTACAACTTGCACAAGATATTTTGTCTACACCATGGATTTAGAATAGAACTTGTACATTTTCTTTCTAATGCTGACCTCTTTCCAAGAATAAGAATAGGCTTACTATGTGACCAATACTATACAGGAAAATAGCATCTCATCATTCCAAGTCAGGTGTGTGCTTGGCAGCTCTTTGCAGAGCAGCTGAAAAAAGCTAGACCATTCATTTCACTACAGTTCAGACAGATAAAGATCACGCACTTACAATGTTGTTTCAGTGGCACATGTGTCACGTCAGGTTGCATATATCTGGAAGCTTCACATGAATTTTGTGGTCTTTACTTGTGAGTACAATAGATGACTATCTTTTGTGTCAGAAACTGCTTTGGTTCAGCCACAACACACAAAAAGAAAAGAAACATTAAAAAAAAATCTTACCAATTTCCTCAGGAAGGTGTGTGAGAAGATTCTCTCCAAGCCCAAGGTGAGTCAGATTGGTAAGGTGACCGATACCTCTGGGAAGGGTGGTCAACTGATTATTAGTCAGAACCAATTTCTAAGGGAAAAAAATACACATTTTTAAAAATTATCTTAACTTGTGTCTTCAAGTAACAGCAAATAACGAGACATACAACTAACAAAGTGATGAGTTGTAACCCCCTGCATCTGAACCAAAGAAAAACTTCTGCTCTGCAACATTACAAACCTTTACTAAACATAAAAATAAAATAGTGCACAGTAAAACACAGGCCTTCCATATTAAATATGAAAGGTTCATGAATGTGACACACAAGCTATTCCTGGGGTTGTAGTGTACTATAACGTGGTTTAGCTCTTGAAAATTTGTTTGTTCAAAATTAACAGAATAATCTGTGGAAAGAATTAGTGGAGACAGCCTGTAGAGGAAGTCATACAAGATTCTTAACTCTTGGTTTTATATCCAGTGCAAAATAGTTTCCCCTCATCAAACTAGCTGCAATTAAGTTAGAATGGTGTAAATAAAGGACATAAGATGTTTATCACTGCCAATTATTGTTTCACCTGCAGATCCTTGAGGTAAGCTATTTCATTTGGCAAGGATTCCAGTTTGTTCTCCTCTAGATCTAACTCTCGGAGTTTCCGTAGATTTCCAATTCCATGGGGAAGTTTTTTTAGGAGATTGTTTGACAGTATAAGAACCTTAAAAAAGAGACAGAATTTCAGCAATGCAATATGTAAATAAGAAGTCAGGATGTGTAATAAGACAGGATCTTCTTAAATATTCAAGTAGTGAAGTCCGAGGCTAGCCTACCTTCAAATTATGGAAAAGATACAAACACATTCTTTAAAAATATTTACTGTTACAAATGCATAATTCTACGACTTATTTTTTACAAATATTCTTTTACATAATAATAATAAATGGAAGCCAAAAACAAAGTATATCTTAGTAAAAAAATTTTTTCCTGAACTCCTTATCGTCTTGTTACCCTTCCTTTTAGACATTTCAAAGCCATATTTTACATTGTTCGTTGTGATTGCCAGGTCCTCCTTGAAAAGAAGTATGCTTCCTTTTTTCTCTGCGTCTCTTTGGGTTGGAATAGTAGTAAATAAATATATGGGTCAGAGCACCTAAGCAGTACACTGTAAAGATGTTCACTGGCTTTCTAAAATGGTCTCCTACTACACACTCACTTTTCCTATTGTATTATCTTTTCTTGTTTCTCCTTACTAAATTGGAAATCCTGTGTTCAGGAAACGTATTCTTACTTGCAATGTCAATAAACAGAGTTACTCATTAAGCCACAAGTTATACTAGTTTACCTTTTCTCTTCACAGAAATCTAGTAGTCCTTAGGAAAAAAATCGTATGCCTCGTAACAACACAGTGAGCAGAAATGTAATCAATCACTGTTTAAACAATAGTATTATCTAGTGATTTAACAAGACACACCAACACACCAGTGTGTGAAAGAGCACCAGTGCAGACACTCATCCCAGCTAAGCCAGTCAAGGTTACAGATGCTGAGAATCTAACTATCCCAGTTCTCACTAGCTTCACGGAGACTGGAAACAGAGGGCGGGAAAGAATAGAAAACAAGGCTAAAAATCAAGTGAAAATCAAAGTGAATAAAAATAAAAAATGCAGCATTAGCACAAGCATCATTATGGTGGCTTTCCTTTATTTGCTAAGACACATAACCGTTAAGAATAGTAATGCTATAATTGCAAATCAAGAAACAAAGGAGGAATAAAAAAAATTACCTATATGCAGCACAGATGACTTAGCACTGCTAAGTTGAAATTATTGTTGGAACCTTCACTTCAGAGTAAACATTGCCCAAATAGCTTTTTGTATTTGATTCTTTAATTACAGAGGAACTTAGCACTAATGGCTTTGTGGACAGCTTCAGCAGCTGGCAGAGCACTTGCAAATCCAGCTGCCAAGGGTTACCACCTTCCCCATCAAATCAGCCAGAGCCTTAACTCAAAGAAAGCAGACCTGCTTAATAGCTATTGCTCTGTCATATCTTTTTGCCACAAACTCTAGGGATTATTAATCATTCAGAGCAGCCATCGCACTGGAAACCTGCGATTTCAAACATGAGATTTGCTATTGTCCTTTTACAGACCGTTTCTAGTGGCTCACAGAGGCTGCGAAGTCCCCTAATGACACAGCAGAGCTGCCTGAACAAGCACCTCTATCCTTACATCCCCCCAAGATGATTATGCTTGACTGCCTCTGCTGGTGTTGCCTTGGGAAACAGGACTAAGGAACACGACAGGTTTAGTTCACCATTTCCACCTATAGAGCTCTTCTCCCTTCAGGGTTGTGATTTCCTACCTGGCTGCTTACAGGGTTCACACTGCAGCCATCTCTGACTGCAGACCATTTCATTTTTCTGATCCCCTTTGTTTCTATGCTGGTGTCTCCAAGAATCAAACCCAGCTCAGTGCCATTTCATTTCCATCACTTTCTGTTTAAAATATTTTTCTTTCTATACAGTTGAAAATATATCTGCACTTAACACTTTGTGCACATTCATCTAGAGCCTAAAGAACAACATTCAAAAAACCATTCACAACAACCACAGTCAGATTGAAGACATCTATTCAAATAGCATATGTGTACATACCATTACTTAAACCTAGGGTAGAAAATGTCTATTTGTAGGGATTCGAGTAGTTGTTTGTTTATATTCTCACCTCAAGAGAAACAAGCCCAGACACATCCTCGGGGATCTTTGTGAGTTGGTTAGTTGCTAAGTTCAGTTCTACCATACTAGTCCAAGTCCCAAAGTCCAAGGGGAGAGAGGTCAGCTGATTGTCCTGAGATTTAACATATCAAACAATTAGGGTCTGCATTTGCAAGAGATCAACAAGGCACTTCAGTAATTAAACTTCAAAACAAAATAGCAGCTAATAACATTTGAATAAAATGGTAACAATTGGTCAAATATCTTTTAATCTCTCAGAATGTAATAAGCAGTCCAAATTTAGAGAATTACAGCACTGATTTTGTGTTATTAACAAGAATTGAAATGGAAAACTTAGAAAGTCCTTAATTCAAAACATTTTGTGTTCCAGTAGTTATAACATTTTTCATTTCGTTACAGAATACAATGGAGAGAAAAAAAAAAAAAAGAGAATACACCATAATGTACAAAGCTGCTATCAGCAATACTGAAATACGGAGAATATGCAGAGCTTACTAGGGAAAAAAATTACAAAAAAATCCACCTTCTCTCAACCTGTTAAAAAAAAAAAGAAGTGAATAAACGACATAAGCAAAGACATTACTCAAGGCTCAGACTTGGCTGAGCTGGAACACAAAGAACAGCCAGCAATGCTTCATAGCTCAGACTGAAAACAACAGATATGTGGGGCTTAGGGGAGTGAAGAGAGAGAGAGAAAAAACACATGGGAAATATGGCTTAATGGCTCAGAATAAAAGCATTTTAAACTAAACATCCTTGTGCTGCTATATTTGATCTAGATGTAATGAAGTAATATATACATACATATATGTATGTATGCCATTCCAAAGTCCTGGTAAACGTGAAATTACAGATGGCTATGTGATAAAAAAAATTGTAATAAGACAAATTGAGAATCCACATGTGCCAAAAAACATAATAAAATAGTTGCTGAGCATAACTGCTGCCCAAACATACTTTTTTGAATAACTTGCTTTAAAAACTGAAAACAAGTCCATTCACTGAAAGATGTCATCTCTTCTCCTTGGTGTTCTTCACTCTGTGTGCACATAGCACACACATAAAGGTCCTCTTTCCTATGTGCTCTACAGCTACTGCCAAAATCCTCCAAACTTTGACTTTGAAATAAAATATTCCAAAGATATTTTACATAATTTTGTTTTTAGCCTGAACTGCAACAGTGCATAGAGGAAAGAAGTAGGTTACTCTACATACTCATGCCCTGTGTGAACATTAGAGAACTTTGCAGCCCACTTTGCTGCTGTTCTCATTCCTGCAAATGACGAATGTATAAGTAACAAAAATGAAGACAGATCAATAACAGTGTGACAGTACATTTTTTAAACTAATCCAGAATTGCTTGTACATCTAAGGGCAGCAGTGTCTACTTGATCACGATGAATTCATTCCTTAAACCATTAAGCTTGCCAGAATTCATGGAATAGGAAACAGTGCTCCTCATTGATTTTACAAACAGTAGCATGTTTCTGTTCCTCACCTTCATGTTCAGCTTACTTAATACTTTAGCTCTAGAGAAAATTCCAAAGGGGATTTTATTGATGCGGTTGTGCTCCATATTGAGAGAGTAGATTGTGGAGAACTGGGACGGGCCACCCACAGGATAGGACTGGAAGCAGTTCCTGGCCAGCGTTAAACTAGTCAGCTTGACAAGGCTGGATAAAAGGCCCTGTGGAGAGAAGAAAACCACCCGGGAACTTAGGACAGATTTATTTGAATACATCTCTTTTTCCTCATGGGTCTAATTTGAAATGCTAACCCCCAAGTCTAAATGAGCATTGCAACACTCAAGCCACTGTTAAATCTGATAAAATTTCCAAGAGCAGCAATCTCCCTTCGCAGTTGTCAGCCTTCACCTTGTTTCCCCTGTTCTGCTTGTACACTGCCAGATATAAAAAAGCAAACATATCACACCTAAAAGCTCAGGAGGTTTTGTAACTTTCTTCTCCTCCAAAAGGAATTTTTTAATGACACATTTCTACCTCTTGGGCAACCCTGAAGCAATCAGAGTAGCAGGCAGGCAGGCAGCAGCTCGCCCATCCTCACGTCCAGGCTCTGAAGGGGCATGGCCCACGCTGCTGAACCATGTTTCCTTTAACCTTGGCATCACAAATGACAGCGAGACCCAAAGAACCACCAAATTCATCAAACACCCCTTTTCAAAGTGTATTTGATACTTCAAATTCAAATCTTTGTAATTTAATAACAACCCATATTGCGAATGCATCTGGTAGAAGTTTCCTTTCAGGCTATAATAGTTTCAGACAGCTGGACAAGCTAGAGGGGAACGCAGAAGCTTTTGGAAATATTACTCCACCTGTCTTGTCTTCAGAAATGAAAAAGGAAAAGCTTGGAGACAAACTGGATAGCAATGGCTGCCCATTGAATCCACAGGCTCATTGTGCCCCTCTTCATAATCCAAGCAGACTCTGAAATCTCAGCAGCAAGGATCACAGAGTTTATGTTAGATATGCGCCAAGCACGTTGCTGGAACCATAGGGATGAATAATGAGAGCTAAATTACAGCTCAAGTGTCACCTTGGCTTATTACTATGCCAATTTGAATTCAGATCCATTTGCTTAAGTATTACAGAAATTGGAGATTTATGCGTGGCATTACACGCCATAAATAATGCAACATCTGCAATCAGGAAAGAGTGGTAACAAGATGATGATTCCAACTCTATTTCCAATATCAGTGTTACTGAATTGCTCTACGTGCACTGTAAGGACATGGTTTTGCTGCTTTGACCAGGGAAGGTTGAGTAATTTTTCTGTTCTAAGGTTATTAACATTACTGTAAGTAAAACAGGATTAAATAGGAATTCTTCACATGTCACGGCTGAAACATTCTGGCACTGAAATATAATTCTGGGGGCATCTCAGTAAGTGTCAGTGAAGCAATTCTCCCCCAAAGACAAAATAAAAGATTGTTAAATCAGTATTAGTCATTAAAACCTAATCATTAACTAGTATAACCTTTGATTAGGAAATACTCCTTCGAGCTGTACTTTCTTTAATTAACTGATATTCTTTGTCCTAGGACTAAGCAATCCCTGAGCTCTGTCACAAAAACGCTTTATAGCTTCAGATGGATCTTGGCATTTCCAGAAGCTGTTTTTTAAAGCCTGCATCCGTACAAAAAATATTAGAAATATGTCAGCTAATACTCTCTAACAGCCTAGAGTAATTAACCACATTTGAAGGAAAGTAAGAGCGCTTCGGTAGTGCAAAAAGACAATGCTCTTATGTCTACCAAACCTGTGGCAGTGCTGCCTTCTCCCAGTCCACCCTTTTAAGATAAAATATTTATTAGGCATTGTGTCAGCAACCTCAGTTGTGTCTGGAAATTCCAAAGTTTCTTTTACAAAAGCAGTTCTTTATATTATAGCGAGGAATGTTTTATGTTAAACAGATTACAGTACAAATTATACACTTGTAGAAGTTAGCAGCATAAATGTTAACATACTGATGGCAAATATGTGAAGAAGACAGCATAGTCTCTAAGAGTTTTGTATCTGAACTGAATGCATTTTCAAGCAAGTAATCATTCCCACATTATCTTTCTGTGATTACACTGTAGTTGCTTTTATAATACGTATGGGGGGGATGGGCTAGCCTAGCTCTCATACAGAAAGCAGCCTGGTGGCTGTCTCTCATTTGCATTTACCTAAATGACAGTTTTATCCAAACACTTATTAAATTCTCAGTTCCCTGTGTTTCAGGGAATTCCCGAGTAATAAACGAAGATGCACTAGATTAGAATCTTCTATTCTCCACCTCAGAGTAAATGTGTTGCTTGAAGAGATAGAAAATGTGGCTCTACAACTTTTAAATCTACGGTCTTTTTCTTCACTCACACTCTAAAGCAAGAGAACAGGCAAAACAATCAAAGGCAGCAACCATGGAAAGAAAAAATGAAAACTGATTCTCTTCCCCTTTCTCTTGAGATCCTTGCAGAGTCACTGGAAACTGAAAAACATAAAAACTTGTACGGTTTTTAACTGATGAAACGAGCACCAATGAGTTGCTGGATGATACCAGATGCAAATCAACAGCATACTCTTTCCAGGTTAAAATGAGAATGCAAAGGCAAAGTAGCTGTAGCAGGCTTCATCCACTCTTTCAAAGGTCATTCTTGCCTCGACTAGATGCTGACAGAGACATTCCCTTTTGCTTTTCTTGACTTCTACGTCCTTCCCCACCCTCCATGAAACACCTCGTATCCAGCTTGAATGATGGGAAGCTGGACTCTTTATTTAAGGTTTCCTGAAGAGACTCAGGACAGCAAACACAATCACACGTGCTACTGCCACTTCAGACAGAAGTTGTGAGGAAGAACGTATTTTATACAGGCTAGATATATCTAATATGCACAGAATTGTAATTTTTCATGTTACACAGGTTAATACAAACAGTACTCCTCAGAACTCCAAGGCAAGATGAAATTATTTTATATGTTCCAATCCCACTAAAAACAGAACCCCCTTCCAACACATTCCCTCCCAAATCCACTCCATCTCTCACCTCTGGTAAAGTAGAAATATTATTGTTCTCCAGGTTCAGTTCATCAAGTTCACTGCATTTTGCTAAAGACTTCGGAATTGCTGACAGCCTATTGTACCTCAGGCCAAGACGACTTAAACTGGACAGATTTCCTACAGGGAGGAAACAGTGATTAATAAATCATTTATATTAACACCAAGGAACAGAACAAGGTTTGATTCCTTATTCTTCATACCTAACAAAAACTGAACTTTGGGAATATTTGATGGTTTCATAGTTATTAAAACGGAGATTTACAAGAACAGTGAAAAGAAAAAAAAACACCAAAAAAATCCCTCCAGGTTGAAATAAATAAATAAACTAATTAATTAATTAATTCCAGGTCTTAAAAATCCAGAGAAAAGAGGATCAGTCTTCAGTATGTATCTGATGGCAAGCTAACAAGCTTAGCTACAAATTTCACTTGGTATTGTCAGTAATAAAACTACAGTTCAAACAACAGGTACCACATGAGCTGCCTACCTAGTTTGATCTCCCACTGGGATTTTTATTTTTAAGTGCAGTCTTTCCCAGCAAGTACAGAATTTGCTTTTGCAGAAGCAGCAAAGTATTTCCTTAATTGAAAAAGGCATTTAAAATCCAAGGCTATCAATATTGCTCTCCAGTATACAAATATTCATCTTCTGATTTTAAATCAGAGAGTAAGTATACATACAAGAGTAATTAAGAGCTGCTTTGATCCTGTAATTCACCAATACCAGTATGCACATTTGCAAGTAAAGTAGGGTATTTTATGCCATATTCAGTACAATCTGTTTGCACAGGAACTTGTCCTCAGTTCAAGAGATGCACATTCTATTGTAAGGAATCAAGAGCATGAGGATTTGCTGTTCCACAGATGAAAAAGCATATGCTGACTGCATTTCTCTGAATTAGCATCTAACACTTCACTTACTAAACGAGTGACAAACTTTATGCAAATAAGATAATAATCTATTCTTTTTCGGCACATAAACCTTGAGCTGGGCTCTGGTATTGATTTCTCAGGCTCTCCCCAGTACAAGCAGGGCATGGCTGCAGCAGCCAGTGTGCTGCCAACTGTTGCTTAGCAATACAACGTCGCTGTGCTGACTCCAGACTGAGAGCACAGGTTGTATGGCTACAGCTCTGCTCCGTTCCTACAGCAATGTGGCATTTCAGAAAGATGCAGCGAGGCAGCCATCGCAGTCAGACCCTTCACTCCTCGTATCATAGTGAGTAATCCTTGCATTTCCAAGCAGTCACTTTTGCTGCCTAAAATTGTACTGTTGCCAGAAGGGGCACCAGAGGAGCTGTGGGGCTGAAGACCACTGCCATGTCCCTCGGCCATCCAGCCACCTCAATGCCCCAGTGCTCCTCTGCCTTCTGCAGTTTGTTACTCATGTCTTATACAGCATCACATTAAGCTCTCCACTGACACGCAGTCAGGTTGCATCTTCTGCAGGGTTGGTAACAGCTGATCATGATCCGTTCAGTCACTTAAATGACAAGGATCTTCTGCAATTGTGCTTTTGTCACTGAAACCATACCTCGGTGGTTCCTCTTCAGCAGCAACCTGGCAGGCAGGGTGACTCAGAAGAGGCAGAACTAGATGTTCACAAATGTGACAGTTTGACAACCACAACTGAAAGGCAGCTACTGGCAGGAAAACATGCAACAACCAAAAACTCTTCTAACTCATTTTCTTAGGAAGCCCACTTAAAAAAAAAAAAAAAAAGCACTTGTAAATTCAATGGCCCTGTGAAAAGGTACTTCTAAAATATCACATTAAAGACTAACTTAAACCCTAAAATCAAGCCAAGCATAAGCAAATATGAATAGTTGCCCTTGGGAGTCCCATTTCACACAGCCACCTCTGTAGTAGTTCTGTCAGACTCCGTCTCAATTCAGGCATACAACATCCAGCAGCAGGCCTCACATGGCCCAACACAGATCGTTGCCTCCCAGTGCTCAGCCCTGGAATGACCTAAGTGCAGAATTCCCTGTCATTTCATCAGAGAGAACACAGGTCTCTCAGGGTTACTTGTTTAATTTATACATGAAAACTACACAGAAGCATGCAAATCCAAAACCATTAAATTAAATCCTGTTTTAACAAATGGGAATCTAAGTAGACGTTTTTTAAATGAAATTCTTTATTAAGCCTTTTAACAATTATATAATACCTCCACAATGTTAGTCAAATTAAAAAAAAAAATCAATGAAAGCCAATCCCCAAAAGAAGGGAAGACTGAACCGAAGCAGAACACCATGCTTACCAACACACTTTTTAGAAAGACCACCTGAAGTAGCTTTCTAATTAGGATCAACACATCTCTGTCTTGAATATTTCGAAATCAAGAGGAACAGGCTCTGATGTATCAAACAAGATAAAGAAATCCCAATTCCTATTCCATATTCCTACTACTGCCTTCAGAGGAGGTGAAACACGCTCTCTTTTGTTGAGATTCATTCTTCCTCTCCCTCCCTTAGTTAAAATAATCCTTCAGATTCTCCGTCCTCAGATGAAGGGTCATTACTTAACACAAAACAATACTGCATCATTAGTAAAAGATGGAGTCATTACTCTGATTTATATAACTAAGCTCATCAAGCTAACTTGCTACTTGCTTTTGCCCAAACATACAGATCGATTTAAAATCTGTTTACTAGAAGGAAAAAAAACATTTTGCAGGCAACATTAACACACAAATTGGACTTAACAACAGTTAGCACCTTGAAAAGCCTTCCCATAAGATTCTGATAAAAACTATACATGAACCTCTTCACAAAACAGATATTCACAAGAATGTACTACAAACATGGCATTAATAATCCCTTTTCCAATCTGATACATTAGATTTTTATTTGACTAAAGCCTACACTGTAGGTAGCCACCTGATAAAGAACTTACTTTCTGTTGCTATCTATCATTTTATAGAGCTCAGTTCACTTGATTCCCAAAGGGATTTTTCTTCTCGAGAAGATTAATTATTTTGCACGCAAAAGGCACCAGATGTCACTGATTAACCTTAAAACATCACATTGAATTAATTTTGTATAAAATAACTACAATGACAATAAAGAAGAAAAAGCCACAAGAGGTTCAGTAAGCATGTTAAAAATTATTAAGAAACCCAAAGCAGGTGGGAACAAGAGCCATAAAAGAACTGACAACTTTACAGGAAAGACTGGGCATGCTAGGGATGGCCAGCTGTGGATACAGATTAAACACTGTGTTGAAATATTACAGCAGTGCTTGGAAAACAGCTGCAAGGCAGGCTAGAAGATGCTTGTATCACACCTTGCACTTATTATATATTAGTTCTTCCAGATGTCAGCCATACTTCATGATAACTGTTGAACAGTTTCAAAGATTTTTAGGTGAAAGGAACTGTTGGCATGTTTAATCTAATCTCTTGTCAGAAAGCAAAACATTTCTTCTGATAGCTTCAGAGTAAAATGAAAGGCTTCAGATAAAACATTTCAATCTCCACTTGTACTCCACGAGCAAAGGCCACACCACACAATGTCCAGCACTGCTTCAGCAAGAAGCTGATCAGGCAAGATGTCCTGAATGTGAACTCAGTAAGCACACTGCAGAGGAACGCAGAACAAAATCCCACAGTTGTTCTCATCTGATCTGTGGGCAGCTCCTCCCTAAACCAAAGCTCATAGATCTGTATGAATGTAAACTCACTTTACCAATCAATTACCCAAGAAAGGTCAAATCCCTTTCCACAACCTGCGGGGTTGAAATGTTCCTCATGTTTAAGATCTCTTCTGCCTAATCACTGATGCTTTAGGAAAACTACAGATGGGGAAACAAAGGTGATTTAAGGGGTGGGAAGGTTAGTGTAGAAGAGAAGAGAATCCTTCCTGACCATTGCTAGCAACTATCAAAGCCAAAGCATGAAATGTAGCCATATTTTTCAAGATGCAAAGATACAGTGAGATTAAGACCTCTGAGCAACACACAGTTTGACTTACAGACTCTGCATTTTACTGGCTCAATAGCAGCACGATTTGAATGTATTGTTATTTTTCTTTCTGGCCACCAATGCCTCCTGATGCACGAGGACAGTGTAGGAGGCAGATTAAGGCTCTCAACTTACAAGGTCAACTAGATCCACTGTTTCTTGTTCTGCTCAAACCAAAGCATATTATCCTACCTATAGGAAGCCCAGAAATTCTCTAAAAAGGCATTCACCTATTAAAAAACAATCTAACATCACTTTAAAATGCATCTCTGTCATCCTTTTCGAGTTAAATGCCACTTCAAGAGAGCAAAGAGATTCCTGTCTACCTTCAGTCTGAGAGTATCAGCCAAAGACAAGTCTCCTTGTTACTCTGAAAATAAGACAAAAGCATGATCACATCACCAGACATTTTAAAACTGTGATTCAATACCATAATCACTGCAAACTGCTTGTGTGAAGATGCTGTCACAAACTGGGAGACAAAGGCTGAAGTACTGACACGTACCATACACAACACCAGTACAAGGCAGAAGGGCACAAATTTAGTAACATGTTTCTGAAAATTCAGCTTTCTTAGCATGTGCTCAAAATGCACTTAGCTAACAGTCCTGCTTGTGTCCGTTCTGATACGTTTCTCTGAAGCACTGTTCCCTCATGACTGCTTCTTACAATAAAAGGTTATGGGCTTTTCTTTTCCTACAGTATAGAAATCACTCTGAAAATGCTGAGCTGCAGTTATTGCCCATCTCTACGCACTGGTTTCTGCATCTAGCTGCTGTGTGGTGGCATATGCATTCACTAAAATAAGTGGTCTCGTCCTAGTCCTAACAGGAAATACACCCGACTAAAATATAAGAAATATTTTCGTAAGTATAGATTGAATCAATAAACTCAGAAATAATAAGCCAATAGAAGCAAGCTTTTTCTTTTTTAACAGAAGAATATATATGTATTCAACTGTATCTTTGTAACTTATGTTTAATTTCACAAAAAAATGTAAATCGACAAGAACAATTTACACCCAAATCACAGATCCCTTCTCTCTGGGAAAGAAGCACCCAAAAGGCAACGCCAAGAGCAGCAGCTGAAGAAAGGGAAAGCACCTCCTGACAGCGCTGCAGGAGCCTGGGAGGATTCAGCAGCACTTGGCTCAATGACTGCCTGCATTTAGCAGAGAGTGATACAGTTTTTCTTCTGCGAAACTGTCAAGCTGTCCTTTGAGCTTTGGCATCCACCCCAAGCTGTGCAAACACTGACGCCCAGGCGTTACCTGCACGCCGCATTAAGGGCAGCCTGCTCTTAAAGCCCAAACAATGACGTTTGGAGGCTGCCAGCTCCCGGCTCTGCTCTGTACCCTGCAGCTGTTGTTTGAGGAAGCAGTGAGCTGCCACGTCCCACCTACCACCTCGGTGCCACCCAGAGATTTCTGGGCAGTTTCACTGCTTTCTATTGACTAAATCTAGAAGTGAAGCTCATGACAACCAGAAGCTCCATTCCCTTTGTGAGAATGCTATGAAATCCAGAAAAGGCCCGTAACAACCCAAAAACTAGAATAAAAGGGTGGGAGCCATTGCTTTCAAGGGAGTAAACAAAGGGCAAAAATTGCCAAATAGTAACAGAACCCGATTAAAAACGCCTCACTAACAGAACAGCCCAAGAAAAGTGAGATATGAGCTGACCTCTCATTCTGAGACAGGAAACAGTCTTGATCCTGCAGAGCACTGACCAAAAGCTCCAGGTCAATATGCTTAAATTTGAAGAACACAAACGTTGCCATCAAAGCTGGAGCCTATGCACGGCTCAGTTGGGTTTTCATTAAGACCAGCACATTTGTCAGAAGCTTCAGAGTAAGACCTCTCCTGCCTTTGCTAAGCCTGCTACATTTAAAAACCCATTTACAAGTAGTTCCACTTTCCACAGAAAAAAATCTTTACGAGCACTTGTGGGGACTTGAAGCTCTCAGCAACGATTTGTATGATCTAAGCTGTGTGAGCTCGGCTCACAACAGTTCCCATTTTATCAAGTACATGGCACAGCACTCTGAAAGGTAAACCGAAGCTGAAACAGCCAGCAGCACAGTTTGTGGTGCAACGTCGACCAACGCAAATGGCAAAGCTTCCCCCAGAGAACATTTGCTTTCGTGTAAGTTGTTATTTCAGTTTCTGAGCTCTTCAGTTGAAGCGAAGGGCATGAATTGTAGGCTCTGAATGTGCCTCTCATTTTCCTAACCATCTTTTAGGAACGGTGCCATGTCAGGCACTGGAAAGCGTGTCCAGTGACAGAATTTTTTGTGCTTTTAAAGCATCATTTTGGAACATTTACAAATGACTATTCTTTTTCTTATTAAAACGTCTGTTGCCTTAAATGTCTATGAATATGCCACATTTGACTATAATCAAGCTGCACACGTAAACACACAGAAGTGGAAAATTACAAAAGAGTTGAAGAATCTGATTTCTTAAAAGTCATAGTTCTGTTTTTGTTGAACTTCCCTCTCGAACCAGTGCTGCCGAGCTTTTAAATAAGAAATTGCAAACACATTTTTAAAGAGTGCTAAAATAAAATTTCCAAACAAGAGAGCACTCAACATGGAATTTGTAGCACATTTTCTAAGCTATCTTGTAATCCAGTGAGCAGCTAACAGAAATGCTTTACTCCACCCAAAATTTCCTCTCTTTCAGAAGTCCAATGACTGATTTTAATAATTTATCTCCTTCGATGTATCTTTTGGATGTCTCCTATTAGTGCGCCAGGTAAGCAGACAGAGATAAGACCAAAAATACAAACATACCATACCATAACCCACACACACAGCAACCTGCATCGACACCACTGAGAAGCTAAGATCCCACTATGATTTTGATTCTAGACTTGAGACACTTGGAATGTACTAAGCTGTTCTACAAAGCTCATTTTTCTTACAGGAAGTGACCTAACATACAAAGTACTTCACAGTTTTCAATCAACAGAAATACAGATATGAATGTATTAAGCCAATATCTATAAAGCAAGACATGAGGTCACTTCCTGACAACTAATATCTAAAATCGACATTCGTTACTGCAAGAAGGCGTGCTTGTAAAGTGTTAGTTGAAACAAGAACTTTGTATTTTTACAGAGTGGATATGTTGGCTGTGCTACCTCTGTAATCACTGCTGATGCATAATCCCTTCCCTGCCACTCCCCTGCATGTCACCCTCCAACGTCCCTGCCTTCCAACGCCGCCTCATTCCAGCACAGAACTGGGAATTAGAAAACAAGCTTTTGAGAAAAAAAGAAATAAAATACTGGCACATTTCAGAAATCTCCCAGTAGGAAAACCAAAACTTAATTAAACAGTGCAGTAGTAAATTTAAGCGTTCTGCAGGTTTGAGTGCTTTTTTTTTTTCTTCCATCACTGGGAAGAAGGGAAGGAAGGACCTGCTGGGTTTTCACAGCAGCATGACAAACCCCCTCTTCTCCTCCCCCAAGCTGAAGCTGGCCTCCAGCAAAGGTATTGTTGCAGGAGGAGGGGACAGCTCTGGCGGCAATGGAAAGTCTTCTCTATACAGGAGGCTCATGGGCTCATAGGTATGAAATATTTACAACGTGCAAAAGAGTTTGGGCTTTTTCGTACCAAGCGTGTAACCCCCACAGCACTTCAGGTAAATGGGTGAAACACTGACAGTGCTCATACATGCAGCACGCTGAAAACTGGCAGTGCTAAGTGTTGTGAGCAATGCCAAGCGCCAGGCCGACCTCGGTGAGAAGAGGAAAAGCCAAAACCTGAGAGGGAGCATGAGGCTGGAAGGCGTGCCAGCCCAGCCCCACTCAGCAGCAGCAGCCATGCCCTGGGTGTTTTTCTCAGTGCTCGCATTCTCTCACTGAACAATCGTAACCACAAAGTAAGCTGCAATACAAAAATCAAGCCACAACTTGTTTTAATATTGAACCAAAACTGTGATGACTAAGAAGTACAGCCAATGTTGCTGAACTGGCTATGGCTGTCTTTTCTGTAACAGGCAGAAATGTAGGTTGATCATTATCATTTAAGCTGGAGTTGAACTTTTCCCTTAAGTTTTCAAGTCAGGAGCTATTTGTGGTACAAATACTGACTTCTGACTTAAAGTTTTCACTTCAACATTCAGCTCCTAGATACACTCCTCAGAACCAACAGGGGTCCTCCAGAGGCACACAGACTTAGTGCACACAGACAGGAGGAGAATGCAATGTAATTATTCATCTGCCTTCGGTGGTTTGCTGAGCTGCACAGCAGTGATGTTCAGCACTGATAAGCAATGTAAAGACACAGTTGTATACATTCAAAAATAATTGACTTCAAAACCTTATGAAAACACTGCGATGAGAAAACAAAATAAAGAGAACATGTAGAAATCCAGTTTGACTAGGTATAAACTCAACTCAATGCAGATGAGCTAGGCTTACAGTAACTTCCTAGAGAAATAGAAGAGTCCAAACTTGATTGCAGAGTCAGCAATCTCTTAATGTATCACAAATGGCTCAACTGCTTAAGTAACTCCCTCTGTCTCACCCAGGAATTCTTCCTGTAAGCACAGTCACTCAGCATATTATAAGGAAAACCTTTCAAGTCCTCTGAGAAGCTCAGTGACAGCGTCACGCAGCAGCTGGGTATACCTTCCTACCAAGGAGCAACAACAGTGGTCTCTAAGCCCTGACAATGGAAGTCAGCTTGCTTACAGAATTTTTTTCCCGTAATTAGCACTTTATCCAGGGAAAACTCTCCTTAAATATGAAATTGATAGTACACACAAGTGTTTTTAAAACAGTTTTCAGTAAGATTTACAAAACTGATAACAAAAATAAAGGCTGTGCTTATGAAGTATGTAAGTTAGATGCAAATTCCAGATGGAATAAGATCTCCAGAGATTAAAAATATCAAACTAGGAAGGAAATTTAGATACATTGGATAGTTCATCAATGTAAACTCTGTTCAAGTCAAACTTACTAAACAAGAAGCCAGAGCAACTCCACACAAAAATTTCTACCTACAAAAGAAAACACTCAACAAAGTTCAACGTTAAATATTGTCTAAGTGACAATATACATTCTCTTTGAGTATGTTGTGGTGATAAATAAGGGCTTAAAATCATGACTGTCTTGTTTTTTGTCTTTTCAAAACCACAGTGCACATCTTTTTCTGCCATCTGTTTAAACAGATTAAATAAGTCATTCTGCTGTTTCATCCTACACGAGATTCTGAAAATGACCAGGAACGCATTTATTTCAGTCTGTTACTCCTAACTTATCTTGCAAGCACTCTACTGTATTACAGCAGGATTGTTTTATGGACTAGGAAGGTTTCCAGTTGTTCTAAAGTAAGACAGCTTAAAGACGCACACCTTTCTGATGTCAAGTGTGAAGGTGCCATGAACAGAACACCAGTCATTCTACAGTCACCAATCAAATACTCATTCTTAAATCTGCCCCTCCTACCAGACATTTCAAAGAAGCCATTTATTTTTTCTTCCCCAACCTCTTGACATACCTATGGTTTCTGGCAGGTCCAAGAGCTCGTTGTGCTGCAAGTCAAGGTTGGTGATCTGCGTGCAACTTCCAATCTCTTCTGGAAGATGTTCAAGCTGATTGTGCGCTACATCCAGCGTTATGAGGTTACACAGCTCACCTAAAAGCACACAGGAAAATCCAAACATCAAGATCTCCAGCGTACAGGTCTAGTTCCACACAACGAGTGATAGAAGCAGAAGGATTTCATTATATTACAGAAAAAAATAAGATCACCTATTGCTACCATAAATGTATAAAATAAGGCCTTCTGGGATCATAACTTTATCAGTCGGCACAGAAACCTGATCAGCAATTTTTAAAAACTCAGATAAAGCTTTTTATAGATTCTCTGATGAAATTTTATTTACTGGTTTTCTTTTGACAGTTAAAGCTGTAGAGTACAGGAATATAAAATCTATACTGCACGCCTGTTTCATGCTGACCAGAAATGTAGAACCTGAGTGGCTATACTGAATTACAAGAAGCCAAGATAGCACACTGTACATCATATTGTATAGCACATACTTCTTTCAGACAGAAAATCAACACTTAAGGGATAGCAAAATTATTTGGCTGAAATTTTTCATCATTTTTGGTTATCAAAAAAGTCAACTGTAAAACTAACTATACAGATTGTTATATACTGCATACGTAAGCATCGGTATAGCCAGTGAAAGTTTGAAACAAAAGACATCTGTTAAGCCTTAAAAAGGACTGGACTTGCTTTGTTTTCAGAACAGCTTCACACTGAACTGTTTCACCTCTGACTTTCACATACCTATCTAAAATTACCACTAGGCACAGCTCTCTAAGAACAGTTTTCCACCTATTTTAATGACAAACGCGCTGTATTCTGAGCAACAGTTCGTTGGCTTTAAGAAAAAATGCACATGCACAACAGGTGTAGACTTTCGTATTTCTTGGAACTGACAAATGTGAAATTAATGCAAATTATTTAAATGACTACAGTTCTATTCAGTAAAGATCAGGTCACTGTTTCTGTGTATCACTCAGACAGTAACAAACTTGGAAAAGCAGCAAAGTCCTTTTGAGGGGTGAATGCCCATTTTTAAGTTTGGTATCTTCAGCACAACCCTCTAAGGATTTTCCCACAGGCCTACAAGTTATAATGCATGGACCATTCACCCATCAGGTCAATGTGGGATCACAAATGGTGATTTATTAAACCGTAACAGATTTATGAACTCAGACTCCGTTTCTGAGTTGCAAGTGGCATTTATCCACAATACTTATAATGTATCATAAAAGAATTGTTAAAGGCCAGTCAAAAAAAAAAGTTTATGCAGAACTGATTCTACTTCCTGTGTTTACTGATCCAAGCTGGCATGTTTTTTCTAGAAATTAGGCACATGAAAATGTAAAGGTGACACTTAAGTACCAACTCCCTCACTGTGCATGCTCACCTCGCAGGTCAGCATTCAAGTAGATTTCAGGTCAACCACACAGTCGAAAGTCAATTATGCTGCTCCCAGAAGAATGCAAATGTGAGAAAAAGGCTGAACAAGATGTTCTGTGGCAGTAGTGTCTGCTTGATACACATGAAAACAAGTAGGCAAAGCACAGAAGGCAGTAGGAGGAGGAAAAACTAGAGGAAGACGTTAACTCCTCTTTATACAAACCAAAAACAACTTCATACATCTTTAGTAAGATAACTCAAACATTTTCAAGTCACTTTCAGGCAGTAGCTTTCACACGGCGACTGCTGAAGTTCAGTCCTGATGATACTGGTTTCATTTGTTTTCACTGCAGACCTAAAACAATGATCTCAAACTCAAATGTGGCACCAACTTCATTTCATCACACCAATCTCTCATTTACTTGACTCTTCCCACTCTACATCTGTTGAAGAAAGGCTTGGATTTCTGCAGTAACATTTGCTGCATTTCCCTTTTGCACCTGCTGAAAACTTTGACAACACCAAGACACACGTTGCCACAAACATCTCATAGCTAATGCTGGGAAGGAGGAGAAGGAAATAAAGAGACACTTGTGTTTATTTAGGCAGCTAAGGGTCAGCTAACACTTTGGTTTGATTTGGACAGGCACACGTATTATTTCCATATTGAAGATATGGGCACGATAAATGTATTTAGTAAAAATATAAATTGCTAGAATAGTTTGGGGATTGACCAACAAACAGATTTTAAAAGGGAAATCAAGCCAAAGTTAAAGCCCTATCAGATTTAAGTGATACTGTATCATTCAGCTTTCAGTTCACGTTGCTCCATACAGAATCTTGCTCCTGGACACAGTGATACTTGTGGTTTGACAGCACCTCACCAAAACGTCCCTCTTAGCCTACAGGCAGGGGAGCAGAGGGAAAGCAAAATTCTTACAAAGTTCTTACAGTGCTTTATCTGAGATTGCTGAGACAACACTGATAACCTACAAGTTAATAGAAAGCATGCAAGGTGAATTTACCCTGCTGCCGCCTGTGACATGAATTCTTACATCAGATAATGCTTTTCCTAGCAAGGGTAAAAATATTTAGGTAATGTGCTAGAGGCTCACCTGCATTCACAAAGGCACACACTGCTCCACCACCAGAGGGGGAACCCCAGTGGTGCTCTGACACTTAGAACAGATGCAAGGAAGGGCAGCTGGGGACTGAGAGACTTATGGTGGGATCTCTTGGGGTGGGAAAAGGGAGGAGTCAGTGTAATCTGGGAAGAATAAGTGTGGGAAAGAAGGAGGATAAGGAAAAAGGGTCTACTCTCCTTTATAAACCAATGCCAGTCTTGCCCTGAACCCAAGGAGGAGAGCCTGGCTTGCCTTCTCACTAACTCTGCTTCACTCTCTATGTCAAAAATCAAAACTAAAGCTTCTCTAAAGGAAGGACTGCACAAGCACAAATAATAATAATAATAATAGTAATAATAGAGGGGCACTGAAGGTGCCATTCATATCAAAAGAATTAAAAGTTGTTATCTTGTTCTGTATAACATTGATAAACTTTGCTGAAACATGTTTTTATTTCAATCCAGTTAAGAAAAGACTGTCTAGAAGTGCACTGCCCACACCTGAAAACAAGCCTCACCCAGCAGCAGCTTACTAAGGGAGAACCCCTTCCCTGCCCATAAGTAATGTCCAAAGCACATGGATTTTAACATCAGAGTGGTGAATAAAGGATTCTCTATGGACCACATGCAACTGCACCTTAGAACTGGAAAACAAGCGAGGAAGTTATACGGTGCTGGGACTGGATCAGCTTGCTTTTTTTCTTAGTACTATATCACGGTGCAATCAACATGAAAAAAGAAATCTACCAAAATAAAGTCTGCCAAGACAGCAGGCAGAAACTGCACGTACTAGCTGGCTTGGTAATAAGAAATTTTAAATTAGAAGTAGTGTCCATGTGAAACACATAAAAAAGATTGCCAATAAGTAATCTTCACAGAATGGTTAATTACACCATATTCTGTAGTTTTTAAAACCTTGCAAGGTACAAATTGCAGACAACTCACATGCACTTTTAAGAAAGCAATGTTTCTGTAGTCTCCCAACTAACTTCTGGTTAAAAACATTGCTAAAAATACAGCTAAGTCTGCAGCTCAAAAAAAAAAAAAACCTCTAAACAAGGTGAGATGAGCAATCACCTCCCTACGATTGAGAGGTACACAGAGACAAAATGTTACAGCATGACACAGCTAAATATACCTTCTGGAAAAACACAGCCTGATGAAGAGACAGCCCGGTGTTTTCCACCCAGTGAGGCAGAACAGCGGCCCCATCACACAGCCAGCCTTGAAAGCCTGTTGTGACAAGAGGACCAAGCTACTCGCCCTGACTTACGTAACTCAGTGCTCCTCTTGGCCATTTAAAACCAGCGTACAGCTGCATTAAAAAACATCAAAGGACTCACAGATTAATGACAGTGTAGGCAGACAGTATAGGGCAGTATCAAACAGGCTTCAGTGCCTCCAACCACCAGCTCACCCAGCAGGCAGTTCTCCTGGATGGCAAACGCAATTTGTAATATAACCTGTTTTCCAGCGGATTAACTCCGTGCCTGCCCATGCTTAAGCAGATTGAAAATTGTGAAATCCTTCACAACATGATAAATCCTGGGCCAGACAGCAGGAGGATAAAGACTTGCAGAAAGTGTGAAGAGGAGGATGCAGGCAGTAATGCAACTGAACGCTGGTGTGCCTGTGAGCTGGTCTGTAAGGGCAGTTATCTGCATTCAGCAGCACTGAGAGTTCATTTCAAATACATCCCATGAGACTATGATAATTGTTCACCTCTCACTAGGTTCCCTGATATGGGGAAAAAAGGAGAAGATTTTTTTAGCCTGTCTATAAAACTATTTGAAGTAAGCATTCTGATTTTAGAAACAGAAAGATTATAATTCAGGATATTCTGCCTCACTACGAGGGCTGAGTGTATCATTATCACAAACAGAATGGAGTTTTTACTGTACAGAGCCAACTGCTCAACAGTTATGAAGTCACAGTTATTTTGCATTATTATTGACAACATATAGCTCACAGAGAAGAATTAGAGAGTAGACAGAAGGAAATCTTAACAAGGTCAGAAATCAACAAGTTAAAATATTCATACAAATCAGTGATAAGCATGGTGCAATATTTACAATTTGCAGAACATGTAACAGAATCTAGCTGTGAGAAACATACAGAAGCTAAGCTGAAACAATAAGAAACCCTATAAATCTGGTCTAAAACAAGCTCTGACAAGACAACAGTAAAACCACTTCTTGTTACTTTCAGTTATAAATAAAGAAATACAAACGAAAACATGTTCAAACACTATTATAAGCACATGAGACATGCAAGAGAGCTATAGATGGGCTTTGGGATGGGCAGTGCAGAGCAGCTCAGGATGCTCAGAACAGCCCCAGCTCTGCAAAGCAAAGCAGCCATGGAGGCTGAACCCTGGGGTGCTGGGCAGCACGGTGCTTTGATAGGTAGTAAGGACTAACCACATAGCACTGCATTAGCGAGGGCAGGCATAGATAAGTTGAATATTCCCCTCTAATTCAGCACTTAAGAAACATTCAAGAAGTTCAAATAATTGCAGCACTGATGTTAAAAGATTGCTGGACTTCTAACAAGCTGTCAGCGTTCATTGGAATAACATCCAGGGCATCAACCTAGTAAAGATCAAAGAGGCAGGAATCCTTAATCATTATCATAAAGCCAGTCAAAAAAAAAAAAACCAAAAAAAAAATAAATAAATAAAAGGACAAATCTGACCAGCTGACAACACAACACCAAAGCTCCATAAGGGTCTGACAGGAATTGGAACACAGACACCAAAGCTGAAACTGGACAAAAGCAAGTGGTTCACCCTTCCTGCAGCTCAAGAAAGCAACCAGAATCGCATCAGTCATTTTCTGACTCCTTGGGTAGCAGTGCCTCCATTTATTACAATAGAGTTTGCAGCTCCAGGCTTTAACCACATTAAAATACAAACAGATGAAAATATTCTCAACCACTGTGTTCGCAGGTATTAGCACGGCAGGTAAACCCAGGAACACAGCTTGGCTTCTTTCAAACTGCTTAAAGTGAAGAAGGGGCTTTTAGATAAAACCACAAGAAAGAAATATTTCTCTGTATGGTCAGATCTGATTAAAAAAAAAAAAAAGGAAATGAAATTCAGAGCATCACTGAGAAGCTCTGCAACTAAGCAGCCACTGAACAAGGTGGCACTACACTCAGAGTGCAACAGACATGTAGTGCAGCTGCACACACCTGGTTTGCTGCCTGTGCTACTGAGAACAGGTGCAAGTCCTGTGAAAACATTTCAAAGTACTGAAGAAACCACAAATGATCTAAATATTGGGTAGATGGGGGAAGGGAAGAACAGAAGAGAGCCTTAAGAGACATTCCAAGTCTGGTGTAGGCAGATTCCCTGAATTACAATCTAAAAATATTTCCCTTGCAGAACAGCCCTGACCAGATTCTCCATAGAATAAAAGTTGCATTCACAGACAGAAAACACAATATTTAGAATGCTAAGAAACTTGCAGAAACGATGGAGATGCAATTTCAACTGTTTTGACAACAGTATTTTTATTTGATTTCTATGTTAAAAAGGAAAAAAAAAGTCAAGCATTTGTACAAGATGCAACAGTCCTTGCAAAGAAAATACCAACTTGATTATGCAAAATAAGTCTTTCAGTGTAATGTGGGGGAATGCAATAAAAATCTAGATACAAGAAATGCAAAAGGCTAGCTCAAGTAACAGCCTGCAGATTGAAGCATTTGCTTGGCTTTAACCCAGAGCAGTTCCTCTGGCTTTCATCCTTCTCGTGCTCACTGTCTGACTCACCATAGCATTCACATTCTTCCATTCTAAACTTCAACTTTTGATCTCCCTGGAAAGGACAATTTACCAGATATGGTGATGAAGGCAGAGTCCACCTTGTGACCTCACTTAAACATCTACTCCTGGTGATTGTATCGGCAAAGCTTCCACGTGGAATCTTTCCTGTTAGCACTTCTTCCTATGGATGTGACCAGAGATCCAACAGGAAAGCGAACAGGTAAGTTCTGCTTTTGCACTTGGAACATATACATGTTCAACAAGTGTAGGGCTGAGCAGCAGAGTTAATAGCAAATAATTCATGACTATAAGGACAAGGGCAGGGTGAAACACTTCAGAACTTCACAAGACAAAGTCACCTAGCAACAAAATGACCTCTGTAGGAACCTGCTTTAGCAGCAGGGTTGGGATCGATGATCTCCAGAGGTCCCTTCCAACCCCTATAGTTCTGTGATTCTGTGAATTCAACAAACATGACATAAAGAGATGCATAAGGGGGACATGTAGCTTCATGAACGGAGTGATGAGCTTCAAACAATCCATTTGTGTTCAGAAGCAGAATTTGAAAGACCTACCTACAAATCATACATGGCACAGAGAGATAAGGACAGCTGAGCACCTCGGGATAAAAGATCTGGAGTTCATTAAATGAGGCAATCAAAACCTGCATCCAAAGCAAACCTGTGAACTTTACCAAGGATGAGAAGAGTTTAAAGGAAAAAATGGCCAAGCCCCTGGACAAGGAGCCTATTGAGAATTCCTAAATAGAAAAGTTGCAGCAGACTCAGGAAATCCCCCATATGAAAATAGTTTAGACCCGCAAAAGGGGTCAGGTTAAGTCTTGTATGTACACTGGCCCTGGTTTTACACAGATGTTTTTATCAGGGCCACAGTCAGAGCAAAGAAAAGACAAGAAGGAAAAGGTACACAAAGAGCAATGTAGAGCAGCTTTGCCACGAAGAAACTTGTGCAAATAAGTTATCATTGCTAATAAAAATAATTAAAAACAGAAACACAAAAAACAATAAAAATTGCTTCAGAAAGGTGAGGCATTGCTACTGCTACTAGGACGCCCAGGTTCACACAGGATTTTCTGCACAGCAGGGATGAAAAGGAGGAAGAAGATTCTGAAATGATAAACTGGTGCATTTCCAATCATTCTGTAGGCAGCAACCCATCTTTCCTCAAGCCACAAGCACTGCATTTCACCTGCTGTCATACAACCCATGCAATCCTACCTGTGAGATTTCTCAAGCTGATCTAGCAGCCGAGTGCCACTAGAAGTGGTAGTCCTGCTCCCCTGCCCATGCTGGCTCACTGCTCCTATACCAGTCCCACTTTGATAGGAAACTTCCTTGTACCCAACTAACTAAAGGAATAGGAAAAAAAAAAAAAGTAGCAAAATTATGCTTAATTCTGCTGCTTTAGTGAGATCAATCAGCTGACCAGGGAAGCACGCAGATGAAAGAGGCAGGACCGAGCACTACTTCAGTCACTCTTCGACACAGCTTTTAGCTAATCCTGCAAAACAGAATGAGTTAAAAAGAATGTTCTGAATGCTTTCAGTCAAACTCATTTTTAAGCATTTTTAGCTCTCATTCAAACAAATCTATTTATATTTTAAAAATAAAACAGTGCGTATCAAGACTTCAGTTACTATGCAGCCTATTAAAATCAGTTGTATTAAAAATGTAGAGCCAATATAAACATTGCTGGAAAAGTGGAAAGGGGAGTCCAACAAACAACTGGTAGCAGTGACTTGCTATGTACCTAGAACCTGAATTTGCTGAGTTAATAAAAATCTTTTTCCAAAGTACAGAGAATATTTTTACCACTCATTGGTTTGCTGAGTACAGTAAGCTGTTATTTGGAGTTAAGAAATCTTCTGAATATTGGAAAAATTGGAAAATTTAAATCATCACCCTCTCTATTACAAAGCAACTGGGTGCAAGGGACTGAGCTGATACTACATTCTGAAGAGAAAAAAAAAAAGACCAGAAACACACACATCTGTTTACTAACTATAGATGATAACACTTCCTCTTTTCGTATAAAGATATTCTGAATGCAAAGCAACATTTCCCCCCACTGCTGTAACCTCATCTGATTTTGTACTGCTAACTACTAAGACTGCTAACTACTAAGAACTTTAAAGACCAAAACAGAACCAAACACTAGATTGCATCCCAACAGCTCCATGCTTGAAGGTTCACCCCTTGTAGATCCCTATCAAGACACTACTACACTAACAGTCCAGCTGGTGCACAGCAGATTCCACTTCCAATCTGCTGGACTACATGTTTTACGAATGCTTTTGTACAATATTTTACCTCCACTCAAGCTTTTATGAAAAGTTTTAGCATTAGTTTCAGGTTTCCCTGAAACAGATCTCCTTCTAACAAATACTAGCACTTGCCAGCAGATAAGCATTTCTAGAAGCTCATTTTGAAACTGAACAGGCTTTTCATTTGCTTTGTTCACAGTGACCTTTTGCAGCAGGTCTACCAGCAAAAGCAAAACATGGGTTCTTAGCATGTTTGCCCACCAGGGTGGCTAAACCACAGCTAAGGCTGCAAGATTCTTCCTTGCTGGACAAGTTAGCAGGTCACATCTGTGAATTTTCAAAAATATGAAGAAGACAACAATACCATCAGATATGTGGGCCCTGGGCTTCAGAACAACAGGGTACTTTTGAAAAGAACTTGAAATGTTCCTCATGATGTTGCTTTATAAAAGATAATGCCTCATTTTACTTTCTGCTTTGGTGCTACAAGAATTTCTGTGTTATTTACAAGTCGATAATACAAGAATGTTTACTGCTAAGTTCAGCTTAGCATGTCATATTTAGGAATGGTGCTGTGAATGCACAGATTAGCACTGTTGGGACTGAAAAGACCAGCAGTTTTTAAAGCACACACACAAAACATAGAGAGCTAACAAGGGTTTGAGGAAACAGAGCAGTTCCACTGGAAAGTAAGAAATACATTTCTCAGCTGTGTCCAACTCAAACATTTCATCTTTGTACCAGAACAAAGATGCATGAAAGTGAAAATCACAGAAGTGAAACCACCTTATCTGTTTTCACCACTTGAGGAAAAATGTTTTCAAAGACTTATTTTGTATGTTTTGGCAGCTGTAACTATGTTACTTAAGCTTAACAATTCTTTAATTTTTCAACCAACTTAATTACAGGCAACCTAACCAGGGAAGTTTGCTCTGCATGAACTCTGCAACTGAACCAGGGAATAGTCCTCTGAAGCTTCACAGGGCGACAGCCTCCTCGCATTTGTGCTTCCAAAACACCATCCATGCTGAGGTGCTGACCCGTAGCAACAAAAAGTAACACACACACACACACATTCATATTTCACTTCTCTAAGTTCCTTCATGAAACTGTTACACGTCACCTTTTTCAAGACTGCTGTGAACAAGTACATACAGAAATGATGTACCTAAATGGAAACTTAACAGTTGAACTCAACAAACAAAACAGTTGAGAGACAAAGCACTCCCAGCAGCAACAATATGTGCAGTATCGAACGCACCTACAAAAGGTTTTTGAGAGGGCAACACCAAGCACTGGAATGCAACATTGAAAAGCTTTTCCCTTACACACTGCTAATTCACACTTCTGCAGAACTATCCCCAGCTGAACTTTTGAGGCTGACTTTGCTAGACTGCATTTAATAACTGAGCCACAAAACAGACATGGGTAAAACACTGACAAATGAGTAATGTAACTTAAGGAGCTAAATCAAGTCACAATTTCTCCAGTGGATGCAGGAACACACAGTGTGTTTTGGTTGCAAACATCAGCCCCGTGGTTTCCAGTATGATTCTTCAATTAGTGAAAGATTCAGAGGCCGTGAGGTTCAAACTGAAGCGTCAAATAATAGGTCAGAATTACCATTCCTTAGTTTTCTCAGGGGAAATTCCTAGGACTGCTGAAATGCCAGTGCCAACTGAGAAATCGTTTCATCGGAAAGCATACCACATTAACTATTTAATTTCTGCTTAGTAAAACTGTTTCTGTGGCTATGAGAGAATCCATTCCATCAGCACCTGTGGGGAGCCAAAGACTGACACCAGGAGCTCCCGCTATTGAGAAAAAGTCATACCACAAATCTTACAGATCAAAGCGCAGGAGGAGACAAATACTGCTTTGGCTTGAAAAAGATCTAAACAAAAGCATTTCCCAACCTTTGTAGAAGTTAGTGAACATAGTGACCAACTTCAGTAACACCCAAGCCAGTGCAGAAGCGTTAACAGGAAGAAGTCCCACACCCATTTTAGAAATAAATAAATAAAGGCACAGGAACTTACGTTATGATGGCTAAGCATCTTCTAGGAGCTTTTTCTCCCCACTTTAAGAAGGTGCTTTGACTTTCTTCAATGCATGAGGTTTCTGTGCCCCCTCCCCCCAGAAGCACTAAGCAGTCTTGTATTGTAAAAACTGGAGCCACACAGGGAAAAAAAAGCTTACGATACACTCTCCCTTTTATGAAGCACTTAAGATATTGAAATGCTGCTTGAAAACAGTCTGACGAAGAGATGGAGATGTATCCCACGAATCTGAAGCTATTAGAACAACTTAGTAGTTATTGAAATACAGCCATTCCAGCACACTTTCTGACATAAACTATTTAAATCAATAAACCACTTTTGTATCATTTCACATAACCATCTTTCATAGTTCTGTAACAACATTTGGAAAAAACAAATTCTATCCATTAAAAAGTCATAAGAACCAACAACCATGCATGCAACATTTGGCCATTTTATATTATGTTTCCACACATTAATATAATCAGAACTTGGAGAAAGGAGAGGCTTTCACAAATCATTAACCTGCATTATTAACTGTTATGGCATCCAACAGCTTGCTCATGGTAATAGCATGTAGCACCTTTCCTACCTTCTACTACCATGGTCATACCCCTCTGTAACATGCCAATAATGTGTTTATAACTTGCAAGAGCTCATAAATGATTTATAAAAAATCTGAAAGTAAGATGTGCCCTTGTATCTTTTCTTTTTCTTTCAAACCATCTGGGCTCCGAAGACACAATATGTGGAAGCACAAGGCAAAGATGAAAACAAGATCTAGCTGGTTTTAAGATGATAGATGAAGAAAAAAGAGGGTTGCTTTGTGTGAAAAAATATTCCCAGGATATTGATTGCTCTCGGTATAAGCTAAAACTGCAACAGTATGTCAAGACTGCAATTTTATACACGCTTTAAATGAAGCAGAGCAACTCTGAAAAGAGGTACTTCACACACACCTAACTGAATTGCAAAATCAACTCAAGTGCAGAATTATCCCTTTAATCAGTGCGAACGCTTACCAATTTCAGCAGGTAGTTGCTTGATTTTGTTCTCTCGTATGCTAAGCATGGTGAGTTTTGACAAGTTTTTGATATCCTTTTCCACAGTAGTTATACGATTAAAGCGTAGGTAAAGAGTGGCAAGAGAAGTTAGTCTGTACACCACCGAAGGAATCTCTCTCAGTTTGTTATGCCGTAGGTCAAGCATGCGCAGTTTCTTCAAGTTATCAAGAGAGTCAGGCAAACTGGTGAGTGAATTCTCACTCAGGGCCAGTGTCATCAGGTTCACAAGACAGCCCACCTCTGCTGGTAGAGACTGCAGTTTGTTACTGTATAAATAAAGTTCTGTTAACTGCGTTAACTCTTTGACAGCTGACGGAAGCATGTGTATAGACCTCTTGGACAAGTCCAAGCGCATGGAATTCTCTTCCCGGCATTTATTGAGCTCTTTGATCACTTCAGCATTGCTGGATTTTTTGCGGGTACCTGTGGCTGGATTAGGTCTTTTTATCGTATTGTCCACTGAAAAAGCTACCCCAGGCTGCGTGCTACTGGAGTCTTTCTTTCCATCTTTGGCATCTTTCCCTTTGGTCTTGGGCTCCTTCTCTTTGCTTTCTTTCCCAAATCCTCCAGAGGCTTTGGCCTCCTTCTCCCTTTCTTTTGACGACGGGACTTTCGGATCCTTCTCTTTACAGTCCTTTTCTTTTCCTAGATTACTACTCATGGTGACTCAACACTCAGCAAGCACCACATGAAATCCACTTCTGAAGTTAACAAGAGCAATTCACTGCTGCGGCTACAAGGATCCTTAAAACGTGCAAGTGTTGAACCAAGGGAGGAGCTTCAGAGGTGTGATACCCATTTGCTACATATTGGTTCTGAAGGCACTCTTTTCCTAATCCTGGTCTCAGGAGATTCAGCTGTTAGAGACTAGAAGGTCAAGCGCTCCGTATTAGTACTTCTGTAACACAGGAGACAAAAGAAGCCAAAGTTAGCATAAATATAAAATCTCTCTTCCAGTTAAGCATTGAATGTTTCTACTTAGAGCCAGTGCTCGCTCAGGTTAATGATTTGTCCTTCACTTAAACATCAACAAAAAAAATGAAAAACCCGGTGTTAATCCAAAATACTACACCCACAGCTCTGAAGATGCACTGCAAAAGAGCTACAGTAATGAGTAGACCTGAGGGAAAAAAAAATAATTTGTAAACCTGACACTGCCTTCAGTAATACATTTCAGTTGTGAGCCGCCCTCTGATGTCATCGCTGGTTGTCAGCACAACACCCTGGTCATAAACATCAATATTCTCTCCTCCCTCAAGTCAATAAAGATCTGCTTTAATTTTAAGTGTGTGTCTCTTCAAACAAATCCATACAGCCTCATTCTTTCAGCACAAGAGAGCCTCAATTCAACCTGCAGTGAAATCTAACGCCGCAGTGAAATACAACGCTCTGCTTCGAGATCTGCCTTCCAACCTGCTCCTGCTCTGCTTCCAACACGGACAGCACGCAGCCACCTGTCACCTGCAGAGCTGGAAACTTCTTACAAACCTGAAGTTCATTTTCAAATAAACCCACTGAACTGCCAGCTGGGAGCTCTGAAGGAATATAACATGCTATGCTCCCAGACAAGCAAAATTAGGAAGGAGTTTCTCGTAAGAGTGGGTTATAGCATATCCTTGAACAGCACACTGACCTTTCCCCACCGATGGTCACAATGCAGCCTAGCTGAAGAGATGTCTGACACCTACAGAGCTCCTCTGATGTTTTTACAAAATCATTACGTGTCATAGGCACAGATCCACGTACGAATTCAGAACACCGGGCACCCCCCAGGACTTCACAACTCTGAACACTCCCAGGAGGTTTTTGAATGTATCTTCATGGAAGAAAATAGAAGGACAAGAATTTCATGTTCCCACATCAGCCCACCATTTAGCCTAGAACCAACTTCCTTTGCAGCATTCATTGCCAAAGAGTTCTGCTGGCAATCCAGAGGAGCCCCTTGCTTTTCCCAGGCACAGCTGTTAGAATCTCCTTAAGGACCCACAGGAACTCTGCCTCTTCCCTGTTCACAAGTTCATAAAGCTGATAACCAAAATCAGTTCAGTAATATTTTGCATGCTTGAACCATTAGCATCAACTAGGAATGAAAAACCTTCCCCAGCCCTCTGCCTGCGTCCATTCCTGTGGCAGCATCACACAGACTGTGCTACATTACAGAGCACTCTGCTCTAAAAGGCTACAGCAGCCTGGGAGCAGCAGCTTTTAACTTGTCTCCAGTGCAGAGAGCCCCAAAGCAGCAGAAGCCAGTTCCTTACTGTATACCTAAGATTTTACACCCAGCTTTTACACCATCCATTAACTTGTCCTAATCTCAAGATTACCAGCCTCGCTCCACTCTATTGCAAAGCTTCTCCACACTGTTTAATCTACGTGCTTGCAAATCTCCAGCAATAGGAAATGCAATGACTCTACATGCAAACCCAGCTGACAGCAGGGTAAGATCCTCAAGTGGCTGTCAGCCTGTCTTCAGCAATAACACACTCTGTTCCTAAATTTTAATACTACAGAGAAAACTCTGCTTGTGTAGCAGTGCCCAGCAGCCACGATCACAGACCAGCCCTTAAAGTGACAAGAAAAAAAAAAAAAGGAATTTTTTTGATTTTTTTTTTTTTTAGATAAAAAATAAACTTTAAAAAGGCTGCTGGTTTTGGTTCAATTGAATTTAAGAGACAACAATGGAGGCCTGGTATATGTCTTGTGGACAACAAAGAGCAGATTTTGAAGGAAACTGAGAAAGGTGAGAGCTGGAGATTAGTGCTGGTGTAAGGAGCTCAGCGGAGCAAACAGGCAGCAGCATTTCACTGCCTCCACCAGCAATGACTTGTAGTTGTATCTGGGGAAAAAAAGCAGGCAGGGTGCTCACTGTTACAACACGCTAGCTTAATGTTTCATTTCCTAGTAAAAAGCACTTTTGCCTATACAAAAGTATAAAAAATTGAGAAAGAAAGATTAAAATCATCATCCAGAAGGTAAAGAACTCCTGGCACAGAATGAGAGCAATACAAAGGGCCACCACCAGACAGCTCAATCTTTCCTCCATGCTCAGAGTGCCAGGAGGCAGCTTGCAAGCAAGCAACAGGCAGCTGCAGCTCCGAAAGAGAAGCAGGAGCAGCACAGAGTGCAGCATGCCTCCAAACAAACACTGCACCGAAGCCATGGCAGCAGGCTGACAGCTAAACGTACTGCACCTGTGGCATTTTTCTCTCTTTTCTGAGGGTTTTGATTACCATCTGAGACCGCAAAGCACATCCCAAACAGTCTTTCTGGGTGATCTTGTGTGGAGCCAGGAGATGGAGTCGATGATGCTTACAGGTCCCTTCCATCTCGGGGTGTTCACACAGGCATCATAGCACAGCTTCGCTGCTGCTGCCGACCCCTTGGGCCCATGGGGTTACACACACCAAAGGAAAGCACCTATGTAAGCTCCTCCTGAACACGAGCACAACCACACACTGCACAGAAGAAGCTGAGTGTTTTTCAAAAGGTTATTCATATTTTTCAAGCCCTTTTCATTAAAGGACAAGAGTCACCATCAATTCCAAACTACAGCCAAACAAGCACTCATTGTATTTCCAAAGGAGGGCTTCTTTTTGAGATATTTTTAGCAAAAGGAAACTCAGTGAAATTAGCCTGTTCTGCCAACCACTTCCATTTTCCAATGCTGCTCAAACTGACTTCCTGTCAATATTAATTGACATTAAACCATTTAACTATGATGCACAGGAGAACTTGGAAAATGGAGTGAGGCTTGGTGCATCATATAAGGAAAATGCAACTTTTAGAGAAGTTAAGGAATATAATCCCTTTCCTGTTCTGAATATTTTCTTTTAAATGTAAAAATCTTTGTAAACAGATATAAACAGCACCAGAAATTTGTCTCATCCCTCCTTCAGCCTGGCTCGAAGAACCTCACGTACTTCTATTCTCCTGACAACTGTAACTGCTGAAGTTACAGAAGTATCTGATCACAGCAGGAACTGTCCCACCCTCGCAGCTGCCTGAAACAGTAACACCTACCTTGGAAGTACCAAAGTATACAAGTAACTGAAAACTGATTTCAGTACCTCTGAAAAATACGATGCAAAACATTCAAGCAATAACTGCTTTATGAGAAGCCCACTAGAGTAGGAATAGTAACAGTTGCAATCATAGAAAAACAACTAAACTGATCACATGCACCCTGGTAAATAAATGTTGTTGTTTCCTGGATGTTATCTCATACAATACAATGTCTGAGCAAAAGGATCTCACCCAGCTGCTAGTCAGGGAAGGCTGTAAAAGACAGAACTGTGTCCTACCTGCCACTGCAAAGCAATTTTACATCTCTACCACACCAAGAAAAAATAAAATCTACAGCCAGTATCACCTCCCAGATCAGCAAAGACTTCCCTCCATCTTTTAAATTTGCCTTTATGTGAACGATGAAAAGCAACCATTCATATATTCTGAAAGCCAAGACCTCAAGAGGAAAATATATATAAAATGAGAAATCGTACATGTAATAATGAATTTATCTCACAGAACAGGAATGATTTTTCTCTTTGTTTCAGCTGTAGTCAACCAAACCCAATGAGGCACACGCCACAGTTTTGGCTTTTCAATCCAAATCACAAAGATCACTAAATATTGAACATGCCAAAGAAATAAGGAAACAGGAAATAGAGTGGGCAAATGGTGACTGCATTACATAGCAATTAAAAAAAAAAAGAAAGAAAGAAAGAAAGAATAAATTTGAGGTGGAAATTCTGATCATCCATGCCGCATGGCTGCTACCATCAAGGCAGAGTTCACATGCTGCTGAGTACACAGCAACACCTGCTCACACACAAACAATGCCTTTAAGAAAATCTTCTTCAAGTACTTGCCCTTCACTTAAGAGTCACATGGCAGTGTATCAGAAACACCAGGTCGAGTGCTACACCACAAGCACAAAAAAGCAAAGGATGAAACTTCAAGTTTAGCCAAAGTGGCTACAAAGACTTTCCATTCTCCATACCGCATATGCAAAAAATGATGGCCACTACTTTCATTTCAAAACCCCAAAAGCCAAAGCCAACTAGTCCCTTGCAAACAAAGCAAATTCTCTCCTACGATTTATGAGCTTCAAACATCTGACCCAGAGAGTTTTCATCTATGTCAGTGCATTTGAGCTGTGCTGCTGCAGCTGCAAGAGCAGCCGGGAGCAAAGTGCTGACTCAGTCAGCAAGCGGTTGCACGGCTCCTTCACACACAAAACCTCTTTTCGAGGTACGCACACAGCAGAACGAGCCAGTATGTGGACACAGATCAGAAAGCAGCCCGATCGTCTCGACAAAAGGAGTGCTCCTGAGAGATGCTGGCCAGGCACTGCTTTGTTTTCCTTCTTTGAATAGAAAACACTTTTATGTCGGAGCTTGGGACTGTCAATAGCAGCAGCACAACACTGCAATGGTTGCCTTATCCTATAGAGAAAGAAGAACACTAAACTCACCTCAGTCCCTTAAATAAACAGCCAGTAGATGGTAGCTTGCTGCCTGCCTGCCTCTCCTGCTCTCAGTGCACCTCCAGGTGACACCACTTCCCCCCCTAGCCCCCTCTGCACACAGCCCAGGGGCAGGCACTGACCACAACTGCCCACCAAGCCCTTTGGGATAGGCTTATTACCCAAGGACCACAGCCAAGTGCATCCTGCCTGCTTGCACCTTCCATGGATATGGAGCAGTTGAGCAAATCTGAGTTTGCACTGGAACAAAACCTGCAGGTAGGGGCATAATGACCACACCAACATCAAGGCAGAACACAGGCAGCAAACAGACCATTTACAGAGTTCTCCTTATATCTTACTTATGGCTTCAGAAATCTACAGACAAATCTGTAACTGTGGGCACATAATTAAAAATGAATTTGCACTTACAGCTGAAGGTACTGTGAATGAGAGACCCAGCTTCACCAGCTGCTCAGATGCTAACAACTTCACACTGCAAGAACCAGGCATGTTTCCCAGGACATCCCACCCCAGGGCCCTACCCAGCCCAGCTCTGCAGCAAGCACTGAGGCACACGGATGGTGGTATCACTTACAAAGCTTCTGAGCTCACCTGTTCACTCCCTGTGTGCTTACACTCAATGCCATGTCACATATCAAAGTCCAGATCTATCATGACAAAAAGGCCACCTGCTAGCAGATCGAAAACCATCCATACCTTATGTTCCTAGGGATTATCTTTGGTGCCCTGCCTTTGAACACATCTAGCTAGTACAAAAATACATGTACTGTGATTCATGCTGCACGTTCCAATATTATTTTTTATGAAGCATTTGCTCTTTTTCTCCTTTACAAGAAAAAAAATACAAACAACAAACAAACAAACAAAAAATAAAATAAAATAAATCAAAAAACCCATTAGTTGTTAGCCAAGTTACAAAACGCCATTTCATGTTTGCAGCAATATATTCCAAGAGCAAGTACAAAGCATTCTGCTCACACCATGAGACAGCTTATGTTAAAAAAGCAAAGAGGTGCCAGTCTCCCCATGGACACCTCTGGGTTATTTCATTTCTGCACCTATGCTCATACACTGTCACCTTCCATAAAGGCAAACAGTTCCATCTACCCACTATGCTCACTTGATCAAAGATCCCTTTGTTGTAGCAAAAGCCTACTTCTCACCACAGAGAGCTCAGCTGTTAGCATCACACAGCACACAGAACTATCATTTCTCACTGGCAATTGGTAGTAGTTAGAAGGCAGAAGCGGTCCATCACAACCCCTCATCGAGTCCTGCAATGAGATGAACCCCATCACTCACTGCTTGGTTACAAACAGCATGGAAAACACCACTGGTCTCACCAGAGGGGATGGTGCGTGCTTTAAACCAGCAACAAAGACTCTTTTTTTTCCTATTCATCATCTCCTCTTTGCAATCAAGACAACGTATCAAAATAAAACCAAACAGGAGACAAAACAGGAATGATGGAGAGGAGAGAAAGTAAACACATGATGCAGCAAGGGAGTAATGTATTCTGTATGAACATTACGTTGATCTTACAGAAATAGGAAGAAACCACAGATCTCAGCTCAGCTAAATCAGCATTTCTCTATTACTACCTAGGGTAGCAACCTACCCGAGTTTCTACCAGCAACACAATTACCTTACAAAAAAGCTAAATTATTGGTTTTGTTACCATTTCTCCTCATTTCTTTGTCTCTGAGTTTGATCCAGTAAGTTTGCTCATCTTTTTCAACATGCTTTTATGTAATAATTATGACCATTTTGCGAAGTTCAGCGCTGGATGACTCTCAGTCCTTGCATTTTCTGACCATAATTAGTGAGTGTGTAAGTCACAAGATCCCTTTGCAGAGGGTTACTATGCTAGGAAAAGAGCCTATCTGAAAATCTACTTAAAAGGCACTTTTAACATAATTCAGAAGATGAAAAGGAGCGATGGCTGTGAGAAAACAGAACGTGAAGAGCCAAAGCCACAATAAGTACATATGGCATTTCATTACTGCACGCTGTCTGGCCCTTGTTAATTTTTTTTTTTCTAGCTAAGATAAGTTTCAGTTCTTGATGTTCAACTAAGAGAGAAGCCTGGATTTGTTTGAAAACCTAGTATAAATATAACTCACATAGAAAAGGGCATACGCAGTACAATCCACTTTCCAACCAACGTACATGAGTCTGGAAGACAAGCAAAGTCTGGTAAAGTCCAAAAAATACACATTTACCTACAACTTTCCAGTTATAAATCTCCTTGCTTTTAAAAGTCATTAGCACATTTTGCAGCTAATTTGCTCTCAGAAATAGAACTCTCTGAAAAGATCTGCATTCTTCCCAATAGAAAAGGGAACAACCACTACTGGAACCAAATCCACTCGCATTTAAATGTACACATTTCCACCTCATTTGCAACTAAATGAAACAAAAATTATTTGAAAACCACTTCATTGTGAGCTGGAGTTGTTTCCTTCAGAGTGACATTTTTCAAAAGTTCACAGTTGTTTTTTTTTTTCCTGAGATTTTAAATAAGTCAAATTCAGAAGCTTAAACAAATGTCATCTACGTGTCTTCACCGGCTCCTGTTTAACCAATGTCTTCGCAGTGAGAATTTTGTTTTTGTTATCTGACCATGTCAGACAAATGCATCGGTCAAAGGAAAGTGATTCAGGCTAACTTTTGTACTCTCCTATCTACGTTCTAAGAGAGTGCTGTGCCTCAAATGTCACTTATAATAATCTCTCCTCTCTTCTACCAGCAAACCTCTGGCTTGTCACGATGCAATGGGCCACTTCTACTTTCCGAGCATCCACAGTGAGATGTAAGAATCAGAGACTGCCAGAGAGAGATGACATTTTTTCCCTGTCATACACGTGCCCATTCCTGCTAAGTTCTCACTCGTGACTGCTCCCTGTATTTCTACCACATGCATTCTGCCCACCCGGACTCCCCGCAGCCTCAGGCTGGATGCTGCACTATGCCCCTCCTCTCCTTACCCCTGGTGCTGCATGGCTCCAGGCCCACTTCCACATTCCAAGGGACAGAGCAGTGTCCTGTGATGCCGCTGGAAATGGAACTCAGCCACAGCTGCAGAATCACAGCAACTTTGAGATACCTTGGGGAACCTGGTAAATTAGCAGCACTACAGAAACGTAGGCTCATTAGACACCATGATAAGGTGACGCAGAATAAAATTGCTCCCAAGGCTTTTCCAAAGCTTTCAAATGTCTCCCCCCCAAGAGCAAAGCTAAATTAAATATAATGGCATAAAGCAGTGAAAGACTATTTAAGCAAATAGGTGTATATTATGGGTGGTTCAGGTAGCACCATACGGAGCTACACACAGCCAGTGTTCTCTGTGGCAAAAGCTCTTTTAAGTGCATCTACCTTTTTCAGACTTCATTCCTCAAAGCAGATGCTTACCAGTAGCTGTCTGCCACCCCTCGGGGTTTTGGGGTGGTTGTTTCATGGTTCTGGCTTTTTCGCTGTTTGAAGGAAAAGAAGATAGAGGGACATTACTTGGTTCAGGAGGTTATAAGACCAAGGGCTGCTAAAAGCACGTTGTTCATGTTGAACATAATGTTAAAATGATTTCAAAAACCCTATGGTATATTCTTGTTTTACATCAGGGACTTGCAAGCTGCTAAGAAGCTGCCTTGTGCCATGCTGAATTTCACCATGTTCACTTCTGGCCACTTCAAAACCTGTAATAAGAAAGCAGCAAGGAATTCCGCTGGCAACAAAGGACTGACTATTTCATAAACCCTGAGCCTGTTTCACCTCCTCAACTCCTACACACCTATTTCTTTTGATATAAGGCATTCCCACAGAGCAAGTCAAAGGCACAGTGGCTGAACAGACCCTTCCTATATGGCTGAGCAGTGCTCTCCTACAGCTCTCCAGGCTTTCTGTGGGGTCACGGCAGCTGTGTCAAGGAAAAAAGCACCAACAGGCTGCCTGGAGCAGCAGAACAAGAGGGAATGGCCTTAAGCTGAGACAGGGGAGGTTCAGGATAGATATCAGGAATAATTTCTTCTCAGAGAGAGTGGTGAGGCACTGGCACAGGCTGCCCAAGGAAGGGGGGAGTCACCATCTCTGGGGGTGTTCAAGAACTGTAGAGATGTGGCACTGAGGAATGTGGTTAATGGGTGGTGGGCTGACAGTCGGACTAGATGACCTTAGTGGTCTTTTCCAACCTTAATGATTCTATGACTCTGTGGAGCAGGAGCATGCTGTAAAACACACACCTGGAAGCAGCACATGGGAGCTGGAGCAGGAACAAGGCACGGAAGGGGCCAGAAACCACATGTGAGGATATCACAGATACAAAATTACTGAGACAGTAATCATCCCACAAGTGTCAGTCCTGCTCCTGCACAGCACACCAAGAAGGGGTCTTACAGAAGGCAGATGCATGCAGTAACTAAAGATGTATTAAACACACACTCCAACAAGCACAGGTGCCTAAAGCAGCAGAAACCATCTTATCACACCTGGTTAATTTAAACTACTTCACACTGCCAACCCAATTATCATAACTTCTTAGAAACAGTAATTGTATTTAGTTCTTACTTTAAAAAATAAAAATCAACATTTAGCACTAGCATTAAAAAAATAAAGACAACATATGAATTTCTTGATATGTATATACCAGGTGGGTTTTTCTAAGACTTAGGTTTTAGCTGCTATTTTCTGTCTGATGGTCAGGACATCTATCAGCTAATGAGCTGAATACTGTTCTGCTGATAGCAAGCAGCCGGGGTAAAAGATTATTTCACACACAATTCTGGAAAACACACGATAAATTGGGTATCTTCACAGGAAGATGATGTTTGCCTTGAAAAGGAAAAAAAAAAAAAAAAAAAAAAAAAAGAGAGAGAGAGAGAAGAAAATTACTGCGATCCCTTCCAAACAGATTCTTCAAAATCTGTTCAGATGAGACATCCATTTTATTATTTAAAAGGTCTTCAGTGACATTTTTATTAGAAATAGTGAAAAACATGATATCTGCTTGCCAAAAATCAACTGCATGACACTGCCTTTAGCATGCTCGAAGGCTCTAATACAAAAGCAGAAAGTAGCAGCAATATTCATCTGAAAAAAAAGTCATGGGAAAAAGTCAGACAAACTGAATTAATACTATAGATATTATGCAATAATAAGCTTCATCACTTTCTAATAAATTAAATAAGATAATGAACATTAGAAAAACTGATAAAAAGACATCCAGGCTGTGAGTTACATGGAAGCTCAGAGCTGCTGCAGTAGAACAGAAAGCACAAACCTTGTTCTGAATGCCTAGTTTTAACGGATGGCATCCTTGCACCTTACTGCCCTTCGTATTAGCAAACAGACATCATTGACAGGGGTCTAAATAATTCACCAAGGAATCACTTGATCTGTTTGTGAACGTCTTAAAGTTGTAGAACAAAGGAGTAAGGCAAATGCAACCTTTGCACTTCCTCAGGCACAATGCAGCATCACCAGACGTGCTTGTTTCTGCTATCCACACCTCACGAACACCACGAGGATGCAAGAATACTTGGAGATGTGAGAAAGAGCTCCCTGACAGAAGGACAAAGAATCTGAACCTCAAAAAAAAATCTAATTAAATTGCTTGATTTTAACAAATTCTTGACACCTATGTGTTCCTTTTTTACTTAACCATTCCTCAGAGTGGGAACAGAAGAAAAAGAGACAGAGAATGCCACTTCCAAGGAAGATGGAGTGATCCCTATAGCAAGATATACACTTATTCAAGCTTCCTCTCTGGAATCAGAAGTAATTGCAAATAGTAATTGTGTTTGATCGCTGTTACGGGGACCCAAGTTCAGGTGCTGAATGGAAGAGTGGAGAAAAAGAGCAACTTTTAACCTGCAGTGATTACCCAAATGCAGTGATAAGAAAGTAAAACAGAAGTGTAACATTTGAGTATTTCATGGAAGCTCCACAGTTACACAGTGCTTTTTTCCAAGATCAAAAATGTGTATGCATCCTTGCACCCAAATCAAAAGCAAGCACAAAGCAGTCCAAGGACTAATCCAACTACAGTAGGAAGAACAGCCAGTTAGCTCCAAGAAGAAAATACTGAAGTCTGAGAATACTTCAAGAAAACATGATCACATTTGGTCAAGTGGTTATTTTGAGCTATTAGAAGCTGTGATTTAACTGAAATTTAACTGTTAATATTCTAGTAGCTACAATATTTTCTTAGAAAAACTAAGACCAAGTACAGAGGAAAACAAAGCAATACAGTCTCTAACTACAGGGGAATGTTTCAGATGTTTCCAGAGAGCAAGACAGTTACAATGAGTGTGCTTAAGTCTCAGAGTCTCATTTCAAATAAATAGATACAGAGATAAAGGAGCAAATCTGCGTGGAGTTAAAAAATGCCATATGTTTCAACTACAATTTCCTTGCTTGGAAGCTTTCATTTTGCTGGTCATTACTTCTAGATATTTCTTCAAATATTAAAAGACCTGCACAAAAGGCATGCTGCTACTTCAAAAATCACTACTTTCTATCATTGAAAAAAAAGAAAATAAAATGAGGGAGCAATGCACACATGAATTTGGCAAGCGTTAACAGCCCAGTGCGCTGCAAAATTATCTTTTCTTCTTCTCCTCCTCCTTTTCTTTTTTTCCATCTCATACTGAAGAACGAACCTTCTCGACAAATGAAAAGCTTGATTTAAAAGAATTGAATCAAATTCCTTGTTCTGACTAATTACTCTGCCCTGTGATCACATGGTTAAGCTTTTAAAGTAAGAAAAAACTTCTCTTTGTCATTACTTGTCAAGGTTGGGTGTTTTATTTACACTTGTAAGCACTATGCAGTGCTTCAAACTGTGCACTCCTAACTAAAGCCAGACAGCACTCTCAGATACAGTGCCCCTGCTCATGCTAGATGAAGAAGGATCATACAGCTGTTCCCTTGATCTGACCGATAACAGAATGCAGTGCTCAGGAGCTGGCAGTTACGAGTCTGACAGAAAGAAAAATCAGAGTTAGAATGAATGCTGCACGTCGGAGCTGTGGAATTATCATCTCTACTACAGTAAACCTCTTATGAGAGCAGCCACCTTAAAAGCAGTCAAAATCTGAGCAAAAAGGAACATTTCCAATATTAATCTCTGACCGTCTGCTCCTCTGGTAAGTGAAAAACAGCACATGTTTGTAGTGAATCAACACATGTACACACCTGCAGAGCACATGGAACAGTCAACAAAGTGCAACTGCAAAAATGTAAACTTGTTAACAAGTTGCATAGTCTCTCATCTAGTCCATAAAACAGTTTATACAACACCAAGTTTAAATTAAAATCGTTACCAAGATAGATAGCCAAGGCTGTCACCCACCTCATCCCGCACTGCCTGAACATCTTGCTCAGATGGCAAGCTTGCTCCTAACACAAAGGTCTGAGCTCTCACATGGCACTTCACACTGAAACAGGCAACAACTTCAAAGACAGTCCTTGGACTCTACAGCCACACACAGCCTGTGCACAACTGTGCAGCATCCCTCACTCACCATCTCCAACTGGGGCAAAGCCACGGCTTTGCCAGTGAGAGAGCGTGAAAGAGAAGTTCACATCATTATTTAATGCCTTCTCTAAAGAGTGGACTAATCATCAGCAGTATTTTGAAGCCAGCACTTCCATACAAACCCTTTCTTTATGCCTATTTGAAAACCCTACGTGCCCAACAGGCTCACAGATGATAACCCAATGGCTGAAGGCTCCAGCATTCCAGTCACTTGCAGAAAGCTGGGGCACGCACACAGTCGTTCCTGGTCGAGGTGCACAGAGGCTGCACACCTCAAACTGTCCTGGGACGTGGGAACACAGAAAAGCAGATGCTATAAGGAGCTTTCATGCTCCAAATCCACACCATCAGATCTTGCATTAACTCATCCGGGTGTCATAAAATCAAACACTTTCAACAAAGATTATGCCAACCTACTTTGGAGTATTTTTTATTTGTTGGAACTCCATGTGCTGTATTTCAACTGGTCTTAAAAGATGAAGAGTGGACCAAGACAAAAATGAACAAAACATAGTGGGAAAGTCAGTGGATACAAGCACAAAGCATGCCTTCAGGTCACCACAGTACACAGCTGAATATGTAATGTATTTCTGAAATTGCTACCACGAAGCACTCTGACGTGTTAAAAAAAAAGGGGGGGGGTTGGTAGAAACTGGAATTCACAGGAGTGAAAGCTGTGACAAACACATTTCTGATTATGAAGCTTTACACATCAACATGGAAATGTCGGCCTAGAGATAGGAGTTGTATGTCCACAGTTTACACACACTTTAAAACTGAGATGCCAGCTGACTTCTTAGAGCATTTTGAAAAGAGGATTATTCCCTCAGATTCAAATAGTTAAAAAAAAAAAAAAAAACTTCCAGAGAAGACGAGCTGGGTCGTATCTGAGGCCCGCCAACCTTGGCAGAAAGCATTCTGGGCTTCATCAAGGCGAAGCACAAGGAACAGAAAGAGCCTTTTCCAGATGCACTAAAGAAACAAGAGGTCACTTACACACGCACTACAACCACTTCAGGATCCTTGCAGCCAACATGACCACTTGTTATCCACACCACGCGCTGGGAGAGCTGCACGTCACGGCATGGCTTCAATTGCTGATAAGATTTGATCTGCTGTGCACCCACCAGCTTTGCTCTGCAGTTTGCTCTGGGGCTGCAGCAGGAGCTGGGGGCAACCTGCCTTTGCTCCCTCCTCACCAGGATGCAGCTGCACACCAGCGATCAGCTCCACCAGAGAAAACACAGCATCCCATCTCCATTTCTGCTTGGCAAAACCTACCCTCTAATTGCCTTCTTAGTGTGAGAGGGATAGCACGTATCACAAAAAGGACAGAAGGTTCATTCAAAGCTCTGAAAGTCTACGAGATGGTTTTGATACTGCAACAGCAAGTTTAGAAAATGGTTTGATATTTTTAGTGCCTTTGACACAGAGGGCTTCACCAAAACAAATGTGTACCTTGAGAGATGAGGGAAGCTGCTACAGAAGAGACAAATCGGTTCCTCATTCTCACCTCTTTTTTATTTTTACACAATGTGATTTTGAGCAAAACCTTCACGTTTTCATTGCCACAGGAGGGCAGGAGCATGTAACGCTGCTCCCGCAAGCAGCAGGAGCAGGAAAAGCCAGAGAAAAGGCAGAGACTGCAGCGGCCCCAGCAGTGGGGCAAACTGCTCACTAATGAAGACGTGTGCACCCCATCTGCTTGCTGCAGAAGAGCTGGAATCCGTTCAGAAACATTCCAACAGAGGCATGCCATCGGATGGGCGCTGCAGACGGGGGAGCTACGCTCAGGAGCACACCTCGATGGCTTCAAGAGAACCGAGCACACCGTGGCTGCGGGATGTGAGCGTATCCCTGACACTGCCTGCTGAGAAATCTTTCCAGTCTAATTTGTTTATTCATTAATTCTGATTTCAGGAGAAAGTTCTGGCCTGCGCCCAGCAGCTAATTGGTTCAATAAAGAGAATCTTGGTTTAAAAGAAGAAAACCTAACGCTGCAGTGAGAGTGTGTGGCTGAAACCTTGCTGCCTGCTGGGATGGGACCGGGGCTGCTCCCGAGAGCCCGACAGCAGAACAGCACTTCTGAAAGGCGAGGCAGCCGGCAGCTGGAGCACAGGGAATGGCTCCAACGCTTCTCTGAAGACGTCTTTTAGGGATGGGGTGAGAAATTACCGTTAATGACGCCCTAAAGCACAGAAAATAAATAAATTCATGGAAAAATAAAAAACAGGTCGTTGCATCTATTATGTGAATTTCAACTCATGGTTCTAATATTTAAACTTCTGTTTCCTTCCTAACAAGGCCTGCCACACACAATATGCTGTCAAGAAAGCTGCCAAACAATTGTTTGAATATTCCAAAAAGCAAACATGGAGCTCACCATAGAAAAACAAATCCGATAGCCTGAGATCTGCCCAAAACTGCACTGCACAGGGGTTGAAAGGCATCACAGGGACTTCCCAGAACAAAACTTTGCTGCACAACCACAAGTTCCCATGTATCGTAATTCATATTTTTTTCCAACAGATTTTCCTCCTTAGGAAAACCGAGCAGCGCGCATCTTCAATCCGACACAATCCACGTGACCGCCGGTATCGTCCACGTCTCTTTCATGAGAAATATTTCAGGTTCTGCAAACACTGTACAACACATATAGCCATCAGAATGTTTATTAGAAAGGTAATAGCCACGGATGAAGTCTTAAGATTCTTGCTAAGGTTTTCTTTAACCCATTCATCCCTTCCACAAGGAAACTATGCAAATCACTTCAAGCTATGCATATTTCATAGCGTTTTCTCTGAGCTTTAAAGCCTTTGATCATACTATCATAGGTACAAGCAATCTACAAGGAACCATAAAGACAGAAATCCCACACCCTAAATGCGATGTCAAAGCAACCAACAGCAGAATGGGTTTCCATTCCAAGCCCTCCATATTTTGCCGCTATCAGCACAGATGGATTCTCCTGTTGACTTCCTCGATTTGGAGGTCACTTTCTTGCACCGTTTCTTGTTGTGAGGACCCATTTCAGACTGTTGTGTAATTGTGTTTACACATTTAGCCACCTGACACCTCCGGGAGCCATACAGTTGGCTTGCAAAGTCATTTTCTCTCTGCTACACTCAACACTCCTGAACAGACGTTAGCATTTATGGAAATCTGAAGAATGCTCTCCGCGTGGTTATCCCTGAGAATTAAAAGAAAGGCGCAGTTCTGCTTTTCTGCAGAGCTGACTCAAGGCAGGGGGAAGGGAATACAAGAGCACCATCCAAAAAGGACAAAACTACCACTGCAAGTTCAGAAACACAACTGTCCATCAAACAAGGACAACAACTCACTGGTCGGGGTCGTCCACTGCTGAGCTGGGGAGGGGGGAGTTTATAGGCTGCAGGGTTTTTATCATTTATTTGTTTTAAATGAGGACGGAATAAACTCCAGCATTTCAGGCTGGACCAGGCTCTAAGCAACCCAATGGAGCTGTAGCTGACCCTGCTCATTGCAGGACAGCTGGATCAGATGACCTTTAAAAGTTCCCTTCCAACTCAAACGGTTCTACGATCCTAATGCATTATACACAATACGAACATAAAGCAAGACCGGAGCTGAGTTAACAATCACAGATTTGGGAGAATGCAGATGAGCCAGAGGGTAACACTTGGTCACTTCGAGAAGCAAAACCACCCAAACGGAACAGAAATCTTCTTCACATGGGTCAACATCTCTGAGGGGCAACTCCTTCTACACAAAAAAACAGTTCATCACAGCACTTAGGACAGCACTGCACTCTGCTTGCTACCTCCAGTTGCACTGTATGCCAATTATTTACAAATTTACTATGACTTCCACTGCGGTGCTATACAAACTTCTAGTGACATACTGAATCTTCTCCTCTTGTTCAACTATATAAATAGATCATAACCTAATTTTTAGCAACAGAAACCACAACAGTGACCGTCTCATTACCCAGCAGATCACACAGCTCACATGCTGTGGCACACAGGCTGCCATCAGAGCCAGGCACTGCAGAGAAGCCTCACAGAGAGCCAAACCTGGCCTGCCAACATTGAGACAACAGGACACAGATGAGAGGAAGGAAAAGGAAAAAGTCCAAGTCCCCATGATCGCTGCTGCACCTTGTCTATGAATAAATATCAGGCCTTAGTCTTCTTGGCTGCTAGTCAAGAAATTCTTTGTAAAAGTAATGCATGCACTTATTTCTTCTTCCTCATCAACGCACATTATCCCGATGGCTCATTCTGGCCATTTAAACAGTCATGAACCACCCCTTCCATTTCTTGGTTTAATACTAATTCCTATTAGTATGGAGACAGTGAAAGCATAGATCTCAACACACGTCTGTGTAATACTTCTAAACTTCAAACAGACAAAGCACAAGCTCGTGGCAGTGTGTTAAGAGTGCTGTGTTGCAGTAAGAAGTGCGTTGTTAGCAGCACTATGCAGTGACACCTAAGAAGTCAAGCAGATCTGGGGTTTCTTGCAATAGTATCACTGCTTCAGAAAACTGCATTTTCTTAACTGGAGATTCAGCAAGGTCACTCATCATATCATTAACCTCAACAACTACTGCTGCTTCCTTATGTGCTATTGAGAGACAAACACCACAAAAAACACAACCGTGTCTGATTTAAACGCACCTTGCTGCAGTTTGTGCAAACTAAACCACATCAGATAGCTGTGACTGGTTCACTCTGACCAGCCAAAAACATAAACAGTGGCATAAAACTCTGCCCCTCCCTACATTTGACACCTAATACATTAACAACCAGGTGGCAGAGACACGAAGAGAATCAAACTTTTAAAAAATGGTGTTCTACAACAATAGCGAAGTCTCTAGGCATTCTGATCAGTAAGAGTCGGTTAAGTGTCACTAATCAGTGCCCTGTTTACCAACTCTGAAAGGCAAACTCATGAAGGAGAGGTGATGGCAATTTGCCACCAGTTCCCAAAGCCACACCAGTTTCAGTCACATCACTGTGTCGACACTCCAAGGAAATTCAGGGTGCTTTTGGCGAAGTTACTCATAAGCCACCAAGCATTTCAGCACCAAAACAACGATGGCACAATATTTTGTATTCCTTACACGTAAAATATTCCCACAGACATTCAGAGGAGTTCTAGAAATAGAATACACGTAAAACTAAGACTCAAGCATGCTTTGTAACCCCAAATATAGTCCGTTCAAAAACAGTTGGCGAAGAGCAGCCCAACTGCTCAAGGTTACACTTTGTTAGCTGTGGGTTTTTGCCTCCCAGTGCCTGTCCCAACCTGCGGGCTGCAGGAGTGGGAGATCAGAACACGGGCAAGTGAAAACTGCATCTCATTGCAAACGGATCTCAGCGTTTAATAAAGATGTGCTACAGAACCTCTCTGCAAAGCAATCCCAGCCACCAACAGGATCCAGGCTCCAGAAAGAGCCTATTTTCAACCCCAGCAGTCAAAGCAGAGAGCGAACCGAGATGTGCTGCAGTATTTACGCAGCCATTATAATGCAAATACCGAAGGTATTAGAAAGGCCATTTGCATTGGTGCCCAGCCCTTCAGTGCAGCACAATGCCAACAGGAGAACAATTAGGATGCATGCCTAACACAAAGCCTCCGACCACAGGGGAGGCAGGTCCGGATACAGTATCTGTGGCATCGCCGGGCTCCGTGGAAATAAATGGTGCCTTTTGCAGCCCTTCGGCGTCCTGCTCCTGCACACAGCGTGGTAAGGCAGGAGGGCACGTGGACCGTGGGCATGGAAAGGTAAGCACAAGCTGCGAGCGCAGCCCTGTGCTGCCGGGATGAGCCGGGCCTGCACACACACACACACACACACACACACACACACAGAGGATAGCCGCGTGCTTTCCCAGCACAATCATTTCTGTAACAATAAGGGAGGCAGGCACGCGAATCAGGCTCTTGTGTACATCCACTCAGACACAGATATCGTTTCAGAGGGAAGTCAAAAAGCAAACCATTATGTTCAAGCCCCTCCATTCCTACTGCTTTATTTTCTATGTCCACCTCAACAGCAAAGCAATGCTAACAGAACCCCGTACACACACACGCCAGGTTGGTTTAAGAAGTTCTCTGGCCGCTCACTGCAGCGTGAGCCTGCACCAACCCACGAGCCCTTACCGTACCAGCACGCCCATCATTACTTCTGTCATACTCCGTATTTCTCCTGTGCAGCAACACAGACCAAGGGCTTCAGCTGCACAGAGCTTAAAAGAGGCCAACGTTTACCACGTGCTACTGAACTACTTAAAAAGAAATCAACGCTGCATAATTACAAAGCGTATCCATTACCTAGAGGGTAAGAATGGAAAAATTCGTAGTAATTAAAGTCCTCTTTTCACCAAGGGATCATTGTTTCACTGTACCCAACCTGCCTCTATTGAACAAAACTTTGTGTCAGGCAACGCTCAGATTTAATAGCACATTATTTGCATTTCACAATACAGTCAAGCCCAAGCACTGCAGCAAAAACAAAAGCCAAGCAAATTAAGGTCAATGGCTAATAGTGCAAACATTACTTTCTTGCTATACATTTTATCTGGGAGGGTTTTGTAACATACCAGGACTACTGTATCAAACAAACTAAAATATGTCAGCAGTAGGATTTTAGTGTAAACAAGGGCTCTTCTTATCTCCACAATCTAGCTACAACTGGCTGCTTAATCTTCACTGCCGTGTCCTCCCCAGCCCTCTCTCACACAAACAAACCCACTAGGAAAAAAAAGCAGAAATATCTCCGCCAATATGCAGAGCTTCATTCAGTACAAATAAACACAAGATACTACAGCAACAGAGGAAAGCAAGCAGCACTTCCATTACAAGAGGATCCAAAAAGCCCCGCCACGATACATATATAACAATAAGAAGGAAGGAATGAGCCTCGGAGTGCTCTGGGTGGAAGGGAAAGCTGAGCAGCGGGGCTAGCCATGGAGTGGGGGCTGCCTGAGCACCAGCCCTCACCGCTCACCTGCCTGAAGCCCACTGAGGAACTAGTTACAGGGACCCCCGAGTGCTGGAGGCAGAGCCAGGGCCCAGGAACACAGCACAACGCCCGAGCTGAGGGCAAGCAGGGCACAGGGCAGAGCAGGGCGAGGCAGCTCCTGTCCTCCATGCACGAAGCGACAGGGGAGTTTTCCTCTTGAGCCATGAAGGGAAACTGCTGGAAAAGTGGCTCATGTGTAGCACCTATCCAAATTCCGTACGGCAACGTGATGGAAACACCTGAAATCTCTTTGTGCAGTTTCACCTCCTTATCGCCCAGCAAAATCCTCCCAAAAGGGAGTGCAGTTATTTGCACAGCTTCCTCAGCCTTGTCAAGCACAGACCACTCCGATCCCTTGCAGCAGAACAAACAGCAGATACTTTTACACAATTAACATGCACGAGCATTATGCATGCATCCAAGCACACGCAGCCACCTATTTCATGGGAATTACATGCCACTGGGAGCAGCTGGCTGTGGTGACAAGCAGGGATCACCGTGCAGAAATGCACATTTCTAGAAAGCCACAGCCAAGAAACAATGAATCCAAGGGTTTCCTAAAAGGAACACACACAGTAACCTTCAGAGAAATACGAGAGCTAAGAGGGCATGAAGAGAAAACATCCATCGGCTGAAGGAACCCCCTGCACCACACACAATTCCTTGAGCAGAACGAGCGATCCCGGTGTCACACAACAAAGAACGTCCCCTCCCGCATCTCCCGCCCCAGACATGGCACACGGGGAAGGGAAACTCCCAGCAGACACTGCCTGTGTCGCCCCAGGATCGCTCTGTGTTTCCAGAATGAGCAGAAGCGGGGCACAGCAGAAGGCAGCATCCTCATTGGGGATGTGTTCCTCAAAGGCTGCGGGTACAAGGAGAGCTTTGTCTGGAAGCATCGCGCTGTGCTACAAGGTTAGATAACAAATTAGTTCTGCCTGATGTACAGGTTTTGCCTTACCACACGTACACAAGTCCCAATGGCTGGCAAATACTAGCCTAAAATTAAAAGGTATCTAGCCTCAAATTATGGAAAATAGCCTCCAATTTTACTTATCCAGAACAAAGAATAATTGCATAGAAAATCAAAATAGTCAAGTTCAGATCGTTCAAAAGGAACTAAGAGGATAAGGGTGCTACTGAAATTAAAACGTATGCACAACAGCGTATTAATAAACTCATAGAATACAGCAAATCTCCCCCAAAACCAGCCTAGAATTATACAGTGATCACCATACAACATACGTCTGAGACACGGCTGTAAATAAGCGTGACTTAATTTGACCACCACCTACTTTAAGCCCTCAATTTTACAAATAGAAGCATCCAATAATGCCTAGCGATTAAAAAAAAAAACCAAAACAGTTCAGAAGGCAAAAAAAAGGAAAACAGTAAGTAGAAAGTCAAGCATGAAAACAAGCGGACAGGAGAAAATCAAGAGCCTGAATCTAATTATTAAAGGCAACGGTCCAAAAACGAAGACTGAGTGCCGCAGCAATGACACCACACCTAATCACAACTCCTTACCAGTAATATTCAGCCTGAGAAGTGCCTTTGTGTAGGCACACGTGCACGCCGCACACCATGCAGAGCATCCACAGCCCCATCCCAAACACATTCATCGCAAATTCCTACTGACGCTCCAGCACTTGGGCCACGGCTTCGTCGCACACGGCGATTCTTGTTTCGTTCGCACACGTACAGCTCTGCCAGGCTGCCAAGCGGAGCAGCAGCACTTCGCGGAACTTCAGCCCGGCACCGCACCGCCCCGCAGTGCCGTCCCCGTGCGGCTCCGTGCCCGCTTCGCACAGATCCGCCGGGCACTAACGCGCTCTGAACGCCGCCGGGAGCTGTCAGCGTGCCCTCGGTGCCATCCGTGCACGCTATACTCGGCGCACCAGCGGAGAGGGCGAGGACTTCAGAGGGATGCCGGCCGCCACAAGCGATAACCGAGCGTGTGAAAGCACGAGGAGGACCCCGCGCCCGCGCTGGGGCGCAGCCCCGGCCCAACGCCCCGAGTTCCTCCCTCCCACGGCCGCCGGTACCGGGCAGGAGCAGAGGTGAGGCTGTGGAGCACAGCTTCCTCCTTTCTTTCTTTTTCCCACGCCGCCTTTAGGGCAATGCCACCCCTCGGCGGCACGGCGGAGCGGAGCGGAGCGGAGCGGAGCACCCCTGCCCTCCCCCCCCCCGCCGCCTTTGTGCCCGCGGCCTCCCGCCGCCAGGCCCGCCCCGCCCGCTGTCAGCCGCCGCCGCCGCCTCGGCGCGGCCCCGCGGCGGAGTCGGCCCCTCCGCGAGAGCCCCGGCCCCGCCACCCGCCTACCGTGCGGCTCCGCCATCCTCCTGCGGCGCGCTCGGCCCCCCCCTCCCCGCCCGGCCCTGCCGGCCACCGTCTGTGCGCACCGAGCCGTCACGGGACTCCCCGCCCACAGCCCTCCCGCCGCACCACGGGGGCGGGCCCGCCGAGGCGCGGGGCGGACAACTACTTCCGGGTCACGGCGCCGCTGCCATCTTGGCCGCGGGCGGAAGCGGCTCTGTCGCCCCTGGCGACGGCGCGGGACGCGGGCCGAGCCCGGGACATCACGGACAGCTCCCATCACCCGGCGGGGAACCGGCCGACAAATAGGCACTGATAACCCCGCCCTCCTGCTGCAATTCCTTCCATACGTACTGTGAGATGAAACCGATTCTACAGCCGTACTTGCGGCGACAATCAAAAGTAACAGACGCTTCTGCAAAGGTGTGCATGAAAGACTGGTCTGAAACGTGCACAAATTGAGTCGTTAATTTTATACCCTCCCACTGGATGCCAGGTAGCTGAGCTCCCAATCCCAGCCTCTGGTAGCAGTGTTTCTCCCCAGATGTTCACTGACACAGACCTGAGCAGGGGGAGAAGATGAGTAAGGGGGAGCAGTATCAGTTATGTGTCCCTCAGCATCAGATCACAGCTGGCCCTCGTTTTGAATCTGGTGGTACTGTCACTGAGTACTTCTCCTTAAGACAGATCCACGGACAGCAAATCAAAGGCTGCTCAGTCTACGTTTCTGTAGGAAAACCCATAGAACTGGGAGAGGCTCCTGAATTACTGCCATTCACGCTGAAATGAACAGCAGGGCAAATATAATTAACAAGCATTTCATAACCCCATGTGTACACATTCTGAATTAAGGTTTCAGAGGCATTTCATTAGGACATTGCCTAACTTTTGAATGCTTGGCTTTGCAACCATAATAATATTCCTTTAATGTGTGTAGCATTCCCCGTGTACCCTAAAAAGACCTCTGTGGTGCAGATCACACAGCATCACAGCACTTCCCTGGATCCCCAGCAGTGCTGGTACCTCCACATTTCTGACACAGACCTCTGCCCCCCTCCCTCCAAAAGGAGAAGATAACGACAGCGACTGTTATCCTATATCTAGACCAGCAGTGGAGGGGGAGGAGTGCTGGAATTTGGATTATTCCGTGGATTCATAAGACCATTCCTAAGGCTATTTAGTATTTACACAGTTGTTTCAAGCATGTTTCTACAAAGCTCTGTGATTTATTAGCTAGCTCTTACACAATGAACTAAAATACAGTAATTAATTTGTTAAGCTTGCTTAAGCTGACCACAGGATCAATCCCACAACTTCAGAATCATCTCTGACTGAATTCAGATACCTGATATTCTAACCCCACTTGCCTTTTCTTAATTTACTGGCTGCCAGACTGATGAATTGACCTTTTCTCTCTTGTTCATGTGGCCTTTTCACTACCTTCTCCCAACTGTAATTTTATTTTTTCATCTAACTACAAGCAAGCCCTCTCCTCTCCCAGGCAGGCAGCTGCTGCCGCCTCGTCCCAGGGCTAAATTCTAAATTCACTAAATTCTCGCTGTGTCTGGGGCAGACCAACAAGAGGCAAATTCTTTGCTGGCTGAGCCACAGTGAAGGCCAGCCTCGGGTAAGCCTCACTTGGCTGCCAGCCTGGGGAGCAGAGATGGCCCAGCAAGCACATCCCCCTCATCCCGCAGCCCTCCCTGCTGCCCAGCCCACAGCCCTCCTCAGTGCCCCACTCCCTTCCCCTCTGACTATACCCAACTAACATCTTCAGAAGTCCACCACCCACCTCTCCTTTCTTAGCATCCAATAGTGCTTCCAGCTCTATGCCAGCTCCTCACTCAGTTTCCTTTGTCCAGTTCTTCTAACTTCCTATCCCCTGTGACTTTCTCTGCAGTGACGAAGAATTCTGCTATGACTTCTTTCCCTCCCCTGCTATTGGCTCCTCTCACAGATGGTCTCAGTATAAAGCTCCTCTAATTCCTGATTACACTTCCTTTGTGAATCTCAGCCTCCCTCCATCACATCTCAAACCTCCAAATTCACAGTCTAAGGTTTTACCTTCCTCTCATCTACACCTCAGTCTGCCCAGACCTTCCCATCCTATCTTATTCCTTTCCCTGATTGTCAGATTATGAGAAACTTGGCCTCGGTCTCTCATCCGAGGGTTGCAGTGTGTCATTTGTTTAGTGGGAAAGAAGCATGCTTTGAAGGCTGATAGCACAATGAACCCCTTTTCATATTGTGAGCATCATATCCATCACAAAAACAGTGTAAGCCTTCATCACAGTTTTTCTGTCTTCACCTTGGATGTAATCCTGGCTGTACTGCCATGTCACGGTACACAGAAAGTGAGGAGGCTGGAAGAGCTGGCACAACCTAAAAGGGGAGAGAGGCAAAGTATGAGGCGCACAAAACATACCTTGGGGATGCATGTACACATCCAGAACCACTGGCAATGCCTAGAAACCAAAGTACTGAGACACAGTGGCCAACAGCAAGATCCATCACACTGAAGAGAAAGACTGCCCACCACAGTGAGAGCTTCTGTAGCAGTACAGAGAAGGATGCAAAGAAGGGGAACCTCAAAATGTGGTTCTCTGCAGAGGGACTACAGAACAGTAAGATGTTACTACTTTTACTCTGTTCCTTTTCTGTACTCAGAGTCAGGTCTGCTCAGCTGAGTGACAAGAAATTATTTCTACTTTTTCCTGCTGCTGGTTCTACAAAGCAAACACACATATGAAAAAAGGATGGAGTCTGTTTAACATGCTTGTGTCCTCAAAAGCAAGCTTCACCATTTAGGGTTGCAAAACTACGATGTAAAAACAGTTCTGGGCCTGTCAGCCTCAACTTTACACTCATTAGCACTTACGTGTGTGTGTGTGTGTGTGTGTGTGTGTGTGTGTGTGTGTGTGTGTCAGTTTCAGACACACTTCCTTAGGCCCTACAGGGGCTCCTCCAAATGCATCAATCCTGAAACAGCACATCCAGGATGTCGTGCATGAGATCATTTTCTCTTATTTACTAGTAAAAGTGACAGTTTTTTTTTCAAGAACACGCTGTGTCCTAACTGCCCCAGGATGGCAGTTCTGCAGCTTGTTTAGTGCAAGGGAAAACTGCAGATCCATCAGGTTATCGAGCAAGCTAATCTTCAGCTATACAAACGGAGAGTCAACCAGTTCAAACAATTTATCTTTTGAAGTCAACAGTACACACAAGAGAAACCAGCAAGAGCTTTTTCATTCATAACTGACAATAAATCGTATTTTTTTTTTTTTAGTATAGATATTCTAGATGGGATAGTATCAACTTCTACTTTTCTCTACAGTGAAAGACAGGGCAAATTAAAGGCTTCAGCTGTCTGTACTTTGAAAAGGGAAAAAGGCTGGAATGAAAGCTCACTTAAACTGAAACAGATGCTGATTATTCCAGCCCAGTCAGGCTATCCAGAAAGAAACCAACATTTCCTGACTTCATTTGATTTTTCTGGTACTTGCAAACCTATTCCTGGCATTCAAGGATAAGCCAAAAGGACGAAGGGAGATGCAATAGGACGCACTGTGCACTGGTGGACAAGCTTCTCTCAGCTTGGGTCTGCAGCACCTGAACTGCAGTAGGCAATGTGCCTACCAGGAACAGCATAACTCTCAAAGCTAAGGAGCAAGAGGGGTTTGGTACTCACAAAAGCAGGTTTAAAATTACAGAGGGTAAGTCTACTTCATAGTCAAAATGATAAGCATTTGTCAGGGCATTCTGGAACATATTCTGATGAAATGACTTTTTCCATTGATCTCATAGGGACCCTGGGGAGTTGAGCCATCCAGGGGAAAAGCCACTTCCCCTCCAGGAAAGTGCATTCAAGCCGAATGTGGCCATGGGTTCACCAGCTTCTCACATGCCACACATCACAGTTGGACTCAGATGTTGTAGCAGCACTGCAGATCTACGTGCCTGCAGGTGACACACAGCATCTCCTGCCATGGTACCTGCTCCACCTGACTCTCACGTCAGACTTCTAAACTTGGCTGGCACCACTGCTCTGGTACAGCAAGGCTTAGATTTCATGCACACTGCATGTAGTTTCTTGCCTTCAAAGGTCCGGGAACATTAGTACCAGGCTGACTGGTATGGCACGGTGTGCAGAAAAACCCAAGTTTTTCTTTGCTGAACTTCATAAAAGGCTGTATCCTGCCCCTGCTCTGTGTACAAGAGGGAGCAGCCTTCCATTTTCCCCTTGTCCTCTGTGATCTTCCAGTCCTCAACAGGCACAAGCGCAGCCTGTCCTGCAAAAAAGAGAGCCTGAAGCCAACCGGTTTTGTAGTTTATCATTTCTAGCTGATAAAGGTGCAGAGCCAAAGGAAAGAAGGTATTGCAGAAGCCAAAAGGGGGAAAGGTCTCTGGGAGTGGTAGCCCCAGGAAGGCCGAATGGTTTTATTACGTGTTTTTCTTAAGATTAATGGGTACAGTAATCTCAAGAAAAACAACTCAACTGTGTCCTAAAAGTGACTGGGAGTGGCAGCACGTCCATGCTGAGCTGTGTGAAAAGCCAGATGCCCCATGCCCAGGCAAGCACCACTGCCAGTAGGCTAACCAATGCCAGAGGCAGCAGCAGCTCTACTTGGGATAATATCTTGCCAGTGTTGTGAGCCTACTGCCTGAAATATGGAAAAAAAGATGGAGGTCAGCAAGAATAGGAGAGTCCCTATGAAATAACATCAGCAACAAACCATCACCACCGAAACAACCCCACCTCCCCTCCCCTCCAAAAATAAAACCAACCCACCAGCACCCACAACCTTCCTTCATGTTCTCTCAAACAGAAAGATTTTCTTCAAAAGGTATTTGGTAAGGGAAAACTGAGTTGGAATAAAATATGTGCCTGTTGGTCTTAATAGCTGCAGCTCTGCTATCTATTTTCTCTCCCTCTTTCAGACTGTCAGCAGGGACTGAGTGTTCTTCTGGAGCCAGGGATGGATTTCCTGAATGGTGACAAATAGCAGTAAAGCCTGAAGTCAATTCCACTGTGAAATCATTACATAAATTGCTCTTTCCTGCAGGAAAGAGATGGATGCAAAATAAAACAAATCAGAAAATAGCGTGAAATGAATAATCTTAACAGTTAGGGGAAGCCAGAAAGTACAACCCCAGGAATGGGGCCGGCTCAGGCAGGGAGCTGAGCATTATGAGCTGCACACCTGCAAAAAAAAAACCTCAATTGAGGATTTACCAAAAAAAAAAAAAAAATAGAATGCTGAAAGCTAGATCTGTTCAGGTGTACAATGATCTTCCAAGAGGACGTCGTGAAACTCCCTCTGCCAGGAGAGAGGCAAACTAGGCCACAGTAAGTGCCAGCAACCCTAATATTTTCTGCTGGTGTAGGAGCACTCAGCTGCCTTGATACTGATCTGGTGTGCTAGGTGCTGCACAAAGCATTGTTCTGGCTCAGAGACTGAAAGCTGAACTGAAGACCAGGAAAACAATGTGCATTTGTCACTGACACAGGGAAGGGGAGAAAAGAAAAGCAGCCAACACGCTGCCAAGTTTTTTATAGGCCACACAGACAAGGGAGTGTTGGAGAGATCTTGGAAAGATTATTTTTTTCAGCACATTAATACTGGGTTTGCTGCAAGCTTGGTAGAAGCGTAGAGGTGTCTGAAACGGTGGTGGAACTGCCATGGGGGTGTTGCAGGCCGATCTCAGGACAGAACTGATATCAGGTAATGCACTAAAACAGATCCATAGGGACGGGCTGGAGCTGCACGCATTCAATGTGGAAGAAAACAGAGCTGGGAGACAGAAAAGGAAGAAGTGGCACAGACAAAGCGACAGGCTGAGAACTGTCCTGCACTGTGAGGACAAGGGCTTGGTTATTCAAGGGTTTTCTTTCCTTTTCTTGCTTCACAGGGGCAGATCCAAGTTTCAAAGGATAATAATACAATCCTTTGACTGTGTTAAGAGCTTTACAGCCAGAGTTTACCATGTGTTAAAATACTGATTCTATTTCTAACATACGTTTTTGACATGGACATTATTTTTTCTGTATAGAAGACTGACTTCTGCATACAAAGGCTGGGACTTCAAAGCAGGATCCAGTGATGCTGGATAAATACAAAGTGACGTAAGCGAAGCACAAGTCTCTGATTTTTTTCCACTCAATTAAATAAAGATAGCAGGAGAGACACTGAGCAGTGTGTGGCGGTGAGAAGCTGGAATAATTAAACAATGAGATGACAGACGGTGCGCTTACGGGCAATTACAGCGTGCTTCTGCTGGCACTTCAAGGCACAAGGCCAAAGACTTAAGCGACTGAAACCACACAAGTCGAGCAGTAACCTCCTAGAAATGCCATGCCAGAGCATCTAGCCTGGGAGCCCAGAATGGGGCTCTCACACAGCCACAAGGCAGCAGGCAGGCTCTGCTTTCCCTGGACGTTATTGGTAGGGATAGAACAGAGAGCAGCTGGTCAGAAAGCTGTCTGTGCACCCCGGGGAACACATGGCCAGGCACTGGTACATGCATAGCAGGGAGAGACAATCTTTGAGCCAAGGAAGATCTCCTTGTCTCGATGCGCATAGCCTGAGAAGAGTACTGCATCAAACAACAGATTTAAAATAAGTATATTCAGCAATCTGGATGAGAAGAAATCACTTATCTGTTAACAGCATTCCAAAAACGAGGATGGGATCAAACGTCAGGCTCTCAAGCTTAAGCTTGAAGGCGTCCACGATTTCCCCTAGGGAACCACAGAGGTTTTCTGCTCCTCTCAGGATGCCACCCCACCCCCTCCCGCAGCCCCGAGGACAGGACAGGCTCTGCACCCTCTGTACAGCTCAGCAGCTTAAGGGGATGACTGCATGAAATCTGTGTGTGCATTTCTGAAAGCATTTGTATGCATTATTCAACACATGCTAGTCACGCTGGTACACTATGTTCCTGACTTCATCAGCACATATAGAGGTGAAACAAGCTCTAAATGTTTAGAATAGTATGAGAGACCTCCCTCAAAAGCAGTGTCAGGTGTTGGTAAAAGCTTCTTAAACTGTCAACAAAGTGTTCACTTAAATTACTTAAACTAAGAACTGAAAACTGCTCTCAAGATGAGCAACTCTCCCAAAAACTCTCTTTAAAAACCCTGTGTCTGGGGTTACATGGGACACTCAACCAGATTTTCCTTTTTAAAGTAAGGACTCGAATCCAGACTTTCTTGTTGTAAGAACAAAAAAAAAAAAAAAAAAAGGAAAATATGAACATGAAAGGCTCAAAAACATCAGAATACAAATGAAAAGCCTTTAAAATGCATAAAGACAAAAACCAAGACTTGTAAATAAATGGGACTGGCTTCATCTAAACGCTTTTTTCCTCTACTTAGAGAGGATGTTTCTCGAGACTTAAAATAAATGTTGTTTTATGTACGCAGTGGCATGTGCAGCGAGTGTCTGCCACGTCATGAAACTCTGGACTCCAGCAGTGCACATCACTGCTGTCTGCCGTACTCAGAGTATCTGGGAAGAGGAGGAGGAAAACAAGCTTACCATTTAAACAATTATTGCTGGGTTTGTGGTCGTGAGGCCTTCTGCAGCGTACAAGGATAACTTGTTTGTGACAGCAGGGAAATAAGGACGGAACCTAGAGCGCGTTGTCTTTTCCCAGGAGCCTGCTCACCCGGTGTCAGACACCTCCTGGCTTCGCCTCAAGGCCAGCTCTCAGCACTCTAAGAGCTGCACACAGCGAGAGCACAACTTGAGACCTGGGTATCATCACACAGCCCTGCCCTGGGTGCCCCCCAAGGCCATCGTGCTGTCCCACTGCAAGCACACTTCTTGCAACTGTACAACAACCTCAGATGTAGAAAAAACAAACCCAAACAAACATAAGCATGCTTTCCTTAGCAGAATAAAAATGGTCCTCCATATACAATTGGAAAACTCACACCTTTTGTTGTTTCTCTTCCTGCTAAAGGACAGGACTAGGTTCTCTGTGCCATGCTTTCCTCTCTACTGCAGCTAAAATCACTCTAGTGGATGAGCACTAGTCTTAGTCACAGGCACCTTGAAAAGTACGACCCTGAGTGCCACACAATGCCCGTGCCTCTCTCTCATGCAGTCCTTCCAATCCTGAAGAACCGTGTTTTTCTTAAAGAAGTTTCCTAAAAGCAGACTGTTCCTAAGAGAGACTGTTGAAAACGATCCCCATAACCACTCTGTCTTGGTGCTACCAGCTTTCCAAGTAGGCCACCAAGCTGGCGTTGGACTAGCTGAGAAAACAGATTTAAGACAAACCTAGATTCCTCTTCTCAAGCACTGAAATGCTTCAGTAGCACATGGAGTTGACCATTGTTTCTTATCACTATGCAAACAAACCTCGTTGGCAGGAAAACTGCGTTTACAAAGTGACTCCCTGCACGACTGAGATGGGCTCTGGTTGCTACAAATGCCAATCCTCGTGGTCATCGACAACAACAAAAAACCAATCCCACAATTTGATTTCAGTGTCCTGCTTTCAGCTCATTTTCTGTTTCTCCGCAGACCATATTTGTTACCACAGGAGTAACAGTTGGTTTCACAGCACACAATTTTCATTCATAATGGGCTGTTCTTTCCATTCATTTTTAGCCAGAGTTAAGATGTTAGATGGATCGGTTAAAACGAACTACCAGATCGCTGATCTGCAAATTGTATGTAATGTGCCCTGGCCTACAGACATTCAGTCTTCATAAATCAGACCCCAGCCTTGTCCTTTCCCTTCCAGTCAGTAGGAAATACTAATTGGCACACCAGCTGGCACACGAAAGACACGGCTCTTCCCACTGAAATCAGTGAGAACGCTTCTGTGCACTTCAAGGGGTACAGAAGGCTGTCCCAGGCAAGCACGTCCATTTTAGTCTCACCAATGCCAATCTTTTGACCCGCAAGTGGAACGCGTGAATCACAGCAGAAGCGGGACAGCTTCTGGGCCGTCCCAAACCAAACCAGAAGTGTTATCTTTGGCCGACTCCACAAAAGGCAGGAAGTCGGAGACCCATTTCCAGCCTCTGCAGGTTGCTCTGCTGGCCCCAAGCGCACTGAGCAGGCAAGACTTCAAGCGCAGTGGAAGCGGGCTACCTGAGGGACCGTCAGCTTCCTACCGTAGGTTGCCTTAGAGGAAAAAGGAAATCGTTCTGGAACAATGCAGACAGGCTTTAAATAACTGTCAGAGAGGTGCCGCTTACTGGAAGCTAAAGGTTTATGTCAGGTTTTATTGCAGACCCCAGAACGCCTTGGGGTCCACTGCAGACAGCAGAGGGAAGCACAGGGCCAGCACAGAAAGCATCGCAGAAAGGCTGAGTCGGAAGGGAGCTTTAAGGGCCATCGGGTCCAGCCCCTCCGCACTGAGCAGGGCCACTGCAGCTCCAGCAGTGCTCAGAGCCCCTCCAGCCCGACCTCGGCTGTGTGCAGGGATGGGACACCACGGCCCCTCAGGGCAACGTGTGCCGGCACCTCACCCGCCAAGTAACCCACGGCCAACACGAACAGCGTGCGCGGGAGCACAGGCACGCTCACCGGCAGGAGCCGTGCCGGGGAGCGGGAGCAGCGCGTTACGGCCGGCTCCGCAGCGCGGATCTGCGCGAAGCGGTTACGGAGCAGCGAGGGCGATCCTCGGGAACGCGAATCCGCGCTCTGCGGGAGGATCCCATCGCGCCGGCCGGGCCGCGTTTGTCCCTCAACCTTAGAGGCGCTGAGCGGCGTTTACCTTCCAACCGGCAGCGCCATCCACCCCACGGCTCCCGGGGCGCTGCCCGAACCCGGGAACGCGTCAGCTCGGGCTCGGCGCGCTCCTCCGCCCCGGAAGGAGCGCAGCCCCCATCGCCCCCTGCGGGACGCCGGGCGCGGTGCACGCCGGGCGTTGCGGTTCCCGCCCCGTAGCACCGCAAGGCGCGGTACGGCGGAGCCATGCCGGACGGGAAGGCCGCGTTCCGGGAGGTGCTGCCCAAACGAGGTACGGGCAGCGGGGTGGGACGCGGCCCCGGCCCCGCCGCGAGCCGGCTGACGCCCGCGCTGCTCTCCGTTCCCCGCAGGGCAGCTGGCGGCGGAGGACGCGGCCGCCATGGTGCTGTGCAAGCCCAAGGTGCTGCCCCTCAAGTCGGTGACGCTGGAGAAGCTGGAGCAGCTGCAGCGCGCGGCGATGGAGGCGGCGCGGCCGTCCGAGGGGACCGCGGGCCCGCAGCCCTAGGCGGGGTGCCAGGTACCGGCGGAGCGGCTCCTTCGGCTCTTCCGCCCGCAGAGTGCCGCTGGGAACGGGAACGAGCGGCTGCGGGGCGGGGGGGCCCAGCGGCACCAAAATACGTGCGGTGGCCGCGAGGGAACGGCCGCGCCCTTCAGCAATACAGAGGGACGGCGAGAGGAGCACTGCGCGGTGCGGGTGCTTAGAGACTGGGACGGTGTAAATGCAAAAGGTGGGAAGGAGAGCTTCACAAAAAATATTTTTTATTATTTTTTTAACCAGAATTTTTCACGTTAACAGTAACATAGAACAAAAATGACCGGTTGGGTAGGTGGTGGCTGGAACAGCTAAAGCCGGCCAGTGGAACAGGTGAATTGATCCCATGACCCAGCTCTGTCAGGCTCTTTAAAACAAAGAAAGAGCTGTTTTTCCTCCCAAAGCACAGTATCTCATCAGCAGCAACGAAGGGGATCGCAGCAGCTTAACTCGACCCTTCTAGAAAGCTTTGTGTAAAGGGAGGATCTTACAGTGAAAACACTGTCCTTGAAAGAAACAGCGGCAGTCAGACGTGGCTGCGAAGGTGGAACCATTAGGTCATAAACATATGGCACTTACAAAAAGATAGCTTATTTGAAGGCACCACCACAGCGGAGCGGCCCCAAGAAAGAACTTTCATTTCTGAAATTTATAAAACTATTAAAAAAAAAAATGATTTGTACCCAAAACGTGTGCTTTTAAAAAAATATGAACTGTGCTAAGCAACTCTTAGAAATTTGGTATAGAACGTATGCATACACACGTGCCGAAGAGGCCTGTGTGTTTGTGTACTGACAGAACCATCTTTTTTCCCTTTCAACTTCTAAGGCTTCAGAGTTGGCTGCAGCGTTCAGTAGCTCTCTGGTTTAAGCCGGCCCCCATCTCCTTCACTCACAAAACGCTTCCTGCCCCTGGAAAGAAGTGGAAAGGATATTTTCAGGAAGCGTTCAGTAGCATCACTTCTTTTTCTCATCTGTCATTGTGAAGAATCTTCTCATGGTCTTGGGAGTCCATGTGAGGGGTACGAGACTGAGCGAAATGACATTCCTGATCACTAGGAAACTGAAGCATCCCAATTCACAGCCCGGTTCTTTCTGAGAAGCTTTTCAACAATTGCACTGTCCAGTGCTTTCTAATTCCCTTACCTTTTAACACTGAACACTACCCACTTGCACGTCCTAAAGCTGCTAGCTTGAAAGCCTGGAAAGCTCCAGGTAAGCACTAACAAAACAGAAAGCACTCTGATACACGTGTCTCGTGGCTGTCTTTGTATCAGGTAAGTGGGGCTCAAGCCACATAAATGCCTTGTTGCTTTTTGACAAAAACATCAGAACTGGTGTCTAACCCTACAACTCTACTAATTCAGTTTCCAGTGCTTAAACTGTATTTTTTCCCCTCCAGGTTTGTCAGCACACTGCTGACTCCTCCATCTCAGCGCTGCGCTGCCCGCTGCACAGCACATCAGCAGAGCTGGGAGGAGGCACGCCCTCCCGCGCTGCAGAGCAGACAGGCACGCTGCCTGCCATTCCAGCACAGGCTTCCTTTCCTCACGTATTTCTCACCCTGCTCTTGGCTCTGCCGTGTTCCCTAGCCTCCAGTACCAACCCGTAACACTCCAGTTATGAGATCCTGCTTCCACAAGGCAGCGCCAGCACCTCTGTGTAATAAAACACATACCGTGAAGGACAGAGGTCTCTCAGTGGTTTGGGGACTATTCCAGCCTGAAAGCATTCCTCCACGAACCGCTCCAGCACAGAATAGGAGTGTGGCACATCCAGGTTAATATCTGGGATTTCACAGTAAACTCGTTCGTAGCCCTGTGGTTTAAGAACACAATTATTGGTTATTCTGTTTCTTTAAACACCTTCCTGCACTCGGAAGATGAGTTTTTGAATATAATTTCACGTATGCTTAAAGCAGTTTCAGCCAACTCAAAGCAGAACACCTGCAGACTAAGTGGCAAAGCAAGGTATAATAGCCAATTCCAGGCAGCTGGTGTTACACAGCTACGGACCTGTGTGATAGAATGCTTCAGCTCAAGTCAGAAAACGCAGACAGGACAGAACGACAGCCTAGCTGCTGGTAACAGAAGCAAGAAGGATTCATTTCTCAGCCCTGTAGATAGAGTGCAGGCCACAGATCTCAGTGAGATGCAATAAATTACAAAGAGTAATTAAAAGAAAATAGAAGCTACAGAAACCTGAAGATCTCACCCAGCATTCCTTAAATGCCACACTTACTCTTTTCATTTGGTCCAAAGTAATGACAGAAGACCTCGAGAGAGATTTCAGCAAATCCAGCATCATTTTAAAGGTCTTTTCTCCAGTTGACTCCAAAACCATCACAATTGCCTAAAACAAACCACACAAGGTTTTTAACTAAAAAGAAAATAGTGCTCTGAGTACATGTTGTGTAAGCATTTCAAGTCCAAAAAAGAGTGAACGTATTACTGTGTGCTTTCTAGGGAGACAAGTCTATTTGTTACAAGCAGTCCCAATTCCAGGATGTTATTTGAAAGGAAAGACTGATAAAAAGGGATTTGCATAAAGATAAAAGGTATGAAAAGAGAAAGGACTAGACAGAGTAAAGAGCACTGCCCAGTCTGAAGGGGGCGTAACTGAATCCTCATGACTGCTCTAGCACAGATGGCAATTAATTTTATATCTATGATTTTAGAAGAAAAACTCCTAAGTTTAAAATGTACCAGTCTTCATAAACCCCATCAACCAAAGAGTGCGTTTTCCATTCTAAAATAAAAGACACTGTTGTAGACTTGGAGTGCTTGGCTTTCTTGGTGAACGACCATTTCCCAGTTTGGCAGATCAAGTACAACCCAAAGCTGTCTACTAGATGCAGCCTTCCCATATAGTCTGGTCCTGAATTACCTCAGCCTTCTACAGATGGTACTAGGTGGAACAATTCCATCCTGGAAAGGAAACTCTAACTCAGCAGGTAACACCTGGTAGTATACCCAGATGTCTGAAATCTGTTGTAGCATGCAACTAAAGGGGAATAAACTCCAACACAACCCAGGGCTTCTGCTGGTACTCCTCAGCAGAAAATAAGCTAAGCTGTTATTTTTCAGGTATCTGCAATAGACAGAATACAGCTAAGTACCCAACAAACAAAACTCAACCCTAGATCTTCCCAGAGGGACCAGTGGCTTACTTGTGTGTATGCTGAGCAACAGGTGAGCACATAAACCATTAACTTCACATGAAATAATTCAGTTATTTCAATAACATCAACACTTGGAACCGAGCTTTGAATTCCAGTTATACACATCCCCACATCGAAACAAAATCTGTTGGTATTTTACTGGTGGTAATTAAAGGGACTCATTTCTCCTTACTTCATATACAAGTTCATGGTGGAAATGGGGTACTTCCAGTTCCTGAAGGCAACGTTCTGCTTCCAGCAGGTCTCCAGAAAGCAAGTACTCCTTCAGCAGCATATCAATCTATTGCATTTTAAAACAAACAAGCAACCCATCACTAGTTAGATACAGGATTTAAAATCTGTCAACTGTTTTGGTGATCTGTGACCACCCTAGCAGCAAGCTAGTTCCTGAAACCTGCAGCTACAGTTCTAATAAGTGTAATTAAATTGAGACGTAAACACCCACCTGAAACACAGGGTAAGCCAAATACCTCTCCAAAGCATAATACAGATGTATGCTAGCACTAACAACTTTGCTCCACATGATGTCTAGAAGTTTATCTCCTTGCCTGAACTCTTCATCACCTGCTACACTCACAACTTAAAGAGATTACAACATAACTATTTTAAACCTGCCTACTTCGTAGCACAAATCTCTTCAATTTTCACAATTCTTCCTGCCTCCCTTATTTTCAAGTTATTACTGTACTTATATTCAATGACATAAAAAAATAAACTATGTAGTTTCAACTCTAATATTACTTCACCATTTTGTACTATAAACTCTTTAAGTTAAGTGCTTGAAGTTTAGCTTAAAGCAAGAACAGATGTACACTTGCAATGCAGAACATGAACCAGTATGTTTCCACCACTGATCACTGGAGATATCCACCTCCATCCACAAAATGATCTACATCAATTTTCAGAACCTACTTTGTATAAAATAAACTAAAATAAGAATACTTAACACCAAACATCAGTCAGCTGCAGGATATACGTATTTCTCTGCTCCATCCTGAACTAGAGAAGCTTAAACAAAGAGCTACCTCTTTAACAAGGTGATTCACAGACTGCTGGCCACCTCCTGAGCCCCACACGTTGTCTATACGCTTCCCACCCTTTGTCACACTCAGCAGCACAGTAGCTCGGTCCAGTGCAGCTCTAGAAAGCAAAGTTAGTGTTTTAGGTAGGAAACTTCATTAAAAGACACCAGTAACATCCACAACAACCCCCCACCACATACATCTACCACTTTTCTTCAGTCAAAGCTATCCTAACTGGGATGCCACCTTTACTCACTCCCATAGGTCCCTTTACTCACTCCCATCTGGTCATGCCACCTTTACTCACTCCCATAGGAGAGTTTCTTCTGCAGAGATGAATTGTATGCAGACTGCTCCAAGAATGCAGCTTGGCATGTGCACCTCAAAATGAGAGGTCTGAGTTGCTTTCATGCTCAAGAGCGGCCTTGAAATAAATTTGTTATCTGAAGAACTGTGAAATTTTAAGTATTCAAGCACTTCAGAAGGCAAATACGTAGTTGCAAAGTGATGAAAAAAGGGAAAAAAAAACAGAGCAAGGTGAGAAAAAGAAGAAACTTCAGATCCAGTTAAGCACTATCCAGATAAAAAAGGAACAATTACCTCCCAATCCTCATAACGTTTGTAAAAAGCAGCTATTCACTGAGACTCAACAAGCAGCAAAGACTGGCCAGAAAACAGCAGTGGCAGCAGAACATCCCACATGAGCAATACGCAGGCTAAAATCCTCCACACACAGGAGAGACTTGTGTAACAGACTAACAGTTTTCACTTTACCCCCACATTAGGCAGCTAAGCACTGGCCTTCTTCCAAGTATGCTGTTCTAATGGTAACAAACGGAACGTTTAAGTTTTAGGAGTTCAGCTCCTTGTTATCCAAGACTGAAACACTTATGGGAAAACAAACAAACAAAACAACCAGGGCTAGTTATTACAGTGTCTCTTCTCTCAGACAATTGTTTCTTCAAATGTCTCCTGAAACTGAAAACATTTATTGAGGAGCAAAGTGCTACAGAGAAAGTCATCTAGGAAAACATACAGCACAAACACGAAACCTTTATGAGGCTTCACTTCATCCCTTGTGTATTTCACAGCGTACTTACAGCAGCTGTCCTGACACTATTACTCATTACTCACATTAAAGCTTCTTCTAAAGACAAAACCTTTTATAATCACTTCTTGTTTCAGCTCAGGCTCCCCATTCAAACCTAAGTGGGACAACAAACCTGACAAAGTAACCTAATACATACCACTATGTTTCTAGGGTGCTTCCAGTGCTTCTTAGCTGACCTGAGTAAATCTGGATCTTACTGTTGTTGCAGACTGGGCTTTTATAATTGCTTGGAATTAGAGATGAATTTGGAATACCTGAAGTCCCAAATTCCCTGATTTCCTTAGGATTTGAAATAAAAAGCTGTAGCTATAGAAAGCAAGAAACTTACCGAGCTTGGATGCAATCCACAGTGCCTTTGTAGCCATCTATGTAAGTATTGCTCAGAATCCCATCTCCAACAGCTCTAGCAATAAACTGCCCCACCAACTACAACAAAACAGAAGCATATTCTTAAGTAAATGTTCGATCTGAAGATGGTTTTAAGCAGATGAATATGATACGCATGGTTTTCAGATGTTATTCATTTTTATCTCAAAGTAAAAGCACAGCCTGGGAAACTGGAGACAGGGACTACAAACAGGAAGATGCTCCATAGCTGTCTTTCAAAATACAGTCTTATTTCATTTTGCTTGATTAATTTTAGGCACAGTTTAAACAGAAAAACTTTTGACAACCAGCATAAAAATATGCAGATATACCTGTGGTGCTCTGGGAGAATCCAACACCAATTCAGGCAGATCTTTAAGCAGTCTATCAAATGACTTTTCCACATCAGTTTTGCTTACTACTGTCCCACAAAGGTCGGAGATAAGCTTAGATGTCATCTCCCTGTGACTAGCCTTCCCCTCTAATGCCAAGGAAACAGCCAGCACTGGCACACTGTATTTCATTTCACCAAGGTTTAAATCCTTCAGCATCTCCTAAAATAAAATTTGAAAAACGAGCAGATTAAGATCTCACCATTTTGATACTATAGAAATATATATACTGTTAACAAATATTTAAACACAATTACACATACGCTTCTACTTCTGTAACAAATATAACTGCTTAGGCATTCCTAAGCACATTTCTGGTGAACACTCACAGGGAGCACGTGGGACTCACTTGTGCACTCTAAGTCTGCCACATAAAGTTAAGTGTAAAGCCATATGACATACCGAAACCTCATTGGTATCTCCATGTTCAAAATACTCCTGTATGATTGGTGTCAAAGTTTTTTCAAATGCTCTTTCATCCAGAGGTAGAACTACTGTTTCATAGACACAATTCTCCTATTCCAAAAGGAAACAAAAACATGAAGACTTTTGTAAAGAAGTACAGATAGCATTAAAACACAATCTACATCGCTAATGCTTTAGTCCTCATAGACAGTATTCCAGCAGAAAATAACAGGTTATGTCTCCGTGGTTGAAGCGTGGACCACAATGGCTCAATGTCATACTTATGTCGAATTTAGGTTAATTGAATTCACCATTAAATGACAATAAATATTCCAAAGTCTCTTCCTAGCATTCTTCTGACACCACGTGAACATAGCATCAAATACCCTGGTACTCAAGGGAGGGTGACAGACCTATCCCTGCCCAGCAGAGTTATCAGTTCCACAAGATTAAACTCTTAGCAACCTTCTCTGCATCTAACACTCCTTCCCTGGCAGCAAGCCTGCTTGTCTTTCCTCTTCCCTAGAGGACTTTCATGATCTGACAGGTGACAGCACATATAGATCTGAAAGACAGAGAAAAGCACTTCCAGAACATCTGTAAGCAAAGCTATTCCCTAAGAAGAAAAAAATTGCACAGCAACTGGTCCTGAAGAGCTCTAGCACTGCCAGGATTCCACACCACAATTCAGATCCTCACAGACCACAGAACATTTTGGAGCAATACCACAGATTGCTGCAATCTCAATGAAACTTCCAACTAATATGGAAAAGAAATATGCTAGGACCAAGAATTACAGCACAAGTCCAAATGCCTACTGCTGTATCATTTCACTCTGTTTACAGTCTTATTCATAGGTTCATTAGGTTGGAAAGGACCTACAAGATCATCTAGTCATCTAGTCTTAGAAAAGCTCAGCAGGCAGGAGTTCCACACAATTCTCAATTTTTATAAAAACTTATTTTTTGTGATCATCAACTTCAATTTCAATACCTATCTCTTCTAATCTGCATTGAGTTGGTGGAAAAGGTGATTCTGAAAGAAGGCCCTGACACACCCACAGGGCATCATCTCAGCAGCTTTGGTTACAACAAAAGCTGCAGCTCAAAGGACACCACCATCACTCTGCTGATGTTACACAGGCTTTATTTATGGTCCCACAACTGCATCTGTCACAGAGACATCAGTAATCTGTGCCTGTAATCTCAGAGATCTAACATGCTAAAAAACTTATTGAGGAATGATTGCTTTCTTTCTGTTGTTGTTGACAATACAGCTGCAAGGCATGATCTTCCACAACATGTTCTAAATAAACACACATAAACAAACAGAAAACCCAGGTCATCAACTTCACACTACTTTGAAGTGTTTGTACCAAGAAGATATTGTATCTCCAGTGTTGGGAATACAAGGAAGAGAAAAATCCCTGAAGGATACAGTCACAAGCTAAACTCCCAACTGTAAAGTCTGTGTTGCATTTTTAACATTGCTTCCTTGCAACCTAGGGCAGCACTGCAACGTTCACCTCCCTGAGAACCAGCAATAAAAGATAAGTCTGGGAAAAGCATGCTGCCTCGTCAGGGTCAGAAGGGGAGCTTGGATGTAGGACCTGTGTGCGCTATGTACTACAACACCTCTACACCATCATTAAGTCATCTTTAAGTCAATAATCCATTCTTAAACATAAAAACGAGCACCTAACACAGCAAGTCCAACATCCATATAACTTGTGAGGTTAAACATTCATCAATATGAGCATCACAGCAATTTTAATTAGTATAGAAAAAAACAAGCACTGAGCAGAGAAGTTGTTTGCCTACCTGGTCATCATCATAATTAGGATCCTTAATATCTACTTCTTCCACATCATACACTTGACCTGGTGTTCCCCAGACTCCTTTACCGCCTGCTCCACCTGGCAAAATAGAGAACAGTAAGCACCTAAGCAAGGACACCCAGTTTACAAACAAGTCTTTGAACTCAACCCAACATTCTTTCACTCACAGATGTGCCTGTAGCAACATATACTGAAAATGGCAGAAGTGTCTGTAGAAACGTTCCCAGTTCAGCAACTGGTCTTTTCATTATTTTCCAGTAACATATTAGAGGCAGCGTGCATGGAAGTGCACAAGAATTACTGAAGGTTGAAGCAACTGTACTTCTAAATATAGCCTTCAGTTTACACTAGTAACAGTTCTGTGAACGACTTAACCACAACAGTTCAAACCTGCGTATTCAGTTTACTAATAAAAGACACTTAAATAGAAAAAGAGTCTGAAGTTACTTAACAATTCACACATTTTTTTTCCTGGTAAGATTCCACCTACTATTAAGTCCTATTGCCATCACCTAACAAAGAACCAAACGCCTGCACAAACATCGTGGCTTGTGAATACGATTTCCAGTAAAACCACCACCAATATATTCTGGACAGAATCTCAATCCCAAGCTACACCAACCTTTCTTTGGAAGACCTCTTCCCTTCCCAGACCGGGAGCGCCTGTCCAGGATCTTCCCCTTCGGGCTTGTTGGCACAACCACCCCGGCCTTCTGCGTTTCTCCGTTCTCACTAACAGAGTCTCCTCTCCCAGAATCTCTGGAAGAGTTCTTCCTCAACCGCCTCTTTGCTTTAGCATTTATTTTGGCTTCAGTAATGGAAGTTGCAGGAATCCAATTTTCGTTGATTTCAGTCTTTCTCTCCTCACAGCCACCATTTTCTTCATCACCGGAAAACAGAGCATCACTTAGATTCTCGACTCCTTCAAAAGACAAAGTGAAAAATCTGTTACTGTTCTGGACTGTTCTTTTAATGTTAAAACACCAGAACCAGTTGCACTTAAAATGGATTACAACATTACATAGTACTGTTATTTCCAACAGATAAATGGTGATGTTTTATTTAAATGTGTCTACACATCACAGCAACAAGTTTCTTATCTCCCTACACATACTGTCCACAATCTAAACATAGTTCACATGAATAGTTGGAAAGCAAATTAATAAACCATTTATATACAAGTAAACCACAGAAAACTCCACCCTTGTTAAACAATTTATCAGAATCCCACAGTGCATAAGATCTACGTGGCTAGTTATCACTCCAAACACTCATTGCTTCTGTTGGAAAAAAACCAACTGTCAATGCAGTAAATTTCCTAAGAACTCAATAACATTAACTGAACAGATTCCAAAGTGAAATTAATTTCCTAACTCATCAACCAACATTCCTCTCATTTGAAGAACTTCAAACACACCTCCATCTAGAAAAATCAGTGACTGGGACTTACAAGAACACATGAATGCAAGTGAATACATGAACGCTTTAACTCCTGTTTCTGAAGTTATGAAAAAAAATAAAAGCAGTTTAATACAAAACATTACAGTTTGGTAACAGAGACTCAGAATAAATGAAGTATTTTGAAACAATATGATCTCACTTCCCCAGGGATTGCTCCTCATTGTTTGCTAAGTCAAGACTGCTTCAAAAATCAGCGAATAAAACTGCTGTTTGTTCCCCACTGCAGTCACATGTAACAGGTAACTAACTACAGCTTTCTTTCCTTTTAAAGCACTTCCTGTAGAATGAAAAAATCCCACTCACACTATCCATAAATATTTCAGAGCACTGAGAAGTGCAATAATGTCACTCTTTTGTGGTCAGATCCAAAATAAGCATTGAAGTCTTATTTCAGAAAGGAAGAATTTTTCCACACGAACTCTATGGTTCAACAGAATGTTTTAAGTGTCAAAGTCTTCGTAATTTCTTCATCTTCCTTAACTCATGAAGATGGAAAATACATAGTAATAAAGAAAAGCATTTGGGAACCTGCTTTACATTCCAGTTAATGCTCTGGGAGTCCTTGTGAATTAGAAGACACGTACAAAGGCAACAACCTAAGCTCTGTTAGGCAGACCTCCTTTTCTTGCAATCCAAAGCTTCACAGATATTACTTTTAGCCCCAGCCCAGGGACGGACAGGGATGAGGCCTGCAGGAGCTCCTTTTTCAGCTGTGCCAAACCTGTTTCACCAAAACATTCACAGCCATAAACCCAGAATAGGGAGAACAATTTAAACTGCTCCTTAACTTAGCTGAATATATTACTTTACCACTCCAATACATTCTAATTACAAAGTTCATTTGACAATAGCTCTCAGAACTGTGTTTTTTCATTTCAAAACAGGCTCATGAAAATGGATTTTGAAAGCAAAGTGCACAAGAACAGCTTCAACCTCAAAGCGTTTACCCATATCAAAGAGGATACTACAGTACAAAACGAAGAAAGTGTGATGCAACTGCCTCCTTCATGATCAAAGAGCCAGCATTCAGGAATTAGAGCACACAGATGTGAATGTTGTAGTTGAACAATAATGCAGTCACTCCTGTATAAGCTTCATCTTTCCACTCAATACTCACACAAAAGTATTCCCTTTAAGCTTGCAGCAAGCTAGAAAGAAAAGCAAGCACCCTGTACAGAAAAATATTCCCACAACAAGCATTCTCAGTTTGCCTAATATTTTAATACCAGAATGGAAGATTTGCATAGAGCTCGCACAGAGCAAAACAGCAAAACTGAGGAGAACAAGTTTCCTTCTTCAAATTCCTCAGGGAGCCCTCCTCAGAACCAGCTCATCTCAGATAACTGAACTCTTCACCAAGCCCATCGTCCCATTCGTTTCTCAGTTTAGACCTGCAGTCGGACTACAAGGGATCCACACGCTTCACTGACCACTTAATTCTCCCTCAGTTTTCAAAGAAAATGGTCAACTGAACACAAAAAACTCCTCACTGCCTCCTAAGCAAAAAGGGAGGCTACAGCACGGTCTCCACACTTTGTCCTGATCTCAGGTTTGAGGCTAAACGAAATCCTTCACAACCTACTGACTTAAAATTTCACACTGTATTACATTTATTATTTAATACAGCAGTATACAACTTTGAGCTGCAGCCTCTTTCTCCACAACACTGAGAGCTACTGCCCCTCCACTGTTAGTTACCTCATTACTCTGGAGAAAATAGATTAAAGTTACACTAATTTTGAATGCTTTTTTTTTTAAGTATTATTTTTAATGAAATGTATACATAAACTGATGTGGATTTTTTCATAAACTGATGTGCATTTTTTCAACTTTTCATTTTTGCATCATATCATATAGACAGACACACAAGCAAGAACATGTCCTAGACACTTTAAGGCCTTGTTTGACACGTATTAAAAACTTATCCAAATTGTTCTTGTTAATCTGCTATTAAGCCTAGCAGACAGTTAAAATCTGTGGTTCTATGCAGGAAGACGTAACAATAAGAACATTCAGCAAGTACTTCCCTACACACAAGTTTCACTTGTCCAAATTACATCAGTTTAAATATCTCACAGCTTCTCCTCTACTATCCAACTGTAATTCTAAAATGCTGAAAAGCAAGCTACTACAGCGAGTTAAGTTCACAGGAAGAATGATACAACTTCAGCTGTGTCACATACCATCTCAACCTATATGTATTTTTTTCTAAAAATCATTTAACACCTACAAAACCTCACTGGTATAAATAAAAAAATCGGTGCGGACCATCACAACATGAAATTGCTTTAATTGGACTAAGCATGATATAATGCTTTTTACATGGGCAAAGTCACCAATCTCAAGACAGCATAACAAGCATTCAGTGAAGTTTTTCCATTGCAGCTCACTTTAGCCAAGCCTTCCTTCTCATCTTAAGCTAGACAGAAAGGTAAGGCTGAACTTCTAACTCTGAAATGTACCTACATCCTGCACTTCTGAATTTATTTTTGTCTTCAAACGTGCACTACTGAAATACCATACAAGGAGTCTGGAGTCACTATGCACTTAGAAAAAATGTTAAACGTTTGATTGAACGCGTGATTGTTTTTAAATAAGGTTCAAAATAAATATAATCAAGCAGGATACTGAAATAAGATACATAAAATGACAATTCTGTAAGTATGTGATGAAGATATATATATGAATATACATATAATATAAGCAGTATTATTAAAAAAAAATCAACAGCAAATTTACAACAGAAAACACCTCAGGCCAGGTAAAGAATTTTAAGTAAAAAGAATACTGAATACATTACTTACCTACTGTGCTAACATAAACAGGCTGCTTTTCTATTTCCATAGCTGCTTAACAGAACTGGCAGTGAAATGTAACCTTAATGTTTTTCCTTCGAGGCCTAAACAAAAATGGAGAAGCTTAGGGGAAAGAAAAGCACTAGACTAAATCCTAAAAGAGTAAAGAGCCACAAAGGCTTCACCCACAAAACAAAACAAAAAAAATGTTTTTAAAGTTATAATTAACTATCCACTGTTATCCACTGAAAAATTCCTGAGAAGGTAAAAGATGTAACATGAGCCAGCACCACCCTTAAACACAACTACTTAAGCCTTGATGTCTTAGCACTCTGTCAGTTCTGCTGCTTATAAAGGTGGAACCAGGACAAAAGCCATTACACCTAGGATAAAGACCCTCCATATGCAGCTTTAAGTTGATAAGTCACCTCTATCAACTCAAGACTGCTCACTTCTGCAGAGCAGTTATCTCTTATAGGCATACAACACTTAATGTTGTAATTGCATAAGACAAACAGTCCCCGGGTTGAACTACAGCGATAAAATGATACCACTTTATCAAGTTCAGACAAACCTTTAGAAAACAAGACACTTTTTCTTCCTCCCTTCAAGAACACAGTTTTGATATTTTACTGTTTGTCTATGAACAGCTGTCAATTTTTTGCATGCTTCTGTGCCACTCAGAAAGGAATACAATCCAACACTTCTCTTTTTCTGTTCTCCTCTCCTTTCCTAGCAGCTGCTACTCTACAAACCAACACAGGTAACTGCAAAAGAGATATTTGTTCATCTTCACGTGCACAAAACTAATGCAGCCTCATGACTCCCCACATGCTTTTTTACCTGCAAGATCTTCACTAACCACTTCGTAGCGCTGCAATTATCACTGGTACATATCCATCTCACAGGAGTTCAGTGAGACATCTTTTCCCTTTTTACTTTTTGTTGCCATGAAAACTGGTAACAGTTGAGCCATAAGATTGTGACACCAAACGACATCCCTCCCTTCCGTTTCCCTTCTTGCCTTGTTTTCCCCTCTTATGCCCACTTTCCTACCACAGAACTATTAACTGCTCGTGATTCATCGCAGACTGTTGAAAATGAACAGGTTTAGGGCACAGCACTGAACCCTCATGGTCTGGTTCTTTCCCAATGTCTGTCTCAACAGTTAACAACTTAATGGACTAAGAAGTCCTCCCCAGCACGTGGGTTTTGTTGTTTTTTGTTTTTGTTTTTGGTTTTTTTTAAGTAAATATTTTCCCAGCTTACCTCAGTTGATCATTCAGGAGTTCCCAGCGTTCCCAGTCTGTGCTGGTTTCTTGTGCAGAGCTCAGTGTAAGCGGAGTGATTTACCCTATAAGAGCAGTTCTGTCCTTCCTAGCGGAATGTTCCATCTGTTGGTCCACCTCCTGGAGAAAGAAGACAAAACACAAAGCCTGCATTAAACATCAGTAACAAAGCTCTGAGATGGAGGCAACCTTTTCCCTCGCGGATCCGCAGCTGAAATCCTCCACATATGGCAACGCAGCACACAGCACAGCCCCCATACGCCGAGCAGCACCCCGCTTTGTCCGTAACCAGGACGCGGAATAACCGAGCCCACCATCCCCGTTGCCATGCCGACCGGGAGCCGTCCTCAGCCCCGCAACGCCTCCTCCCAGCGCGGGCTGTGCCCCGCTCCAATTCCGGCACGGAACCCGTCCGTATCCCGCCGCGTTACACCACACGGAGCCGCTCAGCACCTCCCGCCCAGGCCCGGCGCTCCCTGAGGCGTTACCTCAGCGACGGGCGCGGGAACCTCGAACACCCGAGGGGGAAGGGGGGGGGGGGCGGGTCGCCTCGGCCCCGCCCCCAGGCCGCGCGCGCCCGTCTCTACTTGTTTTCGTTTTCTTCCCCACAGCGACACGGCGGAGAGCGACGCCGCCGATTGGCTGACTCCCGCCCGCCGCCGCAGCCAATCGGCGAGCGGGAAGGCGCATAGAGCGGGGGAAACCATCTCGGCCGCGTCGGCGGGGGAGAGCGGGAAGAACCCACAGAGGGGGGTGGGGGTCAAGCTCAGCTGCGCCCGCTGCCCGCCCTGCCTGCACGGACGGGGCCCGGCCGCTCAGCAGCGTGCCCTCCCGCTGTGGAAAATCGCTATTTTCAAACAAAAGCACCAGCAAAGCGGTGTGTCACCTCATTTCCGTCTGCTGACGGGGGAGGGGGGACGGCTCGGGACCTTCTAGCTGTACACGGGGCCCCTCTGCCCCACCCCCCCAGTCGCGGGGCGGGGGAGCAGCGCGGGCTCCCGCAGGGAGAGCTGCCCGCACCGCCAGGAGCCGTCCGCCGCCTTCCACGTGTTCAAATTCCCGTGCACTTACCCTGCTGTATTACTGTTTTTTTTTTTTATTTTACGTGTTATTCCGATGTGTTTCTACTCCGAGTCAGCCTGAACTGCAGCCAAACTTGCCTTGTGTAAGAGCGGCTGAGTTCACTCATTGGCCCGGCTCGGTATGAATCATCAGGAGGAAGCTTAAGAACCAAAACAACAGCGATCTTCTGAAGGACCGTGCGGCAGGATTGCTGTATTTTTAGTGATAAGCACTTCCCCCATCGGACACGGTGGAAAGAAAACCCTTTCTTGTCCGTGTCGACTCCAGCCGTGTTCAAGACAGGGCTTTTTTCATATAAGGGGCAGCCTCAAAAGATGTCATTTCCCTCATCAATCAAAAAATAATTCCCAATTTTCTCTTGGCACCTTCACTGCCTAGCACGTGATGCTACACATCTGGAAAACAGAATCTACCCATTAACAACGAGCGTGGAAAGCAGCTTCCCCATAGCAAGGAGGCAGAGGAACTGAAGGAGATGCTGCAGCCAGGAGAGAGGACCGAGAAAGAGCGGTGATACAGTGACAGGAACCCGCACCAGAGAAGATGCAACAAAACACCACCTCAGTGCATCCTGCCAATTGGTATTACGCGTTTTAAAGCATCCTAGCAAATTGCTGGAGGATTTTCAGGGGGGGGAGGGAAAATAAAAATTAGGGCTGGATCGCTGCCAAGGGCACAAAAGCTGACCGATAAAATCAAAAGAAAAGGAAAACTCCTGAACCAACCAGCACACCTCCAGACAAGGAAACGCTGTGTTTTTCCTTTCTTCTGCTGCGTGTCTCTATTAGCAGCCTGTTATCAACTACTGAAAATCTCATCTAGATGGGATGGTACAAACTTTCTGATTTCTAAAACACTATGACCTGAGAAAGGACTGATGTGCGTGCAAGATTACGTGTATCTTCTTGTTGCATCAAGCAGACTACTCAAAGATCACCATTTTGTCTATCTAGCCTCAAAACCTCAACGTTAAAATGACATAGTCCATCACATATCAATCTCCAGACTGTAAGGAGCTGCTTCCTCCTTCCCTCCCTTAGCTCTATCAACACCACTCCATTCCCAGAAAAACAAGAGGACAGAATCCCACTCCCCCCTTCCCATCTATCACTCAAACTCAGGGAGAAGAAGAAAAAAAAAAAAACCTTAGGAAAATACCCTGCTCCTGACCGGTGCCCAGCTCCCACGGAAACTGCGGTGTGTCCGCCTGCAGCCCTGGTTACCTGCACTGGAAACTCCGCCGTGCCACGCCACGCAGGAACTGCAGGGATTCCTTCCCCTCCTTCCCTCCCACCTGGAGCAAACTGCCGGGAGAGAGGCAAGCAGGTCACTTCCCAGCTCTCTTCCTCCCTTTGCGCTGGCTGGGTTGTTTTCAAACTCTCCCCTCCCTTTCTCACATGTTGGCCAAGCCCTCCCAGAACACCCAGGGGAGGGATCCGTTGGCTGCAGTTCCCCAAAACACGTGGAGAACCCTTCCCCCAGCCCGGGGTTGGGGGCACACACGCCCTGCACCCGCCTGCTGCTAGCCTTTGCTTTTCAGCCCACTTCAGCAAGATTTGCACAGCTCATCAGCCCTCCAGCACCCGGAGAACAGTGAAAAGCGGAGAGGCTGTGTTTACTAAAAACATCACCCAGCATTTTCTTTCCACTCCTCGCTGTGGGTTTTTCAGAGTTTTGCTTTCTGTTTTAATTGTTTTCAGAAGCCAGCACCTGTGATGTTGACACCTCAGCAGTTCTGTTTGATTACAATCTACTCTGCTGCAGCGTCACTTGGCTTTCCACATATAACACAGACAGCAAAAGCGTATCGTGTCTGCTAAATCCATCTGCTCTGCTCACTTGCCTGTCCCTTGGCCTTCTGGTTTAACTTTCCTTCCTTACGCTTTCATTTGCATCTTCTGCAGTGGCTTCAAGGTGCCTTCATCAAATGAACTGCAAGCACAGCAATCCCATTCCTCACCAGTCAGCATCAGCTCCAGGTTGAAAGGATGCTGAAACACGCCTTCGCTTTTTTAATACTTGTTAATTAGAGTTGTTAACATCCTCCTGCAGCTCCATACATGAGCTGGCAACAGGGCTGCAGCTCCATCCTGCATCTGCAGCCCCTGCCCAAGATGGGCACCCAGGAGGAATACAGGTAATGTCTCCTTGGGTGTGGAAGCTCAAGTGTCACTTGCTGAGATGGCTTTGGACAAACATTTTCCTGAAGCACAGGCTGTTTCTGTCGTGGCTTTCCAGGACTTGACCCTAACAGTGTGCAAAAACCCATCCCTCTGTGTTTCTGAGTACACCCTCCTGCCATTCACTTTGGCGTTGGGTTTGCTCCTTGAAACTGTTTTAGGCATGTCTCCCGTGTGTTACAGCTGTCATCTGTTTATTCTTGCCTTAACAAAGACAGTCATGCCTCTGAAAACACACTTCACTGGAAAGGGCTGAACTTGTGAAATGTGCAAAGAAATGGAGCACTTGGTTGGCCATAAAGAGTTCCAGACAGTGAGTTCATTTAAAAGCTGACAACCAGAAACATGTAATACTATAATGCCTCAGAATAATTGTCGTTTTCTTACTGGTTTACTGTGGGAGAAAATCTTCAGGAGCCACTTAGAACAAACAAGGTGTGTTATTGCCTTGTAATTATTATTTGACAAGCCAAGGTACTGTGATTAATAAATCATGTGCCTGCTTTTTGTGTGTGTATAATCACATGCGCCGTACTTATATTGACAGAGGCTTACAAAATATTTACCTATGTGCATAGGACTGGCAGGAACATTTGGGCCACCAGGTCTCCTATCACAGGCAACATGTGATATAATTCCTTTCATAAACTTAACAAGTTCCGTTCTCATAGCAATTCAATGCTTTGCATGCATGACTGGACTGCAACTAGGAGGCTGTTCCTCCCCATCGTCAGGTGGTTAGCAATGATAAAAATGCCTAATGCATCTTTTTGCTCATTTACTCTCTACCAACTCTGGCCTTTAGCACCACTAAGTCTTTCCTCGCTCTCCCTGGGAGACACTTCCATGATGTATTTACAGAGAGAAATCCTCCTGGTTGCAAAATCAAGCAAGGGAGCCTCTCCTTGGGTACACCCTGCTTTCACTGCAGCCTGGGCTGCACCTTTCCCATTGTGTTCTAGGACTGCATTGCTTTCCTCACACTTCTACGGTGTTGGCAGCTTGGTTATTCTGTGATCGAAGTGTAAGCTGCTGGTTTGCATGTAGGAAAAGATTCAGACCTCTGTACCCATGACCTTCCTTTCTGTTGATTGTTCCCCTTGCAGCTGGCTAACTTTTATTTATTTTTTTCTCTATATGACATTTCAAGCCTCCTTTGTCCTGAGATCGCCTCATGTTTTCTGTCAGCAGTCATTTCCACCAGTTCTCCACCAGCCTTTGTGCCAGGCTCATTCCCAAAACCACTTTGCCAGGAGTGGTGCTTGGCAGCCCCTGGCTGCCTCCCGCTAGGCTGGCAGCCTCCCACTCCTCCCACAGCAAGTTTCACTGCATTTACACCTTGTCCTAAATCTCTTCTCCCTGTTCCTAAGAACTTTCCACGTTGCACCATATGGAATTTAAATCCAGAGGGGTGAGGTCCACCCCAGTTCCGCTGGTGAGCAAATGCTTTCCCTCACCCAAGATAAATGGGTTTGGTAAACCTATTTAATCCCATGCTGTTTACCCCCTTTCTCGAGCTACCCTTTCCTTCAGTTTGTGCCGGAGCTTCCCATACACCATGAAGCTGCAGTGTTCATGCCTGTTCTTGCCCAGATCAGTTCGCTCTGTGTGCACGGGCTGTGTGCTCTGCTCCGGTCCCTGGCTGCAGGGATGTGCTGGAGATGCTGGGGCCAGTTCTGCAGGAGCTCTGGCATGTGGGTGAGCCCGTTCCTCTGCCTGCAGTGCATGAGGGATCTCTGGGATTTGCTTCTATCCTGCCTGTGAACATTTCCCTTCCCCATCCCACCACGCTGCTCATCTGCAGCCACATGATTAACATCCTCACTCTTAGCAAAAGCTAAAATGAATTCGGGTTTTGGACTTACCTAATGTATATTCATCTCTATGCCATTCTTACTGCAGAGCAATCTCTCTCTTTTTCCTCTTTCCCTGTTTTCCTCAGCCCTATACAAGTGGGAAAAATGTTTTCCCCCTTTTTATTAATACCATTTAGAAGAGCAAACTGCCTGACTTGTGAAACGTAGGCTTTATAACCCATCAGTTATTTTGCTTTTGTAATGACTGCTTATTCTCAATATCATTTCTGTATTTGAAATCAATTTAACTGCAGCCTGTGCTTTCCAGTTTTTCCCCTCTCTGGGTTTTATCTCCAGAGAGGTAATGCATGATGAGTGCTGGTCCTGGAGCTTCATCCTAGCAGTGCCGAGATCCCTGGGATCCCAGGACAGCTGATAGAATGGATTAGTTCTTGCTATTTATTTAAATATGTCCCTTGGAAAACTGAAGCTGTGTCAGTCGTGCCTGCCTTAATCACAGGGATATAATATTTTAAGCAGAGCTTTGTTTATCATTAAAAAACCTGAAGCATACATGACAGAAGTGGATATTTCTGATATTTCTAGGGTAAACATCAGCAAGACAGAATGGAAGAGCAGCTGTAGATTTGCTGCTCCTTTTAGAAATTAATTTTTACCTTAAAATATGGCTGTGTAGGTGGCTCTTTGCGGTAGCTCACCAAGGAGATACTTTTCCTCTGCAGGGCCTAGAGCCTCTTATGAGTCCCACCTGTCTCATCTTCTTTCCTCTCCCTATCAGCCTCTCCATCCCAGCATGGAATGGGAAGATAGAGAAGGGACTGTGTATGAAGGCTTGCCTTTCTCAACTCGGTAGCTTCAAGGCACACGGGTTTGGCACCCGGTGCTCCTTCTCAGCACAGCTGCAGTCAGAGCAGTGCTGATGTAAGCAGAACCACTCCTGCTCCCCTCCAGTTCCTGCACAGCTTGTTCTGAGCCATCCAGCACCAGGGGGCTCTGGAGAAGACAACCATAAAGGAAGGGCCAGCTGGAGACAAGGCCCACATCGCATCTTGCCCTTCACCTTGTGTGCTACAAGCTGTGGCTGCTGCCAATGCAACAGCAATCTGGATGACAACCTCAAGCACAACAAGCCCCGTGGTGTGGAGCAGATTTTGGCATAACAGTGCTGTTCCAGTGTCCTGAGCCCCCCCAGGCCGGGTGCCCCCATGACAAGGCCTGGCCCAGCACACTCAGCACGGTGGGGCTGGGTTCCCATCTCTCATGCTGACTTACTGCATGACCTAGGGCAAGTCACTTAGCTGCTCCCCTTCATTTCCTGACTCTGCTAAATGCCAGGGATAATAAGTAACTTTGCATGAGCGCTGTGAAGCTTTGAAATCTTCAGATGAAAAGGTGCTGTATAATTGCAAAGCATTTTTAATAACGCTCATCACTCGCTTCCCTCTGTGCTGCCCGTCGATCTCAGGCTGGAGCACTGCAGATGCCACCAGCATGCAGCCACCAGCAGCAGGCTTTGGGGGAGAGTTCCACCTGGGAATCTGACCTGAGCCCAGGATCCACAAAAAGCCACAAGCTCTGAGCTCCTTGCAGACAGAAGCTTTATGGAAAGCACGGGGATTTGGGGGAAGGGATTTCAACAGCTGTGTTGACAACACAGACAATAGGGATCTGATTCAAGCTGAGGGGGACTACGTGAAAGGCAGCAGGAAGCCACAGTTAAAGCAGCAATGAGGAGGAAGGAGAGGGGAGAAAGGAAGATTACCCAAGCTGAAATGCTCCCAGACTGCAAGCAGCCACATGTCCAGCTGGCACCAGCCTGCCTCCCCCCATGCCCTGCATGTCCAGTGTGCTCTCCAGTGCAGTCTGCCAGGGTGGCAGGGGCCTTGTGGGGCCTTCCAGTATGAAAATCAACCTGGAGTTTTACAAAGGGAGCTGTTTTGTGCAGCGCTGCAGATAAAAAGAGATGAGGCTGTCTTTGTAGCCAGGCCTGCAGGGCTTGCACTTAGCCACGGGGCTATTTTTGTTTGACTCACCAACGCAGCAGTAGCTGGAGCTGATGCCTGCAGCTCAGTGCAGCCCAACGCCTCTCCCAAACAGAGGGGACTCTGTGCACCGCTGGCAGCTCCTGTGATTTTATCGCAGTTTTTAAGCTTTGGGGATCGTATCATAAAATCCCAGCTCCTTGAAGCAAGGGAACTGTAGTTTTCATTTATGAACAAGTTACGTTCCTAGCCCTCAAGGATGAAAGATTTGAAAATATGAAACTAGTGTAGCTTAAAAAAATTGGGAACTGAATAAAAAGATCCTGTGTCACTCTGGCTAATAAGATTTTTTTTTTTAAGTTGGGAAAAGGAGTAGCTGGCAAATCATTTCTTGGGAAATGGGGCAGGGCTTGGGCTGACTGCTGGCTTCTCAGGATTTGGGGTTGCCAATCTGCCTTTGAAGTCTGCAGCCATTCATAAGTCCTTACATAACAGCAGAAGCCACAATGCAGTGGAGCTCCAGAAATGCTGACAAGAAGAAAGTGGTGGGAAAAAGATTATTTTAGCAACCTATGACAATGCACACTGAGGCATTAATATTTAAAGACAAAAGGTCTGGAGGGTTAACACCCTAGCTCCTCTTAGAAAGGAGTGCCTTTTTGCTCCAGGTAAACCTCTTGTAGGCAGAGAGGAATTGAGAAACTCCACAAGATCACAGAAGGACACTGAATGTGACTAGATATGTCTCAGTCCTTTGCATTTTAGGAAAGCGATTTTCATTTCAGTGGGTGGCCGTGGCTGAAAGCCCCCAGGACCCAGCAGGAATAGATGTGAGCTTCAAACACCTCATGACTGCTGCTGTGCTTTGTCCCAGCTGCATCTCCAGGCATTTTCACACAGCAAGCAACCAAGATACCACAGCTTGTGTATCAGCTGCCCCATGCCAGCCCATGGTACACAGACCTCATGTGCTCCTCCCTAGCACTCTCTTGTTCTGACCACCTGCATGCTGGTTTTAACAAACACAATTTGCTTCCCACTTTGCTTCACCGACAAGAAGTATTTCATGAAAGCAGAGTGCCAAGAGATAGAGCAGCTCTCAGGAGAAAGTGTACCCAAATGCCATTTCTGACAGGTTTCTTTCACATCATGTTTTTTATTCTCATCTCACTGGGCCCTGCACTTTCTCATGCTGTGATGCGCTGCTTGCATTTGATGCTGCATTAAATGGATACTCACTTAACCTTAAGCCTCCAGAGGCTCCCAATTCAACCAGACTTGCTGCTACTTTGGGGCCTGGAGCCTGTAGAGGAGGTTTGGGAAGAGGCAGCAATGTATGCCTCTTCACGAAGATGAAAGCAGCAGAGCAGGTGATACACAGCCTGTGAACACACAGCTACCAGCCCACTGCTGGGAAATGCCCATGAGCACAGGCCTTGTTCAGAAGCTTTTGGGTCCACACACAGCTCAGCAACAGACATACAAAGAGATTATTTACAGCCTCTTGCTGATCAGTTAGCAGGCTAATATCCAGCATGTTGTGTCAGAGTTAACCTGTCCAATTTCAATCAGCTGGAAGCAGGCCCTGGAACAGCCCAGGCAGAGCAGTGCTGATAACCCTAAGCTTCAGGACAGAGCTGGGCTGATCCTCCTTTTTGTCTCAGTGCATTTTCCTTCTGTGTGCATGCCAGGTTAAGATCTGCCTTGTTTCTGAAGATCCCACACTTTTTGGCAGGGGCACCTTGGGGAACACAGGCACTGGTCCCCTCGTACACTGCAGTGCATACATTGCTCTCCACTGCAGCGCATCCCTGTGTCAGGAGCAAGCAGCCAGCAGGGTAGACAAGGGTGTTAGAAACACAAGTTGGCCATGCACCAGAAGAATACGACTTGTTACTGTAGTACTGGCAAAGTATGCGCCAAGTGCTTAATGCTAAAGTCCAGGCAGGGCAGTGAAAGCCTTGCTCTTGCACACACACATATGTACATCCCCATGCCCTGCAGCATGTCACTGTCTTGGGAGCTGGAAGCTGCTGTGCACTCACTAGTAGCTCTGCTGTGAAACTGGTTTTAGCATCACAGCAGTGGTACAAGCAGGCAAATTTCTCCTCATTTCCCAGCACAGGTGTGCACAGCATAGCCCGGCTACACCCCCTGAGCACAAGGTGAAAGTTTGCTGCCAAGAACACACTGCTCTGTGCTGAAGATAACCCAACTGCAATGCAAACACAACTAAGCCGGAGTAGAAACCCACAAACAAAACAGGCTTCCTGTGCACTCTTAAAGACACAAAGGCCGTGTTTGAGGAAGGTGGAACTCATATACATATCCTCAAACAACTCTAGAGCAGCTCACAAACAGGAGCCCTCGCTGCTAAGGCACTGGGAAGAAACCAGGCTGGAAGAGCTGCCTCCGACCACGGCTGCACTGCCAGTGCTGTCTCACCTGGAGGGATATTGGCCAATGTTCTGCCTGGCAATGATCTAAAAGGCTGGATGCAGCCTGCCCTATGGAGCTTTCTAGTGCACAAAAAGCTTTTGGACATGCCCACTCGTTTAGATCTGACCCAGTTAATTACAAATTGACGTATGCTGCTATTTCAGTTTAAATGGAGCTTCTAGTAGCTAAACACTGCTGCTGATGGAGGGCTGCTTAAGCAGTCAGCCTGATACAAACTGAAACGAGAGCTCCTCGGCTTTAATCACCATGGGTATCTGATCAGAAATCTCGCCCTGCAGTAGGCTGATGCAATTGTGTGCAGATGAGCCCCAACAAGAAGCCTTCGTGCATGGAAAATGGGTCCTGCTGGGCCTGCAGCTCTGACGCCTGCTGCCAAGCTCAAGGTTGATTGATGCCTGTGGGTATTTGTTTAGAGCAAGGGAAGAGGATTATTTTTGTTCCACCACTGCATTACCCCATCCCACTGAGGATGGCCCACAGAGGGTAGGGAAGATCCTTGGGTTTGCACATCCACAACACGGGCACCTTGCCTCCAGGTGCACGCTTAGGCTCCCCTGGATTCACAGAGCAGCATTGCATCAGACGAGCCAAACACATGTGGAGTGCTCAACCTATTGACACAGATAAGCAGAGACTGGTGGAAGGAGAGGTAGGAAAACAAGCAAAGGCAAACCTGTTCTTTGGGGCTGTCCTACTGCCACCTGCACAAACACGGCAGAGTCCCAGCCGCACCAACTCTGACGTCCTCGGCAGCCCGCAGTTCGGATTTCTGTTAGTTAAGGACATGCGATGCCAAATTAATGCTCATAAAATTGACTTTCCTGACTTTGAGAGAGAGATTCGTAGCTGTGATGAGACAATACCACAATCGCACGTATGAAGGTTTCAGAGCGGAAGAACCGAAACCATTTGTGCTTAAAATACACGACACGTGTGCTTTGGCTGCAGAACACTTACAAGACGTTAAAGTGCTGATTTGATGAACTGGAGAGTCAGAAAATCAGAGCGCCAGCCTTATTGCCCATGACCCATTTCCCCAGCTGTTCAGTGGCAGTGTGCCGAAAGAGGGAGTTCCAGCAAAGGGAGAGCAAGGGAGAGAGGGGAACAGGCAAACAGAGGGACTTAGGTTGAGGTCAGGTGGGGAATGCTTAAGGCACGCTTAGCTTTGCTGGGGACAGTTATTTTCTATGGTACTTTCAGAAGGATGAGAAGACAGTCTGGATGGAAAGAGAGAAAAGCCAGTGGGGACAGCCAGCCTGTCAAATTTATTTTGAGAAAATAAAGAGAAAAAGGGAAGTGAGGGCATGTCTAGAGGGACAGCAGGCAGTAACAGGTAGTAGGTATTAGAGCAGGTAGTGACGATTAAAAATAATTACAGAGTGAAACGCCAAGTTGTGTTCACTTCAACTTCAGCACCCGATGACTGCAGTCACTCGTGGTGTGTGGCAGGAACCACCCAGTAAGAATCACAACTTCTAGAAATTATGTTTAACAGCAAACATTTTGGCCTCCTATTTTCACCTTATGCCCCAAACTATCTTTCATTCCTTTTGATTTTTAACAGATTCCCAGGAAAGCTAGAAGCATGTCATTGCTGGGACAACTGCCCACCACTACTTATGCTTTTTAATTCTCTTTATTAAAATCTTAATTTTTAGGAAACACAAATGGCAGTCAGTTACACAGATCAGTTAATACTGATGACAGTTCCTACATAATTAAACAAGTACTAACAAATTCCAACTGTTTACAAGCCAAAACTTAAATTAACAAGATTATATAAGCTCAATAAATAATACATCTGGTCCAGTTCAAGTATAATTCAACAAATCACAGCCTTAATCCTTAGAGAATAGAAAAACCCTGAATATAACCAGCCTAACACTAATTTAGTGTTAAAGCCAATGTGAAACTTTGTCTAATCTTATGGGGCAAATGTTTAATTGTTTTATTTTATACTTCAAAGAGAGTAAGTTGCAGATAGACATTAAAGACTATTTGAGATCAATACAGATGATTTCACAAAGATGAAAAGCACAGTCCCTATTCAAAAAGTGCAATCTTTGGTTAAGATGTGTTGAAATTGTTTGTATATATTAAGGAAGCTCTTTTTATATATATATATATATAATATCAATATATTTTTGGCTAGACCTGAGCCTGCTTTGTGCTATATATATAAAATGTATATATATGTGTGTGTGTATTAATAAACAGTGTAGACTATAGTGATAATGAATTCCACTGACAAAAAAAAATAGCAAAGATATAACAAACCAAAAAAGAAACAACACATTTTTACATAAGCTGAGAAAGGCAAGCAACTGCCTACAGTGGCCTTCTTCCTCAGCAGAATAGGTAGTAGAAATCAAGGAGCTGAGTGCCTGTCAGTGTTGCATGATGGCTTGCTGGGGAAGAAAGGAGATTCTCTCTGAGACCTCAAAGTGAATCAGGCTGAAAACTGACCGTAGGGGCCAGTAGGAGTTAGTTGAGACTTGGGATTGCTTTGAAGTGTTGAGTTCTAGGGTGAGAAAGGACCTCCTCAGAAGGAAAACTGTTCCTTTGGCCATACCTAAGATGTTACAGATTGCTGTTGTGGTCAGGACAGAGCTCAGAGGAATGGGACCACCAAACCATCTCTACAAATGTCTGGTAAGGTCACATCTACAGGGCTGGGCGTGGCTCCTGCATCTCTCGCTTGAGATATCTCCAGAAGAGGAAACTAAGTAGGGTAGAGATGTCACACAGAATCTCCTCCTTCTGCTTCCTTCAGCTGCAAAACAGTGGCGTGGGCCCTGACCCAAACAAAGGATCTGGAGCCATGACAGGTCCTGGTGACCCTTGGTAAGGACTCCAGCTCTAGGAGCCCTGGATGGAGACCGAAACTCAAGCGAGTACATCTTTATCGAGGACTGAAGGATACTGAGGTCCACTCTGTCCAGAAGGAATTCTGCGTATCTAATGCAACCAGCCAGGAAAAAGAAGGTTAAATATGCAAGCCATGAATAATGGGAGTGATCCTGATTTAAGAATTGGAGGAGGGGTGAAAAATAACCCCCTGGGCTAACCCTCATTTTAGTAATTCTGCTGCTGCCAGTCAAAATCTCATGGCTAACTATTGCTTTCCCTGCCTGTATCCACCTGTTGTCTGTTTTCTGAAAGCTGGCTTTCAAGCTCGTTGGCCTGGGAAAGTCTTTGTTGTGGATTTGTGTTGTGCCTACAATAAAGGCAGTGGACCTGTAGCTTCTGCTGCAATATAAATAAAGAATAATAACAGCGATACTTTTCTCATTTGAGGTTACCTGGGGATAAAGTTGCTGGAGGCATATGGCTTTGATATAGAGTCAGCCATGTCTCACATCCAATTAAACTTAACCACATGGTCTAACACGCTCCCATTAGGGCAGTGAGAGCCTTGGTTTGATAGCACGGTTAGCTTCACAAATCTGATGCTTGCATTTGGAGCGATTTCCTTCCCTTGTGCCCAGATTGTGCTGAAGGGCATGAGGGGAGCTTCACATTCAGATGACACATGACCAGCTTGAAAGCTGTGCTTTAGAAGATGGTTGCACAATCTCTGCTGCCATTTTTGTAATCTTATAGCTTGCAATATAAGCCCTTGCCCTAACAGCTCTGTGCTCAAATTTCACTGCTATGTGAAAAACAAACAGCCAAAGGAAAGCCCAACCTTTGAAGGAAAAATTCTTTGTTTGCAGTTTTTTCCTTTTTTTTTTTCTTTCCTTAGGGAAAAACAAAAGCTGATTTAAATGACAGATGGACCCAAATCTTAAAATACTTCAAGTATGGATAAAGAAGGATTTATGCTGCAATGTTTTTCATTTCCCCTTGTCTTTTGGATAGGCCACATCTGAATCTGGGATGCAAAGAATCCCTCAACTTGTGAGTAACAGGAATTCCAGATATGAAATCTGAACCCACCTCTGGTGAAAACGAGTGGAAAGCACAGGCCATGAAATGGAAGAGGGCTTCAGGCAGCAATGCCAGACACCTCTACGACACGTTGCCTGGCCACGGGATACTGCAGAGAACAAGCATGACTGATGGCACGAGAAATATTGGGAACGAATACTTCGGTGGAAGCAGTTCTGGCATTTTAGCCACTCTGTAGTAGTTTGCAATGTCCATGCCATTAGGGATGATGGGAACCTCCTGGGAAACTATTTCCTCTGAACAACATCTAAACTGGACATCTTGCACCAGCAATTTTTACAGAACATACTCTGATGAGTTTTAGAGTGAGGAGAAGAATGGAAACACATCTGCAAATCCCCATCTGCCCAGATTGCATGGTGCACTTTATAAAAGCATAATTCTGGGATCAGTTCTGGCAATGGTTTGCATACACATTCAATATACAACACAAAGCCCCATTGAACTGAACCAGAAACTTGTACAGTGCATTTCAAAGGGACTGTGCAAAATACTGTGCAACAATTGCACAGAAACAATAGCTCGTAATACTGCCAGAGCTGCTGGTGCATCCTGTGTTCTCAGTGCAGCACTGTAAGCCATGAATTGAGACATTTGCCTTAAAAAAGATCTGGGAAATAAAATAAGAAAACAGTATTAAAAGTCTGGCATCTTTCCATGAAAACTCAACATCGCCAAGCCAAGGAAAAGCAGCTCTGAAAAGAAAACAGAAAGACTCCAAAAGCAAGAATCTCAAGTAAATTGTCTAAAAGCAACATGGTCCAAACACGTGGCACTTTAGTAAAGCCTCCCATGAGAGTTTCAAGTCTGTAAGACTCAAAGTTGGCACTCTTTAGATTTGTCAAAAAGAAGAGTTTCAAACACAACAGTACCTGGAGAGCACCCCGCTCACGCCATAGAAAAATGCTGAAATCCAGAGCTGTCAGCACGTATGTTTGAAGTGCTCTTGCTGTGCTGGGTTCAGGCTATAAGGTCCCTGGGCAGAGACTGTGGCTCCCTCTGCATTCATACAACACAGTCAGTGCTTAACAACACAAATATCTGTCACTTCACCCAGCTCTAAGACACACGGAGATGGATGCTGATGGGGTTTACACGATGCCATCTACAGATTAGTTTTAGTACAATGGCTTTAGATGTCCTATGCAAATCCTACTTGCTAATCCTACTCACTGGGGTAATGAGTAAAATGACTGCAGACACTTCAAGCAACATTAAAGCCTATTTATAGTCACATCTCCTTTCCTTCCAGCGTCCACTGGAGGATGCTGAGTGCTTCTAAATATTCTGCCTGACCTGATGTGTCACATCAGAATTAAAACTTGAAGAATCCCTGAGAATTCTGATTTAATCTAGGAAACCACTCCCAGCGTGCAGAGTGTGAGAAAGAATTGCTCCACTTGGTACAGATATGCCAGCTTTGCTTCACCGTGGGAAACAGTTTCAGGCATTTTGGTTTTTAATGGCACTCTGGGCATAGGTGCATGGAAGATGCTCTTTATTTCCCCTCCTCTGTACAGTGCAAATTGACAATTATATCAGAGAAAATAAAATTGAAAAATATATCAGCATTCACTCATTATGGCTCTTCCAGTTCATCAGCATCATATTTTTTTCTTTGTAAAGTGGGGAACAATTCCAGTGTCATCCTGAAGCAGGTGGCTGTCTTCTTCCTTCATTTTCAGGCTCTCTTCTGCAAGCTGGGACAGATACTTCTGCAATCACATCAAAAACAAAGCATCTCTATTAAAACTGAAAATACTTTTCAGAGCTCTTACACAATCCCAGCACCTCACAGTGGAAGAAAATACATAGAACCCTCTTACTGGTGAAAATTCAAGCCAGGTAAAATGCTTAAATCCATGAATTTGAAAGTTCTGTGACTTAGTCCTGTGCCACAAGGGGAATTGCTGTCAGAATCAGAAAGATCACAACTCCCCATCAGTCCGTGTAACCAGACCTCACTTCTCTTTGCAAAGAAACTCACAGTTCCTCTATGATATAGTGCAGGAACTAACTCCACTGACTCAACTAAATTATTCCAGGGTAAGACTGCTGTGTCAGAAAATAGATACAGATTCTGAGTCAGAATTTAAAGCATATATACTACATTTTCAGCACTTCAGTTCAGACATGTATCTTGTGCACAAGAATATTTATGTTAAGGGACAAATCAAACTCAATTAACAAAATCTAGCACTCTGGCTAAAGTATTTATGTGTATGTGTTACTCTAAGAAAGAACAATTCAGCATGACTTGAAAATACAGACACTGCCAGTGAGGCTTCCAACCTTCTGAAAGCACTCAGTAGAAATGGAAGATGAACCAATTGATGTAGGTTGGAAAATGGTGCTCAAAGTATTTAATCATGGACAGCAGACTTAGAAATAGACAGAAAGAAGCTTCTTAAAACAAGTCTACTCAGATACCCACAATAGTGGTGTAGAGGTGGTCATACTAACATTATCTAGTTGCAGGATTCCTCCAGAGTAGAGCTGAGGATGAGGAACAAGAGGAAGGGGAAACAAATGGAAAAAAACTAGGGGCTATGTTATCACTGCCAGGCTGTCTCACGTAAATACAGGTTGTGGATGTAAAAGGTACATCTGAAACAGACTCAATAAATGTAAAGAGCAGGCAAAACTGTGAGAAAACGATGATTGCACCCCCGTTAACCTGACTTGGGATAGACTTGGGAGTAGAAATTACACAACTCTTGATTGTGGCTCCCAGGTACAAAATTCCATGTGGCAGAAGGCCAGAATAAATGTTGCAGGTGTATACAGAGATATAGAATCTATAAAGATTACAAGTGGTCTGTACATCATCAACTGTGACAAATCCCTAACACTTGTTGGATCAAATAATCTGTACATTTCTGGGTTTTAATGATTACCCAACAAAATAAGACTGAGGTTTATCCATCACCTTCAGCTGATGTTAATGTCAGCTGTCACTAGTTTTGAAGTTCTCAAATCAGACATTCACATTCATTTATAGGAAAATAAGTCTAGGAAAAAATATTTTTTTCTTTAAATACAAGTTTTGACGAATACTGCATAAAGCTGTGAAGGATATATAAGTACTGCATAAAGCTAAAAATGATAAAAAATACTGCACTGAATTGCCAAAGGTAGCTTACACCAGATGAATGTGGCAGCTTGGTGTGATACTGGTAGCAGGAAAGGCTGAATGATAGATCTTTTAGACATGGAAAAAGCAGTGGAATGTAAGTATAAATATCACTTGGGAAATCATGTATTAAGCCAAAGAAGGTGTGCAAAGCTGATGAAGAAACAGTTGAAATTTGTTCACTGGTTGCTGTTCTTCATCACAGAAAGATGAAGAGGAAAAGGTGACTAATTTACTCATCATCTAAGTGAGATTTTTGGAAGAAAACTGTTAAACAAACTGTTCAGTTTTGTGTTAAAATCCAAACACTGAATATATATTCTGGATGTGGCTCCAAGAAGGTCATGTGAAAGATGACATGTGGCAAATCAACTAGAACATACTCATAGTCATGAAAGCATTTGGGACAATGATGTTGGCATCAGACAATGGCATGTGTCACATGGGCAAGACAACAGAACGACAGTCTGCAGAGCAGTCCCATAGCTTCAGATACAGCTAGAGTCCACAGTTCTTGTATTGCTGGATACACTCATTAAATTGCACCACCCTAAAAGACTGATGTTTCTTGCAGAGTACATAATTAATACGGTTCTAGAAATACAAAGCAAAAACTTGCTGAGCTTCCATTTGAGCGGGCAAAAGTTGGATGCTTATTTATCAGATGTTTACTTCCTCCATTTAAGAAGATAAGGCTCTACAGAACATTGTTTTCATTACTGTATTTGACAGATTTAATTTTAACAGTTTTTGCAGTCCTTGTGCTTTTATCTCAAGTCAGTGTTACATATCTACTACAGTGTTCATGGGAAATGTGTAGTGGGAGAAAAAGAAGATTTTTTTCCATTTTATTTGGACTTTTTTTTTTTTCTACAACTTTGACAGAATAACTTAGAAAGAGAAAATTGCTTCTTCTTCCCATAGGACTGCTTACAAGGGGCTGGAGGTGCAACCTCTGCTTAACCAAAGTTTCTTTGGAACGTACTTGCATAGGACACAGAGCAAGTACTGTGTGGTGCTACCTTTGGTCAACTTCTCTGCATTTTCTTGAAAGAAGCAAAAAAAGCCATGAGAATTGGGTGCCTGCTCTTTCAGATTACAATTACAGGATCCATCATGAGCACAGACAGCAGCTCTGCAGGCACAGTCTTTGACAGTCAGAGGCCCAAGAAGAAAATTCTTCCAGAGGAACAATATGTCTCATTAAAAAACAATTTTCAGGAAGGCCAGTGCCTACCAGCCAGCTAGGGAAAAATGGCTATTACCCGAAGAAAAGCAGAGCTCCAGCATTTGCTATGGGCAGAAGGAAGGAACAGAAAAAGAAGGGACAGTCAGATTCTTTCATGCTTTTTTTTTTGGAAAGCATGTGAATTCCAATAAAAGTGTCTAATAGAACTCCAACTGTCTCAAAGCATCCTAATAAAAGTGTCTTCTGCAGTGTACACACCCTACACACAGGCATGGACTCGAGGAGATGTGACGCAAGGCTGGCTCCTCCAGCGAGTCCTTAGCATTAGGCACGATGCTTGTGCTGTCATGATTGATACTATCAACTGTGCATCTGAAAAGTGATAAAGGCAGGAAAATTTATTTAAAGGCAAGCGCCCATGATCTCTTCATGCTGTTATCAAGGGCTGACGGTATACACTTTTAGAAACCACACAAGTGATTACATGCCTCTGCATATCCCTACAGAGATTATTCAGTGGTGGTGTTCTGTGGCTGAACTGCCATGCTGTTTTGCAGCACAGGGAGGTGATTTCAGCAGGTCACAGCAGGAGAGCCTGTGCATCACAGAGTACTGCATGCTGAAACACGCTGCAGGAGTTTATGCTTGTACAAAGTAAGAATGGCGACGTTATTAAACAAGTGGCATGTTCAGTGCTCCTGAAACTAAGAAATAATAAAGGCTGCTGCTGGGCTCATTCCCAAGAGCACAAACATCTGGGACCCTTAAGAATGAGTAACTAAAGGTCTGAGTCACCTGCCGAGCTGGTGACAAGCATGCAATGTGCATGAGCAGATACAGTTATCACCCGGCCCCATTTAACTTATGATCCATAAGTTGGTGGCAGGGATCTGGCAGTCAAAAATTAGGGTGTTAAATTTGGAACTACTGAGAAGTTTTGCTTACCTAAATGTCACTTTGAATTCCGTCCATGGCACAAAAACTGATTTTTCGTAGCATCACTACCTTATACCCAAATCCATCCCAAAATCTAGTTATTGACTATTTTCTCGTGTGTTTTTACCTGAAGATTTTTGTAGTGGACAGTACTTCTGCAGTGATTTGTCTTCGCTGTCTCTTCATTTGTGTAGAAGAGTCCACAGAGCTTGCAGTAAAACCCAGTTCTAGGCACCACGAATTCCACACCTACTGAGAAATGCTGAATTACATTCCTGTGTCAGTTGAAAACCTTCCCCTCCAAAATAACCAAGTTAAAAGACTGATCCCAGATACATAGAATGGCTTAGGTTGGAGGGAACCTTAAATATAATCAAATCCAATGCCGTGCCATGGGCAGGGCAGCCAACCACCAGGATCAGGTGCCCATGGCCCTGTGCATTGTAAATACACCTTGCACTTCTCTCTCAGATGTTATACACATGGACCTCCTCTCACATAATATTGACTAGAAATCTCACTGTGTAACCTCAGGGGCCAGAATAGCTACAGTAGTTATTAGCAGCAAATTCACACTGACGTCATGCAAATTATTCTTAAAAGGTGCACTGTCCCAGCTGTTTTCCTTACGATCAGTGCTTAGACAGTAAAGCAAATACTTTTGGTTATACTGAGAGTATAATCAACACTTTTATGACAGGTGCTTTTTAAAATGACTAAGTATTTTTCATACTATATGTCTTACGAGTTCAACTCTAATTCCTAGATCTAACCCTTCTGCCCCCAAGATCCCTTGACTTTGATCAGAGTTTCTATCACAGCCTCACAAGGTCCCTCATGAATGCAATGTGCCTGTGGGGGTACACAAGGCTCCACCATGCTCATTCACTCTTCTTTCTGATTACTGCAGAGATTCCTTGCATTAGGCTCAGGTTTGAGACAAAGAAGTCCAAGGGAACTGATTCCATCAGTGACATTAACAGCTACCTTTTGCTATTCATCTGGAAAGAAATCAGCAAATGTCTACAACTAACAGCTTCTCTCTTTCAACAGCTCCCCTACTGTCCTACACCCTGCTCCTTCACTCTCCTCACATCTGTTCTGAGAAATAAATATAGCAAGTAGCCTTAAAGTGACATCTTGTTGCAAGCTCTAGGAATTGCAGTGGGAGGCATCTCAGTACCCTCAGCCTGAATGCCCCAACGTACCCAGGGGAATGCTGAGTTCTGTGAAGACGTCTTCTTGTTCCCAGCCTGCTGGAGAGTGCCTCCTCCTAGGCTCTACTTCTGGGTATTCGAGAGATCTCATTTCCAGGTACCTAGAATTTGCTTAACAAATGAATAGATGTATTGAATGAAAACAGTTTATTAGTTTAAACAGACATTTGTAGACTTCTTAGAACACTTTCTGGGTGGAGCTATGTGTGAAGCTTTTCCATTCAAATATGATCCAACTCAGTGCCTCTTCAACAGCTGAATAGTTAATCTTACTTCTTTCAGATCATTTTTCTGTTTTTCACCTCCCTCTTGTTACTTATTTTTTTTTCTTTTGATCTTTTAAACTCTAAACAGATCCATAATTTTACACATGCCTCCGGCCCAAGCACAGTTGGACTGCAGCTCGGTAACTACCTATGGCATTGTGTGATGAGGGATGGAGCTGGGCTGGCACATGAGCAGCAGCACCTGCTACGAGCAGCTCCCCCACTGCAAAGCCTCCTGCAGCAGGACCCCCATGGCAGGGCTGCCATCTTTTCCTGGAGCCACTCTTCTCCCACCCTCAGCTCCCCAAGTCATGGATTCTGCTGTATTGCTCCTGGCCGTTGGAGGGTTTTGGTTTCCTGCCAGGACGGAGATGCTTGATCCCTACTGATCAACATAAGTAGACTCAGACAAGATTTTTTTCTCCTTTTTCCACAGACCAACATAACTGCAGGTACATTGGTACGATTCCTATTCTTCAGTTCTTACATCAAGGAACCAGTTCCCTTACACCCTGATGAAATTTCCACTGCATTGTAAATTTCACCTAGATAAGGGCTACATTTTCTTACAAAACAAATCAATTTCTGCCCAAACCAACCCTTTCCTGCCTTTCAAGTCTGTAGTTCAAAGTTTTGCTATTTCTGACTATGAAAATGAATTTTTTTCATAATTTTATATCACATGATTTAAAAGAAAATGATTAAAAAAACCCTGACTGATTGGCTCACAAGTTAACTCTAAGTCCATTCCAAGTTTCCAGATGTGCTGAAGAAATCTTAAATGACTCAAGACCTTCCGTTTGGTATCCTTAAAACACCCACGGCCTTTCTGGCAACTTAAGTCTCACTCAGGTTCATTTCTGAGCTTCTGAGCTGGCAGCTGCATTTGCAGAGAGCTTAGAGCTTTGCACAGCAGCTACCACATCCATGGCAGACACCTGGGACACATGCTTCCCTGGAGTTTCAAGGCTTCCTGCTGGCAAGCTGAGATGCTGGAAACACCAAAAGCCGCTGCTAATGGAGCTGGATGCCTGTGAAGCAGGCAGCCAGGAGTGCCAAGCTTGCCATCTACAGTAGCAGGGCATGGCACGGCACGGCAGCATTATCTCCAAACACACAAAGCCTGGAAAGTTGTCTTCAGGCCAGAAGGCAAGTACTGAAACAAGTACAACAACAAGTGAACAAGTTTCAAGTCTGTTAAGGAGGGAAAACTAGCTCGAGATCAGATAATCACACTAAATGTTCTGCAGAAAAACAGCATTCATAAAACTTCCAGAAACTCCTGCTCACAAACCCTTCTCCACCTCGCAGGCTCCAGTAGCAACCAAAGAACAGCATTCCTGACATATATGGTGCATTTTGTTTTCCACTTCCACTCCTTATGCACTACATATTCGCTCAAATTCCATTGGAAAGCATGACAGGGAACCAACCTCAATTTCAGACATTCAAGATCTTTCTTTCCTGACAGTATAATATTAATAGACAGCTATGATTACACTTATTGGCACCGTCTCACAGCGTGTCCTATCAGATATATGAAAGGCAGCAGAGTAGATAAGAGGAGATGATAAGGCAAGTCCTGACAAAAGGCACGTATTTGTGTGAACACAGACTACGAAGTAACAATCTGCAGATGATTTCCATGTTACTAATGCCTCGTACAGTGTGTAAGAATACCCACCTTGTCCAGGAGCCAGCCAGACATTACAGATACTTTTCTGTTGACCTTCAGTGACTGTCACTCATTTCATTGACAATTCAAAATAAATTTAGCAGAGCACTGAAAGTGTTCAGTTAAACTCATGTGAACCTTGACATGACAATTATAGCAGCTTATGCCTTTCAGAAAGCTTGCAAGCTGCTTATCATATTTCATTTACACTATTCAGCTAAGAGCCTCTAATGGTTTAGCTTGGCAAAAGGCACTGGAGTTCTTTTACTGAGCTGCTCCAAGGACAAGTCTTGATACCATTAGCAACATTTACTCTTGTTAGCAATAAATTTCACTCTACTGTCAGAGAAAACATGCAAGGCTCCCTGCAGGCTCAAAAGAAAAAAAAGCAGTAGTTACCCTCTGGACATTCTTGGCTTCCATGTCTTGTTTCTTCACTAACATTTTTAACAAGCATTTCCATAACTTCTCTGCTTTCAGCTCCTTGTGATCCCATCTGTTTGTAATCATCTATACATGCATCAGGGAGCTGGAGAGCCTCTTCTTTTAGCTGAACAGAAGGTGTGTGCTGATCTTCAGGCTCTAAATGAGTGTCAGAGCCTTTATCATTTTTTACTTCCTTCTGCTGGTGATCAGACTCCTTCGCAGACTGGTCTTCTTGCGACCTCTCTGGCTTCTGCTCAGGGTCCAGATTTAGGCTTGATGCTTCAGTTACAGCATCATCGTTATCATCCTCCTCATCATCCTGACAGATGCTAGAAGCTACACTGCCCTTTGCTGATCTGCTGTTTGTTTCTAAAGGTTTATGGGTAAATTTCTCTTCATTCCTGGTTAAGTGGCTATGATCGTTTTCCAGTTCTAACACGGTTGTCATACAGGAACACATTTCTGTAGCAGCTTTACTTTTTTGATCAACTGGTACAATTTCTTCAAGCTCAGTTATATCAGGCTCCATAATTAGATCGTCTTCTCCCACTTCATCTACTGTCACTAATTCCTCCATGTTAGCAGGGTACCAGGTCTCGCCTTCTATCTCACTTCCACTCTCCCAGTCTTGGTCCTGTCACAAAGATGTAAAAGACTTGAGAGATCAGTGGGCTTTGAACACCACTAACCAGGAGAAATTTAGATTTGGCCATGTCTAACCTCTCTTGTGTTTTAGTTTTAATTAATGACATGCCTTGATGCTATGATTTTAAACCTTAAGCACACATACAAGTAGTATTTTTATAATAATAACATGAACTTCACTTTTCGGAGCTTCTGTAACTGCCTTGAAGATCACATAGTCTCTCCAGTCTCTCACTCTTTGCTCTTCTGTAAGCAGAACAATGCACAGCCTGTCATACACCTTATTACATGACTGACTCTGCTATGTGAACCCCAAGGAAACTAACCTTTCCCTTTCCTCTGCTTCTGTTCCAGAGTGGTCAGAAATGGAACCACAGTGAGAATACATGGAACTCCCCTCTAATCCCTGTGGCTTTAACTTTTCTGGATTAGGTCCTTTAATTTTTTACAGTGACTGAGAAAATGTGGCTACCTTCTGTAGCCATTTCCTTCCACTTGCAAGAGCTCTCTGCCAGGGACTTTGTTGGCAGAGATTGCCCTAAGCCTTAAGAAAAAACAGTTTTTCAGTTATACTCCAAGATTTATAATCTGATGTACTTGACATATGCAATTACAGACATGTAGGATGCTCAGACACTAGTACTAGACTTAAGAAATATCAGAATGTTAATGTATGTGCTCCTTATAATACATAGTTGGTGCAGTTTAGATTTCAGCTCTCAGAATCATTGTGAGCACATAATCTGTTAATAATCCATATTCTCCTCTTGTTTGGCCATTCCCACACTTCCCTTCCTAGAATCCTAAAACAGCAAGAAAACTCTGGGAGTTGACACTGTTCTTGCCAGGAGATCAGTTTTCTACAGCAAGAGATATCAATAGCTTCCATATCTGATCATCAACCCATGACCCTACAGATATGAAGCTGGAGGAATTCCAAGGACATTGCTGTTCCCAACTGTGATGCTGCAGAAGGGTTGTTGTAAAGGCACTATTTAATTAAAACCAGAAGCAATCAGAAGAGGCTACTACCTGTAGACCACCTAAGGCCAATGTTCTGAAAAGTTTTCATCATTAGTTTCCCCCCCCCTCCTTCCTTTTCTCCACTAACTGACTGCATCTCCTATTTTTGGGCACGGTTCACAAAGTTACATAGTTCACTCAGGCATACATTACAGTTGTCAGTGCCAAGGGCTATGCATGCAAAGCAATGTACATGGGCAAAGAGCAACTAAAAAAAGAGTTCTGGAGACTTCAGGAAAAGGTCAAGATAAGGCAAGTTAAATTAGACATCCCCCTTCTGTTGCCCCACTACACACCCTTCCAGAGGACTTGAATATTTCAGCTGGGAGAATGTACTACCAAACCTGGACTTTCATTTATTTTATCATGGAAGCTGTACCAACAGTGTGTCACCAACCTTCTCATTTCTTGTGTTTTCCAGAGTCTCTCCAGATTCTCTTCCTTGTTTATCAGCTGAAGGTGAGCTCTTCTCTGGATCTTGCTCCCCTTTACCAAGCTAAAATAGATACAACATATACACATATAGCAATACACAGCAGTGCTCTATTATGTTTCTATTTTGGGTTTAGGGAAGCAAAGTCACTCACAAGGTCACATTCTTTATTCTAAAGTTTATGCAAGTCAATGGATTGTGGGAAAAGACCCAAGAATTTGATTCCACTGGAAAAGCTGCACAAATAAGAATGATGAAAAAGAAACTGAAACAAAATTATATAACTTATATCATAGAGATGATAGTTAGAAGACAGCCTAGAAGACTGGTGAAGAAGAATGTGAATTTATTCATATTTCCAGTCTCCATTCCACTGTTCTTTAGCCACATCTGTTATTCTTGGCTCAGACTTGGTAAAGAGACCAGTAGTGTTAAAACTCTTCAAAATATGTTAACTGTTTTGTTTACTGATGCAAGATCAGCTGAGAATGTGACTACTCTTGATACTTCAGAAGAACAAAGCCACAGTATTACCCAGCACTTACTAGAAGAGGGGTAGAGCAAGAGTATGGAGTTCAAGAGCATTCAAATCTATTTCTGCCCTTTAAAATACATAATTAGCAGTAGTCTCTGGGGAGGCGTGCCTTTTACCAAGCCAGCTTAAAATGACTTGAAACCATGCGGAGGGGTGTGCAACACTGATGATTCAGGAAGCTGCCTGACCTTTCTGTAAGCGAAAGAAATCTCCCAAGGAACCATCCATCACAGTGAAATATCAGCCACAGGAGAAAGATGACAAAAGGTGGTTACAGAAACACATTTCTATGGCATGAGCTAGTGCTGCTGCCCATTCCAGGGGCTAGCTGAGTCACAAATCTAGACATTTCCACCAACCTTGCCCTCCCATGAGGAGAACAAATGAAAAGATCAACTAAAACCAGCCAAATAGAGCTCAGGCAGCACAAAGCCATGAGCTAGAGACAGACTCCTGGGGATTGAGACAGCTCTGCAGCCTCCTGCACTGCATCTTGGTGGCTGCATGAAGGCCATGCAGCACACACGGGCTGGGGAAGGTAAGGTGGCCACCAGCCAGAAATCAGATCACTATAGGGAGGGAATTTAATCATGGGCTGTATGGGGACAAATGCCATATCCTGGTCTGTTGTTCCCTGTCTGCTCTTTCCTAGTGGAGAATCAAGCCCACAAACACTACCACTTCACTGACTGGGAGTATTTCTCCAGACATCCCATAACTTTACAGATGAGCTGATTCAGTGGTTCTGCCGTGGGAAGACACTCCTCCACCACACTGAAGTGAGCAGTGTGAATTATCCCTGCTGCAGATGACCTCACATTTAATAGACACCGATTGCTCTACTGAGCTGAACAAAAGAAAACGTTCTTCATTAAAAGTTCATTCCCCATTTTAGCAGTATAACAACCTATAGCAGTAGCAGCATAATTATATATATTGCACATTCCTAGATAACTTAATTCCTAGGTAACTTGGATCCACATCACAGGCAACAGGAGAAGGTAACAATGCAATGACAGCAGCCATGGGGTGGTTTAGCACAGATTTGGAAGACAGGACAGCAGACCAATTGCCCCTGCATAGGCATCCTCCACACAAACCAGATGTTCATTTGGTTTTGTTTTCAGTTGTCTCTTCCCTTCCCCTCACTGGTTACCCAGGAGGTCTGCACATGGCAGTGAAAGATGATATCCAGGTACTTAACACTACAGTGGAGTAACAGATTTGCACAGACCTGGGCAAAGACCTGGATGAAATGGCCTCCCACAATCTACTCTAGAAATATACTCCCTAACCCCATCATGGCAAAGCACTGCATATCACCAGCACCATACCCAAAACAACTAGCCTAAAACACTTCAGGAAATATATTACATCAGCATTTACCTTTTTCTTACGTACAGTTTGGAATCTCTATTTACCTTATTCTCAGGAGGTTTGGTTTCCTTCACATCACTGCCTTCAGTAACAGCGTTATCTTCTTGGTCTTTTTCAGCTTTCTTCACTTTGTTCTTATCGCTTTGTTTCTGCCTGGAGCTCTCGGAGACCTTGCTATGCTTCTGTTCGGTGGCCTCCTCCCTAGCAGCGTCCTCACTGTAAGAATGCCTGTGTTCCCTGAACTTTGCCTCTTCCTTTCTCTTAGATCTCCCAGAAAACTCCTGCCTCTGAAACTTGTCAGATTTTGACTTGGAGGCTTTTCGGTAATAGTCATCTTCCCTGCTCTTGTAGCCAGACGAAGGGTGGAGGGAGCCAGGAGAACCACTCCTTATGTATTTTTCTCTGTGCCCTCTGCCTCCTTCAATCCGTTCATCCAAGTCAAATTTGTCTAGCTGTCGGGAATAATGTTTCCTCTCGTGTACCCACATGTCAGTCCTGTCTCTCTTCTCATCCCCATTCTCCCGCCATTCTCTGCTCTCTCTTTCCTCTTCCCGTCGAGAATATGGGGACTGATCCCATGACTCTCTTCCGTTCCCCCAGTCGGTCCTGCTGGTCCCCATCGGGCTGCGGGGTGAACTGCAGGAAGTAAAGCTGGGAGTGTGGGATCGGGGCGACAGGGAACGGCTTATGGGGCTGCGAGAGCGGGGCCTCTCTGTGCCATACCTGCTGCAGAGGGAAAGGACAGCTGTAACTGGCTGCAACAGTGGGCTGCTGAGGTCTTGTGCACTGGAAAAACACTGGGACTACCCCGGTGCCTGCACCCCTGAGACCCCAGGCCTGTCACAGACACCGACTGCACAGACCTGTCTAAAATATGTTCATTTGTTCTTAAAAGCATCTCTTAGGGGTTTAACAATGAAACTGTATATGTCAATACTCTACAATAACCTTTAAATCAGATGTTTAAGGCTCTGGTTCTTCTCCAGCTTTGCTGGAAGGTCCAGAAAGTACTAATGAAGCCAGTCAGATCAGAAATGCTCGCTACCATTCAGAGAGATCTGGACAGGCTGGAGAGTTGGGCAGAAAGGAACCAGAGGAGGTTTAACAAGAGCAAGTGTAAAGTCTTGTACCTAGGGAGGAATAACCGCATGCACTGGTACAGGTTGGGGGATGAGCTGCTAGAGAGGAGCTCTGAGGGACCTGGACATCCTGGTGGACATAGGTTCTGCACTTACTATTGTACCCACTTACACTTTTACAGTGATTTAGAATGAAATCCAAAATAAGAAAGCCAATGAGATACACAAGGGAAGCATACAGACTACGCTCATTACACTTTACCTGTCTGCCTCACGTAGCAGGTCCCTCTCCCTCTGTGAGTGGATGTCCTGGATGATAGCAGCCACGTTCTTACCTGGTTTCTATGTCAGATAAAGACACTGTTAGCACGCAGCACTGCTCTCCAAGCTATTATACAAGATTTGCCCTTTAAGGAACAGCATGCATGTATCATTTAGTTACACTAATGAGAAATATTTGGTTTCGGTGATCTGGTTGCAGTCTTTTCTGCAACTGGTATCTAACTGGAGCTGCCTTGATTCTGTACTACAGTATGGCTCTAAAAGACTGTGTTCAGACATAGGAGTTCCAGAAAACCCAAGTGCAAGAAAAATGTGTGCAAGAACTGTTGACTACTTGAGATTCAAGATCATCTCCAAAAGATGCATGACTACAGGCTGGAGTGTGTGCAATCCATCAGCCATGGGGAGCATGTACAACTAAGCAATGCAATCATGCAGGAACTCAGAGCAGTTCACAGTGGTAAGCAATTCATGCATGCTTCCTTTTCATATCACTGTACTTACGTTCATTTGTTTTTAACAAAGAGAAAGAGTTTTTGCTCATGAAGAAAAAAACAATTCCATGACCTGAGAAATTGCCAGTGGAACTGCTGAAAATCTTCCTGAAATCCCACTCTCCTAAGTCCAGCTCAGCATTAATGTTAAGATGCACAGTCTCTGCCACCTTACTCTGCAGTGCCTCAATACCACATAAGAAAGGATTCCCTGATTTACAGAGCAGCAACTCCTTCGAGTCTCCTCTTACTTATCTTCCCTTAATGCTCATAAAATGCTCTTAACTTGGAACACTACAAAGTTATTTTATAAAATTATTCTGCTATGTTGGGATAATATAATATAAGGCTTTTCAGCTCTCCACTGCTGGTTCCAATCCAAGTCTACATGCAAAAAGCCCATTCCCTTAGCATTACATACAGCAGAACATAAGCTGCCATAAACATGCTCTCAGGAGTACTGGTTTTTGGAGATCACTCAGATGCCCACATCAAAAGTGTCAGAGAAAGTCTACAGAAGGTCCAAAGAACAAATTTTGATCTGTTCTGTTTCTATGTGTGTATATATAAATAAAGGTTAGGTCATTGTCAAGAAAGAAAAGCTAATCGGGATGATGCTTACTCCTGCCGTTGCTGCTCAGAGACTGTATTATGTCTTGAGCATGCAGGCAGTGAAAAGCAGTGCCCTAGGCTCAATGCTTGTCTAAAAGGATGGCACACTCTCATTTTTGCTGACATGTGGTATCTTACACAGCACTGCGTTTTATGCCTTAGCTGAACCAAGCAGCATGGGCTACTTAGTTCAAGCAAGCAGCCGACTGAGGAAGAAGCTTGGGAGGGATTTCTGAAGTAGTGCTATGAGAGAACCAGAGAATGGGATCTCTTCTAAGAATTAAAACTAAGTACATACTAACATACATTTGTTAGTTTATCTTTCTTCATTTCTTTTCCCACAATATTAAAACATTAATTAGAAAGCAGCAATCAGAAAGGTTTTCTTATATATTCTCATGGACATGCTATGGAAATTCATGAATTCTTAGCAGGAATTTGATCTTACCTTCAGCTGCAGCTCCTTGTATCTTTTAGACATCCTAATAAGTAACTTGTCATCGTTTATCATAGCAGGTTTTTCTTTGTAGTACTGCACCATGGCTTGTGCTGCTTCACTGTAAGCCATTTCCAGAAAGGCCTAGCACAGATGGGGAGAGCTTTAAAATCTACTACATCATTACAAAACAAAGTATAAGAGAGAAATAGGGATACTAATGCGATTGCTCAGCCTCTTGCTAACTAAAAATAATGGCTACAATCCAGCTATGAAAGCTGATACGCAGCTTTAGAAGCTGGTTAAAAACCATGTAACTAGAATCCTATCTTTCCTGATGTACAGAAAACCCCACCTTTTCGTACTTCCTCATTGGAGCTTCTACAGGACAACAAGAGTGAGAGCAGCCAGAACAAAGCAAAAAAAAAAAAAAAAGCTAATAATAAAAGAACAATATTAACTAGCACATAGATTTGCTTGAAAAATGCCACTGATGTAACTACGGTTTAAAATGGTTTTTCCAAGGGAAAAAAAAAACTGTCTACTGACTGCATTTTGAAATGCTAACATTGCTCACTGGCATCAGTTCCACTTCCTTCTGCACTGTCTGCTACGGATATGTGAGAGATCTTCCAGACTACCACGCCTACCACTACTGGTAGACATAACCCTGAAGACAGAACTCCACTACAGTATGGTGCAGGTTAAAAGACCACACGGGCACTGTCTCATAGAGCATGTCAATATGAATTTATTCCTATTTACATCAATACTGGTGACTCCAAAAGCACAGTACCTGATTAGTAGATTTCATGAGGATATAGTTGGTGACCTTCCCAAATGGAAGGCCCAGGTTAATGACATCGTTCTCCGTGCAGCTTCCCTCGGGAAGGTTGCAGATGTGAACAACTCGACCCAATGCAGATTTCCTCTGAGGAAACTGGAAAAAAAGCCCAACTCAAAACCATGTTTTTATCTTAGATATTCCAACCACTAGATAAGACCTTACATTTCTGCAAAGGAAAAAAGAAATTGAAACAGTCTGTTCTACGCACCTGTTATTAAGGACAAATATCCTTAATTATACCTTGCATTTTAACATTCCAATTAAAACATTTTCCTTCCCTTTCATATTTTAACTGAACTGTAGCTTGCAGCGGAGTCCCCATCCCTGGATTACTGAGAGAGGATTACTAGGAGGGATGCTCCAGTTCAAAGAGGACTAATGATATGGCTGCAGAAGGTAACTTGCCATGTCAAACCTAAAGGAGTCAGGGACTTCAGGGTTCTGGCACACCCCAGCAGAGGGCTGGGCTGCCACAGGGACAAGACACTGGGTTCTACCCAGCACCAGAGAGACTTCAGAGACCCCTCAGTGCTCAGAGGTGTCTCTGCATGCCAATAAGTTCACTGCAGGCCCGCTGTCTGTCTGGTACACCAGCCAGCCCCAATGTTCTGCTGCCAAATCACGCAGCCTTCCTCTGTCCTTCTGCATCTGCCTGTCCCACAGATGGCTCTGTGCCTTCCCCACACACGAGGGCACCACATATCGCTGCTGAGTAAAAAGCACTTAACAAATAATTTGCCAGCAGTGCACACACACACACAACAACAACAACAACAACAAAGCATTTTCAAGCAGATGTTCACTGCAGTCCCTGCTGGATTTATGGATGCTAAAAACAGTTTAAATGACTATGGAGGTGTTGAGGATAGCAAGAATCGAATTCAAAACCTCCTCAGGCTCTCATGGAACAGACTGGGCTGGAGGTAAAAGAAACAGCAGTGTTCATTCTGCAAGAGTACACCCCAGCTGTGCCTGAGGCTGGAAATCCTACTGCTTTCCTCTATCCTTGCAACACCACACAATCAGAGGAACATTTCTCTTGAAAGCATGCAGACCATAAGGCATGCAGAGCAGCAGAGGTCCCATATTGGACTGGCGTGGGCACATGCTGTTGGTGCAATAGTCACTTCCCAAAGGCGGAAGTCTATTCTGGGGTGCTGGGGCAGTTCCCAAAGAGCTGCCTGTCTCCCTGATGTGGAACACAGTCTCTACACTCCTCATGAAAACAGACATCATTGTGTACTGAGAAAGAAATATAATTTACCTCAGCTAACAACAAGCAAACCTTGCTCACATAGGATTAAGTCTGCCCAGAATACCTCCCTGTTCATGACTTCCGCTGTTAGTGTTTTATTGAAGAAGTAACTCTACCTTCAGTTAAAAGTGTGCTATTCAAGGGAAGATGCAAATCACATAATCTCGTGGGATCAAATTCACCAGAGCCATCACAAATGTTTGGCTTGTCAGCAAGTTCACAAGTCACAGAGCTAATGTTATCTTATTTGCACCTTCATCCCATTACCTTCCCTCTGGGCTTTATCACTTAACCATTGGTGTGTTTTTGCTGCAGTACGAGCCTGCCTCACACAGCAGCCTGCTACTCAGCTCACAGAGACTGCCCAGGTGCATAAGGCAAATCAAATCAGTGCCACAGTCCAAAAGAAGTATGTTTTATCTAGCAGAAAAATAACAAAAGCCTGGCCCTGAAGAAAGATGGAGCAACTCAGCTCCGCTTGAACAGAAAAACAGTGATGGGTGAGTGCATCTGGCAAGGCAGCGTGTAGCACACAATAGGAGAGCACACCCTACAGCTAGCAGGGAAACAGGAACCTTCCTGACAGCACAGGAACACCTCATGTCACCTGGCACCTTCTCTTTGTTTTGTCAGATCTGTTAAGAGATGGTGTGTTAAGCAAATATAGGACTAGAAAGACAGCTGTTCCTTCCCTAGGCTCCAAGGCCCAAGCTCAGACATGAGCTCAGCAGTACATTAAATCAGATGACCCTAAGACGTTACCACCTCCCCAAAATTGGCAATGCCTTGAATTGAAATGTCACATCATAAATCTGCTATAATTCACGACTAAAAAGTGGTCAGACACTCATACTGGGATCAAATGAGCTGTACCAGACAATATTCTTGTCAGCTGATTGAAGTTAAATTGGATCCATTCACTTGAGGAGCTGTAAAACACAGCCAGAAAAGGAATACACAACTTCTATATCCATGCTCAGGAAGTTAAAGGAGCTGTGGAGTGTTGAGTGTGGAATGTTAAGTTTTCAGTAAGACTTTACGTTAACTTTCTTTTATGTGTAAAGGGATTTACCAGCCCAGTTAGACAACTATTAAAAAACTGGTTTGTTCAAAAAATAACTGGTTGAATAAATTATTTGATACATAACAGTGAAGGGCACCTTATGCAGTTTGCCATATTCTTTCATCGATCTAATTCAGATATTTTTAATTGCATCTTTTTTTCCTTCCCATTATTTGGGGACATAATTTTCCAATCCTTTATCCATTTCTCAAGCTTTTCACAACTCTTTCCTAAGGATTATAAGAGAGCGACAGTCCCATCTCTCCACTGCCAGTGGCTTTCCATGCCTGAGGCAAGGCTCATAGTGCTCTGTTTGCCTTTAGAAGAGAGACCGAGTTATTTGCAGACAGAGAACACGTATCAAGCTCTCCCAGAAATCTGAACACTTTGTTTATGATTACATGCAGGGTCAAGTATAATCTCCCACTGCTCAGTTAAATGGCAGCAGCTTAGCTGAAAGTGAATACTGCTGTGCAAAGGTGTAATAAATTATAAACCACCTGAGTTGTGGGGGGAATGACAGCTGGTAAACTCAAATTTAACACCTCTAACATAGTTCCCTGACCACCTCCTGAGCTTCTGAAGAAAAAGGGGATTTGTAGTGCTCAGGAAAACCAAAGTTATTGGTTCTTTTATCTCTCCTAGCACCGCAGGTCATTCAGAAGGACTTCTGCAGGCAGCTTAGATGATAAATAGTGACAGATTCTGAGGAGAAATGATACTGGTATTAGCAGTAATTTCATTTGTTGTGAGGTTGACAGACATGATGAAAAGGAACATTCCTCCACAGCCGCCGCCACTCCAACCTTTGACCTTGGAGGCAGCCATCTCAAGCAGCTCTGCTCTTTGCTGCCCTGCACATGTGGTGTCTGTGACAGGCAGAAGCCAAAATCCCTTCCTACAACCCCTGTCACAGCAAAACCTCACAGCATAAAATTGATTGGATTACACAAATCTGGGTGATGTTTTTGTAAGCAATGCCGATGTGAACTGGAGCTGCACAGGGACACAGCTCAGCCTGTCCTGCCGGAGTGCCTGAGCCAACATCAGGATGTGTACATAAAAGCTAACAAGGTGAAAACTTGAACCCACGGATTACTGCTGCTATTCTATGAACGACCTAACATTACTCCTTGATGTTTTCAACTCTAATCATAGCATTCTTATATACACTGAGCTTCATTTTTACCCTAATGTCTTTGTATTTTTATTCTGCATATGATTTGCATTTTCTTGCTGTTTTCCCCTTCTTTTAAAACCCTTTGTTTCTCAGTTTAAAAGCCACAATTAACAACAGATTTTTTTGGTGTGTGTGATACTTTTTGCTTATTGGGATGGTAATTCAAGAGCACACTAGAGGAACACAACTGAGACCTGTACTGAGTACTTGGGGGATAATAAACTGAAACCACAGAAGGTTTATGTATACTGAAGCAAACTTGTTGAAAGGTTACCAGTGGCAGCAGGCGATATAAATAGTACACTAAAATAAACTAAGAAAAAGCTAGTCCAGTATAATGAATTGAACTGGGACAACCAAGCGAATAAGCATTAGTGGAGCTGCAGCCACTGTCTTTCCACCACTGCTACCTGGGAGGAGGACCCCAGCAAAGAGTGACTGCTACAGATAAATAACTGGGAGAGATGCAGGCTTCTCACTGGGATCAATACTTAGAGTAAGTAAAAATTAATTAAATTTTTCATTCCTAGCTGAAGCTGATTTTCCTGCTTTGAAAAGGCTCAGAATGGGGGGGGAGGGGGGAAGGGATACACACAAAACAATCTATCACCCTCTCCAAATCCCTCTAACAAGCAAAGCATTTCAGCACTGAAAAAAAAAATATATATCTGCATCTACATTTGTTTTTATCAAAATCAAAAGTGTAAAAGAGCTGCAGGTAAATTTAAATGACACACTGAATGTTCCCATCATTGCCTAAAAGGAAGCCTTAAAATGACACATTTTTAATTCCAGTAAGTAGGAGTGGTTTCTGCAAGAATCTCAGCAAGGAGACCAATTTCTTAGATACTCACTCTTACCCCTGATGGAAGAGAAGGAAATGTAGCACCTGGCTGGCCAAAGGATCTTGCTGACGTAGTGATAAAAGATGAGCCGACATTTGGTGGAAAATCTAAATAATGGATTACATAATTTTGTGAAAATCTTGATTCATATTATTATCTTGACTCAGTAAGCAATGCCCCATTTACGTAACAATTCATTTCATCATTTCAACACCACTGCTTCATTGTACTGCAGAAACAACTACTCATTGGAAAGAAAAGGAAATTCCTACTTTGAAAGGCAGGCTTGCCTTTCAGGTCTTTCTGCATACAATGTCTAAAAACTACTTTCCCTGGAATCCTCTATCGTACATCATTTGAAATGTTCACTTTTCCCCAAAGACTGACTCCCCCTTTCTTTAAAAATAGTTTTTTCATTATTGTACATGCAACCATTCACCTTCAATACTAGACGGATTGAAAACTGCTGCATTATTTGGTGATAAATGCAATGTTCCATCTGCTGAACTTAACACACACCGGATGCCAGTGCTGGAAAAGAAAAAAACAACTTTAGGAGCATGCATAATGTGTCATAAATATGAAAGCCTAATTATTAGATGGTAAATTCCTTGTACAAAGCCACTGAAGTAAGGAAACTCTATTAGAAACTCAATCAGAAGAACGTCTCTGAAATAATACTTACTTATCTGAAAAAGCCATACATTTTTGGATGTGAAGAGTTCCCTTTACGTGCTGATCCCAGTCCTACGTTGAAACAAAGAGACGATGAGCACAGGAAAAATCCTAAGACAAATTTCCGAAAGATTGCTTCTCTGTTCAGTTTACCTTATTCTAAAGCCAATACTGAGACGTTGAAGACCTAACTGTGTGATACTGGAGCCAAGCGTGCTTTTATCCAAAGCATTTACTGATCTGTTATTTGTAGATTCAATTACCAGTTACTTAACACATAGATAGCTTTTCTGTATTAGTTTTTAAATCCTGCGTGTTTATGTCTATTAAATCAAGTAATTTATTCTGAAAAGCTCATCCTGAAAGGCTCTGAGCATCCTCAGCTCCTGCAGTGTCCATGACAAGGATGCTCAACACACATGGAAGCAAAGCTAGCCCTTGTTCATTTCAGTAGATAAACACATTTGTGAGAGAAGTGCATTCAGCTACCTACATTTCTACTGACCAAATAAGGCAGTGTATTAAACACTAATAAAGAGACCAGCTGAAACTCACTGTAATTATAATTCAACCACTCTTATTAAATGTTTAATGAAAAACACACATCCAGCATGCCTCAGGTGGCAGTGAGTTCAGACCACTATTGTAGCTGCAGTAGCCATAGGAAAGCCTCTTGCAAGCAGCTGCTCGAAGAGTAAAAGGGAAACATAAAAGAGCAAATATATTCAAATCTCTCAAAGCCACAGGGCATATACGTATTAGGTACTATTTCATTTGCTGACTACTTTCCTTTGTATACTCATGCTGCTGCAATATTTTTGTCAGGACACCACTGGCATGAAAGCACGTGCCTTTGCAATGAGGTGCTGGTCCTGCAATGTGATGGAACAGGCCACAAGGACCTGTGGGACAGGGCTCACAACCCCAGGCAAGGCCCATGGAGACAGCAGGGCTCAGAGCCACGCATATGGCTCTCTCCAGAGCTGACATGCACCATGATCTAGCAACACAGGCTCCCTGTACATCAGGCAAGTTTCTGCTCAAAGTTGAGTTTGAATTTGGGGCTCTTTTGACAGTATGAATGTGATCAAGAAAAGACAGATAAGACCTGGGAACCTGGTCTGCACTCATTATGCTGGGCAGCATCCTTTTTCTAGGGCAAAGCCACTGGGACAGTCCTAAATCTTTTTTTTTTTTTTTTTTTTTTTTTTTTTGAGTTACTAGAAGGTGGAAGACATCCCAATAAAGAATTGATCACAGTCATTTTACAGAAAAGTTCTATTTTGTTCAAGTAAGCTTCCACAAAGCTTCTATCAGGAAGGCTTTGGGATCAGAAACAGAGAGAGCCAAATGAAAGTGCAGATGTGCAATTACAATGCTGGCTGGAGGAGGGGGGATCAGGTTCAAGCTCCTCCTCCCCCTGATTCACTCCCATCAGAGATGGGAATGACGTGCGTGGGTCTGGTATTTCTCACGCCAGGAGCACAGCCTCCCAGCAGCAGGCTGCTGCACACACACGCTGCTCTCCACGTTTGCACAGTGCAACGTGGAACAAAAACAATCCTGAAACCCCAGCAGTTTCCACAAAACAGATTTATTATGCTCCCTCCAAGCCCTACAAAACTGCCTAGAGAAACTGCGTCTCTCCCTGTGACAGAGGCTGACCTGGCTGACAGACACGGCTGTGCTAGGACAGGCAGACAGATAAATCACCAGACAGACAGACAGGGAAACCCCTCCGAACGCCACACGTGCCTCTGGGTGCATTAAAATCACTCACCTTCAGATCAAAGATCTTCTTGTCGCAGAGGGCACAGACGTGGGGGAAGTGGAGGGGAGCCACGCCATGGAGGTCGTTCAGCTCGTGGGGCTGCAGCGACCGCATGGGCAGGTCAGGTGTGCCAGTGCTCAGCTCCTCATTCTGCCTCAGCCTGGGGCTGCTGAAGCTCTGCTTGCTATTGTTGAGCCTGCCGAACGCCGGGGCAGCGGCTGTGCTAAACTTTGTGTCAGGTGTCGGTTCTTCGGGGTTGTACAGCTCGTTTCTTATTTCATAGGGCTGCTGGCTTGATGATGGCCACATGCTGTCGCTGGGCAGGAGGTCAGACTTGTTTTGGCTGGAGAAATTCGGGATATTTTCCCATTGGTTGCTTGTACCTGCGCCATGTAAGACGGGGCCGGGATCCCCTTTTGGATGAGCGCTGGTGTGAGGGTCACCGGGGAAGGCTGGTGCTGCCCCATAGGCATCTTTCTGGAACCCCGCTGGTGTGTCGTGCTTCATCGGGCCGGTGGGGGCAAAAGGCCCCTCGTAGTGAGCCCCGAAACCAGGCTGATCCCCCTCCGAGGCATAAGCCTGCGGGGTGGTGACATTTTGCTTGTTGTACTCATAAAACCCCCCTGTGGCAGCAGTGGCGGAGGGGCCCACCTTGCCGAGTCCAACGACCACGGGCTGCTGGCTGGAGGTGGGAGCCATGACGCCTCCAAAGGGACTCATGACGATGGCGTTGGGGGCCTGGGCCTGCACGGGCCCCAGGCTGCCTCCTGCGCTCTGTGCAGGGAAGGCAATGCCGCCGGAGGAGAACCTTGTGCTGGCCATGCCAGGCCCTGGCGGAGGGCCACCTGCAGCGTGTCCCGGAGGAGCACTCATCACAGAGGGGTGCCTCAGCTGGTTGAAGAGCGGCTGGGACATGGCCACTTTGGAGAGCACCTGGTTGAGGACTGTGGCGGCAGCCGGGTTGTTGGTGACGGCGGTCTGAGCCAACTTCAGCCTGTGCAGTGTGAGCTGCGCCTGGAGCTGGGCCAGCTGCAGGCTGGCCGGAGAGGGGAGCAGGGGGCTCGGGGCACTGACGGAGAACGGGCTCTTCTCCAGGAGCTTGGCAGCGCTGCAAAGGATCAGGATTAGGTTAGCTGAATTCACACAAAATCTGACTGCGCTCACCTCTTGCTATAGCCCAGCACGAGACAAGCTGTCACTGTGAGAGATTTACTCATCTAAACCCAGAGGCAGCCATGGCGGTGGTCAGCAGTGCAGGCCCATAATCCAACACCTTTGCTCAAAACTCTGCTACGATACCATTTTCAATCAAAAGGTTATGAAGGAGACAAGTACATCAAAGATCTCTCTTGAAAATCCTCCCTCACTAACCCTCTAGGTCAGTCCTTCAGCTCATTCTAAAGTTCCATATAATTCACACCCATAAAGCAGACGAGGAGCAGAGGCAACACAAGCCCTCCCAGAGCATCCCCAAATCTCTGTTTTTTCACTGTTTTATGCAACCTGTTCAGGCTCATGCTATGATGTTACTGTTATGTTTGGTGGGACCGGCACCACCTTTTCCCACCGGGAAGAAGCGGCTGTGCTCTCCCTGCACATCATGACAGATACCAGCAGCCATTTTCATGCCCCCACCAGAAAAATGTTAGCCATCACTTCCTACACCCACAGGAACCTCTGCTCACACATGGCACAGCGACTCAACACATTACAGATGGCTGCTCGCCCTGAAAATGAGAGCAGAGAGCACTCAAGTAGCAGAGATGCGATCCAAAGCTCAATTAATTTATATTGTAAAACTGTATTTTAGAGTTTCGATTTAGGTCTTTCAAAGCAGCAGGGGCTACGCATCAACAGCCACGCAGTGCTCACTGTTAATAATCAGCCAATTTGCTCAACTGCATGGATGAAGTTGTAGCTAATGATAAATGTCTTGTCAGCATGCTACATTTGAAAACCACAAATTAGGAAAACATCTGCTTAAATCCAAAGTATGACTAAGAGAAAATGAATGGGCTTCGTGTTCAACATTTCACTTCCACCAGCAACTGCAAGGCACATCTGTCTCCAAAAATACAAAATGCCATTTGGATAAGTGCATCGTTATGTAATGATGAGACTCGCTGTCAGCACAAGCTGCCACCAGCATGCTTCTGCGCTGAGGTGCCTTTTGTTTTCCAAGTGGCTTCCATCCCTCTCTCTGATTCACATTTATAGTACAGTTTGCTACAAATCTGACCACAGATGAAAGTCAGGGTGCAAGTACAGCTGAAACAAGAATGAGGCTGTGGCAACTTCAGCCTGCAGGGTGCTGAAGGTCCCCTAGAGCTGCAGAGGAGCCCCACAGAGCACAAGGGGCTCAGAAAGCAGAGGATGCCACATCAGCACAGCATGCACACTGCTGTCACTGCCAGGGGACACAGTGTGATCCCACACTGTGCCACCAGCATTCAGATTTACCACGCTCACAGCTACTGTTCAATTTTATAGCTGCTTCTAACTTCTGTACACTGAGCAAGCTGTAAAACTGTTTTTAAAAGCTTTATAGACCATGCCAATACGAGCTGCCCGGTGGCTCTAAAATAAACAGAGAAGTCGTCAGTAGTAGTGTAGTGCTTTCAGGCTCAGAAGATGCAGAGGACTGCTGTTCCCAGCCGTCTAATCATGCTGTGCTGCAAGCCTGTCCAGCAGCCTGCACATCCCTGCTCTGGTGGCTGCCTGCAGATGTGGGCACAGGTCCCTCCATGTGAACCCACATCTCCCACAATGCTACTTCAAGCCCCCAAGCTTCCCCAGACTTGCTGTACAGCTTTGTATTTTGTCTGACCCCAGCATGCAAGCACTCACTGCCAGAGCACCCCAGCTATAAAAGCTTTCACCCCAACTACACAGGCTGGTGGTGGGCAACTGAGGGAAAATAAATGCTGAAAGGAGAAGCTGCAGGCCCCCCAGCATCTCATGGTGGGACAGAGTTAGCAAAGAGGGTCATTCCCATGCACTGCTGGTTTTGGGAATAGCCCTGGCTTCAGCTGTCTGGTTTGCATTTCCAGATTTCAGGGTGCTTCAGGTTGCACACTTTATCCTCCCACAGCAGAAACTGAATATTTTAGCATCTAATCAAGCTGAAGAAGGAATAGCATGGTTGTGGGGTAGTGGGAAAAGCAAATGTGCAGATGGGAGATCAGGAAGACAGTTGTGTTTAGAGCATCTCTTAGAGCAGCAAATTTAAGGATTTCTGTTATGTTATGAAATACAAGCTGTAAGAGGCATGCAGGACGGCTACGCACAGCTTATAAAAATTCTTTCCCTCTTTCTGTTCTACAATCATTGTATTTACATACTCGATAACACCACTTGGCAAAGTATCCTGCTACAATTTTACTAACTCACTGAAAACCGCAAACCCAACATGAAGATGGCATTCAGCTTTGGCACTCCATGGGGCTGTTTGCCTCTTGTATACACACAGCTCCCACCTCAACTTGTCCTCAGGTTACTGACATGCAGCCCCCAGCTGCTCAGGGTGGGGGCTGCTGCTAAACAAACCTCGCTCCCCACCAAGCCTGTGGTAGTCGAAGTCAGCTCTGTCCTCCTTGCAAAACATTCCCCTTTGTAAGGTCAGCCATGTAAAAGGTTAACAGAAGTGGTTCTCTTCATTAATAGAGAGCCACGCACCAGGAGAGGTTCTTCACAGCTCTGGGAGCTGAAGATGTGCATCGCCTGCTGCAATATTCATAATGAAATTGCAAGCGTTGGCAAGGCCATATTGCTATAAATCAATTCTGCCCATCTGCTACCCCCATAATCCTTATTATGCTTTTAGCATCCAAGAGCACGGAGCAGCACACAGCGTTGGAGGTAAAGCATCCAGACTGCTGGATTATTGGAGTAATCCTGTCTGCGAGAGCGATGAAAAGGCCGACCCCAGAACGCATCGATCACAACAGACCAACAAGCTGGAGCTTCATTCCCAGATGACAAAATTCAGGATTTTAAAGTGCTGACTGGCACCTCCAAGAAATAGAAAGTAAATAAATAAATAAATACTATTAAAGTTACGAACTCAGCTACTTATTTAGAAATTATTTCTATCCAGAAGTACTTGAAATGCTGCATTAGGAATTAATGTGAATTCTTCTGAAACAGACTAATCCACTGCTGCGAATCTTGCACAGCTTCTAAGATTTTGTACCCCTTGCCCCACAGCTCTTTTGCCTTTATGTATAATTGTACTGACCCATCAAAATCTCTGTGAGAGAATTCGTTACTATTTTTCACTGCAAAATGTTTTGAGAAGTGCATTTTTCTCCAGGCCTATGCATTACTGTGCCTATTTCAGAACTAAAGTAGACAGGCATCTCAAGGTATCTAAGGAGCCCAGATGTACAACTGCCTTTCAATAGCCCATACTGGATTTCTGACGACTTACAACAGCAAGCTGTTTTTCATCCATCAAAAGTGTTTCTGAGTCAATTCCCCTAACAGAAAACTTGAAATTTTTAATTCAATACCCTTGAACACAGCGAAGAGAACCATTTTCTGATTATCTGAGCACAAAATCAACAATAGACTGTTACGCAAAAGCATGAATATCCCTTCCCTGTAATGCACCATTTATTCAAGCAGCACAGGACTGCCTTCTCTAAACTCATTCAAAGCAATTGCTGCCACACTAAAAGAGAAAAAAAAATTGAAGATAAACAAATCACATTCTATGCAGATAGAGCTGATAAGACATTACGGGTAAAACCACCTTTAAATTAAAAAATGCCCTATTTGTCAGCACCTCAGGGAGTGTGTTTGTATCCTAGGATAGAATTCAGACTCTTGAAATCAAGGGAACTGCAAAGTCACACTTCAAACGCTGGCAGAAGACCAAGCTCAGCTCAAAAGCATATGTGAGAACATGTAATCACGGTAGCGGTATTTTACAGCATGTTGTTTTGCTGATCTTATTAAGAATATGGGTTCTACGTTCATTTGTGCTTGTTGAACAAAAGCAGCACTTATACCGAGGAAGGCTGTCGCACTGGTTAAAAATGGCCACAGCCCTTTTCCTGTACCACAGATTGCAGCTGGCTGTTAACAGATGACTGGCTGTTTTCTTTCTCTGCATCTCCACAAGAAATATTTCCTTTGGTTTCTAGTGAAATGACTTGCTAGTTCAGAAAAGATGAGGAAGTCTTCTGAGAGGAGGAAAGCCCTCCACTTTCATCATTTGAGCTCTGACACCATCTGCTGCAGAACTTTTTTGGCAGAGTTTTGGTTAGAACCGATGGAAAAAAAAGAAAAAAGATCACATTTCAGAGTAAGTTCAGCTAATGACAAGGAGCACTAAAAACCTTAAGCTACTTTAATATGTTTATAAGCTGCAAGTAAAACCACTCTTATCCCAAATAATGATATTTAAAGCTCTCCATTATACTACTGAGGGACTGAAGTAAAACTCCAGCCAAAGTATACATGTACTTTGCCAAGAGAGTTTTGCATATTTTTGGCTATAGTAAACTCTATTATCTGGACAATCACACAACACAACAGTTAGCTGGAAGATGAAATGTAAAATGTTTTCACAGATCTGCTGTGCTCAAGGTTTACAAAGGCGATGGGAATTTAGTGCCTGACTCGTACCTAGAGACCTTTGTGCTCATTTGAAACTTGCACATAAACCATTATTTCACTTTGTTTATATGCAGAGAAAACAGAAAATTTCACTGGCAAAGTGATAAGATCTGGGGGCAAACACAGCAGCTACCTCTCAGATAACAACAGTAATCACAGATGCAAAGCTGGAAGTGATGCTAGGAGGATGGCTGGACTAACTCTGAGGTGACATCAAGCTGAACTCAATGGCTCCTGATGTACTCATTTGCTCTTAGGAACCTGCTTCAGTGAGACTTCTCCAACTTCCTCCTTTCTCTGGACATTGCATTTGTTTGTAATGCCCAAACTTCTTTCCTTTGCAGCAGTGCAACCCAACCCCTTTCCTGAAGTTGTTGCCCAGCTACAAGCTACAGACATTGGTTGGGAAGGATCGCTGATGCCCCGCTTGACTTTCCACATGGATGGCCAGCTCAGTGCCTTCCCTTTTTGAACGTCCAGTGGATTTTTTGTCACCATTTCACATTGCCCTCATCAATATTGCATCCAGGTTATGCCAGATCCGGTTTGTCGGCATTACTCTGGATTCCTACGCTGCCTCCAAAGCACTTGTAAATCCTCTCCTCTTGGCACTAGCTGTAGATTTAATGGGTGTTTTTTTCACCCAAGTCATCAATGAAAGTGTCAAATAGAGTAAGGGCAGTCCCCAAGAAGGGAACCATGACGTGTCTTTCCATTTTTCCTCTGAAAGACATCTCTGACACCTTGTGGATCTGCTTTCTGAGCTGAAGAGACCACACTCTTCTCTGCTAAAAATAAAATTAAAACAAGAATAATAAAAACACTGTTCTGTCTCATTTACAGCTGCAAGAGTGAAAGTCTGGATCAATTCACAGTGAGATTTCTTATTATCAACTCCTATAGTTCTGGGAGAGATATTTTGTACCTCTGTTTAAAACAGACTTTTATGTTTTGTTTTCTTCTCAGGAACACTTGTTTCTACTAGTTTAGCCATTTCCAAATGCCAAAGCCAATGTCACAGACAGCAATTAGTACTTGCAGCATTAGAAGAACAAAATCAGGTATCCTTGAATTTTGTAGTCGCCCTTGTGCTTCCTCTCCCTGTTACTGTATATCGTTTTTCAGTACTGGAAATAAATTTATTATTTTCATGGAAGTCCAGATTGCATATTACACTTACTTCTGCTTTCCCTCCTGCAACACATCTCTCTGTAAATATTTGATTAAGCAAAGTTCAACTATTTTCAAATAAAGGACGCAACCAGCACGAACCCAAGGTTATGGGGAAGGATTTTCGGAAGCTGCTGAAGTTGCTGTTTTGTTCCAGGACATTTAAATGCGGTTTGGTTATGATGACATGTCAAGGTCTCTAAGGATTAGCGTGTACACAGCAGCACTGCTTTGTATTTTAAACTTCTGTACAGAGCCAGACAAATTCATGCAGCTATACTGCAGCCATCTACCTGCAAATGCTTCCCAAGGAAACGCAATTCTTTGCTTAATACATTTAAAGAAACGCATTTTAAAAGTGTACGTTAAATGTATTCTAGAAGTTGCCAGAAATGGCTATAGCACCAGATCAGAGCTTCAAATCCCACGATGGAGCAAAGTCCTCAGGCCAGATAGATGCTCTCAGCTGTGCTCCCACAAGGAGGGACTCTGAGGGTCCCCAAAACATTGCTGTACCAGCACCGTGCCATGCCCGAGGAAGGAGATGAGCAGAGACTGAGGGTCAGAGAGTGAAGAAAAAACAAAACACAAAATAAAAACAAGCAAACAAACAAAACAAAAAAAAAAAACCAAGAGAAAATGTAGTACAGCAAAGCCACAGTGCTATCAGAGAGGCTGGGACAGGGGGCAGCAAGGACTGAGCCTGGTACGGGTGTGAGCGGCTCCAGCAGAAGCGTCCCAGCTACGGGCAACAGCTCTGCCGTGGCTCAGCGCTCCCAGCTGGCACTGAAAACAGAAGAAATGATCTGGAAAGCTCATTAACATTAAAGGGAAAAAGGAAAATGCAGCCTAAAAATAAAGAAAAAGTAATAATAAAAGTCAGAAACTCCCTCAAAGATTTTTTTTACATAAGGACAAATGCCCAACTGGAAAATAACCTTGACATATTGTGCTTACTAGGAAAGACATTACAGTAGTATCTCACCACACTTTCTGCTGATATGTTTTCCACATGGTATTGTTAACCGCTACAGAAACAACAAGCCTGAGCGTCTCGATATCTTGCAGTGCTCGGAAGCACAGCAGTTTCAATTTGTATGTTAAAAGTAGAAAGCGTACTGTGGTAGGCAGATAATTCCTATCTGAATAAAGCCTATCTATTTCACAGTAATAGAAGACAATATAAAAACCCTTTTATGGAACTAATACCTTCAGTTCGTAGACAGGAAAATGACATACAACTGCAAAATGCTGAAGTTCTAAGAATGACCTTTTTATTTCTGAGTGGTTTCATTTGTGTTTGGAAAAAGGATTGGAAAAGAAATGAAAAAAATATACTCTAAATTACCTGTTTTATCCATTCATTTTCCACTATTAACTCTAACAACGTATTTGAGAAGTTCAATGAAATACTGTGTTTGTAAATTAATTAATGAGGAGAGCACTGGTGGGCCCTTTCAATACTAGCAGAGTGGGCGGCTGAAGACACACGAACGTCTGAGCTCTGCTCCTTGCACCCTGGGCCAGCTGAGAAGCACTGTCTGTGACTGGAAGTCATCACTAATTAACTAAGTCATTATTTTGTAATTAAAAGATATCACCACCTCCCCTGAGAGCTGTTAAATGGCACGTGTCACTGGGCACCATAGCATGGAGCACGCGGGTCGGGCAACGCAGACCTCACCCAGCTGGGACTGAGAGGGCTGCAAAGCCTTGCCGATCTCAGTGCAGCAAGAGCACGGCTCCGGCATCCCATTTTGGTTATATTTAATTCAAACATAAAACAACAAAGAAAAATATTCTCTTTTCACGTGGCCTTTCAAATCAGACTTTAATACTAGGCCGTAATATTTGTACTGTTCCACACCAGGAATATGCAGGACGTTTTGGCCTAGAAGCTTTCATTATCTGTTTTACAATGGACATCGCTCACTTTTTCTTTAACACGTCCACATTTCTGTGCTAGAGAATTTTGAATGGGAATCTTGAAAGATACCTGGAAGTTTTTATTTATTCACTTTATATTGAAACGCAACAGTTGGTATGAATCAGAGCTGAGCTTGTCCCTCCTGGCAGGACGCAGCCCATGCCAGAACTGCTGGAACTCTTTGGCTTTGAGAAATTTAATTTATTGTCTTGAATAATTAACTGCCACTCAAGTCTGCCCTCTGAAACAGAACATAAAACTGGTCAGTGCTCAAACCTTGAACGGGGACAAAAAGAGCTTCCTGCAAAGGAAGCAAAATTGGGATAGGCGCTTCATGTTAACTAACATCAATTATTTTATTCTCCCTTTTTGCCTGCCTTCAGTATTAATTAGCAGTAACTGACAATACATTTTGAGCGCTACACTAAATTGATTAGTACACTAAGACAGAAAATAAGAATTGCTTTTTGATAAAAAATATCAGGTTTCGGAGCACCACATGCAGCAGCTGCAAGGAAAGAAAAAGTGTGAAGATATTAACCCATCCCCTCCATTCAGCCGGCCATTTGTCCAGCTCTGCTGACCAAAGCATTGGTGTAAACAGTCAGCCACTGCTCTCTGGCTCAGGAAGGCATTATTTCCATTTATTTTTGCTTGCTCCTTTTTTTTTTATTATTTTTTTTTTACCTTAATGCATGTGCCGTGCCCAGGGCTATGATCTGTATGTGTAGGACTAAGGTATTGGGTTTTAATTGATCCTGCTGCCTTGCATATTCTACATTACACCTGGTGCTACCCATTATCTTTTAATCTTATAACCCTCAGAATCAGGTTCAGTTTTGCTCCAGTGTGAAGATGTCCAAGAAAGTTGTGATCACTTAAAAACAAAACGCACCAAAGAAGCACTGATTTTCATTAAAATTACCTTATTTATCTCTGGAAATAAACATCTATCTTAGCACACTAATCAGTTATTAATATTGGTTATTAAATATATTTATATAAAGTCATTAAAATATATAAAAGCATTAATAATACAACTAATAACATAGTTCTTATTCTTCCCTTCTTTCTGCTCCAAGAAACTCTATTCACAGGCTAATGAACACATTTCCAAATTCAACCCTTGAAATATTTTGACACTTGGACCCCTTTTAACTTTCAGAAATAACTCTCTGCCCACTGGTTGTAAATAACATTGCTATAATTCTGCTTCTGGACTCCTCGCAGAGATTTTGAGGCTTATTACAGAGTGGTTAACCATGGAAAATCAATAGGATACAATTAGATATGGAATGTCTCTTAAAGTGTAAGAGCCCCAGTATTAGAAAAAGCTGAGCAGTGTAAGAAGCTACTGTACAAAACAGATCGGATCATTGAGTTGAAATCCAAGTTAGCTGACGCAGCCAGGGCAGCAGCCGCATGCCTGTGTCTGCACTTTGTTACGAAAAGCACTGTGCCTTAAAATCAAACTTTTAAGGCGACCAAGAGCCTTATAGCACAAGTCACTGCTGGGGCAGGGAGCGTTTTGGGGTGCTGCACGCTCTTACCTTTCTGCACCATGTAGAGCTGCGGGCAGCCGCGAGCGGGTGCGCAGGAAGCGGGGCCGGGCGCCGATATCTGCGTTACGCACATGCCTCCCCGTAACATCCCATTGACATTCTACCTGCTGTCTGCACGCCGGCTATTTATGAGCTTCCTTCCACAAAGTCACAACTTTAGGAACGGAGGGAAAAAAAAAAAAAAAAGAAAAAAAAAAAAAGGCAAGGCTATCCAGTCCAAATGAAGGAGTGGAAGGCGGTCACGTGGCCGCCGGGAGCCATTCTTGTTGCATTACACACAGCAAGTGCTGATGGCGAACAATATCAGTTGATGTTTATGCCATATGGTCCCAGTCTCTTCACATATCAACACCAAAATCCCATTTTTGCACAGTGTAATTCCACGGGATCCTATGGGGGACAGGGTCACAGCCTAATTAGGCGAGCTGTGGAAAACATGAGCCACGCTAAGAAAGACTGGAAGACGGGGAGGGATGGACTGACACAGAACGAGCCCTCGCTCTGGAAGGCAACGAGCATTACCAAGACAAAATTATAACAGTTTCGCTCAACACTTTGTGTTTTAACCACTAAGCGGTTGGAGGCTCCTGCCTCCCTAGGCTGGCTGGGGAAAGACTGTGGTGGTATTTGAGATAATGTGATTGCTACACCAGTATCTCAGAAACATAACAAACTCAGGAAAGGAAATCCATTGTCCAGAGTTCATCCATTGCCCCAGACACATATAAATGTGGAGCTGTGCCCGTGCTCTGCAGTGACTGAAGCAAAGCAACAGCAGCGCTGAACCTGTACAACCCGTGCTTCTCAAGCTTTTCAAGACAATGTTTTGCACACTCCTAACACAGAGTATGCTACAGTTCATATCTGGATGTTAGAACTGCCGATCTTTCCCATGTTTGGTATTATTTAAGGATTAATTGAAAAAAAACGGACAGGAAAAATGCTATTGTCCTGCTTATAACATTCAATAGCGTACCCTTCAATTAGGATATAAACTAGCTGCTCTCCCATGCCTGGAGATCAAAATAAGTCAGATGTTCTGGTTTTTGCCTGGGGTGCATGGCCCCGTTAGGCAGCCAGAGCTCTCTTCACAGCAACTAATCTCCTGGGACACCACAGCAGCTCATTAATCCTGTGTGTTGCAATTAATAGCATTAGTCTTGGGAACACTTTGCAGTAGCAGGTCACTTCGTGCATGACACAACCCTTCTTTGGAAGATGTCATTTCCAAAATCACTTTGCACTAAAGCAATCCGCAAACTGAATCAGCTTGTGAACGCCCGCATCTTACCTTTAAAAAAACATAATTTACAATGATTCACACACACACAAAGAAGCCCAAGGGGGCCTCTACACAGGTTATCTGATCACCTTTCATGCCCTCTTCCTTTATTTCTTCAAGTGCTATGCCAGAGCACTCTTCCCATGCCTCCAAATGACAAAACCACTGTCCACATCTCTGCCTTTTCTCCAAACGAACAAGCCATGTTTTTCAGAGATGAAAAAGACTGTCTGAAGGGGGGAAGGCGCTGAACAGGTGGCCCAAGGGTGTCCCCTCACACATGTGACTCCTATCAGGAAACAGCAGAAAATTCTAGGGAAGGAGAAGGCATTAGCACAACCTACGGGGCTTTACTAAAGCCCGCTGCATTTCTGCTCTGCAACAGATGCCCTCACTCTGCCCTCCGCATCTGTGTTGCATTAACCAGAATGAAGAAACACAAACCAACTTGCACTTGAAGCTGAACTCTCCACGTAACCGTCAGGACGGCCACGTGAAGCACATATGGCGAGCTCAGCCTGGGAACCGCGCGGGACCTTCCCAGCCAGGAATAGAGCTAATCCTTACCGCTGCCACACGTGGCTCGCACTGGGCTGCAGGCTGCGGTGCAGAGCTCACCCCGGCAGCAGACAGGCTGGCATTTTTTCCACCGCCTTGGAGCAGGAAGGAAAGCGAGGTGAGCAATGCAGGCAGTCAGATTCCAGAAAGAGCTGCCTAGCACACAGGCTGCACGCTGTCGAGTCTTTCCAGAAGGGGAAAAGGTTCCCTCTGTCCTCTCTCTGCTTTTCCCCAACCTGTCATCAGTTACTTGTGTTTCACTTCACACTCAGGGGAAGAACTTGCCCCAGAACAACGGCGTTGCAGTCTGGCAAATCACATTCCTGTGGCATATTCTTGCCTCATCTATTTGATGAGCTGGGAAAAAAATAAAAATAAAAAAAGAGGGAAAAAGAAAACCAGAGGCTAGTCCTCCTTTCTGCTGCAGAAAGACCTGCTGTCGAGAATAAATCAGCCAACATTCGCTATAATGTGCCCTTCCTGTCTTTTCTCTACCTTAACTAAAAATGACCAAAAAATAAACGTTACTTGTGGAATTAAATCCCATCGAGAGAGATCAGAGGTGGTGAAGGCTCTCAGCTGGTTACGTTTCAGCAGAGAGCCTCTTGTTCTGGGACAGGAACAACATGCTCCTCTCAATGCCCACATTGTAGGCACTCGCATGGGCTCCCAACCACCTGATGCCTTCTGCTGAAGTAATTCGATGCTCACACAGCCTGGTGAGACCAGAAAGGCTCCCCCGGCCATCTCGGAATGTTAGAAGAGAGATGAAAAGATCATTCAGACCATTTGTATCATGAAAAAAAAATGCACAAATGAAATAATGCAGCTGAGAACAAATTCTCACTGAGCAGATGGCACACATAGAGAGAAATCATCAAGTCCATGGCAATAATAGCTCTGAAGAACTGTGTGTACTGTAGTGCAGCTTTTCAGGAAATTTTATTCACTAACACTCCACTTGTGGGATTGCTTTTGGCACAACTTTCTAATTCAGAGGTCAATCTCTTCATATAAATCCCGTAGCATAATCTCTGGACTCTAGATATCTTAATGCATTAGAAAGAAAAAAAAAGATTGTTAAGTGAGCATTAAAAGAAGAAAGAAAATAGAATTTGTTCTCTGTCTGAGGAGTTTCTGGATCACAGTATTACCATTACAAAGCAACACCAGTGCGTCATTTGGAAAACATCCTGAAAAGTCAGATGTGTTGATGGAAGCCAAGCAGCAATGTGACAGATCAATTTGAATATTTAAACAGCAAAATCCAAAAAATCTGGACAGATATCTCCAGCTATGGGAGCATCCCACTCAGGGAAGATTATTCAGTAAACAATACATCCTGAAATCCAGATGGAACTCGAGTCTGCAAACCTCACCACCTACAGCGTGAGGGGAGGAAAAGATTATGTATTCCACAAAAATGAGCTCAGTGGACACGTTTTCTGTGACACCTCATGGAGCAGGATGCTGGCAAATTCCACTGTGGTTGGTTTCACCATCGGACCCACTATAACAATCCAATAAGTTCTTTTAAATCCAGCTCAAAATTTAAAGTTAAATATGCAGCAGTAGAGCAGCATTTTCTACTCTCAAAAAAAAAAAAAAAAAAAAAAGAGGTGGAAAACAGGACTGTCTTACAGATCCATACCTCACCTAACACAGGCTGTGAATGCCCCACAGAAGCACAGTGACTTCATAATGCTGGTGTGGCTGGACATCAATTTTTTGGGTGAACCACAAACAAAGCCATCCAAAATCCATAAATGCTTTCCAGTAAGATCAAGAAACAGTGACCAACTTCATTAGTCATCTAGGATTCTGGATGCAACCTCTGTTAGTAGATGGTAAAACAGGCCCATATCAGAATTTCTAACTTATTTTTAAGTTAGTTGCTCGAAAAAATAAATAAATAAATAAATAAAAAGAGGAAGGCTTCAGAAGCTGGCAGCATCCAAGGACTGCTGCTATAAATTGTCCAGACTGCACTGTGTGGCTCTCAGGGCCAGCTACTACTTTCTGTTTTGGGGCTGTGAAACCTGGCTTTGTGAGCGTCAAAACATCCCCTAAGTGTAACTGGACGAGACCTCAGTGTCATACTGCCCTACTGACGTCTTGCTCCCATCTGCAGGCAGAGGAGAGTGAACTGCTTCCATATTTGTTTTCCTCCTTTTCTCTCATTCCCACTGGGTTTCACATTGCAGCCCACAGTGAATACAGAGGTTTGTTATCACACAGGGAAGCAATCTGGTGCATGGATGAAGTGAGCACAGGTGTTGAGCACAGCAGTACACAGATCTGAAGTAGCTTCTGGAGGGGTGTTTGCATTACCTAAGATCCTCCAGAACAACAGATCTGTCCTGAAGTTTCCCTTTTGTCCAAATTCTTAAGCCTTAGGTCAAGCCCTGTGGCTCTGATTCACAGCCTGTGGTCTCTGTGTCAGCAACACGCTTTTCATTCTGATTTGTCCACAGAAGGCAAATCAAGCATCACTACCCCTAGACAGGCTTCCTTCATGTCACCCTTTAAAATAGAGCCATTTATACAATAACCTCTGCTGTCCACTCCAGCATTAGGATAGGCTTCCCAGACACTACTAACTAAACCTCATTAATGAAATATTTAGCTGCCTTTTGTCCCACATGGCCATGCATCTGGAAAAGAAAACTGCTCAGCCAGATTTTCACTAACTCAGGAGAGTATACTGCGAGACCTCCTTCCCTGCTCAGCCACTTCCACCAACACAAAGCACGGATTTTGTACAAGCTAAGAGTAAATATTGCAGAGCCACTATTGCAGCACAGGGTAAATTCATTAATATTCTCCCCTAGGAATGAGCGTGGCTGAACACTTGGGATCACTGCTGCCCATCCCCTCAGCAGCTCTGCTGGCTGTGCAGAGGTACACTAAAAAGGTCTTTCCCTGTCTTGTATGACCGTGCCGGGGGTGTGATGGAGACAGCCAGTCCGGAGGGCCATCTGCCATGCTACATGTGAGCATCACATTCTGCTGCCCCTCCGCATGCCTGGCTGGATTAGCCGATGTCAACAAGATAGTGTCACCCTTCCTTACATGGGCACTGCAGGCGGCAGGCCCTGTATGCACCACAGGGAGGGAAGGAGGCATGGGACAGGCACAGAACACGCTGTAGGGCTTAGGAAGCAGTAGTGACAAGCTTTTTATCTGGACCTGACCCTAGGAACAGAGCTAGCACCTCGGCCTGAGGCAGAGCAATCAGACAACAGCCCATTGTCTTGAATGCCACATTGTCTTGAATGGACAAGGCAATGGTTTGGGTGCTTCCAGCCTTTGGGGCTCCCCATCTCATCCTTCCCAGGGTTTGTGCAACTGACACAGTGAACGCTGCAACATCAGCAAGTGTTGCTGAGGAAGACAGGCTGAAAGCTCTGCCCCACTGGGGCATCTCCAGCTTGTGTGTGCTGTGCGTTCATCACAGGCACACAAATGTGGGAGGGAACACACAAGGTGTAAGGGTGCTTCTCCCACACTAGGCACACCACAACCACCAGGGGAAGGCTGGTATGAATGTACATTTGTCCATCTGAAACACACGCCTTAGCAGAAAACAAATGATACAATATCTTCACATAAATCAGCACAACGTACAGGTGAAACATCACAGGAAAATCCCAGGAATAAGGCTAAGGTTTAAACACTGATCCTAACATACAGCATGAGCCACTTGACGACATCTTTGCCCCCATTCTCCCCAGGAAAGCATGTTGATATAGGTCAGGAAACCTGAGGAGCAGCTCATGTGATGCGGACTCCTGACATTCCCCCAGACGTGACTAAGCTGAAACAAGTGGCATTATCTGGTACGCTTGAAAGCAAGGCAGGAACAACACGATCATGTGGCTTTTTTTGGTACCACGCAAAATGTTCCCATTCAGATGGCGGCTGTGAAGTGGAGGATATTAGGAACAAGTCAAAATGTGCCCGTGGCTTTTATAGCCTGGTCAGACAGAATTTAGAATGAGAGTGTGGACAGTTAATGAGAACGTAAAGAACAGTTCTGTGAAAATGTCTATAACTGAGCTGCCACAGTACCCCACTACAGAAATAACCACTACAGAAAATACAGCTCTAGCTAGAAACAGACCCTGAAGGCCCATTTCAAAACTTTTACATCATTATGAACATAGCAGTATTCAACGTGTGCTGCTTCTACGCGTAGAACTAAATTGCAAGTCCTCGCTGACCACATTATTCAGCCATGAAGCTGAACACATACGTGAGCACTGCAGTATGAAAAATGGATACAAGGGAAGTGAATACGTAGCTGCGATGCACTGAAGGCTGACAGCACAACGCGCACAGCTCGGTGCAGCAGCTCCAATGACCCTCAGCACTGCTCACTTCTGCACTCCATTTGCAGGGAGTTGGGAAAAACAAACTATCTCAGGATTACAAATGAAAACTTCTACTTTTGAAGAAACCTGAGCAAGAAGGGCACTGTCTGAAAGCAGAAGGTTCAGTCTGAGTTCTGGGTGTCAGAATAACTCCTTTAATAACAACAAAGCAATGACACCAGCTGACTGCTTACTGCCAAGCCTTTTTTACATTGCTTTCGTTCTTTGTTTTTTGGGTTTTTTTAAACATATTCAGAATATACTTCTGAACTTAAAGTCTCTTAAATGCAAATTGATCCATCCTTCCCTATAAAGAAACCTGTCCTTTCCCACCCTCAGCTCAGCAGCTGACTGGGTACTCACTGGCTGATGCTGCCACCCGATGGCTTTTTGGTTACCAACAGCTTAAAGGGGAAAAGGAAAGAAAGAATAGAAAAAACAGAAATGAAAAATAAAAAAACAACAACAAAAAAGCAGACACTCAGCAGTGTGGAACCAGTTCTGCTGGAAGTGGGAACTGAAAGTGCCTAGGTTGGGCACTTCCACTAAAAAGAGCTTATGAAAAATGAATGTGCACAAAACACAAGAAACACTCTTTTGAGGAAGGCAGAACTGCAGCGAGTTCTCAGAAATCTCGCTCAGATATTTGTACCTTATGGGACATGTCTTTGCCCACAGGATTAGTGCCTGCAACATAGCTCTGTTCACACAGATGCAATTACATTTCTGTATGAATCAGTTAGAGAGAAATTAATTACTTAAAGGCTGAAAATCCTAGCTCTGCTTCCACGGACTTTAGCATCAAGCCAAGAGTGCCCAACAGGACGGCAGAGGGAGGAGCAGGAGAAGTTCCTGGAGAAACGTTTTTCCTTTTCGTATTTCCTTTAGGAAATCCCTCTGCCCTAGCAGCACCGCGTGAATGAGTACAGAGCACCACTAGATGGGGATGTCCGACCCCAGAATGCCACGACGGCAGGAGGAGCCTCACAGCCACCTTCTCCAATCAAACTTTCTCAGCAGGATTAAAACAAACCAGTAAAGCCCACTTGTATTCTCTGTCTGTCCGTGGATCAAGCAAAAGGAAGATGAACCGACAAGGGACAGATAGAGATACTGTAGTACAAGAGAAAACAGGTAGAAAATTGTATGAAGTCAACATAACGTATTCCCAAACCAAGCTGAAAAAAAGTTTCAGTAAAAATCCAGAGCAGGCAAAAGGCTGCTGAAGTCCAGACAGGTGCCCACACCTCTGAGCCTCCATCTCCCTTCCTCTTCCATGCTTTCCTCACATCTGCCTGCCCTCTTCTCTGCCCTGCCACCCATGTACATTCCCTCCATTCTTGCTTCTTCTCTATCAATACTTCCTTTCATGCTACAGCTAGAATGTCAGCACACATCTCCTGTCTCAGTTAATGGGACATCCACCCTTTCATACCATCTGATGGTGTCCTCCCTCTTCTAACAGCTCAGCAATCCCCAAGGCATGAAGGATACACTCTTAGCTGTCCTTCTGTTCAAAGTTAACGTTCAATATGTTTTGCTGTGGCTTTCAACTTACTTAGAAAATCAAGGCAAATACAGGAAGCGCTGCCAGCTGAACTTCTGGTCCACCATTTACCCTTTCCAAAGATGGAACACTTGTTGATTTCAGCAGTACAGACTCAGATGCTGTTGGGAATTTGCTGTTATGCACCTGAGAGCTGAGGAGATGCCGAAAACGTTCACCCAGTGCATGTACAAGATTTAGTCCGAAATTTGCACATAAGCAAATGCGCAGAGATAAGACTAAAATCAGACAAAATGTAGTGTTAAGAATAACACAGAACTGATATAGGTTCATCTTCTGATTTATTAGTAAAACATATTTAAAACACATACATACATAAAGAAAGACCTCCTCGTTGCAGTTAGCTCCTCAAATACGCATCCAATACCCACTACGAGACCAGGTCGCTTACCCATGGCTCCAGCTGTGCCTCAGCTGGAGAGGGGCATTTCACCAGGAGCACCATGTGCTGGTTCTGCTCAGCCCTCCTTGCAGTCACCTCTGCTGTGGAATTCCTTCCCACCAGGTAGGAAGGAAATAATCCAGCACATTATGCTTGAGTGTTCCAGCTTCTGGGTGGGCACTCCGGCTTAGTAAAAGGAGAACTCTATGTGAACATCAGAGGGGGCTTTAACTGTAGCTCCATGAAAGATCCTGCACAGAGATTTCTCGAGGAGCCGTGGACAATACTCCCAAAAGGAAACCCAAGACCATCCTTGGAGTTACAACATCATCCACTACAGCAAGGAAGCATAAAACAGCTTATTAGCAGCTCTATCAAGTGACAGACCTAAAGCCAGCTCCAAAGTGCCCACACCTGTCTGCCCACAGCTCCTGCCAAAGGCCGGATTCCAGCAAGGAAAAAATCCTTATCCCAGTTCTACATCTGGATGAGGCACACCCACAGGGCACCACAGGCACCTGGGGGTGCATGGCAAGGGCTGCAGCAGCAGCAGAAGGGCTCTTACCATGGGAGAGCCCCCTCCCCGATGACTGCATTTCCCACTGCTGTTTTGAATGAGAAAATCCAAATGCCATTAAAATATCAAGGACAAGGAATAGTCCAGTGAAAATTATGGCGTCCCGGAACAAGTATTTCCAGTGTTTCTTGTTCACTTGCAACCTGAATTACTGTCCTATTATTTCAGGAGCTTACTGTTGGAACTGAATTGTTCATCTGACAGAGCAAACTATTGCAAAAATGTGACAGTAACTGTGGAATTGCATAATTCCCACCTAAACCTCAGTACTACAGCAAAAAGGCCTTAATGATGACAAAGCTGAGCAGATTAGCACCCAGCCAGAAAATCCTGCTTTTCACACACCATCCTTCATGATGATCTGAACGCTTCATTAATCTCCCAGGATTGGTTTTGTAGAAATAGTGGGATTTCTGTTAAGATGCCTTACATATGCTTTACCGGTGTGCTTTTTTTCTGGACTACAAATAGCACAGCTACATCACGTGGCACTACAAAAGGTGAACACAGCCCCAGTCAGAAAACAGACATTTAATCACTGCCAAAATGCTCCCTAACTGCAGAGAACTGCTGGACAAACCATTGTACAAGAGTACCAAAAGGGCAAAAAGAGAAATGCAACAGAATTAACTGCAGCTTTACAGTAACAGAAGTGAAACTGATGCAGCAGAACTGTGGTAACGCACAGTTGTACAGAGCAGCAGCACAGGTTCTGTATGGCAGAATAATCTTAACCAGCAGAAGATTCAAACTTCTCATGCTGCAGGCAGCACACCGAGCCACGTGCAAGTCTATCTCTACGAATTTTTCATTAGAAATTACAGTATTGGAAGAAACAAAAGGCAGAAGTGGCTTTTTTCATCCTTCCCTAAATGATTCTTGCCCTTCCAGTGCAAAACTAGGCTTTATTTTCTCTGCATAAAACCAACCTTTAAGTTCTGATCCCAAATAACATTGTACCTAAACAGCTGAAGACATGTGGGAAGCAGGCTGGGGGGTCTCCTCTGTCATTTCACTGCATTCCCCACTGCCTAGAACAGCCTGCAAGCCAACTATGCATGGTTTTGACATAAAGATGCATGAATACTGGAGGATCACTTTCTCTCACTCAGATTACAAGAACTCATTGAGCAGAAGTTCAAACAAAGTAACCCAAGAAGGAAAGCTGTTGCAGCAGCACCCACATCTGAGCATCCTCCTGCTTCTCTGCCTCTCCAGCACCCAGCCGGCAGCGCAGAGGTGTAGAGCTGGCTCCTGATCACACCTGCAGCCCTCCCTGCAGGATGTGGATGCTCAGAAACCCCATCAGCTATGGGCTAAGGAATAGATATTGCAGGAACAAGTCACAGATTGTGGCTCCTTTGTGTGCGTAGGTCAGGTGCTGGCAGGAATCTGCTATTCAGATTTCCCCTCCCTGCTATAGCATTCCAATACTTTTTATCATTTCCCACTCAGTGTTTTACCACTTATTGTGACAAATAGAAAATTTAAGGTTTCCCACTTCTAGGAAAAATACTTTTTAGTAAAGAAATCTGCTAACAGGTCACACCTGCAGCTGCATCTACAATAATTACATACCTTATGAACACAACAATCATCAGATCCATTAGTGACAGCTGCTTCACTTTACTATAGCACTTGTAGGACCACAGCCTTAAGGAAACCCACAGATCTGCAGCATTAATGCTGCACAGGAGAGCACAGGGCTGCACCCTCCCAGCCACGTGTTGGCTCCAGCCCTGCACCACTGCACGCCCATTACAGAACCTGACAACCCTGATGGCAGTTTGGCATAACAACTTAAATCCTAACCAATAACCCCCTTCAAAGCTATATACACTAACTTGTCTCGGTTTTGTTTTTTTTATGATACATAACCAGATGTACAGTAGATGGCAGTAAGTCTTCATCTTGCCACGGCTACCGACCCTCTGGCTTCCCTCCACAACTGAAAATATTTGTGAATACATTTGCAGCTCATTGTTTGCTTTCTCATCAACCTTTTTCCTAGGTGTGCACAAGTATGGCTTTCCACAAGTATGGATTTCTTATTTCCCACCAGGCTCATTCTTAAAGCTCTTCTATTATGGAAAAGCATGGGATGCTCATGCAATTGTGCACCCTCGAATGAGGACTGGCTTGTTTCAGTGTAATATAATCCAAAAATGTATGAAACTTAAAACAGAGGATTCTTAATCACAGCTGTAAATGTGTTGACACATCCAGGGCAAGGAAGGAAGAAAGCTTACTTGGTGTGGCTGATGGTATGTCAAATAGCATTACCAGACTGAGAAGCAAGCTGCAGCATGTGACTTGGACAACACTTTGAGACACAGAATTTTATCTCTATTTAGATTTTCTGCCACAGAAAAATAACCCCTTGCTGCAAAACCTGTGCAGAGCTCTCAGTCTCACTTAAGCTCTGGAACACTCATATTTGAGCATTGAGAAAGATGCCCTTTTAAAAACTTTAAACGGCCCCCTGTCCCAGTTCTTGTACGGTACATTGCTAAGTCACGTTACACCTATGGACATCAGCTCCCAGCTGCCTTATAGGCCACACGCAGCCACAACAAGCTAACAGAGTCATTTTCATAAAGGATTTGCTTCAGAACACCAGTTGGAGTAAGTATTTCCACTTCCCTGACCGGTGCTTGGATCAGGTCCAAAGTGAATGACATGCTAAACCAGCATTTTGAGCAGGTTTACCATCATTTAAGTGGTTGTAATTTCAGTGAAGTGTCATCCACACATGAAGGAGTCAGTCCCGCAAGTACTTTCTCCTCACTATCAATCACATGAGCAAAACTCCTCTCCAAACACAGTTATGCCTCGTTGTGTTTCAGAGACTCATAAAAAGAGGTGAGGAAGCACAGAATCTTTATGCTAGGTGATACTATTTAAATTCGATTAATATTACTCTGTCTTATAACAGCACATGAAAATCTGTTTTGTATCACATCTTTCTTCCAGACAGCATTCCAAAATAATTTTGCTGCCAGCTCACACGCTCCAAAAAGGGCCTTAAAAACCACCCTGCATCCATCTGTAGGAGTCTTGTATCTTCCATCCTGCACTTGAGCACCAGCCCTCTGGGAATTCTGGGCCAGCATTCCAGATCAGTATCCTGGCATCTGCACGGTGCAGCATGGAAGTGTGAAATCATCAGGACTCAAAGCCTGACCAGAAATGTCTTCCGACCACGCTTCAATTATATAAAACTCAATCAAACCGCTACCGCAGTTCTGTTTCTCATGAGCAGCAGCTGAATGGCTTGCAAAGAGCAATTGGCCTGCAGCGCTGCAATTGCCTCCACGTTGCTCCGGGGTGTTGGATCATTAAGGACACTGATTTACACCACAACCAACAAACAGCACTGCCCTTGTGACTGCTCTGTTCAAGCAGGGGACTTGCATGAAGTGAGTGAAAGTACTTAAGCACAATGCATCTTCTCTTCAGCTCAATGATGCTGTAGACTCATTTTTGCTCTCTCATAGCTTCGAAGTATTCTGTACATGTATCTGACCACCTCTACCTTTCAAAAGACCCAACAGGAAGATCCACCAGCAGTTTATTGAAGGAATGGAAGGGAATGACACAGCTATCTACTAACAGCAAAACACGAGCCGCCATGAATATGGGCTAACATATTATCTGGTCAGGTTGGATTTGTTTGAGCCCAGAAAAAAAGGTTGAGAAGAAATTTTTAAGGGGCAGCAAAAAGCCATACACCTTCTGACAACACACCTACTAAAGGTCCCATAACAAGACCTCTATCTTTGGAATGGTGAAAAGAGCTGAGCCCACTCCAAGTTGATAAGAAGAGTATGCATGAAGCTAAATTGAGCTCTGGAAGCGTTCTATGCAGAAAACTTTAATAGAGATTTTCTTTATCGTTATATTTTCCAATGTATCCAGAAGCAAGAAACTGAAGTCAGGACGAGTACTTCTAAGACACTGTAGAAGTGGAATGGAAATTGCACAAAAAAAAAAAAAGTCCCTGCAATGAAATATACACATGTACACAAGTGTCTTTACATAAATTTAAACTACGGATACAATTCACACCTTGAAAGATACAATACAAAACACATTAAAAAGACTGTATTTGGAAAATGGTGTTTATATGCGTAGAACAAGAGGTGCAGCTGTGGACAACACAGCAGTGACTACCTTCAAAAGCTTCAGCCATTCTGAGGGACAAAGCTTTGTAAAACCGTGATGTTCCCTGAAGGTCAGGGGATTTGCACCTTCACCGCCTAAGCCTGCTCAACCTCAGATCTAAGCCCCATTACCACTGTGTTAGATACCCGTATCTTCTTCTCTTCCTTCAGATGTTTGCAGCATTGCCACAAGGAAGAAGAGCTTGCGTGAAGCCTACAAAACATTATGAGAAAGGGAAGTACGCAAAAGGTTTTAATGTTCTCAAGAAGCTGAATGAGAGCACTGAGGTTGCACTTGTGAGAGGTCTCGAAGGTCTGAATTGCAGCTCACCCACTGGGCTGACGAAGAGTCAATGTTTCACCTCTCATCCCTCCCCTGAGCCAAGCCACCACCTTCATGATGCTTCCCAATGCCTACCACCCTCGACAAAAGCTCAAACCACCCCACTACCACTGCATCAATCTCAGCCTAAAGACCCCACTCAGCTCAGTGCAATTTGGTTTAACTGAAGTATAGAGAAACCTTGCTGACTGTGGTCCAAACAGCATACACATATGCCTCTACACACATACTGAAATGAAAGATGGATTGGACAGATAAATTTAAAATTTTGTTGTTGAATTTTTATAAAATCTCCTCACAAAATGTTACATTATCTTTCAAGCAGCATTACCACCTTTGGTTAGAGTTGAAAACGTGCCAAAGGAAAAGCTGTGATACACTTTAACAGAAATCCTTGTGGTTATTTGCTTCCCCACTTACTCACCCAGGCCACTGTTCAGTGGGCTAACAACAGGTTTAAGCCAGTGGGGTAACTCAAATAACCACTTCTACCACTTCCAATACAGGCTCCACTGGCATTCTGTGGTAGACTTAGGCCCTTGTCCCTTCAAGTCAATGAAGTTTTGTAGTAAGATATATTTACACACCTCCTCCTGAGCAGTGTTTACTCCAGTCTCACAGTAGGATAAAGTGTTCAGGAAAGAAAGCAGGAATCCCAGTGGTGACATGCAGACATGCTCGGTTTAGAGGAGCTAATCTTCCAGCATGAACAAAATGAGCCAGATAAGCATCTCTTCACACTCCATTAAGTCATGATCCTCCTCAACATTAAATACAACATACAACAGCTGAGTCATATACAGTATTTATGTGATGTCCCCTTGTCCAATGCAAATGCCCTTAAGAGAACCTAAAGATCTTGGTCCTGAGCGAAAACAACAGAAGTCTACGATCCTCAGGTGGCCAACACACATGATTCAGGCAAACTCACCAACTTGTGACCTTTCAAATTGCACCTCATGGCGGGCAGCTTGCTAGCATGTGGACAATTCTATTTTAGGCATTGCTGCAAGTTAGCCCCTGTTGGAGAGCCTGGAAAACAGCATATCTGAGCCATCACATATCATTGCATTCCTCACCTAGTGCTCGCTTTGCTTCAGCAAGACAGACAAACCAGAGTCATGCCCAACCCGTCAGGGTTTTAATTATGACACAGGTACTGGCGATGCAAAAGGGCACTATGGAGTAGCACAGAGATAGCATTCAGTTCTGACTATCGGTGATTAAGCTGTTCCAGTGACTTTAAAAGGAACAGAAGCAGGATTTCGTAGAGAGTCTTTGCTCATGAACAGTAATTCAAAATGAGATGGAGGAAAGCAGTGAGGAATAACAAGATATTTACACCATACTTCACCCACCCTAAACCTTTCCTTTCACTGCCTCCCCAATGGATAAACACAATTTAAGTTTCTCATCTCTCACTGGAAATTACTTGTTCAGGTTTTTTTCTTCTCCTTGCAAGCTTTGGATCAGCCCCAACCTCATTCACCTTTTTTCAACTCTTCTCCTGGCACTGCACAAAAATCCATTTCATGAGGTTCATGGCTGTGAAGAACCACTGTGTTACAGTGCACAATCCTGTGCCACCAGCTGGGATACACACCCAGCCGGCATAGCCATGCCCTTTGCCGAAAGCACAAGGCAGCTTGAACAGTGCTGTTGTCTTGATCTAAGTCAGCCAAGAGGTAAAGAATTAATTGTCTTATCTCCTTTTCATTTGCTGCAGTGGCTAATTACCCTTACTATTAGCATTTAGTGGTATTCTAATTTAATTATCCACTTCCAAACTTACTACTGTGGATTTGGTGCTAGAAGGTGCCACAGTAACAAGGATCCAATTGCCACACAAATGGAAGATGTTCTAGTGTTATTTAAAACTCCTTTAACACATGATTTCAAAGATTAAAATACTCAGCAAATACCTTTTAGCAGAAGATTATGCTGACCAAAGTAATTATACTTCCATCCTGAAACATTTTTTTGTTTTCATCCCTACTAACTGTATTTATTTTAAACATCTTTGCAATTCGACCCATACTGTGATCGAGGCGACAGCTACAGACCATCTCAGTCACAGTTTTCCAATGATTTGCACTTCTCAGCAGTCTGAATTTCTCCCCATGCTCTATGATTTTTGAAACTAATAAGAGGACAAAAATCTTGGGAGACTTCTGGACCCAATTCTCCAGATTCTTCAGTGCAGCTAACCAACCTGGTCTGTTTTTTAGTGCAGTTCTACTGTGATAAACATTATCATACCCTCTTTAGACACTGACCTCAAAGCACTGTATCAGCTTTACATGATATATTCTGCCCCTTTTCAAGTAGAAAAAATATAAAGGATTTAATAAACAGTTGTGGTTTTCCAACAGTTCTAACCACTTCACATTCTTTACCTAATTCTGGGTCCTGCTCCTCACTGGAACCATTGTGCTCCATTTTAATTCTACCATCTACCACGGATTCTGTTCTTCTATTTCCACCTTCCCAACCAGGATGTTCCTGTTGATTTTCCAGTGATACTTTGCAAGCCAATCCTAATTTAATTTCACATTTTTCCCCTCTCAATCAACTTTGCTCTAAAATTTTCCACAGAATGACAAAATCTCACCCTTTTGAAATGCCAAATCAGGGCGCTACCCGTATAAACCAGCATATGCCTCTGCAAAGGGAAGTAGGTCATGCTCAACAGTCCCTAGGCAACCACCAAATCTCATTCCCTTGATCAATTCATTTGTGTCCCTGTTCATGACGTCTGAAATAGATTCAGCTGGTATTGTGCACAGTGGTTTTTTGTATTAAAAGATTATTATCCATTTTTAGCAATGCTAAGTGTCTACTGGCTGCATCAGACCCACAGAATATTGAATGGCTCATTTTTAAATATTCCATACCCATTTTTCTCTTCCTCCCACTCACTGTCACACAATGGACTAGTTCCCACTTATTTCTGGTTTTATTGAATGATCTTTAATGGATTATTTTTTAAAAATTGGTAATAAAAATAATCCTTATGCAGTCAAAACTCAGTAGATATGAGCTACTCATTCATTCCTTAATATCATAACATTTTCTTTTAATTCTTGTCTTTTTTAAAAGTATGAAAGGCCATGGGAGCAGAGACAGAAGTTACAGGACGTACACACTGCACTGCATCATACAAAAACAAAGAGTGACCTTGAAGGTATGAGAAGTGAATAGACCCCCTACTGAAAGGCAGGGACCTGCAAGCATAGAGGCAGAGCCCTTGCTGGGACAGATGTACATTTCTTATCATCAAAGCTGGGTAAGCTTCCTTGTATAACTTGCACCTGGTGCTAATATCCACTGCTCAGCCAAGCTAATGGGGCTCAGCACTAATTCAACTGTTAAAGTATCCTATAAGCATTATGACTCCCGTCATGCAAAGCGTTTCCACAAGGTTTCAGCAATACACAGCATTTCTTGAAATTACTGAGAGTATCAGTCCCCCCCTGCTCATCGTCCACAGGCCCATCAGTGCTATGTAAGCTATTTCTCTTTCAATTATTTTGTAATAAGGGATCCACTTAAGCACAGCTAGACAAGCTCAGTTTGCAATAGCCTCATAAATTAAATGTTGGTTCAGTACATTCATGTTTACTTCTTGCAGCATCCAAACAGAGTATGCATCCCAGTTACTGAAGTATATGGAGGGAGCTCTGCATCTTAGTGATCTTTCCCCTAAATGCCTTTCCACAGGGCACGGCTTTCTGCGCACATTTGCAAAGCCTGAACAACAACCCAAGGACTGGTTTCTGTTGTCCTCTTACTATTTATCACAGAATGGGTTTCAGTAGCCTAAGAGGAAATGGCTTATAAGGTGCTTAACGTTGCTCTTCCCTTCTCCTAACAATTGTCTTATGGTCACAGACAGGAACAAAGAACAACAAACAGACTTACAAAATACATGAAACAGAGGAGAATGAGAATCATGTATTTTTAAAATATGCTCTTGAAGTTGAGCAATGAGTAAGAAACAAGTCTTTTCCTTTTTGTGACTGGTAAAGTGTCCCTGATAAGTACCTGCATTAAAAGAAACAGTGATAAAGTGATAAGGGGAAGTTTCTTTGTATTGATTAAAATCAAAGAGAAGTACACAGTACTGCCCTCTTAATGTATTTGTGTAGGTCACACAGCACATGTTCTGCAATGCCTTAAAATAAAAGTGCTAGAAGCAAGTACTGTGCTGAGCAATGGACAAAATGAGGAGTACCCTGGTGATGAGCAGGAGCACTGGCTTGGGATGAGAGGACACTGATGGCATGCAGCTCCTAAAGCCTCAGAAAAGGGCTGTGACCCGCCAGCAGCCACCAGCCCACCTCATGAGGATGAGGTGACAAGCAGCTCCAAGTGACAATAGATTACTACTTCACATACTCTACAACACAGTCAGCAAGACACGAGCTAGATGCAACAAAGCCCAAGCAACAAAGCCAAGAAACCTCACAACAACAGGCGTTTAGGGAAAGCTGTATTCATTCCCCATGCCCCAGTGGTTTCAGGGACCAGGGGTTTGGGGTCTTGCCTCTTCTGCATGCCTTGTGTTAACATAGCTGCAGCCTTAAAACCTGCTGGGCATGACTGCCTGCAGACACAGCAGATTTCCATCTGTCTTCATCATCAAGCTGTGGCTGTCAATCCCACCAGCTTCACGGGAAACCCTGGTGTTACCAATCAGCTTAGCCTACTGTGCACACGCCATGCAGCTATAAACCATAAAATTATTGTTTTTACAAGGGCAGAGGATTTAAAATTGCCCTCCCCCCAGTTCAGGAAGCGTGAGGCCATTGGACAAAACAAAATAAATATGCAGATGGATGAAATGACGTGCGCCAGTGTCTTGGGAGGAATTCAACCCCTCAACCTACAACAATCACAAGAGCAGAAAAAGGACATTTTTTATTTCTTACAGCCTGAGACACGCAGCAACTGCCCTTGGAGAAGCAGCTTGCAACAGGAGCTGCGAAGCCAGCAATGGCAGCAGCATCGTCTGCATACAGGGAGACAACAGGTGGGAGAAGCAGACGAGACAAGTTTTCTTTTAGGTGTATGAAGTTTGTATTTCATTCATGCTATTTGTGAAATGGAATAACATCAGCAAGTAGTCATGAGGCCACAAGTTAGGAAATTACATCATATATTTGGCAATAACTGCAGGATATAAATAACTTGGAACATCAAACCTTTCACAGAAACAGATGCAAAAAGGGATTCACTTGCCTCTGGGCAATTCACAGTGTGTAACATTTACACATGGATGGGCAAGCTGTTTTTAGCTTCCCAGGAGTCAAGAACGACCTAGCAGAACTGGACTGCACATTCCCACAAGAAGGGCAGCAGGTGATTGTTACATACTGCAGAGCATAGCAAAGGACATAATTTGGAACACTCCAGAAGCATAAATCCAAGCAAGAATGTAAGGAACCTATTTCTCTTCTTTCCCCTGCTCAGAGTAGTTATAGGAACATAAATTATCTGAGCACTGTATCAGAGTACAAGTAACCCTACCAAAATTCTCTATAGCCCACTTTACAGCAGAAACAGTACAAGAATACACAATATATACATTTAGCTTATTTTACACTCATTTGCAAATAATGTATGCAGACAACATCTAGAGCCTGATCCTGCAGGGGTAAAAGCACAGGAATCATTTTATTCATGCCACTTGTCTTACTATGCATATACAGTATCAGAACAGCACATGGTAAAGCATATATAACCCACATTAAATTAACCCACATTAACTCCACACAAGCTAACATTTATTGTGTCGTTTGCTTTTATGACATAATGACATAGCTCTGCGGACACAGGCAAGCAAGGATTACTGAAATCCACAGGGCATTGGACCACACACTTGTCAAGAGTGACTGGCATCCTATTTCGTTCATTAAATGGGACAGCATGGATACATTTTTCCCGGGCTCTGGAATGACAGCAGCATAAACCTCACAGTTACAGAATCTGCAGAATAAGGCACTGCTAGTAAACAAATCTGCCTTTGGTCCAGACACTCAGGGAAGCTTTAATGCAGAACAGCAAACTTCCACCTCTACTGCGCCTGCCTGCTTTGCTATACCATAAAAGGTTGAGCAATCAGTTCAGCCCACACAATTAAACATTAGCATCGCTGGCCCCAAGATGACTCTTAAAGTTATCTGCACAGTTCTTTATTTGTTAACTCTAAAGTGCCTTACTAATTTTGCTTAATTCCATTTTACAGTTTGGGACTGTCCAGTATTGGTGTAAGGTACTTTTAACAGGTGAGCAAAGAAAGAGACAATGGAGGAAACCATGGAGATCCACCACAAACTGAACCACAGCACTGCAATGCTAGGTTAGCACACTCGTTTCACCAGCAGGAGGTTCACCCTTGCAAGTTTCTGTAAGGCTTTTTTAACATAAATCCATCGTACTCTGTGCAGAAGTGTTACACTACAGACAGAGGCTTCTCTAGGTATTAACTGGAGTAAGTACATGTGACAGGAAACTGCAGCTTCTAGAAACATCCCTGCTTGTTTATTCCAGCACTGGCTGCATTTCTTTGTCTCTCAATTACAACTAATAACCATATGCAGAAGCTCTAACACTTCAAGCAGTTAACTGAAATGACAATCACAAAAATAATTATCCTGAAGTACAAAAATAATTTACTAAGAAACAATTTAAACTGGATGACAATCTCAGTGACTGAGGGGAAGTGAATTGCTCCCTTGCTTCCAGCACTGCCATCATTTTAAGATACAAATATAAACCAGCATTTATAGCATTACCCATCAACCTTCACACACTGCTGCTGCAATCACACCTCTACCAGGCTTTTCCTATTTTCCACAATCATTTTGCTTATTTTGGTCTTCCTCTCTTACCCATTTTCTGCTTGCAGTGCAGACAGAGAACCATAAATGTTACTGAAGTACAGAAATCCTTAGAGTAGATTTCTCTGGTGTTAGTGGCTATTTTTAGCTGCGCTAGCCCAGAGATGCACTGAAGTGTTTACTAGCTTGGACATAGGTCATAAAGCCTGCATTTGTCATTACCAAAGACCACCTGCAGTTTAGATAAATTATCATCAGTGACAACTGTTTATCACTGTTCAGCAGACAAATAAATGTAACCCTTTCCTATCCAACACTGAGTTACTGAGCACACAGCACAGCAGTGACCCTTGCAGTGCCTTTCAGTCCTTACCCTGCAGAAACACACAGCAGCAATCCTGGCCGTGCATTTACAAGCTCCCCAAGCTCCTCCAAGAAGGAAGCACCAATTACACACCCAGAGCCCAGGGAACCTTCCAGAGATGCTCTCTAAGTTGTCCCATCTGCAGAAGATGGATGGAAGGAAGGAAAGAAGGCAGACCCAAGGACAGAATGTGTTGCTGAATATACCCACTTCACATCTTACCACTTTCAACATTAATTATTCTCAAACCAACCCCACAGATAATTTCAAATTCCTGTGAAATGTCCAAAAATTAAACACAAAGCCATTTGTTTTGCACACTGCTTTCAAATATATTTTCCAACACCTTTATTACCCCTTTATGTCTGCATTAGTTTCCCAATGTCCATCACCACCTCTCCACGTCACTACTGCAAACTCCTACGTTTCCAAGACATCTCCTGCCCATCTCCCATGAGGGGACTGCTTTGAGCAGCAGACTGAGGGCAGCAGTGGGGGGCAACCATGCCTCAACTCAGGGGGTTTGGGCGAACACATGAGTTTGACCACAGTTATACATGATCAGGGCACACCTGCTTGATAGTGAGTCTTCTCTCCTCTGTCAAAGAGTGACTGCACATCAGCCCAGAGAAGCTATTCCATGGTTCAGTCAGTAATAACACAAAGGATGGAGAAAGGAATTGTGTGCTCTGTCAAACCAAGGGAATCCTTCTTGGGAATAATTCTTCATTTCCCACTATGCTACAAATATAAGAAGCACATATTCAAAGCACAGATTAAACCTGGTTCAGCTGTGCATGTGCCTGTTCACTGCAGGGGAGTTGGACCAAATGACCTTTAAGGGTCCTTCCAACTCAAATGATTCTATAACATCACCCTTGGTTTCCCCTATAGTCCATACATAAGTTGGGCATCAACAAATAAAGACACATGAATGTTATCATCTGGATTTTGGATTGCCTAGAGTGAGAAAAATATAACATTTCTCCTTGACTGGTTACCATTAGAAATAAAAACAAATCTTGGTGTTTTCTTTGTAAGCCTAGTGAAAAGAACCTGACCTACGTAAAGCAGAACAGATTCTCTTTCTCTACTCTTCATAAAGAATTCATACTAAATAAAATATAGATCATCTTGTATCTAAATCAGGCACACAGCCTCACCTGGAATCTATTCTCTAAGCACAGAAGACAAAATCTGAAATCTGACTTCCAAAGCATAACCATCACCTCATTTCTCAACAATTCCAACTCAGCATATAAGTCATTCTTGATAACCTCTTTTTATTTTAGTGGACACAACTGTTCAGCCATTAATGTCTACATAACTCTGGTTTAGTACGTACCACTTGTTATCCTTAAATGAATACTAAGCTAAATAATTTTATGTGCTAAATTGACTTCTGCCATGGAAGTAATTATCATGACCTCTTCAATTTCATTCCTTGTAATATGCAATTAAAAACAGATGTCTTGACATTGTTCCAAAACCTGCTGGAGTCAAGAGAAAGATTTCTACTTATTTCTGTGGAAAATAATTATGTCTTTTAATCACATATTCATGTCTTCAAAAAAGTGAAGTCTTGTCTCTCAGTATTCCTTTTTAATCAAAACACTGTGTGCAGAACTACTGGACATGACAATGCCAGCACAGTCCCCGAGGTCTCCTGCCTCATGAGCTCAACATGCACCCTCAGCCCCGAGTTCAGGGGCCAAGCAACCCAAGGGTCTCTGCAGCACTGCAGAGATAGATGCATGTTTCCAGGCAGGAGGTTCCCACTTCGGATCATTTGCAAGGAAAAAATGACCAGTCAGAAATGTTATATCTAAAATGCTTGCAAGCAAAATTCCAGTTAGTTCAGATCACATAATACAGGCTGCAATTTTTCACAGACGGGCACTGCTTAAAAAAGCAAGCTGACACATTCTGCACTGGCTCTATCTTCCAAATGAATTCAGGTTCTGCGCCAAATGCAGCACATTACATTAATCTTACCCTGGAACACAACATGGGATAAATTATACATTGCGTATGTTTATATATGCACACACCACTCAAAATGATCTGATGTTTGTGGATATTAGCAGTTGGGACAATAAATACACTAACAGTTTATTGTCTCCTATTTCTATGAGCATTATCGTTCTCAACTCTTTGGAAAGCACTTTGGATTGTGCAACAACAACTACAAATCATTCTCACATAATTTTGTGCTGATGAGGTCTTGTGCCACATCTTGAATTTGTTAAAAATCTTTAAAGTCAATGACATTTTAGGTTATTGATGTAGTTAAATATCTTCATGCTTATTGATGTAGTTAAATATCTTCAAAATCCATGTTCCAGTCAACTTGTCTTGAACTGAAGAGGACTTGGAAGAAACAAGACTTTGTTAATAATTCTGAAATTAACTTTTTCTATTGGAACACAAACTTTAGCATGCTCATAAGTACGATTGAGAAAAATACAGGCCATTGAAATGAGGACACTGGAATACACTGCTGCACTTCACCTGAATTACCTAAGAGGGAAGATCAAGGACACTTAGCATTCCCGAATGCTCAAACAATTGGCTGAAGAACCGTGCCACAATCTCCAGAAGTCTTCTGAACACTGAGGAGAGCACACAGGAGGTGAACAACAATGAGATGTAACAATGCCCTGAAGGATGCCTTTGCAAAAAGAGCAGAGGTAACTCACAAGAGAGATTAAAAGCTAAAATGCTTTCAAAGCATGGATCTATTAAGAGAGAAAATAACACACTATGTGTTAAATTTGTTAGAATTTGCTGGCCAGCTCAACTTTCACTCAATAAATATAACGACTTCCATTCACTACAGTGAACATTCACTTTCTGATGAATGGAATGGATATCTCCAGCCCAAGTGCAGCAGCTAGTGCCCCAATGGAACATGCAGGGAGTAAGCAGTGGGCTTACAATTCTCTCTGAAGATCAGTACAAAATTTACATCCTAGCTAACATAACCACGTCACAAGTCATTCCCATCTCTTCCACTCATCAATATCTTTTTGCACTATCATTAATAAATCCCTAATTCTCTGATTCCCAGGGAAGGCATCCCATACAGTTTTGGTGTACCCTTGTTAGCCCACACAGGCTCATTGTGTAACTTGCTGGCTAACTTATCCAACAGGGAATGAAAGGCATAATTTATCCGGCGTTCCTGCGTTACTGCCCTGGGGCAGACACTCCAGCACAGAAGATTTTCAGATTATCAAGAGGGGATAAAAGGAATGTCACAGCCTCCACTAGTCTATGTAGGGTCATTTATCAAAAAGACAGCTGGCATTAGATTGTTATGCCTCCCTTGCACTAAAGTAACAAAAGGTACTTTCAAAATATTTTTAAGGAGTTGTGTTTATTTTTCAAACTTCAACCCAGCTTGAGCATGTCACTCCCCGAGCTGATGAAGCTGTTCTCTCTGGGCTGATATTTCAGCCTAAAGAAGCACACTGTTGTCCCTCCACACACACCAGTACACTTCTGGAGGAGGTTTGATGAGGTTTGCCACTCACAGAGTGCTATGACAAAGGCCAAAATTGAGTTTTACTGCCCCACCATGACACTGGGCTCAGCCTTGAGAGAAACTGGAGTCTGTTCCCTTGGAATGAAGGAGACTCCACATCAGTTCTGTCACGGGGAGAAATCTGGGCTGTTTTGTGAGCAAGAGAACGGATAAATGCTGAACAAAAAAAGTGAACCATTGACTCGAGGAGTAGAGGAGTTCCCAGCTCTGCACCTCAAAGTGCATGGGGTGGACAGCTACAGAAACAGGAGTGGAACTTCAGACCATAGCCCTCTGTCACTAGCGAAAACGTTCAGCTCTTACCCACAAGTGAACGAACAACTCTTTAAAAAATAATAATAATTAAAAAAATTGAAGTCTACATTAGAAAATAAGCAGTGAGGAAAATTAGTTTTCAAAGGCTTCACTCTTAAGATATCTATGTACTTGGACACAGGTAAGCACCAGAAAAGACACAGGGAGGAGGAGGGCTGTGAGGGACATCCATGTCGGCACAGCTCCAGAAGGAATGCTGCAGTGAACACTTACAGAAAGCCCCAGTGGGAACTGCAGGAACCACATGGCAGAGCACACATGGCACACAGTGTGGCATTATCCCAGCAGCCATCTGAACAAGGAAGACATCTGCATTTCCTCCTGTTTACAATTTCTCCTCCATGAGGGAATTAGGTGCCCCATCCGCGTCAGCGCTGGCCAGCACACAGCTCTCCTCAGGAAGGCATTTTACTCCAAGAACAAAAGCTGCTTTGAGAGCTGAAATTGAAGCTATTCTGCCCACAGTGTACTTCAGGGAGGTTTAAAAAAAAAAATAAGTCCACCCTGCTACAGCTTTTTTTTTCCTTATTAAAGCAATATTTACAGATTGGTGGGCATACAGCAGAGAGTGAGCAAAACTGAGTGCACAGCTCTAAGTACAGCTCAACACGACAAAAATAATGGTTAGCCAGCATTTAGGCACCTGCAGCACCAACGCGTGTTACATGTGGGTGTACTCCTCCTGCTGTGCATGACTTGGCCCTACAATGCATATTTCGCATCAGCTCTGCCCTGACTTTGTTCACACTGAGCCCTTGTAAGAAGATCAACAAGCTCTTAGGAGGATATGAAGTTGCTGACACAACAGAGCCCAGACAAGCCACCATTTAACTCAGTGTCCTCAGCTGGCCACATTTTTTTATAGCAGAATTCCATCTCCCACAAGTCTTCTGAAAAGCAGGAGACCAACATGTAAGAGTCTGCAACAGCTCACTTAGAATCACGCTATTCTTCTATTTTTTCCCCCTCTCCGTTAGGTTTCCTTGTGACAGAATAGTTTTTCTGCAATTGACACCACTGAAATACACGACTTTGCATACATTACCCGCTATGGTACAGCACAGAGATATTTCAGGCCAGCTTAAAATAAACTGGCCAGAACACAAGCAATGGGGCTGGATGGAGCAAGGAGGAGCTCCATCGCCCCAGCAGGGACCAGCAGCACCTGGCACAGCCTGCAGGGCTGGCAGGTTAGATCTCTGCTCTCCCCCTGAATCCTGCACTGCTACTGCACTGGGCATGGGCACTGCAGAATAAGGTTTTAACGTACCTTAAAGGTGATTTATTACTGGGAAGAAGAAAAATGTGTGTTTCTCCACATTGCTCTAGCGCAAGTAGTTTTGTTCTTAGGATAGTCCATCCTTCTAGGATATGCAAATTCTAACAACCAGGAGAAGAGGAAGAAGATGAGAATCAAATGAGGCATATGAGAGAGAAAACGATTTTAGAGTCGTGGCAACAGCTCTGAATTTTAGCAACTGTTTTGCAGAATCATAGGGGTTGGAAGGGACCTCAAGAAATTGAGTCCAACCCCCCTGCCAAAGCAGGTTCCCTACACCAGGTAAACTTCCACATCCTTGCCGTTTTAGCCAGAGTGAATATATGCAAAACATTCTTAAAACTGAAAAAATTAGAGAGCATCAGGCATGAAACCCCTGACAATCCAGCCAGTATCTGAGCTCCAAAGAGTTAAAAGGCTGAACACTGAGTATAGTCCAAAGAAGCCCACACTCAATTCCTCACCAAGCTGAGCTCTCCCCAGATGCAGGGCTCTGTTCTTCCTGGTTGTAAAGCACTTCCTAAGCACTGCCTTCACAACACCATCTATACAAACCACATACTTGTGTGCTCAGTGCATGTTTTCTGATCTGTGAGACCAGGATTTCCTGAAGTGTGCTCACGAAAGAGACCATATGGGAAAGGATTTCTTTCCACATGCATGACCTAATTTAATTTTCAGTTGCTTCTGTATTCCAATAATTCTTACGCTTCAATTCCATTTCTATTCTGCTCCCTTCCCCACTCAAGAAAGGAATCTAAGAAATATCAAGGGTAAGTCCAGCAAAAACTCACAATTTATTACAGAGGCTTACTTAAAAGATAAAACAGCCACAATGGCTTAATGTATTTCCTTTCCCACAGCTTTTTCATTTAAACCATAACTGTGCATATTTACCGCAGGGCTTCCATCTGCCATCAGCATTGTTCTGACACATCGCACACAGGAACAGCAGCCAGGAGGGACATCCATCCTCCAAAGCATGGTGAAAAGGCACTGCTGACCAACAGAGGAACTCTAGTCTCGGTTATCCCATCCACTTACTCTAATTGTCAATCCCATTTTTAACAACAGAAAATGCATAGTGGATCACTGTCAAAAGTTTGATTCAAGGACTATGGGTAGATTTGCTCTCTTCTTAGAAACCATTGCCAGTGAAGTGGAAAAAGAAGTGGCACATATAGGCATTTGCATTCCCTTGTATGAAAAGCAGTACAGCCAAGGTGAAGGGACTTCTGGCAAGGTCAAACTGAGTCCACATCACTGTTAGAGTTTATCTTTTGAACCCAGTCCTTTCAGCAGAGGTATAGATAAACACGCACATTTGACAAGATGGGAAGTGTTAGTGATAGGTAAGTTGAGTCAATGACACCGTATTCACCTTTAAACTTACTCTCAGAGTTCAGAGATTCCTGGAAGGAATCAGCCAGCCACACTGTCACCCCAAAGCGACAAACTCACCCACCCCAACCCAATAGCTCAGTGACCTTTTTTGGTCCCTTTTTGGAACAGCCTAAGCAAACCTAGTTCCCACCCAAATCGAAGAAAGTTCATACAAGCCTGGAAGTTACTTCCATACAGTTAACTTGCAGAAAAGGCAATGTTTCTCTCCTTTTTTGGGATGACAGGTCCACTTTTTTTTGTTGTTGTTAAATGTCACTCAGCTAGTAGCAAGCAATTCCAACACTGACTGCAGAAGTTCACTGGTTTCGATAGTTTCGCCCCTTGTAGCTCTTCCCTATTTCCTCTCCAGCGCTTTCTGCAGGAATTAGGGAGAACTCCCAAGTGAGCATGCAGCAAGATGATATGTGCAGCATCAAAACAAGACACAGTTGCCTGAGCATCTTGAAGTGGCTACTGACTTTCTGATGGCCCTGAAAGACTGAAACAGGTTCTTAGTCTACTGGGAAATAGAGCTGCTGCTGCACCAAACAGCAGCAATACAGCCAGGAAGGGATATGATAAATCCCAGCAACATCCATACAAAGTGGAATGTCGATTTCTAGAGGTTCAGGTGACTTGATTGCCTGGTGCTGAGGCCAACAGCCAAGCTTTGTGAGACAGATGCTCATTCACCAGGAACACAAACCAAACCTATCAGTGCAGGAACCACCAAAAACACTCAACCCCAGATAACATCAACAAGGCTTTACACTCAAAGTTGCAGCTTGAATATAAGAAGCCCTTCCCTTTCCCAACACCATGAGGCATCCAGACAGGTGACTTTTCCTTGGAGCTATTACCATCAATGACCCATACTGATTCCCTCCATGCTCATTTAGAAGGAAAATAAATGAAAAAGCAAGCCTTCTTAACCCTCTGCAATAAAGCTCATTCATTCACATCTCACACGGAGATTCCCATGTGCAGCACACTAGTCTCATCTGTCATCAAGCTGCAAGAAAAGTCTGCTGTTCTTGACAGGCTAGGAGGTAAGAAAATGACTTTTGGTCAAGAGCGTCAGATGATACAGCAATCTCATCCAGGAATCTCATAAGAAATATCAGCCATCGCTGTCCATAAACACAAGCCTGGTTTTGGCTATATTCAGTTACAAGCAGAGCAGGATAATTAAACAGCTCACAGTATGGAAGAGCTAAAGCATGTGCAATCTTATTTATGTTCTCTGCACCTGTGTTTTCTATGGTTTAAGTTCTAATACTGATCTTTTAAACTGCACTCAGGGAGTATCCCAGTTCATTCACATGAGAGAGAGTAATAAGTTCTATTTTTAAGGAACATGTGAACAAAAAGGGATCACACTGTAGAGCTTTTCCAGTAGCCAAATATACACTGGGAAATTACTGCTGAACTGTTTACAATTTAAATCGTTTAAATGGTCTGGAGGCAATCTGAGTATTCCCGAGCTGTTCCGTGCGGCTGTTTGGCTTGGCTGTGTGACTCCTTCCCTTTGTTCCCCCCACGTTTATTGTCCCCCTCCGTTGTGCTTCAACTCACATTACTCAGTTCACTGCGTTAGGGAAACCTCTCGTGCTCATCTTTCAAACCGGACTGCAAACACACCCAGAGCAAAGAAACCACACAATCCTTGATAAAGCCCTCTAATCCTTAGCAAAGTCTTTGAGGTAGAGACAAACCCTCCTGCTCCATCTGCACAACAGCACTGAGACCTCTCGGCTGCGGCACAACCCCAGCGATAGCGGCACCGATAGCGATGCGGGACGGCCCCACGAGGGACACCCAGAGCCACACAGCGAGGTGGGTACACAGAGGGGACCCGGCAGCCATCCTCCTACCCTGTGCCGATTGCTCCTGCCCTAAATACTGCAGGAGGGAGTGCCCGCGGTCTCACGCGTTCACTTAGCTCTCCTTTCGCTTAGTGCAATAATTGTTACTAGATGCCGTTAAAATGCATGCACTATCTATAATTTCAGCCCTTGTTTCATTATATTTCACAGACTTTACAGGAGTTCGTGCATTTCCCAGCTATTTTTGCTTTACATATCACTAGAAAATCTATAATCAGTTTGGCTACAAAACTCAAATAAAACTGAAGATAAAAATCTACTTCTCAGAAAGTTAGGTTCAAGTCTCAAATTCCAACAATCTTAGCCCACAAAAAAAAAAAGAAAGAAATCCATAGGAGATAGATAAGACTGTACAGTCTGTGTCCTTGCGGGGATTCCTGATGTATGTAACGGTTCTGCATTTCCATTCAGTTTTAAAGGGTACGTAGGACACAGCCCTGCTTGTGCCGAGAACGCTTTCCCCTAAGCTTAAAGGACATACCTGGCTTTGTGAAGGGACACATTTGCAAACAAACCAAATTAATGTCCTTTCCAGATAACTAAATAATCCAAAGGGAAACAAAAAGTTTCAATCAACATCTACAATTCTCACAGAAACAAGGAATTTTTTGAGTTGGACGAGACCTTTAAAGGTCACCTACTCCAACTTCTTTAATATTTAAATGCAACACAAAAACACTGTAAGAATTCACTTCGATCACCAGTTGACCTGTGCATTATAGTACACGGACTGATGATCACTAGTGTTATTTAGGTAATATTCCTTTTGCATATCCCCTCCGAAAATCTAACACCGAATGCCTCATAGTTATTTGATTTGAAAGGCACACATTTTTCAACTGTTGTAATACACTGACCTTTAATTACAACATCAAAATGCTTTTGCCTTTGTTTCCTGTACCATTTGGACAAAACTTAACCCTCCCACATCCTCACAGAGCACTCATCCCAGCAATTCCTTGGGTTTGCTTTCCTCCCCTGCCCGAGCTTTCATCTTCCCCCGTGCCCTGTGCCTCGCAGGAGCACAGAAATACACATGATAGTTATTTGAAAATTTAACTTGAAAATATTTGACTGAAAAAGGACAGAAGCCAACCTCTTCATGCTTTGTTACTATAGTTTCAAAATCAAGTTAATGCATTTGTGGGATTTTGTTTTTGGCTGTTGTTTTTTTTAAACATAAACCATTAATTTACTTCCACAGAAGGGAATTTACCTCCACTTCGGAGGGTTACACAGCATGAAGACAGTCCGAAGACAAGCTGCCATCCAGATTAACACAACTGTTCTCACCACCAGAACCTTCCTCCCACTGCCCAGTTTCATAGTCTTCTCCATCTAAAATACTCTGCTTCTCGAGTACCTCTCTATTTGGAATGAGGAAGTTTCAGCATTTGCAGGCTGCTGTAAGCACACCATCTCTACTTCAGTTTGCCTCAGTTTAAAGAATCTTTATTTTCTTAGAAGGAGACTCAACAGAAGAGAAGAAACAAACTTCCTTTATAGGAACTGAAGATTTCAAACCTGCACACCAGAACAAGCAGAGAAACCTCAGCTGACCAAGGAAAGCCCCAAACCAACAACATCCGCAAAGTTTGGGATTTGCTGTAAGAATTAAACAAGAGCTAAAGCACTCAGCTGCCTCCTGCTCAGCACACACTTTATTTCCACACTGAGAATACCAAAGCTTCACATGCCATACACACCAGGAGTGCATCCACAAAGCTCACCTATGAGTTTCAAGACCGTATCATTACAACTGCAGCTGTCACCTTCCCATCTCACATCCTCCCCACAAGTTTTAATAATACAGAAGTACAGATGGCTGTAATCGCTTTTTTTTTTTAAATTAGGGCTAAATCATAGAACACTGTGAAATGTGTTCTGAACAAGGGTCTTTATTTCTATATCAAAAATACTGCACGCATTAATACGCAGTTAGCTGAGTACTGATTTAAATGAGACTTGAAGGCAGAACTTTGTAATGTGCTTTTATTAGCGCTGCTCCTGATGTCTAGAAATGTTAGTCAGCACATGGCACCCCACTGCAAACAAAACCAAGGAGATTAAGCAATAACATATGCCCAACAAATCTTCTTGACAGGATACGCAGAGACGCAAGAAAGCTTTAACCAAATTAAGCACTGCTACTTATTGGAAATGGTTGACTGAATTCACTAACCAACACATTCCTAGCTGAAAACAGAGAGAGGTGAATAATCAATGAGGAAAAGCCTAGGAAGAAAAGATCTTTCACAATCTGTCCACTAAAATCCAAATTACACATTCTGTTTGCCAAATGGTCTGCACAACTCAAGCACCGCACTCTGCTAAGGGTCGGTTGGCACTGTGACATACCTGAGCTGCACTCACTGCACATGGCAAGAGGAATGCACAGCTGCTTCAGGCACAACCTGCTTGTGCTTAATGTTCTGTCTTACTGAAATTAAGTCTACTAACCAAAATAAAGGCGTAAGTGTAATGCACCTGCTTACAGAATCCTGACTGAATTCTGAAAGAAATTGAAAATTACAAGACTTTTACGACTATAAATGCTAAAACCAGCCTAAATAGTATTCCAGAATTATTGAAAGTATTTTTTTCTATTTTCCAAAGGAGAAGGAGTCAGTTCAGCCTTTAGGGTGCAGAACTTCCCACAGATAATCAGCCCCAGTGCTGGGCTCCCACACTGCCTGGAAGCCCTGAAGTCATGGGGTCCACCAGCTCCCATCAGCCGGTACTCCCAGGTGTTCCCCCAGCCATGTCAGCTGCACAGATGTGTCAGATTTTTACCCTTCCCCACATCCTGTTCTCAAAAGCAGATGTGAGGGCTCCTGGGACTCTGACAGACAAACCTTTGTTTACCCTTAATTGGAGGACATCCAAGCATTCTTGCAAAATAAAATGGGATTTCTATGTTTCAATTGTGCTGGAAAGGAAAAAAAAAAAAACACCAATTCCACTGGTTTTCCAGGGTTGATATTACCAGCACCTCCCCAGGTCCAGCACTTGGTTTATTTTCAGGTTAGTTTTGTTCGTTTTCTCTCTTAACCCCAATATGTTAATATGAACAAACTTCCATCAACGTAACAGCATTAGGGTTCCAAATCTGTTGATGAGAACTTGCAGAATAGTGTGGAAAAACCCAAGCTCATCTGCTTTTAAACAGGAGCGTACAAAGCCAATAACTGGATACAGAAGTTTATTCTCCTGCACTGTTAAGCCCAAATTCAATTCCTCCTTTAGTTAGTTCATTGAGAATTTCAGTATTTATCCATTCTACCAGCTGAAGAATGGAGCTTAACACTGGACATTAACATCTCTTATGCTTAAAATTCAGTGAGAGACTCCCTGACCGGTTTACTCAAGGATAAGGGGGTAGTAAGACAGAATACATTTATTGCTTTAATAGGATTTCTGAAACTGCATATTTTATTTACATGTCTATGATGTATATGCAATGGAAAAAAAAGCTGACCATAAAGAACTGTTCCAAAGCATATTATTCCCAAAAAAGTTCATTATTTCCCATTTTCACTGGTATACTCTAGAGCCATTGTTGAGATATAACACAGATAAACTTCACCTGACCCAAAAAGGAGATATCTGAAACCTTGTGAAAATGAATGATTTGCAGCTGAAACTCCTTCCCAGGCTTGCTGACAAGCTGCTCGCAGCAGTGATTGCAGATCAGGGACATTCAGCTCAGTGCAGTGATTCCAGGCCTCTGACACACAGTGCTGCATCAGCAACAAGGCTGGGGCATCGTCTTGGCCACTCCACTTACAGGGAAACATTATATTTAAAAAAATACAGTAAAATCTGCTTTAAACAAATAATACAGAAATAACACTGGCATAGCTTTCAGGGCAGATTAAAAAATATATAAAAATATATATAGAAAAACAGATCTTTGCAAAGGACAGCAAAAAGCTCCCAAGGAATCAGTGTATTCAGCACTGTCCCCAAACTCTGCTGTGCTACCTGTGTGATGCATGATGAGCAGAGAGATGGGTTTTGTTATGACTGAAAGTCACCATGACAAGCAATAATGTACAACATACAGGACACTGTGGGGGCTAAGCTGTGCCTACTGTCAGGAGAACAGGACAGGTGGCTTAAGGAAGAAATCCCAGCTCTGTGCTGGGGACCAAAGTATCTCACTGCATTATGTTTTTCTTTCTTGATTTCCCCTACATGTGTGTGACATGTTTGAAGAGAGGTGAATGGCAATAAGAAACACCAAATCCCCTTTGTAATTCAGCAGATCTTTAACCAAATATGAGCCAAAGCACAAACAGACAGTACACTTTTTAGAAAGTAAAGGTTTTCACATTTACTACACAGCCCTAGGAGTCACTGGAAATTAATCTACGCTCAAAATCCACAGAATCAATGTTGCAGAGCAGCCTCTGCTGCTAGATTTGTACACCTTTATAGGAGCATTTAACAAATCCACATAGGCAGAATCATAAATGCTCAAGACAAAGGGTGCCCAGTTTGTGTGATTCTTATTATTATCACTTAGAAGTAGGACTGCGTGTACCTAATACAGGAGTAATACTCCTGGCAATGACTGCAACAACAAAAAAAGCCATAATAAAGAAAATACAATGACAACATTTTTCTCAATGATATGAAAGTGTTTTTCTTGGAGTGATAAACACAGGGTGCATCAGCTGCAGATTTATTTTGCATTTTTAATATAACCTGTTTTTTCAAGTGAGTCTGTAACTGAGAAATTACCCCTACAGATCTCAACAAGTACTATAAATGAGGAATATCATCAGCTCCCCTTACTAAATTTAATACTCAATGATGACATGCACTACTTGTTTTCATTTGGTACAGAAACATTCCAAGTATTTTTTAAACAGATTTCACAAAAACCAACACTATTATAAAACAGTTTATGCAAAAGCGTGCGAGACAGATACCGCAGATCAGAAGAACCAGGACAGCAGTGACACTCCAGGAGGAGCTGCCAGGGCCACCCCAGTGCCTCTAAACTCATCATTTATAATGAAAGACTGAAGAATCCCAATGCTTTTCTTTGTCCAAAGCAGTACTGACTCCCCACACAGAGCTCTGCACCTATTGCCTACAGTGATAGATGATAAAGCTGCAGGAGGTTAAATAATACCTATTGGTGGGCTTCGCTGACACATGCTCAAACACATTACTTAACAGATTAATTTATTTTCAGGTGTAATTCACCATTATTGCTGAAAACACAGTTCACATCAGCAGGCATAAAAATACCAGCTTTGGTGGCACAAAAACCTCAGAAGGACACTGAACAAAATGGAAATGTCAGGCTGCTGCATGAGGAAAATATCCATGCCGCATATTTTCCACAGTATGATTAAGTTGCAGAGATAGAATCACCTTAATTATTAATAATTACATTCTTACACTACATTAAAAGGTTTTTTTTTTTTGGGGGGGGGGGGCGGGATAGGGAAGTGAAATATGTAAATTCACATATTAAGTGCTGTTGAAATTTTGCAAGTGGTCTTTAACTAGCAAACTGCATACGGGTTAAACACCTGTGTCGGGTACAGTGATTCCCTTCTCTTCACCTCCTCCCTCCCCAGTAAAGGAAACGCTGTTACAGTACCAAAGAGACCAAAGACAGAGGGAAAGCATCTTGTTTTGCCAAAACCATCCATCAGATTTATCCTAGGACTTACACACAGATTTTTTTGAAGCTGATTCTCATTATTTGCTCCAGAAAATTGAACACTGTTTATCATCAATTTCTTCAATTTTCAGGGTTAATTTGTCTGCATTATTTTGTTCAGGTTTTCAATTCTGATATAAAGCCAATTAGAACCAAACCGTTTTTAGTCATGCAGATGTGTATTATTAACCAGCAAGCACAGAGTATTAATCCTGCAGTTAAGCTGCTCTGCTCTTCCAGCACTGCAGGGCCCGAGAACAGGGGGCAATACCAAGCTGAGACATTACAAAGTTAAACCAAAAGTTGACTGAACAATGTGAGCAAAAAAAACCCAAAACAACCACATTAAAATATTCTTAAACACAGCAGAAAAAAATACACTTATGCTGAAAGTTAACCTTTTAAAAATAGATAAACGAAGAAGCGTACGTAATACTTGCAAGTTGTTTCTTATTATTTAACTCATGCATTTAACACATCACTGCTTAAAAAAAAAGCTAAGTGAAGGTGACAAGCTTTTCCATGAGCTGCTGGTCCCCCTGGCAGAGTTCTCACCCCACACCCCTGAACTCCCTAAGCCTTTCTAGCAGCTTTAAGGAGCATCCTTAAAAATAGAAAGAACATTTACGTGACTTCTCCTATCTAGGTATTTTAAATACCAGCGCTATCAGGCAGTCATCCCAGGAGGGACATGGATATGTTGTCAACAAAGAAAAGAAAAAGATAATGCCTTCGGTGCCCACCCCCTGGCCTGACAAAATCCAGGGCCTGATACTGGTCTCCATGTCAAAAATAGACAATCTGAAAGCAGCAAGCATTCCCCCACTTATCTCAGAGCTCCTTGTTTTGCAGACCGCACAGAGCACTTCAAACAATGACATCTGAATCTGCCATAGTTGAGAACAACTTTCTCTGAACCACAAGTGATATAAAGCACATTTCTCAAGGGCAATAGGAGCAACAAAGAGAAACAAACTCTACTTTAAGCCCCTTCCCTTGTGCCTGTGCGTTACGCTTCCAACAACATAGCACTGTCTTTACAAAGGCCACCCCACCACTCCGCTCACAAGAATTGAAATCAAACATCTAGATCTTCATCCGCCTTCTGCTAATCTACTCAATACTACACACACTGGAAGTATGAATACTTCTTGCAGAAGATCTAGCAGCCGCATACAGCAGTAACATATCCTACCACTCTTCATTTTTATGGACTCATAAAAAGTAGTATGATTAATTTTTAAACCACAACTCAAAATAATCGCAGTACACCAACACCACTGAATTAAACAAACACACTACCTTTTCTGATCCATTATCCTTGCTTTCCTGATTTCCCTTTGCCAACCGACGCTCAGTGGTTCCTCATGTCCTTGCTGAGCACCCACCAAAGTTTGCAGGGTTCAAGTGAGCGTTGTCCGAGCCGGGGCAGCTTTAGCCTCCGCCAGCAGGAAGCCCGGAGATAAGCACTGCCCTATGGAAAGTTTATCTTTTGAAAGGGAAAAAGAGGCAGGAACTGAAGGCTGGGACAGTCTGTAAGGTAACCACTTGCTATAGCCTGTAGATGAATTGTATAGTAAGTGCCTTGACAAAGACAGTCACTAGATGCCACCAATTGCTAATAAATTCATTTCAACAAACAGGTATCGGACCCAAACTTTTCCACTGCAGATTTTCAGCATTTTGTAGCAAAACTATAGATATCAGCTTCTGATATACTCCATTTCATTAACAGAAACCAGGTATCTGTTGTTGCTGAGACAGACAGCCTTCTTTGCTGAACGGTAGAACAAGTATTTTTTCCTTTAAGTCTGCCTTGCATAAGAAACAATTTTCCCCCCCATGAAAAATCTCTGGTTCCATTTAAAATTAGTACATTCTCTGTCCAGATTCTGTAAGCTGAGTGCATACCAGGCTTTTTCCAAGATTACTCAATAGAGAACTTCTAAAATGTTTCTGAAATACACATTCAGAAGCCAGGCTCTACAAACACCTCCGAAGCTGCAACTGTTTTAGGAATTCTGCACTGCGACAAGAGCACATGGCTGTGTAAAGTTGTTCTCACCACAAGAAGTGCTGAAGGATGGTTTAAAAAAGTGCACAAGAGGAGCAAAAAAAAAAAAAAAAACAACAAACTGAATGCGTCCATTTGCATTTTACTCAAATCTTCCCAAAAGGAAATCCTACCAGTAACTTTGATGTTTAATAGGAAACTTTAGCAATAATGAGTATTTACCTTTAAAAACCTTCAGTGAGAAAAAGGTCATTAAATCATGGGCTAAAAAAATACCTGCATGTAGTTAATGAAAGGATAGGTATTACTTAGCAGCAACTTGCTAGTCACAGCTAACAGTGCACCAGTGAAAAGTATAAAAAACTTCACTAACGCAGCAGCTCAAATTAGTGTTCTTCCACAAAAATCTGTTCCCAAATGTGCATTCCCTCTCATTTAAAATACCACCTTCACAAAGCTAACTGAATTTCTTAATTCTAAGCCTGGTTTACAAATTAAAAAGCATTCCATGTTAAATACTAAAAGTCAAGGCTTCTCCTGCACACACTCTGAAAAATAATTCCATCCAGCACTGCAGAGATTCAGACACGCCTGAGCAGCTTCGATCCATGTATGTTCAGCTTTGACCCGCCAGTCTCCCATCTGGAGAGTTCATTTGCCACTAAAAGCAAATTCCTGCTTTAGCAACACAGTTTGTGTTTTGAGGTTGGCTTTGTTTGTTTGTTTCCTCTGCCACAGGATCTTCTTGATGACAGATGGAGGAAAATGTGTTTTCCTTCTGTATGCATGCATGTAAACAAGAACATAGAAGAACAATTTAAGAATAAGCCAATATTTCTCAGAAAAATAACAGCTGCTTGAATTCATATTTATATGCTTATCACATCAGGAAATTGCTGCAAAAAAACCAGCACATTTTTCAAGAGCAGAAATATACAGTTCATTGAGTGAAAGTGAGCTGCGATCTGCACCGATGTGAGACCTGCGCTTAATGCAACAGCGCCGAAACAGAAAATCTCCAATTACAGCAGAGTCTCCCAAAGTGCAGCAGCAAATTGTTGTTGGCTGATAAATAACTATGTGTCTTTGCCCATACCATCCCCACCAGCTCTTTGCAGCTCTCCTTCCCTCCCAACCAGCCGAGGAGCTCTGCACACAGCAGCGTGGCTCAGCTACTGCCCGTGGAGCAGCTCTCAGCACTGGTTGATGATCCCATCTATGATTTCTGCCAATAATCACGTTTCTCTCTGCAAGTTGCACAAGCAATTAAACAGACTGCAGCTTGTGTTTTGGTTTTGTTCTGCTTTTTAACCCTGAAGCTCTACACATTCTGTGCACTGCGAGTTTCCTCCCACCCCCTCTGCTGCAATTTGGATCTTTGTCAATCCTACACAGAGGGATATCGGATAATGTATTTGTCACATGACATCTTCATAAAAGCTTCCACCTTTAAACAATGTAAATGTGATGGGGTAAAGCAAGCAATTTACGCAGAACTGCTTCACAGTCCTCTGTGTATCTTTCAGTCCCAAGGAGACAGCCACAGCATGCAGTCCAGCAGCATGGATTAACAAAAATCACCTACCAGGGATTTATTAGAAACTGGGGGCTGATGTGAGAGGAACAATGTAATTAAGACTTCTAAATGAACGTTTGCAACATTTAAAAAGAAAAAAAACCCTTTTCGTACCCGAATAATTTTTAAGCAAATGCTGTTACAATCACCTCATACTGCTCTTGCAATAAGACAGCGATATGAAGAGATTTTAACAATAAAAAAACCTTACTCTTACACAGCCAGATTTACCCCTCCAGATATCTTTCCTTTAAAATTAGGAGATGAGTGTAAATACCACAAAAACGATATGGGGAGTCAGCTCTTTCAAATACCACTTTGACCAAGTGCCTTTCATACCAGCTCTGCCACCTGAAGTCATGATGGATTTAAAAGCTGCTCTGATATATATATAAAAAAAAAAAAAAATCAAACTCAGGACAACCTAAATTTCTCAAGTTCTTACATCAAATAGCATCTCATGGGCTTCATAGTTACAAGCTGAGTATAATTTGGCACTTAGGGCTACAACAGCCATGGTATGCACGGGGAGCACTCCCCTCCACAAATATCCCTTGGGACAGGATTTCAGCTGCTCTTATACGAGCCCTTTATAATACAGTTCACTGCTCCTCCCCAGATGGTAATGTCTTTTACAGCCTCTCCCTCTTTCATCAACAGAGTACTAGAAAACTGTTCTTAACAACACTTTTCAGGATTTTGATAAGTGTTACATCTCCAGAACAAAAAGTTCTCTTTTTCTATCAGCTGTGGAGAGCTCTGGGCTCTTTAAAGCTGAATTTCCACTTCCATAGGCTTAACCCATTGCAGCCAGTTGGGTTTGCTGCTGTGATTATATGGAGCTTCTTGTCAATGCATCAAAGCAATAAACTTTTCTTCATTATACTCCATCTGTACAGTTTTGCTGGTGAGGAAGAAGCAGGCAATTCTTACAGAAAAAGGTGAAAACTGCTTGCTAGGTGAGAAACTAGGGATCTGGGAGATAAGAATGGGAAGGAAAAGCTGTGAAGAAGAGGAGAAATAGCAGAAGGAGAAAAGCATAGAAATGCCATCCCTTCTTCACCCTCCTTTGTCCCTATCACTGCGCAGCCTGTTTTCCACACACTCATCTCAGAAGACACAGAAAGAAGCAAAGAGTTTGTGTAACGTCGAACAACACAGTCACACCAAGGACTTGGAGGGCTGATGAATTAGAAAACGTAATGAGCTCTCTCCTGTTCTTCAATTTCCAAAAGCCACAGCCATTAATTCTGTTTTACACGACAAGCCATGCAAATCAGACTGGCAAAGCTCATTCATCACCAGCAATACTGCAGCAAGCAAAGGCAGCCTGGATCAGTGAACGAGTCTGGGCTGAGCAACTGTGGGCAGCAAGTGAGCAGCCACTGGTAACTGTAAAATGAGAAATGCACCATGTAAACCTCTCCTCATTCCTTCTTCCCATGCAAGTGGATGTTTTGAGGCACAACTGAGGAATCCCCTACAAATGTGATCAAGAGAAAGCACAAAAACAGCCCAGCATCGCCATGCAGGATAAAACTCAGAAAAGCAGTGTTTCCAACAGGCATAGCACAACCACTGAAATGATGGCAGTGTTAGAAACAGCTCTTCTTTGCAGAACACTATTCAGCTCCAGTTCTAAGCCTCCCTGCCTGAGGTGGCCAGAGCCAAGGAGCCTTGCAGCCATAGCAGTGTTTTCACATCCTTTCCAAAAGCTAGTTAATACCATGTATTTCTGTCTCTCTTACTCCTCTCTCCATCCCATTTTCCTAGGCTTAACAAAAGGGTAGGATAGCCTAAAGTAGTGCCTAGAAAGCCCACTCTTCAGGACAACTGCCAGTGGATTGAAACTTCCCACCGCAGCCCTAATCTCCCTTAAAGACTTCTTGGAGACAGGTTCAAGTGAGAAGCCCTACACAGCTGGATGCCAGGATGTACCAGGAGCTTTCACTCCCTGTGTACTCCCTAAATCTGGCCTCTGCACAGCAAGGCTGCACCTGTCCCAGCACAGTACCCTGGCGCCTTCAATTAATGCTGAGAAAATCCTGAGCTAAGCACCTACTTAAATTTGATGGGTTTGCCATTCAAATGATGGTGCGCTAGACTAATAAAAGCACCAGTTAGTAAACAACATTACTGCATGAACATGAGAATTATGAGTAACCACAAGCTGCAACCAAGTTGAACTTTGCCACCATGCCCACACAACTAGTGATGCAGGTTGTATTTCAAATCACTGCGAACAACATCTCTACTGCTTCTCCAAAGAACAGAAAAGGAGTTACAGAGTGCCACTAGAGAAACTCACAACTGAACAGATGTAAACTACACTAGAGCCCTTACGAAAATGGATTTAATTTCCCAAAGCATAGCTCGGAGGAGCTAATCCAAACTGCATACCTAGTTCTCTGAGAGCTCTGAGAAGCAATCAATCTTCTTGTTCACCAATGAGCTTTTTGGTAATCTGTAGTTTTCATAATGTAATAAAGAACATTTGAATTAACCAGCTATTGTCATAATAGCCTGTTGATCTTCTAATGGTCTCCTGGTTACTTATTGGGTATGACAGAGCATACAGTGCAGCAAAACCAGACAGCATCGATTGCATCACGTTCTGCCATCTGGAAAACATTACAAGATAATCACTAACGCTGTGAAGTCTCCCGAATCTATTCTTCATATACAACATAGCCATCTGAGCTCCAGAAAAAAAAAAAAAAAAAACGGCTGAAGAGTGATTTGCAGAATATGTTAACTGAAATCCTAAGCAGGATACTTAGGATTTCATTTTTAAATAAAGCCCATATCTAAGTACAAATTTAAATTTCAGCTTATACCCTTAACCAGATATGTACAAATATGTATGTGCAAATCTCCGCTGATAAATTGTGCTGTTAAATCCATTCCTGCGGTGGATTTCTTACCTCAGAGAAGCAATAACTGGGATCTAGTTTTTCAGTACTAAAGGTGATTAGCAACTTCTGTTTGATACTGAAGTAGAATTCAAGAGTGTGTTGGCATCTGAAAGCAATACAGGAACTGGGTCATTGTCTCCAACCACCCAGTGAGTGCTGGAAGAAAACAGCAGCGAACAGAGCCCAAGGGGCTCTAAGTTGCCACAGGGCTGGTAGGTGCAGGAACAGTTGCTCACAGGCAGCTGCTGAAGACAAACACTACCTAAAGAATGCATTAGAGAACCCTGCAACAGCCCAACATTGTGTTTTGCACAGTCATAGTTGCCTTTAATACAGCCCACCTTCCCTGCCAGGAATGCCCAACACTGCCCGTTATTTCAAGCCCACACCAAGCACACTGCAGAGGAGAGGCTGGTGTGCTCCTGCCAGCAAGCAGCCAGCACCACTTCTGTCACATACGGCACTTCAGGCAGCAGCACCTTGATCCATTTCTGTAAGCCTTGAAACAGGGCTGAAAGCCAGTATGGGTCAGCAGCACGCAGCAGAGAATATCCCCTCACACACAGATCCTCCTGTACTCCGTGGTGTTTTTTTTTCCATGAAGACAATGCCAAGCCCTGACAAGGCAACCTGTGCAGAGTTCAATAGATGAGATCTCTGGACTGACTTTCACATTTCCACATCTTGAACACCTCCAAGATTGGTGACCGCCCCTCTCCCTGGGCAGCCTATGCCAGCATCTCATCGCTCTTTTGAAGAATAAACTTTTCTTGACATCCAACCTGAACCTTCCCTGGCACAACTTGAAGTCGTTACCTTTTGTCCTATTGATGTTGTCAATGTTCTCAGCAGCTGAACTGTTCTACAGTCCTCAACATTCAAACAATCATCTCACGATAACCTAATCGCTAACTTAATACCAATGTGGTAAAATTCACAGAAGGAATACGTGATGGGGATTACATGGTGCAATGGGTCACGCAATAATCTGAGATCTCAACTAACAGAAAAGACAATGCATGGGAGGAATTCCAAACAGTTTGATTCTGGCCACTTTTTAAATGCCTTAAAATATAAAAAGTTTCCATTATATTAATATTAATGCTTTCATCAAATGATATAATCATTAAGGTTAGAAAAGACCACCAGGATCATTCTTGGACCCACACTGCCCCCAAGACATGTTAAGAAACCACTGGACCTTTTGGACAAAATTATTTGCTATATACAATTTTATTGTAACGCAGCTCAGGATTGATTGGAGAGCCATTTTTGAGGGACACAGTATTTATACACTGGAGAGAGGTTAGGAACAGATATCCAGAATAGTGGATGCTCTCTAAAATAGGAGTTGCTTAAAAACTGCATGTAAGTACATAAACATATGTACCAAAAAAACACATGCACACATTAAAAATATATGTATGTAATATTTAAGTTATAAGAGTAATGTTGAGACACCTCCTATTCCGTCTATGCAATATGCAACACAACCATATTCTTCACTCTGTTTTTTCTCAGTCGCTGCTATCAGATGATGCGACAGGAATCTCTGTATTATTTTTGTACGCTTCACTTAACACCACTTTTACGACCAGGCTCTTCAGTTTTATTATCCACTTAAATTCCACGAACCATATTTGGAAATAAAAACAATTATTCTTTGAATCAAGTCTACTATTCAAACTACTTGAAGCAACAGTAGGAAGTAAACAATAACTTTTTTTCCTAGACTCAAAATAAATGGTTTTGCTCAACTAATAAGTCTGTTTGAACTATGTCTACAGCACTCAAACATATTAATACTCATAGTAATAAGAAAGAAATACGGTTCTCCATTCTCCAGTAATTTAACCCAATCTGTTGAAAAGGATGTGAGAGAATTAAGTGTCTCTCTGAAACAAGACAGAGGTTGCAAGATATTCTTAAGTGGATGTAGCAGTCACAATCGTTTACATGGCCCCACTGAGAAATGTACTTTTCAGACTGTTCAAAAGTACAGTCAGCAATTCTACCAGATACACATCATACCCATAAATTTTTATTTCCCTTTCATTACTCTTCAATCAGTTTTAAAGGTAGCAGCTTACATTTAACAGATGAGTGTCACTAAATCAAAAGCTGTCCAAACTTCCTACTGTGGATAAACATACATACAATGGCTGCTTGCCCATGACTGGAAGTCATGAGTGCTTAATGCTGTCAGGTGCCTCATTTCCAATGACAAAAACAATGTTCCAGAGGACAAATTCTACAGGCTCAATTTCAAGTGCATTAATACACAGACACAGCTAAAAGTCACTGATTTTGTCAGGATTTGGGCACTTCTGAAGCAGTGGGGCTTCAGGAAAACAGCACAATAAGAAAGAGCATTTACAAAAGCAAAGCAAACAAAAGAACACAATATTGAAAACTGAACAGACGATGATGTAGGGGAAGATGACAGCAATAAATGTTTTGTGGATAATGCCAATGCAACATTTCTAGTACTAGAAATATGGTAGTGGGTAAAGAAAAAAATCTATGAGTTAGCCATTATATTAGCCAACAATATTCACCATTGTTTAGCTGAACATCATGTCTGTATTTAACTCTTAAATATGTATTTAACTCTTAAATATTTAACTCTTAAATGTCTGTATTTAACTCTTTCCATTTCTGAAATAATCATGTAACTTGCCTGTAGGTTAGAGGTTTACACATTTATTTACAAGACTACAAGTTATAAATCAGAAATCAAGAAAGGGCAACAGGACATGATGGAGCAAGAAGGGCAAAAGGGTAATGGTCAGAAGGATGTACAAAGGAGATGGTTCTCCAAGAGCTTTCTGGAGAGGGTAAGGAGAGTGGGTGGAAACTTGGAATGAACTGGTGGCCAGCTGTTCCAACACAGAGATTGGCATGGGAAGATGATTCCAACAGACCATGACTCCATATCTGTGTTGCTTAACATCACTGTCTAGCTATCCACCTCTACTGCCACTATACACCATGAATAGCAACATGTCTCTCACCAGCAACACAAACACGCTGCCATCCAACATACATATGCACATGAAAGCTCAGGTATTTCTGGTAAGTGAAGAGGGAAATACAGAGAAGAATGTCAACCAGATGAACAATGTGTGGGGTTTGCCCAGATAGATGTAACCACTCTTACTGCTGTCTCCAGGCACCAGCTGCCCTAAAGTCAGCCTGCAGCAGTCTGCTCACCTCTGAGGTAAGACTCAATACAGATTCCCATATACACAACCCTGGTGTATTTGGACACCAAAGGAAATACCTCTCACAGCTTACCAGCTCATCCAGCTTCAGATCACTACTGATACAATAGAACGGAGCTTGATGTCTGCTTAATCATCACATAGGATTTCCCCAGGCACAGCTGCTCTACTGACAAAAGCAAAGAAATCAGGCAAACACTGAAAGACAGATCATACATCTCCATTTTGAACTATGCTTACTATCACTGGTCCCAAAAAGAAGATGCAAAGAAGCAAATGCTCTCAAGAGACCCCCATGAAAGGGGCCAGTTGTGAAGAAGTACCACTACTCTGGGTACAAGAGAGACCCACAGGTACAATCTGTTCATGAATTTCCCAATCCATCAGGTATCTGATGTGCAGACATCACATGGGCAGACAGACAGTTGCCCCTTTCCTGCGTATCCCTAAGTACAATGACAGATCCTTAGAGTAGCGGGATGGTGTTACGGGTAATGCAGGGAATGCTTTGGAGGAGGAAAGCACACCCTCTGCAGGCTGAAACGAGCCTGGAGAACGTGGTTTCAACGAGCCAAGAGCACTCGATCTCACCGTAAAGGCATTTTCAGTACATTCACTGAAACAAAAGCAGCCAAATTCCACATACCCAAATTAGTGAAAAGTATGGCAAAACCATGGTTTGTGAGCAGTTCCACTGCTCATCCTGAACTGGGGTCACATCACCACTTCCCCCCAAACACAGAGGAAAAGGCACATAAAATAAATAGCAGTGAGCTTCGATGAAACAAAATACAAAAGAACAAAAGAAACAAAATATTTTAGGGGTCACATCACTTACTAGTATTAAGAACAAGTGAAAATTACGAATTTGAAATCTGTATTTTTTTTTTAAGCTAGGCTTCTCTATGATGTTTTCCAGAAGAAAATCACAGAACAGATATGAAAAGCATCACTTACTATTCTCTTTAACAGATCCAAATAGATCAAGCACTTACCATAAGGCTTCCATCGCTGTAAAAACTACTGAACTACAAATTATGCACAACATTAACAAACATTGACTAGCTCAAGAAAAACACACTTTTCCAGTGAATCCACAGAAAGGATGAATGTAATTATAGCTCAGCAATTTGAGAAGAGGATATTTTGAATAAGTAGGTAATTAAGTTAAGAGAGGCCTAAAGAAAGATTTCACACTCACATTCATATGTTGAAGCAGTTTAAAAATAGAGAGCAAGAACTGCCTGACTTCACCTTTTAATTTTAGCTGGGTGATGAGCTGGTCCCAAAGACAGAAAGGCACAGCAGGATTTTTTCTCAGCAAAGTGCCCTTCGTATCTTTATGTGAAGGAAATGCAGTATGTTCTATTAATAACCAGCTATAGCCCTAGATAAGTCTAGGCAGCCTTTCAATCAGGAAAAGGTTCTGTTTTGTTTCTCCAAACCATTCACACTCTCAAAGACGTACACACAAGCTGCAGAGCCTCCCAGCTCCTGTGGTTGCTTCGCAGCTTGATTCCACTTGGGGAAAAGATGTCCAGTTTGCCATCAGTCACCTCTTGCAATTATCAAAATGGCAAATCATTACAGTGGGGCAGGGCTGAAACCCTTTTCTGTTCAATAGCATCACACAGAACTTCTCTGACTGTCAGGAAATGGTACTGGAGGATAACCAGCACTCAGATTATTTTACCAACATGTTCTTGCTAAAGTGCCAGCTATCTTAGCAGAGGGTAGATGGTAGTTTTACAGCTAAACACCCAAGTAAGAGCCTGAGTTAACACTATAGGGAAAACAAGCCTTCTAAACTCTCCCTTCCATGATTGCATTCCCTCACTTGTATTTTAGACCAACAATCAGCAGCGGGACTCCAGATGTCTTTGTCCCTCACACAATTACACCTGTCCTTTTAATTATACATTCCTGCTAGGCTTCACCTGTAAACTTGCTAACCATGTCAATGCTGATTCACACCAGCTAGCTCTCCCAGTGAGCATTTCCCAATTTTAATTGCCATACAGACAGACTGCAAACTGGTTAAAGTTTGCATCAACACCCTGCTAGGCAGCTGTCACTAAAAGGGCACACCCTGCCATCCTTATCTACAGCCTGTTATCTTAGCAAGCTGCCCAAAAGCACAGGAGGTCCTTGCTGCTCCCTCAGTGTCCACTCATTCCATTCTTGAAATAAAACAGAGCACGCTTATGTCGGTGAATCTAAGATGCAGCATTCTCGTACCTATATTCCTAGTATCTTTTGTTTGTAATCCTAAAACTGCTGTATTCTTCTTCTACAAGCCTACATCAAGCCTAAGCCAGCCACGTGTGATGTTCCACATTGTTTCAAAAACTTTCCATTACAAAGATACAGATGAAAGGCACTGTCTTTTCCCCGAGCTGAAGCACGCTCTGAATTTCATTTATACAGACGTAATGAGCTCATTTATCACTCCTAGCATTTCTAGTTTAGGTGTCGCATACCAGAACAGGCCCAGGCATCAACAGCAATCCCCACCACAGGAACAACACCTCCCACTTGGCATCTTGCATCAAATGCACTGAGAAGTAAAGACTGAAGAGATGACCAATTCTGCTTCTTTTACTGAAGACATTTGATCAGAGATGCCTCCTTGCAAGAAGGCTGTCACCCGATATTCTTACTGCCTCTTGTGTAAGCTCAACACAAAGTTTGTAGGACGAGATCATTACTCTCTGTATCACTACTTATAGCTGCTTACTCTATGCTTATCCTAACACGATCTTAATCAACAAAGCCTTTGCTTTCTCGCTCAAAGGAGCTTTTAAAGGTGAATGAAATTTCTTTTCTTGCTCTAACAAGAATTAATTGAAAACTTATTTAAGAGATCAGCACTAATTCTTCCTTCCCTTTTCATATATAACTCGGGTGTCAGAGAAGCATTATCTATCTGTGGAATGAAATCAATTGCAAGTTCTACCTAATAATGATCAGTTTTACATGGCAGATGACCAAGAGATTCATAATCATCTAGTAACTAACCAGGGTCAGGCTTTTCTAGAAAGGGAAGCAGCAGCTGTTCAGAAGAGTTTGCCACCAGCCACCCCCTTCTCCCTTCAGCAAGGTAACATACAGGACTCCACCAAGCAGCAAGTGCACCCTTGGCAAACAGATTTACAAAAGAAATGTACACAATTTTCGTTAACTGCCCAATCAGCCAAACTAGAGCTTGATGCCAGAGCCCATGTAGCTGTATCCAAATCCAAAGCAACAAAAACCCCTCCTCTGACTTTATCAGGCTGCATTAGAGGCATCTTCCAGAACAACACAGACAATTCAGCATTCACAGCACTGGTTTTAACGCACAGTGGTAGAGCAATGAGCCAAAAGTGGATATGCTCTACAAGCCAGGCTCCAGCTGCTGCACTGACATCATGACCACAAGTCCCATTACACAAAAGACATGCTGCTGCTCTCCCTGTTGCTGCCCATGTTGGAGAAAAGAGTTCTTTTCTTAGAGAGATGGTCACTCCCAGAACTGCCAGCTTTGCTACAGCTAAATAAGTAAAATTACCTCAGATTTTAAATTAAGAGCTGTCTGTCTCAGAGCTACACACAACTCCATCATGTTTAAGCTTGAAGATGCCACTTCCCTGCCTCCTTACCCACTCCAATGAACAGGAACAGGAGGAAGGACTGAAAAGTGATGTGCTCCAGGTGTCCAACTCCGGGAACACCTCAGCCCAGAGCTGGGGTCCATGTGCCACAACTCACACCCCTGGATGCTCTGCCTAGTCCATGAGCAGCAGGCCTCCTCCTGCACTGGGCTCTGTGCAAGCTGCCAGCTTGGAGTAAAACATGGACTGTCGTGTTTGCTTCTAGAGAGGGCTCCCTGGCATCCCACTAGGAGGTGAGAAAACTAAATATAACAGGCTTAAAACTACAATTATTGTAGGGGAGCTTCCCAGAGCTGCTCTGAAGCTCCTAATGGTCTGCTGAGGATTTATGGATCAGCTGTGAAAATGTACTCAGCTAAAACTTGCCAGTCAAGTCCTCAGCGTAGGAGCACTGCTATCAACATTCAGACAATATGGCTCAAAGTGACAGAAGCACCAGAGCCAAAGAGTTGAAGTGTTGAAGGACATAAGAAAAAAAAATCCATTATTCTACCCAGATCAATAAGAAACACGGCAGGAGTCTCCCCTCCTGCATTTTTCTCTGTACAAAAGGGCCTTTAGTTCTACAGAGCCGGAGAAGATGACTGAGCAGCGCTGTGTACTGGAACAGGCACTGTGCTGCACAGCACAGAAACAGCTACAAATGGCCCTGCCCTGGGGCTCGAAAGAGACAGAGCTGCCACACACAGCCACCACTGAAAAGTTTTACACTCGAGTACTGTTTTTTAAAAGCCTCAGGTTACTAATACTGTTAAAAAGCACACAGGAGTGCAAAGCAATACTCCACAGCTTCATGCTCGTTTTCAGAAGGAAAGCTCCAATGCTGAAACACAAAGTCTCTCCTCGCTATTTTCTTAGATTTCTAAAATACTGCATGTTTCCTGTCAATACTTATTGTGCCTAATGATTCAGTGCAAATTCCAAGTGACCTGGCAGACAAAAACGAGGCAATAAATATTCATGGAGGCTTGGGTGATGGGATCTGATCCTCTAAAGCCTTATGCACCAAAAAATAATCCTCATGCGTATGAATAAGGCTTTGCAAGATCAGTCTTGTAGTATGTACACTATCAAAGTATGTGCACTATATCCAAAGAGGAATTTAAGTCTTATTTACCCCTGACAAGCAAATGGGTAGAAAATGGATAGGTCACTTACAATACATACATACATTATAAGACACGCACTGTCTCGCACAACTATAGATTAACCATTTCAACAAGGTGAAATTAATCATTTCTAGTCCTTGAAAAATTCTTCTTTACTTCCCACCCCCCCCCCTTCAAGGAAAGTGAATCTTTTAATACTTTGTAATGAAGAAGAAAAGCAACCCTCCAAAACAGAGGCTATAGGAATGAAGCAGTCTTGGAATTCTGATCTACCAAAGGTAACACATTTTTATTTTACTGTCAGCTACAGAGTGATTAGTCAGCACTTCTTACTTCATGAGCTGGGAAAAAAGGTATGTTTAAGTAACATACAACATGGTGCAGAAAATATAAAAGCTGATTGGATGCAAGTACAGCAGTGCTTATATTGCTTTGCTTACATCACCTTCAGACTCATTCAACCAGAGAGTCAACCAAAGTATTTTATAAGCACCATCCCAGCCAACAGTTGTTTTTATCTGTTACTTACAAATACATTCCCCATCAGACACCTCAGTGACACCCCCCAAAGCACAGTACACATCAGAACAACCCGAGGCAAACCTCTTGTGCCATCTCAAGCAATAGGGAGTGTTGCTAAAGGATAAAACAGTGACCTTGAAAGATGAGGTCAATAAAGAGAAGAGTCCAGTGGTTGGTAGTTGGTTGGCAGAACAGAAGAAGGCTGTAGGTGACCTTACAAGAATGTGCCACTAGCAGGGCACAAACGGATGGTGCAGAGCACATGGCTAGCAGGAGTGTGAACATTATGATGTGTTAATGGAAGAGCTTGGGAGATAAGAGGGGCACAGGGCAGAAAAATACCTCGTTCTACTCTGCTCATAGTTCTCTCCAATATTTTAGGAGGGAAGCGCCACCTTCTCTTCAGATCCCTTCCTCGTATATAATCTGCAACAAAGAGCTCTCGTGTGGGGGAGCAGAGGAAATCCAGAACTGCAAACAATGCAAACAGAAGAAAAAGAGAACCATAAAACTTGGTCAGTGTAATGAGCTGTACACACCAACCTAACAAATTCACTTCCCCTAAGGGAAGAACACATTAACTGGCAAAGACAGAACCAACACCTCTTACCACTGATATATGGTGGTTAATTTACTGCTACTTTCCAACTCTGCCTACAGAAAAGTATTATCTCTACAAAAGAGATTTCAGCTGTCGTGCCACTTCTTGCAGAAATGCTGAGTCTGCTTCTTAAAGCAAATACAGAAACATAAGTTAAAAAAAATAAGAGCAAGTCCAGCACATCTCCAAGGCTCTATGAAATGGCTCTGCTTCACAGACACCACCAACACCCACATCTCCCCACCACAAGAAAACAGCCACAATGCACAGAACTGTACCAAACAGCATCATCATCAGTCAGAGCAACAAAAGCACGACTCAATTCCACCCCAGCCCTGCTCATCTCCCAGCACAGGCATACAAAGAATGAATATATCGGCTTCCCTGCAGCTCCTATGACGCACAAGGCAAAATTTGTGGTGTAATTAAAATACATTAAAAGTTACATTTCACAAGAACGCATAAAAAAGGAGCAAGTAGCAACAAAAGTAACTGCCTCCTGCGCTCATAACAAAGTACTGACCCCTCCTGCAAACAAACATTTGCCCCTTTGCGCCGCACCAGTATATTGAGCTTTTATTTTGCACTTGTTCTGAACAGGCAAGAGGCATTTGTAAGATGGGCTTGGCTCAACTTGTCAGAATGGGACAGATATTAAACGTCTCCAAAACCCAAGGGGACAGATTTTCTGCTTTCACCCACTGTGCAAAGTGACAGCTTCACAGTGACGGGTCATTAGAGTGACAAAGAGAAAGCAGCTGGGTGTAGAGGGGCAGAGGCTAACAGAGCGATTACACCCTTACACCAACTATACAATGGTATGATGAATGGAGGGGGGGAATTCAGGGGAATAGATTCAGTCTGATAAAGCATCCAGCTGCAAATCCGATGGAAAGATTTAGTTTAAAAATAAAGAAGGTATGCTCTTTGGAAAGAGCAGATTCTATCCAAAAGGGTATTTTAAAGCAACCAAAATTATTTCTCACACACACAAAAAAAAACCAACATCTCTTGCCCTCTTACAGAAGTTTACACAGCTCTCTCTGAAGCATAAATCTATGTTTCAAGATCCAATCCCTCCCATTCTGACAGTATCAAGAAAGAGCATCTGCACCCACCGCCACTTCCCTTTCCTCCAGATAGGGTTGGAAAGGCTTCAGCACATCCCCACAGAGCTGTGGTAGCTCAGCTAGGTGGACACCGGTCGGTATCAACAGCTGAACCAAGAGCCCCAAAAGAACACATTCCCATTGATAGGAACAGCAGTGTTAGGTTTCCAATAAAAGAGCAAGATCCAGGCAACTTAATTACAGCAAAGAGTTCCATTGCCACATGTTGCATGCCACAAAGCATTTACTACATTGCTTCTCATAAAAATGGGTTACTTTCATTTTTACCAAAGTCAGTACCACTGCTATTATCTCCACTCCCACTTAAATGTGGGAAATGATTCTGACATTTCTGGGCAACTAAGAATTTATTGATAACAGATGATAAATGCCAGACTGCATAGAGTGATGGCACTTCTAAATTAGTTTTTCCTGTGTACCTCTGTAGTCCCTTTTCAACCTCTGAATGCACTTTACTGAACTCCTGTCCCAAGATGCTGGTGGGTTCAAGAAAAAAAGAGTTCAAGAAAAATATTTTCTTAAAAAATAGGACAAAAACATCCCCACACTTTCAGTCATTTTTATTGAAAGCAGAATACTCATAGAATTAATTTATCTTTGATCTTAAGGTAACATCTTGTCTCAGGAATAGGTTATATGTAAGCAGATGAGTTTTCAGGGCTCTGTCAGGTGGGGAAGCAACCCAGGTGGTGGAGCTGTACTTTAAAAGGCAAATGAAGAGGGAAAGGCTGGGTCAGTAACGCTGAGGCGAGGAACAGTGAAAGCAGTGTTCCTCTCAACGCCCCCTTGTTAAGTATCAGCTTTGCCTTCGCCATATATGCCAAACTATTTGCCATGACTAATGTATACAAGGGGAGTACATACATATTTTATCCCTCCTGAGAGTCCTCAAGTTGAAAAAAAAAGAATAGAGAGAAGAAAATGAAAAACCCACAAAATAGATGCAGTGAAAATAAATAAATAAATACCCAGGGCACCTGCTCCAATGTAACAGATTTACATTAAAATTAAAGAAATAATAAAAAAGGCTGTTATTTTTTCCAATATTTCCTCCCCAGTGCTGTAGGAAAGGAGAGCTCAGAGTGCCTGCCCCCAGACCTGGCACAGGATGATGACGACTGGGGCGCAGATGTTGCAAATTCCATCTTCCTTCCAGAGGAGTTCAGAATCTGTGGCACAACCCATCAGAAAAAAAAACGTTTTCACTTTGCTTCCCCCCCTCCCCCCACTGTTTCAGGATGCCTTACTCCATGTGTAAAACAAACACACTGGCCTGTATCAACACAGGGAACGCAGAAGCACTCCATCCCCACTGGGCACATATTACCCATGACAAATCATTAGAACTGAAAGCAAGCAACTAGCCATTAAAACATACAAAGGGATTGCATTTCGGTGCAATCAGGTCTCCTGTAATTACAGAGTCCACTTGCAGCACTGTTTGCAGAGAGCACTCCTCACATAAGGCCCTTACTGCCAGGCTGTGACCAGCCCTCACTCCCCTCCCAGTTACCTCCAGTCCACTGCCCCACTGCATGGCAATGCATCACACCTAGGATGCCTACACCAGTAGCAGCCTCCTCTCTCCTGTGGTGCCCACATACTCCAGACAAGACAAGAACAGGTGATAAATTTGCCAAGCACTGAGATGCTGTGTTCAGTAATGCCACCTCTGAACTATAAACAAAGCGTCGCTCAGAAGAGCGGGCACAGGTTATGACATTCACCAACACTGCTCCCACCATCCTCTCCCCTCTTTGCTTTCTGCTTTATTTCATATGCTGGTGTATGTTTTTGGCAGTCAGCCTCCAGAGCGCACAATCCCTGCTTTTCTATAGCAGCTCTGACTGCATTAAGGCTTTAAGTTCTGGAAAACATTATTTTCCAATCAAACACCACAATCCTCTGAGACAGAAAGCTCCAACTGCTCAATAAAACCTATGCTTGATCCTCACCTAACACCTGAACAGTTCCTAAGCAGAGGAAGATGGGCTATCCAGAGGGCTTTGGAAGTTTAAATGGTACAAAGTGAAACCATGCCAACTGTTGTTTGTTTAAAAATAATAATATTGACCTGTTCTCTTGGAACAGAAGCACAACTCCATCTTGTGCTGAGACAGACAGATCGCTGCCCTCAGCCTCCAGAAGTACCTTATTTCAACAGGCACTGCACCTTCCCCAGTGTCCCAAAAATACATTCACAGCAGCACTTTAAGATAAACCCCAACACACCCCTTCCTAATGACCATCAAGTGCAGCGAGTACCCAAATTGGATATACAGAATACCAAGCTCCCATCAGTAAAGCAAAATACAGCCAGCCCATCTTCATAATTAAAAAGTGGAAACACATTAATTTGAATGTAAATGCAGCAGTGCAAACGAAGCTATGCCACAGGCTTTGAAAACAGCACGATCAAGTTGCAGGGCCTTAGATGGAGGCATCACACATCCGCCATCCTGCACCACATTGCCATGGCAAAGGCACTGGGAGCATGGGACCTTCCTCACAACTTTCCCCTCATGAGAGGCCCAAAAAGAAACTGATTTCAAGTCTTCCTACATAGGATTTGATAGCGGGCTCAGCTGGTAGAGATGGGATGGTTCTGTGTATAGCGTGTGCATTATAAAATTAATCCTGAGTCAGTCCTGAGCGCATTACGCAGCGCTGCAAACCTCGGTAAGCGTTAAGGAGTAAGGGCCATCGTTAGAGCCCGCGGTTTGGGCCCTCAGACCGACTGCCAGCCAGCACAGACTGACCCACTGCACTGCCATTACCACGGAGCAACTCATGCTCCCAGCACTACTCACACAGTGCAAACTCTCAACTCTGTATATGTGACTTCAGAATAAAAGTGTGAACGTTGTCCGAGTCTTTATGGGCATAAGAACGGCTAACACACGGTCACGTTACAACATCAGAAAAGCAAACAAGAATCAAAGGCAACACAAGCATCACGCAGCGCGCGGGCCGCACCACAGCGGCCTTAAAACTCCAGTTCCATAAATATCTATAAGCGATAACACAACTCCCAACTCAAAAATAAAACCCTAAGCTTGCCGCAAAAGCTAAAGCGCACCGAAATATTTACACGGATGTAGGTGCGTGTGCCGAAAACACCAGGGCCGGGGCTGAAAGTATTTCCTCCCTAAAGCGCAGCGCTGCTTTTGTCGTCAAACCGACGGAGGCGATGCCCAGAGCAGCGCCGTGCGGCCGGAGAGCAGCGCAGGGCCGGCCGAGAGCCCGCAGCGGGCACGGGGACGGCAGCAAACACGGCGGCGGGACCCGGTCTCCCGTTTACCCACGGAAGGGCCACTCGCTTCGCCGCACCGTACGGCGAAAGCGCTTTCCTTTTACTCTCTCCGGACAGAAAACGAAGCGGCAAAACGGCAGCAGGACCCAGCGCTCGCTGCCCTCTCGCCCCGCTCCCCGCACGCAGGCCGGGGTAAGGGCACAGCCGCGCACCGATGCCGGCGCTGCAGGCCCGGCAAGGACGCGCTGCCCGCGGCCCCAGCGGGAAACGGAGCTCGGGGACAGACGGAGCCCGAGGGAAAAACGGAGCTTAGGGACGGACAGAGCTGATCCCAGCAGGGGAGCGGTGCCGGCTGCGGGGCGCGGTGGCACTGCCCGCACAGGCTGTCGGTGCGCGCTCCGGGATCCGGGGGGGGGGGAACATAAGCGGCGGGGAGGGAAGCGACCCCTGCCTTGTCGTGTCCTGCCCTGTCCTGCCCGGCGCTGCCCTCCCGGCCCGGCGGATCGCGGGGCGGCTCTTACTTGTGCAGGAGCTGGGGCAGGCTGGGCGGCGGCGGCATCCCTCTGCCGGGGCCCCGGCTGGGGGCTCCGCTGCGGGCATCGCTCTCCGGCCGGTCGGAGCCGCGGGGGGCCGGGGCCTGGCTCATGGCAGCGGCGGGGACCATGCGGGGAGGCCGCTGCGGCGGGCGGGAGGAGCGGGTCACCGAGCGGGAGGAGGGACGGACGGACGGTGGCCGAGGACCGGCCCCGCAGGCGACCGCGCTCTCTCCGCCACCTCCCGCCCCCCCCTCCAGCCCACCCCCGCCGGGCTGGCGACGGCGGGACAGGAGCCGTGCGGCTGAGCCCGCCCTGCGGGAGGGTGCCGCTATCGGCCGGGGGCGGCCGGCGCCGCGCGGAGCCGCAGTGGCGCTGAAGGGGCCGCGGGGGAGGGAGCGGCAGCGCCCGGGGAGACGGGATCCCCGCACCCCACCCACCCCACCTGGGCGCCGAGACCGGCCCCCGCCCCCCTCCCCTCCCGCGGCCGCACCTGCCGGGGGCACGAGCGGCTCCGGAGCCGGGCACCGAGGCGTTACCTGCGCGTGCTTTGTCCGAGCATCGCGGCCGACCGGGGGACAGGAGGTTGCGCTGCTCGTACCATTGTCCGCGAGGTGCCCGCGCGTCGGAGAGCGCTGGGTTGGGGACCGCGCAGCGCACGGGGGATGCGGCGCGGCCGGGCTGCTTTTAGGATTCACCTTCGTGCGGACGAAGGAGCACCGGGTAGAGCCGCTTATAGGCGCGTTGCTCTGCACACGGATACAGAATGCCACCACCTGTGAAGGGAAAGCGTTCTTCGCGTTTAACGCGTACTTTGCGCTTCGTGCGCAGATGGGGAGCGCTGACCAGGTGCAAGGCAGCGGGAATCAACCGTTCGTTTACTCAATAGTAACATAGCGGCGAAAGAGCCTTTCAAGATGCCTGGCCATCAGCACGGGTTTCTATACATCGCTTTGCACGCGCACAGTTCCGACTGATGCTCTCTGAGAGATGCTGCAGCGTCTGCTCAGCGGGACCCAGGGGTGGGCAGGTCAGAGCCCGCGGGCAGCGAGGCAATGAATGCACAGTAACAGCGTTTTAGCAAGCAGTGCTGTCGCTGTTTGAGATTTAAAGTGAGGTCTCCGGTTCCCCTGATCATCCACATTCTGCGCCTTTTGTCCTTGTCACGGCAGCAGAGAGAGCCCTTAGGAGAGGCAGCGGCAGCCACCTTCAGCTGCCGGTAATAACAGCTGGAGGAGGTGAAAGGATGTGAGTGGCGGCTCACAAGGCAGCGGGGGCACAGCCGTGGCTCAGGGGTACGGCCGTGGATTAGGATGTGGATAGGCACAAGGATGTGTTACTTTTCAAAGTAACTTGTAACATCACTTGTAAAAATGGTCAAGTGCGTTTTACTGGCACAGTTTCTGCGTTTGATGTGTACAGTGAAGAGTTTAGCAGGGAAAACTCAGTGCTGGGTCCAGAAACTTCACAAAGATTTGCTCTATTTGCACTCTTTGCAGGCACAATCCCCATTCCTGCATCAAGCCTGCACCTCTCATTCTGATGTATCATGGTGTCTGGCACATCTGGCCCCCACCTTACCCGAGGTATTGCTGCAGCAGTGCCAAAACAGAGGAACAATGGAGCTGGGCAGTGGAACTCAACAAGGGCAGACTGCTGTGTGAGCAGTTCATGCCCTCTTGATGTGCAATGTGGTTATTCATGCCCATGGAGAAAACCTATCAATTATTATTATCAGTTATTACCCTCAGCAAGAGGCGCATTCTGTATTAAAGAAGTGCTATTAAGCTGAGTTGAGATGAAGATGCTTACTGCATCCCCAAATGTGATGAAACCCCATCCCTTTATCCAACCCAAACCCAACCCATCCCCCCCTTTGGGGGGATTTTCACACGCAGGAGTTTGTGCACTAAAACTGATATCCTGACCTAAGCACTGTTCTTGCTTGCCTTACCATAAATCAGAAGCAGCTCTCTGGTGCACGTGAACTCACAGTCAGAGCATTTGCTTTTTAGGAGGGTAGATTAGCAAAGGCGTGGGCAGAACCCAGGAAAGAGAAAGGGGTCATAAAGCAGAAAAGTGATGGAGCCAGGCACACACAGGATACTGTGTCCCCAAATAGTTTGGCGTCAAATAACAAAAATAGCTATAACTTCATTCCCTTAATGTGCCCATTAGTCTAAGTAAGACCTTTCTTTGGTTCGTGCCTGAACCTGGCTGTTTCTCTGCAACCTGCAATTTAATCCTCTGTAAATGTAATGCCCTAAACGTAATCATCTGTGAAATTAATACATAATCAACCCTCCATTATTAGGGGAAGTGGGGAGCTGCAAAATTGAAAGAAGGGAAACCTGGCTAATAGAAGTGTTTCTGGGCCTGAGCTGGCCCTGGAAGAATCCCAGTCCTTTCCAGAAGCAATGTGCCCTGCCAGGACAGTCCTGTCAGTCAGGCTGGCAAGTGCAGAATACTCAGCATAGGCACCACTACATGCATAGCATGGCTTACTCACAAAGTGGGTAACAAGCCCTGAAATAATGGAGAATGAATTCTGTTTTGTTTCTTTGTTTTGCTGTGACTGCAAGAAAAATAGAGGTTTAAATTAATGTTTATAAAATGTTTTGAAGTGGGAGTTTTATGAGGGTACTACAGGCAGCAATAAAATCAACATGAAAGTACAAACATGATTTCATGAAGAATAAGACATCAGCTCTGAAATAGGATCGAAGTAGCAGAAGTATCCAGTTGCAGGAATAAAAGACTTCATCTAGCAAGAATGGTAACACCGCACTCCTTAACACATGGTGGAGGCAGGAAGGAAAGCACTCTCACTTCTCTTCCAAAACTAACGAAGAAAAGCACCCACAAACTCCAGGGGAAAAAAGAATGAAATAAGGGCTGATTAAGATTACTCAAACATTAGTTTTTCTTAAATGACATCAAAGCCTATTTCCAGAGCTTGTTGTTTTCCTGTTCTCTCCAGTCTCGGTTTGGATAGGGGAGCTGAAGTCTGAAGCAGAACTTTCCAGTGCCTGAGTACATGCAGTCTGCCTTTCAGGTAAGTCACTCTTTGCTTCCACGAGCTTTTACAATCAGCTTATCCTGAAAAAGATTTCAGCCAGTGCCACTGTTCACTAGTTCCTTCTCAGTGTTTTTCTTCTCACTGATGAAATGTAGCTCAGGGCTACAAGCTGCTGGACAGGCAAACAAGTAAACAGAAAGTCATCTGCTATTTGGAAGCACTAAAAACAGTTTCCTTATGAGTTGAAAGGAAAATATTGGGGAGAGCTAGTGCTTAAAAATATTGGGCTACAGTGCTGATAGGAGGACAGTGTCACTTGTCTGAAGAATTTGCCTAAAGGTATTAGGTTAGGGGAAGAATAGTCACCCACTGAACAATCAGAAACTGAATGTGCTGTTCATCAGTGACATGCTGAGAAAAACAGCCTTGTTCCAGAGCTGCAAAATGAGAAAGAGGGAACTTGCATGCTGGGCTGACTGCTGCAGTGGTGACCACGTGCCTGCAAGGTGCAAGCAGATCAAGGTGCAAACAGACAGCCTTTGGAGACGAGATAGGCACTGTCAGACGTGGGTTGCTGAGACATCCCAACACAGAAGGAGCAGCCAGCTAACCGAAGGCAAACAATGCAAAATTTCAGCCCTGATGCAGAGCAGTGTTCAGTAAATTAATGCTGTCCTTTCCATTTGCTGTGAAAAGCTGCATTCCCTCATCACCTCAAGCTGGTGACAGTGTAATCCTCAATTCACGTATTGTAAATTTAGAAAATATGAGACTGTGCAGGTGATCATACCTAGGATGTTTACACATGCTGTTTGATCCCAAAATACTGGCTTATGTCATTAATGGTTTGTGTCATGCTTCTTTCTAGCTTCAGAAATGGCAGTTTACCATTTTAACTGTGTTAGCCCACTACTTAAACAAAATGAAAAGTAAGCAAAGGAAAACTGATGGCCACCATAAAAATGAATGTCAAATTGATCTCAGGAGTAAATACGCTTTTTTTAAAATCCTTTATGTTAATCTCTGCTTGAGACAACCAAAACATGAATGAATAACCCAGTTCATCTTTCTGTGCCTTCACTATTACGTATTCCATTTCATATCAAGACACAACAGTTTGTCATCCTCTCTTCTGGTTCTTATCCTTCACAACCTCAGAAGCACAAGAGATTTACAATAATTGCATATTTATTTTCAAACCCTGCCCCATTTTAATGTGTGGGTGTTCACACTGTGGATTTGTTCCTCTCATCCTTAGATTTGTAGACAATAACTAACTGCTAGCAGTTATTATTTATTATTAGCAGATATAGTCATAATTAATAAACGTTAAAAATTACTTCAGTAATTGTATCTTATATTCTTTGCTGGAAATAGCATGAAGCCTTTAAAAAAATAAATTTTCAAGCCTTAAAATACCAATTCTTCATTATGTTGAGTGCAGATTCAGTTGATACACACAGAAGTGGAGACAAAGTCTGTCCCTTAAAGGTCACCTTCTTCCACATGAAAAATAGGGATTGTTATAGGAGCAATGAGTACCATCCAGTAGGTACCGACACTCAGCATAATTTGTGAAGCAAAGTAGGGCTTTTTAACAGGTAATATGAAGACAACTAGTTCTAAAGGTACGGTGGAGTAATTCCAAGTATTTCCATATCAAAGCTCAGCACATCTCACGGGGCTGTGGCTGTGGTTTGGCCACGACGACCATATCATTGCCTGGAATTGGACCTTCACTAACCAAGGGAAATATTCATCATTGTAAGAGCCCTGAATAAATTGTGCACTAAAACATTTTAGTATCCCAACCGAACTAAATTATTTTCTGATGAAAATTGCCTCCACATTCATAGATAAGAAACATCTGGTGACTGATGGAGCTGTACTTTCATGTCCTTAGAGCCAGGTGTGCAATGGGCAGTAGGAAAACGTCCATATCGCTGAAGGTAGCAGAGGTATGAGACCCATCTGTGTTGGGTAAGGTTGGTCTGCACCAAAATGACTGACACCCGCTGCCCTGGTCTAAGGCAGGTATCTATTTCTGGGACTTCTCACTTGTAAAGGATGCTGCGCAGAACTGATTTCTGCCAGCCCTGGGAAGGCACAAGGCCTGGCTGCTGCCAGCCCCGGGGCTGCAGTGCCTCCTGACGGACCGGGACAGCTCACGGCCTCTCCCCTGCTGACAAATTGCGCAGCTGTGGTGTTACATGTCAGCACTTGCGTTGCAGATCTCCAGAGACAAACCAGGAATGTTCTGCATGCCAGGCTGTGGCCTGGAGCCATTGCGTTGAGACAACCTCCTTGAGGGAACCATGGTGAGCAAGACGAGTGGGGAATCCACCTGCAGACACATAAAGAGAGGCATCCTACTGCAATGGGGTGAGCTGTACAGCTTAGAGAGGAGACCTCAGAACTATGTTAAACCCATGCAGCTTTTGATGTATGGATACTACACTGACCTCAAACGGCATTGTTTGACAGGCAAGGTAGGCGAAACTCTATGACCCTGAAGTCTAAGGTACTCTTTCATCAACATTTGCGGTGAGCCTGAATTTGTTTGATGGTATTTATCATCATCTGGAATGTTTCCAGTGGAAAACATGATCTTGCTGACCTGGAATCTAACTTAGCTCCTGCAACCTATGTATTTGGAGTAAGAGTCAACAGAGAAATTTGAATTGACACTCAATGCAGAGAAGCAAAAAACTGGAGCAACCTGAAATAAACTGTTCACCTCTTGAGGTCATCTTCTAATATTAGCCTTTCATCAAGATACTGATGATTTCTTTCACTGCATTACCAGAGCTGTTAACCTTCTGCCATGTCCTTCCACTTTACAAAAGATAAAAGGGCTTTTGAAGTCATGTTCATCCTGGGTGACTGCAGAATCTCTGTGGGATTATAGAAATATATTTTGTAGGTGATTAGCATAGGGATGGAAAAATCAAAAAATCAGTCTTGAGAGACAGACAATTATGGTGGAAAAAAAAAGCCATCATGAGCTTTAAATGACAAAGTAGTTTACTAAGAATCCTGGAATGAGTGAATAATAACATTTGATTTTTTCTTTGTTTTGTTCTACATCTTGTGAGAGGATACGGAAAAGAATCAGCAAGAACAACTATTGGGATAAAGGGAAATGTGAAGGTAAAGAACTCATGCTCACAGTGCCTCAGAAGATATTTTCAAAAGAAAACTATTGAAAGACAGCAGATGAGGCTGTATGAAGGTGGACACATAACTTCTTGCAACACTTCACTCACAGATATGTCACTGGTTTACTGTCAAATTAGAATGGCATGCCATTCGTGAATCTGTAAGGGTTAAGTCCTGTTCCTGTAGAATTCTGTTATTTGATGGGCCAGGTAACAGAATAGATGTCAAATCTGAAATCTGCTTGTGGGATAAGGTGCTGTGGGCAAGAGCAGAAGGTTTCAGACTGAATCCTGAAATCTTCAAACTGTTTCTCCACTCTCTTCACATCAATGCAGCAAGGACAGGTGTTAATGTGTATTGTTCTCTTCACACTTATAACACTAAGTCCTACACTTATGAAGAGAAAATACTGTCTGGGAAAGTACAGAATGGGGAATGACTGGACGAGTAAGAGTTGTTTTGAATAGGATCTGGGGAGTATTACAGAGAATCAAAGCTAAACAGGAGTCAGCAGTACGGTGCTGTTGCAAAGAAGGGATTCATTTAGCTGAACTGCACAAATAGGAGTTTTGTCTGCCCATAATGTAATCAGCACCAGGGAAAACGAGAATAAGCCTGGCAGCTGAACCTTAAGTAAGAAAGAGCAGTTCAGAATAAAGGACAAGACTAGACCAAACCCTTCAAAATGATTGCCACAAAAAAGGGTAATGGAAATGGTATTGTTCAGTCTAAAAAGGAAGGATCAGGAGGTTCGAAGATGGCCAACGGCTTATGTTAATACTGTGGGCATGACCATGCTTCTAATGAGGGCCTTCAGGGTGATGAATAGATACAGCCGAAGGAAGACAGAAGAAAAGGGCAATTTAGTAGGGAAAGAGACAGAGCCAGGATTAGATGAACATTTAAAATATTTATATTTGTACCTAGTGAGAAGGTAACCTATGGAGCATGTTTTAGAAATGCATTCTTCATGCAGGAACAGAAGACATTTCAGGTACAAGTCTTTAAGAGACAGCAAGATTTTGCACAAGGAATGCATCTGACGTTCAGATTTACCACCCTGAGCTGGAATCTAAGGAAAACTTAGTTTAATTGACATGGATGTATGCCCAAATTAGTAAATATTTTGGCTAACAGGGTGTATCTGTTTAAGCACAAGCCTTAAAGAAGCCATGTGTCTTGCACAAAATATAAAATACTCCACATTTAAAGAAAAGGAATCCTAGCTGAACAGAGTCAGATGCTTTAATCCACCCACAAATCCTGCCCCTTTTCCCTCCACTGCTTAAAAATAAAATAATAAAATAAAATAAAATAATAAAATAAAATAAAATAATAAAATAAAATAAAATAATAAAATAAAATAAAATTGATGTGTGTTTAGAATGTGCCCAAGTAATCCTAAATGAAAGAAGTAGCATAAAATCCACCCATCATTCACAGCCTGCAAAGATCTTACTTGGGCTGCCCCTCGGCTATGGCAATAATTAATTTCAAATCATCCAAACATTGCATATATACGGTCTGCATTTCAAGAACTACAGTAGAACTGTCAAACAGTCTATAAACAGAGTGAAACAAAGTCACTGGATTAGCTCAAGGAAAAATAAAAACACTCTTCAGTAGGAAAGTTCTTATCTGAAAGTACTTTCTAAATTGCTTCCAATTGTCAGGAGCAGAATTGTAGAAGAGTCTTCCTGAACCACATACACACAATTCATTTTAGGCACTGTAAGGTCCCTTAGCTTTAGTAGTTTATAAGGAAACTAATTAGTCTGTAGATGCAGTATGCTGACTTTTCTCTTCTTAGTTGTTCACCTGTAAGAGGAAAAACTTCGAAGAAAGACTCAAGCAACTTTTAATTCTAACTTCTCTTTTATTTTCCTTTTTTTCCTTTTTTTTCCCCCCTTCCACTTGCTTTTGCAAGTGAACTTGAAAATTCCTTTTTTTTTCAAGTAATCAGATCAATTACATCAACAGCATCACAGAAACTTTTCAACCAGTTCATGCTGAACACAGCCCATTAAGAAGGTAACATTTCTGAGGGGACTGTACTATTCATCTTTCTTTTCTTCCCCATAGTTGTGTTTTGGGACAAAGTCAAACAACATGGTGTTTGATTTTTGTTTTGGCCAATGACCAGAAGATGCTTGGCTGTTGTGTTTGCTTCCAAGTGACCTTTTGGGAAGTTTGCAGCTCAGATATATGTCTTTTCCTAGACACAATTACAGGACAGTAAGTTACCTGATTCACATTGTGAAGAACAGTTTTCTGAATTCATCTATTAAGAATTTTGAACAGTTCCACACTGTGGAGAAGAGCTATGAAGAGCTGGCATCAAACTCAGTAGAAAGCCTCAGGCAACCCACAGAAATATCAGTAAATTTTACCTAGCAACAAAATCTTTTCTAAAGAGGAAGTAGAAATTCTCAGAAACTGATGGCTCCTTCTCCCTGTCCTCTGTGGTTACAAGCTTGGAAAACATTGCAGTCCCTGTGTGGCATCTCCTTAAGAGCCTCTTTTACCTGACAGTTTTTCTGCCTTACTAGTCCTAACTGAGATACCTGAAAGATCTCCTGATTTTCTTCACATACAACTTGGCTGAGCCATGGGTGATTTGGCTGGTGCTGGTCAGTACTCAGGCAAGACATATCTTGTGCTGCTGGTGTTCATCCCAGAGCCGCTAATACTCTGGAGAGGGTCTCCTGGGTACCTTGTGGCAAAGCAGTGGCAAAATGTAGGCAGGCAATCTCAAGTCTTCTCAGACTCGAGATAATTAGATTTCATCCCCAACAACACTGCAATTGTGTCAGAAATGCTGCCCCAAATGAGGGATTTGAAAAGGGCAGGCAAGGGCAGCAAAAGGCCCCAGAGAGAATGGGAAGAGAGACCTCCTTTCTTTGATCAAGGCACTCAAGGCCAGATTGGATGAGGACCTGGGCAGTCTGATCTGAGGGTGACAACCAGCCCGTGGCAAGAGGTTGGAACTGGGTGTCCTTTAAGGCCCCTTCCAACCGACCATTCTGTGATTCTATAATTCTGTGATGCTATTCTCAGGGAGCATCCACAGAAAGGTATTGCTCCATAACAGCTCATAGTAAGTGATACCGTAAATTGATTAACAGTAACATATTGTTCTACTGAGGTATCTGCTTCATTACTCCAGCTGGTGGTGAGTTTGTGCTCTGAAACATGAGGATTGGTGGCCCTTGACATTTTATCCAAGCTAGTCTGACCACAGATGCTGTTCTTACAGCTCTAAGTGCCTCATCCTCATTTTCAGAATACCTTTAAACTGTCTTGTCATCATCCTACAACTGTAAGCACCACAGGTTAAATGCAAGTTATTATTTAGTTTGTATTAGCAGCTCATAACCCACTCCTGAAAAGAGCCCTACAGCACGTGGCTGCACAGACAGCCTTTCATGCTTTCCTCCCTTTGAGTGATCTCCTTACAATATCTGGCGTTCGTTCTGGATTCAGCCCTGTGCAGCTTCCCCTGAGCCATTCAAGAAATTTGTGGCAAATCTGAGTATTGAAAGCAGCTCTCCCAAGGGCTCATCCAAAGCTTATTTAAGTCAACAGAAGTCTTTCCAATTGATTTCAATTAACTTTTGAGCAGGTTCCGAGTCTCGGGGCACTGCCTTTGCTGTGACAGCATGCTTTTTATACCGCTCATTTTATACACCTATCAGATTTCTTCCAACAATTCTTTCCAAATTAAATTGCCGTAGGGTGTAAGGGAACATTTCAGAGAGATGAGGGACTGTAAGCTATTACATACTCACTGAAAATCAATGCAACTTGGATCCCTAACAGAAATCTGTGACATCTGAAATTTTGCCATTAATCAATCCAGTCCTTTCTGCACAGCCCTTCCCCATTTTCTCTCTGCAGATCACTTTTTCAGGCTTTTCTGTTGCAGAATGTGAAGACGAGAGATCTTAGCACAGCTGGATGCTAGGGATCTCCAAGAGAATGGAGAAGTATATCTCAAAGAGTGCAATCCAAAAAAGATTTATTGAAAATGGATGAAATCAAGTAGTTTAGTTGAGATCTCCTCCTTCATTTTTATCCTCTGATTTCAGTAGTACATAAAAAAACTGGAGTGCTGCCATGACAAACTAGACCTATCATTTTCAAGTGCCTTTAACATGGGTCAAAATATTTAATCAACGTGTATTCATTTGTTTTAGCATTCTCTGGGGGATCCCAGAGTGACTTTAGCACAGAGCTCCTTCTAGCTGCTTGAACAAAGAAGAAAAAGTGGAAGGACATCCACAGTGATTTATTTTCTCTGGATGATCAGTGGGGAAATCGGATACGCATGACACACATTCATTTAGTCCTCACTTCCCTTTGATGATTAGGGCTGAATTTTCATTCTGGTGTATGGGGATTTGTGCGTGTCACTCCAAACAACAAGAGTCATACATCTAAGTCCTAACATAACTTTCCAAGATCGAAATTCAGAGATACAAATCTCAAGTGTAAGTAGCAAAAATAAAATACTATAATTGCACACAAAATATTTCTGGTACGAAATTGAAGCCTCAGCCTCATAGAGGCTCAATTGAGTTTGCAATACAGATATTTGCCCCTGGATTTTATATAAAATATATGTATTGGAAAGACGTTCAGGTATCAACTTAATTAAGTTGCTAATAATTGAGTAGCCCTTTCAAAACCTCTGTTACTCGGTCCTTTGTACACAATCATGGATAACCTCCATAAGGAGGTGTGACCAATTCCTTTATTGTGCCAGCACTGCAGCCTCTGCAGAGAAAGGCTGAAGGATGGCTGTATCTCGAACAAATCCCAGTGAATTGCTTGGGCTGAGCAGCCAAGTTGTGGAATTTCATTTATTTTTAATGGCCATTTGTTTATTAATGTATCCTTTTTACAGACCATGAGAATCAGACAGAAATGCGAGCAACTGTTTTTCAGAAAAGGCCCCCCTTCTTACTGCAAGATGACCTGACATTCACTAGAAGAAAGGCATTCCCCAAGTAAAGGCCAGTGGAAGGATGAAATAAAGCTTAATAACGGATTATGAAGCTTTGTAATTGCTGCTGGCACAGCAGTGATTTGAAAGGCTCTACTATGGCGTAATGTTTTCCAGTTTTCATGCATCCCAGTGTTAAACGATACAAGTAATAAAGCTCTCCCTTCCCCTGTAAGACTATTCCATACATCACATTGTGAACAAGTTTTATTTTTGGACTGTGATGAGCACCTCACAGGACCGGGGCAGCAGCGAGGCCTGGAGCACGTGGTAGCGATGGCATCACATGGAGTGAGGAACAACTGCCTCCCACCTCGCAGTGCTGCGTGCGCTCACGGGAATGGGTGCAGAATTAAAAACAAAGCAGTGCCATCGGAGCCCTGTGTAAAACCCAGCGTAACCTTGGCTAAATAATCACATCCAAATGCTGAACACTGTGGGTGTGTTTGAAAAATAAATCCGTGCCACCCCTTGTACAGGTCTCAGCAGCAGAGCAGGGATTTGGCCCCAAGGAATTAGATAGGAGTGATCACATCCACGTGTACCCACTGAGAGAGTGGGAAAGGCTGACCTTGGGTGCACCGAGCTGTACTGAGCAAAGGCAGGTGGTAGCAGCAAGCATCTGAGGCTCTGCTTCCAGGAGGCAGCAGCTTCACAGATGCTTCTGCTTCATTTGCTGAGAACCATCCTTGATCCAGCTCAGGAGATGGTGCCAGTACGCTCAGCATCTGAGACACTTCCAGGTGTGTACATTTTACAAGTAAATCTGGGGGAAGATTAAAAGAAATAGAAATGCAAGTATTTTTTAAGATAAGATTTATGTCTGTCCGTTTAAGAAAATAGAAGAGTTCTACTAAGCTGGAACAACACTACAGCTGTGGTTCAGTGTTGAGGAAAGTGAGAGAAGGAGGGTTTTAATAAGCATTGTCATGCAGAAGGAGTGATACAGCAAACAGTCCCTGCTGCTACGCCTCAGCAGAGAGCTCAGATTTCCTCATTTCAGGCATTGGTGTCCCAAAACCTTTGTGGTGAAATCTCCAGAGAACCTCTGTGCCAGCAGCACTGCAATGCACCGAGAAAACGTAAGTCCGATAATCCTCACACCAAATTTCCATGCTGGAGCATTTAATAGTGTAATTTCCAGCACACATGGGTAAAGCCCTGCTGGAAGGATAATACAAAACATAACCATTCCCACTGGACAGGCTGCTCCCACTCTGGTTCCACATAACAGATTGCATAATCCCCTTGGGGAAGATGTTTATTTTCCTAGCACCTTCACTGAACATTCCAGAAGAATTTCAGTGGAAACTGAAGTACCGACATCCTGCGCACAAAGGCGAGAGATGGGGAGGCCCACAAATCCATGACAAACACACTGTCTGAATCTTACAACTATTTCAGATCATCTGTGACAGTGTTTTCCATGAGGGCGGTTTCTGGTGTTGTTATAAGGATGTTGATCTTGGTGGAAAGTCTGAAACAACCAGAACACCTGTGTCCCAAATCCATGTCAGCTCAGATATACATCAGCACGCTCACCGCCAGTGAACATGATTTATGGACCACAGACACTGTTAAAGTCTTATTGTGGAGAACTGTTAACCCCCACAAGCTTTATCTGGCTTAAAAGTACTTCTAGATAGAGCTGATCTTTTAGGTCATGGAGTATACAAGAAAATTTGGAAACAATTTATCCTTTCAGACTAGCTATTGATAAGTCCTATACAACTTTCTCTTTGATTTCATACTCTCTTCCTCAGCAAAGTCTATGATTAGATGGGTAGGACAGCACATTTTGTATGGATTATGGCACTAGTAGGGGTGAAAGCACTTGGCCTCCAGCCGTGTATCCCATTGCACGCCCAAGGCCTCTGATAATCCTTCAGAAATACGCAGCCTCTTGAATCCTGCTGCTTCTTTAGGGACAGAGTTCCTCTGTCTGCTTTCAGAAATCTTTCACGCCATTCAGTAGCTGCAATCAGAGGTGGTAGAGGGCTGATAAACCAATCTTATCTGCAAAATTCAAAGCCTGTTTGACTGCAGATTTCTGATTTTTGAGTGCAATTACTTTCCCTCTTCAGAGTCCCTTCCCCAATTATCTATAGCTAAAATCAATGTGTAATTGTTCAGACATTTTCACACCTTTTTTTTTTCCTCCATAGATAAGCAAGTGTAAACTGTTGATCAAATCTGCAGAAGATACAGAATTGATTTCATGAACAGAAATTGTTATTGAAGTCCTCACATCTGTGGAGATGTAAACTGGAAAACAATGGCAAAGCATCCTGAAGAATTTAGCTCAGAACAGACTGCTCCTAAGATGTGCTCCAGTTCCTAAGTCTCCTAAGACTGCTCCAGTTGCTTACAAGAGTCTATCACTGCTCTTCATATGTCAGTCTGACTGAAAGATGAGACAAGCAGAGGGATCAGAGGGAATCCACCGCTACAAAGGGCTTTGGGAAGAAGTATGTTCTGGTGATCTCCGACCTGACTCATGCTGAGGTGTCATTTCTTGAGTGGGCACTTGAAAAACCCTTTGCCAATTCTGTTCTGAGAGAGTTGTAAGTTTCCTAAATCACCAAATGAAAGAGAAAAAAGCAGCTATTTCAAGACCTTTTAATTTTCAAACCTTTTTATTTTCAAAGAGGTTTTAAAAACAAATAAATAAAAAGAAAAATAATGACGGGTGTGTTATTTGAGCAAATATCTCATCCAAATGGTTTTAAGTAAAATAATTTATGTTAATTTGAGAATTCAATTAATTTATCATGAGTGTAGCTACTACTACAACAGAACCAGCTCCAGCACATTTTGAGCCCTGACACACGTGGCACAGGCAGTGGAGTTAACTGACTGCATATCCCAGAGAGGTCCACTTACTTCCCTGTCACAGTTCATGGTTTCAGCTTTTGTACCCTTATTCAGACACAATGTCACTCTTTTTTTTTGCAGCAAAGTGACCTGGAAGCAGCTGTTGGCATTATAGCCACCTGCAACAATTTCCAATACATTTCCTAATTAAATAAGCCCCTTTCCAGTGATTCTTTGATGTCATCTAATTTTCTGGTAAAGTCAGAGAGACAGAAGTCTCAAAGTAATCTGAATTTTACGGTTCCCAACTTCTGTTCCCTACAAGGAGCAAACCAGTTTCTGTTTCGGTCTTTAAGGGATTATTAAAACAGAGGAACCATTATAACAACAATGAAGGGACTGTTTGATTTTCATACAGCGCATAAGTCTGTCCCTGCTGTTGAAACTGAGATCTCTTGTGCTGTGGTATATGCTGAGAACTGAACAGAAGCTGATGAATCTCAAAGGCTCATTAACGCTTCAAGAACAAACGAACAAATAAAATAAGAAAACAGATGGGAAAACATTACATGTACATTTCTATTAGTCCCTTCCACCCCTACCCCAGTGCCTTTCTCTCACACTGAGTTTATGTGCACACCATTCACTTCTCTTATCTAAAGGCAACTCCTAATAGTAAAGACATACAAAGAGACAGTGAAGGGTTTTTTTAAGTTAAATCCCAGCAGGAGAAACCGAATCTGTGTCTGTTCTGCATTAATGTGGAGGACCAAGGCTCTCCTGTAGAGGATTTACTGTTCTTTATACTGTGGTCCTACAGGTGCCTGCGAATGGCAGCCTGGGCCAGGAGTGAGGGTTGGGTGAAGCACACACCGAGCAGTTATCTTTTTCCAGACGTCCTACAGCTGCTCAGTTGTCAGACGTGCTTTGTCTGCTTTAGCCTGTGTGGGAACATCCCCTTCTTCCTCATTGCTGGTCAGCTCCATTACATCTCATTCCAGCGTTCCCTCCACTAGCTCAGCATCATCTCTTCCAAAGATGCTAACACAAATCTCCTGATATGCTGTGCCATCTTTTAGCCCTCTGTAATGGAGTCATATCTCTGCATGAGAATTCCAGATTTCAGTGAAAGAGAACTTCCTAGTCTTCCTGTGTACACACAACTGCTTTGCAGTACGGTTTGCACGCACTTATAAAGGCCACAGTGAAGGCAGTGAAGAAAAAGAGCCTACAGCCTTATACTTAAAAGCAAACAAAACCCTGAGATGTTTACGAAGAGCTTCCCAAGGATTCCATGGGTGCTCACTGAGACCTTTACCACTGTGGGCTGTTATATAAAGTCCTTTGTATCGACACACTTAATCCAAAGCCCAATAAACTCAGTAATTCAGAGCTGGATTTCCTGTGAACCACAGAAGACTCTGGTCAGGTTACTAACGCTACCTTGGTTTACAGGGGTTTATAGAGACTCATATCTGCTGCTACTTCTGCCACTATCGTATGTTTTTATTTCAGGCGAGGGGAAAAATGGAATGAGCTAAGACAACTTGACTTGATGTTCTATTTCTGTTTCATCCAAGCTTCCATCTGTCTCGGTGATGTCTAAAAGTGTCTGCACTGAATATTTCCAGACCTGTGTTCAGTTCACCTGACTCCAAGGGGCTTCCTTCAGCCACTTCTAGTACAGTTCAGCCAGCATCCCACTTACGTTTTGAAAAATGACCCTAACTCCTTAACTTTAGGCCTAAATACATTTCCCCTCGAATGCTAGCTCCACGTGTGAAGGAAGTACTTAATGTTACTGTAAATGGATCCCTCCTTCAAACACGGCCTCTCAGACCCGAGGGTGCACGGCATACTGGAGACTTACCCCAGGAAACAGGCAGAGCCATCAGGACACAGCAGTGAAGGTCACAGACCTGCTCTCCAAACCTTGACCTAGACTGACTGCATCACACTGCCAACGGACCAGAGAAGTGGAGAGTGGGGGGAAGGGTGGGCAGACATCGGAGACAGATGGCCCAATTCATCATCCACCAGAAATAAATTAAAAAAATAATAATAATAAAAAGCTGCTCCAAGCATTATACACACAGTGGTGACTGTAAATTCCACAACTATGGAGAGCTGCCAAGCCATTATCCACATACCAATACTGCAGTCTCTGTGCATAACTCCAGAAAGGTGAAGTCAGGAGAAGCTGCAAAGCATAAAGTGTGTTTAGCTCTCAGGAAATTGGTTTGCAAAATGATTATCCAAGCCCTGGTGGAACGAAAAGCATGTAGAAGTTAGGGACTGATGGGATATTATGGATTATACATCAACAATGCATTTGTGCAGTGCATAATTTAGTTATCCATGGATGTGACTGTTGATATTTATCTTCTTCCAATGGTCTTTTTGTTTTGGTTTTACCCTTGACAGTTTCCTGGTTTTTGCTCTTAGGCTGTGTGTCCTGCTAAATGAAGTACTCTGGTGTGAAGGCAGAGTGCCTCAGGAGCCAGCAATGCTCTGTGATGCTGCTGGAGGGAAGGAGGGGTGTGCAGAGCAGGCGGAGCTTTCCCCAGATTCACCTTCCATGGTTTCTCTGCGAAGAGAAGGAAGGAGCTGCCTTGGGTTTTCATAGATTCACAGGGAGCAAAGAAAGAGTTGCACTGGTAGTGCTGTCGGTAGCACTGCTGAATGCTCCAGGTGGTTTTGAGAGCACAGCTTCTCCACGGATGGAGACAGCAGCAGCCATCACATTGCCGAACGTGTCACAAAGCCAGTGCTGGGAAATCTTGGTCACGGCCTTTGTGCAGCGCTGAGCTCTCTTTCCACTGCGACTGTTGTGTCTTTCCTGACACAACAGAGTTGTCAATACAAGCTCCGCAGTCAGCCAGCGAACCGACCCACACGCGGAGCCCGGGGCTCCATTCAGGGATTCCTTGGGAGCACGGGGTGCAGGGAAGTGCAAATCCCTGCGTGGCTGTCTGCAACTGCCACCCACCGAGCAGCACTCCTCTCGTTCTGCTGTCCAGTGACCTTGAGAGGATCCGACAGAAGGGATGTGCTCTGTGTAAGCAGATTCACTACCAAACACAGCTGACAATCATCGTGCCCTTATCTGTCAGTCCCAGAAGGATCGTGGCCCTGCTAGGAGCTGGTGGAAGGAGAGCAGAAGCATCCGTTGTGTCTAACGAGCGGCTGGAAATAAGGTGTTGGTGGGGGTGCTGGAAATAAAATCCCCAGCACAGATTAAGGTTACCTTCCCCTAGGAAGGCCATCAGGAACAACTCCCAAAGACTCTGAGCTCCAAAAATCAGATTAAGAGTTAGTGGAAGAAAAAAAAGCTTGTTTGGCTTCAGGTTTTTTTTTTTTTTTATGTACGTAAATGTATCCATGCATTTTTCTAAAATGGCACCATCCAACCTGTAAGAATATTCCAAGTCTTAAAGTGCTTCCAGGATTTTTTTTAACTGACATGGAGATATATTCCAGCTCTCCCCTATTTTTCCCGCACAAAACTGTGTTTTGTATTTCCCCACTAGCTCGGGCTCCTCGTGACCAACATAATCATCTCCGGAATGCAGAGAACCTCGTAACAAAAGCTTTGATTCTGCCCTCCATTTCAGCGGTAGGGGAAATACCGCGTTATCAGGCCCGGTTTGACTCCACCTGCTGCCCAGAGCTACAAACTGCACGTGCTAACGCGCCGGAGGCAGCGGGAGCACAGAAGGCACCGCTTCGCAAAGCGCACGGACATCAGCTGTGCCCGAGCACCGCGGCATCCAGACCTCCCGGGGATCAGCGCACAGCAAAGCCCTGCTCCACTGAGCCTGAAAGCCCCCGAGAGAATGAGGAGCTGGGGAAAGCCGAGGGGGCAGGAACTCCCACCAAAGCTTTGGCTTCAGCCACTGTGTTTTGCTACGGCTGTGCCACATCTTCCCATCTACGCAGCAAGCACAGCACTGGCATCAGGGGAAAACAGCAAATAACTTTTTTTTTCCCCACCACTCCTGACATTAATTATGGACAAAACCCAGGCTGGGAAATCCCAAATCCCCCTCTGGGTTGTGTGCTGCCAACTGGCCAGGCAGCTCTTGCTCCCTCACACGAGGACGTTAACGCCGCAGGCATGCCGTGGCTCTGACAGTCACAGGCTGCAGGCATTTAGGCAGTTACGTGCAACAAACAAAGTGCACAAAACCACCAAGCTGAGCTACGAAGCTGATTTCTGGATTCAGAGTTGGCTGATTTACCTGTAACTTCAGGAACGCTTTGCTCTGTAACCTAAAGGCACAGTAACACCTGCAGCTCCTCGGGGCTACCACGCACCACTGTCTCTACTGGCTGACAGTGCTGAGGCTGAACAAGCTCCCTGGCATGCAAGAGTTTGTTTCAAGCTCTGCACCCCACTGCTTTTCACAGAGAGGTGTCTACAGCACAGCTGCTGACCCCAGAGCAAAGCTGCCCCTGGTTCCCACGTCAGGTACAGCATACTCCCACGTCCTGGCTTCTAACATTTATTGCCAGTGGTAATTTCCTTATGGATTATCACTCCCCAGGGAAGCCACTCCACGCCAACTTCACTTTTGTGCTCTGACCTTGCTTTGTGCAGTTAAGTGCATGCATTCCCTAGCTCAGGAAATTGCATTCAGTTCACACCTCCTGCTCCACGTAAAGCAGTGGCAGCCGGCTCCCAGTGGGCAGCAGAGGTGCTAAGCAGCTGCTGCGAATCTACCACAGCACTTGATTCTTGTTGCACTGAAGCTCCCTACACAGCAAGTCCAGTATGCACGCTCACTGCTTCTCCCTGTACAGGTCATTCTGGGTGTTCAGGCTGACATGGAAGAACTGCCCTGAACTAACAGCTGTGTCTCACACTTCCCAACAGCCCCAGTGCCACTGGCAGCATTCACCCGGTTTCAGCCTGAAGGACAGACAGCGTGCAGCAGGCACCAGCACACAAGTCACAGCAATAAAACCAATCGTTTTAATTGAAGCCATTAAAAAAAACCGTGAGGCAATATAAATGGTAAAGGTATACTTAGAAGGAAGGCAGGAAGAGCTAGCACTTTCTGAAAAGCTTTAAAACAGCAACAGATGCTTTACAAAAGATTCGACGGTGGAGAATAAACTTCTGTGAACTACGGGTACTGTATAAAGGTAACAGTAACAATCATTTATAAAACACAGCAACAGAGACCAGACGGATACTCAAGCTCCTCTGAAACTAAGTTTTCTGGGGTCTTGGTTAAAATGTATGTTCAAAAACTATTTTAAACAAGGACTAAAAGCTTTGTATTTTTAATTTACAGTTCCCTGGCATAAACATCACACTATACACATCTTCCAAACAAGCAGTAAATACAGTTTTGTTTAACCATGCGTGGTGTCATCTTCTACAAAGTCTTTGGCCATTTCTGCTGTGATCACATCAATATGACTAACCTGGTGGAACAAAACAAAGCACAGTTATTACAGGTACCTTTCCACAGAACAGAACACAGCTCAGTAATGTTCTCAATGAACACTAACTGAAAGTTTACCTTATTTCTGAATTTTACACCATAGAACTTGTCAGCTGATTCCAGCAATTCAGGCCTAAAAGTTGTTGTAATGAACTGAGCGTGTTCAGCTAATTCCATAATCATATCTGGAAAGAACATAAGAAATCTTAATTAATGTCATCTTCATAATAAAGCAAGATTTGTCTTAATATCAGACAAGTTTAGTATTCCTTACTTAAAATGAGTTTGGTTAATAAAAAAGAAAACCGAACTCAAGAAAGTACCCACACCACATTTGTATACCATAATAAATTCAGCCTTAGCCTAGACTTTACACCAGATTAAGCTGTAGCTTGTCAGCTGCTGTACGTGCCAGTGCTGAGCATCCACCCAAAGCCCATCTTCAAGAGCAACGTGAAGCACAAAGTTAAACTCCAGCACGTACTGAAATATTTCCAAGTGTGCCTCATACCTGAAATGTCAGGTACTAGAAGTCACACAGTCACTTCAAGCACACTAACAGTAAGGCAGACAGCTACCTGAAACAGCTTTTCTGTGCTGAGCATCCAAGGCTTGGTCAATTTCATCAAACAAGTAAAATGGAGCTGGATCACATTTCTGGATAGCAAATATCAGGGCTAGAGCTACTAGGGATTTCTGTCCACCTGAAAGCTGTTGCATTTCTCTCATTTCACCCTGCTTCCCCGTGAATGATACCTAAGGAAACAGCACAACAGGAAGATGACTTCAAAATACTACACCACAGCATCACTCCCCGTTTTAGAGGATAAACAGACTAGTTCAACATTGACTTTTAAAAAATGCATAGCTGAAACTCTAATTTAAAAGGCTATTCAGAGTGCTGGAACAAATATTTCTCCTTACCCTTATGCCAACTCCGGTGAACTGATCTACAGATGGCACACTGCTCTGTGATCCAGATCCTCTTTCACTCTCAGTGCTGCCCTCACCTTCATCTTGGGACTGGCTGCCCTCCACATCTCCCTTCTTCATCACTAATGTGGCCTTGCCACCTGGGACTAACTTCTGGAATACTTCACTGAAATTTTTTGACACCTTGAAGGAGACAATCATTATTACATAATGAAATCAAGGGCAAGCAAGAGCTGTTTTCACATGCTCCAAGTATTTGTTTTTAAGTAGGGACAGAGAGATTCAAACTTAAGCACCGGCAGAAGATAGAAATGTGAATACAAAGCTTGGTCCAAAAACATAATTTAAGCCAAGTGCTTTTATAGTAAAGAGTTTTCACTTTTTCTTTTTCTTCAAAGTGGCAGAATTAAAACAGAAAACAGCAAAAGCAAGTTTGATTTATTCCAGTGAGCTTCAGATGAGATGTCAGTTAAGAAGATAATATTTAAGAGAAGTCTTCACACACTCTGCAGTTAAGACCCCTTGCTAAGGTTAGAAAAGACTTCACTAAAATCTGGAGAATGGTTTTAGAACAGATCTTCATCAGATCCAGAAAGAGTTGTACACAGTACAGAGTTAACAGAAAGGAAGTGTTTACAAGGTTTAAAGAACAGCTGAAAGGTAACATAGTCAATATCCGCACCCATTTAAGGTGTTAAGCTTTTTTTTTCTTCTGTTAGCATTAAACTCAGCTGCTGATCTTCCCAAACAACAGCTACACAAGGCACTGGATTTCTATTCCATTCTTTTCTACCGTTGCCATTTTGTTTACCTGCTTGAAAGTCAGCTGAATAGCCTCGTATTTTCTAAGCTCCAGCACATTCATCAGCTCCATGATGGATTTGTAGCCCCTGTCCAGCTCTTCTTGTCTTTTTATTAGCTTTTCCTTCTGCTCTGAGAAATTCACAAACTGATCCAAGGCTTTTTTATTAACGTGGCTGTATTTCTTCAGCTCTGTATTACACTGCTCCAGTTTGCGGAAAAGCTGTGGGGAAAGCAGAGGTACATGAAACCGGTATTTCAGATTTGTTTGTTTATAAATAACATGAAAACAAGCACATCTATTACCTGCTTTAAACTTAAAGTCTGATATTTTTCAAAAGCCTCCTGTGGAAGTGAACCCAATTCTCGGATTTTCTTCATGCACTCCTCCTTCTTTTTGAGAAGCATGCCTTGCCTGTTAGTCATTTTTTCAAGCTCTTTTGTGTCGTGGTTAATGGCATCCATATGCTCCTTTTCCATGTTCTTCCAGCGTTCCATGCTCTTCTGCAGTTCTTTGATTCCTGCTTCTGTTTTGTCAATAGAATTATCCAGATCTACAGCGTTGGGGAAAAAGCACAGAAGCCAAAATGGTTAAGCCTACATGGCAGCACTAAGACAAAAAGCTGAAATTCCCTCTCTTCTTTCAGAGGTCACATTGTTGAAGTCTAGAAAGAGAAGCAAAAGTAGTGGTGACCCAAAGAGATGCTATTTCCTATTTGACAGTAACTTAAGTTTCAGACAGTTTGGGTGAAATTCAGGAAGAGCTGTACAAAATCACACCGTGTATGAAGGCTGCTTCAGAATATTACGCCTGATGCCAAAACTCTGTTGGATGTTACAGTGTGCAAGTGCAGACAATTTTATACCTGCAATTTGCACAAAATCTTGCTTCTCTCTTTCAGATCGTGTTCCAGAACACGTGTTATGCACTGTGTAACTACTGTAGCATATTCAAAATTTATTGCTGTTTCTCATTCTGTGCTACACATGAACTTTCAGAACACTGCAGATTTTCTTTGCAAAAATAGTGTTACCAACCATCTGACCGTGCCAGCGTATCCTTCACTCGTTTGTTGATAGCCTCAAGTTCTGATGTTGTGGCAGTAAGAACTGTGCCACCTTCTGTTTCTCGTAGCTCATTCAGTTCCTATGGGACAGAGTGAACACCATCAAGCTTCAATGGGGAGGGGAGCAAAGTGTAAGCCAGACAGCTTCCACTGCTCTACATACAACTAGCTATTCTCCAGAACTTTACTAAAGATGAAATTTTCATCTTTTACCAGATCATCATTATGGTTGCCTTTTATATACACAGTCTTTGTATACGGAGCTGTTGTTTGTTGCTGAAGTTTAAGCATAACGTATAATTCAGCTTGAATAAGGGGAAGCAAGAAACACCAGAGATTACAGACAGTGATGAATGCATGTTTATCTAACCAACAATATGTCAAAGCTTAGGAAATAAACAGCAAAAGCAGACTGCATAGATTCACTGAAGATAAAATCCTTACTTGTTCCACTTGGTCTAAGCGCTTCCTCAGATTCTCATTGAGATATGTTTCAACTCTTGTTATAATGCCTTCTAGTTTAATCCTCTCATTCAAAAGCTGTCTGTTTTCCTGAAAAATAATAATTAAGAAAGGATATTTATTACAACTTTATTTACAATTTTTTACCAACTAAAATCAAACTACCGTTTTTTTCCCCTGGTAAAAATTAAAATAAAACCCACTCTTGACAGAACTCTGTGTACAAAAATATGACAACTTTGTACAGTCACTGTTTTTATAGCAGGTACAAATAACCTGCTAGCAGTGAATATTTCTGCAGCTATCTAGTGTTAAGACAAACATAAAAATCTGTGACTTTCCTGAACTGTACCAGTACGTGAACCCACAGCTCTTAAACCCAGAAGAGCCTGAAAGAGTTAAACAGTATTTTCCAACATGTGGCAAACGCAGCAACAAACTTAGAACTGTCTTATTTACCACAAGCCTAATGGCACCATTTCAGTTTCCCACACGATGCATCGTTCCCTTCTGATGGTATCTATCTTGAAGTTCATTGCTGTAAAGTTCAGTAGTAGGAACAAGGAAATTGTGACAATTCCAACACTACAGGAGTGTACTTCTACCAAAAGACAGCGAGTAAAATTCACCCAGCATTTGAGAAAAACAGGCAGATCAAACTCTGCAGATGAGAAAACTCTGAACATCCCAAGCCACAAACTACTCGGTTACAATACATTCATCATTACTGCCTCTCCACATAAAGGACCACATCAAGTTTACAGGGAAGAAAAGGTACCACACTCAGTTGCAAAACATTTTATCTTACTTGTTGCAGTTGCCTAATTTCATCATTAAGAGCATCCACACGCTTCTGATCTTCAAGGCTGAGCTGAGACAACAGATCAGTACCCAGTTCTGCTTTCAGGGATTCTCTAGTTGATTCCATAGCATGTAAACTTGCCTCCAAGCTCTGTAAGCTACGTTGCTGTGAAATAAAGATTAGACAGAGTAACACCTTGGAACAGCTTGCGGATTTATGAATAGAGTTGTGACAGATTTCTAGTCATCTTTTCATATTTCAGTCAGCGAGAAAGGAAAGAGATTAACGAATAATGCCACTAGAAGAGTAATATAACACCAGTAATTGGCTTCAATATCACTTTATTGTACCTTAGGCATAAACGTCTTCTCAGACTGCTGCCTCTTCTCCTTCAGCATTTTCATTTCTGACAGAATACTGTCTCGAGAGGCTTTGAACTTTCGCTGCTGCGTCTCAATTTGCTGCATTTGGTTCATCAGCTGGTCAATCTCATTATTAATCCATACTGTGGGCTAAGGAAAACTCTTTAAAAGGGCAATTTATACCTATTAGAATATTTAGCTTTTCGTTTTTGCCAAATTCTGTTGCCCTGATAAGATGAATGCAAATAATCATTCACACAGGAGAAATCAAGAATCATCAGCAAGAGTAACTTCCTGACCCTTACCAATGCCAAGAGCAAACCAGACAAGATTCATTTGCTGTTACCTTTTACAACATGGCACTTATAATAGATACATTGGAACCTGCAAGGAAAACTCTGACCTTGGAAAATACAGAAGAGAGATGCCTTCATTTAAAAAGCAACATTAAAACAACACAAATCAACTCTTACTCAAGTCCGAGACAAAATGGTCCAGAACAGTTGTGAAACAACATTTCGAGTCACAGTGTAGATCTTGCAGAGAATGTAGAGACTGTGGTAACAATGTTTATAAGAATTACTGACCTACCACAGAAATCTTTGTGTGGCACACCCTCCAGCTATCAGTTCAATGGGCACCCTATATACATCCTCTACAGATCCCTCCTCAAAAAGGAAAACCAGGCCTGAAGGTTATGACTTTACATGCCTATGTATTTGACTCTTAAGAAGAGATTTAAGGAAGGAGAAAATGCCAAGCTTACTACAATGCTGAGTCTTGCATACTGCTGCAGGTCAGGAAAAAAAAATGAGGTTCAAAGGACAGAAATGACCTCAACAACATAAGAATATCATATAAATTTCTCTTGCCCCTAAGATCTAGATACTAGATCTCAAAAGGATACTACAGCATTAAAAAAGTCCCAGAAAAAAAAGCGACAGTTACCTGACTTCTCTTACAATGAGACTAAAAGATCAGGCCTGTCAACAACACTAAGCTGGACTCTAGTATAGTGCTCTCCACCACCACCCCCAGCATAAGTTGGCTATGTAATGTAGAAGTCTGGGACACGAGCACTACATATATTGGCCACAGCCAATACGTAACATTCACAACCATTAAGAATACTGTTTCCACCCAGTACTGTAACTGCAGAATGAAACCTTTTATCAACACACAACCTTTCCCAAAAGGAACAAAAGGATATTTTCAATATTCCTGCGCAAGTTTTCATTGAGTTTTGCTTCAAGTTCACCAAGTTCTTCTTCTGCCTTTCTAACATCCTTTTGCAATTCAAGACGAGACTTTCTTGTGTCATAGTAACCACCAGTCAAAGCACCACGATGGCTGACTTGATCACCTAAGAGCACAACAGAACGAGACTATAAATTGCATATCATTTATTCTCTGTGAGATTTGAAGCAGTTTCAACAGTAATGTTTGGTAGTATGACGAGAACATTTCAACCTAAAGTGCTGCATCAGTGTAAGAAATTACATAGTCCTAATTGTAAATAGCAAAGTTTTGTAATTAGTGAAATATTTGTTCTGGTGTTCCATTTAAAGTACATTTCATTCTCCAACACAGAACGCTACCATCTCCTTTAAGGAAAAAAAAAACAAGCAGGGGTCTACAAGGCAGAGATTCTGCTGATTACTTCTCCCTCAGACATTCTTGGGAGTGTCTGCAGATTGCCTTTCAGAGAAAGATAAATAATGAGTCTGCATGGAATCCGCACTCCAGGAATGGGCTATTACCAAAAGATTGCTTTAGGGAACATAATATGCAAACACGTGTGCTATGCAGAAGAATCCACCTTGCACATCAGTAATTAAAACCAATTTTTACCCTCAAAGCTGTTTTAAGTCGGTGGAATACGTCATAAACACTCCAGGAGAACAAAGGCCTTCTAAATTTGAATGAATGTGAATATAAACAATCCACCATGCAGTTCTCACTTTTACATCTTACTATAATTCAACAATCATGAAGAAATCCTGCATTTTTAGTGCTTCACCAAACCAAGTGTAGCTGTGTGTGTATCTCAGCTATATGTCTTTGTATAATCTTGCTTTGATAACACTAACGGACTATGCATGATGAGTCTCTCACTTCAAAGGATCCCACTTTTCCAATACATGATTTATCTAACTGCAGCATTTACCTTCCAGAGTAATACAATCCATGGTGAAAGCTCTGGCCAGCTGAGTAGATACTTCCATGCTACGACAAATCAGAGTCTTTCCAAACACATGTTTGAAAGCCTTGTCAAATCTTGGATTGTATCTCAGTTTACTGATCATAGGAATAGCATCCTGAAGTGACAGTGATTATAGTGAGAACAGTGCAATGATACAAACAGAGCAAGCATACTGCAACTAATTCAAGCTAGCCCTAGAAAAAAGAAGAAACTACATCAAATGCAGAAATACACTACTGCCTTATAATATTATATTATTGAAAGTTAAGCATATCCCAAATTCACTGAAAATGAATGTATGCATTCACAGATTGCCTAAATAAATTGTGATATATGGAGCTTCAGAAGTCTTCAATCCAGGAATGTCCAACTCCAAACTCAAAGAACAATACTGCAAATGATTACTTTGGAAATACGTAAGAGGATGATTTGCTGATTGAACAGTTAATACAAACATATGGAAATCAAGAGCAAGATTTTGCTATTTTAGTTTTTAACACCTAGGCTTGAGCATTAAGTCAGCTGGGAGTCTGCTGAACATCTAAGTATTAAGCCATAGAAAATGTTTCAGCTGCAAAAACAAAAATCCACTACGGATCACTCTTACAGGGCAAACAGAATACCAACAATACAGTTTTGCTAGTAAAGCCATACCAAAATAGGCACACTGGAAGATTGATTCTTTTCTATTTATCTTTTTTTTTGTATACCTGAGGAAGAAAGGTAGAGGAAAGGAAATTTTAAAGAACTTATTCTACCACAATGTGGCAGGAAGTCATTACATTTAAACCATTCACAAAGTTTTTCAAGAGCAGACTCTTTCTAGAAAAACATTTTAAAGATACTTCTTAAATGGCTGTCGCTTAAGATTTTTTTTTTAAATATCAATACTCAAGTTAAGTCCAAACAACTTTGAGAAAGTCTCTACAGCTGCAACACAACACTATCCTTCTCTTCAGCTTTTGCCCATGGCAATCTTTCAGCTAAGAATAATTGCATGAATTACTGAACTTATCAGATTATAGGAGAACTCCCTGCTGCTATATTATCACCTATATACTCAGAAGGTGGAGTTTGACTTTGGAGAAGAAACAGCTCGTAGCAAAGTGCTTTCCAACAAAAGGGTTTCCAATCTTGAGAAGCGATAAATAAATGGCAGGATTTAATTGCAGACATTCAACAAAAGGATGTGGAAGGCAATATGTAAAAGGCACACAGTTCAAATAACAAAGGCTTATATTTATGGAGAAAACAGATGAAGGTTCAAAATGAACACTCACATTAGTCTCAGGATAAGCAGTATCTCGAACATCTAGCTTGTTCAATGGGAGGAATGTAACTTCTCCAGGAAGGTTCATTTTGTTAAATTCCATTAAAATTTTAGTACTGACTTCATCAGAATCCACAATGTGATAAAATAACCTAATTAACAAGTCCCCCAAAAAAACAAGAAAAAAAACTTCACTGTGCTGTAAGAACAGATATTTATAAGGGAACATTTAGTATGCAGATGATGTTACCTGTCACTATAAAGCCAAGCTGCACTTGCTCTATGATTTTTAAGCATGGTTGTCAAATCAAGCAGATGGTACTCTTATCAGTGACAAAGCTTTTAAATATCAGTTGACTGTTGAGAGATTACCCTCGCACAAGATTTGCTAGTGTAAGTGAAAAAAACTCCTACGATTACTGAAACATCATCATTACTTACTGTAGAATGCACCATACCAGAAGATTCCAAGGAAGCATCAGGAGCATCACTCTTGCACCCTGCTTACCTGCCTTCCCACTCCCTCCCCCAACTCCCTCTCACCTTGAAACTAGATTAAGAGAAGTGTTACGGTGCTTGATGCAATAAGGACCACAGCTCAACATGAAGAGGGAAAAGAATTAATATTTCAGAAGGAATCAGCACAGATACACCTGTAACACAGCAGCTGCATCAACTGAATAATGTATGTAGTTACCTGTTCCCTGCAGTAACTTCAACACAAGTGTAGAAAGCTGGTTCGCATTCGAAGTTGTTCATGACAATGCCATGATAGCCATTTAGAACATGCTGGTTTATTCCTTTCCGACGGAAGTGCTCCAAAACCTTATTTATACTGTCGATACCATTCAAAATGGCCTGTTAAAGCACAGATGATTACTGCACCACAATTACAACATCTAGAAAAAGGTATCAGCTTTATGCTCAACTTCTAGAGAGCAGTAACCACCTTCCTTGACATGCCGCTGTCTAATGAACATACCCCCAAAAAAGTTGCATCTATCATGTCTCTGGGTCTGTTTTTTGTTTTTTAGAGCAAATAGATATCAAAAGGAATTCAGTAAGCTTTCTGCTTCTACTCTGTCTTTTCGCCACTCCTTTAATATTGTAAAATTTAGAAATCTCATTTCAAAATATTTCTAGAGCTAAAAATATTTGTAGAACAGCCGACATACTACATTTACCTAAAACAGGCAAACCACGTAAGGCTGCAAAGGAAATAACTTTACAAGAGAACTACAACTTTTCCTTTAGGAATGGAAAAAAAAAAAGCTTACACAAGAAATTACAACAAATGCAAGGCCTCCTACCTTTCCTGTTGCTGCTCTGAGAAGCTGCTGTTTCTTTTCCAGGTCTTCCCGCTTAGCAGCAAGAGCCTGTTGCTCTGCATTCTCTTCTCTCCATAGATAACTGCATAATAACCATAGTTAAAGTATTTTAAGGGTGAATGAAGTTTGAAGTACTTTTTTAATCTAACAGCTGCTAACTGAACAGAAGGGCTAAGTGCAGAAGTTCATACCTGGCTATATTTAAAAACATACCACATGCCATGTTAACAACTACACAGTTGGGATCCTTCACATTAAGTGAGGTTCAGACATATTTCAATTAATTACTAACTTTCTTTCGCTTTGTAGTTCATCCTTTTTATTTTTCACTTCATAGTACTTTCTGTCCAGTTCTTCAACACGAGCCTTCACTTCATTAAGATCTTGGTCCAGTTTCTAACATAAAGAAAAGATGACTATGAAATGGCAGCACTCTTCAGTTGCAATTTTTATGCTCCCCCTCTCCCAATTCAATACTTAATTACTACTTAGAATTCAGAAACAATTTCTACAAAGTTTTTCCACAAACTTATAAACAAATTGTAAAAGCACTATGTAAAAGCAAGTAGTGCAAGGCACAGTGATCAAAACAGACTACAGAGCAGGCAAACTGTGCGTTCTCCTGGGTGCTTTCCAATGAAACAGTTCGTCAGGTAATAGTAAGAAGCTGAACCAAAACAGTTACAACCATATACAGCCACATGCAATAACGCTCTGGAGTAACATTTCTGATCAGAACATACATATTAGTCTTGCATCCCATGCTGCTAGTAGTGAAAATACTAGCCTATTCTCCTGCACAATATTTGTGCTTTACCACAGTTGCTGCCAAAATCACACTTAAGCCACTGCACAGATCTCCTCTCCTCCCTCATTTGAGGCTTGCCATTCTCAAAGCAGGCTGGGGCTTAGCGTTCAGTTTATGTTTGCTCAGTTCTAGCCACAGGACTGCTACATGCTCAAAACCAGAAGTTTTTCCAACCCAACCCTACATGAAGCTTCACTCAAGACCTCCTTTTGAACACCAATAAAATGCTACACAATTATCAGCCCGAGAATAAAGCAGCCTTCTTTTAGTAGAAAAAGACAAGCATTCTATAGAATTGATGTTAATCTTTCTTACTGAGCCATACAATACCACTACAGCCAGCCTGTGATAAATGTCTGCTCTTTTCATAAATCAACAGACAGAATTCATTATTCAGCTAATGCAGGCATCACTCATATAGCATGTTTTGCCAGAACACAGTTTGCTTTGTACAACACATTCCTGAGCTTTTTCCAGACTGACACTTTCACAGTTCATCAGACAAACATTGTACATGCCCATCAATCAGCACACGCAGTGTAGCAGCACTGGGACTGGATGCTCTCCTACCCTGAGCAAAGGGGTTTTTACTCCTGCAGAAGTGATATTTCTGGACTGCCCTGCTATATGTGAAGTTAGAGCTGTTTCTGAACACACAGATATTAGAAACTAAAGATTATGCAGGTGATGCTGAGAGATTAATCATCTTCCACTGAAAGGGATCTCATCTCCTAACTACAAAACTGCAATTGTGGTGCTGAATACTAGCAGAGTTTAGAAGACACTGTTCTCTTGTTGTCCTCTAAAGAGCATTAAAACACCCAACATTCACCACCACATGGAATGGCCACGTCCAACACAGACAAAAGCAAGGCAGCTCTATGTCTCTTCCCAAGAACTCAGGCCAAGTACTTTGGGTAAAAAGCCAGAAAGAAAGTAAATGAACATGGCAAAGTTTGACGTAGTGCAAAAGGGAGTTCAGAGTTATCTGCAGGTATATCCAAATACATATATTAAGATCCTATCCCAAAAAGAAAGTCTCATCTTCCTTAGGGTCACTAAGTTTTATTAGTTGGTAGATTGTTTATTACTTCTCAGTACTTTCAGAGAAGAGCTAAATTGAAAACTTACACTGTACTGTTCCAAATTTTTCTCCTTATTTGCCTCTGTATCCTCTAAATCCTTGTGTATAGCTGCAATCTGCCGCTTCTTGTCATTGATTGCTTGATCTAGAGACTTCAGTTCTTTCTTTATCCACTTGTCTCTTTCTTCTTTGGATGTGAACTGGCTCCCCCGACCTTGTTTTGCATAAAGATCTGTTCTTTCCTGTGTAGCCTGTGCAAGTCTATATTGAGAAGAGGAAAACATGTTGTATTATGAACAACTCTTGAATTCATGAAGAAAAAGCATTGATAATTGTCATAAGAATTTTCCAAAGCAGTCAAATCAGGCTCTAGTTAAAGCAGTTATAAAAAGAAAAGAATCATGATGTGAACAAAACAACCATGCGTAAAACTTCAGAAACCATTAAATTCAAAACTCCACAAAGTGGTTAATTAAGTTCACTGAATACTGATTTCCTCATCAGTACAATATACAACATGAAACGAGGCTTCTTTAAATAAAGACTATGTACAGCCACTCCATTCTCAGACATTAAATACAACCCTCAAGACACGGCACATCTGTTCTGATTATCTTGCTTCTTTTTTAATGCTTAACTCCCCTCATTGCAGAACACTACAGACCTAGCAATCCCTCTCTCTTCTTTCTCTTTTACACTGTTGAACTTCGGCTCTGTTTCTGCTAATTCCTTCTGCTTCTCCTCAATTTTCTCAAGAAGCTTTTGCCTCTCTTTTAGCAGTCTTTTCTGAAAGCGAAACAAAGCAATAGTTAAAATGAGGTAGTAACAGAGACTCTATTAAATATCTTTAAATACATATTATAAAAGAATAATTATAAGAGTGCAAGAAAGTTTGGTTAATCTGATACGACATTCTTTTTATATTCAACAGAAGTGAATTTACTTCCAATCAGAATAGTAAAGATGAACAAAAGGATTCTTAAGCTAAACCATGCAAGCATGGAAGGTCCTCGTGGGCTGAAAAAAGTCCAAGTTAACGTTATAAAGAAAATAAACCTTTTCAACACTTGTAGCAATTAAATACAAGAGAACTGAAGGTGCTTGGTTCTGTAACATTCAGGATGATAAATAAAGGATCAGAACACAGGAACTGGCTTACATCCTCTAGAAGCCAAAACCCGAAGACATCTGTCCTGCATAGCTTACAAAACAGTGAAAGGCCATAGTTTAAAGACAAACAAAACCCACCTAGGACATAGGCTAAAGATGTCTTCAGTGTACAAGTAGACTTCCACAAATCAATTACGTTCTAGACTGCCACTGTTACATACCCTTTGCTCACTGTTTCCAGCTAATTCATCCTGCAGATCTTTAGCCTTAAGTTCTAGCTTAGTCCTCTGCTTAATCTGCTCCTGTCTTTCAGCACTAAGTTGTTCTTTCTCTTCTTTCATTGCAGAAATCTTTGTCTTCAGTTCTCGAACTTGCCGTTCTATTTCCTATGCAAATTGAAGCATACAGTATTTTAAACACTGTACACACACAACACTATCAATCTCACAACAAGCACTGTACAGATCAACGCAGTATGCTAAGAAGTACAACCAATTTCACTAATTCTCAAACAAGATGAAGGCATAGATTAGAACGTAACATGTTTTTACAGTTATTAGTTAAAGCTAGAAATGTAAGAGCTCATTTCAAGTCAATTAACTTTAGATTCTGTGTCTATATTTAGATTTACAACAAATGTTTACACTTTGAAGAAAAAAAAGCAATGTAAAGGAAAGGAAAAACCCTAAGAAGCCCCTCTTAAGTATTTTTACCTCCATTTTATCTCTAGCATCCTGCTGAGCATCTCTCAGCTGCCTGGACTTCTCTCCACTTGTCTCTCGCTTGGCAGAAAGCTGCAGGAGAATACAGCAAGTAGCTTAAATAGCAAGACTCTGCTTCAGTAAACTTCTCGTTTCAGAAAAGTAAGAATAACAAACTGAACTGGTGAAAAGCAACTGCAGGATTTTAACAAGGAATGCAAGCAAACATCAGTAAAAAGCAAAAGAAAGTCTTGTGTTTTATTTTGTAGTAGACAAAGCATTTTACCTCATCAAGTTTAGCTCGTGTTTCATTAAGCTCCTGATTATAAATTGTGTATTCTAATGCTCTCCTCATTTTATCCCATTTCTGATATTGAGCCAGCTCTTCTTTCTCCTCTTCGAGTGTATGAAGTCGCTCTTCAATGTATTTCAACAGCTCATTGATCTTCTCTCTCTTACCCTCTTTAAAGAGCAAGACAAGAAGTTCAGTTAAGCACTGTAAGATATTCCCACACCTTTAAAGCTACACCATCTCCTACAGTGATTAATTACTTGTCAAGTTGTAAACATGAAAAGGAGAACCACTGTTCAGAAGGCACTCTTACCTGTTTCTTTCATCAGTGAAATACTCTCTTCTTTACGTTCATCGTACACTCTGGTACCAGCTACTTCTCTTAGTAACTTCAGTCTTTGAGAATCAGGAGCTGTGGCCATCTGGTTGATCTAACAATCCAAGATCTATGATTTTAATATCCTTCTCTGATATGGCTTAATACAACAGATCAAATATCAGATGTTTTTTTCCCCTCTGCCCACTTGTCTTAGGTTTTGGAAAGATGTCTGTGAATCTACCATGCCGTTTTCCTTTGAAGACCATGACGTTAGGAAAGCTAGTATTCCTTTTGTGCTTAATTTTGTAGATTTTCAAATTTTGCTGAAACTCAAAGTTCTATAATACTAGAAACTTCAGAGACTTTTACCACATCAAAAATAGATTAAGAAAGGCTTTAGGGTGGATTTTTAAATCCTGATGTTATCCCAGTCAGTTTAAACACCTCCACAAACATCACACCATCAAACTAAAAAAAATACCAAAACAACTCACATCATGGAATTCCCATTAGATACACAAGATCAAGGTAAAACTCACTTTTTTGTCCTTTTTCCCCCCAAACTAAATATATATATAAGTTTTGGTATACTGCTGCAATAACTCAACTTTATCATTCAGAATACATATTACTTTTATAGACGTTTCTTCCACTATGTGGATAAGAATCTTACCTTTCCTTGTTTGACAATGTAATATGGATTACTGCGAGAAAATCCAGCACTTTCAAGAAGATTCATTACATCATTTTTCCTGAAATATTATTGTGAATATGTTAAAAACTCTTAAAGCAAAAGTGACAGTAAAGTACCATAATGTTATCTCATACTGTGGTCATTGTACACAATGCATGCTGTCTTCTACAAAACCCTTTCTTTGTCAAAAGCTAACTGTAAAATGAAAGGGGAAGCATCTCACTGCAAAGAGGAGGCAAATACAGGCAGGTTGTTTCTTATCCTTCCTTGTGACATTTAAAGTTTGGTATATTCTGTATTTTAAAGCAAGCCCTAAAGCACTAAATAAGGAGTTAAACAGACTTTAATGAATGGATTGAACTGTGAATTCAAAGAAGCATGATGTCTAATACACAAGGACTGATGCAAATGCTGCCAAATTACTGTTAGTATTATACAACAAAGTTAGAAATATTTATTTCAGACTAGAGATGCAAGTGTTTGGTATGACTACAGCATTTTGGAGAAATACTACTCAGTTTATTCAGCTCAAGAAAAGAAGTACCTACGTCACCATTTTCTTGTCTAAGAAATATTGGTCCTTCTTGGCTCCAATGACTCTGCGAAGTGAGACTTCCTCTTTATCAATCTCAAGAAAAGAAAGTCCAGTAAATTTAACTGTCTGCAGCACATACAGCTAATCCAGACATTTATGGCACTTTTTTTTTTTTACCAGAACTAACTCAAAAGCGGTTCCCATACCAACTATTCTTATAATACTGAGATACTCAAGTCTGAAACAACAAGCTGTTACCAAAGCACTCAACTTACCGGTAACCTGTTGTCCGAATTGTCAAAAATAATTTCCACAAAAGCTGAAATAACACGAGGGCCAGTACCTTCCTAAGAAACAAGATTATTTTGGTCAAAAGGATCTTCTAAAGAGGGAACCTAGTCCATCCATCTCCCCTTTTCCCTGACAATCGTATTTCCCATCTCCTTTCATAGACTACAGAGTCAAGAGTAAGATCCACTAACTATGTTTTCATTTCTGAAAATCTTGGACAGACATTCACATCCATGCATTAACCACCTATACAAGAATAGTGTATTATTTTGTAATAATTTCCCTTTTACTGAAGGGAAACAACAAACCAAGAAAATGTTTAAGGATGCCTCCAAAGCAAGCAGTCTGAAATAACAACAGTCCAGCACTTTACTGCTTTTGTAGTGAGATCGAAATGCATTAGCTCATGCTTTTGCCTTCTTGTTATCCACCTTCACTTACATGCAACAAAGCCAATCTCTGTTCAGGGCGAAGATGACTAAACTCATCACTGAGGACAAATTGAATTGCTGTAATAAAATTAAAAAATAAAACAAGATTTACTCTTTCCTTTAGGCAGCTATGCAGCAGTTTCTAACTTAAACATATTGTTACACAGTACAATTGTGCCTCTGCTAGTATCTCAGTGTTCTCTTCCCCACCCTCAAAAAACTCAGCCTGCTGTAAGCTACAATTTCAGTCTCTCATTGTCAATATCTCATTTGCTCATTGTGTAAGTTTTAACAGGGCTCAACAAGCAAGGATTCACAAGCCAGGTTAAAAACAACAGTAAAATACTCCACACTTGGCAATTCATACAGCTACCATCAAAGTCCACTAGGATCTCTACCATGCCTCTTCAGTGCTCCACCACTAGCACTTCCACAAAATCCTCATCATAATCATGGATTAAAACCTTGCGTGTTTAAGTACATTGTGCCATAAATTCAGCCACTAAGAATGTCTAAAGAAACTCTAAATACTGCACTCAGATTCCAATATGGGTAGTATCTTTAATCATTTTTTCCTGCAGGACCCTTTTTGACACTGTAAGTATTGGAAGAATCTTAAGAGAAATTGAGCAGCGAGGAAAAGCCTGAACTAGTAAGTGCATTAAGCTCAATCTTTCATTTTTGTCAAGTCACGACCACACCTTGTTAAAAAAGAACATTTGGTAAATCAACCTCAAAGCAAAACAAACAAAAGAAGCCACCACTATTACTGTTATCTCAATATTATATAAAGAAATCAATCCTTACCATAAAAGAAATTGCTTTTTCCGGATCCATTTCTTCCCACTGAAAATTAAAACACAGAGCACATCACTGAAGTCAATGAACTTCAACAATCCACATGCTAATTCAGATTTTTTTTGTTCTAAAAAGACCAGAGGTATCATTTCTACTTGAAAAATAAAGACTTAAGAATATCCTGATGTTTTAGGAAAGCTCAGTGGCTCATCCTTAAGACCAGCATTTAACTGCATAACTTCTAAACAGCTTCCCTTCTAGTGATGAACATCCCAGGCTTTTCATGCTCTCTGCATTAATTATTGCTACCATATTGCCTCCAAAGCCCTTCAGCTTCACTCGTCTCCAAGCATATTGAGATTAACAAGAGTTATTTTAGAAAAGCAAACAGCAGTGAAACTAGGATTAGTCTCCTTTTAAAAACACTCTCATCTGGACAAAGTTGTAGCTCCAACTGAAGTGACATTACATCAAACAACACGCTAGTCAAGTCATAAGCACAGCTGTTGGTCTCAGAACAAACTCTAGCTACTACACCTCTATCTCCGAAATGGACCTTTTCAGTTAGGTCAGCAGTGTGCTGCACAATCAGCAAACCCAGTACAAGTGAGAAGGCAGGAGCAGACACTCATTGTAAAAGCAGGGAGACGTGAGAAGGGTGGAGAACAACATGCAAACAAATTTAGGAAGAATATACACAAATTGCTAAGGACCAATTTGAACATCATATGATACAACTTTAAGCAGTGTTAAAAAACAGATGTTGGAACTCACCAATGACATTATGTTTTGAGCTGAACGGATCCACAATGGTTTGGTCCCGATAGCTTCGAAAGCCCTGAATGATTACCTAAGGAGAAAAGCGACAGACTTACCTCTGTTCTTGACCACTTCAAAGCTTCAAATGTTACAGAACTTCACATCAGTTGTAATACACTTGATATCTTTTCCCTAACCCTGTCAACTTCTGAGCTCAAGACCAAATACAATCTACACAATGCATTTAGCTAGAGATACACAGCCTAGAAGCAAAACTACCCAATTTTAGCTTTGAATAACTGTATCTCAGTACTTCAGCTCCATGCAGCACCAAAACTGATCCAGCTTCCAGCACAGCTCAGCACTAACAAGTCCTTTCCAAACACTGAAGCTGTGTTGAAAGCGTATACATCAGCTTTCCTCTGCTCAGCCTGACATCAGAAAGATAACAGCCACCTCAACAGCTGCAAATCTTTTAGGAAGAACACTTACAAATGGACTAGAATTGACAGTCAATCTTTGTGCCCTTCCATAGCTTTTTGGTACCAGATCTTGTTAAAACCTCACTGGCATTTCACCATCATAACTAACATAAAGGAAGAACTGGCTAGGAAGAGAGCAAAGCATGTTATGAGATTTCCCAACAGTGTAACCACTTAAGTTTAGAAAACAAAATGAAATTCTGTGCCTGCAATGTACTCAGGTCTAAATCTAAAGTAGCCATGCTGGAAGTAATCAAGGATTTCAGTATTTAATGGATCAAACTGTAGAAAGCAAGTTTCAGACTGTGTACTGGCTGATGACTACTCAGTCACTGCAGCTGTTCACAGGATCTGACCCCCAGTCCGATACACACTGGTCTGCCCCATCTACCAAACAGGACATCCTCACAGCAACCATAAGCTCTGCCTTGGTACCAGTGGCTTTCAAAAAGAAAAACAGCAGCCACGTTCACTCATTTCAATTTGTGAGGAAAAAAAAAATTGTTAAGAAGCTTGTGAACAATGCTGTTTCCCAGTTCACCAGATTTCAAGAATAAAACTTAAAAGAATGGGACAAAATTTGGGAGGCTCACCTACTGTAAAAGTGTTCCAGTTGGAACAGTTCATAACCTTTACTCTCATAAACACCTGAGTGGCTCTACAAAAAAAAAAAAAAGAAAAAAAAAAGAAAATTAAATAAAAGCAACCCATCATAATTTGTTGGCTATTACTACAGAGCTGAAACTTTCTCCACCCACAGGGCAACACTTCTAAAGTACAAAACTGGCAGACTCCCAGTACCATTTTCCTCCATCTCACGTGGGTTTTTCTAGCTGGCAACTCACTCCAAATCAAACAATACCTCAAGCTGGAAGGGACCCACAAGGACCAGCATGCCCAGCTCCTGGCTGGACCACTCTCTTCTACAGTTTCTATGCAGTGCCCATAGTTCATAGTTTTGACTTAATTTGGGCTTACTAAGACCACAACCATCTTCACTACCGTTTACTTTTGTGCAGTACAAATCTGTAGAATATTTTCTTTCTTACCTGATTTAAAGCAACGTGCATCATATATTAAACGTGCACTTGAACAGATACACTAAAACACTCCCAAAAGGCATGCAACACTAACTAGTCCCACAAACAACCGATGAAAACCTGATCTCCATGCACAACACGCACTTCCAAACATACTCAGTGTCATACCCATAGGACGTCAGAAGGCCAAATTAATTTTGAGTCCACTGAGAAATAAGAACCCTAATAGGTTTCAGATGAACACGCAGACAGCAGTAAGAAAGCAGACAAAGACTTCAATCACAATAAGCAACCTATACAACTACTGCAGGGCTACCCTAACAACAATGACAGCCACAGCGTTCACAACTGCTAGGAAGAGGGCCGGACGAGGCCTGCACCGATCTGAACGCCAGCTGCAGAGTGCTGCTCAGCGGCGATGCGCACAGGTGGAGCGCTCCGTGCTCGGCGGCTCCACCCCAGCACAAACACCGTTTCTCCCGGGGGAAGGAAGGAACAAACAGGTCGGGGCCGAAGGTCCGCAGCGCATCCCCGCACACCGCAATGAATGGAAGCGGCCAGCGGAGAAAGCTCCCTCCCCCCAAACCGCGGGACGGCGCGCAGCCGAGCAGAGGCCGCGGGCCCAGCCACGCTCCTCCCCTCCGGGCCGGGTCCGTTTCTGCCCCGCCGCACGCTGACCCCCGGCGCGGGGCAAGGCCTCGGCAGCCCCAGGCCGCTTTACCTGCTTGATGTACATGGCTGCCGAGGATAGCCCCGCCTCCTCCCGGCACGACGGCTCCCGCTCCCGTCCGGCCGCCTCACCCCGCTCGGCGCAGGGCCCCGCTCACCCCTCACGAAACAAAATGGCGGCGGAGCCACCCCTAGCCCGTCCCGGCGTGAACCATTCGCCACAGGGCGGAGGGGGAGAGAGGAAGAGAACTCGCACCCCTCACCGGCGGAGAAGGCGCCGCGCAACGGGTGCGAAAAGATCCCTTTGTTTTTTCATATTCTAATATCCCTTTAGCCTTTTAAGAGGCTCTAAGGCGGAGTAGCTGTCCGAAACCGCCCCACCCAACCTCACGTATCCCCCCCCAGCGAGCTCGGAAACGTGGTTTCTCCCGCTGGGGGGCGGGTTGGGCGCCAAAGGCAAGTGCGAGGCGAGCGGGGCCGCGCCGCCGAGTGGTAGGAGTGCGGCCGCCCGCCTGCAGGGGGCGCTGCGACGGCCACGGCGCACTCAGAGTCCGGGTCCTTTTGACCGCTCTCTCTGCTTTTCCCGCTCCCCGCGGAGCTGTGGCAATGAAGGGCAGCACAGAGAGCGCTGATTGCCCAAAGCCTGCAGTCTCTAAGCGGGATGCCCGCTTGGCAGTGAAGTAACGCCTATTAGGAATGCACTGTTGAGGTACCTGAATTGCGGAACGGAGCGCTTTGCTGCCCCAAGCCTCATCAAGCTGACCGCCTCCAGCTCAGGGGGCTGCGACCTCGAGGGGACGTGGTGCTCAGGGGCATCATCCTATAGGCGGAACGAGGAGAGCAATAGAAGGCTGCGATGAGGATGTAGCCCTGGAAGCGGCTGTAGGAGAGCTGCCTTTTAACCTGACGTCTGTTGGTCGTATTACGGTCAAACAGTTTGTGCTTCACAAAGCATAGATACTGAGACCAAGAAACCGTACCTGGGACAACAGGTTACCCTGCACTGAGCTGGAGCATCCTTATGGACATCATAGGCAATCTACTGCTTGGGGTGGGTGCATTGGATTACGTTGGGGGGGTTGAGAAGGAGAGGGGAAAAATACAATGGTTTAAGTTAATGTGAATGGCTGCAATTACAGAAACTGAAGAAAACCAGCATCCTCTGAATAATACAACACGTACGACAGGGACGGACTGGATAGCTGCCGAGCCCCCTCCAGCTTTCATCCCCCGACGTGACGAGGAAGCGGTTTGCTGTTGCTAAGGTTTGCAGCCATCCTAGCTCAGCCGTGAGCTCCACCTGCTGGCGATTTCTGCCTTCATGCTCGGACACACGGACCGACGCTGCTGTTGCATAGTGGGACAGAGCAGAGCAGGGTATTGATCAGCTACTGCCCGAAGCACGCAGGCTAGAACAGTGACACAAGCTCCAGGCAGAGCAGCACCACTTGCACGGAAGCTTTCTGCTTTGGTAATCCCACCTGTCCGGAGCCACTTGGCAGCACTCAGAACAGCACCCTGCTCTCCGACTGGTGGTCCCCGAATGGTCCTCTCCTGCATACAGTACGTTGTGCTGCTGGCCAGAAAGCCATCTGCTCTTCACAGCTGCATTCAGAGGTCTGAGCCACGGCTTTAGCACTCAGCAGTGCACTGATTTCTCACCACTCGCCTAGGGCTGCCACCATCCCTTGCCTGTTCCAGTTGGTCTTAACAACACTAAGCCTAAGGAAAAAACAAATGCGTACTACAGAACATACGGCCTCATAAGCACAGAATACAATAAATACATTGTGGTAAAAAGGCTTTGTGTTTAGGGCATCCTTTGCCCAAAGATTCATTGCAAACATGAAAAAAAACATATGCCTTTCTCAGAAATGAGAGTGATATTATTATACCTGATACAAGGCAGGTAAGCCTGCTAGAAAGGCTTAGAGAGAAATTCAAGTCCACTCAAGCAACAAAAGGCTTCTTGTGTGAGCAGAGCCACAACAGCAAAGATCTGCTTTGTAACAGCAGAGCAGTAACATTCTCTGCAGGAGAAATGAGCTTCGATGAGGAAAAAGCAGCTCTCTGCTACAAACCTTTTATGTGTACCCCAGGGATCCTCTTGGTCAGTGTGGTCAGTTCAAGCCTCCCTCACTTTGTTTAGGATTAGACAAATCATAACTGTGGCAGCAGAAGGGCAGCACAGAGCCAACTACATCACTTGCCCTCCAAAGCCAGGGGCAGAGCCCATGTCCAGCCACGGTACCTGACCCCCGGGCTCTCTGTTAGCCACAGTAATTGCTCAGGGCAACAGAAACATTGCCAAGGAGACCACGGATGGAAAGCACCTCTAGGAGATGAATGTGCACAGTTCTGCTCTATCCCTGCTAGAAATCTGCTGCTTCTTGGCAAGGCTCTCTGGGCTCAGCTGGATAGCAGCTAACGGTCACGCCGGAATTCATGTCAATTGATTTTCCAGTTAACTTGACTTAACATGACTGGAGGCATTACAGTAGATAGGATACACCCGTTGTCCCAGTTTTAGTCCCGTAGTCCTCGATATTCCATTCCAATGCAGCCACATTTCTAGTTCCAATTAGAACAAGCCGTGCCTTAAAACACAGATTTCAAATAAAAAAATCATCTAGGGCTCGATCCAGCACCCTCTGTGTCTGTGAGCCATCCTCCCACTGCAGTCAATGGGCTTTGGAGCAGCGCCTGCAGGCAGCTCATGATGGAGGGGCAATTTAATAAGGAGGGATGACTCACTATCAACTGCTGTCTGCTCTACAAAGGAGTCTCAGAAATGGAGTATCTGTGTGACAGAAATAAACCCCCATTCATAGAGAGAGAGAACATGAAAAACTACATGAAAAACATGGGTTCACTTGGAGACTTAAGCCTGATGAACTCTTACTCATGTAAGTAACTTTACTAACATGAGTAGTTCAGTAAAACCCAGCCCGGAAAACAGCCCTCTCTCCAATTCCAGGTTCCCAGAAGCTACAGACAACAGCCAGGGATGTGTATGAGGAAGCTAGTACTTGAAAAGATTATCTAGGGGCCATTAACCCTCCTTAATAACTAGAGGAATCTAAAAGAATTGCCAGGCAGCCCAACTGCAGCCACAGAAGCCATTTCTCTCAGTAACCTTTACATCCTCTGCAAGCATTCACAGGAAGGAGGTGAAGCACCACCAGCAGCAGAAAAATGGACCCATTTGGTAAGGCTGACAGGCACAGAGATGGCAGAGTGCTTTGAATTTTGAGGCTGAAGTAAACAGATTGAAATGACTCCATAGTTTATAATGCGAGCTGTAGAACACAGTAGGACTTTACAACTGGGGCCTTGGTGTCAAAGCTTCATTTGATTTTCCCTGATGACTCAACCTATTTCACAAGCTATTTTCATATTCCTTATTTAGAGAACTTACTCATGTCTCGATAAAAGCCTACGGTGTGATAAAGCCAAGGAACCGTAATGTGTGGTGCTGGTAACACCTCCCACGCCAAAAAAATCCTACTTCCATATTTATGTGGCTCTTCAAATTGGTTCCTGCCGCTTTCTTCCCAGAGAGTGAGCTGGCACTGCGTCTCCTCTGCAATTAGCACAGAGCTGTGAAAAGTAGAGATGAAGGGTCAGATGCACCCTGCCTGCAGCGTCCTCTGATTTGGCCCCATTATGGGGCACATTTGGTCCCCTGACTTCTCTGCAAGGCAAGTGTTGTTTTTAACACACAAATACCAGTGCCTGTGGAATGCCCTGTTTCTTCAGGCTTTGTCTCCTGAAAAAGCATCTCATCACCAGGAGGAATGAATTAAGAAGCAGTGCTGACCCAGTGGTGCTCAGGGACTGAGCGTGAGCCCACCAAGTGGGCGATTTTCACTTGATTGCTGTGGGTATTGCAATACTGTGCCCCCAGTCTGTCCCACCAGGCGTTCAGGAGAGCTAGATACAGTGTATCTGGGCACTTGCAAAGCAAAGATTCTCCTACAAGATAATTTCTGCTGATTGGAGAAGCCTTCATAAACAGTGTGGGCTGCAAATCCCACCAGCAAACACGTGGACTGAAAGCAGAGACAGGGACACTTAAGGACAACACCCACCCATCCACCCCCAGCCCAGATCTTTTCACAGTCTGATGTGCCACCACATGAAGATATTTTTTTCTCTGTGGCAGGCTTTTGTGGGGTTTGTTCATCTCAGAGGCAGAGAGGAAAGGCAGCAAAGCAGAGATGGACTGAGCAACAGGACTGCTCTTTGCAAGGTAGAAAGCTCTGGAGTAAAGCTACATGGCACAGGCATTGTACAGTACGTGCACACCAGGCGAGTAGAGGCAGCTTCCGAATGACACCACCATACTTTGGACATAAGGGAGCACCATCAGGGGTGTCAGTGATGATGAATGATGTTCACTGCACAGCACGGCCCTGACCCAGCAGTTCCATGAGCAGCAGTACCCAAATAATCCCCTTTACTGTGCTATTTCCACTCATCTTCTTTGGATTCAGGTACCATAAGAGAAGAGCTTTAATCAAAGCTTCACCTGAGGGTACAGCATCTTTCCTTCACTTATGTTTTCTGATGTCTAAAATTACACTGCTTTGGCATCCCCCTTGCTGCTAGGGCTACTTAGGTCTGTATTTTCCACCAAAACCATCAGCAGTTCGTTTCTGAGATCCCTTCTCCTCCTTCAGGCCCAGCTGGCAGAGAGGCACAGTCAGCCTGTCCTTCAGCTCTAGCACTTCCCACACATGGGGTTGCGTCCTTCTATCTGATCTGAACTCACCCCCAGGAGCCAGCTGCCCAAAACGTAAGCCCACCTGGGCTACAGCAGCCCTACCTGGTGAGTTTGCCCAGCGTACAACCCACAGAGCACTCCCAGGAATGCTCTTCTCCCTAAGCACTGTGGTAAGACAGCTGCAAGGTGTCCTCCGAGAGGGGACGTCTGAGCTGGGTGCAAGGTCCCACCCTAGCACTGACACAGCAAAGGAAATGCCAGCAGGAGCACAGGAGGGAGCACTTACATGGGTGCAGGTCCTCCATCCTGTAGAGTGGAGATGCAGGTCAGGGCCAAGCAGAAGGGAACCACACCCAGGCAGAAGCACCTCAGGCCCCTGTGCCAGGCACACTTCTGTCTCAAGTTCCTTTCTCCATCTCTGCTGGATCCCAGCCAAGCACATCCTTCTGCCAGCAACATCCACCAATACACACGCTGCTGCAGCCCAACACCACAGCCTCTCTCCATACCCAGCAGCTGCCTTCCCTCTCTGCTAATTACCTGCCTGCTCCACCTGACCTCTGAGCTCCCCTAGCTGCTGCACTCAACTCTGCCAGCAGTGCCCCATTAACCCTGTATACGGAGCATCACCAGTTTCAGCCTTTAGATGCAAACTGGTCCCACTGCAGCCCCTCACAACGCTTTAGTGAGAGCAGTTGGCTGCTTTGTTTCTCTCGGGGTTACTCAGGACATGACCCTGTCACGAAGCCTTGCACCGCCCTGCTCTGGAGCTCCTGCATTTGTACTGCAGCGGGCTCTGGGGGTTCCCAAGAGCACTTTCCAGAGCTCCCCACAAGGGGCTATCGGATCTTCTAGAAAATGAATTGATCTGCTGTTACCCCATTACATCAGCCACCCCTCTGCACAAAGGCTCCTGTGCTCAAGTTTCCTGAGGACACGCAAAGGAAAGCCAAAGCTCTGGTGACAGCTCCTCACCTGCGAGATTTGCTGTCAGAGGAAGATGTTCCAAAGGGATTAACCCCACAGATGCTTCTCAATTTATACAAAGATCCATCATTCTCCACCCAAAAGCTTGGAAGTGCGGGTCACGTATGTGTCACAGTGATGAGCCAGAGAGAGGTGAAGAACTTCCAGCTGAGATGCAGTGTGAAATGGCTCAGATGCTGGCATTCAAGTGCATTTTTAAAATTAATAATAAATAAATAAATAAAAACCCAGAACATCTCTCCAACAGCAGGTGAGCCCTGCAGGCAGGCTGCCTGCCCTGCCCACAGTGTAACTGCAGCAGCTGGCTGGTGGCACCTGCCTGGCCTTGTCACCCAGCCTGGGGCACAGCATCCCCACCGCCTGCGCCGGGGCAGGAAGCGGGGGCCGTGCTGACTGCAGGCTTTCATCTTCAGCGAGATGGCAGATCTTATATAAAAGATGCATGAATCAAAAGAGAAGCGCCTGCCCAGCCACTGGGAAGCGACGCCACCATGACTCACGTCATTCTGCTCAAAAAAATCCTCCCCCTCACCTTCTCCCCCCATAGACCTGCACCTTGGGGCCCTTCCCAGTAGCACTGCCCTCCTTCTCCCACCCCACACTGCCTCTGTGGGGTTGCTCATCAGGCCTCCCTCAGCACCAGCACTCCTGCAGCTCCAGCTCACTGAAGGATGACAAACAGCTTGCTTTTCTTCACAGGTTTTTTTTATTATTATTTTTTACACTCCATAAAAACCATTGCAGACTTTCTTTCACATTCACGAGATCTTCTGGAAATTATTGCCGTTTCCCATATGTATTACATATAAAAAAATAAAATATAAAGGTCAACAGACGAAGAGAGCAGCTCATTCTGAGCTCCCTATAGACACAAACTCAACACAATGAAACCAGATTTCACAGAGGAAGGCTGGCTGGAGGTGACCACGCACTAAGCAAGCCACGTAACACTGGACAAGACCACTCCACCACACACAACGCATGTCAGAAATGCTTGGGAAGAGACCAAAAAGCCAAGCTCATCTTATTTTTTGGTGTAAAATCCAGCAGTAACAGTGTCACCTGATGGGAAGTAACTTGATTGAAGGTTGTAGAGACATTCAAGTATTCTAGGGCTGTTCTGAAACAACAGATGGTTATATAATAGCTTAGCAGAGTAGCCTGACAGTTTAAGTCCCTCAGCTTTAGCTAAAAACATGCCGAGTACAAAGGCAAGTGCAGGAGTACAGGAAATGCCACACCTGAAGGGATCCACGGTCCTTTTGGTCTCCAGTAACACTGAGGTCAGTACCTGACACCGCAGAGCCCAGAGCAGGATGGGATTTTCACCTGGGTGCAGCACAGCGGCCAGGCAGAGAGCCCTGCTGCCCTGGCACTCTGCTCCCTGAAACAGGGCATGAGCGGGTGGGAAAGCTGGGGAAACACATCTCTCCAGGTGCAAGAGGGGATTTCTGTTTTGTTTTTTTCCCCACTGCTGCTGTTTTTTATTGCTTGAAACTTTAAATAAGGTTCTTCTCAGAAATTAAAAAAAAAAAAAGGAAGAAGGTGGGAACTGGGAACATGGGAAATTGGTTTTCTCAGTGCTCCCTGGGAATCTGGAAATACAGTAGTGGCTGCACATTCTGGATAAAAACCTAGAAAAGTACATCTAGAAAAAAAAACCCTCAGGAAACAACATTAAAAGTTCAGAAAATGTGCCATATGCAGAGCACTTGTGCCTCACAGTCAGTGTATGGGAAGCATCACCCACACGGACCACCTCAGACTTAAGCCAGTGAGGTTTCTCTATTGCACGTCCATGAAATGTCCTCATTAGGGTCACAGTTGGGCTCTGAGGGCTCCGGGGCGTTCAGCAGGATGAAGAAGCTGTCATTGGGCTGAGCTTCAGCGGGTGGACAGGGGAGTGGATGGGCACAGAACTCAGCACTGAGGTAGGGAAGGCGAAACACGAGCCTTCAAAATTTTTGCCTAATGTCAGTTCTTCCGCAAAGAAAGAGGCGGCTTCTGTTTTGCATGAGGAAACGGGAGGGCTGGGGGTGGAAGACAGGATCTCTGACTCATACTGTAGCAACTGTCCCATGAAACCAAAGTTTGGTGAGATCAGGCTCCGGCGCTGCTTGATGTAGTCAAAGGCCTCCTCCAGGCGCAGCTTCTTGGTCTTCATGAGGTACGCCATGCAGATGGTGGGAGAGCGCGAAATCCCCGCTTCACAGTGCACCAGGATCTTGCCCCCTGCTCGCCTGACTTGATCTAAGGAACAGAAAGTCATGCAGATGTCAGCTGTCGCTGGGGCAGACTCTGGGATACGTGCCCAACAGCCAACCTATCAGCAAGGACCCTCTGCTGTTGGATGCCAAGGGTGGCACGGAGACAGAGGAGGGACAAAACCCATCCCAAAGTGAAGCTTAGCTCCAGCTGACACTGTGTTAGGATCTGCAGATCCCAATGTAGTCCCACCTCCACTCTTAGGAAAATGTTTCCCAGGTGCCTATTTCTCCTCTGCTACAATTTGCTTTTCAGAGTGTTGAGACACAGATCAGACACATGGGCATTGCTTGTGTCTACCACTCTCACATTTTCACTACCTGTGGCTCAAAGCATCAACCCTTCCCCCACTGGGTATTTCAAAGGCAAGAACTGCAGAGAACTTCCTCTCACCAGCTTTGCTAGAAAAACAGGGTTTCCTCTTTAAAATCCAAACCTGCCCTGCTGCTTGGTGGGTTGGCAGCAGGCAGCCATCCCAGGAGGGACCATTGGTGGCACCCTTGGGCTGAGTCCCTGGGGCCACACTACAAAGCACATGAGGTCTGCAAGGCAGCTGCTAATTGCAGCCTGGCTAAAGGATGCTTGGACTTAAGTCAGGATATAAAAAGCTTATGCAAAGCACCCATTTTACACAACAGGGAGCCTCTGTGGTTACTCACACAACACAACGATTGTTACTAGATTACAGAGAACTGCTTAAAATAAGCCCTTTCCATGCTAAAATGCAATGCAAAAATAGATGTCCTCTGGTCTCTTGCCTCGAGCAATATGTTCAAGCTCCAAGTCAATGGAGAAATACACTGAGTGTGGTGCTTGATGCATGGCACTGAACAGCACAGAGCTGAACAAGTTATCATTTGCCTGTCTTCACTGGGGGAGCGGTGCCACTAAGACCAGCTATATTTAAGTGCTGTACATAACAAGGAAGACATGGATTTGAGTCATCTCCAGCATCTACCCCACACAGTTTTTGAAGAAAGTGAAAACTGAAATCATCCTCAAAATTCTGGGGAAATTTTCAGGTGACTCAGCAACTACTAGAAGGGGTAGGAATGTGACAAAAGTGTATTATCATTTCTCTGAAAATTGTGAGAAATCCATTACCAGGAAGAGAAAGGTCTTAGAGGGCACTCTTACATCAGATTTGCTTTTTCTGTCCGCAGTGTCAAAGAACACAAATGTGGAACTTGCTTAGGAAAGAAAACAAAGCTGAGTAGCCCACTCGCCTTGTCTTCCTGGTGGCAATCGGGAGGACATGTTTCCTTCCTTATCTTTCCAAACACCTTGTGCCCCTTCCTTGCTGAAAACCCCTGGCTGGGGCAGAAGCTGATGAATATATCTGAGCTCTTACAGTAACATCTTGGAACATACAAAAAAATGCAGCAACCTAAGTTTAGTCTGTCAGCTACCCATTATTTCCAGCAGCCATGTTATAATGGGCTGGATGGGAACAAGCTGCCAGCACTCCCTGTGTTTTTGTGACTTTTCCCCCAAGCTCTGAGCCTCTGACTCACGGCTCTACTGTGAGGGCTTGGACACTGCTGGGGGCACACAGCACTCTTTGAGAAGCACTTGGCTCCCTTTGGGAAGCTGAGGACCCAAGGCACCTACCAATGAAGTCGATGGCTTCCTGGAAGTGCGAGCTGATGTCTGCCGTGTGGCTGTCCTCCACAGGGATCCACTTGTAGCAGAACTGGTCTTGGAAGGACTCGGAGCTCTTCCTAGAGACGTTGAGCAGGGCCGTGATGTGCAGGTTGGCGAGGAACTCGCACTTGGAAGCATGATAGGCACTACCAAGGTAGAGAAAAGGCAAGATTTCCACCGGGCCACCCTAGAAGAGAAAGAGTAAAAACATGCAACTGACACTGCCTTTGCAATGGTGTTTTCAGTCCTGATATTGCAGAGAAAAAGGACAGCGTGCGTGGGTGCCTGCTCCCCACCTCCCCATGATGGTTTTAGACCCCAGTGCTGCTGCCCAATGAATCACTGCACCAGCACAGCCCACGCAGGAAGCAGATTTTCATTTTCTCGTCCACATCTGCAGGCACGAAGCTGGAACCAGCCCACTCATGCACAGGATATTTCCTGCCCCACAGGAGGGCCCGAAGTGCTTTCATTGGGATTCCCAGAGCACGAGGGGGGCCTAGCACGGGGACAGAGTAAAACCCCTGTGACTGCAGCACTACCAGACTGGGGCAGGGGACACTCCCTCCCCTGCATCACCGTACAGTCTCCCACCCTGCAAGATGTAATCTCAGTTCCTCCTTCCCCAGAATGTGAAAAAGCCGCGTGACGCCACTGCGAAGAAAAGCCGCCGCCCGTCAGACACGGGTGGCAGGTAACTTTCCGTGATGCGCAGTGCTGCTGCCAGCCCTCAGGGGTGAGAAAACAACTTTCAAGCCCCCCACGTTCCCCAACGCAACTCGTCAGGGACAGCCAGGAGCCACCTGCATCGTGGGGCCCGCCCTGGGGACCCCAGGAAGCGACCCAACTGCAGGGTGATACCTGGGGGAACGCGTCCTCCCCAGCCCCGGGGCGGGCGTGGGAGCACAGTGGCTTCCGATGGAAGCCCCATGGGGCCGCATGTGCCGGAAGCAACAGCCCTACAGCCCTCCCTGCCCCTCTGGTGTCCCCTGCGAGGGGACCGCCGCTCGCAGTCAGCGCTGGGGCTGCCTGGCTGTGCGGTGAATGCACCCTCACTGCAGTTTTGGTCTAAAGAGAGTTTGTACCTCCTGCTGCTCCCTAATTTTGAAGCAAGCTGGAGGTGATGCTGACCAGCAGCACACACAAGGAGCTTTAGTGGCACATGGGACAGGGGCTGTGACCGTGCCACGAACTACCGTTGTTGAGGCACGTGGGATGTCGGCTTGAGTTCTAGAGCTGTTCCAGCCTCCCTTGAGCAATTTCAGACTGGATATAAGGAAAAAGATTTTTACATTAAGTGTAGCGAAGCACTGGCACAGGCTGCCCCAAGGTGTGATGGTACCCCACCCCAAGGTCAGGCTGGAGGGGCTCTGAGCAGCTGCTGGAGCTGGAGGTGTCCCTGTTCAGGGCAGTGGAGTTGGACCAGATGGCCTTTAAGGGTCCCTTCCAATGACTCTATGATTCTAAGATTGCAATAGGTGCTCTGATCAAAACACATCTATTACTTGCTGCAGGGACATAGATAACTAACCCCACACACCCCCACTCTCACATCCTTCTGCCTTTGGAGCATGTAAGATGTGAAGCTGGGACAGAAGCTGGCACAAGGAGAAGACTGAGGGGGGAGGTGGCCCAGGTGACACACACCTGGTCGTAGGCAGGTTTGTGGTTGGCACTCTGCTTCTCACAGTGGCTGGCGAGGTTCCTCTCTACGTCGCTCCTCTCCGGGGAAATGAGCTTCCCATCCACGCAGCACTCAGGATATTGCGAATTGAAGGTTTCATAGCCCCCTGGGGAGGGAGGGAAAAAACAAAACACTGATGTTAGTGCTTCTGAAAAGCAGTTTAATTAAAGTGGAGGAGAAATGAGGCTCAGTGCTGGTAATGAAGCGGGACAGTGCCGCAGTGCTGTTGCTGGGGTTGGTTAGAAAGCTATCCCTGGTGAAGAAGTGGGGCTGTTTGGGAAGCTTTGGGCACCCAAGGAAAACCTCCAATACCGCTGACAATTATTAACTCGCTAAAAACTGGTGGATAGAGATTAAAGCCATTAGTGCACGTCAGTATGTCGAGTCCAGCAAACATTAACCTCGGTACAGCGGGGACTGAGCTCCCTCCTCCAGTCACACACACATCGCTGCCAGTGCTGGAGGGAGAGCTCTGCACAATTCATGCTGAACCCCGCGTGCACTGGGACAGCCCAAGAAGTACTGCATTTGCATTTTTGAATGGACACAGGCACAAGAGGAAAACACTTGCAATCGCATCATTAATCACCACAGCGCAGGAGACAGCAAGTTAATGAAGATGGTCCCACTGAAACCAATCTGTTAAATAACCACTATAAAACCTAATGAAATCCTGTGGCAGCGTTTGACAACTGAATGGCCCCACATGGTTAAATACTGCCACCGTTACATTCAGCACGCTGCTAATGAAAAGGAATTAATCCTATTATCACACCGTTACTCAAAGTTTGTCCTCAGCTAAATGGTTGCCTGTTTCCAGGCTAGGAGTACGCTCACCAAACTGAACGTGAATACATCAGGTAGCGGAAGCAGCCTGGAAATGTCAGCTGCATGCCATGAATCCGCCACCTGTGATTTTTCAGAGCGAAAATGAATTGTCAGGAAGCCCTTCTGCAGGAAAATTCAATAATCCTTTGGAGCGTGACCGCCAGGTAAACAGGGCTGTGCAAGCAAGCCCTCTGCTGTGACTCATTAATCCGCGACCGCTTCGCCCTGATAAGCGGTGCAAGCACCCCGAGCTGGGCACGGTGTGGCAACAAAGGAAGCGCTGCCCACGGCCCCGCTGCCTGGGCTGCCCACTGCAGCCACCTCTGGCACCGCGGCCCCGCACACCAGTGCCTCAGACATGGGTAATGTTGGAGCAGATGTGTGCTCCAACTGATGACGTGCTGCTGCCTCCCACTAGGTCCCGACGTGGGGTCCTTGTGTTACAAGAGCACAGCACGATTTGAAGCCCACTAGGTGCAATGAGAGGCTGCTTTCCGTGCTGGGGGCACGAGGGTGGCTTTGCACGCAGCTGACGCTCACACCACCCACACCTTTCCACCCACGGCCCCAGCCAAACTCAACCAGCACAGGTCGAGCAGCAGTATGACCACGGAGAACACAAAGGGGGCTGATGAAAGGACAGCCCTCGCAGTGGAAAAGCCATCAAACAGGAGAAACTCTCCAGACTGCCTGATCCCAAACTGCCTTCCACGGCGTGGGCTTCTAAATCCCGATGTTCTGCATGGCTGACCTTATCTTCCTACTCTCCCCAGCCACTGCCTTCACATAGGAAAAATATGTTCAGTTCATGGGAGTGGCCATTTACCCCCTTTTGCACCCTGTGCTGTCTTTGCTCTTGAATGAACACAAATGTGTGTGAGCACTCCCCACATCTCTGGGGCAGCAGTGTACACGGCCGCTGAATGGTTAATTGCAAGCCTCGGGGATCAGGATATTTGCAGGCCGCTCTGACGGTGAGTCATCCTCTCATCCCCTCCTCCAGCAATCTCCTCTTCCCCCTCTCCTCTCATCCTAGCTTCCCTGAGGTCATCTCTGCAAATACTTCATTGCTCATCGCAGGGAGTGGGGCTGCACTTTCATTTGCAATCAATAAGTAATAGAACCCCTGTCAGCACCAAAGGACCATACTCTGTTTTATCATTCCGTGAGCCCTTCTTCCCCCACCACACGACCCCTCACCCTGCTCGGACTGAGCTTACCCACAGTGCAGAGGTCAGAGTGCACACCGGGCAGCACAGCCACTGCCACGAGGCCCAGAAGTCCCTATTTTCTGCACAGCACCTGGTGCTGCAGGGTGACTTACACCCCCGGTGTCACCTTATGACCCCGCATCACCACAGCTTCCTGGGGGGCTGCAGCCCCAATGAATCAGTGGCTCTGGCACTGAGTCACATCGGAGCTGTGGGCTGCTGGTCCTGCAGCCCAGAGCACTTTGCAGTGAGGTGAGAGGGGAAACCGTGCTCTGCTGAGGGGGAATCTTCTCGGCCTCACGTCAGGCTTTCAAGAAGGAGGATTTGCAGTACACAAAAAGATGCAAAGCGCAGCCTACATCAACACTCCACCCCATATAAACTGCCCACAGACACCACTTCAAAGTGGGGAGCTGGGACATATGAGGGAAGGATGGTCCTGTGGCTCAGCCAGCGGGCTGGGAGTCAGCAGAGCTCAATTCAGCTCCTGGTTTGCCACACACTTCCCAGGGTAACCCTGGAGAACTTTCCTCATCGCTATTTTAACGGGGTCCCATAGGATTTGCCCAAACCTATACTTCCTGTCCTGGGAGACAGTGGAATTAGTGCCATGGGGGTAACTGAGCAATGCCAGGCTGGTGGCAAAGTGCCCTGCACCTCCCTCCTGCTGGGTACCAAGCCCTCCCACTTTGGAGGTGCATCTGCCCAGTGGTGAAGCCCTCCGAGCTCTTTACACCGTAAGAGGCACAAACTCGATGGGTGGGAAAAAAAAAAAAGCACAAATCCTGCTTGGATTAAACACTCAACAGCAGTGCACTGCAGAATTTCAGAACTATCGCTGGACTTTCTCACCCAACCGGGGCCTCCCATTGCCCCCGGGTTATTTGGGGGCTCTTTCGGGATCCCTCGGGCGCTCCCCAGCCAGCACCGCGCTGCGAGGCGGCAGGGGAAGGCTGGGATATGGACGGGGCAAAGGGACAAAGGCGCTGCCGGGAGAAACGGAGCCGGGGACGGGGGAAAGGGCAAGCTGCTAGCTTTTACTGTTTTATTACCCCGGGTTACACGGAAGGAAAACAAAAACCGCAGTCCGAAGGCTGTAACGCACGTGGGGAAGGCGGTGTTCGCATGCCCCGATGAGCCCCGCAGTCACGGCTCTGCCTCTCCCCCGCGCCCGCCCCGATGGAGGCACAGCCCCAACTCCGCCGGACGGAGGAGCGGGCCCGGTACCGGGTTGGCTGCCCAGCAGCCCCGCTCCCTCGATAACAACTCTTGTTCTCCTTCCCCGACGCGCTTCGTTTTCCATCCTCCTCTAAAACGCGCGGCGGGGGTGAGCGGAAAAGCATTTGGGCTCAGCCCGCGGAGCCTATCCGGGATTTATCTCCAGTGGGTGGAAAATAAATGAAAATCCCGGCGTTACCTCCCTGCCCCGCATCTATAAGCGGTTTAACAGCGCGGGAGGGGAAGGGGCCGACCCCCCAAAATCCCCCCATCGCCGGACCCACGTCTCCCCCTCACCTTTCAGGAAGCAGACCCTGGCCCCGGCCTCGGGCAGGCTGGAGAGCAGCGCGTTGAGGACGATCTGCGCAGTGCTGTCCTTCTTCAGCTTCTGCCAGTGCCCCGTGCCCTGGTCCAGCACCACGACGGCCGCCAGGCGGGCCGTCCCCGCCGCCCCCTCGGAGCCCAGCAGCAGACGGGAGCGGGCGGCCGCGTCGGGGACCACGAAGTGGAGCGGCACGGCCCCGCCGCGGGCCCTGCGCATCACCACCGAGTTGAGGTTGACGTTGAGGGAGCCCCGCAGGCAGGAGGCCGAGTAGGACAGGTAGGGGCGGCAGTCCAGCACCAGGCAGCGGGAGGGCTCCTTCCGCAGGAGCTTCCGCAGCTGCCGGCAGTCGAGGGAGGTGACTTTCATAGCGGCCGAGCCCCTCCGCGGCGGGGCTGCCCGGGACGGGAGCGGAGGAGCGGCCCAAGGGATGCCGGTGTTAGCGCGAGAGCCGCGGGCTCGCAGGGTCGCTCCGCATGGACGGGACGGGAGGGATGGAGGCACCGCGCCGAGCCCGGGCAGGGAATCCCGGCTGCCGCCGGCGGGCATTTATATGAATGGGAGGCCGAGCTCTGACGACACTGCCCATATAAGGGGAGTGACGCGCCCGCCTTCCACATATGGGCACCTCCCGCCCCGCGCACCGCCCCCCAGCGGGGTTCCCCTCCCCTGCCCTGCCCTCCCCTTCCTCCCCTCGGCGGGCAGCGTTAGTCAGTCCGGGAGGCAGAGGAAGCTGAAAAACGCCGCAAAAATTCTCCAGTCATCGGCCCGAGCCTCACCCCGTCATCTGCATCATCGCCTCCCCCTCCCCAGCCGTGCTGGAGAGCCGGAGGGGGGTGAGGAGGAGGAGGAGGAGGAAGGAGGGCACCGCTGGTTTCTCTCACCGGGCTGTAGTGGGTTTCGGTTCCCTTTATTCTCCCCCGCCCCCATCGGGGCAGCGAAGCGGGCGGCAGCTCTGGACAAGGTGGGAAGCACAGATGGGACGAGCAGGGATGGGGACAGGAAAAGCAGTGGATCTTTGAGGGTACCATGTCCCCTTGCTTGCAGCAAAGGTGCAGGCTGCAGGGCCGTGCTGGGAGGCCTGAGGAAGAGTAACGCAGCAGAGCACAACCTGCTGCTGTGGCCCGAGGTCATCGCACTGCTACACGGAATTAGGAAATTCAGCGCTTTCCCTTTCCTCACGGATGGGTTTCGTGAAGTAATCAAAAAGAGAAGTGGCACTCCCTGGAAGAAGCCGGGCAAAAGGCTGTGCTCCAGCCGAGCTCCAGCCGGGGAAGGTCACAGAGGAGCTGTCCAGGAGCAGCACGCTGTTATTATTCTGATGCTGCCCTGAAATATGCTCACCTCCACCGCGGGCAGGAAGTGCCTCCTGCCCCAAACCGCCTGCAGCGGGAACACAGAGTGTGAAGGAGAGACTGCGTGAGGAAAACTCCAACCGATCGGAAGCAAAACCATGAGCGGTGTCAAAGCATCTCCACTTCCTCCTCTTTCAACCTCCTGCAGCCCCCAGCTGGCTCCTCATAACCCAAACCCTGCTCTGTGTCACAGGGTGGGTGGCTGCAGGTGTTGGTCCCAGTGTGGGTGCTCCATCCCCACGCTGTCCCCTTCGTGCCCACCCTATGATTAACAGCTGGGGGCTTCTGCTCGCAGTCTCACAGGAAGAACCCCCAGCACAGGGTGAGCACAGCCTGCTTCCTGCCCTCAGCACTGCTCCTTCCACCCCGATGGAAAACTAGGCCCTGTCCCACTCCTGCCGGCTCCCCTGGTACAGCCCAGATGCTCAGTGGTCGCAGTGCACAGAGTGGACTGTGGGCAATGTGAGTGCTTCTCTCACTCCGGAGGAAGGAGGGGGCTGGCACGGTGGCAGTGAGCATCATTTCCTCCCAGGAAACCCCAGTGACACGGGAAGGGGTGGGAGGAAAGATTCTCTCCGCAGCCCCGGTCTGAAGGAGGGGGGCGAATGTTACAGCTCAGAAACTGAACTCCTTAGGGAAGAGCTGTGGTGTTGGGCCTCAAGTGACAACGGGGTGTATGTGTATCACGGGATGTGACCTGCAGCTGACCTTCCTCCCTTCTCACACCTAACACTGAGCCTCCAAACAACCGCCTTTCAGCAGATTACAGCTTTGCTTTTGTTTCTTAATGGAGTGAGTCATGCCCACCTTTTTATTAGAAGAAAATAAGCAGTCGAACAGCAGTGTGACGCTTCCTCCTGCAGCAGGGTGCTGGATGCCCAGCCTCTGACTCCCTGCCTGCCAGCAGCGTGGCTCTGCTGAGGATGGGGAGTCAGTGGGGGCTGCTGCTGTGGGTGTGCAAGCAGACCCAGGGCTGCAGGTGGACACTGGTATGTTTCCCTGCTGGATCTGTCCCTTAGTTTGCCACGAGCTCCCAGTAAGGAAGGGGAAAGGGCTGTGTTCCTGTGTATGGACAGCACCCTCTGCTCTAGCCAGGGAACTCCCACCTCCGTGCAGCACTCGCAGAATCATAAAGGCTGGAAAGACCGCTGAGATCACCTAGTCCAACCACTGACCCATCACCACCATAGCACTCGACATCATTCTCCCTGCTCCTCCTCCCACTTCCCTCTGGTAATCTCCCAGGCTCCTTTGTCCTTTGTCTCGGGCTTTTATCGGGGCTTTCAGATCCACCGGCCCTTTCCTTTCTTTCAGGCTGTATTTCCCCTAACCCAGCTCATTCTTCCCTTCTCGCCTCCTCACCTCCAGCAGCCCCATTGTTGCTGCCCACTGTGGGCGCATGGGACATTGCTCACTGAGGGGCAGAAGCAGACCAGTTGTGCCCCAGGGGACCTGCCAGGAAGGTGACACAGAGAAAGCACCCCACGTGTCACTGTGCGTTAGTCTGGGGCTAACATCTCTTCCAGGGCACAACGCTGCGCTCATCCTCCAGGTGCTTGTGAAGTGCAAGACATTCTTTGGATGAACAAAGCATAGTACGAGACAGCAGAGAGGATGTGTTGGCATTTCTGTGCTGTTACTAAGTTTCCTGTAACATCACTTTCTAATTTGGATTGGCTGATGTCAAACTATCATGGCACAAGCAGTGAGAGAAGTGTGTGCTGGCACATGGCAGCTGGGAGCAAGCGAAGCCATCCCCATGGCTGGGGATAGCTGAGCAATGCCAGCGGGCGGCTGTGACACTGAGGTGGCATCGGTGACACAATTTGCTCACCGATGATAAATTCCAACACAACAGATTGGATCATGAGCAAATCCATCCCGTTACAAATTTGTCACAATCGCAGCAGAATAACCCATGGTCAAATTCTAATTCTGGAAGGTGAAATGTGCTACCAGATACAGACTGCGCTGCGTGGCAGTCATCCCCCTCACCTTCTGGCACCATAGATGTGATCTGTTGTTGAACTGGAGCCCTTTCTTCTCCAGAGAACAAGTGAAAAAATTAGTAAGAGATAGGGCAATTAAAATAAAAATAGCTTGTTAGGTCTTCTCTTCTCTTCTCTTCTCTTCTCTTCTCTTCTCTTCTCTTCTCTTCTCTTCTCTTCTCTTCTCTTCTCTTCTCTTCTCTTCTCTTCTCTTCTCTTCTCTTCTCTCCTCTCCTCTCCTCTCCTCTCCTCTCCTCTCCTCTTCTCTTCTCTTCTCTTCTCTTCTCTTCTCTTCTCTTCTCTTCTCTTCTTCTCTTCTCTTCTCTTCTCTTCTCTTCTCTTCTCTTCTCTTCTCTTCTCTTCTCTTCTCTTCTCTTCTCTTCTCTTCTCTTCTCTTCTCTTCTCTTCTCTTCTCTTCTCTTCTCTTCTCTTCTCTTCTCTTCTCTTCTCTTCTCTTCTCTTCTCTTCTTTCTCTTCTCTTCTCTTTTCTATTTGAAATCTACAGTCTCCAACACATCCATAATCGTGATAATTGCCAAAGAAGTAGGTAATGGAAATGCATGCCACACGCCACTCATTTTGGAAGAACCAACTGGATTTTGGTGTTGTGCAGCCCCAGCATCTCTCAGACCCGTTTCACATTCCCAGCTCTGCTGCCACAGAACAAAACTGAGATGAGCAGTGCACGGCCTGAATGGGAGATGTCTGCACTCAGCACTTCTGAAAATCAGGCTGGAGGTGAATGTTGGGCTTTCTACCTGACTCATGCCTCAGTGATTCCCCCAGTTATTGCGAGCTGCTGTCAGCAGCCACTGCCAGGGTGCAGGAGGAACACACAGAGCCTCACATCACATCACCTCTGCACATAGAAGCTCAATTTCTCCACTCGCCTTCCACGGCCACAACACTTGAGAGTTATACTGATGAGCACTTGCAGGAATCAGTTATGAATGTGAAAATCTTCCTATTTGCAACCACCCCTGGGGTAGCTGCAATAATTGGCTACATGGGAAAATTATTTCTGTAGTTAGCTGCCTTTAATGTGAGACAAAGCCCTTTTGTTCTTTTATCAACTTGCCAGTTCTCATTTGTTCTTTCCTCTTCCTGCTGCTGTTTCCCTGCATGCATTTCTCGCCTTCTTGTCCCCTCTCTTCCCTTGTCCTGGATGTTTCCCAGGAGCCTCTTGCATCCCCCTGCCATCACAAGCCTGGCTGGGCTCTGACCCGCATCTGCTGCTGCTCCTGCCCACCTGCCCCATCTGTCAGTGCAGCACATCCCCATCTTGTGTGGTTAGTGCTTCCTCAGACTGCAGGGAGCCATCAGATGGCTCAAGATTTTCTTATATGAGCAGTTTAATTGACTGTTTGGACAAACACATCTTGGAGAAATGCTGGTTGCTTTGGTCCAGATCTTCTGGAAGCTAATCTTATCATCACTAAATCTGATTCTCTCTGCCTTGGTCTTTCTGACTGACTCATTTCTTAAGCACCAGGTTGTTGCCTGGAGGGTATAATCACGTAAATGTAATCCACCACACAGTGTGTGTTACTATGCCCACTCCGCTGAGAACAGCTCCCAAGCACAGAAGTGACTTTTTAAGCTCAAAATGGAGCAGCTAGTGTTTTTAGCTTAGAATGTTTTGGAGTCATTTCAGTGGGCTACACAGATATAAACAAACAAAATCATGATACGTGGCCAAAAAAATATTACACCTCCATAGCATTGCAAGAAGCAGAAGAAAAACAAACCCAAGGCAGCTCTGCAGATTGTTGTAAGCTTCACAGGATCACAGAATGGTTGGGTTGGAAGAGACTTAAGATGCCCCCAAATCCAGCCCAGTGCTACCACCAGATCCAGGGCCACATCCAACCTGGCCATGGACACCTCCAGGGATGGGGCTGCCCCTTTTCCTGAGTGTCTGTCCTTCTGAAGCTGTGCTGTGACTATTCAATTGTTGTCCTCCTCCACTGACATTAAAACATCCAGAGAAGGAGAAAAATAAAAGCGTTTGGATCTTTTTCTTTCCAAAATAATCCTAATGAAATGAACTTGTAAAAGAGAGGAAATAATTTACATCTCATGCTCATTTCTCCTAGGCTCCAGCTTGCTTAGCCTCATTTAAACTTTGTATCAGCTTATGACATCCGGTGAAAGTACACTACAGCTTATTAAAATTTAAAGCTGTTACTCCAAGGGAGAACACTGAAAGCTCTTTGATGGATTAGCCAAGCCGGCAGGATGTGGCTTCCATGTTGTATCGTTTTGATGGCACAGCCCACTTGGGCATCTTTATGAAATAAAGCTTCCCCATCTCCTTCAGCTTGCTACAGACTTTGTTCTGCTGTGTTCCACCCCAGAACTGCAGGCATTTTACAGCAAATCAGGAGTATCATATCCTAACTCAGCAAAATACGTTACTGTATTTAAGCTGAAGCAAATGTGGAAGTAAATAATAACATATACAGCATTCACTTAAAACAAGAAGAGTTGAATGGTTGAATGATACCACAGAATCACAGAAATGTAGAAACATCGAGGTTGGAAAAGACCACCAAGATCATCTAGTCAGCCCACCCCCACCATGCCCACTGACCACGTCCCTCAGTGCCATAGCTCCACATTTCCTGGTGTTTGGTGACTCCCTCCTCCCTGGGCAGACTGTGCCAGTGCCTCACCACTCTTTCTGGGAAGAAACTGCTCCTAATATCCAACCTGAACCTCCCCTGGTACAACTTAAGGCATCACCTCTTGTCCCATCGCTAGTCACTCAAGAAAAGGGGCTGATCCTCAGCTCACTGCAACCACCTTCCAGGTAGTTGTAGAGAGTGATGCATTTGCTCCCCTAGGAAGGGCAGGCTGTGAGACCTGCAGGGCCCCAAGGAGCAGTGAATGAGACCAGAACCATCACACGTTCAGGGGGCAGAGCAGCACCTTACTTCTCTTCAATCAAGTCTGCATTGGAAACTTCCCAATACAGCGCTGCTCGTTGGATGAGGCTTTGCCACAGTTTCCTACATTCAGACAGAAGCCTTTCCCTAATCCTTCTCAAAGTGCACTTGGGAAACACACCTGGATGTGGAGTTCATGGGGAAGGGCCTCTGGGGCCACCCCCAGCCTGTGGTTACCAGCCCTGATAAAAACAACCCCCTTTCACTTTTTGAATCGTTGATAGCTTCTGGTTGTTTACAATGCACCTCTTATTCACTGGGAAATGGAAAAGCTCTTTGCTTGGACTGATTTGGAAAGACCTTGGTCATCTGAACTCAGGCACAAAGCAGCTTTGCCACTAGGAGCATTTCTACCCGGAGAGATCAATCTCAGAGAAACAAATCACCGCATTGCTGGAGTGTGCCCTGCTTCTATCCTCACAACCCTGGCAACAGAGGAGCTCCAACAGCTTTCCTGGGAATAAAACACATTATAACATGAGCCTGCTCCAGGGCTGTGCCTGGCACTGCACCTGGCTGTTAACTCACAGTGATGGGACCCCCTGGCCTACTCCTGCATGGGCTGCACAGCCTCCTCCATCCCATTGTGCCCGAAATGCCAGCAGATAGCACAGGTTTCCTGCCAAGGAACACCCATAGAGTGCAAGGGACAGAGCTTCCTGGGGTTCCCCTTCACCCTGTGGGAAGACAAAGGGAGGGGAGTGTGTCGTGCAGCAGCAGGATGAGAGTCACAGCTGGGTGCATGCTTCCCATATGTCGGCACCATATGGTGACTCCGCCATGTCACAAGGTCAGCATGCCTATGTACTTTCTGAAAATGTGTTTAAAGAGGAGACAAACCACAGGAGAGCTGTTTGCATATGTTGGCAGTACCCCACAGTCATTTCCAAGGGCAGGTAAAGTGTCTGATCCCCACTCCCACCTTGGCTTGCCCAAGGCCTCCCATCCCAGGGACCCAGAGCTCTTACAGGGTTGTGAGCAGGGGTGCAAGAACTTTGGCTTCCCTCAAACTGACCTAGGTAGGACCACCGCTTCCAGAGGGCTCAGCCCCATCAGCTCACATTTCAGAGCCCTTCACCTGCAGCAGATTGGGATCCTTCCCTACAAGAAGGACTCCCTTTCGTGAGTAGGCAGCAGGGGATGGCGTGGGGAGGTGTGGGGAGCACAGCCCCTGGCTGCAGGCTGGCCCTGAACAACAAGGCATTGTCCCTGTCTGCAGGAAACTCAGCCCCATGATGCAGAGCAGGACAAAGGCTCGATTTTACTCTGCAAAGGAGCTGGGAGCCAGGAAGGGGCCTGGGGCTGTGCAGCCACGCTCCCAGCTTGGTGCACATGGGCTGCGTGCGGCAGGCTCTGGGTGATGGGGGGAGACCTGCGGGACTCACCAGTGAGCCCAGGGACAGGGAGGGTGTGGGTGATATGTTTCTCATGGCATGAGTCAGAGAATGGCTCTGGATGCTCTGCAGCCAGGTGTGAACGTGCCTGTTTGGGGTTTTTAACATTGAAGTTAATGCCTTTCACAACAGTGGAAAACAAATGGTTGAAATTAAGATGATAAAGGAAAAAAAAAAAACGTTGTCAGTGTCTGTGGGAAGGTGGGAACTGAGAGCAACAGATCACTGCATACATCTCAGTGACAGGGAGCACACAGGCACCTGCCCTGGAGCCAGTCCTGAAATTACAGCAAGAAACGCCTTGTTCCAGCAGATAATGATGTCCTGAACAGGCTGAACTTGAGGAGAAGGAGAAGCCCCAGTGTCTGTCACACTGCCTGCCACGCAGACACAGACAGGGGAGCAGGAGGTGATCTGACATAAGGGGTTCTCTGCAGGAGGATGTGCCCACACAGCAGAAGCCCATCCTCCATGGTGGCTGCTCATTAAGGACTGTGCTGCAGGTGCTTCCCCCACTCATGTCCAGGCATCTGTGTGAAACAAACCAGAGGGTTGGCTGACACCAGTTTTGATCCTGACATGTGGGATTGCGAGACAGCACATTGCTGTTGCATCAGATACCATCACATAAGCTCTACAGCAAGCACAAGTCAGTGGGAGATGAAGCCCATCAGCCACAGCCCTTGTGCTGATATTTCCTCGCTGTACAACGCTCATAGTTGCAGGCATAGTTGAAGGCTCACTTGTGCCTTCGGCCCCACCATTGCACAGCAAGCACATGAAGATATGGGAATTCTCTCTTTTCCACTCATCCAACATTTTTTTCTCTCCCATGCACTTAGAAGAGAGTTCAAGAAAGCCTCTGGAAGCAGAGAGAGAGCTGATGTCAGACTCTGTGATTAACTGCAATGTTGTTTTAACCACAGCGTACCCTGCAAAGGATTTATAAAACCAGTGGTAACTCAGCTCACATTGAGGCACTGCCTTTTGCTATCATGGAGAAGGACTGGGTTGCATCTGCACAGCAGGCTGTCAGCCAGCTGATTCTGCAGAACTAGAGATGCTCTGGCTGTGGGTTGCTGTGGGACTGATTTCCAAAAGGCTTATCCCAACAATGCAGTCACAGCGTGAATAGTTACGCAGTGCATATTCCCAAAAAGGAATTTTCTATTTTTGTTTCCTTCCTCCAGCAGGGGATTCCCTCTAAATTAACTGCAGAAGAAAACTTATGACAGAATCAGAGGCAGAGAAGGAGAAGAGCGTGGAGGTCAGGCCTTTTGAGTCAGAGGGGTTATTGCTCACTAGCTACTGTAGGGTATTTTGTCCACCAGTTCCCTGAGAAATAAGGTGCAGTTCTATAGAAAATGTCATGGGATTACTGGAGATTGTACTTGAAATGCTCTCACTCAACTGCCCTGCTTGCACTGCACACAGCGGGTGAGGCCAGCACAAACTGCTGCGAGGGGAACCAGAGTCAAACAGTTCATGGGAGAAATAAGCCTCACATTTTTGGAAGTAATGATGACAAACCACTGGGACAAGCTACAGAGGAAGTGCTGGAGTTTCCCTCTCCTTCAAGTCAAGAAATGTTGTCAAGCACAAGCTGTGGGAGTTGGCTTGGGAAGAACCAGATCAGACTATCATACCGTAAGGACTATGAAACCACATAGATGATCTGGAGACACAGGGATCATGTGGCTGTCCCATCTTCAGGCACATGGGTCAAAACATATTAGCAGCTCTCTGTACAGTGACTACAAATAAGCCACGTTTGCAGTAGTTCAGACTCACCCTGCTGTCGCTGTGAAATGAGTAGGTGGAAGGAGCACATCCTCTAATGGGTTGAGCTGGTGCACTCCCCTGGGAACACAGCTCCTCCATGGCTGCATCCCTGGGAGTGCCCGCATGGGCCTCCCCCTGAGTATCTGCAGCACCAGCTGTAAACTAGATGAATATTTTTAGGGCAAATCTGTAATGCCATCAAAACATCCAATAATTGAAATGACAAGTATCTCCTGGTCCCCCCAGTCTCCTTGTTCCCTGCAGAGCCAGATACTCAAACAACAGAAAAATGGGGGAAAAAGTTGAAAGATTTTATCTGTTGCGGCTGCAGCACACTGAAAACTGACAGTTGTTAAAACAACCTCAGAAACACAGCTCCAGTTCCACGCAGACCACACTCCTCAGCTTCTCTTTACTTCTCTTGGATGAAGTGGACAGAGGGAGGGTGCTCAGGTCTCCAGCCTGCCTGCAAACATCACCAGTGCAGAAGCAGTTTACTGCACCTAGATTCATTTTTCATTTGAATCATTTCAGCTGGGGCAAGGCAAGGTGAAACCCTTCACCACATTCTCCTCTCTTGAGTAGGAAAAATTACACTTGTGCACTGAAGGCAAACAGAAAGCCCAGCTGTGCTGTGCTTGCACATCCAGCTAAGCACTGACCAGCAGCTGGCACGAAGGGTGCCTGGGACTTGTGCAGCTCTCAGGGGTGCTTTGGACTCTTTGTGAGTCCAGAGTGGCACTTTTCAAGTAGTGGAAAGAACCAGAGATGACATGATAAGAGAAGAAGTGTCGACATGTGCCCGATCCCACAATCACAATCTCAGATAGCAATCCCCATTGCTTTCATCAGTGTCCCCAGCAAGAGGAGCAATGCTGGATCTGGCCCAGCGTATGCGATGCAATCAGTGGTTCATTGTCACAGGGCTGGGAGTTACTGCCAGCATTAACACCCCCAGCCACCCACACGCTTTTATTTTACACCATCTCACACTCCAGAGAATTGCTCCTCAATGCTACACTACATGTGGCTCAAATCACAGCCACAGGGCCCCAGCACAGAGCACCTGGCTCCAGGTGCCCTTCTGCCACACCACAGGGCCCACCCAGACCTCTTGTGGGTGGTGGGGCTCAGCAGACAGGCGTGGGGTTAGTCAGCTGGCCCCTCCATCTGTTTGTCTGATCTCAGGTGTGTTGCAAGCCAACAGAGGGGCGGGGGTGCATATTTCATCACCCACCCACCCACCCACCCAGTCTATTCTGCCCCCAGCACCACTGCCTGCTGCAGCTCTGGGAGCACTCAGCTGGAGCTCTTGTATATACACATCGTGTATTTGCCCTCACAGCTCAGGTGGGTGCTGCACACCCCTCTGTGCACAGTGACCTCTGATCTACATCACCTCCTGGAATCCCCTTGTCTTTCCATAGGAGAACATTTTCATGCATTATTCTACCCTTTGTTTTCTCCCCTTGCTCTTCTACTGGATCTGATAAGAGCCTCACCCTCATTATAGTAATTAATTGGCTGGAGAAATGCAGCACTGAAGAACCCAAAACCCAAGTAGGCCAGACCCTTGCTGTCAGAAATTCCTGTGCCAGGAGGCAGGCATTGCTGTGATCTGAGATTTCCTGTGGCATGGGATTCTCCACGGCTGGTACCCTCCTCTGCTCCTGCAGGTTCCTGTCTAGAGGCAAGGTGAGAAGGCAGGATGCTGGAGGCCAGCTGTCCGTGCGGGCCTGCTGGAACCTCTTCCATTCAAGACCCTTTTGAAATCCCACTGGCTGCCCACGGTTGTCTGAGGTCTCTTTGAAGCCTCAGGACCCTCTGAAGATCGCTCCATTTTCCCCACTCCTCAGCAAAGCTTGGTGGAAACAGCACAGCGGGGCATTGCAGAAGCTGTGTACCCTCCATGGACCTGTCCTCAAGTGGCAGTAAGCAGAAATGAGATACTTTGTGCCCTTCACATCATACCAGTATCTTTCTAGAGCAGCTTTCCACCCAGCAGGGGCAGACTGGCTGTCCTGAGGGCCTGGCTGACTGAATGCTCTGGTTTCCTAGAGAACTGAGAAAAATCAGGGGAGTGAAACCACAGACAAGCCAACACCTGGTCACAGAATGGGACCAGGGAGGTGAACAAGGGACCTGGCACAGCAAGATAGGTGCGGGCTACAGTGCCAGCAGCGTGGGGCTCAGGTGATGAGAGGCAGCTAAAACTCAGCAGGGCCACTCACAAGGCCTGCTCAGCTGCTGGCCAGATGTGTCCTCCTATTTCAACACTGCTTTAATACCCAGAGGGAACTAGATACAACAAGTGAGATGTTTCAGTTCTGCTGCTTTCCTTGTGGCATGAGGGTGTCCTGGGTTTTTTCCACACTTCCCAAATGATGGAAAGAGAATAACCCTGGGGTTTTCAAAGATCATAGCAAGGGGCAACGTGTCCAGAATGGCTCCATGGCTAGAGAAATTAGTGAAGTCAAATACCACATCTGCCATTGTGAGGGACTTCCAGACCTTATAGGAACTACCTTTATCTGGCTCCTACCTCTCACGGGAAGCCCTAATTTGAGCCAGTGCTGAGCTGGATGATGCCAGGTCCTTCCTCTCTATCCCAAACTTCTCTTAGAATCAAAGAATCACGAAGATTGGAAAAATTGGAAAAGACCACCAAGACAACCTAGTACAACTATCAACCCATCCCCACTAAGCCATGTCACTCAGTGCAGCACCTAGCCTTTTCTTGAACACCTCCAGGGACAGTGACTCCATCAGCACTTCTCCACATGAGGGGAGGGTTTAATCCCTTTCTCAGCTCCTACATGACCACCACATGCATCCCTGGGGTGCACAGTGTCACCAGTGAGCTGTAAGCACCCAGGCCCTGTGGCTCTAATTGGCAACAGATGAAGCCAGACTGTTTCCTGAGAGACAAGAGTTTTAACAATCCCTAAAGCCTCTTAGGCAGTAGCAACATCCTAAATGGGAGCTTTATTCTCCTACCACTCAACAGAGCTGGCATTCATTTAGGGAAGAATAATTGCATGCACCATTACAGGCTGGGGGATGACCTGCTGGAGAGGAGCTCTGCAGAGAGGAACCTGGGTGTCCTGGTGGATGACAGGTTGACCATGAGCCAGCAGTGTGTTCTCGTGGCCAGGAGGGCCAATGGCATTCTGGGATGCATTAAAGAGCATGGCCAGCAGGTCAAGGGAGGTGATCCTCCCCCTCTACTCTGCCCTGGAGAGGCCTCATCTGGAGTACTGTGTCCAGTTCTGGGCTCCCCACTACAAAAAAAACAGGGATCTCTTGGAAAGAGTCCAGCGCAGGGCCACAAAGATGGTGAAGGGCCTGGAGGATCTCCCCTATGAAGAAAGGCAGAGTGAACTGGGTCTGTTTAGCCTTGAGAAAAGAGGACTGAGAGGGGACCTGATCCGGGTTTATAAATATCTGAGGTGTGGGGGCAAAGTGATGAGGCCAGACTCTTTTCAGCAGTGTGTGGAGACAGGACAAGGGGGAACGGACAGAAACTGCAGCACAGGAGGTTCCACACGAACGTGCACAAGAATTTCTTTACGGTGAGGAGCACTGGCACAGGCTGCACAGGGGGGCTGGGGGGTCTCCTTCTCAGGAGATATTCAAGACCCACCTGGACGCCTACCTGTGTGACCTGGTGTAGGGAACCTGCTTTGGCAGGGAGGCTGGACTCGATGATCTCTTGAGGTCCCTTCCAACCCCTATGACTCTATGATTCAGACATGAAATGCTGGAATTCTTATTCTGGAGCCCTTCTCAGCACTAGGAACTCCCCCCACAGGCCTGTCACATATACAGAGACACAGCCACACAATGAGCTGGAGGGGACAGGATAGTCCCAGCCACAGAGCTGCTGGTCAGACTCAGAGCTCCAGCCCCACACAATCGTCCATATTCACCAGGGCTTCACTGACCACGGGCAGCGGTCCACATCACAGCTCCCTGGCACATGGGGCAGATCCAGGGCCAGGGATGGAATCTCTGATAACAACTTTCAGTGTGCCAGGATGTTTTGATCTCTAGAAAGCCAGAGGCTTCCCTAAAAATTGCATGACAAGATCCAGTACACCCCACCTGCCCCTGCCTCATGAGTGATGGGCTGCAGGAGCAATGCTAGGCTCACTGCCGCCCCCACGATGTGGAGCTCCCATTGCTGTCCCCATCTCCAGCCTGGATGAGATGGTGGTATGGCTTCACGGGAGCTCCTCTCAGCACAAAGGTCCTGCATGGACCTCACTGCAAAACCAGTGCAGCCTTACTGCTGTGGGATTTAAAAGGAAGGGAGGGGGAAAAAGAAGGAAAAAAAGAAAAAGAAAAAGCCGCCTGGCCAGTCTAACTGCATTTGGTTGATCTGATTTCAGGCGTCTGCTAAGACACAGCATGCTTATTTATCATAATCAGCTTACTGCACAAGGACAGTGTTAACTAGGCTTTACTGGATTAAAACCTGCCAACTAATTCATAGCACCTCACCAGCCAGCTTGAGTGGGCTGAGCCTCTGTGCTTTGTTCAAAACATGTCCACTGGCGTCAGATGGAGGGGAGCACCTGGGGAAGGTGGAAGGGTACAAAGGCCCTATTGATCCATGAGCATTACCAGCAATCCTGCAGAGAAAGAGCACAGGAAATAAAGGGGCTCGGAGTCCAAGTGCAGACAGGTTCACATAGGGCAGAGTCTTAAAAGCACTGAGCACAAAGGCTGCGTGCTGACACGTTCCCTCTCATTCGGGCTGCTCACAGCTTTTTCTGACATCACCAGCACCAGGGCTTTGTGTTGGCTGCAAAATTCAAACTAAACAGGAATCTGCAGACAAGCCACGTTGTTCAACCAGCCTGGAGGTGCTAATCCAGACATACGTTGAGGCACTGGGGATAAAGTACTGCAATATTTGTTTCAGGCATCCCAAAGAACAAATATTAACTGCAGTGGAGCCACATCAGATAATATCGAGTGAGCAAGGAAACAATTTCACCCAAATCCACAGAATAAAACATAAAAGAGAAGTTACATTTATGTACAAAACAAACAAACAAGAAACCCCCATGGTGCAATAAGGCTGGAAATCTCAGTGTCCATGAGAACACCTCAAGGCAAGCCCACATCCCTCTGGCACCTGGACCATCACATACTGCACCCACTCACCCAGGACTTGTCTGTCTGGAGTCCCTGTAATGCACAGAGCACCCAAACTAAATATTTAAGGTGCTGTGGACGCAATTGCTCTATAGAGAATTGCTTTACATCACAGTAAACATCTATCAGAAGTCCTTGGATCATCCAAGATAAGCTCCTGACAAAGGCCTGCCACTTTTAAGTCACCCCTAAGTGCTAAAACCACATGCTTACTGAACAACCCAAGTCATTCCAACCCAGACACCTTCCTGCTGCTGTACCCATAGGCATTATCCCATCCATCCTTCTCAGGGAAGCAGGGAACCAGACCACAAAGTGGAGGAGGCCACAGACTTACAAGGAGAGCTGTGCTGAATTCCCTTTGCCTAGCCCTCTTCCTAGCACACTGCCACTTGATTTCCCCACCCAATCCACACATAACACTTTACCACCCACCACCCATCCTCTTGTTGCTGCAGGGTCCTGGGAGCCTGTATTTGATGACAAGCTCCTCGTGGCCCAGCTGGTAGGCTCTTGATTAGCTCATGGGGTGCTCCCCCAGCCCAGCTACATCACAGCAGCTGCTCTGATGGAAGACACCTGCAAAGAATGTCTCCTGCAGTCCTCGACAGAAGAAGGAAATGAGCACCAGAGCGCTCTCTGCATGGAAACCCCACACTGGGAGAACAGGGGAAGTGGTTGACTCAGAACTTTTGCATTTTTGAGGTTGGCAGAGCTGACACTAATGCATGGTATGTTTCATAATGCAGTGCAGGCAGAACCAGGTGCTGGCTGTAAGCTTCTTCTTCCTCCACCTCCTAAACGCTGAGCCTCCACCTCCTAAATGTGGGGATGAGCTTTGATTTCCCAGAAACACCCACTCCCTTACAGACAGGCAGGAGCTGGGCTTGCTGCATGGACAGAGCTCCTGCAGCTGTGCTGGCTCTGCCACGGCCCCTGTGTGCATCCTGTAATTCCATGCCTGGTGGCTGCCCCTCCCTGTGCAACAGTAACCCTGCATCCCAGAAGGGAGAAGTGGATGTAGGTGGACTGTAGCAAAAATGGTTTTAAATGGCCAAAAAATAAGCCTGGGAATCATTAAAGCACTATGAGGACTGGCAAGGTGACCCAAGATTCCAGGCACCAACATCCCTGTGTAGCCAGCTCAGGTCTTCCACGAGTTAGTGCTGCTTCTCTCATTGCTGACATGCACCAGGAGGAGGTGTAGGAAATAGCAGATGGCAGGATCATAGCCAGACATTAATCCCTCCTATTACACCATCTCTGTTAACCCACTTTGGCAAGGTGCATGTTTCAATGAGCTACTGGCTGCAGTTGCAGACAGGCAATGTGAGCTCTGAGCATTTATCACCAGGTTCCCACCTGGTGCCTGGCCCTGTTTGGTGGGACTGTCACAGCAGATTAAGCAGACACTTCTGCTGTCTCCTTTGTGCTGCTGCTTCATTTGCACAAGAGCAATGTGCTGGGGTGAAGCCTCTGGCTGCTCCACACAGCAGCAGAGCAGCCCTTACTGGGGCTGACATGGTATAGCATGGCCAGCACTGACACCGTACTGGGGAGCTGCAGGGCAGCCACACATCTGGTTGGAGCACAGAGGCCTGACCAGTGCAGGTCTCTCCAGTTGCTGATAAGCACGTAGTCTCCCCTCCCTGTGTATCTGTTTCCCTACCTGTGCAAAGGGGCAGTGTTTCTGAGATTCTCAGCCTGTGAACTTTTAGTACTGGGGCACTGTAGCGCCCCACCCCAAGACTGGTCTCCTACATGTACTGGTCCTACAGAGGCGTGGGAAGGATTCATCACCTAGACATGCAAGAGGCAGAGGGTTGTTATGATTAACCTTTCTCTGATGTGGAAATATGAAGGGACTCCAGTCTCTGGCCAGACTGGCAGGAAGCCAGGTGGTGGATAAACACCGATCCCAAAGACCATTTCCGTCTCAAGGCATTTATAACCTAGGATGCTGTGCAGAAATCTTGTACACAGCTGTGGAGAATCCAAAGGGATGGTGGAGTGGTTGTATGTGAACGTGGAGAATATTGTGGACTACTGCCAAGATAACTTTGCATCACGCTGTGAAGAGTTCGTGGTGATAAAGTTAGTGGTAGTTTGTAATGCCTGTGTAGGATGGATCCAGCATCCTCCACAAGCTGGGTGGTGCAGCCCGGGATTCACAGTGAATTCACAATATAAAGCTCTACCTCACCCTCCAGCAAGGCCTGGTGAGCACCTGCCTCTCGCAGAACACGCTCAGCCAGCTCAGCCCTCGCACTGCAGCCGTGTGACCCCATCCCAGCCAGCCCACAGCAGGCACACAGCCATGCTTTCCCCCCGGGCAGCAGCTATGTGGGGCAGTTTGAGCTTCCCTTAGCCCACCTGCCAAAGCAGAAGGATGAAGACTGCTATGTGAGCAGAGAAAAAAGGCAGATGGAAAAACGTTTCTTCATCCACAGCATCACCTGGGGTCGGCCTAGTGTTAGACACAGCATGGCTCAGTTGTTAAGGCTTTCTTTGATGTACTTTCTTTTAAAAAAGTCCCTTAATTACATCAGAAATGAGAATAGAGATGGAAAGGCTTCAACGTAGGAAAATCCAAACCGCTTCTGCTTCTCAGTTTCACAGAAATTCTTTGGATTCTAAAAAACCCAACTGCCAGAGCTCGCATGGCACTGCAGCTGCTGGGTGGCCATCCCCTCTCCCTGCAGTGCAGGGCTTCCTGGGATGCAGCAGGCAACCTGAACACCTGCTCAGTCACTCCATCACTACTGTGAGATATTTGTTTTTTTAAATAAACAAGGCAATGATTCATGAGCATAGCTCTGTTACCTGCTGCATAATGTTTGCAGAGAGGGTGGACCAACTGTCAGACCAGTGCTTTGTTAATGAATCTGCTTTCAGATTGGTAAAGGCTTTACCTGTCTCCGAGCAAGTCACTCCTTTGTCCAACTTTCCTTTGATTTAATGGGTTAGATCATCTCACACTGTCTCCTTCTGGGTCAGCAGTCCCCACAAACTGCCTTACTACTACTTTCCTTTTTCAAATGGCAGGTAGAACACGGAGCACAAATTAATGTCCCCCCCTTTTTTAAATGCCACAAAGCTGCTTAATTCTACTCCTTGGAGAGCAGAGTGCTGTTTACCTGTAAAAAACATGCTATGGTGAAGCAGGCAAAGGCAGAGGATAATTCGGCAAAATGTGCTACTAAAAACGTGTCTTATAATGGCTGGCAATTAGCTCAGGAAGGTGATGAAAGATCACTTGTCCCGATTCAAGGGACCAAACCTCTCCTGAGCAGAGGTTTAAGCAGTGCTCCAAACATCCTCTCAGCAGAGGAAACACTGTTCATTAATAACCTAGAGAACATAAAAGCCATTTGCTTGTCTTTACGTGGGGTGGAGAACAAAAGTTGTTCCAGTTGTATAAGCAAGATCCCAAGATAGCTATTTTTTCCATAAGGAAATATGCAAGTTCAAGGCTTTTATTTTTAATACAGAAGGAGCCTAGGACTATTTATCACAGTATCAGATGAGAACAGCCACCCTGGGGAGAACGGGGCTCCCTCCAGGCCTGTGTCACAATCCTGGGCTGCAGAACGCTGATCTATTTAGGTAAGGTCTCTTCAGCTGCTGCCTTGGATAGGAAGTGAAATAGGTCAATACAGAGAAACTAATGAAAATCCCACCCTTCATTAACATTTGCTTATGATATTGGCTCATCCTGAGTCATGACATAACTCTACCTGGTAACCCACATATTGTGCACAGGATATGTTTGCACTGCAATCAAAGAAACGATCATTGAGATGTTTACAGCAACCAGACGTTATATAATAGCTGTGGCCAGTCTTACTGGCTACATTGGTCACATAATTTAATATTTTCATGCTGATAACATAAGAGTAACAGGAAGCAAGCAAACCCACAGAAGTGCAGTCCACACAAATCCTTCCAAATAAACTGACACCGATGCTGCTCTTACACCTCAAAACTTCCTCCTGTGTCCCTCACCAGAGAAACCAGAGCACACGTTGGGAGCATCTCTGACCATGCTTCGAAAGCATTTAGGTGCAGAGAGACAAAGCAGGCTCTCCAGACGGGGTTTCCAAAGCACATTCCAGGTTAAGAAATCAATACAGATATTTTAAGTTTAAGCTCCCGGAGAGAGTGGGAGTCATCTTCTGCCCTTGCCTGATTGGTATTTAGGAACTGGTCTTCTCCAGTTATCCAAGCTCCTAAGCCAGAATACCTCAGTGGGTGACCTATTCCACCTCAAGGTGATGAAGGTGGGAAGAAGATGGGGTTTATAGGCATCTCTTGCCCACCCAAGCATCGTGTGAAAACACTCCACCTGCTCATTATGAGTAGCAGGAAATGAAACTGGGAAATCCTAAAGACAACTGCAAAGTGGAGTTTTTCCACTCAAAGTTTGATCTATTATTGTAATGAACGCTGCATCCTGTGACAGGAAGGTAGAAAAATAACAGGAAGGATTCTGAGGAGAAGAGGACAAACCTGCAGTCTGAGAGAATGGGGCAAAGAAAGTCTTTGCAAGCTCATCAGCTTCAGCCGAAAAATGGCTTTCAGCTCATCCCCCATAACGTGATTTGTATGCTGTTCAGAGCAATCATTAGACAAGGCAGTTAGTTGGCTCTGTTATGTATTACGCTACAGGTGCAAGGTCTGGCATCCCACATAATTGCTGCACAGATCTAGATTTAGCTTATCATCATTTTTCACATTAGCTTTCCAGAGGAAAAGAGGAGCTCAGTGGTTGCCCCGTGCTGGGCTTTGGCAGTGACCTGTGGGCTGTGAAGGGCTGGGGCTGGCCACGGAGCTGGGCAGTGCTGCACCCAGCCACAGAGAGCCGGGCCCAGTGTTTGGGAGAAGGAAACAAGTTCATCACCAGTGAATTGATCCCAATCACCTACTGGCTAGCTCTCCGAGGGCACCTTCCCCTGGCTGTCCCAGGACTTCCAGCAGCACAGCCCAGCCCCAACAGCTGCAGCTCGGGGCAATGTGTCACGGCGTCCCACTGACCGCGGCTCACTGCCCCAGCAGAGTGACCCACACCTCCGTCCCGCCAGCCCAGAGCAATCCCTACCCCGTCATTAACGCCGCTGAGGGGTGGGGTGTGGGGCAGAACCAGCTGGGGAGCAAGGAAAACCAGGGCACCGAAACCGGGCTGCTGGCCTGCCAGTCCCGTGGTCCCAGCGAGCAGCAGGAGCACTGTGCTCAGCAGGTGACTCACTGGAGCTGGCATGGCTGCGTTGTTCAGTGCCAAGAGCAAGGCAGTGCCAGCCCTCACGGTGCTGTGTGTTCAGTCCTTTCAGCCATCAATTGAACAGACATCCGTGGGCACACACTAACAGCTCGGAGGTGTCTGGGATGCTGAGTGCCCATGAGCAGATGCCAGTCATCTCGACAGCCAGCTGTACTGGGAAAACAGCATCAGTTCATGTTTTGGCTTTTACATGTTCCCCTTTGTAGATGCCTTGATATTTAAAGCAGGTTCTCCATTGCCTCTTGAGAATTTAAGTTTCCCCTGACAAATTAAATTAAAAAGAAGTGAAAAAAACCTCAACACAAAACAAATTTTACCTTTTCTACCTTTCCAGACAATCAGATATAATGACTTCTCCTGAAGCATCACTGCCAGCTAAGGCTGTCAGCAGACTTCACACACAGCAGAATCTGGCCTTAGCTCACAGGTCATCACATCACCTGCCCTAATGCCCCTCACACACACACTACTGACACCACTTCAGCTTTGTGAGTGGCAGAATGACATGTGCAGGACCTTGTGCAGTGGCTGGTCTAAAACCAGTGGTGGTCTGCCAGTTCTGCTGCTCCTCAGGCAGCAATGGGAGCTGCTGTTGGTGGTGGAGCAGCTCCCTTCACCTCACAGGCCGTGTTTCAGGAGTCCCCAAACACAAGGCACTGCTGAGGCACACCAGGGTGTAAACTCAGTCTTGAGTGTGAAAAGCAGTGCCCACAGAAGCCTAGGGGAATCGATGAAGTTGTTGGGATGTGTCAGTGGTGCTGAGTTTGTGTCGCACCAGAGGGTCCCTTCCAAATCCAACACTGTGACATTCCCAGGAGAGTTTGGATTTATACCAAAGGGCACGCAGCTTCCCAAGAGATTGAGTTTTCCTTGTTTGCAATTTGTCTTCTTGTAAAAGGGAAGTTATTTCTAGATTACCTATGAAATTAGCCATTGTCCTATTGCTGCTCCAGGAAAAGGAAAAAAAATAAAAAAGAAAAGAAAGGTTGCAGATTAAAGAGTCCTGAGCAGCAGCTTTGAGAGACTGGGGCAAAATTCATAACAAAATAGCATTAGGAAGAGTCTCAGTTCTTTAAAACAAAGGCATTAATTTTGCTCCCTGAGGGAAAACATTTGTCTGTAGCAAAAGAATATACTGCTTACACTTTTATGGGTCCTGGAAGGCTAACTCTGATACACATATCATAGGATAGAGAAGAAATAATAATGACCATGCAGCATGAGGCTTCACTGCAGATATCCCCAAAGCACTTGGCTATTTTTGAGCAAGCTCTGAAGGGTGGTTAAAGGCTGGAGCTTGACCCATCGATGTTTCTGGAGAGCCAGACAGCAGCAGCTGAGATACACACTGCTCATCTTGGAAATGTTTGGTGCACTGAACCAACAAAACCCAGCTCCTTGCTTTCTCTTCCACCTGCTCCCATCCCTGCACACAGCACAAGGGTAAGGCCAGAAAAACTGCAGGGCAGCTAAGATGGCCAATTTGAAGTTCTCTGAATTCCTTCACCAGTCTCATTTTGGAATCCAGCCTGTGTTGGTAACATCGAGCACAGACAATATAGTCAACAAGTTGTCATTTTGAGCAACTTACAGGTCCTACTGGAATCTAACAAATTTCCAAACACTGCCCTGGAAACCTTTGTGCAGCACTTGGCAAAACAGGCAGAGCCTTTTTCTAATGTTACCTAAAGACACCAGAACTATATTAACATATAGAAATCAACACAGTAATAGATTGCTTCTTTCACTTATTATGGGCCAAGCTAGCTGGATCAGGCCCAGGTCACACAGAAATAGTGTACCCTGTGCTTCTACAAGCCTGTCTCAAGAAACAACTATCCCACTCCAACAACGTGAAGGTTTCTAGGATGGACAGGGCTTCCACACCACCACTGAGCAGAATTCTGCATTGAAAGCTTCCATCCAATCAGGGAGCTGACAGTGAGCTGGGGGAAGATAATTTTTGAAGTAAGGTGTTGTACCTGTCAGGGACAGGCTTACAGTGGCAGCCAACCTGGTTGGTCTCACTTAGAAACAAAGCAAGGGCCATAGCTGGGCATCCTGTCTCTGAAAGCAGCCAGGAGCAGATGCCTAAGGAATATATAAAGCCAGGAAAGCCTGTAGTCACACTTCCCCAGAAATACCAGATATCTCCTGAACCAAAGATGGAATTTTGGTATTTAAGAGCTTTTGGTGGATTTTTCATTCAGCACTGTGTGCAGGACAGGTTATGTGAAAAATAACATCTTATATTGCTTGCTCTAAAAACTGCTACCTGATAGTTTCACCTGATTCTCCTTTGTGTAACAACTGCTACCTCACTGCCATTCCTGTGCCCCCCAAGATGTGACAGACCTTTTCACACACCTCTCTGGTATGACAGGTTCTGGAGACCCATCCTGGATGTTGCTGACTGGTCTCTTTGTACAGAAGCTGCTTTGAGCAGTATCTGCCTTTGCCAGTTCTGCTACAACAAGCAGCCTTCACAAAGCCAAGAGCCATATGACACAGCTCAGCTTCGTGGGGAGAGGTGGCTCCAGGAGTGACTCGGGTCCAAGATGACAGTGGCTCCTTTGACTGTTATGAGCCAGCATGGCCCTGACTAGCTGCCTGCAGCCCACTCACAAGAGAACTGGACTTAAATATCACAGAATCATGGAATCAGTAAGGTTGAAAAAGACCACTAAAATCACCAAGTCCATTCACCAACCCACCATGCCCCACATCTCCACAGTTCTTGAACACCTTCAGAGATGGTGACTCTTCACCACGTTCCTGAGCAATCTGTGCCAGTGCCTCACCACTTTTTCTGAAAAGAAATTCCTAATACCCAACTTGAATACCCAGAAGTTGTACAGCTGCGCCAGGAGAAACGCTTCTTCATCTTTCTGTGCTCTCAATTCTGGAAAACTGTGGGAGACGATCCCAAGCAGGGACCATGACCCAGAAAGCAAGAGGGAACATGCTATAGCACAACACTTCTCAAAGTAGTTTTTGTTAAGGAGCAAATTCTGTGTAACCACATAACTCGCTGAATATTGAGAATGTTTGTCTATGATGACCATAGATGAGGTCTCTGATACAGAGGCTCATGAAGGACAAGTCACCAACGTCTGGAATCTCAGACAGCCCCAAGCATCCTCCAGTACAAAAGAGCCCTGTCTGCTGTAACCCAAGCAATGCGTAATCCAGACACAGGCAACCATCTTTCCTTTCCTCTGACTTTAGTCAGACTTTAAAAACACTGAGTCAGGTTTCAAACAAGCATAGCCTCCTGCCATCTTTTTTTTAGTGTATGGTGATACAATCACTCAGCACAGAGCAAGGACACGGAAATCTGCAGCAGATCATCATATATAGACTAATAACATTGTACATAGACTAATAATTTGATACTGATATCTGCAGCCAGATCTGCTATCTGCTGTTAGCCATTTCTCCAACCACATCCTTTGATCAGACCCGTCCATCCTCCCATGGCTCCTCCCTCTGGGACATCCCTAACGTGGCCTCAAAACATCCGGCTGTGCTCTCAGGAAGCTGCAGGAACAGGGGAAAGCATGTCTTGCTGCTGAGCCCGTTCTGCATGTGCATGTGTTATTTTTAAACTATCGCACAAAAGGATGCAGTTCCCATCAGCCAGGGCATGCCTGAGCTTCTGTGAGGACAAGGCTTTGTGTTTCTAGAGGCAGAAAACGTGGTGTGCGCTGCTGCCGTTGCTCTGGTGATACCCACATGGAGTAAGTGCTGTAGCATCAAGTCACGTGATAAATAAAACCCAGCCACCATACAAATTAAACTAACTAGCCTGGAGAAGTTTTTATTTAGATGGTAGAAAATTTCTTAAATGCTTTCTTTCCAATAATGCTATGCGGAGGAAGAATACGCTTGTTGAAGTTGAGATTGACTGAGCTGCTCTCTCTGCTGCTCTCCAGGGCTAGACCTCCACCTGGCTCAACTAGACTCAGGAAAGCCAGGCCTCTACTTGCACTACATATGGCTTGTTCCTCTTAAATATTCCCATTCTGTCTCTATCCAGTCATCTTATCTTGAATGGCATCCAAAAGCTTTTCCCTTCCCCTTCCCCTTCCCCTTATTGACTTCATTTCCATCCCCACCTGCTTATTAGCTGTGCACTTGCTCTGTTTAGCACAGGGATTTTCAAGGATAGCACCCAACACAAGATGTGTCTTCACAGCACATGAAATCCCCAAGAGTCAAATCTGGGTGTTGCAGCTATGCAAGCGGGTGCAAGAGATAAGGCAACAACAGCCCAGCGTGCCATTCACCCACAGGTGCTGTGCATGTTGATTTGCATCCTTGCTTCGTGCTGTACAGGGAAAAAGACAAACGGGCTCTTCTTTACTAATCCTTCCTACAGAGTCCTAACCCATGATGTCAGCCTGCCTCCTTCCTGCTAGCATCGGCGTTAGGTCCTCAGCCTGGTCCTGCCAGTAACTGCAAGCTGCCCACAGCCCCCTGCTGAAACAGGTTGGGGAGCTTTGGCTGCTAAATCCTTCTCCAGAGTTCTGAACGAGTTTCACAAGGCACTTCAAAGATTCGGCAGCTGGAGCAGTGATACGATGTCATGTGTTGCAGATGAAGTGCTAATACTGTCCATAATGGATTTGCTGGGATGTATTTCACGTTTCCTCCACCTGTTCCCCCTCTGGTGGAGTTCTTGCTTCCCTGGGGTTTTGTCTTCAAAACATATGGTGTCTGTTTATGGGGAAGCAGAGCTGACAGTGGCTGTGGCTGCCCTTATTCCTTTGTACCTTACAGTGAGACATCCTGGATCCAAGAAGAGAGCAGTGATACAGTGCCTGCTTTCCCTGGTGCTAATGTTAGTACCCACAGCAATGCCCTAATCGTTCCCCCGTGTGGAGGCTGTCCCACACACATTTCCTAATCCGTGTGGGAGAAGCAGCACAGATGCAACCAGGAGAGTGATCTGCTCTCAGGCACTCACCCTACAGTTCCTGTGATGAGCGTGAGGCAACCAACTGAGCTCTGCTCAAACCTTGAGAAAGGTCATGTGCCACAGCAGGCACCTACCCCATCACCTCCTGAAGCCAGAGCAGGTCCTGGGCAGAAGAAAAACAGGCACAGCATCCTCTGAGACTGTTATGCTGGCCAGCTAATTAATAGCTTGTTGATTGCGCTCTTAAAAGAAGTGTAGTTAAAGGAGGACATGCAGTGTATATCTTCTTTACTTTGAAAGATGGTTGTAAATGAATTTACTTGTTGCATGAAGCAGGGTGATTTGGCTCGATACGTTATGTAATTACTCAGACCAGCTAGTAGGGAGAAATCACAACCAAAACTGAGCTCCTGCTCCACAGCACTGATGGGATTTCTCAGTGCCACACACACGGTTCTGGTCCCGACGTTCCGTTTACATACTCAGAGTGACATGTTCTGGCTGAGCATATATGGACCTCCTAGAAGTTCACAGCCGTGAGAAGAAGGAAGGTCTGCACCATATCTGAGCAAGCAGGCATCCTTCCAAACATGCTCTCAGACAGCTTGGGGGCAGGGGAGGAAAGGGTGAACATTAAGAGCCCAGGACACCCGGGTCCTCCTTCCTGCTCTGGCCACAGATTTCCTGAGAAAGCTCTGTTTCTGACCTTACATTTTCTTTAAGAACACCAAAAAAGTATCTGATGTTTTGTTCAAAGTGTCCATGTACCACTAAAAATGGTGTGAGATCCGGGGTCCTCAATAAACTCCAGTGAGAGCTTCATGCCTTAAGCCACACAGGACCAAAATAAAGCTGCACTCTAAGGAGGAGGGCCAAATATCTTTGAAGTTCAATTGCATCAAGGCCTGGATTGACATGATGCCTGCAACAGAAACATTTCTGGGACTTCTCACCACGGCAACCAGCAGAGAAATGAAAGCTAAACTTGCTCCCACGTTTTCGAGAAGACCAATGGGCTGCCACATCTCTACTGGTGAGAGCAGGGCAAATCAGGTGACACACTGCTGTAGCAGGAAAAGAAAGCAAAAGTCAGGCTGTACGCTGCATCACAACTTACTGTTACAGGGCCTGAAGAATCCCCTTGCAGGTCAGCACACCCCTTGCCAGCTCCTTCCCCTGCTCCCCATCCCCAAATTGCTTTTCCTGCAAGTGGTGGTGGGGCCAGACCTGGGAGCTGTGCACACAAAATCCACCCAACACCAAACCACAACCTGTTTTTTTTAGCAGGGTTATTTTCAGCCCCAACAGCATGCAGAAATGACAAGCTGTTAGGAGCCAATCCCACAGCCTGCTGCAACCGATAGCGGGAAATGCTTTTCCACCTTCCATCCCTGCTTGTGCCTGTCTGCAACCTCAGCTCCAGGATAAGGTTCCTATTGTCTCCTTTGTGCTGGCTTTGGGGCTTGCAGGTCTCTCTTCAGCTCACTGATCCAGCAGATAACGTTCTGTTTTGACTTGCTATGTTATATCTTTTGGTGGGAAGCTCTGCAAAGCCAGGTTAAAACATCCAACAAAACCCTCCAGTGCTGAGGTCACAGCATAGGCCACAACTGCAGGAAGAAGAGCAAGGCCCCCAAGCCAGTGCACCCTCTGGAACCAGATTCATCTCCAAAAGAAATGTGGTCACACAGTGGCCTGGATGCAATACCAGTTGTGATGATATTGACAAACTTCTGTGTTCTGCAGCCAATGAGATGTGCTTGCTTTTAAAAACAGAAAGAAAGCAGCCAAACGTAGGAAAGCAATCCGATTTCTACAAGATGACTTACTTGCATTACTTAATATGTGTATTTAAGTGCTATATGTGGGATGCCTAGCAAGTCAGTAATTCTCCACTGACCTTTGACAATCTTCAAATTTTCCATGGGATCAGCGTATCCCTACACAAAACAATAAGCCTGTCAGCTAAATAATTTAATTAGGCTCCATTGACCAGTCATAACGACTACTGCTCAGGAACAGTTGTAAAGTGAAGTCATGCTGACAAAAGCCAAGCTTTTTCCCAAACCTTGTAGTGCCCTCATCAAAATAAAATGACACCTTAAATCTTTTAGGGCTGTGAAAGAGAAGAGTCATTGGGGAAAAGGCTTGAAAATCTTAATGCTGGGGAGCAGGGTTGAATAATTGGATGGGATAGTCTACATGGAGACTTGCAGTGCCATGAGAAAACACATCCACGTGGTTGTCACATCTCCACTCACCCCAGCATGGCCTGCAGGAGGGACACAGCATGATGACATGAGTGTTGCCCCATGGAGACCTCGTTGGGATGCCCACCAACGCTGCAATCTGCTGTAGGTGCTCCCAGGCATGTGGGTACTGCACAAAGCTGTAATTAGCTGTCTAGACAAAAACCCTAACTTGCCACAGGATCTCAGTACTTGATTCTTACATGAACTGCTTTTGTACTGCAAGAATCTGTGTGCCTGCCTCCCCTGAACACCACAAAGCCATTATAAAACTGAAACCTCCCTGCAAAATCCTGAAGAACGTTGAATGCTTCTTTCTGTCCTCTTCCTCCTGTTTACATAACACATTGATAAGATCATTAGTAGTCATTTAACATCTGATTTGCATGTTTGTTGTTGCTGTTGCTGAAATATTTTTGCCTTTTAAAATTCCAGAACTTGGCTTTCCAAGAGTGACTGAGGTTGTGTGGGAGAGAAGTTTGCATCCTTGCCAGGGCCCCAAGGATATGCTTTATATCTGGACTGTTAAAAATCTCCTTCACCATCAAACTCCTGTTACAGTTACCATCATTTTTATCTTGTTGTTTTTTTGTATTGACCTACTCTTGTTATCCTACATAACCTCAGTTTAGCAATACCAGGTTGAACATTAGGAACAATTTCTTCTCAGAAAGAGCGGTGAGTCCCTGGCCCAGGCTGCCCAGGGAGGTGGGGGAGTCACCGTCCCTGGAGGTGATCACAAAAAGTAGAGATGTGGCACTGAGGGATGAGGTTTGGTTGGTATGGTGGGGGTGGGTTGATGGTTGACTGGAAGTCATTAAAAGCTTGGTACAAGCAGAGAGCTTTCCCAGGAATCCTGATCTGGATTACACCAAACCACTTACTCAGCTATACCAGACTGCGTGGTACAGTGCTGTGCCAGTCCTCACCCAGGAGACAAACACCTCCTGTGACAGGAAGCCTGCATGAGGTGAGTGCTTGATGTGTAATCAGATCTGCAGTAAAACAGTGCTGCCAATGCCTCACGGAATCCTATCAGCCCTGCAGCTGCTTCTCAGGTAGAGCTGTTAACTGAAGGGATGACTTGTATCTGAAGTCAGACACCCACAGAAGTGCAGCTTGGGAGTTCTGTGTCTTTGAAACAGATCCTTTGCCAACCATGCACAGCAGTACCCACTGCCAGTGTCCTCTGCTGCTCTCACTGCACAGTGCATGACAGAACGAAAGGTCCAGCTATGGTATCCCAAAAAGGGCTGCCCTGATGAGGTACAGATCCTGTCCCTTCTCATTGTGTTGGAGACAAGTCATTCTGCTCCCCCAACCACACTTGGAAAATCTCACCCTTCATTTCATTATTCAAAACATTTTCAGTGCTGTGGAGGAGGGTTTGCTGATAATTCAGCAATGAGAAGACAACTGCTACATGATCTCGTAACTAGGAAGCAGAGTGCACTGCAGAATGGGAAAGAAGCTCACTACAGAATGGGAAAGGACACAGAGGGAGATGCACACCTCCCCCCTAACTCCTGTGCTTTTTTGTGTTACAATTTAGTAGTTTAAACAAAGCTTCACCACAAATCTTGTGATATAAGGTATTGTCCAGAAAACCCATCTTCTTGAGAATCGGAGCCATATAAAAAAACCTCAAGAGTGAACAGCAAGAGCACAGGTTTCTAGTTGGCAGGACTTAAAAATGCAGGTGGTAGGAAGCCTCAAAACAGGGGAGGATTTTCCTGCATGGGAAAAATTATCACTTCCATCCAAAGTTAATGCTTCCTGGCCCAGATTGAAAGGCCAGGCACAAGCATACTGCTCAAGTATCTGCTCTAGTCAAAGCTGTGGTTCAGGTGTATGCAGACCAGAGAGTCTGCTCAATTCTTTCACCGTTATCACTTTTCCTGAGCAGAAGCCATATCTCCTCCATCCCATTCAACTCTCATTGTACCCTGTTCCTTGTAGCAAGCTGAGATTTGCTTTGCAGTGCCTCCATTAGGAAAGTGCCCGGTGCTTTTGTTGCACCCAGCTGGTTTCTTTCATCTGGGCATAACACTCGACTGCAGCAGAATGACAAATAGATAAATAAGCAGCTGTGTTTTGTGGTGGAATTCTGTGTCCCATCCTCCCCCTTCTCTCAGCTTTTTGTACTGCAAAGAGCTGTCAGAAGTAGGTACTGGAATCTGGTCACTCCATCCAGCACTTACATCTGCTTTCTGTTGGAGCACTGCTGCATTTCATCCTATCTGGGGCCTCAAAAGAACAACGGGGTGCCTAAGATATTTATACTTGGAGGAACTAAAATAAAGTAAAACCCCAGTTGTAGGTAGTTCTTTACCAATTACACTATTGGTGATGGTTATGCTTTTTGCTAGGGAGTTATTTTTCTCTTAAGAGAAATTTAAGAGAACAAACACAAGGCCTGTTAAACAAATCTTTTCAGCCCAACTGCAAAATTGTGATTTCTTCCAGTGAGATAAAGCTGTGCACCACTGGATCCAGACTCCATTATAAGGAGATAATTGTAAAGGCTCACCTTGAAAGCAATTAATCTTATCTAAGGCTTTCATTGTAAACTGCATGAAATGATAATATGCTAAACTCAAGGGTGCTTCATTTGCTGCTGAATACTGGTAATAGGATAGGATTTGTGTCACCTTGTTGATCTCTGTTGACATAATAACACTGAGTAGACAAGCAGAGGAAAAGACCACATTTCCTTTGATAAGGGCTGTGCCAACTACTTCCCAACAGCCTGACAACAGGGAGGAAGGGAATGAAGATGTTCCCTTTGATTCAGAGGTGTGGGCTGTGCAAAGGTCCCCTTTCTTTGAGACAGAGGATTTGCAGGCTATATCCTCCCCTTTGATATTCTCCCTCAAGGGTGAGAGCCCATCTGAGCAGGGAAGAGGGAGTCCACCTTCTACTCAGCCATGGCCACACGTCCCTCCAGTTGGCACTGCTGCTTTTGGAAGGCAGGCATATAAGGAAATAATTACTAATAATTACTTTCTTTTTCTTCCTCGCAGCATTACCTCTTTGACAACTCATTTTTCCAGACTGACTCACTTACCATCACATCAATGCTAACGTTGGCTTCAAGAAAGGAACAAGACCAGCAGCTAAGGCTACTGCCTTAGCTTACATCTGCCTTAAGATAAGGAGAAGCTGCACATCCCACTGCCTATTCTGTAAAGGCTGTGCCCACTTCAGGAACTCAGATGCCCCAGGATGGGGACGAAGAGCTTCAAGAAGGGCTGTGTTGCCTGTGAATAAAAAACAGAGGCCATCGTTGTTCCACCTAACAAATAGCAGAGAGAGAACTGGGCAGTCATTTCTAACTGAGCAGTGGAGGGATGTAATAAACCTGCGGGGGAAGTCCATTCATTCACATACATTCATTCTCTCTCTTCTCTCCCATAGAAAATAAATGCCTCATCTTTTGTATTTCTCAGAATATCCCTTGTTAACGTAATGAGGCCATAGGCAGTAACCTCAAGTCAGCATCCTACAGCAATTCTGACAAGTCAGCAGCATCCTCACTGCTCCAAGGAATTGGAAAACACGAGCAGCGCAGAAAACACAAACATCGACATGCACAGCAAATGCATCTGGTGCATCAGAGCAGCAACAAAGAGCCTCCAGAGACTGCAGGGAGTGCACTGCTTGGTGGGGAGAGCAAACTCGAGGGACATAATGAACAGGCAAGGCACGGATCAGCTTCTTGGGATTCAGAAAGTAATTAGAGGAGGCACAAGTCAGCAGAAGAGAGTATACACTGTGACTTCATTAGAGTCATCAACACTCACCCCCTGCTGAGCAGTATCCTCTTTCCCTCTCCCCTTGCTTCCCACAGATTTTGTTACCAACACTCAGGGTCATCTCATGTAATGGAGAAGTCCACTTTAAAACTTTCTCAAAATACAACTTGGAATCTCAGATTCTCTGCATGGAAAGCACTGAGGAAATAAAGAAAATAAAATGAGGAGAAGGTTACTCAGACAGAGACAAAATGGAATTACAGCTGCAATTGTCATGGATATTATGGCTGAGGGAGCCCCCCACAACCTTTCAGTCCCTTGCCCAGCACAGGCAGCAGTGCAAAACCCACCTCCTGACTGAACCATACCGTGCTGTCTGCCATCAGCTCTTCTGAAACCCATCCAGACACCTGACATTAATACAGCTCTGAGCTGAGCTCAATACAATTGTTTTCTTTAAACATCAATAAAAGAAAAACCTGCCTGCAGTCAGCTGCCACAGTGCACTGATTGGAATGGGAGGTGTGTGCAGGGCTAAAGGCTTGCTTTCATGCAAAAATGGTTATGTGCTGTCAGACCTTGGGACCTTTGGAGACAGATTTTTGATAGACCTTGTTCTCTCTCATTTGCCTTTGCAGCTACAAGTCTTTTCCTGTGGCCAGAACAATACATGAATTGTCATGAGGAGGAGTGATCTCACAGCACTTCTGAGCAGGCATAGGGCACTGTGTTGGCATCACTGCAGTAACTGGAACACAAGGAGAATTTTCCAGAATGATGTGTGGAGAACAGCAGGCCCCACGAGGCCAGTTCCATATGGCCCAATGCATCACCCCAGACAAGGCCAGACCCTCTCTGTAAGCTTACATTTCCAGAAAAGAAAGAAAGATCAAAGCTATGGGAGTACTCATATACAGAACTGCCTTGCTCTGTCCTACCTAATGAGACAGAGACTTTGCTGGATAATTAATTGCTTTTATGTCAAGAGAGAAACTTCGCACTGTTTCCACCTCATTCCCAGCCACACTGACCTTCGTTACACCTTGACTCTTTCAGCCCATCTGGCTATAAATTAGGACAGACAGGTTATACCCTTTTCTTCTCCTGTAATGCACATGAACATCTCTGCAGGGCTGTTGGCACACAAAAGCTTTTGCCCTCTCTGTTTTCCTCCCTTGATAATGAGCCATCCATTAAGGAGGCAGATGTAGCCTTAGCTGGCGATATCTTATGTAATTATGTGGGTGAACAACAGAGACAGAGAGAACGGAAGATGGTGGAAAGCAGGGAAAGCAAAACTATCACAATTCCAGAGCCCAGAGAGCTGTAGCATCACCAGCTTTATTCTCCTTTGTTACGCTCCTGATGCTACAGCCTGTGGAAAAGCTGTGCTCCCCACAAGCCCCGAGCACAGCACTTGTGCATCAGACCCATTTTAGATAAGTTTCAAAGCTCAGCTTATCCCATCAGGGTCAGGTTACCATATCAGCAAGCATAGGCATGGACTCTCAGAGGAACAGGGTTTTCTTTGAGGTGTGCGTGCCTCATTAATCCCCCACTACTAACTGCCAGCCAGAGCCCATACCAAATCCACTATCATACCAAAGTATGGGTAGAGAAAACAGCCACAGCTGAGATCTGAACCTGAGTCCCAAGTGATGCTTTGGCTCAGATTGATCATTCATTCTGTGAGGGTATGTGAATCTGCCCCAGGTCTCCAGCTTTCTGATCTGAATGGGAAGTTTGGTCCTGAAAAGGAAAGGTGCTGGGGGCAAAGAGTTACTGGTCTTACTGTTACATTTTGTTCATTTCACCCTAGTTACTCAGCCACCCCTGCCCTAAAGCTGACAGAAGCTTGGCTCACAGATCTCCCCTGTGCATCCACTTCTGGCTGCCAGCCCCGCATACACACACATTAAATCTTACCCAATGAGTAATTAACAGGGGATTGGGACATTTCATTCACCTGACAGCATCATACACCTCAGGGAAGGAAATAACGTTTCAAGGCTGGATATAAATATACCTAACCCAAAGATATCACCGTTTACCCTATGGATGACCACCACAAAGCCCATACACAGGAGGAAATAGACGTAGGAGGAAAAGTGCCCTATGGGGCAAGACTGTTCGTTAACCTGGCAATCAGCAGGCTTTCTATGAAAGATTTTGTATTTTAGGACCGCAGTGCATGGATGAGATGAAGTACTGCTATTTTTACATTACAGATTGGAAATGTAGGCACAGATAAGAAAAATGATCTGTACAAGGTGGCACAAGGCTTTAGAGGCAGAGCCACAGATCCCCTCTTCCTTGTATCTTATTTTCTGATGTTTTACATTTGAGATCTTCCCTCCTATCAGAGGTCTGTGAAGCCAAAGACAGTTCAGAGAGGGAAGATCCGCTCACATAGGCATGCCAGGATACTCAGACAGAAGCTGGCAACCCTTTGTCAATGTGCTGTCTCTGGAATAGGACTGTCTGAGCCCACGGCCCCCCAGAATAGGTGCTCTACTGGGATCCACACTTCAGAGTTGTTACACTGCCTCTTCTACAACAAAGATACTCTCACCTGCTAATTCTGTAGCTACAGACAGCTTTTACATCACTATTGCTGTTTTTCTCCACTCTTCTCATTTTTATGTCATGCTGGTGGAAAACACAGTGTGGACTGTCCTGTACTTATCCACATGTTGGAGTGATGAAATCTCTGCTCACCTTGCCCGCCAGCAACAGACCAGTTGGAAGGCTTGGGGGGTGGTAGTTTAGTTTGTCTCTCAGACAAAAATGCAGAAGAAAGCCTGCCAAGTAGAGGAGGTCAGGGAGCCTGGTCCAACTGGCTCTGCAGTGATGCTGCATTTGGAACCCACAGACCACTGCTGCAAGTCCAGGGCTGGTTTTCCTCTTGCCAGACTGATCTAGTTCTGTGTTGCTAACATTCATGCTGCATTTGAATTCAGTAACATGCTGTAGAGTCTTTGCTTCTCATTTCTTGCATGGTTGGCTCCTGTGCCCACCCTAGGAACTGCTCTGTGTCTGCACTGTGAAAGCATTGTGCAGAAGGCAGTGATACCAGGCAGATTAATGCAGGATGCTGTAAATAAAGACCACGTGGGAACAAACATTCACAAAAGGTGCTCAATTAATGTTTTACGGACAACTTTAGCCAACCATGCAGTTATAGAATACTGCAAGGTCCATTTCTGGATAAAATTTAAATAGCTACACAGAACACCTGTGTACCTGTAGATACAGACCTGCAAAGCTGTAGGTGCCCCTGTTCATTGCAGAGAGTTGAGCTAGATGACCTTTAATGGTCCCTTCCACCTCAAATGATTTCACAAAAATACAGAAATGAATGTTTCCTTATCCTTGACAGAGATAGCCTATAAATATCTTTTAAGAGCCATGAAAGCATTCAGTGAAGACATCAATTTATATTTATCTCTCAAACTCACCACAAAATGGCTACAGCCTTTTTTTTTTTTTCCCTTTGAAAAACAATAGGAAACAAACTGGTTTCTCTTACTACATCTGCCTTAAATACCTTTATGGAAAGGTAATTGCTAAGTGCACTGTGTTGAACAGTTTGTGACTTTGTTGGGGGAACATTTGTCATGGCCTTTGGAGACGGCAGAAGAAAACTCCTCCATGACCTTTGGAAAATTAAATCAGTGGCACTGCTCAGAAGTCAAAGCTGATAAGTTTGTTTTTAAGCTTCAGAAGCGTTTCCCATGCCTCCTGAAAAAGACACAACCTACACTTCCACTGAACTGAAGCCAAGATGGCTTATTCCTGCTCTTTTACAATGGTAGAATAGCTTGGATAGGAAGGGACCTGAAAGCCCATCCAGTTCCAACCCCTGCCATGGGCTGGGTGCCCCCCACCAGCTCAGCTGCTCAGGGCCCCATCCAACCTCTCCTTGAGCGCCTCCAGGGATGGGGCACCCACAGCTCCCTGGGCCTCACCAGAGCAAATCAAAGGGGGAAAATCCCCTCCCTCTCCCTGCTGCGACCCCTGTGTTTTTGGAGTGCGGGATGCTGTAGGCCTTCAGAGCTGCATGAGCACACTGCTAGCTCATAGCCAGCTTTCTGTCCACCAGGACCCCCAAACCCTACTCTGCAGGGCTGCTCTCTCTTGAGTTCACCCAGCCTGTGAACACTTCTGAGCCAGCAATGCAGTGTGCCTACGCAGCTCTCAGGGCAGGTGACACACTGACCGCAGCACTGTGGGGCTCTGTGTTGTGCACAGCTCTGCACCCAGCTTTGCAGGACACGACACCGTGGGCTGCCTGTCCTGGAGAGATCGGGAGCTCGACTGTGTGATACAAACAAAGGGAGAGCCATTATCAGACGCTGCCTCCCGAGGCTGCACCGAGAGCCGCCCCTGCAGATTGCACAATGCCCTCGGATGTTCCCAGCAGTGCCACGGGGCTGGCGCTCGGACAGAGAGGAAACCGGATCTCCTCCCTCCTTCCCTCCCAGCATGGGAGAGCTCAGAAGAGCTGTTGTGTAGGCAAAAAGCCCTCACTTATCTCCTGGGAAAGAGCCGCACTGCTCTGGAGCGCCCGTGGCACACAGTGCTGCGGTGAGGGATCAGAGCACAGAAAGGAGCTGGCGGTTACGGAGTTAAAAGTGCAGAAGGGTTTTAAACTAAAGGCTTTGGGGAAGGAAGAAATGTGGAAGAACGCTGTGTTTGGCTGAAGCTTCCAAACCTCTGTTAAGAAAAAAAAAGATAGAACGAGGGTAGTGGAGTGGAAGTGAAAAAACAGAAAAGCCCCAATTAAGTTAAGTCCCTTGAGTAAGGACGTAAGCAAGCTCCTATATGTTGCTCTATCTGCATGTGTTTCAGAAGAAGTGGCACAGCCACCCATTTTTCAGGGAACTTAAATGCCTCATTTTTGTGGAGTTAAAGAATCTACAGGAAGAGAATAAATGATACTTGAGTTCATCCCATCTGGCAGCCAGGATCTGTTGTAAGATGCAGCTAAGAACAAATCCCTTCTTGTCATAAGACCATGTCAAATTCAATGTTTACCTTTAAAAAAGGGAACCACATGAAAGTGAGGAAATTCACTGAAGTGGATAGTTAGAAGCAGTAAAGCACTTGTAGATGATGTAATGTCGCCTGAAGATGCTATACAGCAGGCTCAGTGTCAGATAAAACATTCAGAGGAAAAGGTAAGCCAACGTGATTAAAGCATGTAACACTTCTGAGATGTTAAAAGAACTCTTCCAAAAAACAGGGTGTTAAGGAAGATGGAAAGTAACATGAAATCTGACAAAGGGGATACGAAGCTATAATAAAGCACAAGGAAATGAAGAAGAACTTGCATAATACTGGATGATGAGAATATTTCAAGCAGGAGTTTGCTGGTGAGATGGCATGGTGTAAGGATGTATGTGAAAGCAATAAGATAAGGCCGCTGCAGGAAATGAGAATTCCTTGTGTCAGCGTTCCTGGAGGAGCTTCCACGCAGGATTACTCTTTAAAAGGAATGGTCATAGGGCACACTTGCACTACATCTTCAGCTGCACCAGGCTGATGGCCACTTGTGCTTTCTTTGTTTTCCTTATTCCCTTCCTTGTCCCCTTCCACATGTCAGCACCAGCCAGGTTTCCTCTCCACACTGTGCCTGGGCAGCACTCAGAGGCCATGTATGGGTTGTGTGGTTCAGGCTCAAAGCAGCTGGATGCTGTCAGCCTGCTGGGATGACTCATGGAGGTTGGCACGGGCTGGTATTCTTTCCCTGATACAAAACTGACACAAAGCAAAACGTCCACTCTTTGTGCCTCATTGAACTCCTATATAAATTAAGAAAATGGCTATCTCAGGAGGTTGCCTCAAGAATTAACTGATATGGACAAAGCTTTAAGATTCTTGGATGCACATACAAATTATTTAAACAGCTTTTAAACAGTTCTCTTTTAAATGTGAAACAGACACTGCTACATCAAGGTCTTTTCAATTGGATATGCGACCAAGATGAAAGCAAGGGTCTGGAACTGATCATCTTCAAAGTGGAAGCACCTGGGGCAGCTGCTCAGCGTGGATGCCAGTCGCCAAACACGCACTGGAAATGCAAAACATTCTGGCTGGTGATTCGTTACATCAACCATTTTTATCTGAGCTGGATAAGGCTGTGAATCAATACAGCACGGACATCCTGTGATGGGCAGAGCCACTGCAATTACTTCAAGTAGGGGCATACAAAGTTGTATCCCCTTTTTCTCAATGTTTCTGCTTATTCCATAACTAAGCCATTTAAAAACTTTCTGTTTCCCCTCCAAACATCTCCCACAGGCACATACATTTAGCCATGCAGCAGCAGGTCCTAGTTCCAGAAGCAGGTTTTTTTTTAATGAACATATCTAGTTTTTAAAGGTAGCTCTCCCAGACTTTACTTGGAGCCGTGCAGCACCGAAACCAAGCACAGCCTGCAGTGCAAACAGATAGCTTCCACAATACTAATCAAAGCACGCTAACACTAATCACAACAAAATTAAATTAAGATAACGGGCCTTTGAAGATTGCCTCTCTTTCTTAAATTGATTTGGATTTTCCTTGTCACGTTTATCTTCCAAACTGAAAATTTAAGTGTTCCTGTTCTTCTGAAAGTGTGAGTGTGGTCTATCTAAGGGCACTACAGATTTCTCAGGGTGGAAAGCCTCTTTCCTATCTGTCCCAGCTGAGCTCCTGAACCACAGACGGAGGGCAGGCAAGGTCAGTGTTCAGATACTTCTTAGCAAAGCTGGCAATCTTGGTAAATGCTTTGGATGCATAGGTACTTTACTCCACACATCCCTACTTGAAATATCACACGATCCACTCATGCCATATGGTCTAACAAACAAGCTTAAGGTTTAGGCTGTAGTTGTTTCTTTAAATCAGACCTTAGGTCACCAACCATTAGGCTTTAGGCACTTTGAAGCTCATGCATGTAATTAAATCCAGTTAAATAAAGGTTAAAATCCACCTTTCTTTTATACCATCTTGAGCACTGAACTGAAATAAGCTGATGTTGTCTCTGCACTCTTCAGCACTGCCCAGAGATCAAGCCATCCTATTTCTCACATTGGGATTAATAAATGACTCTCAGCTAACCGAACCTCTTAACTTCCATGATACATTCAACTGTTCCATTTCCAAATATTCTATCCACTTCCAGGATTGTTTTTACTACAGTCTCATATCAGCCTCGCAGTCTCAAATGCCTGTGTGCCCTTCACATCTCCATGACAAACAGCTGCTCTTTTGCCAAGGCATATATGGAGAGCTCAGGGCAGAGAGGAGAATATACGTCACGCACTGCAGCAGAGAGCTTTCAGCTCTTTGGAGCACCCAGCTCAATCACCACACCAACTTTTCTCTCCAATTTTCCCTTCAGTAGAAGGTAGGGGCCAAATCCAACTGACACCTACCAGCGTGGACTTCACAGCCCTGCTGTCTTCAGCAAACCCAGCTCAAAGCTCTCCGTTCCTGCCAGCCTTCCCGCGTTCCTGGACTTCGCTGAGTAGCTGTTAAGGACAGAAATAAATCCTTTGTTTACTGTGGAAACCAAAGAACTGCTTTAACCTCTGGCTAAAAACAGGTGCATTTTCCTATCAGGTTCATGAGTCAGTCATCCCAGAACAGAGCGGTGAGCTTGGAAAGCCTGGCACTCACTGGAAAACAGGAAAGAACGACTTTTTAATTAAATGGTGGTAAATGTCATCATCCGTTTTTTCTGGGTGGCTTTTTTCTTTTTAAGTCATGTTAAATGATCAGTTTAACACAGCTCAGGCCTGTTCCTCACACGCTCCTCTCCTGCATGGTATTTCAGCATCATGTCCACTTTGGGATGGAAAACACTGCTGTTGTTGGACTCCTAGGGAAAACAGCATGGATAACATGTGTCTGCATAAACTGAGCAGGCAATTAATGCCTCTGTAATATACTGTGTGCTTGGCCCAGTATCATCAGACTTTCCAGCATAGGGATTTGTGTATATATATACATATATGTGTGTGTGTGTATTTTTTTTCTAAATGTGAAAACAAAGTGCTCCCTTTCTGTGGAACTGTTTTCACATAAAACAGCATTGCTTCTCACATACCACACAGCCAAGGAATTCTTAAAAGGTGACCTTCAAAACTCACTTCTTTTTAATGAATTCAAAGAAGTTTAATGCTGCAATGCCTTTCCTCTCCAATTTTAACACTAGAAATCCAGGTCTGATTGCCCTGTTTTTTTTCCACAACCCAAAGACTTCCGACAGTGTCCCAAGGAGCTGCTCTAAAGGTATTTCCTCACTGCACAGTTAACTCATGTCCTGATTCCAAGTGAAGTCAGTGGCTCTTGTAATACACACAGCAAAGGTGTGCTCCCAGTCCAGACCAGCTCACCCAGTTGCCTGTAGAGGGCAAGTAGGACTGGACCCTGTCTGTTTTGCACTACAAATACAGAACTGAAAAATAAATAACATATAAATCATCCATTCTGTCAGTTCTTCAGTGCACCTGTCCGAGTTCTCCCAGAGCAGCCAGGTGGCTGGGAAAGAATCCTGTGCCTCTGAACACAAGAAACGAGCAGCTCCATGGCCAGAAACCATCAACAGAGTCACAGAAACGTGTTGGTTTTGCTAGTGCTTCACTAGATCAGAGGTTTATGAAATAAGGAGAGATGTCAGGTTCCTGAGCAGCAGGGATGTTCAGAAGAGTTCTCTGCATGTTTCTGTCCTCCACAGAAGATCAGAGAGTGAACAGAAAAAAAGTCTTGGCATTTTTGGCACTCAAATTAAAATGGGTAAACGTGTCTTCAGCATAATGGAGGAAGACATAAATCCCCCTCAACAGAGTTACAGATAGTAGCAATCATCAAGCATCCCCACTTTATTAAAACCAGTCTTCAAAGGCTTTTCACTTTATCTCACAAACATTTCCAGTTCCTGTCCATCCCCACTCCATCTCTCTTAACAGCAGAGCATACAGACAGGTCAAAAACAGGGTGAAAAAGTGGTCTTTCTGCCCTGCCAATATTACAGATTGAAAGCTCTGGAGAATGGGAGGGTGATATTTCTATGTGCTTTCACAGCACAGAGGGAAAAGAGGTCAATAAAACAAGAAAATGAACCCTGCAGCTGCCATGGTACCAGTCCTAAAACGCACACCTTTCTGGGTCACCCAATAACAGCACAATATTGATAAATGAGAGTTAAGAATAGGATGGACAATGAGTGGAGAAAGCAATAGCAACAAAGGGAAAGCTGAGTGGGAAGGAGGCAGGGACTGATGAGCATGAGAAAATTAGGAGCCTACAGTTAGCCCTGGCCGCACACTGAGCGGGTGGTGACTGAACCACCACAGGTTGGGGAAAAAAAACCCCTCGTGCATTCCCAAAACAGCCACCAGCTGATCTGGTCCTGAGGTGACTAATAGCTATTTGACACTTCGTGGCTTTACTGGAAAGTTAATTTATTTTGCTTTATTTTTCCCGACATAAAGAGTTCCCTTGCTGAGTTCCAGGGAAATGAAGAGGGAACTCAAGAAACAACTCACTTCAAAGCTGCAAATGTCACAGTGATGTTCATGGGAGGGAAGTGGGGAATTTCATCTGGTTTGCACTAAAACATCCCAGCTCAATCAGGCTCACATCTGGCAACTCAAACACATCCTGCAGTGAAGGGACCCAAGAGCAGAGAACGTGAAAACACTCCAAAAGAGGAAACGTAGGCTGGTCTTTGACAAAACATAACGTGAGCCGGGTTTTGTTGTACTGTGCTCTTGTTCAACTTCTTGTGGCGCTTGGGGACACGGTGGTGATGGGTTCATGGTTGCATTAAGTGATCTTAGCGGTCTCTTCCAACCTTAATGACTCTAGGATTCAAATTAACCTTTCTGACTTGACCTGTATTTCTCTTGTTTCTGGCTGAAACCCGTTACACCTGCTCTCCAGGTTCATGGGAACACTGTCAGCCTTCAGAAACTCCTGCATTCCTCTTTTGAGCCCAGCTCCTGCAGCCCAGAGGTGTCAGGTAGAGAACCACCCTGGGGCACTCACATGATGCCATCAGAAGCCACCATGCAAAGTCAGTGTCCCTTCCTCACACAGCTTTCTTGGCACTTGTTCCTACAATTCACATTTTGCTGTAAGGGAGGAGCAGGAAAATAAACATGACCTGTGCTTCTCCAGGACATACTTGCAGCCCAGCAGCTCCTTCTGTCAAATTAGCAAAAGGAACTGGCAGAAAGGAGCCTGTTCTTCCAGCTCTGCCCATCACCTGATGACAGGAGCAATCGATTCCAAATGCAAATAAAATATTACGAAATGAGTAAGAGTCTGTTGTCCTTGAAAAAGGTTTGCAACCAGAGAGCTGCATTTTTTTTTCCCCCTCCCTTTCTTAGTAAGAAGTTCTGAAAACAGAAATAAATGTCAGCTGAGTCATCCGGAGGTGCTTAGTCTGCAAGTTTCTCAAAACACAATAGTGAGGGCTGAGATTTTGAGAAGCTGGAGTCAAGAAGAAAAAAAAAAGATAGAACCATGCTGGTCCCTTTTCCTCCCATTTTCTCAGCATCCTTACTTGCACTATCAGCAGAGATACAGAAACATCAGACCAGCAATTCAGGAAGCTCAGAAACATTAACTTCTTATCAAGTTTGCATTTTTGAACACGAGTCTTATCAAGTGGGATGAGGAAAAAACTGTTTTGTTTTTTTTTTTCTTAAGAAAACAATAAACAAGGAAACCACCCACGAAGCACACTACCACAAGTTACAGTTTCAAAGTGAGCGTTTCATGTAAACCCAATTCCTAGTTTTGTGAAATTGCTGCTGAGAAAAGCTCTGACCCACAAGTAACTCAATTAAAACACTTTCAGGCCTTAATTTCTCAGGACTCATACTTGGGGAATTTACATTCCCCCCCCCCCCCTTCCCCTGCTACAGCAAGTCAATCCTGCTCTCAGTGCTGATGGTACTGAATAGGCAGGGAAGGAGAACCTATCCTGATTTTTTTATGGCTTTGTCCTCAGTCACAAAGACCAGATGGGCAATTTCAAGGAGAATGATTTTTATGTCTGAATGGGAAACACACAGAACAAGAGAGCACAAAAGCCAACCTCCTGTATTGCAGGTCCCTCCTACAGCAATCCTCAGAGCTGAGCACAAAAAGCATCGCTGCCTCTCCAGACCCCTTGGAGAGGGAAAGGTTTGTAACACTACAGTGCTTTGTAAAAAGACACTGCACAATTAAATGCACCAAGTTCATAAACCAGTTTCTTCCTTCACAGAGAATACAGGATGGGTGAACAGCAAAAGGCAGAGCTCTGCTAATAGAAATACAATCAATCCTTTTTCTCTTGTGCCGGATCTCACGTGTGCACGTACTTGGCGTGCAAGTAAGGCAGTGCAAGATTATTTGCATTCAGTCATTACCTCTTACTGAATGGCTACGACAGGAAATAACCATTTCTACGACTCTATTTTACTCCACTCTCCAGTACTTCTCCCCATCCCTTTGCTCTGACTTAAACAATTATTTCTACACTTATACAATCCTGATGCTAACAGTCTCACCTGTACTGATTAAACCATTGTAAAGGGATTACCTTCAGTTAATCCTCATTGTCCTATAGAAACAAATTAGAGCAGCATTTGAAATGGATACCAGTCGACTCAACCTGTGTGTGTCTGAGGCCTCTGTTGTGCTAATGAGTATCTTCTCACTGCTTCCCTTTCCAAAACTCAAACATGGCATCCAGACCTATACAGCCCTTTACAATCCATGCCCATAACACAACACATAAGTTAATTAACAATCAGTTTATACTAATAAATTGTCACATGCTTTTGGAGTATATCTGAAGGACATACCCTGCATAACATTATCCCTTGTGCTTGCTTGAAAAAGATCAGATTTCATACTGTAAGACTTCTGCCAGTCTGGAAGTAAACAGTCTCTCTTTATGGCACCACCCACCAAATCCACTTTCCAGTGAGTGAAAACGAAAGGGTTAATTTCTCTGTCTCTAGTTAACCTTTCCAGGCTATTTAGTTTCCTTTCCGACTCCATCCCATCAGAGGCATGTGAGGTGAAGGATAGAATTACAGACTGGGCATGTTTCCTGTACTTAGTGGGTGGATAGAGCACAACTTCCGCACTAATAATGTCAAGGTAATTAGGACATCCTGCAAAACCTGTAACAGGGAAGAAATAACCATTGTTTATTGTCTGTTCTGCTGCTGAGGTAGTGGGCTCCCTTCGTAACTGTTCTTGCCTTTCATTTTGAACTCATCTCTAACTTATCAGAAATACAGTTGGGCCAAGTCCAAGAGCCCTGGGATTCCCAGTACAGTCCTGGACTAAAAATCTAGTTTGTATTGAGCAATCACCAGAGAAGAACAAGCCACACCTGTAGGTCTGAGCATGTGTGATATATTAAATAGCAATTCAAAACAAGATAAAAACTGGCAAATTTAGCTTATCTGATTGTGTACTTGTGAACTCTTCAATAGAGTCTCCTGCTTTGGAAGGGACCCACAAGGGTCATCACTGTCCATCTCCTGGCTCCACAGAGAATCACCTCCCCCCCCCCCAAAAAAAAAGAAAAAAAATTCAGACTGTGTCTGAGAGCATTGTCTAAACTTCTTGAACTCTGGCAGCTTGAGACCATGATGACTGAACAACCTGACCCTCCCCTGTCACATTTAGGCACCATTCTTTTGGGTCCTATTGCTGGTCACCAGGGAAAAGTGCAAACACCTTTGCATCACACAGTACAAAAATATTAAGTCAGACTATTTTATTAATATTATCCTCCTAAAAGGATTGAAGGTACCAAAGCCAAGTTTTGTTCTCCATCCAGGTACCTCATTCCCAAAGTACGAGTACAGGCTGCTCCTGGAATCAAAGGCCCTTTGACTTAGCTTAAATTCACCCAATAGCTCCACTTCTGCTTTTAGATCACATGGCCATCTACAAATAGAAGGGATCCTACCATAGCACACAAGGAATGCTGCTCTCTCTCTGAGCATCTGCTCTGTCTTTATTCAGCAGTAGTTTTACACCAAAGGCAGTGTTCACCAAAACTCAGGCATTTTGGTGCTTGCATCACAACCTCCGCTTAATCACCTAGCTACAGCTGAAGTGGGAAACACCTCTCCTGAGCAGGCAAGCTCAGTTACTGCTGGCCCACTACTCCTCCCAGCCCAGTCTTATGGGCCTGATGCCATCACTGACACCTGCATCCATCCTTCATGCAAGCACCTGAGCCACCAGGCTGCAGGAATATGACTCTGGATCAGTGGTTTATCAGGGTGACACAGTCTCAACAAGATGGTTCAAAAGTATGTCTTGCACACTGCCTTCTTCCACAAAAGAGCCCCCAGTCCTGTGATTGGGACATTTCTTGTGCTGATGAGTCTAAACTCAAGAAACCCTCAAAAAGGGCTCTCCCCATCCCAGAGGAGAGCCCCAAAGGACAGCAGCACCAACCTCCAAGTAGTGACTTTGGGTGATGAAGCCCAGCAGCCCCTTGAGGCCCTGCAGGCAACATAGCAGAGTAAGATTTAAATCATTCTGCTCAGTGTTTCCTATTGCCTCCCTTAGAAAGCTTCTCTCTTTGACACGGTCCTAAGTGAATGTTATTTAGGACCAGGAGCTCTTCCTCTGCCCTTTGGGAAGTCAGACTTAGGATGAAAGTAACAAGATTTTCTTGTGGGACAGGGAATGTAGCCAGAAGAACAGCAGACAAGCTTTTTAGCTCTTTTTCAGATCTCCATTTCACAAGATTTTTAGCAGCAGACAACTGACCCTGCAGGTTTCTTATGATCTGTTTCTCATCTCACTAAAAATATGTCCAAGATGGTATGATTGCATGGGTGTGACTTTGGGAACCTGCCCCAGCCCAGGTGTCCACATTCACTAAGGGGGATGAATGGAAAATGAGACAACTGTGAGACCATGCACAACTCTGCCTCTCAGAAAAGATCCTCTCTTGGCTGTTCTGGCTGCGGCCGTCACAGCCTGTGTGTGCAGGCAGATGCCAGCACAGCCCACCCCTTATCACAGGAAGTGGCTACGTGGTCAGATGCAGACAGTCATATGGCTGCTCAGCCCTGCCGGAGAGCTGTTGGGTTCCTGAAGCCATTTAGATGCATTAGCAAGGACCATCTCAGCAGCATTTAAGCCTTGGCAAGGGAACGTGACTGCGCAGGCATACCCTTGACTGGGGCCCATGGTTACTAATTCATGTCCATGCTGCCCAGCCAAACGGGCCTTATGTCCATTACGGAATACAGATAATGATCTGTTAAATCGTTGCTCTTTCCTTTTGTAACATTTCCTGTCTGCTGGGTGCTGATGTTTGTCAGCGCTGCAAGGAAAGCAACATCGATTTTTTCCTCAGCTGGAGGACTTCAGGATGCCATGTGCCTCTTGTTTACTCCTGCAAACACTCCTCCAGAGAGCCTTGGCTTTGCACACATTGCAAGCACAGCCTGCACCAATATCCTGAGGGGAACTGTGATTCTTAATTAACGACAGAGTCCTTCTAAAGGTGCCTCAATTAAACTTGTACATCAGGGCACCAGTGTGCTGGGAATTTTCCCATTCTTCTCACGTGGAACAAGCTGTTGCCATCTGCAAAAGATACTGATAATAATGCTGGGTCTGAATTGATAAGAGCGCTGCTGCTGGGCTTGTGGAGAGGGATACCTGTTATACAAGCATTTTCCAAAGGGGCTTGTGTATAGTGAAGTCCTGCACTTGCTTTTCAGATCTGCCAGGTTTTCCAACTACACTTGTGATCACCATCGAACTCAGACTGTGCATTTCAGATAGGGGGAGGAAGAGGAAGGGAAAGTGGATCTTGGGTCCTGAAATAATTAAAGACGGCTCTGAAAGACTTTTTCCAAAAGATAAGATTGTGAAAATAACTAACAGCAAAAGTCAACACAGAATTGCTAGCTAACAGAAGATAATGGAGGTCTGTAACAGTGCTCTTCACCCTGTAACATGACATTGGCGTCGAAAGTCTGGTCTACACTTAGAATTTGCTAGCATAATTATACTGCTAAAAACACCAGTGTAGCTCTGTTTGGACATACTTATTTCAAAATAAGGACATTCATATGGGGTGGAAATACTGGTGTAACATAAGGTATAATTATAGTGGTAAACTTCCCTGTTCAGACAAACCCTAAGGAAAAATAGTTTGCCTGGTCCATTGTGTGCACTGATTTTAGAAGCCACCTCTGACCTACAGTCTAAAGGAGCACCCCCACCCCAAGGGCAGATCCCGCTGCCTGTGTGCTTCTCTAGTTGCCAGTTTGGAAACAAAAAGCTGAATCTTACAGGAAAACTCACCTTTGCACAGAACTCTGGAAGGAGGTTTATGGCCAAAGTGACTAAGTGACAGCAATGCCTTTGGTCTAGCTCACTGCTTCCTCTTTGCAGCTCGAACGTGGGAACAAAGCTGTGGGATAACTGGGGGTGGGAGAGACGCAGGCATGGTTGGTCTGGGCAGTGCCTTTCTCTCAGACAGAGAATTCCGTGCACAATGCAGCCTGTGCTCGCAGCCCTCTGGAGGAGTGAGGGCCAAAAGAGGTTAATAACTGACCCTAACCCTGCTGCCTGAGAGTGGGTTGAGCTGGGGCTGAGGCAGCAGAAATTCCCACTGACAGGACCAAAGCAGTCACCTATTGATAGACTTCAGCTCTACACAGATTCTGAAGAACGCTCCTGCTGACAGTGTTGCTCAGGCCACAGAAAAGGTAGGGACCTCATTAAGCTGCTCCTCTGCAGGACTTTTCAGCTGGTTTTGCCCTGAAAATGAAAAACTTCAGCCACGGGACTTGGGCACTGTAATCCCACAGGCTATCTGTGAGCAGCCCGGACCTTCCTGCTGGCGCCTTGCTCAGCCCGGCCCGCAGTGACACAACACGTGGTTTTCAACCACTTCCTTTGCAACACTGCCTCGTGGATCTTCCCACCAGGAATGCCATTTCCCTTTGCTAAGTCTTTGTGTTATTTCAGTCATATCCAAGGAGCAATTCTCCCATGTGACTCAGCCCTTGAAGATACACAGCTCCTAAGAGAGGCAGGTGTAGGCTTTTAAGTCCTGAGCACATTGCACCAAACTCACAAACAAGGATTAAAAGTGAGGAAAGAAATGCTCTCTCTGGCCCTAGACTTTCCACTACTTATTTGTGCCAAAGGACACTGGAAACAAAGCAGAGAGGTCATAGCTTGGTTAAAGACAGAACTGGCCCTGCTCAGTGACCGCTCCACCGAGGCCTTCAGTTCCTCCCTCTGCTAACTTCTGAACAGAGAAAAGTTGCTCTCAGTTCTTCAGATTTTTGAATGATTTGTTCTCAGAGCTGTGTCTGCCCCCAGGAACTCAGAGGTGTTGGGGAGGCACAGCAAAGAGCCTCTGGCTCTTTTCTGCCTGTGCTCTGGCAAACAGAGCGTGGCAGAACACCGCAGGTGGGAGAGGCCTACAAATAATACTGCTAACATAGTTTTGTGAATTTATCAGTGGAAACCCTTCAGGAGAGAAGTGAGTCACCAGAGGGCTTCACAGCAGGCTGCAGACATCACCCAGCTGTCAGGGAGGAAGCAGATTCCCTTCATTTTGCAGTGCTATAAGCAAGCAACACATTTGCACCAACATTATGTCAGGAAAGAGCACCTAGAAGGGATGACTGATGCAAGCAAAGGAACCAAGATGTTCTGCAAGGATGCATTTTTAGAGGCCCTCTTACATTTTGCAGGGCTTCTTGACATCCAGAATGCTTCATGTTGCCTCAAGTGTTGCTGTCTGAAGGAGAAGCCCAGCTGGAGCATTCAGACTGTGCTGGGCTTCAGCTGCTGGCTGAGACCTGTACTGCTTCCTCTGTTGGTACTCAGCTGCCATAGGTTTTCATCAGACTGAAGTCACACAGAATGTGCACACATTTTAATATAATTCCTCAGAGGGGGACAGTCTTCTCTACGCAGTTATGACAGCTTTGCATAGCCGCAGGTGGCGAGAAAAATCAAAACGTGCTTTTACAACAGCAACTGCAGGAGGAAAGTGTTCCATCACTGATGTGAGGCCACGACCTCTCAGACCTTGCTCATGCTGGGAGCACCCAGTAATTCCCCTGACTCTTCTAAGGAAGAGGCAATCTCACTGAAGACATTGGCCACCGTTGTTGAAACTTCTTGCACAGAAGAGACAAGAAGCAGAGCCATTCCCCACCAGGAGACCCTGTAAGGGGTATCCTGCACAGACAGACTCTCCCTCAGCTCAACAGATAACTTTGCATAGCCACAAACACTACAGGAGCTCTGCCCAAGTCCCTTGTCCCAGCTGTTCGCAGCTTGCATGATGCAGAAACAGCACAGACTCCTCGTGAGAGACTCACAAAGTCCTGTCTGTTCCCATTTCACTCTGAATCAATGCCTGGACTTGATCCTGAGCTGGTTGTCCTGCAGGGACACCAGCACGACCCAGTGCCACCTAGCCACCAGCCACAGTGCCAGCAGCACCAAGTCCTGTGCACACAGTTGTCCCTAAGAGCCCGCAGAAGTCACCAAAACCAACTTGTAAGGCTGTGCTGCCAGCTCTGCCCCTGACGTGGGACAGCAGCTTGGTTTGGTGTTTGTTAAAGGCTTCCTGACCCAGCCTGGCCTCCTCATACCAGCGCTGCTCACAGACAGACTTCCGTACATCTTTGTAACAAAAAGCAAAAAGATAATGAGGGACCTATCATGGTTTTGGCTAACTTTCATTTCAGGCTTTGTAATTCCTCTGAATCAGAACCAAGAAGTGAAACCATAGGATGGGGGTGCAATGAAAATCCCCAGAAAGATCCAATCTGATGAGAACCAGTCTCCCAGCAGCTCTACAGTGCAATCTCAGCTACACCATGGCTGGACCTTAGCAAGAAAGTCACAGAATCGTAGGGGTTGGAAGGGACCTCCAGAGATCCTCAAGTCCAGCCCCCTGCTAGAGCAGGTTCTCTATAGCAGGTAGGAGAGGAGACTTGGTAAACAAGTCCAAGCAGGAAACCCAGTGGGCACCTGAAGATAGGATGGCTATGACATGCACGGAAGGAGAATCAATGCTAACACACACTAGCAGCTTTCATTAAAGGATTTAATGATCAGTTTAAACCAATCTGAGTCTGCTTCCTTCCTGCCATATATTGCCATGAGCTCTCTTGTGTGGGTACCAGTCATCACGGGATTTGGTGCAGTGCCAGACCTGCCTGCTGATCCAGTTGAAAAACAGCCCTGAAAGTAACATGTCTTCAGGCAGGCAGCAGCAGAATCCTTTCCAACCCAAGTGCCAGCACCAAGAAGGGAGGTGACAGGAAAATACAGCCACGTGCTCAAGGGAGGACAGGACTGCTTCTTTCAGAACAGTGCAGATCTAAAGTGTGAATCTGTACTCCTCTAGCAGCCTAGAGAAATCATTTAGTTCATAACAGGTGGCTAGGGGAATACACACGTGTCCCCACTGAGGACACTTACCACAGAGATGAACTTCCATGTGAAACAGTAGAAGATTACATGGGGCGTGGGGTATAAGAAGAAGATAATACACTGCACAACTCCTCACCTCACATGAGTAAAAGCCACCACATTTTAGTGGAAGAAGCTCACTCATGTCAGACTTATCCTTTGCATTAGTGTGGGCAGTTCTGTAGAGCTGAGCTGATGTGAAGCACCAGAAATGGGTTTCTGAGTTTACTGACCTGGAAACACCAAATTTTAGAGAATGTGGGAGTGGTACCATACTGCATGAGTCTGAATGATGCCAGTTTATCATGGGTGTTCTGCACTTCTGAAAAGAAATGGTCCAGCTTAGCTCACTGGTCACCAGAAACCAGACATAAAACATTGTACCCTGAAGCTGCATGTCAAACTAAGACATGCTTTTGCTTCCCAAATAAATGTTTCATTCTTTTTAGAACAGAAAGCTGCAAGGTAAACAAAACAGCTGCTTCTTTCTGCTTTTTGAAACCAGACTTCCTTGCCTCACTTCAGAGCCCTGAGCCTGACGCTCTCTACCTATAGGGCTGAGCACAGGGCTGTCCTTTTAGCAAATGATTCAGTTCTGTGTGGATGGTCTCACCTAGCAGAGACATAGCTTAGACATGAGCCACTCAGGCATTTCCTCTCAGACTGTTAGTACAGATGCCAGTCAGCACAAGGGGCGCAGACGGATTCTTACAGTGTGGAAATGCTGCTCCCCAGGAGCTCTGCGGGGGCTGCTTGCTCGTTTCACATATCAGTAGGCATGGCCAAGTCATGAGAGAGTGACTCGGTGTGGCCAGCTGTGCTTGTCCCCGGGGCCACAGTTTCCTAACTGTGGGATGTGGATGAGGCTGCTTTCACCAGCCCTCTCTCCAGGGAGACGAGGTAACAGTTCAAGTTGTACCCGTGTCCAGCTCACCCCACCCAGACAGTTTTGAGAGACGTGGTTTAATGGCATGATGGCGATGGGTTTGTGATCGGACTAGATGATCTTGGAGGCCTTTTCCAGCTTTAATGATTCTATGACTTGCTGGGCTGGCAGAAAGCAACGGAGTGACACTGCCTATTTGGGTTACAACCCATTGCACGTTTGAGAATTTGGCTTTTTGATTTGTAAGTGGTTCTTATTTTTATCTGAAAAGAATTTTAGTGCAGTTTGGAACCTGCACTTTCCCAAACAAAGGAAAAGCAAAAAGCACAGAGCTTCAGCTCCAGCCTATCTCCAGGAGAGAACTCAGTGAGGAAACCACTGACAGGACACAGCATTTCCAGCACGTTTGAAATCTGAGCAATTGTGGATCACCTCTGTGTTATAAGCAGAGGTAACGAGAGAAGTGAGGGAGTTGCTTCTGTGAGTGACCTAAATCCATGCCACTGGAGGAGAAAGAATAGAGCTCTACCCTTGATTCTGACACGAAGGTTTGATTCCATCAGGTCCACAACTCCACGTGACCCAGGAGATCTCTCCTGAACACCCACTTAGTTACCAGCCCCCAGCACACCAACTGAGGTAGCGACACGACGAATTAGCAAGGGATGCAGTGTCACACCATGAATCAGGTAGAGGTTCATTCAGGAGGGCACTTATTTACAATTAGGCTACGTCAGAGCAATTCTGTTAGAGCCAATTATTTGAAAGTTACTAAGAAGACCGGTGAGCAAACACAGAGAAAGGCTGACATTTGGGTAGATCCTCTCTATTTAGCAAGAAGGACACAGAAGTATTGGCCTGGCAGCAGCCTTTTCAATATAACAACATCACAGGGACAGGAAACGCATGCTGTTTTCCAGCACTGAATTTCTAATTCTGGCATCTTGCTTCCCTTGAACAGTTTTTGTCTTGTATGTAGCTGCACTAAAGCATCATTATCTTTTGAAAGCCTGGCTTGCAGCTTTTTTGTGCTACAGTCGAACATGAGCAGCTTTTTGGCTTTGTAAGGAGCAGTATTGCTCTGTCATCAGGGAAAATTGAGAAATTTCTTTAGCGACAGAGGAGCTACCGAGGGAGAGAGGGAGGAAATGCAGCTCTGTAGCTTGCTATGGGCTCTGCTGGTTTTGTCAGGAACTTTACAGCTCTTATATAATGTTTTTGGATAATAGCCAGCTCAGCCTCACAGAACTGATGTGGTCAATTTTTTTTTGGAAAACAGAAGAGGATTTGAATATAGCTGATATCTTTGGGTAATGGAATAAAAGACAAAGATGGTGCAGTGAAAGCTGCAGCTGGCATGCATGACTTCTAAAGGCAATCCCTGAGAAAGTGCCTTTGTCACTGATTCTTCCCTGGCTATGAATGGCAAAAGTATGACCAAATGCTACAATGGCAAAGAATCTGAAAAAATACTCAGTGCACTCTGTACAGCTTGGGGAGCCCCAGCCGTACCCAGCACAGAGGCACAATTGGCAGAGTTGAGTGGGAATAAGTATTGTGTTCTACAAAACAGCAGCAGAACGGCAAGAAGCTTCACAATATTACAGCTCTCATGGTTAAAAACACAACCCAAGAAACCCGTGTACCTAGTCAGTGTAGTTACACTGGTACCACAGTCCCCACCTCACATTTCCCCCACTTAGAACAATACACCAGGTGTATATCGGTCAGGCGAGCACCTTGTGGGAGTTGCCTGTGACTTGACATGCCAAAGTATTTGGAAATTACTGGATAGCAGGAAACCTGATCTCACTGTATGCCAGAGACAAAAATACCCCAGCATTGCATCATACCTGCAGCATTATGTATGGCTTGCATATTTACCTACAGGGAAAAAGGAGGCTCTTCAACTGTGAATTATTATTATTTTAACTTTAAAATGACCACTGTCCCAGTGAGTGCCAAAATCTCACTTGAGCTGCCCCCGTCGATGTTCTTTCCCTGTTGAACCTGCTCTGGTGGGGCAACTGTCACTGCATCTAAAGGTGGTTACTCCCTTTGCTGATCTGTTCAGGCAAACCAAGCATATGGCACTGTAATTTTGGGCTTATTGAGCAGATGACTGATTTGAATAGCCTAAAATCTGTCTCCAGAATCTACAGTATCAGTATCAAATTATACTATTCTGGGAAATACTGGATATAGCTGCTTTCTTGGTCAGGTCCCTTCAACTGCACCTATGGCACAACCCAACGCACTTGCCATGGCGTCAGGTCCCATGTCTGGGGCCGTCGTGCTGACATGTGAGTAGGGTGCAGCGTCATTGGGGACTTTTCAATACCCAAACATATCAGCTGGCACCAAGAAGGGGAAAGGAAGTGGTGAAAAGTCATTCCTTCTGGTGGCATCGAACCCTGAGATTGCATCATATGAACAAGAACAACCGCACTAAACCCTTTGTGCCTGCCTGGGGATTTGTGATTTCCATTTCTCATCTGTGAGCTGTAGCTGAATTTAGTTTCAAGCTATGACATTCCTCTCTCTTATTTGTTCCCATCTATATTCCTGGTTCATCCCAAATTAGCCTATGGCCCAATCTAGACCATAACAGCCAAGGACTCAATTATGACTTGTGTTGCAATCAGGTCTGGGAACAAATGATTTCCGTTTTGTGGTGTTGATGGGAACTGTGCCCCTGAAAACTTGAACCCAGAGAAAGCCAGATGGTCCCATCGCCTCACTGGGTGGGGGAAAGGAGCTGTGCTGGCAGAGCAGTTCCTGTGCTGCTGTGTTAGACTATTGCAAGTGAAAATTACTTTCTTCATCCTTTAACCCAAGCTCACATACACGTTTTTGGTGGGTGGCATGTTTGGCTCTCACACTTATTGTTCCTCTGACTGACAGCTGGCAGAGGTTGGTGGGTGATTTTCATGACAAAAAGGCTTTTGTTTGGCACTCCTTTCCAAATAGCAGATGAGAAGCAAAGGCACACAGCAATATCCAATGAACACAGCACAGCTCTTTCCAGGGATATTTTCTTTTGTGTCATTTTTCTATAACAAAAATAGCATTTTCACCTAAGTGTATGCACTTCTGGAGAATGAATATATATATATATATATATATATATATATATATATAATATATATATATTTGGTGTTACTCCTCCAGAATAAACATAGATCTTTTTATTTCCTATGTGCTGGGAAGACTATTCAGTTTGAATAGCTCTCCAATAGAATCTCAGAAAGAAAATGAGCAGATTGAACTTACATCCTAGCTTTAGATTCTCCTAACAAGTCTAAGCAAATTCAGCTCAGGTATGAATCTTATGAGTCTGAACAAAACCAACTTCCCCATAGCACTATGAAATAGGTAACTACTGCCTGCATTATATAAAAGATTATTTAAATTTTCCTTGTAAGTAAAACTGTTTGCCCAGTGTCACAAGAATGTTTTGGTAGAGGCAAGAATAAATCTGATTTCTTGTCTGCCAGTCTGCCTTTTAGGCAGCTGCAACTGAGCAAGCACTCTGGGGATGGAGATAGGCAAATCCAGACCAAACTGGGAATAGGAGGGGAAGAGAATTTGACATTGTGTCAGGACAAAAATTATCTTCCCTGTGGGAACTGTACTGCTAAGTCTCCTTCCAGCAGATGCTGGAGCTCAAATTAAAAGCTGATCTTTGTTCTTTTACCTTGGAAGTGCTGGGATCCCACAGACAAAACCTGAGCACCAGCGCTTCCCAGCCCTTCACTGACATCCCAGGAGAGTTCTCCTCTGACACCAATAAATACATTCACGCCAGATGGTTTTCAAATATGTATCAGCAAATATTTAAGGTGCATTATTCTTTTTTAGGAACAGCTGCTTTCTACTGCTTAAAGAAATGCCTGTTAGTGAGAGGATAAAAGATGAACTCAGCAGAGAAGTCAAAGGAACATGTGATTTGCTCTGACACCTCACTTCGTAAATTAGTTCAAGATTTTAACAGAGGGAAATGATTCTTTAGCATGCTGAAACGCATTAAGGCAAAGCTTGATTCCAGCCTCCCAGCCCCAGGTTCTGGGAAGCTGAGGAGTGCCAGCAGCACACCTGGCTGTGTGCTCCTCCAACGTCCCAGCACCAGCTCCAGCCCACAGGTCCTGCTTTGTCCAGGGGTCCTCACCGTGGCATAGCCTGGAAGATATTTCTTAATTCTGCCTTCCTCTGAGCAAAGAAACACAAAATGATGACCTGGCTGCTGAGAGGAAGAGCAGACTGATGTCCCTTGATAATGTTGTGTTTGGGTGAATATTGTTATATTCTTTGTCAAGAGAACTCACTGGTACTGACAGCACTCTGGTTTTTCAAGTCTGAATTTGGGAGGGGCTGAGGATATGCAGTGGGAGGAAGCAAGTGCCTCGAAGTGGAAAAGGCGTGTGAACTGTCAGCTGCTGTGCTGTCAAGTGATTAATGAAGACCATCCAGGGCTCGCCTGGATTACCGATGCTGAGCAGTGCCTCAACACACCCATCTTGGGCTGAGCCTCCCCATGCTCCTGGACACTGCAAGCAGAGACTGCCCTAATGCAACGCTTTGCAGGGATACCCCATGCCCTCCCGCTGGGACCAGTGCAGCCACTTACCTCCAGTCACTGTCAGTACTCTGACTTGCTCAGGTTAGGTAAAAAGTCCATCTGTAATAACCCGTCCGGATCGTTGGAGAAGACCCAGAGCCCCTCCTACACAGCATCTGTAGGAAAAAAATAGATTCAATTGCATTGGTCTCTGAGGATAAGTCCTCAGAATAAAGCCTAGGCCTGCTTAACTTAGCAGGCATTAATACTGACAAGAGTGCAGGGTTCATCAGTCAAGCTAATTTGTTGAACATTACCCTGCTGTTGCTTATCTGCGATAATCTTTCCTGCTGGGAGGGCAGCAGCAGGCTCCCTCACTTGGTGCCCCTCTGCATGAGCTAGCATTATATCCCAGCCACTGCTCCAAAGGCATTGTAACATGTCTGTTAAAAAGCAGTCACAAAGAGGGAAAGAAGTATACTGGGGCCCTTTTTGTTTCTATTCCACAAATTTCCAAGGAAGGCTTTCATTGTGCTGTAACTGTTTGGTGCCGTCATGAGAACCAACTGGCATCAAGGTGGATGAAACTGAGGGTTTGGGAGCAAAGTGGTTGTGAAACTTATTTCTGATAGCTCTGATTCTCATTTGTTTTCCCAATATGCACATGGGAGAAGTTGTGTGGGAGATGTCCCTACGTCTTCCATCAGGATCTGAGAAAACTTTTACTCACTTGTGAAATTCTCCAGCAAAAACTGCCTGAAGCCTTTCAAAAACACAGAACGTGCAATACTAAAAGAATACAAAAATATCCTTCCCTTGACAAAGCCTTCAACAAAGGCAGAGTAAATGATGAGAGCAGACTGCTTTAACAGGGCACCACTCATGGCAACAGAGAAGGGGAAGGGCTGAGGGACCATGCGTTCGCTGAAGCATATGGTTACCAATTTGCTGGACATATGTTGTAATTCCCCACAGGGCACAGGAGGACTTCTGGATTAAAGGGTGTAAATCATTGGTTATCAACATAGAATTACATTCTATTATAAATGTACAGAGTCTAAATATATACCTTTTCCTCCCTGGAGATCTCTACCCCTAGCTGTACCCAAAAACCACAAATCACAATGTGCATTGCTTTTAAGAAAGAAAAGGAAAATAACTGTTCACACAGAATTTTTTCCCCTTTGCTGCTTACTTTTGTTGTGTGTGGGGAGGGAAAGAAAATGGAAGTGGGGGGAGAGGAAGAAGAAAGATAGAAAAGTGTCTTGGGACACTTTATCTCATAATTTCCACTGGGAGCCATTGATCACAGATGTGCTTTTACACCATAGCAGCACCTAATTATTTTTCAGGACTGTTGTAATACATGTTTAGGAATTTCTGAATAATAGAACCATATGGTAACATTGTCAGAAGGAGAAAATAGGAACCCAGTGGGTTGGGGGAGGGAGAACACATTAAAAAGAGCTGGCTGTAAATAGAAAACAATTTGTCAAACAAAGAATGAGGAAAGGGCAGGAATGTGATTTTTTTTTAAGATAAAAATTTTCTTCACATTCTTCAGAAAAGATTCCAAGAATGTTGTTCTTTGTTTCTCAGCCTTTTTGCTAGAGTCATTCCCAGAACATCTGTCCTGTGAGACTCAATACAGCTCTATTGCAAAAGTTTTGGAGGATGGAAGAGCTTTACATCCGTCCAAGAGATGTGGCCATGAAATGCACAGGGAGCACTGGATGTGCCATTGGCTGTGTGAGGTTTGCAAACATCTCTGGAGCAGGCTGCACCCTCAGAAGCACAACCATACAGGAACCTGGTACCACTCCTCCTGAACAGGGCTGTCAGCAACACCATCACTTGCGTTGCAGCTGCCAGTTCCAGACTGGCAACAGTTCTTATCCAGACTCTTGCTGGATAAGATTCTCAAAAGGAAGAGGAATGCCTGAGAAAAAACACATGCTTTGTAGCGGGTAGAATTGTGCTGAAACATTACCAAGGCTGAGCTGCATTTCCCTGCCATTAGAGACAACCTTATTGCAAAATGGGCAGGTCAGAGCTTAGCTTCAAAGGCAGCCTGGGCCCTAATCTGTCTAGCCAGGTGGATGAGAGAACACACGCTACAAGTGTGTGAGCACTGGCATAAAGGTTCTTTGTCTCAGTGCTTAAAGGATTCAGGGAAGTTTCCAGGATAAACCTACAACACAGCACCAAGCACAAGGTGCACCACAGACACACAAAAGACTTTCTTTTTTTTTTTTTTTAAATCACACTGCCTGGGGTTAAGTGACTCCACATGATACACATGTGCATGGGCATTGCACTGCAGGAAATCCACCCAGCTGAAATCAAGGCATCACAAGGTGACCTGCACGGCAGTGGAAGGAGCCTCTCCTGAACAAATGGATGCCACTACAGCGATCACAATGTCCCCAGCATGAGGCTGGGGCAGTGGTAATTGTGCAAAGTGCTCCTTATCCATTATCCTTTACTGAAGCTGTGTTCTTGATTGTGTCTTTCAAAAACACGTCAGGGCCTCTTCTTCCTGGTCCTCAGCAAGATGCAATTTCATCTCTCCTCCTGCAGAGCACATTTTAATCAACCCGCAAAGGACCAACACATTTAATTGGCCCAATGAGCTAATTGTAAATCTTCATGCCTGCTTTCAGGTTCATTTCAAATACACTTCATGAATGAGCATCACTAACAATTTTAGGCTCACATTTTTCCAGGGGGCCCAAGAATTCCTCATTGCAGCTATGTTCTTCTGTATATGGAAACAACTGAAGTCACAAATGAGAATGGTTAATCATCTGGCTAAAAGTGCAGAGAGCACCAGGTTGCTGGACCTCCCTCCAGAGGTCATTCATTGCAACCACAGCTGATTGCAGGAACAAAATTGGAAACTGCTTCCCACACATAGAACCATAACATCACTGAAGCAATGGAGAAGGAAATTTGAGTCCTGCATTCCTCCCTCACCTTAACAAACAAACAATCAAACAAAAACCACAAAGACGACAATGAAAAACCAAGAGGACTAATGGACAAAGCCAAAAGCGACTGCTCAGTCTAGTCAAAAATAACTACAGATGACATTAAGATATGTTGCCATCATCTTTTGCTTAAATAAGTAAACTTCAAAGGAATGAGAATAAACTCTTAACGCTTATTTCTTTTGTTTTCCTGAAGCTAGCTGCAAAGTAGCTTGTCTGGGCACAGCTAATTACCTCCCTACACACCAGGCTTTTTTATTCTGCTAAGATTCAGCTTACAACTGGTAATTAAAGCAGTGTAACATTTTGCATAGACCAATCTTAAACTTGGTCCACATTAGACCCTCTGCACTGCCTGAGGTGCTGGCTAAGAAAGATGGTGACCGTGATGTAGCTAGCACTAAACTCAACTGTTTCTACCTGTCAATACTCAGACCTATTACTCTTCCAAGTACTTTTTAGTTTGACATTATCTTTCTGTTTTTGCATACTATTGCCAGATTCACCCCCTTTAACCTCTATTTAGCAATTACCATTTGCTGGATTTCTCTTTCTCACAGCATGACTTTTGGATGATTCTCTTCCCAAATTTAGAGGCTCAACATTGTTTTATTCTCAGGTTTTTCATTCTCCAAATCATATTGTATTGCCTTTTGTCAACACAGGTTGTCACAAAATCTCTCCTATCTTATCATTATGAGCTGTCTGCATTGTTGCTCAGGGTAGAATAGGACCATTTAAAATTTCCAGCTCAGCACCAGAAGAGCCCAGCACACTGCTCATGGGCCAACACGTTGCACAGGAAATACATTCCCTATAGACATTCTTAGATGGTAGACTGGAAGTTGTACATAATCAAACTCTGTTTTCTTAGTGATTCATGGAGGATTTACATCTACAACAGACATTCAACATAACAATAATTACTTGCCTACATCCTTAACAAACCGCACTACCAAGAAAGACTTTCCAGATGCATTTTACATGAAAAAGGTTCAAGTGATAGCTTCTTCTGCGTTTATAAACCTGACCTAGAGGCACTCCTTTGAGATACAAGGAATTTTAGATTTCATAGCTTGTTTCAGCATTGACTTATCACTTACTCTTTTATGAGGAGTATTCCAGGGAGTGCCAAAGATCCTTTCTGTAGAAAATGTTTATGTAAAAAAGTCACAGCAACCCATGAAATAGTACACATAAATGAAGTCTTGTTGTTTCAGTCACAATGAGGTAATAATAACAATATAAGAAGAACAAAACTGTAGACTGCAAGTAGAAAAAAATACTAGGCACTTTGTTTTTTTTTGTTTCTCTACCTGCTTGCAAAGATAGCCCCGCTCTCTGAATAGTGGATTGCTTTAAACTCCATGGCTGTAACACAGCCACCCTAGATAAAATTTAAGGCTTTCTGCACGGACACCAGTCAATCGTTCTTATGACTGTGAATTTGAAAACACATATTTCTTCAGCTCATGAAGGTGACAATTCAGTCTGTGACAGTCTATGAGGTGCTGAAGCTGGGCACTTCTACACGCTCCCTTGGGATGCTACGAGTCCAACTGTCCAGTACCTGTTGTGTCCCAAGAAGACAATCTGAGGCTCAGCTCTGAAAAAAGGCCACGTAAAACACTGTAGAACAGAGCCATTTTCGGTCTGCCGTAATGCTAGTGGGTATGCAACAAAGGAGTCACGTTTCTAACGTGTCAGCTCTGCTTAGCATCCTTTCATATTTTCTTTTTGTCATACTGCTGACTAACCTGACAGTTTAATACAGTGTGAAGCGAGGCAACATGATTGAAGAGCTTGAGAAATATTTCACCAAATACTTTGTGATAGAAGTCATCCCATTCCAACTGCTTCCCCTCCCTCCTCTTTTTTTTTGTTGAGAAGAGGGTGTGGAGAAATGTGTTGCTCAAAACCAAATAGGGTCTTGAGAACAATCCATGTGCATCCCAGACTTTGATAATTTGAAAGCTGGCCTCTATTTTAGAAAGTTTCCAGCAGTGCCAAAGACATACGGGAGAAGGGCAGAGAGAAGCCAGGGCCTTTCCTGCGCTGGCAGTGTGGGCCTGCCACTCCTCACTGGAGAATCCCCACAGATGACTCACAGATTAGCTTGATCAATTCTACTCTTCATTTTCTTTCCTCTCTATTAATCCTGACACTGCTCTCCCCCTAAAACAAAACCAGAGTTGTTCTTCCCCTTTATGCATTTCCTTCTGCTCTCTATTTTAAATACAGCTATTAAAGCACAGCATCCTAAGAAGACCACTCCATTTGTACTCAGTCATCCACATTTAGAGGCACTGGAAGGAAAACGTTGCTGCTACCCACAGCTTTCAGCCATTTTCCCAGGCCCAGGTAAACCAGCATCATTAATCTCTATTTCTTTCTTGTCTGCTTAGATGTTTTATATCCTGTGATACAAAGAATAGTGCCTTTTGCTGAGGAACTGTTAATCCTCTTAGCCTTAGTGTCATAACTGAAATTGTCTTCCTGTCTCATCAGCATTCAGGAATTTTGAGAAGGAAAGACAGAAACCAGAACACACCTTATTTAGCACCACCAAGATGTACTTCAAAACTGCAGAAACGTTCACAAACTCATACACCAAAACCTAGTTTTGTTCCCCCAAAACATCATCTGTTCTTTAGCAGGACTTCCTTCATCATCATTGGTTAATTTGCTACATTCCCACTCAGTGCACTTCAGCACGCATTTTTGTACCTGTGTGACTTTAGTTAGTGGTCAAAATAGAGCAGCTTTTTAAATAAAATTTTTAGCTTTAAAGCTTTAAGAAGATGCTTATATTCCAGAATAAAATGTATTAATATAAAGATCCTCATGCAATCGCATCTGCTATTGGAAGGATTACACTATACAAAATATGCCCATGTGTACACAGATCCAGCTACATTAGCACAGGCTCTGTGTATAGACCAGGCACAAATTTATGGTGCTCTGCTTCCCAGTTTCCCACTCCACTACGATGCAGACTTCATGTTCTGATCATGACTCAGGAATGAAATACATTGCTTCACTAACACTTCTTGTGGAGAAGACTTCCACAGTTCTGGATATCACATGCATAGGTGTAGCACTGGAAGAATTTATGATGAAAATCCAGAGAAACCTTGGTGACCTACAAAGCAAGCCTAAAGGCATCACTCCCTACCACCACACCTCTCTGGCCTACAACACTGGGGAGATAAACTGTAGAACAACATCGTTTAGTTGTTCCTGTGAGCTGCGGTGGTGGGAACATCCCAAAGCTAGGGGTGACAGCAAAGAGAAGCACTGGTGACATGCAGGCCACAGATGATGGCTGCAGACTCAATTAGAGCAGCTCTGAGATGGGTTTGTGATTTGTCTCACACAGCTCATAGTTTCAGGTTGAGTTGAGGTTTCAGTCAAACTTCTGTGTTCTGCTGCAGGTCTGGGGTACTGCTTGCTGGTTTGGAAACGTCAGCAACTGGAATCAAGTCAGGAATACAGATAGATACAGCTAGACAAGGGGACTGATCCAAGACAGGTCTTCTTTCAGAATGGGAAAGCTACAGGGAATCAGCTTTGCTCAGCAGCAGGTGATGTAATGTCTCTGGAAAGTAAGACATACAGACAGCTCTGATGAGTCCTCTCTGTCACAAGAACAAGAGCTGGGGATGGAGGACATTCACACAAACGTGGGAAAAAGCAGAACAGAGGGAGGAAGGAACAAGCAGACGGGGAGGAGGAGGTGCTGAAAAACGGCAGGGAACAGCTCTTTCTGGGAGAGAGTTGAAAGGATTTTGCACTGAGGAAAGCTGTCGCCAGTTATTTTTGTACAGATTTTAAAGTTCACTGAACCCAGCTCTGGAAGTTGCATGTTGTGTTTTTGGCTGGCAATATCAGCGTACCATATGGAGAAGCCTCAGTTTGAGCTTTACAATATTGTTTGGATTTGATACTGACGTATTTTCATCAGCACACCCACCTTGAATTGTATGTTCTTTTCTTTTGATGGATGAAATAAACCCATGAAACAAAGAAGAAAGACCTGAAAACATCAGAAGAATTGCCCAAGGAAACTCTTGCATTTTGAATTAAACCTGAAATTCATTGACTTTAGCATCCTGTCACTGACAGCATCTACCTGATACGGTTGATCCCAGACAAGAGGAAGAAGCAAGAAATATGCTGTCAAGACAGAAGGGCACCTTACTTTTCAGACCTAGCACACAGGAAGGATGTCCATAATTAAAGAGATCGTTGTCAGGGGAAACATGAGAGTCCCAAGGAGCACCCTACGAGCTGCACTGAGGAGCTACAGGACAATAAGGGAAGCCTAGGAAGACCAGCTTGATCAGGGCAGTACCAGCATTTGGGTCTCTGAACCGACTGCATTTTTAGACTCTTCAGCCAGCCTCTGTCCCTGCATGACACTTCTCGCTACAGACTACATTTTAATAATCTGTACTTTCCTCTGCTAAATGCCATCAGCAGCATGAGATCAAGCAATAGTAAGAGGTCCTCCTACACATCTCTTCCCCCTCCTTGCAGCCTGTGCTGCACTAAACCACATATTTGCATTTTCAGAGTCTGCTTGCCTGAAATGTAATTGAAGACATACAGATCATCTGTTTACAGTAACAAATTACAGTAATTTCGCTGAGACTTTCATAACAATTTTACTCCTAAACATGTCTATTTTTCACATGCAGTTAAAATACAAGAAAGAAGATGGCAAGAGGATCAAAAAGCCTGCAAGGATAAAGAAGGAATACTGAAGTAATCTGTGCTATGGATATAAGAAAAGTTATACTGAGTGATACTCCTGTCTAAGCAGTGTGGGTCACACTGCAGGAGGGAGCCTGATAGTAGTGAACTTGCTCTAAAACCTCCTGAGCATCCCTCTAGCACCCATGTCCATACTCCCTTCCCTTGGCATTTCTACTTGTTAATCATTCCACAGGCTACAGGATCAGTTCAACTCCTAGGTACTATCAGGAGCCACACCACACAAATTCAGATTGCACCACTGCCTGGTCACTTGCCTCTCTGTAGACATTCACTAGAGGGAAAAGTTCAATTGGATCTAATATTTCCAGATTTTTCCTGTACAAGTGGGGGAAAAAAAAAGAAAGAGAAACAGCATAGATTTGTATTTATTTGCACTGACTGACTCAATTTAAAAACTGAAACCATGATTTGGAAAACAACCAAAAAGAAACACTGCTTTTGATGAGATCACTTATATTGACTGCAGTTGACATGATTGATATTCCACCAGCCTGCCTACTTACTGCTCAGTTCCTGACTCCCTGTTGGTACTTCTGAAAGCAATTTTCCACCTCTGCTTGCGCTGGAGTTGGAGCAGTGTGAGAGAGACAAAAAACAGCTGCTGCACCACCACTGCACAGTCATTTCCATTTGTCAGCATTTCTGCAACATTTACCCAGTTCTGCCACCTCATAATCATTAGAAGTAATTACCATCACAAGCACTGCTGAGCGGGGAAGATGTATAGCTCCATCCATCACAGAGTACACTGAGCTGCTGGGTGACCAATGTCCCCAGTGATAGCAGGGTATGGAACTCAGGTTTACCAAACCAAGGCTCAGTGCTCTGCCACTCTTAGTCTGGTTAAGTTGAACTCTGCTCCACTTTCTCTCATGCTTTCAGCATATCCACCAATTTGTTCTCAGTTTTAAAGGAAATTAAAATTCATCTGCACAAAGTTTTTTTTTTTCTTTTCCATTAGAAATCACAGTTATGTACATTAAATCTTGAAAGTATTAAAACCAGTCTGGAACCCAAATTCTCCTCAAGTTTCACCAAACACTTGATTGCATACCTGTATTCATTTCTCCCACAGAATACCTAATTATCTGGCCTAAGTACCAGATGACAAATTCTAAACATACAAATTAAATTCATAAAACTTACAATTTCATGTTTACATCTACTATGTAATTGTCATCTGCAATGGCAACTTCATATTTGGAGGAACACTAGGAATGCCAGTTTCATTCAATCCGTATGGTTGCCCTCTCCAAAAACCAGCTCTCTGCCAAACCCTGACCCAACAAAGGCAAAAGAAATCTATTTCAGAGGGGCCAATACAATTTTATACTTGCATTAATGACTGACATCATATTCACATAAAATTGCATCTTTCTCTTTGCATGAAGATGAGAAAGTGAGATATCCCCATTGTCTTCAGCAGTCAGATATGAAAAGGAAGAAATGGCCTAGAAGAAGCTAGAAGCTCTTAAATACAGGCCCTAAAAGAAGTCCTATAAGCAGATTACTGTTGCTAGTGAAATTCTTTATTTTCATCACACGAGAAAGCAGATAAAGCACCGATGATATTCTATAGATTAATAGGATGTAGGAAGTATTATTCAAATACTCTGATCCCATCAAAGAAGTCCAGTTCTTTTCACAAAGCTGTTGATGAAGAGGTGACATCCAGAACACACAGCCAACACTGAGCTCCTAAACATCTCCCATGGGCATAACTGACTACATCAGGATGTGAAATGTACTTATTGACAAGAATTTTTGCATGGAGGCAGCTATAACAGACTGCAAAAAGCTTTCTTTATGAAAAGAATGACCTGAGAGGACAGAAAGTGACATCTTATGGGTATATGACAGTTCTGGAGGAAGGGTGCTGAATTCTGACACCCAGGTTATAAAGATATGGCTTCACATCTTCTCCTCATGAAGGAACAGCAGGTTGTATTTAGGTGTGATGTAAACACAAAATGGCCAACAAAAGTCTGGAACTGTCCCATTTATAAGGAAGATGAATTGACTTGGGAGAAATTCAGTTGTCCATTCATCAGCTTGCTTGCTTGGATACCCGAGCAGTAACTCATAACAATGTCACTTAGTGCAAAACATTTTCCTGTTTCAGAGGTGCAATTACTACTGCATTCAATTTAAAAATATAACATTTATTTCAAGCACTCCTCACTATCAGGTATGGTGTTGCAAAGATAGGGTCAGTACACACAGTAGGTTAGAACAGGCACTGCTCTGCCAAATTTGGTCCTCATTTACTTCAGAAGCTGCTCAGGTGTTAAGAGAGCATTGAACACAAATACCATCCTAGCAGACAGGGCATCACTGTCTATAGACAGCAATGCCCATAACAGCCACAGGAAGCAAGAGGCTGTGAAGTGTGTATTCCTTCAGCTGTATTTTTACCAGTATCACCTATGTGTGTTTCAGTTCCTATCTCACATCTATTTATATGATGTTCACGAAAGTATGTGAGCTGGCAGTAAACTCCGCTGCCTATCATTCTGCAGCTGAAATCATAGATTCCCCTGCAACAAATAAAGGTAGATAAACCCTTAAGATGAGCCAGCATCCTGACAGACAGAACCAGCAAATTGCTCTATTTCTGTAGCATACCTTTAGGGACAGCTCGGCTCCAGTCCACACAACAGTTCATTAGTGAGATACTACATAACACAACAGATGTAGGTGTGCAAGGGAAGCAAAGTCATCACTACACAAAGGATTTTGTAGATTTGAAAATACTTTTCTAAGAATTTGTAGTATCATTTGCCTCAAAGCCTGCTTAAACTCTTACATTCAGAGCTCTGTTCAACGGCATTTTAAGCTACACAAGAAAAAAATAATTACAATATCATGAATACTTCTGTAAAAAAAGCTAAGTGAATTCCATCCAAGTGAAAGGAAGCAAAATTGACTGACATCCCTGTGAGCTGAATTCTCTGTTTTAGTTGCAAAGCAGTTCAAGGGCAAACACAAAGCCAGTTTTCCTCCTACACTAAGTATGTTAACCTGAGGAACCTTCCAGGAAATTCAAGAAAGAATGCATCCATTCATTCACGTATTCATTTTCTGCCCTAAGACAGCCAGCTAAGAAGATATGGCCGGGGAAGAAAGAAAGATAAGAACTTCATATGAGGCAGAACCCTACCCGTTACAGCCTTGATAAAGGCCACCATGTGATTTTAGATGATCTTTAAACAAAAATAAAAGCCAAAACAAACAAAGATAGCCAACAGAAGGCATTCAAAAATCAGGTTCTGTAGTAAGGAAGGGATACACACAGCTATCTGTCCTGCCCTTAGATGCTTCCTTTAAGAAAAGAGAAGGGAGTACAGCACAAACACTGCTGGAGTCATGTGAACCTTTTCAGCAGCAGAAGCACTTCACTCTCCAGATGCATTAGGAGGGAAGTGACATTTATAGCTGTATTGAAAACAGAAATAAAGAAAAGCAATTTAGAGACCAGTTGTTTTCCCTGCTTTACTTCCTCTCTTGCTTCCTTCTAGTTCATATACTCTCCAGGAAGAAAGATTTGACTCCCCTTTGACTTCCGAACAGCTGGCCTGCCTCTAACAAATGAGACACCAGAAAAGGAAAGTTAGGAGTGATTGAGCTGCTGAAGAGACCCAGCTGACCTTAGGGTATCCTAAGGCCTCCCCTCTATTAGAAAGGCCCAACAGCTCCCAAGGAACAAAGTAGAGGCGTTTCCTCACTACAGTTCAGAGAAATCTCTGTTTTTCAAGCAACTGCTAATATTTCTCGTCATAGCTCAAATCCCACTCCTGAATTTGGTTTGAGGAAACCAAGAACATCATCAATGCTGGCTTTACTATTACACCACTGACAACTGCTATGAGCCTTGCATATGAGAGACTATTAATTTCAGGTAGGAATTTCAAAGTAGTTGACTCAATGGCATATGAAAAACGCCAGGGCAGGAAGAGAGACATTGTGTTTGTTAAGAGTTGCAGATGGTAACTGAAACCCATCAGATAGCAAAGTGCTGTGCACGTTCCTTAAGCAACTCAACTCAGCAAATACAGAATGCTAAGGAATGGTACATTCCTCAAATTGTTTCCAAAATGCTGGCCCCAGTTAAGACCTGCAGACCCAAAGCTCCTAATGAATGAACACGCTGGACTTTGATGCTCCGTGCACAGTGTCAGAACTGGCATACAATCTGTGGCAATATTTGTCAGAAATGTCCAACAGACCATATGACAAAGGGTGATGCTTCAGTTATTATCGATAGAGGATATTTTTTGCAACAGCTCTCAAGTTTCTTGAGATTTTACCCAGAACCTGTTGTCATGGTTTTATGAGGCTGCTCAGAGGAGTTTCTCTTTAAAATGCCTCATCTTGGAACTCTCTACTGTCTCTGCATCCAAGTGGAGTGAAGGTCTCCTAATGATGACAATCATCTTGGACATCATTGCATGAAGTCACTGAACTCTATATCCAGCTCTTATTAGAAGTGAGCTTGAAGTGGTAAATGTAGGTCCTTGTGCTGTTATAAAATGGCAGATGATCAGATGCAAGATTTAAGCCCTGTCTCATGTTTCGAGCAGATGTGTGAAAAGGCTTGAGAGAGTTAAGCAGTGGCAGTCTTTATCCCAAGCATGTGCTGCCATAACACACCATGAAATTGTTATCTTGCAATGACTTAATCTGTGACCTGAAAAGTATCCCCCTCCCCAGGAGGGGGAAATAATGCTGTCCAATCTAAGGCTGTCACTCACAAACCAAGTACAATTAGCCAGAGACATGTTGCTAGATAACAGCTATAATGAACCCCAAGCAGAGACACACCTTCCCTGGCAGGCTGCTATTTGGCCTTGGAAAACAGTTTCAGAATAAATAAAACAAAAACAGAAGCCATCACATTAGCTGCTGATTTTTCACCTCCTACTCAAACACTCCATGCAGATCCATGCTGGGCTCTGTCAAAAGCAAGTAATTACTCTCAATCAGAGATATTTGGCATGGAGGGAGCGACTTAGTGCATTCCTTGGGGTGGGTGGGTATTTTTATACTAATTCAGATAATGGAACTGCCTTGCTGAGTGGGAGAGGACTACTCATTTCCAAGACTACCTCCCAGCCCCCCTTTCACTCCATTCCCTCATTTTTAACATACTCCCACTGCTTTATGACTGGTGCATTACACATAACCAGCTCCTGAGATGACTGCTTCTGGGTAATAGGAGAGAATTGTTCACATTCCAATGTTGGGTGAGTTGATTTACTTTTTTTTGTATTGCATATAACAATGCATATATTTTACTGCAACGTATTACACATATTACAACGAACCACAATTTTCCCCCTGCTTCCTCTCCAGTTATACAGTTCAGCAAGGTGACTGAGAATGCAAGGAACAAACAAATCAGATTAATCTCTTGCTGTAGAATGAAGATATGGCCAGCTTGCTCAGAAGGTATCAGACTGGAGCCCAGTCATCTCAGCCAAAGCCAGGACAGGACAACTGATATCTGACTGCCTACAAGGCCTCCAAGCTGATATCCTGGGCTGACAGCTTGTCTGCACACGTACTAACTTCTTCCTATTTGCTAAGCTGGAATTTGAATTTCTGGCCCCTTTCACTCCTTGTCAGATGATAACGTGAGTCAAGGGAGAGCATGTACTTGTCATGCTGAGACCATTCCAGGTACATTCCTGACATACCATCAGTACAGGCAGCTTATTCCACAGGACAGCCAAGACCCTTCCTGCTTCCAGGACAGCCAAGACCCTTCCTGCTTCCAGCTACCCTAAAGCTGTTGTCCCTGCTGGGATCCATTAAACTGTGTCTAAATTGACATTTTATCTCCACTGTTTTGTAAGGACTTGGTGGTGTTTGTAAAAAGCTTTTTTGCTAATCAAATACTAAAAACTAGTGTTGCACAAAGTAAACTTGTTTGCTGCAGTTATTTTTGTAATCATGTGAGCACAACCCAAGAAAAAAACATCCAAGTAACACTTGAGCATTATGCACTGATAAGGTACTCCCCTGCTAAGCACACCGGGAGAATTATGCCACGTTATCACTGCCAGCCTCATTGCCTAAATGGCACAGAGGTGCTTGCTGGAAGATCATTTACTAGATGTTTATTTTTCTTTAACCCAAGAGTTTCCTTCCCTTCCACTTTCAAGTACAAACTCTCCAGAAGAGAATTAAAGATGCTGAATGATAGCAGCAGCAAAATGTCCTCCTAGCCTTATCAGGGCTGCACAACTGCCAGCTGCAGATGGCTGTGGCATCCAAGGCAAGATGTTCTCAGGGGCTGCTTCTGACAGCACACTGCACTATGACAAGCTGCAGCACAGCAGAGGTTTCATAGCGCATGTTCCTCACCAGAGTAATGTTGCCCACCACACAACTGTGTAAGAGCAAATAAATCAGAGGCATATCCAAATCTGAGTGTTCATTATGCGGAAACACTGCCAGCAAACTTCCCCTATGGGATACACAATGTGGTCTTCAGATACATTATCTCTAGCAGTAGACAGCTGGAAGACAAAGAGGAGCTATATGAGCCTTTGAGACGTGATGCCATACTGTTCAGCACTTGCATTCCTGCCACTGTGTTTTCTCCCCTGTTATGAATCACAGTACCTTTACCAGTCAGGTAGAGTAGCTGGCCAGAGGAAGCAAATCTTAGCTCTGTGTGATTAATTCTACAGTGAAAGTGATTAATTACATTCTTGCTCTTATCATTTCAAACAAAGCTGAAGAAAGGGAGCACCTTTCTGCCACTGGCAGTTTATTTAGATTAAGACAGGTGAGTCTTAAAGACAAGTTGGTATTTGAACTTAATCCAGGAAGAAGGAATGACTGCTGTGATTTACCAACTTCAAAGATGTGCTTTCGCTTTCCAGGTAAAAGAAGTTAAATTGAAGGAGGTATGATTTTTCTACAATCGGCAAGGCCACCACTTAAATTTATAACATTGAGCAGGTAAGTCCTCAGATTTTCAGAAGAAACACAGTTACTTGCTACAGAAGAGAGAGGAACAGTTATTTCTGAGGTAGCATGGCAAAGCATGCAAGAGCAGGGAAACAGGAGGGAAATACAACGGCAAAAGATAAAAGGTTTTAAAATGGGTTATGCATTAGGAAACAGAAATTACTCACTTCTCTCAAACTAAACTATGCTGAGTTTTACTCTGTTATATATATTTAGGCTTCCAATCCAGTCAGACCTGCATTAGCATCACAACACTGAGTCACTCGGCTGACTGATGCAGACGTATGGAGCTCTCCAGCTGAAGAACTTCAGCTTTCCAACTGAACAACAGAAACAGGGAGCCTTCCTTCTTTTCTTTTTTAATTTTGTGTGTGTGAGTGTGTGTTTGTGTGTGTATGTGTGTGGGTTTTTTTCCTTTTTTCACTTGCTTCTTTTTTTTTTTTAAACACATTCCTTCTCTTAATAGTATTGTCTTTAAAACAGTGTATCCTGAGTGTTATAACTTAGAACCTCAATTATCTTCTTGGACAATACAAACCAGGAACCTGAAAACAAATGTTACCTTTCGTGAAAGCCTGGTTCATCTGAAGTTGAATACCTTCTTTCCCAGTTACCTTCTTACCCATAAGTAGCAGACCCTCCCACAAACAGTGGCCATGGGAAAAGCTGCTGCCCAAGTACTGTGATGCCCCACATCAGTTTTAGTGGGAAACATTAAAAGTCCCAATTGCACAAGTATTCCTGGAACACCTGAAAGCAGTGAAAGCAGGTTAGCTGTGAGAGGTTAATGAATCCTGAAAGTACTAAGAAAGCCAATGCTTTGCAGCACTTCTCAAGAAGATCTGGCCACAGTAGTTGCCATAATGATGTCTCAAGTCACCATACATCTTAAACAACAACAACAAAAATTAAACCCAATTGCATCCTTAACCAGCCGTTTGTCTCTTAAGTCACTATTAATAAGCAAAGCGTAGCTCTTCGTCATCCAAACTGATGAGAGCACTTTGCCATTAAAGTCACTTGCCCATAAATCTAGAGCTTATCTCAAGCAATTTCTGACGTGTGTGCAGAGGAGTGAGAGAGGAACTCGGTGAGCAGCAGGCGGAGTGAGCACACAGATGCATGCTATGCTCTGGACCGAATGTGCAGATCACACAGAGATACGGCACAGCTAATGACATATTCCCTTGCCAGCATTAAGGTTCCATTAAGTGGTGAATCACTCTGCCATCTGCAAATAGCGGGTCCTCCCTCGTCACCCACCCCACTCAGGACAAGGGAAGCTTGAAAACAACTTTCAGCTCTTCTCACTTGTCTGTATGAGCAGCTTCATTGTCTCCTTCGGTGATATCATTGGTAATCTTTTCACTTTTCTCTCAATGGGATTTTACTACCATATAATGTAATGCACCGAGACCAGCAGGTTTTTAAACTGCACAAATACAAACATTAACAACCAAAATTGACACCTTTGCAGACAGCTGCATAGACAAATAGATGGTTTCATGTTTGTTGCCATTAAGCAAGGCAGCATTCATTTCAGAGCCCAAATCGAATATGAAATATCACAAGAGAGCATTAAGTTGGGAGGCTAGCAAATTAAACTGAATCCAGCTACTTTCTAAGCTACTGATCATGTAGCAAGTTCCAGAGACCATAGAAACCTGGCAGGTCAGCTGCAAAGAACAGCCTCATTTGCAGATGCCTGCCACACAAGTTGTACTTGGTGGCTGGAGCTCCAAGGCGATATCAAAGCATAGACAGGGAGCTCATGCCACCTGTTTCCACAGCTGCCAGTAGGACAACCATGTGCCAGGAACCGCTTCTCCTCCTTGTTCCAAGCAGGCCAGTGAGTCAGTCATTGGGGTGGCCAAAACCAAGACCGTTACAACAGCTTCAAAGCCACTGTGAATGTGGTTCCCCAAGAACGTCCTTAGTAGCAGTCCACGTTCCACGTCATTCCCATCAGGGAGCTGGCATGCCTCTTGGACACCCACGCTGGCAATAAGAATGGATAATTGATCCAGATGCAAAAAAAAAAAAAAAAAAAAAAAAAACACCAAAAAACAGAAAAACAAAACAAAACAAAACAAAAGGTTAACTTTTGCTGTGCTAGCAGCAAGAAGAACCTGGCATGGAAGCTGGTTCAGATGACTTCAGCAGTGTTGCCATAAAAAGCAAAACCACAGCCAAATGATCTGTTTTAACAAGTTCCTTTTTTTGTTTCAAGCTAGTTTTGAAAGCTGCAATTTAAACTCCATGTTAGATAGTATCTCCTCCCTTAACATCTTTTCTTTTTCTTTTTTTTTTTTTTTGAACATTCATCTGGCTTCCAGATCAAAATGAGACCGCTGATGGTCTTCAGATTAGTTTAGGGGGGAAAAGAAAAGAAGAAAAAAGCATTTCAGAGAGTCTAACAGGTTTCTACTGCTGAATGCAGACTTATAAACAACAGCCCACAGCAATCTCCTTTCCCTTGAGTTATCTAAAACCTAAGGCTGTTCCCTCTCTACACTTGGTTAAGAATAAGGGGCTTGGAGCCACTCAGAAAACACCTTCTCACCATGGTGATTCAAGCTCTAACTTCTATCAGGATAAATAAAAGAAGGGTATTCACAGTGCTCAACACCTACTTTACCAGTCATCCCTCCTAAATCCCACACTTAGGTAAATAAGAATTGAAACCTTGCCACGTTGCCATTACCAATTTCAAGGGCTCCACGCTGAATTGAACATGACACATACAAAATTGTTGGCTTTTTGGAACACCTGGGAAATCATTTCTAGCTCAAGAATTACTTTTTCAGATTTCGTATTTCTGAAACTTACTTCATTTTTCTGTACAGAAAAGTATCTGAAGAGAGAACAAATTGTACATACTGTTCAGCTAATGTGCAAATCTATCCACTCCTTACGGCATGAAGGTTCTAATCTCTTCTTCACTTTGCATTATAAAGAACACATTTTTGTTTGGTTTGGTTCTGGTTTTGGGCAGAGCATCTTTAAGTGCTGATTAAAACACCATTTTAAGTTTTTCTAAAACAAATATGCAGTTGACAGGTTTAAGTGGATTGCAGATGAGCACCTTTAACAAGTTTAAAATCAAAGAAGTAAACCAATGTTGTCCTACAAGAAGAAAACAATTACCAATTCATTAAGGCTAGTTCAATACACCACCATCCAACAAAGCTCTCGACAAAGACACGCAGATTGTCACAGCTGTCTTAAGCAGCCATTACAAAAGAATCATTCAAAACTACTATCCACTTATTGGCTTAAGTTATTCGGGTTCTCCCACTACTGTCAAGTGAGACAGCAATGCAGTGGCAACCCCCTGACAATTGCTACATGTCCATAGCGGGTGGAATAAAAAAAACTTTGCACCCTCTGGCAGAAAGCTCCTGAGAACCAGCTGTGCAGGGCCACAGCGAGCTGTGCTCAGAGAGAAGCAACAAACCGCATCACAGAATCACAGAATTGTAGGGGTTGGAAGGGACCTCCAGATATCACTGAGTCCAACCCCCCTGCCAAAGCCCTGGACCAGGTTGCGCAGGTAGGCAATCCAGGCAGGTCTGCAATGTCTCCAGAGAAGGAGGCTCCACAACCAGTCAGCCAGTCCTCATCGTCCACGCTTCTTCACCTTTGTGATAAGGATGCTGTGGGAGAAAGTGTCAAATGCCCTGCTGAAATCAAGGTAGACTACACCCACTGCTCACCCCACATCCACCCAGCCAGTAACGAAATCACAGAAGGATAAATATAAGCTGATATAGTTGAGCTTAAATAAAACAATTTTTCAAGGTCATCTTGTGTGTTGTGTAAATAAAATTACTGAATTCTCCAGGAAACTGAGGTTTTCTCCTTCTCTCCTTTTTTTGCCCTATTTTGTAAGATCCCACAAATAATACATTAGTACTGTACTCAGTGATTTAAGTTCCTTCTATTTCATGGTCAAGAGGTTTTTTATTTCTTGTATTCCTAGCTACCATTGCTCAAATTTCAAATATATTGTTTAAGAGCAGCTAGTCAAGCAACTTGGATGATGTTGTCTCCACTCTCTGATGGAAAAAGCGATGCATTTTATGGTAGTCATCAATGAAGAAGCATTCGTGTCATCTGCATGTCACTGACATCAGCTCTTCATATGATTTCTTCCTTGTGTTCCCTGCCATGGCCTCAATTACCCACAGCTTCTATGCTCTCTCTTCCCATCATAATGGTTTCCTCCTCACAGTCATAACAGCAGATGTAGGAGCTGGGGCAGAAGTGAATGAACATCCCTCTATTCTCTCTACATGTCAGTACTTTCCCCAAGTCACCATTTTGTTAACTGCACAGCAGTTAAGCTAATGCCTCAGTATTAGACTCATGGGATATTAAGAGTTACATAGGGGGAAGAGGATATGAGTAGCAGCAGGAAATGTTAACATGAAATGCTTTAAGCAAGTTTTTCTGTTCTTTTGCATCAGGTCTGTGTTAGTAATCAAACAAGATCTCTTACTTAAGAAGTAAAAAGAACTGAAAAAAACCCACATTTTAAAGTAAATGTAAAAAAAACACTGCAGGGAGCAAACGAACAACTTTCTTTGCAAGCATATGTGGCAGCTCTCCCTCTGGGAAAAGTTTTATTTTTCTCTTCATGATTTATCCACAAGTCAAACCTCCACATACACCCCACCCTCCAGTGGCTGTCAGTTCATATGGAGGTTTGAGACATGCCTGTCACTGATGCATTTCATGAGGAGGCTTTATAATGTCAACTTAATTTTCCATTCTGACCAACTCTCTCCTCCTTAGACTTCCCACAGGGTGAGAAGATGTAAGAAACAAGAGGAGTCAGCCACCTAGCTTCATATTTCAAGTGAGCGGCTGTAGCCTGAGCTGAATCAGAGCCTTTGAAATTGAGTCATTTTGTCTAGTTCACTCTAATGTGATAAGCTAGATGGAATAGAAATTCTATATATTATTAACATGAAATTATTTCAAAACACGGAGTTAAGATAAAAGCAGAGTCCAGGGAGGTCTAATCTGTGCCTGGCAGCCCACACTCTAATCACATGCCGATTACTTTGTTAGTCATCTCTTCATCAGTGCTCTCAACCCACTCCTGCTCCTCCTGCAGTAAACTTTAATTAACCAAAGAAACAGTGGACTTACTCACTGAGAATGGGAAAGCAGAAGAATGGAGGCACCAAAGGCCTTTTCTCATAGATGAGAGCCAACTGGTGTGGAAGTAAAGTTACCTTTTCAAACCAAGCCAGAAGGAATGTGTGAGTGAAACAGTTTTGATTTTGAAACAAACCAAAATTGAAGTTTTTTGTGATATTTTGTGTGCTTTCACATTTCTTTCCCTGGCATGCCTTTTAGGATAGCAGTTGGTCTTTTACAATAAAATAAATTGACAAAAAGCAAACAAAAAAAAATCAACAAAAAAACAAAAACCACATAAAACAAATAGAGCAAAATACAAGTCACCTGCATGGAGAGTTTGATAAAATCACCGTTCTTCATCTGCCATGCATTATCCCTATTCTGATGGGACAATTGTTAGCTAAATGACAAAAACAAGCAAGTCACATAATAACAACGTTTGTACTTCAGGGTGAGTTCAGTTCTTTCTAATTTTAGTGAGCTAGCACCACCCCTGCATGTCATGCTGATTACAACAGCAACAGCATCTGTCATGCCACCACCAAGTAAAATCTGAGGTGTTATGGTTTTGTTATGCTCTTAGGGATAATAATTAACCATTGATGGAAAGGAAACCACTTCAGTAGAGCGTGATCCTGCTATATAACCAGTTGAACAAGTTGCTATCACTTGACAAAGAGAACCTGTGATAAAGAGAACCTACGATGGAGCGAAGGCTTTACCCTCCTGGATCTCCATCCTTGCATTAGCAGCTAGCATGCTTCCTTACAACATCGAGCCAGGTAACACAAGGCCTGGAAGACAGTTAAAGGGAAATAAGGTTCTGACTCTTCAGCATTTCCATATAAATTCAGGAGCACTTTGCTTGAAGATCCTACTGAGTTACTTTAGCTATTAGGCTATTACTGGAGAAACTGACTGGCAGTCACAGGCTCTACTAGGTTTTACAACAGCAGCTATTTGGGCCAAATAAAAAGCAGTGCTTTGGACTGAAGCTGCCTGTTAGTCTTGTATGCTCATAAGACATTCTGCATAGTGTGCTGCACCAGGACATATGCATAACTTGCAGTACTGTAGTAGAAACCAGCTTTTGTGTTCAGCAACTTAATATTAGGCATCGAATGGATGTAGCTCTGTATTACCCAGTCATAACAGGCTGCTAATAGAACTAGCCTTAGGTTGTTAGGTAGATCTGTCATTTCCACAGCCTTGCTGCCTTCTGTTCTTCTCCTAAGCTGTATATTATTTTATCAATGTCCCTCTAAGCTCTTCTTTTTATCCCCAGTTCTCACCATAACTTACACACTGCCAATCCTCAGCACTGCCACCTCACTCCTCTCTTCCTTTCTCCAGGTCATAATGTGATGTACATCCTCAGGCCAGCACCTCCACTTCAGTCACAACAGGCCAAGATCAGCTACACAGGGATCCTGCTTTTGACAGTGAACACTGAAAACACATAGTGTATTTTTCCTCCATCCGTGGAACGACCTCTGCCCCTCACCTTGCTATCAGTTGGCACATGATCTCATGCCTGATCATGTCTGGACACAAAATAACCTAATAACTATGTTTGTGAGGAATGAGAGTAAAGCTGCATAAGAGCTCACCATCTGGACAGTGTTTGGTACAAAGCTGCCACTCAGTGCTACATTCACATACCAAACCAGATCCATCGTTAGGAAGCATGGGCTATACCCACAGCTGAAGCAGGGCATATCACAAAGAATTAATCTCTGTTTTTACATACTTTTTTTCTCAGGCAGAGCTGTAAAAGCAGCATCCCTGATCTGGCACTTTGGATGCTACTGCTGCACCCCAAAACAACAAAAGAAGTACCAAAGATAATGAAGTCTTGCTCCTCCTAAGCACAGCATGAAAGGCAGGAGATTCTTACCATTAAGGCTCATATTCCCTCTCAGGAAATTTCAGTTTTGCTCTGCAAACTGCTATCTCCCTCCCTGAATTAAAAATAAAAATAAAAAAAAACCTCACAGCACTAGGTGCACTCAGTCACTTCTATATTTCACATACCAGAAAGAGAATGCCTGTTGTTTTGGCACAGGAAGAACATACAGGCAGCCACTCTTAGACTTGCTGACCTGGCACAACATTCAGCTTTAATGTAGAGCTATTTTCCCATGCAACTCATTGTTAACATTTAATTGCAGACACTGTAGAAAAGGCTACAGGATTCGGAGAGAGGTTATGGGAAGAAAAGTGTTATCTGGAATATTGTTCTGAGGTCCAGTGTACAGCCACGGAGAAAGATAGCAGAGGCTGCTTAGCTAGACAGAGGAACTAGCACCATGCAACAGTCTACCACCAAGCACAAGAGAGCATCACCATAGAATCAAGTTTCGTAGTTTCTCTTATTCCCAGTATAAGAGGACATAAAAATCACATAAATAATAGAGGTGTAATAAACCATGACTTGAATCCCTGACTGAAGAGGCATGGCTTGGAGCTGAAGAAGCCCATGTTTCTAATGAGTGCTCACTCTGATTTCTGACATAGTGATGTGTAAGTCACATGAATCAGTAAAAGCATGCAAATCAAATGTGGATCAAATCAAATTCAACTCTGAAGCACAGAAAATTCACATACTAATGTAAAACTCCTCAGAATGTAAAGAACTACTATTTTGCTGTCAATTACGTGGTATTCTGATCTCCTGTTTGATTTAGGGCTTTCAATTCAGATACAGGTATGTCTTATGGACTGATTAATATCAAGAGGTCTCCTCTCCTTTGGAATGCACACAAGAAGCATGGTAATTAAATAATTACTCACACTCAGAAAGAACAGACTCCACATGCCTTCTGTCATGATGTGTTAAAATCCTTAAGCCAAAAATCACTGTTAAATGTTCTATCCAGCACGCCCACTATAGCAGACATTGATGAATACCTAAGTGCCTTCTCCATTCTCTTTCATACACCCTCATGCCCTGACAGAAGTTCCAGAATAATAACACAACAAATCAGATGTGTCGAACAACAACAAAAGAAGTTTTAACTGTTTCACAGTCTATTTACTATAAATAATTATCACACTTCACCATACCACCTCGACCATCACAATCCAAGTCCTTTCAGCTCAGTAGGACCCTTGAATCCCTTCTGATATCAAATTCCTACCACCAGAAGCTGTAATTTATTGTGTCACCCAGCTGGAATCCTTAGGATATTTAAAAAAAAAAGAAAAAAACCCGAGCCTTTCAACAGCATTCTCTTGATTACCTAATTTATATTTAAAATTAACAATAATAATGCTAAAACACCCAGCAGTCTAATTATCAGCTGCTTTTCATTTGTACTCCCATTAATTTCACAGCTGCTTTGCACAGTGACAGGCTGCTGTATGAAGACTGCCTTTGGTTCAAACCCCTTCCATTCCTTTCATAGAGAATGACGTCACAAAGCACTGAAACCTCCGCTTGGTATTCGGCAGATGCCACTTCCATGACACACTATTCAAACAGCAATCTGCAAGAATGACATGATGTTCTAAACAGAAAAGACATTTGCTCTTGAGCTAGAGAAAGTGTTAATTTTCACGTATCCTCTCATCTCCTCACTATCCAAAGCAATTCTACTTCGAGCCATGTGTTTCAGCTTACCTGTGTTGCAACAAACCATGGCTGAAAGAGGAATGGTGTAAATACAGCATCTGCTGTTGAGTGGTGGAGGCAGAAATGCTGGCATGTCGGGCAGACTCACGGCAGGACACTGAGGCTTCAAAGTACTCTCTTCCAAAACGGATCCAGCTGGATCCCTATCTTGGCAGGAACACCTCAGAAGCAAGAAAGAACCTGAAATTACTTGGCTTTGCTTGGCTTTTAAACATGCTAAACTGATTACTTGGCTTTTAAACACGCTAAACTGACTGAGTATATGTCAACTTCATGTTTCAGCTTCTTCAAAATATATTTTCTGACATATCTCTCATTTGCCAGGGCATTCTTCTGCCAAGCACGTGGGCACCTAAATGGTAGAACACAAATCTACACCAAGAACAAGCCTGCACCAGCTCATCTAAGAATATGAACAGCTCTGCAAGGCAGAGCCAGGCTGACTGCAGACTGGACAGTGTAGTGAAAAGCAAACAGATCTATTATACCCATGAGTTACATAGGAACAGCCTCAGTGTAACACAACCTGCCCTTGTTTTGGCCTTTGAACTGTCGCTCATAAACGTGGTTTGCTGAAAGTGATGCTGTTTTTATGTATGAATTCCTGCACACTATGAAGCAGGCTGGGAGCTGCATACCTGTTTCATGTTTAGCAAGAACTTCCTCTGTAAGATTTTACCTTGTGCCTGTATCAGCTGGAACCATTCTGACCACCAAAGGATAAACTATGTCTTCATAATCAACAGACAACCTGAGGTATTTAATTTTCCTTGGTCAACTAATCAAAATCAGCTGTCCACACTCCACCCAAAAGCATAATTCAGTGCTCTCAACTACAGTGACAAGTTCAACTGAGAAATCTCCAAGTAATTATGTTTTCACAGCAGCCAAACATATAATCATATAAAAAGAAGTAATTTCTATCCATTCACACTGCCCACAAATAAAGAACCAAGATAATACACAACATGCAAAATGTTGTTTTTAAAGCAGCCATCAAATGCCAAACCCAGCCCTTGGACTGAGATGTTTGTGTGCTCCTGATGTAGATCAGCAGGAAAATGGGATGTTTGGCTCCTGGTTTTCTTAATTAGATTCCTCAAAGTCACACTGACAGCACAGAGAGCAAAACAGAAAGGCTACAGTGCTGGACATGTTTCATTTCTGAAGAAATTAGCTGTGTCTAAAGGAGAAATAATTAACATGAAGAAAAGGTAACGATCCTTGTGTAAATTCCACCTGGAGCAGAAGATGCTGTTCTGCACACATAGATCTTGAGACTCGAGCAGCTTATAAACCTCAGGGAGTCCCAAAGCAGAAGGTACAGCCTTAAATACTAACTGGGAGTGAACGCCCCAACCTGGGCCAAGAGGAGGGAGGAAGGAAATACACATCTGCAATTTCAGGGGTTGAGAGCCAAAAAGCCAAGAAAAAACCCAAAGCCGTGATTTTTGCCGAAATTTTTGGATTAATCATTTTTGTTTGCTGTTAACTTTTAAAGATCAATCAAAGACCAGAAATAGTCATTTAAGGAAAAGTGTAATAAGCCCAATATCCTTGCAGAAATTTGTGACAGGATCTGCTTGATTTGGTTCATATTTTAAAACAAATCAGAGAGCAAGTTTGGATCCAGCCTAGGTTCTGCGTTTCATTTTTAATTATGCAATAACCAAACTATAAATAGTGCACTTATTTGAAGTTCTGTTACCACGTCCATCCAAAAAAGACTGTTTTGTCGTCCCTTCTAATTACTCACAGCCACCACACACAACTTACTGATGATAAACGCCTGATAAACTGCAACTGCGTTTCATGTCACCATACAGCTCATAAATGACGAAGTAAGCCGGAAGTATGCTTTTACAAATGAATCTGGAATTAATCTGTTTCAAGAGTTTTAAGATTTTGAAGTGATAAATGGCAAGAATTGGGAGGGAAACACACGAACTGCAGGCTAAGCACACGTTTACTATAAATGATGCTCCCTCTCTCTTGCACAGCTATAAACATTTGAGTGGTTTATTTTTTGAAGGGGAAAGGAACAGACGACAAAATTAGATTCAATGATTCTGTTTATCACAGAAAACATGAGGTTTTCATTTATTAGCTTATAATTAGGAGCTCTGGGACCTTTCGTGATAATATGCTTCGCTAGCTGAGTAACAGCATGCGTAGGATTAGTCATGTCTGTAGAAGTGTCCCGAAGTTTCATTTCCATTGGCGTATTTACCTGACAGACGCTCATTTTTTCCTGTGAGTTGTAGCTTTCTGTAGTTGTGTGCTTCAGAACCTTCTGCGTCACCTGCCTGTGGCTCAGCACATGCTGGTGCCACAGGCTCCATCCAGCAGCACTGGGGGAGCGCGAGGGTCAGGCTGCGACAGCAGGCAAGGAGGAAGGATGCAGTAGGGAAGAACAGAGGGCTCACAGCTTGCACATCAACATATGTTATGTGGGCCACAAGAGAGCAGAGCATGCGTCAGGCTGCCTCGATACTATTTTAAGCATCAATGGGTAAAATAAATGACTTAGCTGAGCAACCAAGCACCCTCCTTTCGTTATATGCTCCAGCTGAGGAGTCTGAATGGATGGCATAAGTCATGGGCCTGCTGCCCTCTATCTTGTGATATTTCCACTCTGCAGAAGTGCAGCAATGGTAAGATGTGACAAAATCAAATCCCTGTCAATACCTCTGGCCCCCATGCTTTGAGTTACATTCTTCATATAAATCCCAGCAAGACCCAGTCATCCCAAAAGAGTTGTCTGTAACTGCCTACAATCGGAACACCAAATGAACACTGGTGAGCTTATCTTAGCTATCTCCCCTCACAAGCTTGAACCAAATCTGAATATGGGTGCACGAACAACTTCACCTCACGTCCTCTTTTTTTCAGAGGCTTGCACGAATCAGAAGACCAGTATAGAAGCAAGAGCACAAAACTATAAATGGGACTCCTAAATGGTTTAATTGTGTGGTAAGCCTTCAAAACCTTAAGGTATTCAAGTTTTCTGCACCATACACAACTTTACACACACCCCAAACACGGCACTAAGACACAGGCCCCTTTCTATGGGGCCCGCATCCTCATGCTACCTGTGTGCTGTTTTCTCCATGGGCAGTTCACTGTCTGCCTAAGGGTCGTCTCAGACCCTTGTCCCCAACCAAGTGAATCTCCAACACAGCTGAAGTTAACTTGAATGGAAGCCCATCATAATGGAAAAGCAAGAAAAGAGAAAATCATACAGCAAAAACTACTTCAGAATGCATTTAACGAGCATGTTATTATAAGAACAGCCCCTAAATAAAAATACAATCTTTGTCACATTTTTATACACAAAAGCAAAACATAGTGAGGCAAAGATAGCTAAGCCCAAGCAGTGGCATTTAGCTGCTCTACTGTTTACAGCTTCAAAACCAAATTCAAACAGAGGCAGATTTCCCTAATGAAAACAAACATCTCCACAGGGCTATTCTGTTTGGGTATTTTTTTTATGAGGCAAAGGTGCATTTAACTTAGTTCAGTTCATCCATGCAGTATGCACTACACATTGACTTCTTACATTTCTTCTTGCATCACAACTCAAATTGTTAACCCTCATCTGCAGGCTAAACCACTCCTAATTTCCTTCCGTCTATTATTTCATATTCTCCTTCCTCTCTTCCTGTTTCTACTTTAAGGATATTGACATGTCAATAATTGGTCTTATTAGACACACAGAGTGTTTTAATACCACGCAAATGGAAATATACTCTCTGGAAGCTTGACTAACTCCAAATGATAAGTGAATCAATAGCTACTGAACTCTCTATACTAAAATCACCTGTATTATTAATACAGCTGATGATAATAACAGTCCACAGAGACTTGTAGGGTTTCAAAAACAATACTGTTCCCCGATCAGATCTGTTCAGAAGCTCCAAAGAAATATAGACAGAATATTTCCCAAGAGGTTTCACTAAATAAATAAAAAAGAAAGGATTAGCATGGCTGATCTAATACTTCAACCACTCTGAACCATGGTTCCTGACAACAGCTCCCTCAAGGTTAGCCTTAAAATTATATCACAGCCTAATTTGATCTTGCTTTACATTAGTCTGAAATCATGTCTATATTTTATTGAGCTCTTATTCTGTTACTGGTTTTACATATTAGCCAGATTAAATTTTTAGGATGGTTTCATGGTTTAGAAAAGCATCATCATCTACTGGTAGGCAGTTTTTAGTACAGCAGGAAATGGAATTAGGAAAGATCTCCTGACTTAACTGAAGACGCCACTAAAAGCATTTGTCAGCTGCAAACACAGTGCCCTCTCGATCTCAGCAGTGACCTGGGGGAGTGCTGAGCACACAGCTCCTCTCTGAGCACGAAGCAGCTGTGCTGCACTGATGTCTCCCACTACTGTTGTCAATATCATTTCGGAATGTGCAGTAATTGGGCAATGAGAATGATGTTGTGCCTGCTCTCGAACTCTAAAAGAAAAGTGGAAGAAAAACAAGTCTTCCATTTTCTCCTTTCTGGAAATGCATGTTTGAATCCCAAAAGGGATTAAAAAAGAAATTTACTTTGAAAAGTCAACCGAGGATATGCGAATAACTATTTCCTATGCTCCCTATTCTGGTTTAACAGGTAGTAGCTTTCTTCATTTTATTACAACAAAAGGGAAATTGAGAATGCTCTAGAAATATTAACATTACAGGTGTCAGGGACATCCGTCTGCTGGGAGATATCTCCAAAAAGAGGCAGAAAGAAAAAAAACCAAAAGAGACATTTTGTTATTGTGCATTCTCCTTGTGGCTTGAGACATCAGCATTGTGACTCACTGCAGGGACAGAGCTGCTCCCTGGGCAACACAACCTCCTCGTGCTGGCTTTGTTCCTCATTCTAGCACAAACTGGTCATCCCCTGACACCGAATGAAGAGATTTCCTTATTAGTCATATCTGGATCTATAATGCTGGCAGATGATGTTTAAAACAAGCCCACTGCTGCTTCAGGCATGCGGCCTCACGACATTTCAAAGCTAAGTAGTTTCATCAGGTATGGGAGGGAGTGCAGAAAGAGGAAAAAAACGTTAGACATGAAGGCGCGTTGTGATTCGTGTTAAAGCCATAGCAGTACCACTCACAGGCAGCTGGGATCCGTATTTAGCCTTTCACATTTATTTACCTGCTTGACAAAGCCCAAGGAGATTCTGAGATCAACACTTAAAAAAAACCAAACAAGCAGAAAAACCCACCAAGCCTTAAAGCCCAGAAGGCTCAGCTCTCAGCTGCACTTTGGCTGATCCGTTGTCCATCCTTGCCCATCCTTCCTCAGGCTGTAAAACATTGTGTCTTCCCGTTATGCAATTAAAAACTACACACCAGAGAACCCTGACAAACACAGGAACAGGTGCTGGTCGAAACATGCTCTGGCCCACACCTGTCCTGTAAAAGTTCAGTACATTACTGACCTGGTGTAAACCTAAAAACTGTGAGAAAAGCAGGCTGCATCTAAGTAATTAGTGTGACTGAAAACGAAGTTGATTCATTCAGAAGGTGCTGCAATAGTATCAAACCAGACAGACATTACAAATTAAACTTACAAGAGAAACTTACTCGGCTGGCATGCTAACGGGGGTAGCAGAGATGCTGGGAACTCCTGCAGAAATAAATTCAGATTTCCTCCAGTGGCAATGTGTTTGAATTTCTGTCAGAACTTTGCCCACTGCTGAGTACAACCATCTCCTCTGTCAATTCAAGAATTATTTCCCTTGGAAAAAAAAATCCCATGAATAGAACAAGAAAATTTATTAGAAGGGATAATGCCCATTGTAACAGTCATTGACCATAATTAGTATCATCTTGTTCCCAATCACAACGGCTGCTTTTCATTTTAAGCTCTCTCCGCTGGCAACAGTTCAGGGTCCACTGCCACCAAACAATGCATTTTACCCTCTCACCAAATGATGCCAGTAGGCTTGACCAAGAAGAGGACAAACACCCCCATTGTAGGAGATCTCATAAGAATCCATCACCCATCCCTAAACCAACGAAGTACCATGCCATGCTGCAAATCCTCCTGCAGCCCTGAGGCGTTGGGATAACTTTGGATCTATAACCACCCTGAAGAACTGAGTCCTCTCCCAAAGGAAGCATATCACCAGGAATTCAAATCTTCATGGAAAAAAAATACAGCATATGAAACTGCATAACAAATCGACTCCACGCTTTTTTCCTTTGTAAGTAAAGGGTGTCAATAGCACCCCTGAGAGAAAAGCTTGGAAGTAAAACTGTAAAAAAGCAACCAAACAAAAAGTTCTAGTGTTTTTGCTCAATACACAGTGAGTAACCATTATCCCATTGCCCACACGTGTTGACTCCTTTGTGTAAACAAGAATCAGATAGCATGCTCCTGATAACCTGCTGTCTTGGTTTCCCCATCGTATTATGATGGATATTGCAACATTTTAATATGAAAGTTAGCATTTAAAGAAATACCATCAGGCAGCTCTACATGCTTTTCTCCTTCAAGTGACATATAATACTGGAAATACTGATCAAGAGAGTTTCAACTGTTCAAGTGAGACACCCTCCTTTTATTATCAGCCTCTAGATAATACTTGCTCACCCAGCATCCAAACTGACTTTGTTTGGACACAGCTGCAGTGACATACACAACAATTACTGTAAGAGAAATTTCAGTTTCATTTTCAGAGGAAACATCTGCAGGAATTTCAGCTTCCCTAAGCATTGCATCAGGTGTAAGACAAGACAGCATTACCAAGAACAGGATGTTAAACCACATGAAAGCAGTCTTGCGGCTCAAGTAGTGACTAACACGATGTAGAAGAGAATATTTAACAAGTTCATTCTTGCAACAAGATGGGCTGTTGCCACATCTCGCCGCTATCTGCATACTTCAGAAATTCTCTCACTTAGGAGAACGTGTCAGGAAGTCTGTCAGTGAAGGGAATGATGGAAGAATTTGGAGCAGGGATGTGCATATTTTGGATTTTATGCAGACTATACATGTTTACGTTGGTGAAGAAAGTACATGGGTCCATGTGAATTCTGCAGCTACTATAGAAGAGCCAATGTTTCTCTAGAGGTTCATGCGTGATGTAAATAGCAAAAATAACCCTAGCGTAGTTCACTACTAGAAATGTTGACTCTGGGCAACTTCAAGGCTCCCAGCATGGAAGTAAAACACGTCATGACAAAGTAGACTTCAATAGTCTTTCATTCTGCTCACAACTTGGTTCAGTGTCAGCAGAACTTGCCAGAATAACTTCAACATTTCCACCTCTTCTTTCAGATAAAGTCTTTGCCAAGGACTCCTCAAATTCTGTTTTAAAGAGAGAATTCTTCCTTTTCTTACTGCCTTCCACTGATACTCATCAGTACTGCATCTCAGCATTCTTTAAATATTAATTTCCATAACATACTGTAACTTTATTATCCCTTATTCTACTGGAGGGCAGAGAAATCAAGACACAAATAACCAGAGGTGTCTGAGGGACTAATTAAAGTTCTGATCTCATTAACTTTAGAAGTGATGTCAAACAAATAGCACTCCTTTCACAAATAAATTATCCTGTCTCAAATTTCTTCATTCCATTGTTGATGACCCAAAACAACCACCCAGTATGGCTTAAGGAACACTGATCAGGAACGGTAACTGTTGCAGGTCAAGATGTTATGAATCTCTGAAACTAGGAACGTACACAGCTCCTGAAGGCAATCTGATTGTGCTCCACTGGCAGCAGCAGTACCTCCAGCTGAATCTGAGCTCCTTCAGTCACTTCTCAGTGTCAAGTCCCACGGGGCAACTTGCTCTAAGTTTACACTCCCCCTGACTTTTTGCTGTACATCATTCACACAGTGCAGGTATTCCTACGCAGGAAACTAAATTCAGATGTCTATAGTGGCACCCTGTTGCCCTCTCGCAAACCTCATTTTCTCTTCTTTCATCTTATTTTCCTTTAAAATATGACAAAGAAGCAGAACTTAAAAACTGCAGTCTCTTTTATTATTTTATCTACACATCCTTGATTACTATAAATCCTCTGTACTGAACGGAACAGAGAATAAGAAGAAGGGGATTTGAAAACATAGTTAAAGACCATAGCCTAACACACAAGCAGAAGTGCTCAAACTAAGGACACGTAGGCAAGATTCACGCTGGGATTTCAGGTGCTTGCCTTCCATTCTCACAATATAACATGCTTGCTTGCATCAACAAAAGACAAAAAGCGAAGTCGGTGAAAAAATGAAAGCAAAGTCACCCAAGGAGCCTGTTGCACCACTGGCAGCAGCAGGGGTGGGTGGGCTCAGGGCAGCACAGACAGATGCCAGCACAGAGCAGTGGCTGCTGGCACACAGCGGAGCTCCTGCGGGCAGAGCAGCTGCTGCTGCCAGGCTTCTGCCTCCCCCCACACCAATCCCTCCATTCATCACAGCAGCACTCCTTGTTCTGAGCTTCCCAGGTCTCTCCCCACACATAAACACAAAGTACCCCTACGCTGTTCCCATGTTAACCTCGAGTTCCTGCTTCCCAACACTCCCACGCTGCTGGCTCAGTGCGTCAGGCTCCTCTAATCCTCCCAGGCTCTTCTACCCACTGCGCTGGCCCTTGCTCCCTATTTCCAAGCTCCCATCATCTTCTCAGCTTTACTGTCATCTAAACCTCGTGTGAACAGAGGCAATCTCAGCCACAGCCTTCCCAGCACCCTGAGCTGCAGAACCAGCATCTCCAGCAGCCTGCTGAGGCTCCCAGGTGGCCAGCACTGACACGCTCACTGACACAGATCATAGAGTGCCTCGTAGAGAGAAGTCACACCCTGACTTGGCACATTCCTCCATACTGGAGGCACACATTGAGCTGAAAAACCACCTGACAATCTGCCTGTTGTGTAGGCCTGATGCAGACCCCTGAAACAGACCAGTTGCACGTTGGCAGGTTGTGATTTCCTACTGGAGCCACCATTCTGTGTGGTTTCACAAAGCTGACAACAGCAGGTGAACAGAAATCCCAGAACCTCAGACTCTTCTGGAGCAGATGATGCCCTAATGGATGCAGGTTTTCTGCCTAATTCTGACCTTTTCTTCTTATCTCCACGATGCCCCGCCCTGTCTCTTAATCCTCATTCAATTCTGATTCACCTCTCCCCCTCACTTTGAGTCACTGGGCCTTTTCACTGTTGGGGCATAATTACTGTAATCATTCAGAGTACAGAACATGTTAGAACTCTCAATTTCTCTTCTTAGCACCATACCTCAGGTTGTCTACTGGGGTTACTGAGAGTTTAATTATGTTCAGAGCTGTGGATGCTTACCTGGTTCACTTCACAAACAAACTCCTGTAAGAACAGGTATTTAAACAACCAATAATTAGGCCAAGTTTCAGGAGAGTCTAACAGCAAAAAGAAGCAAACAAACAAAAACAAGAACCAAACCATCCTTAAAACAAGAAGGATTTATGTATGTAATTTCAAGTCCACGATTTAGGACTGGAACCTCTCAGGGAAATACCTGTTCACCTGTAATCACATGCACAGCCCATCAGCAATTTTTTTAGTAATTCAGTTTTGTACATTAAAGCTGCTAAAGGTTTCAAAAGCCTTGCCAGAACCAAAGAGCCAGGGCAGAAAAAAAAAAAAATCAGCCCAAACTTTGCAGGAGCAACAAAAACAATGTCTTGTAATGGCAAATATCACTAACTGCATCTATGGACAAACTGGATAGCTCTGCTCACAATAACAGTTACACAAATAAACAAAAAGCAAAAGAGTAAAATCAATAACAACCACAAAAAAAAAAAAAAAAGTTTTGCTCAGAGGCACAGTTCAACTTAAAGAAGAACAAAAATATGTTCAAGAAAACAGAGCTCATAATTGAAGCATCAGTAGATACTTGGCAGTTTGATCCCAAGGAACAGACCACCAACTTTCACATACTGAGACATACTGCCCTGCGATCAGGGCCATACCTGCCAGAAAAGTGTAAGAGCTTCCAACATCTCCATTTTGGCCTCAATTTGGATTGCACTTCCTATGGCTGGCACAGGCTGCCCAGAGAGGTGGTGGAGTCTCCTCTGGAGATGATCAAGACCCACCTGGACACCTACCTGTGCAACCTGGGCTAGGGAGCTGCTCTGGCAGGGGTGTTGGACTAGATATCTCTAGAGGTCCCTTCCAACCCCTACAATTCTGTGATTTTTACTAGTGACAAGATCCCTGTGCTGAGCACAGCAATCCATCCATGTAAAGTTGACAAGGACATTAAGCCTTCGGGTATAATAGCTGCTGCTGCGTTACTGGCTGCTGAGCACTCAGCTCTCAGCTCCTATCTGACCCTTTACTGCTTCAGGATTTAACACGAGAGAATGCACGCATCAAAAGACTGGACAGACACAGATATCTTGGAAAATAAGTTCAGAGAGATGTTGCCATTAGTTCCAATTGAAAAAATAATGTCGAAAGAGACGTAATTTTGGTCGGACAAAAGACACGTTTCCTGCGATGCTAGTTACTCGGGCTCGCGGTGTTTGTGCAGCAGCAGCACCACCTATTGGACAACAACCGGCAGAGACAGCCCAAAAGCGTGTCCATACATCAGCTGGTACTACAGCATATGCACAGCTCATAAAACCCAAGCGTTTGTGAAGGGAAGAAGTTCTGCTGCCCAAATATGAAAGTGCTGAATACAGTTAGCAATGCCCAGACACGGCACAAACATGTGACCTTCCTTTGATCTCTCAACAAATACTGAAAGAACAGAATCTTGGCAACTGGATATACACTGCTTTAAATAGAGCTAATAGATAATCTCTAAATACTGAGCATTTCATGAGCTGTAAAACATACTGTTTGAGAAATGTAATCTCTCAGATAGCGAGAAGTCTGTATTATTATTATTATGGTTAGTTTCCAGTAAATCACCTTTATTTACCGAATTTTCTAACATTATTCTGTGTACTTTTAGTTTTCTATCAACCGGACCTCTCTATGCTTTTATGTTCTGAGTACTTCATATAGTTTTCCTTTCAAATTATTTGCATATTGTAATCAGGTCACTCCCAATCTACCTTGAACAGATATCCAGACTGAGTATTTAATCCTTTCACTGAGACGCTTTCTCCAGCCATTCAACAATGCTGCTGGATCTTCTTACAACTCTGAAGATCACACAGCTGCAGATTCCAGAACCGTATATATGATTTCAGTATTAATTACAAACAAAATGTTTTATAGAAGTAAAACAATCTCCTTAACTCTTGCTCCTACTTAGGCAATCACACTTTCTTCTTAAACTACATCACAGCAGAGATAAAAGAAGCTTGTGTGCAAGGTGTCCTTGCAGACAAGTTCTGCAGAGACTTGCACATTCCTTTCCATGTCTATACTTACTTTGTGAGCTCTCACCAAATAAGGCTTCAGTTACAAAGGTTGATCGACAACTCATGAACTTTGGCTTTCCCGTGCAGGCTTAATGGGCAAATTAATATTAACTTATCTTCCCTGGGTAGCATAAGTTTGGAGTTAATTACATATGCAACGCATGATACAAAGGGGGGTTACATACAAGGGAAGCATGTATTAGGTGGATTGGGAAGTCTGTCACCTCTGAGGAGTTCAGCCAGTGAGGAAAGAGGGACCATACAGCCAGCAGAGAGAGATGAAGAGGAGGTTGTGCCCCCTGCTAACCTGAGATGCCCTACAGGGAAATGCCCCCAGCAGACTCTCAGCTTTCTTTACTCGAATAAAGTGAAGACTGTCCTCTGTCTCTTCTTGGGACAAAGACAACTGAACAAGTCTATGTGAGCAATTTTTTTTCCCAACGATTGCTTTGGAGAGGAGTGCACAGCACACACCTCCCGTGCTGTTGCAGATACAGACTGGATTTCTCATTTCAAGACACAGGGCTGCAGCTAACTGCAGTAACGTGGCCTGTAGCTCACAGGCACGCTCACAGCAGCGAAAGGCTGCTCAACATCAGCAGCTCTGCTCACCTATACATGTGATTCAAGAGAGCAGCAGATACCAGCAGGACTAAACACCAAAACTGCTCTGCGCTGTTCGTCATGAAACGCTGCCTACCTCAGATCAGCACTTGAGCAGCCAGAAGACACCTGTGCTCGGTACTGCCAACCTGAGCCGCGCGAGCAGCACTGCCTCAACAGCTGGCATTAGTGATACTAGGGACACCGCTACAGCTGCGGGCAGCCCGGATAGGACAGGACACCCCACGGCCGCAGGGCAGGGCAGGGCAGGGCAGAGCTGGGCAGGGTTCGTCCCTGTCAGCACCACGCGTGGGCGCCACAAACCACCGCGCGCATGCGCCCATGACTATTCCCGGATGTGGCGCCGAGCACCCCCCCTTCCCCCCTCACCTTATTCCCCCTTTCACGTGACGGAGCCGCTCCACCAATCGGCGCCGGGCTCCGGCGGCACGTGATCCGCGGGGCCGCTCTCGCGAGAGCCGTCCCGCGCTGGCGCTTGGTTCCGCCCGCTTCCCGTCTCCTCACGTAGCGCGGCTCCGGCGATCGGGCGGTAGCGGCCCGACGGCACCCAGCGCGGCGCCCCCGGGCTCCTCCAGCGCCCGCCGAGGTGAGAAGCGGCCGCTCGGTCCCTCCCGGTCCTTCTTTGCAGCCCCGCGGCCTCCCCCTGGCCGCTGGGAGGCAGCCCGCGCTCGGGCCTGGGCCTAGGCCTGCGTGCCGGCCCGGTCTCCCCGCACGGCGCAGGCGGAGCGGCGCGGCCGGGCCTCGGGGCAGGGGAGGGCTCGGTAGTTGTCGGCGCAGGTTGGAAAGCTGCGCGCCCGCTGTCGTGGTGTGTGTGTGTGTGTGCTGAGCTGTGTGTTTCTTGCAGATGTCGGAAGACCTCGCCAAGCAGTTAGCTAGCTACAAGGCCCAGCTCCAGCAGGTCGAGGCGGCCTTGTCTGGGAACGCCGACAATGAGGACTTGCTGAAGCTGAAGAAGGACTTACAGGTGAGAGGGCGGGAGCAGCCCGTGGGTTTAGGCGTTTTTATCACCTTTCCTGGATGTCTGTGTGGCAACCAACACATTCCCTTGGTAGGTTTATTGCTTCCTTTTCTCATTAATTGTTGAAATTACAGCAGGGTTGGTTTGGGGTGGAAAGAACACTGACAGAGTTTGCTAAACATTAGAAAGTTACACACTGGTTAAAGGATGTCATTTCTTCCTGTTGCTTTTGCCATGCTGAAGCCCAGTAGGTAGGCTTAACAGTACTCCATTCTGCCTATCTTGGAGTTTTCACACCCTTGATCTAGGATCTGTGTGTTCATTACGTGCATTTGCAGAGATATAAACTTTAGATTGTATTTCTGTCTTCATTGTACGTCTAGCCCTCTGTTTAGACTTATGTAAGTGAGGAAGACAGATGTGTCCTTCATTTGCCACCAGCAGTTTCCGTAAATGCAAAAAGCTAAAACTATTTCTGCCCTTAGGGCACTGTTCAGTGCCAGAAAGACCCCCAGCTAATTTTAAGTTGATAAATGGTCTTGTGTATATAAAGATACATGAGCGTATAGGAAGACAGCAGTACTGTTCAAACCTCACATAAGAGCACAAGATGCTGCCTCCTTTCTGTTGTGCACTGCATTAACACGATGAAATTTTGAGATACATAACACTACTACCCAAAGTGGAGTAACCACTATTCCATATAGAAAAGCAGCAATAAAAATGATGCATCAGCCGACGTATGAGGAGTGCCTCCAGTCAGTGCTCTTTAGAATTCCTTTTCATTTATAGAGGCGTGGTGCCCACAGGGTACTTAATAGATCATCTTAATGTCCTTTGTTGTACACTGTTGAAAGCATGTGTATATGTTTATATTTTTAAAATGCACAGCAAAACCCATATGGGATGATATTTCCGATACCAACACGACCTCGGCTTTGATATGCAGAGATCATTGATGTGAAAGGACAACTTGCAAACTTTTTTGTAAAAGCTTTCTGCACAGAATGGGGAAGATGTTTACACTTTCGTCCCCAAAAGGTTTGCTATTCATATGTTCCACCTTGCAAATGACATAGACAATGTTTTGCAGAGTTGATATGTCAACTAAACACTTGTAAAAATGGGTTCAGTGAGTTGTATCCTGACTATGTAGCTTTTCTTTTGTTCAGAAAGACTGTTACTGTGAGAATGAAAGATCCTCCTGGAGAATTTTTAGATAGAGATGCACTACTGCGTTTTGTATACTGAGCTTATTCCTGAGTAACAGGATTGAAAGAAATCCTACAATAAACTTTCATACACACTTAGCTCTTCGCCTTTTGCATCACTGAAACACTTCTTTGGACACTGTCCGTACAGTAAAGCAACAAACTTCACATTTTGTGTGAAGAAGTATTGATGACTGCTGTCATCTTTTGTCGTTGGAGACAGCATTGGCAGGAGCTGCACTCTAGAACATAAAGTTCTGCCTGAGTTTCTAGAGGGCAGTTGGTGAGGAAGAAGCACAACAGACTGTCTAGAGTTCTCTGCAGGTCACGCTCCTGTGCCACAGGGCCATGGCAGCCAGCCCTGCTCAGCTCAGTTGGCCGTACTAAACTGCTGTGGCAGTCTCTCATTGAAAAACCTTCCTATTCCCTTAAAGACTGCCACAGAACTACCTTATTTGTTGCAATAACATTAGTGTTGTTATCCTGCATACACAGCACTGCATTTGTGGATATCAGGTGAAGGTTTTTACCAAAAGTTTGCTACTTCTGCTTGGTGTTTAAATGACTTCATCAAATTAGAAGAATTCTTGGTAGACTAGCTTTCAGCAACTCAGATTTTGAGTACTATAATAAGCCACCAAGGAATGTGGCAAGAACAAATCAACACTTCTGTATCACACTGGTACCCGATTTACATGTATTTGATGTGCTGAGATAGCACCCATTTCAAACCATGCCTTTTGATTTTCAGAATATAGCTGGCCGTGTGTTGATTCATGGTTTGGGATTTCTCACCTGAAAGGAAAAATTATTCTGATACTGTATTTCTAAAGAGCTCTCTCAAACTGTGCAACTTCAGAGTCTGTTCTGGCTCAGCTACGTTTTTGAAGACAGAGGCCAAAGTAAATAGAAGTAATTTTCAGCATGTCTTTGTGCTTCTGGTTACTACCTGTTGTGATTACTGTCACAGTTAGAAATGAGCAGCTCCTTAAAACAAAGAACAGAGCTTCTGTTAGAAAGGTGCTGATAAATGAAGACATTAACAGCTGTAACAGACAAACGAGCCATTCATTCCCATTGTTTAGGTTACTGGATAAAAGTGCACGTAAGGGTATGTTGCATTAACTTACTATTTGGGAACTGCTTATGATCCTTTATGTTCTTGAGGACTGAAGAATAGCTTCTCCACCACCTTTTCCCAAGCCAGTCTTTTTAAGTCCACAGCTGAAGTAAGCTGTAAGGAAGGTTAAGGCTCCACTGACCCTCAGATGAATATTGTTCATCTGTAACTGTCCTTTAGCTGATACATTTCCTGTTAGTGGGAAGAGTGTCAATGTTTCATGCTGTGATGCTTTTAAGGTGTGGAGAATTGTTTGTGACCAGAGTTCCTTTGCCTTGCACAGAAAGTTCAAATGTTCTTTTCGATGCTGGCTCCTAAATGTTCTTTAATTCTAGTCAAAATCAGTGGTCTTGACGTAGGGGAATAAGAATATAATATGGGCACGAAGATGGGGGAGAGGGCAGGCTGTGTGCTCCTGTCTGAATGAGCAATAAAGGAAGTGAAGGAATTCAGTAAGCACACAAACTAAAAACAACCAAACAAAAAAAACTCTTTGGACGAGTAAGGGAAGGCCTGACCTGAAATCTTGAGGTCAGTGCACGTGGAAAAAAAGGAACACCCAAATTGATTACAGAAATCTATTTCTTTAATGTGCATCAGAATGCTTTTTAGGGAAGATAGGGCTTTACTGAGTGGCAGTCTTAGAGAGCACGCTTCCACAATGGCTCTGAGTGCATCAGTTCAGCCAGTCCACCTGTTTCTGAATAAACTGAGAAGTGTTCAATTACTTGGATTTGCTGCAATTATAGCTGTGTATTTTATAGATGACTGTATATAAAGTAGCTAGTCCCAGCATGGAAGGTAAGGAAGTAAGTGCTGGACAGCCAGAGAACACAAGCATCACGTACTTTCACGTTTTGTCTTCAGAGCACCATCCTGCTGCTCTCCTGCTCTGCCACTCGTTCAGTGCTTTTTGGTCAGTAACCAAAGTGTTGAGCAGCCCTGTATACAAAAACTCACACCACTGATTTTTTTTTCTCAATTTCTTTCTGTCGAGGCCCCCTAGCTGTGTCTTTATGCCTACTGATAAAACAGTTCCTCTCAAAAGAAATTCTTTAAAAATAATAGGTAACTTTTTAAAGTTTTGGGGAAGGCATGGGGATCTTTACTGAGATACAGCAAGGCCCATACATCTTTTATCTGTATGCAACGAGTGAATTTGGAAATGTGCGTGGCAACAGGATTCGAAAAATTATTCTGTTATTTTTGTCTTTTATAGGAAGTCATAGAACTAACCAAAGATCTCCTTTCAACACAACCTTCAGAAACTCTTGCAAGTTCTGACAGTTCTGCTTCTGCCCTTCCCAGTCACTCCTGGAAGGTTGGGGACAGATGTATGGCAATATGGAGTGAAGATGGACAGTAAGTGTAGAAAACTTCTCTAACAGTTACATGAAATAGTTCCATGGTAAGAAACTTTCATTCAGCTTGAACTGCCCCCAGGGCAACTAATAAGCAAAAAAATTGGGAAAGAACTATGAAATCAGCTTTTGTGGTACCCCCTTTAATAAAGGTCAGTGCTGTAGATAAAAGCAAAGAGCTGTGGGATGATTTTCTAGAAGTGCCCTGTTTGTTATTAACCTTATAAAAGCAGAGTGGTGTTGGTAAATGAACAATTATTAATGTAATAAATGGCAGACTTTCATGAATTTATTTTATGGCAGTGCTTCATAAAGGTTTCAGGCTATAGGATTCATGATGTTATATTCAGGTATTTGTCGTTGATCACTGTCAAGAAAAAATGCTTGCTGCATCTCAATTTGTGTGAATAATTGGAAATTCGTTTTTAATTGAAAATGTTACTTTTTGGCTTTGAAAAAACTGACTATGTAAAGTAGCTGTAGAATTATTCACTTCTTGGATTTAAGTCTCCTCTGCGTTAACGTTTCAAGTTCTGGGAACCAAACCAGTTTATTCTGACTTGCTAATTTTTTAAACTTTGTTAAGTGTGGGAGGAGAAACATTTTGAATGCCTGAGGTTTTCTCAACTCCATGAACACGAAGATGTGGAAAATAATGGGACTAAATCTTTACTGTCATGAGCTGCCGTGCTCCGAAACGTCTCACTCAATTCCCTGAAAGCTGTATTCTTTGAACAGTGTATCTTGTTGGGACTTTTTCCAGTCCCACGAGCTATCAGAACTAGAAACAAAACTAGGATTTCTGGTTAGACTGCCCAAGCAGTAACCATTAGTCTTGATAACTGTTGAGACCGTTGCTTCTTGATGCTTAAGGCCACATACAACTGAACCTGGTCTTACACTTGTGCCCTTATGGCCTTAAAAACAACTTCTTGGTTTGATTTGCTTTGTCCCTGAAAATGAAGGCTGATGCTTGCAATTTAATTTTACTTAATGCCATTAGCTGGGTGACAGTGTAGGTGTTGACGGGCTGAGTATTAAACCTTTACTCACATGCTTACAGCCATGATATCTTTACAGGTGTTATGAAGCTGAGATTGAAGAAATAGATGAGGAGAATGGAACAGCTGCAGTCACTTTTGCTGGATATGGGAATGCTGAAGTTACACCGCTGTTCAACCTCAAGCCTGTGGAAGAGGGAAGAAAAGCAAAAGAGGACAGTGGCAACAAACCCATGTCCAAGTAAGTAATATACAGGCTGAAGTCTGAAAGCTACTCAAGTACACTTATCACTGCAAAGCTCCTGCCTCTGTCTCTCTGTTGATCCCATCACTGGGGACATGTGCTTTATTCAGTAGCCTACTGTGCCTAACAAAGAAAAGTACTAAAGGTATTTTTCAGGTTTGAAAGCTTTTGGGAACAAAAAAAAGGGAGTACAGTTTCAGAATTTGAATCCAGAGGGATCACTCTGAGGGATATTTTGGCATAGATTTATATTTGATCTTCCTTATCTTCAATGAAATAACTTGTGCTCCTTTCCTTCCACCCCTGCCTGATACTGGTAAACATGTGTGCTTCAGTTCTTCTGAAAAGCTTCGACTTTTCACTTAAGTAAGATAGCTAAATTTTCCAAACACTAAATGCTTCTGAAATGTATAAGTGACAATAGATATATTTCCAGTTTTGGAAATAAACTGCGTGCAGTCTTGTGGGCTGCTGCATTTGGCGTGGTCTCAATCAGGTGGTCATTATTATTATGCCCAAAATACATAAAGGAGCATTGTAACACCTTGGCATGGAGACAATGTTTCCCTCCTTGAATTTGAGGTCATTTACAGGCTTTGTTTTATGTATTTACATAAGAAAAACTGCTGTGCATGCCCCTCTCTTAAAGGGGTTTTAGTTTCTTACAGATACTCTACAAATATAAAGACGGAGGCACAAATGTAAAGCGTCTCTTTTTTTTCCTTTCTTCCAGAAAAGAGATGATAGCTCAGCAACGGGAGTATAAGAAGAAAAAAGCTTTGAAAAAAGCTCAGAGAATTAAAGAACTTGAACAGGAACGAGAGGACCAGAAAGTCAAATGGCAACAGTTCAACAACAGAGCATATTCTAAAAACAAAAAAGGCCAGGTTTGTTTACTTCATGTCTATATGGGAATAGTTAAAGATGATTAAACCCTGTGCAGTAATTAGGGAGAGGGGAAGAGGGCATGTTAAAGGTAGCTTGTTCACCTGTGACTTTTCTGAAATGTGCAGTTGGGTGTTGGTGCTTCCAAGGCCTGGCTGTGCACTGGCTGACTTTGGGGTGTTCTTATGACACTGAGCTTGCACTTACCTTGGAGAACTGGCTTCACTATTGGTTGCAGTGCAGCATTTGTTGGGGTTAAGATCCTGGGGCCTTTTTAAGGCAACAAAGTCCTCCTGTGTTTATGATGCAACACATGGCAGTAATGGCTGTGGACTAGTAAGCACGTTGCAAAAAAAGTTAGCAAGGACATCTTAAAGCTTTGCTTGCATTTGTATCCTAGCTCAACTGAGAGCTGCTGGATGTGCTAAAACTTAATTCTCCTTTGCGAGCACTTACTTACCTTCCTCATAAGGTGATCTCTGTTGAACTGCATTCATTGTTGGCTTGACCTGAGGCCACAGGGGCAAAGATCACATCCAGCATATTAGCAGGTGAGACAGGGCTGGGCTGGCACCACGCCCGAGGTGAGCTGGCCTTCAGGAAGCGTGCTTGCCTACAGAGCAGGGAGTGGAGGATTTTGAAACGCTTCAGATCGTAACGTTTGCCTGTTTCTGTAACCGAATCAGTCATTCAGTTGTGTTTTCTGTTTCGTCTGCAGGTGAAGCGGAGTATCTTTGCTTCCCCAGAGAGTGTAACTGGCAAAGTTGGAGTTGGAACATGTGGAATTGCAGACAAACCCATGACACAGTATCAAGATACCTCTAAATATAACGTCAGGCATTTGATGCCTCAGTAGCAGCGGAAAAAGGTCGAACTTCATCTCTGCAGGGCTTTTCACTTATCTTTTTATCATTATATTTTTCTAAAAGTAAATTATTTGTTGGCACATAGCAAGTAGTCCATTTTGTCACCATCACTTTGGCTTCAGCTGATATGAGCCTTAAATTTCCCAGTATTGATTTGACTCCCCTCATCTTTTTTTTTTTTTTTGTAGTTGCATTGAAATACATTCTGCAGGTGAATGCTTTCATGAACTGCTGCTGCCTTTTATGCTAAAAGCAGCAGTCATCTGGAAGTCTGATCTCCAGAATCTTCCATTTGTATGGATACTAAAGTTTTCTTTTTTCCTTAAGGAAAGTGGTGGTATAAAAGTGGCACCTTTAAAGCCTCCCTCATTGCTGTGCTGGTCTCAGTGACAAGCTCAGTGTTACAGAGCTGCTGCAGCACTGGGAGAAAGATTCCATCATAGCTCGTAAGTCACGTGGGATTGCAAGGGAGGTTCTTGAGTACTCCCTTCTGAATCCACTGAAGTAGATTCGTACAGCTGTGAATGAGGGCAGAACAGAGCTGATGTGATCCTTATTACTAAGTATGATTCATGTGCTAGAAACAATAAATATGGAGAGAGCTTTTTTTTTCTTTTCTTCAATACTCACCAGATATTAACAGGAAGTTATTGAACTGTAACCAGAACAACATAGGAAGAGACTCTGGTTCCAAAGAATGGAACTGCACTTAAAGCGATGTCCCCTTTGCCCCAGGGATTAGAGGTAGGAGAACTCCAGATTGTTATGCTTTGGAAATGTCATCGCCTCCCTTCTTTGTAGTTTCCAAACTTAACAGTTTTGATGGTACGGTCACAGACCTTGAACAGGCAGTAACATCCTGTCTGGGCTGCCTCCATCTCGTGAAGTAGTACTGAAGCATAGCAGGAATGAATGCCTAGATGCCACGTAGCTGTGAGTGAGTGAAGGTTAGTCTCGAGTTTCTGACTGTACATTACTGCCTGGCCCTCGTGTTCATTGTGACTTCAGCTGTAGTACAGTGCTGCTGAGCCCCTTCAGTTCTATTCAGGAAACCACGTGTAAAAGCTCTTGCTTTTTTTTTGTACTTTCTGTGACTTGCCTTTCTTCTGTTATGTCTCCCACTTAACGGTAGTGGTGCCATCTCTGAACCCATAATGTGTTTAAAGAACTTAATGGGTAGCCCTGTACACAATGTAGATATTATTTTTGTAAAATCTAGGGCTGAGTTAATGGACAAGAGTACATCAGCTGTTTCCCCCATGAAATGATTAAGGTACATCTTGTTCATTGACCCCAACCGTTACTTCCCTGTATATTACATTACTGTAGCTCATTTTGTAATTTGTTACCTAGATCAGGTCACGTCAGCAGTTGTTGATGCACTGATTGGTGGAGATGTCCATCACTTACCTGAGTCACAACTCAAGCTAAACTCTACAACTGGTAGTTTAGAATCCATGCATAGAAAGAAGTTTTCCCTATAATGGGAGAAAGTGATTTTTATGAATACAAAGTGTGTTAATTTCAGTTTTGTATGTTTAACTTTTATTAAATAAAGTGTTTAAAATCTGCTGGATATATTTGTCAAAGTCAGCGTAAATGTGTGGCTTGGGGGAGAGGCACACATGGGATCTGCTGCTGATGCAGAAGAGATGTCTTCCCATCTCTACAAGGGTATAGAGAACACGATACTCAAAAGTGAATCTAAAGCATGTCACTAGCAATGCAAAATCAGACAGATCCTCATTGCTCGTCTTTGCTGCTAGCTGGGGGTAGGTGTAAACTTCTTTCTGTCTAGAAAAGCTCTCTTAATTCATGCACACTGAGATAATCTGAAGGAAGACCCCACTGCTTTTTGGAGAGGGAGTTGGTACTGCACCTGCACCCTAACAACCATGCCTCAGCCATGCCATTGGAAGTAGTTCTGCAACACTTCCTCTCCTTGAGGAAAGTCACCTGTTGTCAGACAGCTGTGGCAGGATCCGTGCCACTTCCACTAGGCAGAAGGAGCACTTCCTCAAGGTTACACAGAAAGCACTAAAACAGAACTCAGAGTTAAGGGAAGGCTCAGATGCCTTCATGAGAACTCCATCTGATCAGTTTTCCTTACAAAAAAAAGAGGTGTGGAGAAAAGAGATGCAGACAGCAACACAAAGAAGGAGTTTGAACTCAAGCAATTACAATTCAACGCGGGATAAGTTTAGGAGGCAAAAAGGTGCTCTGCTCCTACCCTTCCTCTACTAGCCTGAGGTGGCACACCGGCACTGAAAGCACTCGTGGGTCAGGCCCAAGAGAAGTACCGCTGCTGCACAGCTGGTGGTGCTCTCGGCACTGCAGCACTTGTCCAATCTTCACCTGCTCTTTGAAAAGCTTCGTTTAAACCGCACTGCAAAGAGACAGAGGTGTCTGCATCATCCGTACGGTAACCATCCGTGCCGCAGAGCCAGCCTAGCTACCTGTGACCTGATGAAACGACTCTGAGGTTCTGACCTCTCAGTGAAGGCACATACACAAAAGCACTATTTCTGGTCGTAAAGGAGTTACCTTTCCAAGCTGAACTCACCTAGCTGTGATCCCTTGGTCCATACAGAAGTGCAAAGCCTTTCCCATGATGAATGCTGATGGAAAATGTCTGAGAATGTCTCACTCCTGCCTACAATGAAAGATGATTCTGCTTCCCAGAGAGAAATCCTCAGTGAAGAATCAAGCAATGCAGGCTTTACACCTTGTTTTTAACAGACCTATTGAACACCCACACAGCAATGCTGAGGAGATCCAAAGCACTTCATTGCTTTGAGACAAACTGCTTTGAAAAGGGGATAAATGGAAGGAATTTCCCAACCTTGGCAACGCCAAGCACAAACTAAATCACCAGTAGCCCAAGTCAAGGAATGAACTACATGCAAGCTCTGACCAGCAGCCATGCTTAAAGCCACCACGAAGTGATTTATGTTCTTCTGGTGACTTTTTGCTGTGTGTTCAAGATCAAAATTATTCACTGCAGAAATGCAGACCTGCTGTGGCATTCACAAGCTCAATGGAACGTTATGGAGAGGACAAACTGCCCACAGCTGACAGCACACAGGTTCTGGATCACTACTGTTTCTTGCAGTAGGAACCATGGGGGAGGCACATGAGAGCTACGGCTAGCTGGAAGGAAATAGGAAATGCCACTGTCCTCCAGACTCATACATACAACAGCCAGATCCGTATGATGAAACATCCCAGAGAATCTTACTGCTGAAAAATCCCAACCTGGGAGCATCCCTGGAAGTGGGATTAGTGCTATTAGCAGTGCTCAGACCCGTTTACTCGTTATTCCTCTCTGCCTGATTTCCTAGCTTGGTTAACACCACACCTCCAGTATGTGAGCACACCTCAGGGCTTCACAGGCACCGGCTGAACTGCTCCTCACTCCCTAAAATTGTGCTGAAGCCACGGCCCTCCCTCCACCAGCTGAGGATTGATGTAAAACCCATGCTGTGCTTTGTTTCCTCTGAGTAAATGCCATATTAAAATGAGGCTCCCCTGCACGACCCCGCAACACAGCAGACTACAATCCACATTTTATGGATGAATAAAACAGAGGCAGCTTGGTATCCAATAACTCGTTAAAGGCCAAATTCATCAGCTCATCCCACCAGCTCACTCTGGAAATCAGGATGTTTGGAAGAAAAAGTGGATGCGTGGAAACGTTCGGCTGTCAGCTGTCTCTCCTGTACCCCGAGGAACACAAGCCTCCCCAGATCAGTAAAAGAGCATCCTCCCTTTGGAGAGAATTCCTCAGCTTTGGTCAAACAGAGCTCCACCACCAACAGAAATCCTAAACCCTACAGACTTAATAGTATTCACAGCCATAGCACCAACACCCACTGCCTCTGCATTCCTACTCCTGCCTAATAAATACATCAGTCCTCTTTTCACAAGGAAATGAGCAGCAAATCGGGGCACAGCACAAACGTATCACCTTCAGTTCAACATCTCTGTACCATGCAGCTCCTCCACCCGATGCTCACCCTCCCAGCCACCACTCAGATCTATCGGCCAATTGCAAGCACGTTTGACAGCACATCAGTATTTCCAACAGCATTAATTTTCTAGATACCTCGTGCAGACCGCAGGACACAGAGGAAGAGAGGTGCACTCCTCTTCCCTGAGGGTCTGCAGGACAATCCAGAGGATTTATCTCAGACGAAGAGGAGTTCCAGTTGCTATCAGAGCACAGAGTTAATCACTCACCAGAGAATCTGCCACAGGACAAAGCCCCAGGAAAAAAAAAAAACAAAGCAAAACAGATTTTATTCTATTATTAATGGACTTTTTTTTTTTCCTCCCTTTGTTAATATTATTTCCCCTCTCTCTAAATTCAGAATAAAAACCACCCATCATCTTCCAGGTTGTTAGCTAAGTTTCTCTTTCTGGTGACACAGAGCTGGTGCCAGAAAACACGTAACAATAGAAGTTTATAGCTCAGTTCTGGGAAAAACAAGAGTCCTCCATTTAGTGAAGAAGACAGATCCCACATCCAGCGAGGCCAGGTACTTCTCTGGTTTCACCGACACAAAAACACAGCCTACAGACAGGGAGCAGCACGTAAAAGAGAACAAAGAGCAGCAAAGCAAGAGGCTGGAGCTCAGAGCACAGTGACAGACACGAGCAAACACGGAATGAAAACACAATGGCAAAAGCTGGAAAATGATCCATATGTGCAGTTAACCCCATTCCTGTTGACCTACAGATTTCTTGAGACAGACAGATTTGTGAGCACCTTCCGTCAGTGCCGCGCCTCTAATGGAACGGACATTAAAATGACCTTCAAGTGACAACTCATCACAGGATAACCGTGACAAATGCAGCCAGATAGTCATCTCCACCTTGTGTGCAGACACGGGATGACATACTGTAATACGCTTGTGTCAAAAGAAGGAAAATGCAGGATGGTCTTTTTAATGGGTTTGTCCGTAGCAAAAGGACCCATCAGAGATGCAATCTGCAGAGGGAGGACTTGGCACACAGAGCTTAGATGGGGCTGTGTGTGCTGCCTAAGGAAAGCACATCTGATTCAGTTCCACAGGAAAAGGTGCCGTATTCCTGTAAAATTAAGTGGAGAACAGTGCTAGGACTTCTGTTATACTCCCAACATAAAAGCAGGCCACAAAACAACAGCATGCAAGAAGAAAACCATAACAAGAATCTCACTCAATCTTGCAAATATAAAAAGGGAAATGTGACTCCGTGCCCACACTACTGCATTTCTCCAGGCGAAAACAACCTGCTGGGTATGGGTAGACATCTAGGGGCAGTAAATCTTGCTCTGTGGATTCTCTTAAACAGTGCAAGGGACCATCCTGGCTTTCAAAAGAGGAAAAACTTGACCTTACAGAAGTGCAGCTAAACATCATTTGCCCTTATGCTGTCCACAGATGCGTCCACACCACTGCAGAAGGCCATCAGATCAGCCAGGCGTGATCTGCCCTTGGTGAAGTCGTGAGAAACTCATCTCTCCCTGCTACATTTTCCCCCAGTATCTGCAGCTGATACCAGACCTGTCCAAGCCCACGGTGCTATGAAAGGTGGGAGACACCAGCCCTGTTGCATGCAAACAAACACTTCCAGCGTGTTGAATCCAACCACAGACACAATTTTATACCAACTAGGAGAACAGAGCAACCTGAATTTCACTATTTCTCAGGTGTGATATCTCTTTCCCCAGTGGCCATTTAAAAGAAAACAAGAGTAACAGGAAGGAGGAGGTGCTGAGACAGCTAAAGGAAAAGGCTATTAGATAAGTAATTCTCACTGGAATTCAGCTGCTCAGCACCAGGGCTGCCAGTGGTCAACTCTTACGAGCAATAATGAATAAATGAAGTCAGCTTGCTAGAGATTCCTCTTCTTCATCAGTACCCCAAACTCCTATCATCCAGAGCTTATATGGACCCCAAACAAATCAGAGCAGCACATTCTTCTTCCAAAACCCTTGGGCCCTATTAATTAACCTAGCACTCAATTCAGTCTGTGACAGACTCCTGTTCCTTCCAGGTCACCTCCCAGAAGGAAGAACAGATGTACTGAGCCACTGTACTACATACACAACAGTGAAATTAACAACAGCAACCTGGTCCAGACACGATAAACAAATTAAGAACAATTAAAAAGAAGATAGAAACAAGCACACAAAACAAACAGAAATAGTTCAGCCACGGAAAGATTATTTCTATACTCAAGTGTACGTGCTGTGTCTCTTATGGGGGATGACACGTTTTGAGAAGAGTGGGGAAAACACCGGAATATTTAAACACAGGCAATTCATCATAATGCACAGCTCGACAGCAGAACCACTCAGGATCTTCTTATCACAGGATCAAAGGGCACAAGAAGAACAAAGTGAGAGCTAAAGTGATACGAATGACCAAGATGGAAGAACACAACTCATTTCAGATACAGAAATGTTTAATGGCGTTAAAGTGCTACTTTAATGGGGAACCATATGCTAACATTTAAACACAATTCCACTGCACTGCTAAATATGGTTGTTTTTATTTATTTTTTTTTTTATCTTTTTGCCCAACCCTACCTAAAACAATAAAATAAAGTCTAAAGGACTGAAATTAACAACCCATTCAAATCAGCAATAAGTTATGAATTTTATAAAGCATTTTTTTTTCCTCTTCTTTTCTTAGTAATGAGGGGTAGTTAAATTACTTAAGGATATACAAAGTTTCAAACAATGCCATAGGTGAGAACTCTATTAAGGTTTTTAAAACTTGGAGAATGAAATAATCCTGGCCATTATAAAGACAAAAAATAAAAATAACAAAGCAAAGCCCTCAAAGTGCAGGTTAGAATGCTCATCTCTGAGAAAATTAGAAAACATTGCTGGAACAGCTCTTAACAGCACCTGCACAGGTGTGATGGCAAGGCCCTTGGGAACAGGACGTGCAGTCAAAAACATTACATTAATGTGAGAGACGTGCTGAGCTTAACTAGGTTAACTACTGGACTGGAACTTCAAAAGTCAGCAAAGGGAATGATTCTAAAAAGAAATCTGAAGAAACCCTCACCAAATCTGGCCTTCTGCAGCTAGCACAGCCTCCAACCACTGTGTGCACGGCAAAAAGCATCTTTGCATTTCATTGGGTCAAGTGCTTCATCAAAACAGAGACCTTTTCATGGCATAAATTCATATAAAAGACATCTAAGGTTTTGTGTGGACAAGCTCTAAAAAGACGCATCAGACTTGGGGTGTTTTCTCTCCCAACACATTTACAAATGTTTATCAAAAAATCTCATCAAATAAAAAGGTCATAGTGGCTCAGTATCTGGGCATGACTTTCTGGCATATCACCTCCTCTATGTGCTGGTTTCTTCCTGCCCTCAGTTGGCCGTGCGCCGGCACATGGGCACGCATCTACCGGGAGATCTGCTGTTGGTGTCACAGCCTGAGGCATGACACAGCCCGTGAAGTGCTGGTAGATTACAAGTGTGTACCCCATGCTTTAGCCACGCATCAGAGGTACTTGCCTTTTATGTCCAACAGAAAGCTGAGCTGAATGGTATTCTTTCCTGAACATCTCTTTGCTGCCCCTCTCTCTGGGCACAGAATGAGACCTTAATCATTACTGTTGACGTTGTTACCCCTAGGCTACATATGTCTTCAAAGATTTCCTAGTACATTACAACAGCATTGGATTGTGATAAATTGTAGGACGTGGTCCTTTTAGGGCCACAAAAGCTCTCCAGAAGGGCCTAAATTAGGTTGTTCAACCTGAATGCAACGTACAAAATTCTGACATTTCTCAGATCTCATGACAGAAAGAGAGGGATGAGTCTCTAGTATCCTCTTTCAAACAAATAAATTCAAAACAAAGTGTTTTGTCACTAATGTCTATATCCAGGTCCCACAGAAACAAATGGTTATCACTGACTTCAATGGGACTACGGTTTGGTCTAACTTTTTGCCAGCAGGAATTGGACTTGGTAACATGACCAAATGAACATGTGGGTTTCTTTCTTAACCCAAAAGGTTTTATTTACAGGTTTCTCCAGGACTAGCTGTCAATATGTCATTTCTGAAAGAGGATACTGGCATACAGGACCCAGTTTGATCACCCCAGTGAAATCATTCACCCTGCACTGTCATCTCACTTGGTTCTAGGAAGCAAACGAGAGCTTGACACTGGCGCTGGAGTAACCCTCGTCACTCCCAATACTCTGCAAGCTGCTGTGATCATCAATGTCACTGATGCTGGTTGTGCTGATATTGTCCACTTCTCCATGGGAGAACTCTGTGCTTTCAACGTCCACTTCAATCTCTTCTAAAAGAAAGGAAATGAGAGAAACACAACACACAGATTAGCACCACAAACACAACTGGCCAGCAAGCTGCCAGGACTCCCTCGCTCAGAAAGGAGGCAGCAGTCTGGCAAGAAGACTTTCAGTGTTCTTCCTTGAAGTGGGATAGGCACTGGACATGATTTATAAAAAGATTAGCTATGAGATTGGAGTTTTTCTTCGAGAGTTTGCAAAGGGAGTTGACTCCTCAAGCATACAGTCCACATTATCAGCATAGGCAGGCCATCCTATGAACTTGTTATTCTAACTCTGTTCTTTGGAATTCATTACCCCAGTGTTGGAAACAAAAAGAAATGAATAAAACAGAGCACGAGGTTACCATGCTACTTGCTTCACATCACCTGCTCAAAGCTAGGATCACAAATAGGGCATTACCATGAGGATTTGGGTTATTTTCAGATGGTGGAACTAAAAGCTTAAATCTATTTTTTAAGAAGAAATTAGAAAGCAGTAACCTAGTCAGCAAGGCATCTTGGTTTCCACAGCATTTAAAAATTTTCCAAAATCTATGTTTTTTTCCCCAAACTGCAAATTCAAACACAAACACAGGATGCTTGACTCCGCCAGTAAATATGGAAGTATCTATGTTGCCTACCTAGGATCCACAGCTGAAATGTTTCAAAGAAGAAAATTATCAGAACTCATTTAGCTATTCAGATCACATCTATCCAGTTTTCACTGAGATGACTTGCATAGGAAGCTTGGAAAAGGAAGGGAGGTGATGGTAGAATGATTCCTGGAATTTTAAGAATCAATTTGCTCAGTTATGTTTGTGTTTGGTTACGCCACAGTAGGCCCAAAAGAGGAAATACACTGGAGAGAATGAGAAGTTAGATGTTGCCTTGCAGCATGGCTTTTTGATGCCAAGACATACAAACAACAAAAAAAGCACAATGGATATTCCATCGTCGACAACAAGTATTTGGCAACCACCTTTTGACCACAGCCATTTATGTTTTCGTAAGTAATGCTTTCACTTCTTGGAGGGCTCTTCAGAGAACAGAGAACATTAAATGCCACAGAAATCCGTGAGCTGACAAAAGCAATGCTTCTTCCAAACTATTTAATCAATTAACTCATGCAAAGGACAAAACTTTTCATGTATGTTATAGAATCATAGAGTCCTTAGAGTTGGAAGGGACCTTTGAAGGTTGCCTAGTCCAACTCCCCTGCTATGAACAGGGACATCCACAGCTTGATCAGGTTTCTCAGAGCCCTGTTCAGTGAATGTCTCCAGGGATGGGCTTCCGTATCTCTGGGCAACCAGTTCCACAGTGCCTCACCACCCTTCACTGTAAAAAGGCTTTTTCCTTATATCCAATCTAAATCTCCACTCCTTTAGTTTGAAGCCATTTCCCCTTGGTCCTATCACCACAGACTCTGCTAAAGAGTCCGTCCCCTTCTTGTAGCTCCCTTTTAGATACTGAAAGGCTGCTATCAGGGCACCTCAGAGCCTTCTCTTCTGCAGACTGAACAGCCTCAGCTCTCACAGCCTGTTCTCATAGGAGAGTGTGTATGTGTGTTCATATATATGTGTGTACACGTGTGAGCAAAATCAGTAGCCTAAATACCAAAGGTCACAGAGAAGGGCATAGCTGAGAGACAAGAACTGGATCCGCCTCGTCCTCCCTCTTCTCAGAGCCCACCACCAGTTCAGAGACACCCACCTCGCTCAGAGTCCGAACGATCAGAGGAAATGGTAGATCCAATGCTGTCCATTCGTATTCGCTCTATCTCCTGAGGACCCTGTAGTTGTTCCAGTCTTCTCTTCAGAAATCTTTGTTCTCGTTCCAGGTTCTCAAGCTGGTGTTGGCTTCTCCTCTCGACCTCTTCAAGTTTCTGTTATGATCAAGTACATCTCAGTAACAAGTTTCATCCTTTACTCCTTCCCCTCTCACCTCTACTGCCCAGCCACCTGCTTTTTACTTAAAGACACTCCCAGATCTCAGAAGGACGTAAGCTGCAAAAGAGCACTGAAGGAAGCTGCCTTCCCTGTTCCAGAAGCCCCTCTTGGCAGCTGCCACGCAATCTCTTCCCAACTTTTCTGGTTTCCAAACCCTGATGAATCATACACATTGGTATCAAAAGGCTTTGAAGACAGGCCTCTCTAAATGAAACTAATGGAGACACAGCAGTTTGTGGGTCATTCCGCGTGGCTTCAGCTACATGCGTTACCAAGCATGTCCACAAAGGGGCCTCAATCCCCTTAACCAAACCAATCTACTATTTGTTACATTTCACTGTAACATAAAGACGTGCCCTGGGAGCTCTGCATTCTTTGCTGCATGGTTTAGTAGGATTTCTCAGAAACAGTTTTCTATTTAGTGAGCGATTTACATAACCTACTACAGATTTCTTTGATCACAGCTGGGAAATCTACCAGGGCACTGTTCTTTGTTTCCTACAACAAGCACATTGCATAAGGAGGAGTCATTTCAGGCTAACCCCATCCCTCCAACAGTGTTTTTTCTCCTTCACCACCCATCCTCCCTCCCACTATCCTGAGCTATGACAAAGGATTTCAGCTTTTTCCAGATACTGACAACGTTGTATTTTCTCTTCATGCTTCACTCTGCCAGAAGTAAAACTAGAAAAGTGCTGGGCTAGCTGGCTGCTTCACATACGAAACTTCAGTAAGCCAACCCTGTCTCGCACTCTTGGGGTTTTGTGCTAGTGCTTCAGCAATGAAAACTTACTAGCACATCAGAAAAATAAAAGTAGCATGGAGTGGAGTTATTCAGCAGTAGACACGTTTTTCATGTAAGAGCTTCAGTCATCAGCGACTGATCACAATACAGAACGAGACCCTTAGTCTCCAAATCAAATGTTTCCATAGTCAACAGAGTTCATTATGAACTCTTCAAACAATGTGGTTTGTAGTAACGATAAAGGATTAAACAAGGGGGCAATGCTTGTTTAAGGCACCTATATATTAAATAAAGGTGCTAGTCTCTTTTAACACAAAACCACCTCTCAGCAGCAAGAGCGAGCAACAGAACTGCACTTCCAGTCAGCCTGGATGGAAGGAAGCTGGGAAAAGCAGCTCTCACCTTGATATGTGCTTTGGCTTTGTTCAGCAGCCCAAGCGTTGTGTGCCTGGTGCAGTCTGGTCCTAGTGGTATCAGAACTTTTAAGCGTTCTAGACACAGGCGGAGGTGAGCTCGGCTGCAAGGGGAGAAGAGGATCAGAGTTAGCTTTCAGAAACACAATGTCACTCCCTTCTCTGCTTCCATTCTTTCACTCCATGAAAAGCGAGCCGCTTTTCATGTTTCCTTCTCTTCATAGTCACAAGATTCCCCACAGGTGCTGGGACAGACTGCCACTAAGCTATTTACACTGCAAACAACAGCTGCTCACCAATACTTGCACGATTGCTAACCTCTGACAGACACTGTTTATTTTCTTGCTGTCTGAACTGATAATCTGATTCAGTGGATGAACTTTGTGCAGACACAATGCACAGTCGGTACAAATACCTTGGGGGTTGCCTTTCCCTTAGCTACTTGCTGTTGCACTGAGATCTCTGAGAGAGCACTTTCAAATGACTAATACACTGTACACTTGTGCACTGTCAGTTCAGGGATGTTTGCTATGAATCAATCCAAGCAACATTTCTATCATTTCTTTGCACAAAATCTGAAAGAGTGAAGAACAAAACCGGTTAGCCTAACACACCCAAACAATCCCTGCTGGCAATTAAATGGCCCAAGCACCGCACTGGGCCCAAGTCTGAAAGGCTGCTGCGGAGCAAGGTCAGTGAGAACAAGAGAGCCTGAACCCTTTGGGCAGCCTGCTGACCTTGGCTCACACTTCCAGAGAGTCTCAAGCACAGCAGCATCGCTGATGGTTTGAGCCATTTTCTGCAGAACACGGAACCTGGGGAAAACGGTTCGGGCAGCAGTGGTGAAGCACATCATCCTCGGGCTGCACAGGAAAAGCAACCCTGCTGATCCTCCTCTGTACCACGTATGCAGGAACAAACAGCAGATTTATGGAAACTTATCAAGCCTGGGTTGCCTTTCCCCCCCCTCCTTTTCTCTTTCTCAGACATTAATGATTTATGTCTAAACTTGTCATCTCAATCAATAACACAATGACATCAGCTTCACCATTCTCATGCAAGAAACACCAGTGCAAAAGAGTCCTGAAAGCCTATCCCAACCCCTGCTCATACACAAAGAAACCAAATCTTAGCCTGATGCATCTCAATACAGGGAGAAAAAAAATAAAGAGCATGGACAGTTCATTTCCATTTGTTTTTCAAATTCACTATTGCTCCCAGTTTGAAAGGGGTGGGGGAGAAGAGTCTGTAATCAGGCAATTATGTCAGTGACAAGCAAGGATGATTAAGGGTGGAAGGGTCAGGGGTTTTGCTGATGAACTGTCAGCACAGAGAAGTGTTTGCTAGCAGTGCCATAGCTGTGAGCTCCTCAGTATTTCTATTATAAATCTCTTTACAAAGGGTCCAGCATTCAGTCTCAAGAACAGCCACGGGGCTGCGGATGACCAGCAAGGGCCTTGGAGAACATGAGTTTGTCATTAAACATTAACAACAAGGAGGGGTGAGAGTGTCATAATCCGAAAAAACAGGAAAAAGAAAAGAAAAATCACATCCATCTCACCTCTTCCTTCCTTAGACTGCTGTAGGGCGAACTCAGTACTAATACTAAGCATGTATGGCTAACACAAATTTTACTTCTTGGTTTTTAGCTTCCTAGAAGCCCATCTTCAACATACAAGCTGATCAACAGGAGCTGAGTGCAACCACTACAGGTGCTTAGCAATGAAAGAGCAGTGCTGCTTTGCTCTGGCACTTGTCACCCCACGTGACGGCGGGCACTGACTGCTGCAGGCAGTGGGGACTGAGGAGCAGGGCCAGCTCCACTTCGTAGGGTGCAACAGGAAATACGTTTTGGAAATCAACATCTGACCCGTTTCAGGTGTATCATGGTACACTCCTAAACATAGAGAAAAATGCACAGTGCTTTTATAACCTGTGTTCAATTACTGGGGGGGGGGGGGGGGGGGGAAGGCAGGAAGAAGGGGGGCCCTGAACCAGGAGCGACGGTTCTAGGAACAGAGATCATTCTAGGAACAGAGATCAGCACTGAGTAGCAATGGGCACAGACAGGATTGCTCAGGCAAAGTCAGACTGATGGCATCATGACCTGCTGTGTCAAAAGGTGGGTTATTCTGTACACTTGGCAAAATCAACCTTGTCAGGCATCTAAAAGCTGTGTGCAAAAATCCAACTACATAAAGGGAGAAGAGATGCTGAAACTCCAACTGGACCGGTCTTACAAGACTGTGTAACATCACAGAAAGCAGCAGCACTCCGAAAACAGGGGCAGAGCAGTGAGCTCCAGAGCCTCCATTCTGAGCCATCACACGAGCATGTTGCTTTCCAGGGCTCAAAAGCATCACAGACTTAGCAGAGCCTGTTTCAGAGTGAGAGCAATCACAAGCCTATTAATCTTCCTTATCAAGACATGTAGCTGTACCTGGGCAGCCGTAATCCCAGGGTCAGGGCACAGCAGGAATGCCTTTTCCACTTGCTTACCTGGACTCCTACAACATGGCTTTGACAACACTGCAGGTTCTCACACTCAGTAGAAATGCCAGTGTTGTGCAGGCTCCAGGCAGAGCCTGCTGGCTTTCCATGTAAACCACTGGGTAATGACAATATTTGATGCATCTGCCAATATCAGGAAAAACAAGCCTAAATGCCCATATTATTATGTAACAGAGAAACAACTCAGGCTGGGCACAGAGGGCTGCTGCCCCTCACTGTCCTGGGATCCCAGGAAGAGAGAGGACAGAAGGAGAACTCCAGTTCCTCAACTAGAGGGAACTGACCCACAGCAAGCAACGGAGCTGATGGTGGAAGAGAGGGTACCAGCCTCTGAAACAGCAGCTCTGTCACTGTATGCTGGGCACACGCTGCTCCCCCCTTTCCACCTTGTGCAGTGTGACACTTTCTGACTGTATGTAAAGTACCTCCTTCCAGCAGCCCCCTCGGTTCTCCTCCAGGCTGAGCCTCCGGGCTCTCCAAGAGGAGCCTAGCCCTTGCTCCACATTGCCCCTGCTTGTACTTGGCTTTGCTTGGCTGCAGAGGGCTGTAATTTCACAGACTGCTCTCCTCTCTGGCTCCCAATGACATCATCCTTTCTGATTATATAAGGTACTGGGAGGAAACCTTTATTTCTGCATGCTTTTTGCTCACAGCTTCAGCTGTCTCACTGCACAAGCCGCATCCAAATCCCACTGCGGAAACCGGGCTCCCCATTGCCTGAATCAAAACTGCAGTGCAGGAAGTGGTTTGGGTGCAAATACAGAAACAAACAAACAAACAATTAATCCCTATTACCTTCCCCTTACTCTGCCAGGGACATTTTTGAGGGGCAGCAGTAGGAGTAAGCCTCTGCACCACAGCCTCTTCTGTGCCTGGGGATTGCCTAGCCCCTGCCCCAGAGAGCTGGGGACACAGCTCCAAGCCTTGCACTTGCTGACCACAGAGGTGCTGGGAGACCACTTGCCCTCAGTGCCTGAGTAGCTCTTTTAGGGACAGCACTGCTCCCTGTGACACACTCCCTGCTGAGCTCAGCCTCTCTGCTTGCATTCTCTCTCTCCAGATTGTGACAGCATGGCCATGGGGTTCAAGGAGACACAAGGCACCCCTTGAATCTGCTCACTACTCCTAGAACAGCCCAGCCCAGGCTAACTGCAGCCAGATCTACCAAGAGATCTCAGTTCTAGTCAGATTTGGGCAAGTCTCTAAATGTGAGCATCACCGGAGAGACTGCAGCTGTTCTGCTGGTATGGGCTTTGTTTTTGTTTCTTTTATTTTTTTTCATTTCCACCTTCTACTATTGGCAGAAGCAATGGAAACTGAGAGAGAAGAAAGACTTTCTGCCTTGAAGTCATTAAACCACGTGCGTGCCTGGCTCTGAAACAGCACTTTACAGGACTCGGCACTACCCTGCAGCCACGCACTGCTGACAGACTGTGCTGAATCAAGGCTAGAACATCTGCAGAGCACACACACGTGCACTGACACAGACACTGCCCATCTTCAGAAGATCAAGCCTCCCTCCCAGCAGGAAGAAATGACCAACAGCACTTTGAAATGCTGAATTCCAGTTTCTGTACATTGGAAGAAAGAGCATCTGAGGGAAAAGGAAACCACAGATATTTCTGTGCTGTGCCTGCAGGTCTATAGGGCCTGAGTTCAACAATCCATTTCAGCCTGTGCTCAACATTAGGAACACCCAAGCTCAAGCCTCACTGAAGCTGGATCGGACAGCTGATCCCCAAGAGAATACATATGAGAGAAAAAAATAAACACTACAAAACAAAACAACACCATCAAGAAGTACTGGAAGCATCAGCACAAGGAAGATACTAACATGGAAAAGAATATGGTCATCTTTCCCCTGTGCTCTCTCTTCCTCCTCACCTTTTCAAAGTCGAGTCCAATTTAACCCTGAAATTAGAAACCACCAACTTTGTTTGTATTTCAGAGCTAATAGATGGCTTAAAAAATTCAGGAGGGATCACTGGTTAAAGAAAGCAATTCCTGGAGCGACGCAAGTGACCCCACATCAATAATTCATTGGACCAGAACGATTTTGAGATAAAAGTAATGAGAAACACATGCAGAAACCACAGAGCAGGGAAAATGGGGGGAAATATGGTTTCCTCCCATAAGCAATTCACAGGTCAGGGCCTCGCTTATCTATAACAGCCATCACACGACAACGGGCTTTGCCTTGTGCTCAGCTCTAATCCTTCCCCTCCCGTCCACAGAAGGATCTGATCCCTGCCTTTACATCTCCACAGAAGGAAGAGGAGATGCTGCCAAGTGCGTGAATCAGAAACTGAAAGCCAGGCAGGCGCTGCTGCAGAGCGTTATGTAAGCGCTGCGAGCTCCCCCCAGCCTGCAACAGCACACACTGCTGTGCAGGGCAGCTGGGAAGGAAATCTGGTGCACCAAGGCACGGTTAAAGCCCATCTTCTCCACCTGCACTCTGCAATCATTCATTCCTTCAGAATTTCGATCAGGTCTCTTTCCATGGTTATTTACGTTTTGCTGTTCGCTCCAAGCTGAACACGATGCTCCCTCACTCACCTCTGCTCCCAGCCCATTGCTACACACGAGCATTTGTATTGCAAATGTTAACAAACTGCATCATCAGAAAGTAACTGCGGGAGAAAACAAAACAAAAAAAGCCCCCAGACACTTTTTTTCCTTTAAGCCTATCGTTTGGAAGAAAAGAAATGAAACTTGAGGAATGACAATAAAAAGCCTTGACAACACTGTACATAGGGATGTAAGGGAATGAAAACATTCTGCGGGGAAAATGTTCAGCCTGATCTTAACCAGATCAGATCTGTGCACAAATGCTGAGAATTAGCACACATCTAACTGTGCTCTCAAACCAAGGGCGGGGGAAAAACAAACCACAAATTAAGAGACACGTAATTAAAAGCAGTAATAACAATAGCAATAATAAAACCAACAGATACATTGGGGCAACGCAGCTTTGCCAAGTAACACACTGCCTGACAGGCAGGTAAGTGGTGATGCATATCTTGAAGCTTTTCTCTCTGAACTAAAGGGCTAAAATACAGACTAGTCATTTAAATTAATACAATAATTAAAAAATGAGACCATTCGTAAACACACAACGCCCAAAACTAGGATGCTTAAAGGAGTGGCAAAAGAAAGCATTGAATACTGGTGGTCACAGCAAAAACAACGCTGAGAAAGTATCCCTTCGGAAGGTGCCTCCTCCAAAATGAGCTCTCAGCTGTTCCCAGCTGACTGCTCATCCTTCCCTAACCCCTCTGATCTTCAGAGGCACCGATGAGACAGGCTACCACTCAGTAGTAAAAGATCAAATATAGCAGCCTGCACTTCACAATGAGGAGGTGATGACAGCAGCAGAAGTGGCCATCTGCCCAGCGGAGGAACTGGGGTAAGCAATGCCTGGCATCTTCTCTCACCCCTTCATTTTCACCCAGCCCAAACACCACGCTCTCAGCGCCTCCTCATCAGTTTCTCCTCTCCCCTCGCAGCTCCCCTACAGCTTTCTGCCTTCCTTGGGAAGGCAATGAAATGGACAGTTGTTAAGAGACATCAAATAGCAACAGATGCTCTGGAGTCCATAACAATTTATCAAAGTTAATCTCCCCCTAAAATTATATATCGAGGGTCTATTATTATTGATCTTGGCCATTACGCGCAAAGTATTTTTAATCCTTGGTGAATCTAATTAACTGAACTTCAGTCTCATGTAGCACAATACACAGCACTGCCAGCTAAATCCCTGTCGGGCTCAATTGTGCTTGCAACTGTCCTAAATCCTACAGCCACCACAGACTGTAAATGCTCCACATCCCATTCACTTTCTGACCTCCTTGCTGCCAGTACAGTCACATCCAGGAATCTCATGCACGAGATCATTTGGCACCAACCTTCCAATTGTGCTTGTTCCCAGTGCTGCAAGTATCACAGTTCCACTACCTGGCAATAGGATACGGTCACTGTCCTGCACTTGTCTGTTGAAGAACATGCAAAGCAAGCCTTAAACATCAACATGCAGCCAAGTCCAGTTAATTATAAATAGTCTGGTCTAATAAATCTCTGGCTTTCTTAAAAGGCAGTTAAAAATAGAGAGCTGCTCTTTAAATAGCCAGTGGTGTCCTGTGCCCCCGTTCTCACTAATGCTGGTATAATCACTGCTGGGGACACGCAGCGTGCTCCTGCCCGGTGACACCGCTCTGAGAAGAGCTCTGTGCACCACTGCACCCACGGAGCAGCTGTGCTGGCCAGCAGCAGCCTCACTGCAGAGGAGGCAGTAACCTGCTTTGCTGCGACCTGCGGATTTTCAGCTTTACTGCTAGAATTAGGTCAGCAGCAAAGATAGCTGAGATTTTCCAAACTCGCCTGCTATTCTTGATGATTCCGTTCAGAGGTTTCCTGGCTAAGCACCGTGCCTGTGGAAAGGACTGCCGAGGTATTTTGGGCTCCTGCAGGGTTTCTGCAGACAGGTGCTGGGAACTGGACATGCTCTCCCCCAGAATCCTCAACTGCCTCCTCCAATGCCACATACCAAGCTCTCCTGGTGAGACCTACCTTGCCTTGCAGGCATGGTATGCCTGAAGGCATGCTGCTTGCACCAGAGTGGGAAGAACCTGAAGCATCAGCCAGAGAGCAGTTCCATTGCTACCCTAGACCTCTCACAGCTCCAGCTTGAGGTCCAGTGCAGCAAAGGCACTGACAGACCTCAAATCACAGCCTGTTTCTTTATAACACAGAAAAGACCCCAGACTTTGGTGCCTACTAAATACAGTCAGACTTTAAGCTAGTGACACCACTGCATCTGGAGTCACTAGCTGCAAGAAACAAGCACTTGTTGTTAGATGTCCGTTGGTCACAGAGCAAAAGGACACTGCCAACTCACCATTTGGGAAAACACCTTTCCTCCTTTCAAAATAACGAGCAGGGAACATGCCAGTGTCAAGAATACATTCTGTGTGGCACCAGTTGTTATTAAGATAGGACAGAGTTTTTCCTCATAGGAAAAAATAATCTTTATTTCTAAAAAACAACAACAACCAAACCACATCCCAAGAATATAACTGGATGCAGTATTTGTTTACACAAAATCTTTTACACCCGAAGGGAAGCATGTGCTGCTCATCTCATAGCATTCTGCACTGTCAGAAATATTTAAGGAGCCATCAAACGGCTGCTGTACCTCTCAGGTCCAGGGTGCGTGGATCTGGAACAGAGGAAGCAGTGCATACAATTTAACCTTGTAAAATTATTGTAAATTCAACCTCAGACTTCCCAGGGAAAAGGAATTATCAGCCAAGGTTGTTATAGGACGTGTGGTTGGACAGAAAGTGAGAAGAACATAAGAGACCCCAGCACTATTCTTCCTATTGGTAACACATTTTTGCACACAAACAACAGTATTTCAGAAGTCCTAGGAGTGAGCTAGCATTAAGCACCAAGCAGCTGTAATCTGAGTGAGCTCCATGCCCTGCTCAGCAGGAGAGCCTGAATGGAGAAGGGTGGCTCCCAGCATTACTGCAGCAGTTGGGCTGCGTGCTGATCGCGCACGTACTGGGTACCAGGAAAGAAGGGAGGTTGTGAGAAGTGGTATCAGAGAGCACAGAACACACCTTGCTTCTGCTCAACCAGTGTCACATGCTAACACAAACTCACCTGCCAACACAGCTCTTCCAACAAGGAGCAGGGTTTATCACCAGAAAATCGTATCTATCGTTATCTCTATGCGAAACTTTTATTTACCACCACACAACTACAGCAACGTGAACTTCAGAACAAAAAGCAAAATGAAACTAAACCTGTACCCTGCCCTTTCCCTTGCCCATCTCTGACAAATTCCTTGCATTTTCTCTCTCTTCTGCACGTAAGAAAGCAAAAGAGATGCAGGACTGCTCAAATCCCAAACGAGGAAGAAGTACGAAGCTGTCCACTTGAGAACTATTTCCATGGGCAAGGAGCAAAGCAGAATACATCTGTAATAAATGAAAATTACTCCGAGGTTTTTTCAGTTCAACTGTAAAACTCCTAATGCTTAGTGTACCTCAGAAAGTCAGTCTATTATGTGCAGGACATTCTTCCTAGAGCACTCCTGGTCAGCTGGATAAGATCAACACGGCCCCTGCCCTGGTCAGCAGTGCCACAAATGGATATAACTATTATTCCCCCAATCCAAGAACAGCTGCAGATGAGTAAACTAACATTTGTGGGAGGATTACTGCCTGACGCTTGCTCACCCTGCATCCTCCCAGCAGGAAAAATTAGGATCCCACCTGGGAACAAACCAAACACTGAAAGGTTTGTGGCTTGTTTTGGAAAGGAAAAAAAAAAGAGGAGGAAGAACAGCCAGTCCTCCAGTGTTTGGGGGAACTGGTTTCCATTCACTCAACTACCAGGCCAATATTAAAAAAACAGCCACACAAGCTCACAGAAATACCTGAAAGGCACTGCGTTAGCATTGTGATCACAGCCCTCCTTCCCTGCTGTTTTGTAGAGCTTATGACTATCACAGGGCCTCCTAAATCTAAGCATTAATTAGTGCTCCACGGCCAGATATCTCCTATCCCATCCTGAGATCACTCCTTGTTTGTTTAAAAAAACAATAAAACCACTAGTGTTAAAAAATAACTATTAAAAAAGTAAATAAATAAACACCACAAAACCCCAAAACATCTAAGAGGATTTTCTACCAACCATTCAACTGGGAAGAGGCAGCAGTGGGCTCCAGCATCAGGAGAAGCAAAGGCCCAGTGCTGTGCTAGCTGGGAGCCTGCACAACCCACACGCATGCTCAGAAGTGCAAAGCAGCAGCAAAAAGGGGCCAACATTTCAGCCCTCTCCACATCCAGGGAAGGGCTTTGCAGCAGGCAGGATGCTGAAGTGAGAGTTGGGAGGGCTGTGTGCAGCCAGTCTGCGTGACCTCAGGTAAATCCCTCGAGAAACTGAAGAACATACCGCACATCCACAAAATGGAGCTAAGCCTAATTCCTTCACAAGGTGTTGCTGAGCTAAATCCAATCTTGTTTTTCAGGTGCTCACATAGCTTGGTAACGACAATGGCACTCAGAGACAGCAGGACACTTTGGAAAGCTAATTCATCCAGCTCTCTGCTAGGCAGCGATATCCAGAGCACAATATGGCCATGTTTTTTCAGGATGAGTCAATAACCCCTCACTGCTTCTCCCCAGATAGGCAGCAAAAAGTCTCTTACAGCTGTCCCAAGGAATCCCTTAAAGGGAATTTCAACAGAGTTCAAAGCAGCCAAATCTGAACCAGGACTATGAGGCGAAGGCCGAACTGCTGACTTTGCAATCAAACAGTCAGAGAGCTTTTTATTTCTTTATAGCGTTTAGTTTCTCGTGTCCCGCTGTTAATCTGACATGCCCAGGTTATGACTTAGGCCCCATAAAATAAATATATCAGAGTGGTTCAGACATCACGTGACCATAAAAAGAAAACAAACAGTTCCTTCCCGTGTTTTAAATGCCACGGATGTACTACCTACCTCATGCTCAGGTTCCATGGTGGGGACAAAAGACTTCACTGCCAGGTGTTGGAAATATCACAGAATGTCACCAGAATTGCACGAAAGAAACTCCAAGGGACACTCATGCCTCCAGAGGGCCCGAGCATGCTTGCCTCAAGTACCGCACAACACATAAATTTCTCTTCTCCCCCCCTTAGCAACACCACTGAAATACGTCCCCGTATGTGCTTCTCCCCATGAACACCAAGCCTGTAAGCTGCTTTTCCAAGCCAACAAAAGTTTAAAAGAGGTCACGCCGTACAGAACAGTATCTGCATTTTTTCTTAGAGAGTCATATTACATTGAATATGCACTGGGACAAAGTGTTCCCAGGCACTTTCCCACTTCTTTTGGCATTAAAGTTGCTTGTCTGGGTAGATGAAGTGGCAAAAGTACTGGGAAAAGGGAAGAGGATGTTGGTGTTTTTTTCCATATTCCCTTATCTCAACCAGAATTCCTCAGTGTACTTCTGGGGTCTAACATTTATTCTTACTGTGATATATTCAGCATCCAGGACTCCCCTTCAAACACAGATGCACTCAACTTTGGGTCTTTACCCATTCCTAAAACAATGCTGAAAACATTTTCTTAATTAGACAACAAGAAAAGCTTTCCAGTGGTACCAGCAGTTGATCGATGCAATTTGGCCTCCCTAGGCAGTGTCACTGTCAGAAGCTTTTAGCACCACGTTAGATAAGCATCTGTCAGGTAAGAGTTTAGATGGAGCTTATCCTCCTCTGGGGCACCAGGTGAACTGTGCAGGCCTCACCCCATCTCTGACAGTGTCGTGAAACGCTGTGTAAACTGGAAGGGTGCAGCTTCCTGCCTTCTTTTAGGCATAGGTCCGAGCTGGCTGCAGAGGCACTGTGCTGAGTCTCTGGAAAGCAAAGGGGAATTCTGTCTCTCTGAGCTATGACCCTGGTGAGAAAGCAAGACTTACTCTGCAGTAGCAGCTCCGGCTGCTGTGTGCAGCTGGGAAGGGCCAGCAGTGCCACGTGTACGCAAATAGGCAGCCAGAGGGAAAGGGAGAACCAGGAGGCATCTGCAAGGCAAAGTTTCCACTACCAGCATGCATCAAATCCCTGCCCTACAGATTAGTGAGGACAGGACAGGAGAAAGCAAACACGGAGAGGCTCTGCAGATGCTGTGATAGTACTATGACTTGTAATTTTCCAGATCAGGTTTGGCTGAGGAAGAATCAGCTGAAGAGAAACGTGCACTACAGCAGGTAGCAGGAGACAGGAGGGAGGTGCCAGGAAGCACTCACAGCAAGCAGCAGGTCATCAGCACAAACAAGCGTCCCAAGCTAGACGAGAAACAGAAGGAAGCAGGGGGAGCTTGAGGATACAGGCAGCATAGTCTCAGCTACCACTGCTCTCACTCTTCCTTGCCTAGTGCAGTTTTTATTGCACAGGGAAGAACAAAGACCCCCCAAGCCAATGGGGGAAACCAGCTACGCCGCAGCCTCCTCTGCTAGCTTCTCTGCATGCAGTTCAGCAGCTGCAAACAGGCAAAAGAGCAGCCAGCTCTGAGGAGTGCCAGGATCCAGGCTATGAGAACACTGGAAACAAACACAGATCAAAGGGAAAAACCACGCTGTATACACAGCTGGGGCTCTGCCTTCCCCTTTCAAAAAGAAACGGGCACATAGATTTTAACTGCAAGCTCTTTGTGTGTCCTTGCACGTAAACTGTGTGCATCTGTGCAAGCGTGAGTACTCACCCCGCGTTTGGCCTCCTGACATTACTGAAGTGCAGCTAATGAATGGCATTCTCTGAGCTGTATGGAAGATTCCCACACAGCTGGGCAAACTGTGACTGGGCAACGCACAGCTCAACCTGCCCCGAGGAGCAAGGCCAAGTAGGTGGGAATTAAGGACAAGGAAGATACAAAGCAACCTCTTTTTAACCTCTAATTCCTGCTACAGAGCTCCTCTTCTCAGAATAACTCATTTGAAGAATTCCCCTGAGTTTCCAGAAGGAATAGAAGCCTTCCTGTCTGAGAAATGAACTTCAGCCTTGAGAAGTTACAGTGAATTACCCTAAGTGTTCAACAGGTTGTGCCTTCAAGTAGCACTGGAAAGTCCCTCCTGAGAGAATAGGGTGCAGGACACACCACTCAGAACCTCCAAGGTCATGGAGAGCCTGAGCAACCCCTCCTGCATAATCCAGCTTTGAGTAGAAAGAAAGAAGGAACGCAGTGCTGCTGCAGATGAAGTGCTGGCAGCTGTCTGCACTCAGGTCCTGAGACATTCTGGGCTGACCAAACTCTTCACGGCTGGGGTCAGTCACAACATCCTCAGGGCTCATCTCACCTCTGAGCCCGCCTGCTCTGTTCTTTTTCTCTCCTGAGCTGCTCAGAGGAAGGTCTACCCATACACAAGCACCAAAATAGATACTGACATCACTCCTGTCCACATACTCCTCTAATAGGTATGTGTTTTTGTTAGCCTTTACGTTTTTGCCCTTCCTCTAAAAATATATCCACCTACTCACATGCAGAGTGGCACCCACCAACGCCCTCCCTTTGTTGCAGTACCGTGCTCTGTCCTGGACAGCAAGGCATTGACTGTAGGAGCTCTTGGCACTGCTCTCTAAATGACCACGCACAGCTACATGCTTAGGGACAAGCAGAGGGAGCAGCCTGTACCCAAGCAAAGGAGCAAGTATTTATTTGAAAGTCACTAAGAGCTGTGCTTCTAAATGATTCAGATGCTTTTAGATATTCCACCCTAGCTCAGCAACCAGTCACCCCAGAGATAGCAGGCTGCACTCCACTTTATAAGCATGACTAAGTTTTGTGCAGCTGTTTACTACCTGCCATGATAAAACCACACCCTTATCATATGCAGTGTTATCAGCTCGGACCACGTGCAAACTCACTGATACTACTCACAGGCTCTGCTGAAGTAACACTGCATCTCAAGCTCAAGTCATGTTTCCAGAGGAGGTTTCAGTGCAAGAGCTTTTTGGATCAATTTCTGCAGTCTTCACCATTCCTTCAGCCACTCAAGGGTAGAACTTCTTCTGGATGCTATGCAAGTGCTGCATTCCCTCTCCTGCCTCAAGTTCTGCAATGCCCATTTGTGAAATCACTCATTCATGACAGTCCCTTCTCCATCTCGAGAGTTCTGGTTCTCAAACTCCTGAGCAAAAACTAACTGCAAAAGGCATCTGGCAAAAGCTTTTCATTTTGCTTTAAGTCATGCATGCTGTTTTCTGAACACATTCTCAAACGTAAATAATTAACAGGCAAGAGGGACAGAAAATCTTATTACAAAGCTAATGGAAAGTGATGCTTAAGCAGCAGTGTATACATAAAGGTACCCTCAAAAGACAGACACTACTTTTTTTAATGGCCTACTGGGCACAAGATTTGACTCGTGCCACCACTCCGGGATCCAGCAAATGCTCAGCATTCCTCCAGACTCTGAGGAATCCCAAACCTTTCTATGAGGTGGTCTGCACCTGACAGATTAAATGCTACCTCTATAAAGGGAGTTACTCTCACTTTGCAAAGGCACAGCAAGGATTTACCAAAGAGCAAGAGCAAAGAATGCTAGGCAGTGAGAACTTGTGTTTCTACATAAATTCAAACTCTCAAGACACACACGGAGGTGGGTGATGATTCCCTTGGGTCTCCATGGTGTCTCCCCATCGCTATGTTCTGACACAGTCCTGGCTTGGACCTGTCTGTATTACCCAGTGATTTTATGGGAGGGGAATTCCTGACCCTTGGTTGCATACAGCCCATCTAATTGCTTTATGGTTGTCACATGTGCTCTTTGGGAGGAAACCTGCCTGGTCTGTTTGCCCACAGCTATGCAAACTGCTCAGCACTGTTTGCAGCCAGGCAACAGCCACAGCAACTGCCAGGCAAAGCCCTGTGCTTTCATTTCCCAGACAAGGCTGGGAAAGTTTGTTATATACCTGCTTGCAAATCAAGGGGCTAGATTATACTGTGTGGAGCACTGCCACTCCCCTGCAACAGCAAAGGTACTTCACTTTGTGCCACTCTGTCCCTTACAAATGGGAGAAGAATCAAGGGCAGTCAGACAGCATCACTCAGCATGTCCCAGCCCTGGGCAAGGGGTAGTAGAGGCAGGTGCCTGACTCTCACATCTCTTGTTGAGATATCATAAAAGGATACAGATTCTCAATGCTGTAACACCCATCAAGGAGAATGTTAAAGTTTCCTACCTATGTTTCCTATTTCACACCAAGTTTTCCTTTGCTTATCACCAGGCTGCACAGGATAAGTTGCTGTAGTGCCCTCAACGAATGTATCAGAAACAGATAAAGATCATCACACAGACACAGCTGCAGGCAACTCTAGCTTCTACCCCAATAGTACAAAGTCTTGAAACTTGTAATTAACATGTAATCTATCTCAAAAATTGTGTTCCTATTACCTCACCTTCCTGAAGACAGAAAGTTCCCAAGTGGTAGTAATGCTTTCAGGCACACAAGCAGTGTTAATCACTTGAACAAGACAGGTTGCTGCATCGGTTTCTGGCTGCTGACACTTCAACAAAGAGCACCCCAGGAAAATAAAAAAATTAAAAAAAACCAACAAAACAACAAACCTGCAAAGTCTCCAGAGGCACACTTGGGAGAGAGATGGCAAGCACTGCACCCTGATGTGACTGAAAACTGAGTTAAGAAAGCTGAATGCTTGACTTAATACTTAAGACCACTCTTGTCTGATTCAAGCTCAGTGGTTACAGGGTGGATTTGCCCGGTCTTTTTTTTTTAAGGACATCCATAAACAAACAGAAACAGAGTTGTTTCACACTGAAAAAAACCCAACCAATCAACCAACCAAACAAAAACCAACAACTGCTGCAACAACCCCAAGTAAAATTTGAAGAATGCACATTTGGGAAGAGATTGAAGAACCATGGCTGGCAATGACAGGCTCCAAATTTGATACCGTTTCAGTACACCTGACTGCTTTCATTACACATCCACAGAAGTGACCAGACCCCCTTCGAAAGCTCTGAAAGAGTAAAAATCCCATAAAGGACCACTTGATTCCTCTTCTATTCACTACTCTGGAAATGGTAGGTACAGGATGCTGAATGTCAGAACTCAATCAGTAAGAAGGGAGGCCTTGCCACAAAAGCATGCCTCTTCTAAGAGTGGGATATCCATTCTGGGAAACAAAAGGACAAATGAATTCTCACCATCAAAACATTATAGCCGAGGCCAAGCAGACTGTGGTAACATATTTCCTTCTACGCTCTGGGAGGAAAACCAATCAGAAAGTGTCCCTGTGACACATGTTAATTGAGACAGGTTTCGTGATAAATACTGTTCTTTGAGAACTGGAATATGACAGTGATTTTACTGTGCAGCGTGGCTGAAACAGTTTGCTTTGAGATAGTTCATTCAAAATAGTAGTACTGTTCTTTCTCCTCTTCCTTCTCAATCTGTTATTGGATTCACAGGGGAAGTGGAGAGATCTGAGGGCAGAAAGGAAGTCAGGTAGTCATCTGTTCCTCAATGCATCACTTTGAATTAAAACAAACAAAAAACCCAAAGCAAACACACAAATACAAACTTGAAATTCTAATATGAACAGTGCTGAAGAACTTCCAACAAAACGAAGATCGCTTCATTTCCTTTCAATTTTGGCATGGAAACTAACATTCCCTTTTTCAGTAGCTTTACTCAGTTCAAGATGTTCTACTGCTCAGCAAATGCGAAAACAAACCCTTCACAGAGTTTTGTCTCTAAGTCAAACACTGCTTTTGCACAAGGGGACACTCTGCATGAGCAAGCGTGGGGGTCAAAGAGATCAGATCCCAGTATTGCAGCATCTGACTGCTGAGTTCCTGGAGCAATGCAGGAGAGTAACAGCACTACAGCAAAAGGCAAACTGACACTAAACAACCATGACTGCACCTGAATGTATGCAGGATGAACGCCTCTCTGATTACCTTCCTCCACAAACTACAGACTCCCCTTTCTGCGGGTTAAACACAAACGAGCATGGTGGTTTAAGTCAGACAATTTCCTAAGAGAGTGAGGCATCTTTCAGCTCATTGAAAACTGCTGGTCCCAGCTGAAAATGAATGCATCTGTCATCCAAACAGCAGCTGAAGATGGGTAGCTACCTCCAGCTCTTGTTCTGTGCTGGCCACAGACAGCAGTGCTCAGCTTCAGTTCCCACAAGGAGCAAATTGGACTGTGGCATGCTCCGACCTTTGGACGTGTCAAAAAAAAAAAAAAGATGCACGCTCAGCTGCACTGGCCTTGGTTTGACTGCAGGGAACATCACAGGATCCATGCTTTATAAATGAGGAAAATAATATGCACCGTCGATGTATGCTAACATGAAAACAAAGACCACTCCAGAGAACAAATGAAATTTACTGGATTAGTTTCTTGTTCCAGCTCTCCTGGATAAATAGCAGTGAATTCAACACCACTTTGATTAGTTACTTCAAGACAAACACTGATCAGATTGCCTTGGCAAGCGCATATAGCACAACAAAAGCACAATCATCAGTGTTTACTCTGAGCAGCAAGGATTCACTACACTTTCATTTCCCTTCCCTCCATCTTCCAGCCTAGAAGAGCATGTCTGCACTATTTAATATCCAAACTATTTAAATGCAGCAGGGCACTGTGTTCTGCAGTTAAATGCTTTCCCCTCCCTCTTGGTAATACAGACACACTCAAGCAAGTCTCTGACCTGCAGAAAGAGAAGCAGATTGTGCCATTGCTGGGAGCCTCAGAAAGCCCCATGTTTCAGCACTAACTGACCAAGGGCATGGTTTTCTCCTCAAAATTCAGTAGGGTTTTTCCTTTATCTCATTTGCTACCTCAACTATGCAACATAGCATAACTGCCAGCTCCACGTGAGAGACCACTTGGAGAAACATTCGACATCTAACAGTCTGTCTCACATTTAAAATGAGAACGCATGGGGAAATCACAGAAGACGGAAGGGAGATCCAGATAAGAGTCAAAGTTTAAAAGCTACAGTACTGGACCTCTGCTGCACTTGTGCCTGCTTTGCTTTGTTTCTGATCACCTCAAAAAACACTGGAAAGGATCTGAACATACTTTACTCTGTGCTTTCTCACTAAGCTCGCAACACTTCAACTTGGCTTAGAAGTAGATCTTCACTTTTCCTCATCTTTTATTTTAAACAAGTTACCTTTTGCAGAGACAAAAATCTGTGACATCTCCAGAAAATTCTGATTTCAATAGTTGTCCTCAGGTCTCCTTCCCTCCTCAGATCTACCTCTCAAGCTACATTATTGTTACCAGAAGCAAAATCTGCCCTAATAACTTGTTCCTCTCCCCGTTACTCAGCTTTGTTTCACTTCTTCCTGCGGCATTATGACGGAATCATCACTGAAGCAAATAGGTCAATAAAAGACTTAAAAAAAATAAATAATGTAAAATAGCAGTGTGATCAATAGCTTGATAATCATCTCTCATTCTACCAGGAGATGCAGCGTCAGTCGGGCATCCCCATGCTGGTCTACCAGAACTGCCACTTCACAGAAGAGCAGGAAAGCCATCTCTGTGCTGCATACCTTCCCTTCACACCACAGTGACCACATCCTTCCAGAACTGGCTTGTGTCTGAAATGTTCACAAACAGCAGTTCATTCTGCTATAAGACCTACGCACACACAAATTAACTTAAGCCTGAAGCCTGTTTTTAACGCCTTCTTGAGAAAATATGACACTACCAGTGTTTGTATTTCACTCACTTGCTTTACTGTGTTTGCCTTCAGAAAATGATGGGGTTTTGCTTAGGGATCAGTTTTTGGTAGGTGTGTTAAAATATTAAGAAGTACTGTTTTAGTTACACCTTTCAGCATACGAGAAACACAATTTCAGCTTCTTGCTTAAATGCTATGACTCATCCTGGGCAGAGAGAAACTGTAACACATTATCATTAAATAAAAAACACAAACAATTTTCCAACATGAAGATTAATGACAGATAATAACTATAAATTAACTTTAATCTTTTATAAATCAAACAAAGCCTCTTATATAAGCGTCACTGCTATTTCTTCAGATAAAAAAAAAACCACCAAAACCCAACAACATATCAAAGCAGAGAGAGAAGCCACTTCAGTGTTAATGCTAGCATTTAGTACCAAATCAAGCACCCCCTTAGCAGAACCATTCCAGCACTTATAAAGCATTTCCACACCTATGGGACAGCTTAAGACATTGCTTTAGTTTCTGAAAATGTTTTTTAGTTACTTTTGGACACCAGGAAGTACAAGATCCTTAAACCTGATACGCTGAAACTTTATAGCTCTGCAATATTGAGTCCAAGTCAAAACTGCTCATTCAAAAAGGAAGAGGAGAGCATTCTGGTTTTGTAACAGTCTTTTGCTACTGCTTGAAAGAAACTAATTGTTCAAGGGGTTAAAACACAACTGAACTGAATAGAAGGCGGCTGCTGTTCACAGACAGGAGGGGGAAAAAAACAGAGTCAGAGACCTAATAGTGGACAATTTTGAAAATTATAGTGTGTCAATAAAGGCCATAACAGTGAGATTCAAAAGGAATAATCTCAAATAATAGGGAAAATGAGCACCTGCCAGCCACAAAGCCATTAGTATCAGAGCTTTTATCTTTGCCACAGTTCAGTCTGGAGACACTGACAAACTTAAGAACGCTGCAAATAAAACATGGTGAAAATCTAACTGGGAAGCAATCTCACTGACTGAGAAAACACTGCCAAGGAGTTTGAAAATAAATGTTTCTAGTACAAAACTCACTGTCCAATTGTTGATAATAAACACTGCAAACCTAACACAGTCACTTTAGGGTCTGGCTGAGTTTGCAGATGCTACAGCCTGATCAGCTGCACACATCTGCACTGAGATCTCACCCAGAGTCTGAAGCTTTACCGCCTGCCCAAAAAGCCTAAGAATACAAAAAGGTGGTCACAGTTCCACACAAACTGCACCAATGTGAGAAGACCAGGCTGGTACAAGTGAAGACAGGGACAACTCTGCTCTAAAGCTGTGACCAGAGCAAGCAGCATTTACTGTAACAATTAGATATGCAAATAAGTACACTGAAAATTAGTGACAGTTTACTGTTGTCATGGAGGAAAAAAAAAGCAACCTCCATTCTGGGTCCAACCCATTTTCTTTCTCTTGGTGAACAAATAAATCTGCAGAGAGCACTGGAAACTCCAGGGGCCAGCGGTTTTTTAGCAGAGCCCTATTTGGGATCAGAGAGGTCAAGGCTCAAGGGGGGAAGAAAAGCAACGTAATCCCAAGAAAAACCTTCCAGAATCACTCCTGGAATCACTCTGGAAAGGTAGGGTCGTGACAACTCTGTAGGCTACCTCCTGAAGGAGGTACAACCACAGCCTGGGAGAAATCACCCCACACCATGCAACACTGCTGCTTGGAGGGCTCAGATGCGTGGGAAGCAGAGGGCAACATGGTACACAGAGTACTCAGCTCCAACTCTCTTGATGCTATATGTGAAGATCCAGTCTGAACTGAAATGCACAGTTGATCATCCTTATAATGCAGCCCCCATCCCATCATACAGGGGCTGCTAAAAGGAAAGACGTTGCAATCAACCTATTTATACTCAGCCTTCCCACCCTGAGGGCTTCTTCATAGGAGCAGCTGGCCAGAGCACTGCCTTTGTTCCAACAGCCACAGAAAATACAACACCGTGCCCACCCTCAATCCCTCAGAAGAGCCACGGTAAGTTTATAATGGAAACCCTGACACAACCTTAACTATAGCATCCTGAATGGAAGGCGATAATCTGATCTGTGTGTGAAGTAGCTCCCCTTGTCTCAATGGCATTTATCTTACTTTAACTCCTATTACAAAAGGGTTGAGTCATAAGCAGAGCTGGCCAAGTAACAAAAGTGCAAGCTTTGCTAAAACTCCAGATTCAAGGGTAAACAGGCTCAATCCCAAAACAGGTTAGAGGAGAGACTCCACAGGCACGCTCACCAGACCACAGAGCCTCTGGACAATGACATTTGCATCTGTGCTGCAGAGATTATTACAGTCCAGCAGAGGGGTGGGAGCGAGAGGGTGCAGTGCACAGGGCTCTGCCCTTCGCTTCATGGAAACACGTATTACCCTGGGCCCAAGAAACCTGATTCCGTAGCAACCTCATGTATGGAAAGAGCCCCAATCAGATTTCACTGTGTCAGGAGAAGAACAGTATTTACTCTGCATACAGATTAGTCACAAAACTGGGTCACTTCTTGCTTTTCAGATAGCAAAAAGAAATAAAAACAAGGCTTCTTTTTCAGATCTTTTTGTGTCTTCCTCTCACTTTTAGAACTATGTGATGCACAGTGGTCATTCACAGCTGCCTAAGCTGATCAAACAACACCTGCGTGTGGTAAGGTTAAAGCACACCGCACTCACCAGGCTTGCATTTCTTGGAATGTGGCTCATTAGCTACTTACCGGTTCTTTTCTAGTTCGTTGTGCGTAGACCTGGAAGATAAACAAAAATCTGCATTAGCCACCTTTGAACTATGGTGCTGAGAATTCAATCACCGAAAGCCATACACATCACCCATGGTGTATCTTAGCAATAAAGCCCAACAGCCTCCTTCATTAAAGCCCATAGCTATCACCCCCAGCCTCCCTCCCTGCTGACAAGATTCCTCCCCTCCTAAGTCTGTATTTACCTGCTATGTACATGTCTGGTGCTATAGAAAATGCAGCCAGGAGACTAAAAAGCACACAAAATTCCACAGGAAAGCACTGATAAGAAAAGAGGTCCAGAAACAGCCATTTCCAAACTATGCTGCCACTGCTATCAGCTCAGTCCAGGACAGCAGTTACATACCTTTGTTCAGCGTCCCTATCTATCCTGTAAAAATACTGCCATCACCTGCTAACACAGGAGCTAGTGGTGCATTCATTTACACACACTAAATACCTGGGGACCTTCCAGCAGCGCTGCCTCTGTAAGGACAACCCCCAGAGACCTTCAGCAGTCACATGCTGGATTTATCAAGCTTAGTAGAACTCCAGATATGGCCAGCATTTGGGCATGAAATAGGATGACCAGCAGTGCCATGTTTGCAAATATCAGCAGTACTGAGTAGCAGTTTCAGGATGCCTGGAAACCCCTCTGGGACAGAAACAGCAATGTCACAGCAGCAAAGTGAGCGACCCTTCAAGTGGCACTGAGACCATTTGACAAAGGAAGGGTACTGGTCTGTGTACCTGCATACAACTTCCCCATTTACAGCTCACAGCTTGAAAATGACACCAAGTAGAAGCAAAAGGGAAACAGGCAAGTCCGTTCTCCTGTCTGTGATGACAGCAGGAGCAGCAAAAACAAACCAAATCAAAAATACCCAAACTTAAAGCCTTTCAGGATTTCTAATCTAACGGTGTTATCAGAAACCTAGGTGAAGTTGTTGAGGATTATTTAAAATAGACATTTACCCAGCACTTCCCTTTAACAGAAGGTCACCTTAAAATAAGAGTAAAAGGAGCCCAAGAGCTTAATAAAAAGGATCTATTTTCTGTAATTTGGCATCACATTTCTTCCGGAGCTCTGAGAAGATTATCCTCTATCCCCCATCTGGAGAATCCCGCAGAGAACTCTACAATTAGGGAACTGAAAGGAGGATGTGCTCCAAGGGAAACCCTGTCATAATTAAATGCTACTCCAAAACCAGGAAGGAGGAGCATCTAACAGGTGCTAGAACCTTAGTGAGGATGTTGTGTGAAGTGTGGATGCCTGCAGAAACCAACACAGCTGAGTCCCAGCTTGCTGAGCCTGAGAGCTGGAGGTTGGACGGAAAAAAAGAAAAAAAACAACCACCAGTGCTCAACTGAAGGACAGAAAAAACAACAAACACTCAAATTAATGGTATGTCTGTGCAGTATACCCTGTACAGCAGGATAAAGGGTATCCCTAAGGCAAGACTGCTACAGCCAAATTCCTGAAGTAGAGGAAACTCCCAAAGCAATTGCTTTCACCTGACCTCCCCTGAAAACAGAGGGTCCCTTAGGAGTGGCTTTCTGACACAACATAACACAAATTCATAGTCCAGAAATTCACCCAAACCCACATTCCCCACAGGGGCTAAGCTACCACTTGTCCACAAATCTTGGATGCCCATCTACCCACTGGTGGCTGAGCTGAAACCACCAGGGCCCACAAGCTCCTTGGAACACGTTTATAGATCTTATTTACTGTATGTTCCTGCAGGAGACTTCACAGCCTTCTTCCCTATGACATTAGCAGTTATAAAGACAGAGATATGCAATGGCTTGAATTCCTATATTATTTTGAGCCAATTATCAAGGCCAGCACTGAAAGAACAAAGTTTGGCCCACTGCTGTGAACAAAATTAAAACAGCAGGTTCTCCCTACTCCTCTCACATAGGAGACTCTTTATTACCTATCTGCCTTCTGATGAACAACACAATTGAGAGGGGTCACCGGCTTTTCACCAAGTCAGGAAATTTATGCTGTGACTTTTAACCGTATCGGTGACAGGGGAAAAAAAAATAATTAAGAAATCAGTTCCCTCAAATGCTTCCCTACTGCAGCTGAATGCAAAGAAAAGAATCCCAGCTACACTGAATGAATCCTATGGGAATGCTGCCACACACCTGCCTATGGCCTTGCTTAGTTTTACTGGGGACATTTGGAAAATTTTTACTTTTTCCTTTCAACTAAACTTATGAGAAAAAAAACAAAACATCAGCACTGCCCCCCAGCAGCACCACCACAACTCACTGCCTCTGGTTTTCTGTGCCAGTTTCCCTTTGCTCAGACGATGGATACAGAAAAACCCTCTCTTCTCTGTTCATAATTCATTTTCTGTAGCTCCTGATCGAGAGATTAATCTTCTCCCCGTCTTTGGGCTGCATATGTTACTAAGATTTATTTGGAGTTAAACAAGGACAGCATTGATAGCAAAGCGGAAAAAAGCATGGGAACCTCTTTTGCTATTGCATTCAGAAAACAACTCAAATAGGTACAGAAAAAATGTAGCTGGACCTCTAGCTGAGATGGTCTCATCAACTGGGAGCCTAGAGAGCATCACCACACTGAAATCAAAGCTCCATCCTCGTAGGCCACCACCAGCTCTCTGAGCAGGATGAACAGCACGGCTGCGAGCCACTGCAACATGCAGGAAACATTCAGGGTCACTCTTACAACAGCAAGGAAATGGCACACGCAGCATGATGTTGCTCTGCTGCTGCTGACGGTTAGGCACTGTTTGTGTCATGCAGTAAAATGAGGACACTGCTGTTGAGCATGGAGCAGAACAGGGCAAGCAGGTCCTTGCACCACCTGCAAAGCTGAAGCCACAGCCATGTGGGCACAGACAGGAAAACAAAAGCCCAAATACACACGCACCAGCACTACCCTTGCTCAAAAATTGCTGCATTTTAGAAGGAGCTCGAGCATAAACTGTCCACAGGGTTCTCATTTAAAAGCAGGTTTCTACAGCAGTCAGTTTGTTAATAATAAATTCAAACCATCCATATAGATAACTATCCCTAAAAACTCGAGAGTGTTACATAAGGAGCAAAAACCAGATGAATGCATTTTGAAAACAGCTCAGGAAGAGATCACAAAAGAGTTTCAGAAGTTTAACATGAAGGAGCCAGGAAAACAACAGAAATAGCAGAGTACTTCCCACTGTGCTTTAAATGACAAAAGCTGTAAGAGAAGAAACTGAAGTTTATCCACCCCTACCCCATACCTTAAAGTGCATACAAAATAGCAAGAAAAAGGGAAAGCACTTGTCAGTCATGCCAGTTCAAGGTCCCCAGGAACCAACTTCTTTGCACCAGTTACTGTGATTCTCCCTGCAACCCTGCCACCCAACATTATAACAAGGTGCTGCTGCTGAAACACTGAACTACCTGAACACCCTCACAGAACGAGGCATTGCAAATCACTGAATGGTTTACTTCACTCTTTATTTGGATAGAATCCCTCCTGCCAGAATAGAGGCAGCTGAAATTTCCCCAAGCACAGGTAAGCCAGCAGAACAGCGTCAGCGAGGAACAGGCTCTAAAGAGCAACAAATTAGTTTGTCACTTCTCTACTGTAATTAAAATCATAAAGCTGCCACATGACATTAAACACAGCTGACCTTTGTGTTTTACACATTTCATATTGATAAATAGCCCAACAAATGCACTGGCAGCATATCTGCATTTTGTTTTGATTTCTCAGCGAGGTAACTTCCCTATAGGGAAAATACAGCAACGAGGAGTCCTGCAGTGGTGGCACTGAGACCCAAACCCTGCTTACACCCACCCATGCTGTGCCTGAACCCAGGGCAGCTCAGGGCTGCCCCAGCTGTGTTTCCACCACCCAGAGCCCACCCAGTGGCTCCTGCAATGCACATCCTTAATCCAACGCAGGGTCAGCACTCATCTTTCAAGTCAGATCTAACTCCACTCTGCTTTTAGCAAGAGGTTCATCGTTAAATAAATACTTCATCGGTTTGTGAAAACTAATGCACAGTTACCTGAATCACGTTTAGCAAAACAGCAAGAACATCCAGAGCAGGCCAACCATTTCTCTCACTTCATTCTGCCCATGCAGACAGCTCTGCATCATCACAAAAAAATACAAACTTCTCCTTCATTTTCCAGGCCATTCCCACATCAGCCTCTGCTGACCCCCACTTGGCCATCACCTTGCCCTCCAAGAAACGTCTTCTACCATTCTCCAAGACAAAAATCAAACTACCCTTCTGGAATCAATGAACTAAGGTACTGCCTTTTCTTTTATGCAAGTTCTTTTTTCACAGAAATGACTGCAATTAGAAGCAGCCCGATGACAGGACAAAACACACAAAAGGAAGGCTGATCAATTGCTTTGTTCCATTTCACATCCACCTGTGTCCACAAAAGCAAACCCAGCTCAAGAATCCCAGTGTTCTGCCAGGGTTTCAAACAGCAGTGAATCAACAACTGTGAGCCATCTCTGAAACTAAATGCACAATTTGCAGGCTGGGAAGCCTGCAGAAAAGCTCTGAGAGCAGCAGGGGGTGAGGCTGTCAGCCCGCTGGTAGAGCAAGTGATAGATTCACAGCTGCTCCACAAGTCCAGTGTTCCTGCCAAGGCAGAGATATGCAGGGGCTGCACCTGGAAGGAACTGTGAGTCCACCTTGCCCCTGGGAGCAACTCACCTCAAGTACCAGCCTCAAGCCCAGCAAGTCTCACCTCAGCCTCACTTAGCAGCCAAAAGGTATCTCAGTCACTGCTATTCCATGATCCTCCTACACTGTCTGGCCTTGATGTCCAGAGAAAAAGCATCTCCACAAAGAGCTGAAATGAGGAGACAGAACAGGCTGTTTCACCTTCTTACTGACGTCAGTGGAGATGCACCAGATAAACCTGGCCCCAAATTCTGGCTAGTCTTTCTGTCGCTCTTAGACTGACATGGTATCAGATTCATCCCAAGGCTCTGATCAAAGCTGTTTTCCCAGGATCGAGTCAGATAGTTTCCAAAGTTCACATTCTCAGTCTCCAGCAGAGAAGGGGACATAGCCACCCTGGCATCTGTTCATGTTTTTTCATCTTTGGAAAAGGAGAAACGGCCCCACAGTATTTGCATCTCAAGAGGGAGAAAAGAGCTCCTTCATGTGGTTCACGACTGCAGAAAGTCGCCTACTCCTCTGCTTCCACATGGAGTCCCAAAAGCCTCCTGCAACACTGTCAAACACTGCTTTAAAAGGTACCCGGCACGCACTCCTTGAAGAAGTGAAATCCACACAGCCTTTCTCATTTTGGGAACTAGCCCCATAATCACTGTTTCTGTTTGCAACACTTTGGAAATTAACTCTTCCCTAATGCTTCCTGTGCAGGAGGGAAACACAACATGAAATAATGTCCCCAAGGTCACCCAATAAACCAGAGGCAGGGCACTTAACTTCATTCCCTAAATGCCAAGGGGCAGCCGTGGGTTGCTATTCTCAGGCCATCCTGGTGACCCCTAATAAGGACATTAGTGCCAACTGACTCTAGGGTCAGAGTCAAAACCTGACATAACCATTGTATGCTGCAAGCAGGGAAATGTAGAAAAATCCCCACATAAATCAAACCTAAACAAGCCCTCATGTCTTACCAGCTGCCAAGTGAACCAGCCCTACTCTCAGACACCAGTGGATAAAGTGACAGAGAATCCCCAACACAGGATGCAGTGCTACTGTCGCTTGTTCTGCTGCCTCAGCACAAGGAAGGAGTGACAGCTCTCCCTTGCTGAACACCACGAGCCCCTCCCAACCCCAAAGTTGGGCTCCCCAGGCTCCAGAAGCATCCCGATTGAGCAGGGCAAGGTGGCTCACTGCAGAAGATGGCTCTGGTAAGCCAGGCTCCCAAACAAGAATGGTGTTTTGCATTCACTGCTGCAAACTGGGGCCAACAGAGATGCTTCCTTCCCAACTCTGGGAGCCACTTGCTGTCATGGCCCTACTCCTCTGTCACCTGAGACCTGAGGCGCAGAGCCTGGTCCTGGCTACAGAAAAACTGCCACACTGCACACACTCCCTCATGCAGGGCCCTGCATGGCCAAGAGGAACTGAGTTTGCTGAACAAGCAGCTATTCAGTATTTTGTTTTCTCCTCATTGTTCAATGCGTGGCCACAAGCCAAGCCCTGCTTAGAATACAGAACTGGTGGTTTTCTTGCAGGCTTTATGACAGTCTCACCAAGAGCAGGGCTAGGGCACTCACAAGTGTGTTCACTGTTATGTACCCTCCATTTTCAAATGGAAAGCCAAGAAATGGGAAATGAGAGCTGCAGGTTCTCATTCCCTCCAGTACCTCTATGAAGACCCCCAAGAGCCTGGTTTTCTGGGCTACTTTGTAAGTTCAAAGCACAACTCCCCCTCATGCTCCCTGCAGCTGCGCATCATCAGCACTTCTGCAGCTCAGCTCCCAGGCTCATACCTAGGAAAAAAAGCAGATGTGAAGAATACACTGTTTGGAGGTCTCCCTTGACAAAGCAGGCTTCAAGTGACTTGCTGAATGAACACAGGACTGCTGAGAGGGCTTGGGAGAAAAGTAAGTTATTCACTGCTTTGCTTGCCTGCCTTCTAACTTCAATGACAAGCGAATAAAGTTCTACAGAAACTCCTTCCCTTCCCAGCCCACAGTTAACCACATCAGAAGGGGCTGCTGCATGCATATCAGACACAAAGGCTGACACATGACCCAGCAGAGCCATGTCAGTTGGGAAACCCTAGCCCACCTCTCTTGCACATGTGACAGCTGACAGCTTCTGTAAAGACTTGAAACTTGGTCAAATTACAGTAGATCTGCACAGTTCAAGAAAAAATGTTCTCCTTGTTCTCACCAAGGCAAAATTACTGGTCATGGTCCACGATGCAAAGGAGCGTGAACTTGAAAGCAGATTCTTGACCTTAAAAACACTGACAAAATTATGCTTTTTTGGACACCACAAGGAGAAATATCAAGAGGCCTCACCATGGCACCTCCTCTGTGGACACAGAAGAATAAGGCACTGAGTGAGGGCAATGAAACAGACACTTCCTCACACCAGTGCCAGTCTCCAGGTGCTACCAGGGACAACAACATCCCTACATGCTTCCCTGCATGATCACCTGAAACAGATTACTAAGCAAAATGCATTATTTAAGTAGAATGATGCACAGACTTCAACAAAGGTAAGACTTCATGTGACTCCCACTAGCATCTTAATATCTCTGCCAATGACATTTTCCCTATATTCAAGCAGATTAGAGGGTAGGATAAGAAATCTCAGTGATTTACAGAAAGAGAACAATGACACAAGGGCAATTTTCAGATCTACCTAGAAGACTCAGGATCCTAAGCTGTATCTTCTTTCAAATAGTCACATGCTCCAAAACACCAATGCTGCCTTCTGAAAACAGGATTAAAAAAGCACATGCATTACCCCAATGAACAGATGGTGGGAACCATGTAGGGTACAGATGGCAGGAGCCACGCAGGTTACCTGACGTGCTCGGATCTTGCAGCCCTTCAGTGGCAAACTCAGGAATGGATCCAAGGGCACAGCACGCCAGTCCTTTGCCCCGTACCATGTTTCTTCCCACACACAATGCAACCCTTTTGAGGAAGATGGTCACATCCAGAAATAGCCTTTGTAATGTCATCTAAAGTGCAAAAGTCTGTTTGGGGAACATGCTCTTCTCTGCAACCTCTTCTGACCTAGAGAAACTGCCACTGAGGAAAATGAGGCTTTTGGACTAAATGCCACCTGACTGAAACCGATTTTGAAAAAGAACTGATGGTGTTTGTATGGCTGTAGGCCAGGCCAGACTTCCTTCACTTACTTCTATTCAGATTTGTTAGATATCACCCACATTACAATGACACTGCTGCAACACAGTTCCTGGAGATGAAAGCAGGGAGAGTAGTACTTGAAAACAGGAATCACAATAACTCTACTATTAGCTATAAGCTGTCTCTGGGAAACTGAAGCACAAAGGATAACACAGGCTGTAGGAAAATCAGCAAGAGAACCCCAGTGTACAGGCTTATATCCTGCCAACAGAGCATGCTCATCTAGAGTCCAGGAGATCTCTCACGGAAGGTTGGTAAAATGGGAGAGCTTGTTTTTCTTCTGTTCTTCCAGTTCTGGCTCACAAGCAGCAGGAACTCACAAGAAAGCAGCAAGGTGGTACCTCCAGGTGCTCTCAGATAGCCAAGCTATTTGCGAAGCAGCTCAAACTACTGCAGTTTAAGGATAACAGCTAAAGGCACCCCAGATCTGGTGCCATTCCATCTTATACCATGCTCCTTTAAATCATGTCCATGCCCAAGCAATGACCACGGGGGTAGCAGTCAGTCCAAGTCATCTGGTGTAAAATATAGTGTAAAAGGTAGAAGGAGATTAACAAGAAGTGTTCAGAAGACAACTGAGTATTTTATGCAGATTAATAAAAACCAAGGCAAAAGAGCAGCTCTTACTCCACACGCCTACTTGCCACATAGGAAAAAGTGACATACAGACAAGTAATTAAGATATTACTAAAAACCATCATCAAGTCTACTTCAAACTGGATTCATTAAGCCACAGAACTGAAGTGAAATCACATTCCTATCAGAGAATAGAAGTACAGTAGGCAGCACTGACATGAGAGATGGGAACACATCCAGCAGGATGGAAAAAGCAGGCCTGTTCCCTTCGAGCTGAGCAACACAGCAGTGTCTCTTAGACAAGAGACCCAGGCAAAGACCAGCCAAGTGCACAGCCCCAGTCTCTGGTCAAGAGAACCCAAAACTGCCAACAAAAACAAATCCTATCTTTGTTGGTTCAAAGCAGGCAAGGAGCAGGAGCCAACTCTCTCAAGAACAAACAGAAGTCAGTTTTTAAATTTGGGCAGAAGTTTGTCAGGAAAAGATCAGGAGATAATCAACCTCAGGAACTCCAACAAACAAGACCATTAACTTAGCAGCATGAGATGAAAAGATGGACTGGACTGCATGGGTCAGAAAGTCATCTAAAAGCCACTCTTACCCACAAGTGAGGGAGCAGATGGGAACTACACTAGAGGTGACAACCAAGTCATTGTTAAGCAAAGGATCAGGTAAAGTTAAACACCTGGCACACAAGGAATGCTACCTAAACTAGGGAACTGACTATATACTAAATATAGACTCCAGAAAAAAACAGCCAACTATGGACCAGATTTCCTCTCTGCCATCCTTAGACACCAAATCTCGTTAGAAGCTGGGACTAACAACCTTAATGTTTCAGAAGACCATAAGCACCAAAATCTGCAGGTCCTTGTCACTGCATCAGTACTGCTATCAGCAATGCAATTCATCCCACACTGCCTGCAGCACAGCTCTACCTGGGTATAGTACTGCAACACGAACAACACGAGCCCTGAGTAACAGTCCCACCACCCCAAAGCAGCACACTCCTGCAGAGGCCCACCCTAAATCTTAGAGGACAAAGGGATTATAAACCTTCAGCCACAGACAATTCAGAGCAGACAGATGCTGCAGCAATAAATTACAGCTAGGCTGCAGATAACATCAACAACTGGGCTTGTGGTTTAGAAAGGCCTCTTCATACAACTTTGACAGTTTAAAGAACAAATTACATTTTACGCCTACTGAAGGTATCAAAAGTCTAAATGCAGCCCAGAATCACAGATTTCTGCACAGTCCCTACAATACAGACTTCTCTCTGCTATATTACTCATAAACAAAGGAAAGCAGAAACTACAACTTCACAGGATCTTCTCACTTAGAGGGCTGTAAAATAGAGTGCCAAAGGAGAACGCAGTAGGCTCCACAATGGAAATTGTTTTATCAGCCCTACTACTGATACTGCTGCTTCAGTGGCCCCATTCCACACTAAGGAGTGGGACTGATATTTCTCAAGTCATTTGCTGTACTTTCTGGAAAAGAGTCAGCTGTTGTACCGTAGAGGCAAACATCACTGAGAGGACACTGCATGCAGAGCCTCACCTACACTGGGTAATTTTTGTCTAAATCACTGGCAGATTCTCAGCTCCTGATGTAGATTGGCAAAGACAAGGAAAAGCACAATGTAATGCCAGCAGGTTCAGCTCAATATCATCGTGGCTTGCCTGCCTGTACTTGCAAACTCCATTGGTGAAAATTACATCAATTGGGTAGATGGGATGTGGCTGAGGCCTTAAAGGAGCTATGTGTGACTGCAGCTCTCCTCGCCAACCTGCTCTGACCAACCACAACCTGGTAAAAACCTAGAAAAGTAAAAGGGATTTTAAGGGGTCATTTGCCTCCTGTGTTCAGCATAGCTGCACTGTTACACAGGCTCCTCCTTGACAAACAAATTTTAAGACTGCAGCATGCACAGATGATGCTGCAGTCAAATCACAACTCCAAAAGACCATTCCTGTCTGTGCTACATGCAGGTAACAGTGGGGGGGACCTGAGCACAGCTTATCTTGCCAAATGAACTAATGAAACAGAACGGACCTGCAATCTGCTTTCCGAGCCTAACACTTAAACTATCATTATGTTTTTCCACAGAGAAAGTTGTGCTTATGCCTAACTGTTAGTTAATTCCTATTACTAGCTCTAACAGAAGCATTTCTTAACAGCTCAACCCTCTCGTTTTCTTTCCTTGAAAAACTAGTAAAGAGTATATATTCGTATGTTAGAAGACCCTGCTCTTGCCACCTCCACTATTACTACACAAATTTCACAAGCACCATGAAGATTCCAGAGAGTAATCTCACTGTTGGTACATCAAACAAAATGTGACATAAACCAAAACATGCCACAACAAGCCTCATCCATCCTCTGTATCACACATGTGGACTCATACACAAAGTGAGCCAAGTCCTGAGCCATGAATAGTGCTCCCTGGCACGAGGGAGAGTCTCTAACCCCAGCACCTTACACAAGGGCCAGATTCTAACCCACCTACAAATAGCAAGTCAAAATTCAACTCCCGTTGCCTGTGGAGTGTGACCTAGTGTGAGTATAAGCAGATAAAAAGATGTCCCCAAACAAATAAATATCCAGAAACAAACAACCACCATCAGAGGCTAGGAAGGAGGGGCAGTGAATCTCCTCTGACAGAAAAGATAGAACGCAATTAAAGCTATGCCTATGCAAGTGTTCACCAGCCCCCCCTCCTCCCCTGCACAGTGCAGTACAGTTGCACAGCACTGCTGTTCTGGTAAATCAGGCTTTCCTGTGCAACAGACAGCCAAGGCTGACTTGCAGCTACACATGCCATATCCTTTTAGCTTCTGCACCTGCGTTCGTGAACCTGTGGCACATCAAGTCATCACCTGAGGCACGTGAGGTACCTTCTGCACACCATCCTTCTGCAGGGATGCTATGCGTGCATGAAACTTAAAACCAGGAGTACCTGAGGGTTTAAATAGCTACAACCCCCACCCCTACCCTTGAAAACCAGCTTCAAAGGTTATGAGAGCAAAGAGCTACAAAGAAGATTCAGCACAAAACCAAGCAATGGGATTTGGAAGCACGAAAAAAAGACAGTTTTTAATGGGACAGAGGAGAGCAAAAGTACAGAAAATGAAGATCTGCATCACTAGAACAGCCATACAGGCAAACAAGCCCTTAAGACTTGGAGGCTACCATGTCCAAAGCACCTCTGCATACACTCCTTCCAGCTGCAGATCTCAGGCCCTCCAGGCAACCTGCTACTGGGCTGAAGGTGACTCAAGGACCCTTGGGAAGCAGCCTTAGACTCAGGAGAGGATAACAGGAAAGAGGAAAATGAAAAGAAAAATACTGGACAGAGATCAAACCCTCCCCATGGAGCTGAGCAATAGATTATTTGAGAGCCCTTAACCACACAAGCCTCCTGGGAGGGCTAAGGGCTCCTCACATCATGGGAAAGGTGCTTAGCATTTCTCCCAATCAGACCAAAATGTAACAAGGCTGCTCTGTACATCTGAGAGTATAAAAAAAAAAATCTACAAACAATATGATATTGCAACCATTTCAGATTCTCTTATAAATCTTAACTTTATTAAACCATTTTTATTTTGTGTGAAAAACTAAAAAAAACATTTGGCATCTGTGCTGTTTATCCCGTGCTCACGTAACAATTTAAATTTATTAAAAGTTTATCTCAATTATTTTTCAAAGAGTGGAAGTATCAAACCAGTCTAATCTTAACTATAAAAACCCTACTGATAACTGTCTATTTAGAACTGCACATGGAAGAGATTGAAAGAGCAGTTTTTCAGAAACACTGAATGAAAGTTCATGTATCCACAGAGCTGTACTCCCAGAATGGACTACTTAACTTTTCTGGCAAGTTTTTAGAACCCAGCTTCTGTCCCAGAAATGTCTTCAGATGGAAGAAAAGCGATACCATATGTTAAAATAAATCTCTGCTGATTTTTACCCCATTCCAAAAATCATCAGGTACTCTTTTCAAGACAAACTGAAAAAAAAAAAAAAAAACCCTCTAATTTATAGATATAGTATGGGTTGGCTGACTGGCTCATCTTTTGTTGTTGTTTGCCTATAGCTGCATTTTAAATGGGACATTCTTTAGGAGGTTTCCCTTGGTTATTAAAGGCTCCAGATCACAACAACTGCAGCTCACCAAATATTTTCGCAGATTAGTCATTTTTAGTACCTAAATATCTCCAACTAAAACCAAGACTGCACAACTTTACATGCATTCAGGTTGTAAAATCATAGCACACCATATTACTCACGAATCCCCAAAAAGTCTTCAAAATATCCATGTAAAACACTGTGCATATACACAGGTAATGCTAGAGGACGGCCAATGGGAAACTCTCTACAGGGATCTGCTTAGGTAGAACTAAAATCATTTCTGCAGGCACTGGGAGACCATCCCTATTTCTGTAAGAATAAGATTTGCTCTATCGGTGCCATCCAAAGGTGGGCTGCCAGCTCCTCAAAACTCTGCAGGAATTTATGCCATGACAACACCGGGCTTGTTGGGAAGAAACAGCTGTTGCACAGAGCAAAGGGGAATGGATTTAATTTATAAAACAAAGAACACGTAAATACTTTGAGCCCTGCATTCATGGCTTATTTGGTTCAATAAAGATCAGCAATGATACTCAGGCATCTCAACTGTAGTTTGCCAAGTCGCTCAAGAAACAAATCTCTGAGGGGGAACATGGGCATAGGGTGCTGAGTACACCACTGCCACACAACCAGGGAGCATTTCCAGAAAGAACCACAGACTGACAGAGGTTGGAAGGGACTTCTGGAGGCTATACGGGTGGACTGTAAGAAAGAACAGACTCTTTAGCAGGGTCTGTTGCGACAGGACAAAGAGAAATGGTTTCAAACTAAAATAATGGAGATTTAGATTGGATATAAGAAAATAATTTTTTACAGTAAGGTGGTGAGGCACTGGAGTAGGTTGCACGGTGAGGTGGTAGATGCCTTGTCCTGACAGACATTCAAGGTCAGGCTGGAGGGGGCTCTGAGTAACCTGATCGAGCCGCAGATGTCCCTGCTCACTGCAGGGGAGTTGGACTAGATCTTTAAAGGCCCCTTCCACCTCAATCCATTTATGATTCTGTGATACGGAACCTCTTTAAACAAGGCTAGTGCTCTACTCAGCATCACACAAAACACACTGCAGTGAATTTGGAGGCATCCTGAACTTCACAGTTGTCGCTTCCCAGCACTGCAGCCATCTGGAAGGCCTGCCATCTCCTACAGCAAGTGCAAGCTGCTACGACTTGTGCTAACAGAAACTTCCATTTCCAACTGTGCATGTTAAGGTCTAAGCTGCTCCCCAGAAAGAACCACTCAGATCTCTGCCTGGAGCAGACCTTCCTCAAGCCAAAGGACGCTGCCTATCACCTTTACACTGAAGATTTCATTTGGTGCTTGGCTTTCCTTGAATAATGAAGGTTTTAAATATGGCTGGAAAGCATCGTTTGTGCCTCTCTATTACTTTACTCCCACCTCAAGCACCCTCCAACAGATTCAGCACAAAGGTGCCCTGACAGAGCTGTGCCTGGGGGCTCTGTGCCAGCAGGGCACACTGTGCACCCACACCCCAGAGATGGGGAGTGCTCTGCATCCCTTGCAAGTCCCGAGGCAGCAGGATTCGGTGCTAGGAAGCTCCTGAGGGGAATGTGCTTCCAGCCCTCCTCTGGAGAAGGGCAGGTTGCCATGACAAAGGCCTTTGAGAAAAAGAGGTGTGGGATGGAAAATAACACACAAGAAACCTAGGAGGGAAAAACACACATCTCAATTCAGCATTTGCTGCCATTTCTCAACACAGAGTGATTGAGAATTTGGGTTCATAGGAAATAAGAAATGACTCCAACTGCCCCAAATCAGGACAGGGTGGGTGAACAAGGCAGGCAACGTAAACACGCAGCACACAGTGAGCCCAGGATGTGATGATCCTGAGGCAGAAAAGTTCCCTGCAGCAAGGCATCCTAACATCACTTCAAACATCCTTTATTATCAAATGCTGCCAAAGCAGAATTACTGTAAGCAAAGACAACTTTCTCCATGGCCTCTAATGGTCTCTTTTCAATGGCCTTAAGAAAGCTTTAATCACATGAGCCACTTGCCACCATTTTATGGATTGTATGAGCCCCATGGCAGTAAAAGCAAGCTTGCAATTGGCTATTAAAAATTATATTTTATTTCTAAAGTTTGCCTGTGCTAGAAAATCCTCAGCACTGCTGAATAATTCCACAGAAAAAAAAGCAACAGGATAGCAACTAGAGGGGAAAAGCAGATCCTTTGATAGCACTGAGTGATTGGTCTAATCTGGCTTTCTCTTCTCGATTTAACAAACCAAGAAATATGGCATTGTTTAATAAGCAATGTGTCAAAACCGTGAAGTTCTACAATTACCAAGCAGTCAGGAAGCTGGGAAATCCCACTGCCCTGAAAGCCAGAGTGAAAGACAGCTTCAATTTCCTGAAGTGAATTTTTAACACATTACATGTAGCAGCCAGTCATCTCCCTCTCTCCCATTTGTTGAAGGGGATCCATTTCAAAACATCATTTTCTTGCTTCAAGTCATGCCTGTCATTACAACCCCAAAGCACTCAGGTTGCATGCATGCTATCCTTTAAGAGCAGTGACTTCTGGGTTGGAAAAACATCAGCTGCACATAATGGGAATAGCTATTGCCTATCTCCTCCCTACACCCTCTGAACAGATCTACCTATTTCTCTTCTCTCTGCAGCATCTAAGCATTGCCACAGAGTCAGCTGGCAGTATAGCAGATACAGCTCCCCTGTGTCCCTCTACTTTAAGTGCTACACATTCAGAAGGGATGGTCTGCCCATGTGCCCCAGCTCTGAATCCCTCTGCACTCAGATTCTTCCCATTTCCCTGGGGGAAAAATTTCTCACCTCTCATCTCCAGCTTTTCTCTTCAGCTCCAACCTCCCACCCAGCTCTGCTCCCACGCTTTCCTACCCATGTCATACCTGTTGGCAATACTTGCATTGCTGCCACTGCCGCTGTGTTTCCTTGCCCGGCTCAGCCTCCGCGTGGGCTTTGGGTCTTGTAGTCCAGGACTTGGAGCTGAGGGGAAGGTCGAGGCATAGCCATGTTCGCACTCTGCACAAGAATCAACAGGCAGGGCATAAAAAAAAGGGTCATTAAAAAAAAGAATAGAATTAAAAAAAAGTCAGCTGGCAGGCCTCACCACTGACCCGCCAGCCTAGCTGAGGAAGCCCTTAAGCACAACAGCACAGGGAAATAAACAACTGCTGATGCATTCAGAGGGAAGAGGACCAGGAGATGCAGAAAAGAGAAGGAGTGTAAAGGCTCTGCCAACCTCGCAGGAGAACCAGCACATCTCAGATACCTAAAAGCGTCAAAAGAAGCCAGGACAGCCCAGAGAGTGCTGCGTCTCTCTTCCTCACCAGACTCCGAACCGCTCTTCCTCACCAGACTCCGAACCGAGCACATCAGGCACGTTTCATTCTGTAACACCAGGACCTCCCACCCCATCCCTTCCTGTCCAGTGGGAAACTTTCCAGCCAGTCCTTGGTTTCCCCTCCAGAAATCACATCCACCACACTCTCCCCTTCCTACGAAACCCCCGCACCACCTGACCCACACCCCAGCCCCTCTCCTCAACCCCTGCTCGGGGATCGACCACCAGCTCCGACCCCCTTCCCCTCTCTCACCCCTCGGTGGGAACTCCCGACCTCAACCCCGCTCCCCGCGCTCCTCCCATTACCTCTCTCCCTCCGCTCCAGATACTCAGCCGCCTCCAGCAGCCGCTGGACGTTGATCAGCCGCACTCGCTCCATGGCCCCCGGGGCACCGGACCCCCCCCCCCTCGGCCCCCACGCTCCCAGCGGGGCACAGGGGGCTGCGGGGCGAGGAGTTGCCGGCTTCCCCTTAACCCCAGCCCCCTCACATCGACCCCTCTCTCCCCAGGACAGCTCTCCTCGGAGGGGCACGGAGGCAGCCCGAGCCTGCCCTCACTCCCTGCCGGGCTCAGGCCCCTCTGCCCCGGCCCGGCCCTACCCCGCCCCGCTCGCCTCCCCCAACGCCTCGCACCACTTTGTTTACCTCCGCCGGGCGCTCACGGGAAGGGGTGGGGGGAGCGGCGCGCCGCGGGGCTGCATGGGAAATGTAGTTCCGCGCCGCCGCGGGGCACTGTGGGACGGCGGCTGTACCCCGTGAGGCCGTGGCGGGACGCGCCGCGCGGCCCTGAGGCGATGGCGGGGAGCAGAGCTCAGGGCTTGTGATGGCACCCTGAGGTGCGCAGTCTGTGCCCCAATGCCAACAACGCTCCACAGACAAAAGGCAGCGCAGACTGCAGTGTGTGCACCAGGGAAAGCCTTCTCAACGCTGTCACACCTACAGAGCGCATCCCCGCTCTTCACAGTCCCCCCATAAAGCACTTCACATCCCGGTTTCCATGCAGACCCAAACCCTCACCGCTGCTTCTGAATTCTGCCAACGGCTCCGAGGTTTGCTGGAGCAGGGCTTCAAAACCTGATAGCGTTCGGCCGTGCGATAGCAGCGGCCAAAATACTTCATCTACACTTGGAACAGGAATCACAGAACGTGAAAAAAATAAAAAGATCAGAACATTCAGAGTTAAAATGCGAATCTCAAGGTGATACCAGCCTAACAGAAGAGCTGTTTGTCAGGGTTACTTTTCACAGGTCTGGACCTTCAGCTTGTGACCAACGACATTCTCAAGCATCCCTCCAACAGAAAGAGAACTGGAAAAGTACCTTAAAACTCCCCTGCAAAAATAAACTGGGGTTGTCTCTGCTTTGAGGCTGTCAGCCCAACATATCAGGGGACTCACGTAGAGTTACAACAGTTGGCGTGAAAGAAAAACAAGTAGACTCAGCGTAGATAGCTTTTCTTTAAATGTATTTCACTGATCCGCCATTTCTGAGGTTTCCTCAGAGAACTGCAGGCTTGCAGCTGACCGAGGTAAAAGTCATACCACTATTCAGTTCTTACACAAACCTCCTCGCCTCAATCTTAGCAGGTTGACTGGTTTGTTTCCCTTAAGATGGGGCAGTTTTCTCTACTGGAAGCTACCACCAGTGCAGATTATTAAAAGCATACATTAAAGCTCACTTTGGAGCAGGGAATACTTATATGATCTTGGGAAAAGGACACACTATGATCTTGGGAAAAGGACACAGGTACATGCACACTGCTCTGCACCAGTGGAGCTACTGCAACAGCATTTCTGGGCTCTAGTTCAACTTCCCACACCCAAATCGAGGCAGTCATTTGCCTTTCAGGATTAGCAATACTAAACATGAAACAAAACAAAATAAGAAACACCCACCATAATGATGAATCTCAAAACCACTGTACTGCAACCATCACTACTATAGCTTTCAGGGGGTACACGTGGAGATACGTGCTTCCTCAAAAAGGGAAAGCCACAGCTGGGATATAAAGGGGTGGTTTAGGAGTACGTCAAAGAATCAGCCTCCAGAAGCCAACATTCAAGACACAAAATAGAAGAGTACAGAGGAGAGGAACACGTACACATGGTGAATTAAATCAGCATCAGAATGAAGCAACAGCAGGATCAGTTCTTCATGAGATGATGGAGGATCGACTCCCCCATGCACACATCAGCTCAGCTTCCACATCTTTGTTTCTTAAGTAAGTAACGCACAATTTCCAAAAATCTGTGTGTAACAAAGACAAATCTGGGAGTAAACTGCGGGGATGTCTTTCCACAGAAGAGGCACAGCATATCTGTAACATCTTTCAGTTGTCATCTCAAGTGGCAGTGCGGGCAGGTGAGCCTGCAAAATGCCAGATTTGTGTGTGACAGAAACAAAAGTGGGTGGGAAGTGAATGGCATGAAGATGCCCAGTGCTATTCAACTACTGACCAAAAAATCCCCCAAAGTCACGTTTAAAATGGGGTTGAGCAATCCACAGGAGATGCTGCGGAGGGGCTTAAGGAAAAAGAATTTTAGGGGGGAAATGATATCATTTAATTTAGTGGCTCCAAATGATCTGTAAGTACAGTTTTTTGATTATGAGTGCTTGCTGCTTGGCATCCCTTCTGGCAGCTGTGATTCACTTTCATTGTGTGTTCTGCTGCTTTGCCCTTTAGAAAGGGGCTTTTTACATTTTATTAAATGGCACTTCGGCAGCCCTCCATTTCCAGCCTTAATAATGGATTTGTTAATCTCCCAGATAGCCTTTCCCTCCTCCTTAGCAACAATTTAAATATCCAGGAAGAAATCTGCAGTGCAGAAATCAATTAATATTTACATCTAAAATGTTGCTGTGTTATTTTATTCAAGTAAAACAGATGTGGTCTGATCTTTTTTTAACCAGTACCACAATCACTTGCACTAAAGTAGCCACTTCCATCAGGGGAATCTTCCAGGAGCTTTCCAGAAAGTAATGTTTTAAGCTTCTCAAAACTGCAGTGACTTTAGGTTTCTTTTCTTCCCACTCTGCAGGAAGGGAAACTGAGGCGCAAGCAGCATAATCACCCACATGAAGACATGCCCTCAGCTAGAAGTAGAACAAGAATATAGCTCACCCACCAAGATGCCCAACCCTCTGCTTTGGGCACGTGGCTTAGAAATAACATGGTGCTTTGCAACCTGGAAGTTATTTTCAGTAAAGACAGTACCTTAAGTTAAACTGCCTGGTTTTCTGTCCCTTCTCTGGCTTCTTCTCAAACCATCCCATCCCCAACTCTTCATAACCTCTTGGAGGAGCATGCACATGGCAACTGTTGTAGAGTTTGTTTGAAGGTGGCCAAGGAAAATCTTGCAAATTCTTAACCTTGCTTTCGAAGCCTTCAAAACTAACACCCCTTCAAAACTAACATTGCAACCAAGGCATGAACAGAGATGTCCATTAAGAACCATTTTCTGATGCTCTCAAATCAGTAAAAAACAATTCACAGGGGTGTCAGATGAGAAAATTTTGGGGGACAACAGACCCACAAAACTTGTTTCTGATGTCCAGGGGAGCAGCAGCTACAGCATGCCTGAATATCCCACCTACCAGCATGCACTGCAGCAACCAAGTCTCCATTCACCATACTCAGCACTCTTCCAATGCTTGCAATACCTTTTGCAAAGCTCCTAGAACACCTCTAAGATATGGCCTCATCTCTCACCCAGGAACCTTGTTCTTTTGCAAAGCATCAGACAATCCCTTTCAGCACTCCCACTGGTGCCTGGAGCCCATCCAAAGGGGAGGACAGAAATTCTTCACAGCCCGAGCACCTGGACAGCCAAGAGTTTGAGTGTGAATAAAGCATGTGTTGTATACTCTGATCCAAAGACTCTGCCAATGGGCAAGGCAGAAGCCAGGGGTGTACTTGCTCTTTGGGCTGCCTGCTCCCAGCCTCTGGGAGATGTACTGCTCTGTCTTCAGACTTGCACCATGCCCCAGTTCATTCCGAGTCAGTGACTCAGACAAACCATTCGACTGATCCACCTACAAAATTAAGAGGACCTCCCTCGAGAAAATAAATAAATAAACAAGCAGCAAAAGAACATATACAGAATGGGGTCCCTCTGTTAAAAAGGTAGGATTTTCCAGACAACAGCAGAAGACATTTCTCTGCCGGCCCTGAGGATGCCTTGCTGCCAAGGACATGATCAGTTCTCAGCAGTGCTCCTGGCACGGCCCTGCAGCTCTCCCTCTACCCTATCATTTCTCCTGCTGTGGCTTCCTTCTGAATTTCATGATGATGTACAAACAGCACGAGTCAAAATAACACAACCTGGAAGTAGCTGACACATGAATCACTGTGGCCAGGTTATGAACCAGGTGGAAGGGAGCGTATCATAAGCTGGAAGAAAAATAAATAGCTGAAAGAGCTGTGTACTGCACCATATCGCATCACTGTACGACCCAAGATCACCTATACTGACCTTGAGCCATGTGTTCAGCTCTCACTGACCTTATGGGAACCATCCTTTGGTTTGTTGGAAAAAGACCCTCAAAAATGCATAAGCAATGGAAGAAGCCACAAGCAGAATGTAGTGCTGCCTCACCCTCGAGGCTCAGTTCTGCTTCCCTTCAGACCGATTTATTGAAGAGCAAAGGACAAAATCTACAGCCACCCATTTGCTACTTTTGGTCAGAAGGTTGCTAAACATGGCAGCACTTTAAAGTCAGACTGCAAAGAAAATCTGGCTTTTTGCAGGGACCAAAGTCGACTGTCCTGTACGCATACACCTGTGCTAAACTGTGAATAAGGATAGCACTGTCACATTGGTTTGCTTGCCGTCATGCTTTTGGAAGAGGATGTGACAACATGTCTGTCTCTGCAGTGAGCTCAGCACATACACATACCACATCTGTTATAGATAAGGCATCACATCCAAAGAATTAATCATGTGTTTATGCAACTTCTACTGACATAAGCAGGAGCCTATGAACACACAGGTAAAGCTTGGCACGTACCAACCCCAGCTGAATTTATTTCAGGTCCCTCTAATAACTCCTTCCCAACTCCAACACTTCAGCTTCTGTAACCTGCATGACGAGCAGCGCTATCCCATGGGGTCAGCACTGCCTGCAGCTTTCCCAAAGCTGCAATACCAATCCCAGACAGCATCCCAGTACTTCCCTGCCCCGTCCCCATCACGTGCACAGGTCAGGCGGGGCCAGACACCTCTGTGCCAGTCCTGTTTTTTTTTCAGGACACGTTTCCTGGGGGCAGGCACTGTCACTTCACATGTGCACATCGCCCATCAGGGCTGAAACCCAGTGGTCACACCGAAACGCAGCAGAGCCTTGCCCGGCACCGGCACGCTGCAGGGAGCATGTGCCCTGCTCAGCCCCAAGCTTTTGGGGCTGCTTTCCTTTGTTGTTGCTAATTGCCAGGTAGGAGCCTGTACAGATAACACGGTCATTATCCCCGTCCGGCAGCCGGCACGGAGCGCTCTGTGCCAGCGGTGTTGCTCCAGCAGCCGAAGGGCAGCGGATCCCGGGGCGATAACGGGCTGAGCGCACGGCTCTCCCCCCGGCAGGACCAGGTACGCACTCAGGACATCACCCTCCCTCTCCTGCGGCTGTTCCTCCCTCTGAATCGGTCCCGTGGTGCTCAGGGATTGTTTTCCAATTCAAGCAGCAATTTTCTTTGTTTGGGAGCGACACGTCAGAGCCGCCTGCTCGCCGTGGTCACGTACCGCACTGCACACTCCGTAGCCAGCCCTGGGCCAGCTGAGACCGTTCATCCCAAAACGCCCTGCTTGCAAATAAACGCTGAGAGATTCTGCAGCATCTCCCGATGGAAGCGAGGGTTTCCCTGCTATGAGCGCGGTGCTTGTAAGCGGAAGATGTAACGAAAACAAGTGCCGGGGAAGGGAGCTGGTTGGATACAACTGCTTTCTTTCAATATTTGGCAACAAAACCCCCACATCCCCACGTGCTGCTCGCGCAGGGGAGCACAGCACGTCGCACTGAGCACGCACTCTCCATCCCCAAACACGAAACCTCGTAAAACGACGCGTTTTTTAAACAAAACATCACGCACTCTCGCAAGAAGAGGGCTGAACAATTCCGTCGGCAATCTCCCCGCCCCCAACGCGATTCTGACACTTCCTCTTCAAGCTCGGAGAAGAAGGGAAGGAAAAAAGAAAGACGAAACAACAAAACAAAACCCAACAACAACCGGCGGTCCCACAGTGGCTCCCGAAGCACCGCCGCCGCAGCGCTGAGCTCCGCCCGCTCCTCCATCCGCGCCCCACGGCTCCGCTCCCCCGATGCGAAGCGCTGCGGGATCATTACGAAACACCGATTCCCCCGTGTTGTTTTTCTTTCCCTTTTCCCCCTCAAGAATAGCCACAAGCAAACAGCGTCATTTCAACTTTAGAGAGCAGAAAAGCAGCGTGGGGCTGACGGTGGAGAACACGGTGTCCCCCCCAGCACCGCGGGGGCAGCGGCACGGGATCACTGCACGAGAACCGCGAGAGAGCGGAGCGATGGGGCGCGCCCATGGGGGGAGCGCGGTGCTCCGGGAAAACGGGGGGGAAAGACAGAAAAAACAGGGGAACAAGAGAAATACATGAATAAATAAATCAAACAAAACAAGAGGAAAATAAAAGAGTAAAAAGAAGAAAAAAATAGACATGGATATGAAATAGGAAAGGAAGGCAGCCCGCGTGTGACCCGGGGACACAACGGCAGCGGCAGCCCGGGCTCACCCCGCCGGGCCGCCCCGCACAGCAACGCGTGACGTCATGGGGGAACCCGGCGTCGCTTATTGGCGGAGCACGCACTCGTGGCCACGCCCCTCGGGTAGTCTCCGCCAATCAGTGCGGCGGGTTGCCTCCATGTGCGAACCATGTGGCCGCGCGGGGGCGGGGCGCCGGCCCGGGGCGCAGCGCAGCGGGGCCGCCCCGCGCAGCTCCGCGGTGCGCGCAGTGCCCCGCACACGGTGCCCGCTTTGTTCCCAGCGCTACGCGGCGGTGTCAGTCCCGCCGCCTCTCAACCCTCGCTCTCCCTTCGCTCACCGCTTCGTAAAAGGCAACGCGCATCCTGCGCGCTCGCGGAGCGGGAGGCCGGCGGTGAGGCCGGCCGCTGTCCCGCACCGCCGCTCGGCCCGCGTGGCCGGGCCGGCCCTACCCTCCCCGCGGCGACGTCGCGAGCGCGGCCGTTTGCCTACGTGACTGCGCCCATGCCCCGGCGGGGGGAGCGCGGCCGTTGACGCCGCCTCCTCCCCGCGGCCCCGAGCGGCGACCCCCTCCCGTCCGCCTCCCGCGGCCCTTCCACCGCCCCCAAACTTTACGCGGCGGTCCCACGAGCGTCCGCCGCTCGAGACCGGAGGAGGGGGGGAAGGGGGGGGGCCGCAGACGGCCCAAAGTTTGCGCGATTATTTATTTCCCCCCTCCCTCAGAGCCGCCCGCGCGCACTCACTTTTATTTTCCTTCTCGATCCGCTCCAGGTAGCTGGCGGCCTCCAGCAGCACCTGCACGTTGTGCAGGAAGGTATCCATTCCCGGCCCCGTGTTAAAAATGTCCCCCAGGGGACACCGGGCCCCGCCGGCCTCCCCCGCCGTTCCCCGCGGTTCCCTCCGCGGCCGCCCGCGTTTCCCCATGCCCCGCCGCAGCTCTCCGGCCCGGCGTGTGCGGCGGAGCGTGCGGCCGTGCCCGTGTGCGGCGGAGCCCGAGCCCGGCAACGCCGCGGTCCTAGCGCTGCCGCCGCCACCTCCTGCCGCTCGTGCGCTGTTTTCGTCCCGAGGGCGGCCGCCGCCGTCCCGCCCCCCCCCGCACCCCCCCTCCCCGCCCCACGTTCCCCGTCGGGGCGGCCCGGCCCGTCCGCGCCTGCGGAGTGCGAGCGGCGGCCGCCGCGCGGCTTTGAGAGCGGCTGCCGGGCTCGGAGCGGGGCTGGGGTGCGGGAGGGGCCACCTCGCGCCCCTCCTTGTGCCCCCTGCACCTGCAGAGCCCGGTGTCACGCCGTGTCACCCTGCGTTACCCTTGTCGCACTGTGTCACCTCTGGTCATCCCACGTTACTCCTTGTCACCTCTTGTCACCCCGTGCTATCCCACGGTCACCTCTTGTCACCCCATGTCACTTTCCATCCCCTCACCGGGGGATCAGTGTCTTTCCCACTTAGGGACACAGGGACTCTCGCTGCCCCATGCGAAGCTCTCGGTGCCACCACGGCCCCAAGGACTCCCGTGGATCCCCTGAAGACGCACCAACAGCAGTGTGACATCACGTCACTCTGAGTGGTACCCCCCGCGGCCCTCACTGCTGTCCCAGCGCTGCATCCATCCACACACATTACTGAGCACTAATTGGCTCCGTGAAGTCACGGGGACCTGAGTCACTCTGGGCAAACAAACCCCTTGGGCTCCCAGTGGCAGGGCTATTTTTAGGAGGCACGGCCACAGCATTTCTTCGGCCACACGCGTGTCCTGGGGCACGTGCTGGAGACAGGGCGGCTCCCAGCCAGCACAGCGAGGCTGCATGACACTGTGCCACACTCTTGGACCCTCCCATGCCGCTCATTGGCTCCCATGGCTCATTAGAGCAGGGCTTTCCATGCCGTGGGCAGCGCGTGCTGCTTCTCCCCACGTGACAGCTCCAGGTTCAAAGCTGCAACAATCAGAATTTTTATTCCCTTTCCTTTTAGCTCAGTTCAAGATGTCTTTTGCCCCCAAAAACACGCTGGGTCTGGCCAGCTCTGAGCCCTCAGTGCTCCAGCTTTCCTTCTCTGAGTCTGTTCTTGACTGCTGGGTGCGGGATGCTGAGCTGCCTGAGTGTGCTCTGCCCCACACACCTTTAGTGGCCCAAAATTACAGCCCCCGTATGAATATGGAGAGCCCAGGAAGAGGTGGGTCCTCAATGTGACCCGGGCACCTGCTGGGACCTGGACCTCTTGGGCTGCCCAGGAGGATGGGATGCCAAGGCTCCAAGGCAACAGACCCAGGAGAAATAGTGTTTCCAGAGAATATGGGCTGGGAGGCACAGAGGGGCATTTCCACAGAAGTCCCACCCCTCAGCATTGCCCACTGGGCACCTCGGCTTGCCACATTCCCTCTCTCTGCTCCTGCTACATACACGAAGGACAGGACAATCAAGAATTGAGGAGGTCTTGCTATATCCCCAGCATCACACACCCAGCTATGTGATTCTGGTCTAGGGGGCAGAACAGCTCTGGATTTTGGTCTGCAAAGCCCCCTGGGTGTACCTGCTCTCTCTCCTTTATAGACCATCATAATCCTTTTACAAAGTCCCACCTGCAGCAAGCTGCTGCCCTTTGGAAGGATGAACCTGTTTTCCAAGCAATAACCGTGCTGCCCATCTGTCAAGGGCAGACATCCCTCACTGCTCAATGGTGGCACAGAGATATTAAAAAACCTGCTTGGAGAGCTCTCACATCTCTCATTTTGTTTTGCCGTGGCTGTGCTCATGGATAGTGATGCTGTGATGGATCTGGAGGGAGTGACTCCTAAAGGGCCCACCTCGCTGCTGGACTGCCAGCACCAGGACAGCGGCAGCCTTGGTCTGTGCCAAGGAGCATGGCTTAGAGGAACTACGTTTCACTTAAGCCTTCCTTTTGCCACCCTTTTGCATTATTGGAGCGCCCAGCGTTAGCTATGGGATTAGTGCTTTTCCAAACATTGTTGTAGCTCACTTTTAGCTGCACCTGGGCAGACGGGCATGGCCGAGCCTGGCGTAGGAAGGTTCCCAAGTTCCTTCCCAGCTGCCATGCAGATTACAGCTGTTTCACCCCAGTGCTGCTGGCTGCACTACTCGTTGGGTCGGTATTTAATTGCCTCTCCTTAACAACGCATTGCACGAGGTGCAATTTGCCATTGCTGGGCAAACAATACAGATTAACGTGCTTTACGTCGCTATCTGGTTCTGCTCTCCTTCACAGCCGGCGGCTCCAGACATGGGTGGGGTGTGAAGCTACGTCTCGGCCTGCAGGATCTGCATGGCTGCTGTGGGCCCAGCAGGGTGAGGGAGTGCACAGGCTGTGCCTGGCTTGACCTGCAATGCTGGCTGTGTGTAACGTGGCTGTGTGTTATGAAAACAGATGGAAATGGATAACACTCAATATTGATCAGCGTCACTTTTACAGACTTGCAAATGCCCAGATCATAGTGAGCAGAGAACTGTGTGCAGCCTGGCACCAAGAGCAGAGGAGCTGAGGAGGCTTCATGGCGGCCCACAGCTCGCACAGGGAGCCAAGGGGCAGCACTGAGCTCGGGGTTGAGCTCGGGGTTGAGCTCGGGGTGCAGTGGCACAGCCTGAGGGAACGGCATGGAGCTGCATCAGGGGAGGGTTGGGGGGTTAGGGAAAGGGTCTGCACCAGAGGGCAGGGGCATGGAATGGGCTGCCTGGGGTAGCAGGCATGGCACTGAGCTGCCAGAGCTCAACGGATGAATTGTGTGTGGCACCATGTGGAGCCAGGAGTTGGATTCAGTGGTCCCTATGGGATCCTTCCAACTTGGGATATTCTGTGATTCTTAGAGCAGGAGGGCTGAAGGAGGGGTGTGGAGCATGAGGTGCCCATGCCCTCATCCTCTTGGAAACATGTACTGTTTAAGTTCTGTTTTCCAGATCTGGGGCATTGGTATGCCTTGACACCAAGGAGGCATGCTGCCATCACGGTTTGCAGGGGTGAGGAGTGGGCTGCTGGCCCGTGGCTCTGATGGATTTTCCCTTTTCAAGAGGTGGTTCACCTGGTCCAAGTGCTGGCTGTGCTGCTGCTGGGCTCAGCTCTCCTCCAGCCACACCTCAGAAGGTAAATCCCCGTAGCCAGGCTGCCGATGGGGCCCTGCAGGTCACAAGTGTATCTTAAGATAGCATCATGGTCTCACTGCTGCATACAGCCACCTCTTGTACCCACAGGGACAAGACCTCATGGACCCTAATCCTCCCCTGCACCCACACTGCCTCCTCCACGGCACACTCCCAGCTCCGTGCCCATGCAGTCAGTGTGGTTCTGGTGCCATCCACATGGACATGAGCAGCGAGGCATCCTGCTCTCCTTCAGAGACACCCAACTGGCTCTTCCTTGCAACAAAGATTTCTCCGATTATTTTGGTTTTTTCCTCCATACCCAGTAAAGAAGTCAAAACAAAGGCCTCAACCTTGTCAGCACAGAGCTCACCTGGGGCAGATGCCACCTGTGAACTTTTGGCCTTCGACTCCTGTTTACTCGACCTTTATGACCTGTGGCCATTGACTCCAATGACCTTGTGACCTCTGACCTGCCAACCCTTGGCACAATGATCTTTTGACCCCTGACCTTTGGATCTTGACCTCACAACCTTTGAATCTTGGGTCCTGTGGCTGCAAACCCTATGACCTTCAACTTTGAGGAATCGGTGTTGGGGGTGGCCAAGAAGCAAGGGAGGGAGCACGTTAACTAACACCTGATTTTAGGCAGTGGTGGGGATGGCTCAGCAATGTGCCTGATGAGGAGGCCCGGGAGGGCCTCAGCAGTCACACACATCACTGGGCCACGTCTGCACAGTGTGGGTGCACAAATACCACACTGAAGTAGGGAGAAAAAGATCTTCATCTGCCTCACACGAGCTTGAGCCGTTGGTTTTCTCTCCCCGAGTTTGACCCTGTGCAAACGTTGATCAAGGACAGGAAGGAGAAGCTGGAGGAACCAGGCCAGACAGACTGGAAAGGAAGTTCTGCTAAGCACATGTGGAAAAAACCCCTTGCAGACACCATTTCTGGTTTTTGTGACTTCATTTACAGGCAAACCTCGAGTATAAAACATCTGACAATGCACTTTTAAAAAAAGTTTAACGTATTTTCTTCTCTTCTGGAGTCAACACAGAGACATCTGCCTCTTTGACCACTGCCTCTCTACCTACCCCCGTCTGATTTTCCCTGCACGACAGCAAGGACATTAAGAGCCTTTCCCTTCCCAAGGGTGGCCAACATGGAGCACAACTGTAACAAATCAGCACAGAAGTCTGTCACACCCAGGACCCTGTTTCCCACAGAGACGTAAGCAAAACACTCGCAGAGAAGCGTAAGCTCTTTCAGCTCTTTTGTTAACAGCTCTCCAACCGCGGGGAGTGGATGCAGCTCTGCTGCCCCCCAGCGGCCGCCCCGAGCGCTGCGCTTGGCGGCGGGATGGCCCTTCCACGCGCGCTGCTCCGGCGGACGCAAAGACGAAAGGAGCGATTAATTGCAAAGGGGCTTGGACAGCTCACCGACATCCGAAGGTAATGCGCTCAAGCACCGCCACAGGACAAGGCTGCGCGAAAATCCAGGTTTCTCCACTCTGTGTTCTTGCAGTCTCCCACTTGCTGCCAGGCTTTGCAACGGAGATAGGAAAGTTTTGGCAAAGGACTCTGCAGCTTTTATATCAGCAAAGTGCTTTTTTCTTTCGCCGCGCAAATTTGGCCGCTCTGTGAGTCACCAGAAGATGAAGGTTACATATGCTGGGAACCACTGGTGCTAAGGAGCTCTTGTGTTTTCCAGGTGACCTGTGCCACTGAGCAGCAGAGTATTTCAGAAGCTTGCAATGGCCAAAACATGGACAAATTCAACTTTTGCAGACTGAACACCCAGAGAAAGCAGCAACTTATGCTGTGTGCGCAACACTACAAAAGCCCAACTAGCAAGGCAGAAAAATGTTGGTCAGAATGGCCCTCACCGTGACTTGTCCTGTCTCCTTGCAGCATCTAGAGACAGCTCTAAAGTGAATAATGCTTTGTACCTTCTCAGTGCAAAGGAGAGTTGTGGCTTGTAGATTCTTGGGAACTATGAAGGCTCAGAGATTTCAGACACGCTGGGTCTGCAGTGGAAGCTGCTCTGTGTTGGAACTGCATTTATCTCCATGTAAATACAGCATTAAGCAGATTGCAGATACTCCTGGACACAGACAGTAGTAAAAAAAAAAAAAAAAAGTCACTCAGCTCTTAGTTCAGATTTATTTTAAATGCTGAACCAGAACTATCCTCCCCTGTGGGAAGACTGAGTTCACACAACTGTCACCGGACGCAGAGGACTCCACTTTGGCTCTCTTGCAAGCAAACAAAAGGCTGATTTGTGGACAGACAATGAGAACAAAAATTAGTTGAGGTCCTCAAAGGTGTTTCACATAGTTCATATAAATGTAAATACACGACACTTCAAATTCTGCTGCCTTGGAGGTACGCCATGTGGTGGCCGGGCTCACAGATGCCTTTGAGCAGTATTGAAAGAAAAGATTTTGAAAGGAACATTTTGTTTCCTTTGCTAACATGAAGGAAACAGTAACTTCCACAAGGTTTTTCCCTGACACACCACTTAAACTAGCTGAGCCCCGTGTCTGAGGCTGTCGAGCTTAAGCCCACGCTTAAGGAGAAGCCAGACGGATGAGGCATGGGGAGAAGGGCAGCAGCAGCACGCCTGGGGTTCAGATCCCTGCCTGACAATGCTGTTTACCACAAGCACAAGTTCTCCTTCATCTCCAGGATCCAAGACACAAAAACCAACAGCTCTCTAGTCAGACCTCTAGATAACTTTTCTCCATGGCTTTCAGGATAAGTCCCAGTACAGCCATCTTCAAAACAAATTCTCTAGAAGTAATGTACGTAACCAAGGCACTTTTCTACAAGCAAGAGATGCAAGAGCACTGTATAAACAAAAGGCTGCAATGCAAAACACATCTATTTAAAATACTGTTTATTTGTGATTTAACATTAATTAGCATTACATCTATGAGCAATTTCAGATAACATTTATATATTTTCCACAGGACACAAGAGTTGGCTGGCTCATTCTTTATGCCAAAGCAAGTAAATAGAGGCATTAGCAAAAGGTGCAAATAGTTCACGGTTGCATCTTAAAAAATATTTATGCACATTGCATTCATTTAGATATATTCTTAAAAAAGTTATGAAAAGCGTAGTTCACAGGTTACTGTTTCTACATATGTTGTAATACAACACAAATAATGTAGAACATAAAAAGACAAAGTAAGCAACTGAAAGTTTCTACTATGATTCAAAACACTGATTCCAGTATTTAGTGATAGCTAGAAAATTGTTTCCAGGATCCATTCCAACACTGCATTATCACACTGACACGGTCAAAGCTAACCAGCCCCCGAACATGCTATATCAACATTTGTGCATGCCAAACCACTCTCCAGCCATAATTAACAATTACATACTGTATAATATTTCAACTGGTAGTTGGGAATCACATGGATCTTTAAAACGTACGTCCTATTGCGATGACTGATTTACAGACGATTGGACACAGCGAAGAAGAACCTATGTTAATTTCTATGTTTAGTTTGTATTTACAATACAGTAAAAGTAACAAAATGACACTATCAGTAAAAATGAGCAAGTGGCCGTGCCACCCTACCCATGGCACGAGGCTCTGGTTTGTTCTGGGTTCATCCAAAGGACAACACACATTCATGAGACCCTTTTACAATTCAAACAAAAGTGAGGGAAAGACAGCACGTGCTGCACTCTGCATGAATCCATACAAACTATTTAAAACTTCTAACATGGAAATGTCGCTTTGCTGATTTAATAAAAATACCCCACAATCCATATCATATATTTAAAAAAAATAATCACCAAACTTTTGCTTTCTTTGTCCCCTCCTATTTCTCACTGTTCCACTTCCCTTTCAACAGTTTTGTTTCCTTCATTTGGTTATGTTAAGAGATTATTTTTCTTCATTCATTAGCAATACCATGAGGAAAAAAAACCAACACAGTAAGTTTTAAACTTGAATCCAGCTCAACGTTACACGTTTTTGTCTTCTGGTTTCTAAGTCCCTGGATTCCTGAATTATATTTAGGTATACTCTAAACCAAGCGTTCTTAAATACACTCTACTATTTAATGCCTGGTTCACATGCCTATAATAATTTTATATTGAATGGTATACAAACATTTGAACATATAAAATCTTCTTTTTGTTTTGCAGTTAAACTAAATCATCAATGTTACGTGTATAAAACCCCCCTTCTTGAAAAATAAGGGTCTCCCCCTCCCCCCGACAGACAGAATAAAAAAGAAGTCTTCAAAAATTATATTTCACTAAAATGAAATATTTGGCAAAGAAGTCGTCGATGAGCGGAACTCTCAGACATGTTGTGTAACTCCAAATAAACTTCCTCTCACAGTTTTCCCCCTAATATTATGTGCCAGTGTATAATATTTCTATAGGACCTAATCTTAAAAAAGCTTTAAAGGTGTGCCGTTAACACGCACCCGCTCAAACAGGGGTACAGGAAAGAAAAACAGATGGTGAAAAATCACAATACAAAAAGGTATGATCCGGTTACCAATTCAGACAGCAGTTTGAAAAAGGAAATAAAAAAAAAAAAAGGTTATATGATCACCCAACAATAACCTTAATAAAGATTTCACTGTACTGAAAATTTCGAGGTCTGCAAAATACTCCGGGCAGAAGTTGTTGCTGCATACTGTGATGGTATTTCATCTCACTACGACGGTATTTGAGCACCTGCCAGTGTAGTTCTACATGAAACTAATGAATGTTTCAAACCCTCATAGCAGTTTCAGACTAGCTAAGTGAGAGGTGAATTAATTTGCACTTAATACAAAAGTCTCCTCTTATTGTTTTCTGTTTGTTTGTTTCTGTTTTGTTTAAAGCAAAACCTTTTCCAGTTCTTCTTTGTTTAGGTTAAAAGTCCAGTTACTGCACACCCCTAGCACTACTCTGTTAATGGTCAACTTAAAGGTTTAAAATGTGCACCATCTCCTCCCAACAGAGCTGCACTTACACTTCCACTTTCTCTTTCTTTTTATTCTTTTTCAGGAAAGATGGGGTGCGGAATTTCTTTTTCTTCTTCGACGGGGATTTGGAAGGCGACCCTTCGGGGGACAGGGCCTCTTCTATCTTTTCAGAGCTTTTAATGGTAATCTCTACACTCTCCACAGTACTGGTGGTTAACTGACTGACCCTCTTGGTGAGGTCTTCTTCCACATCGTGCACGTCTTCCTTGCCGTTCACCACCACCACAGGTAGCTCTGCAGATATTAGGTTGGCACTCTGGGTATAGAGATCCTCGTCGTTTTCTAATAGAACAGACAATTTTTCTGTTACTGGGGTGCAATATCATGTAAAACAAGACAAACAAACAAGCCAACCCCAAGCTTGAAACGAAGATGTGAGCCTGGATTGTAACCCAAAGAATGAAATCCAGAATGCTAAAATGTCAGCTTTTCTCCTTTATCTACTTGTTGTAAACAGACCTAAAATGTTACTGCAAGATACTGGACTGAGGAAGCTAAACTCACCTCTACCAGGTAAATATGCAGCTGAAGCCATCCGTATACAGTATATTACACAAACAATACACAGATATACAGTCTCAAGCATACTTGGAATTGCATTTTATTCCAGAAACAGGTTTACAAAAGCACCCCCATTCCACATAGCAATCTTTGGAACACTGCCCTTTCCCAAGTGCCTTCTTAGACCTTTCTGGAAAAGCCTTAGGCCAAACATCTAATCTTAATTATAGAATCACAGAATGGCTTGGGTTGGACCAGACTCCATGGATCGCCAGGTTTCACCCCTATGCCACAGGCAGGGCTGCCAGCTGCAAGATCAAGTTCTAGATCAGATTCCCCAGGACCCCATCCATCCTGGCCTAAAACACCTTCAGGGACAGAGCATCCGCAACTGCTTTGGGCAGCCTGTTCCAGCACCTCCCCACTCTCAGTAAAAAAAACTTCCCTCTGACATCTAATCTAAATCTCCCTCCTTTAGTTTAAAACCATTCTCCCTTGTCCTATCACAATCTACTTGCATAAAACATTGATTTTCCTTGTGTTTATAAACTCCCTTTAGATATTGGAAGGCTGCAATGAGGCCTCCCCATAGCCTTCTCTTTTCCAGGCTGAACACGTCCAGTTCTTTCAGCCTGTCTTCACAGGAGAGGTGCTCCAGCCCTTAGATCGCCTTCACGTCCCTCCTCTGGACCCTCTCCAAAAGCTGCACATCTTTCCTGTGTTAGAGGCTCACAGCCAAACCCCAGATTTATCTATTTCCTCTTCCTCATTAGTAACTGAGGTTCAGTATGCCCGGTGTTGTTCTCCATTTGTGAGAATTATGAATTAGGAAATCCTGGGAAAGGCAATTCGCTGGATAGAGTCCCCCCACAGATGTTGGGCAAACAGGGCTCTTTTTTACTCATTCAACGACATAGAAGCATAAAGAACTCAGCAAAAAAGCAGATGACTCAGGTTATAAGAGCCATCAGCATTTAGAGAAACTACACGGAATACCTTCTAATTTTTCTGGGACATTTTGCGGGGACTGAGTTTGTGACTGAATTTGTGACACAGATGAACCGTCATCTGAGAATAATTCCTGTTCAGCATCTGCAGGACAAGATTTTGATTAGTAGCCATGCAAAAGTAAAAACAAAGCAAGCACGTCAGTACTGGTGGTACAAGATTTACAGCTCTGCTAGCATTGTGCTCTTTATGCTGACAATGTTAAGAAGTTACAATACACAGTTTAAATTACGTAGAATGATAGATGTATATGTTTCATCTGCTAACAATCTTATTATATTAGTTCATTAGTAGAAAGCACAACAATGGGGAGGGGTTGCATTCTGTTGCATTTCACATGGTATGCCCCATGGTCACATAAGTCACACGTGCTGCTGATAATACAGGCTGCCACACTGTACCCCAATGTTGGTTCACTACACAGTACTAAGAAAAATGCATAGCTAAGTGATACTGTCAATCAATCAATAAATGAAGATGAATTAGTAATTTTCTACATAATAGTAGCACTGGATAAAAGATGGAAAAAGTGAAAGCAGATGAGTCTTGTGCATTGGGAGAATAAAAGGAAAGATTAAAGAAGCAAAGATCAAACACCTTGCAAAACTTTTGGAGGTAATAAGTGACAAATGAGAGCTCAGAAAGCACTGGAATTTGGGGGCCAAAAAACAGAGAATCTATTGACAGGGCTGCACCAAATGTGAAGCATCACAGCATATTCATGTTCCCAGTGAGAGCCCAGCAGGTTTTTCCTGTGAATTCTGACACTCAAACAGGCATAAAATAAACCTCGAGATAACAAAGATTTTCTTCTACCTTGTCACATTCTTCATAATTAAGTGGCAAAAATTTCTTTTCAGAGAGTCAGCTACTCATCACGTATCATTTAGATAACAGAACTTCCACAGTGCAGGAGGTTACAGATTGGTTTACAGTCGTTATCGTTACAGGCGGTCACAGCTCAGCTGGACAGGGTCCTGAGCAATGCAGTCCCACCTTGAAACTAACTTGGAGGAGGGTGGAGTAAACCATGGGCTCTTCCATCCTAACTTAAGCACAGTTCTATGGAAAAGGTCATTATGTTCAAGCATGTTTGTGCCTTTCACTGCTTCAATTTCAGCATGAACCAAATCAAGAAAAAAAATAATTCTACTTCCTCAGGGAACGATTGTTATGTTTTAACAGCAGATATGAAATAGAAATGAACTGATGACTAAAATGTAACACCCAAGCACTGACCTTCCAGCCCTAGTTGTTTGCGCTCAATTGTTTTCTTGTACTCTTCGAGTTCCTTTTCTGTGAGGTGGCTGAATGGGTTGGGTGGTGCTGGTGGAGCATGCTCATCATCTTCAAATTGCATTGGCTAGGAAAAAGAAAATAAAAAAAAAATTTAATAATTAAAAATAGAAGCAAGCAACATCCACATGGCAAACAGAATGATGACACCAGACCTAAAGAGAGGGAGTACAGAAGAAAAAAATCCCCCAAGAACAGCCAGGCCAAAGTTACCCTGTTTAATGGACATTCACATGGTAACCAACACTAACCCCCGTAACTATAAATCACAACTCATTTACAGCAGCACCATCACTATTTCAGTGTTGGTTGTTTCTTGTTTGTTTTTAAACGTAGGGAAACAGCTTCAAAGGACCTTTTAGGTCCCTTCCAACTCGAACAATTCTATGATTCTATGCAGTAACTCATGGATGCTGAGAAACTTAAAATTATTGTCTGCCAGCTCTAGTTCAACATGGCTTGTTACATACCTTATCAGGGTAATCCATATTAACCAGAAGAAACTATACTCTATTCAAGACAAGACTGGTGCAGACAGGTAAGAACTGGAAACCCTCACTCCATTAGAAGCCTGTTTCCAATGACAGCTGCCTGCATGGTCCCATCCCACCTTTTAAATTCACATTATTTCTGGGCCTGAAATGATTTTCTTCAGTTACAGAAACAATGAAAAGGTTATTTTTGGCACTGCGCACTGCAAAGTCCATCATTCTTCAGCTTAAATGGTCTTAGGGAAGGCTCCCACTTCATTAATATTAAAGACAGACATGCCTACCATGCATATCTCTGTCTGAAACTAACATTTTAAACCTCTGAGATAAAAAACATGCATCTACATGAATAAAATACATTACACATTCAAAACTCGGCATTAAAATTACCAGTTCTAGCAAAGAATTGAGAAAGAAAATGGCCCAAAGTGAAGCTTCAAAGGAAGCAAGGCAAAATAACCCAAATACATGTAAATCAGTGAATTATGTCCTACTCACTGGACTTGGCTTTTTATCCACAACAATCCCAGCGAGCAGCTGAGACTGTGGTCCTGCTGTCTTCAGGTCATATCGATTTTGCTCCCGAATCTATACAGAGACAGATCAAATGTAAATATAAACAGAAAAATAGATTGGATAAAAACATTATACAGCAGAAAAAAATCGGAGTCAACTAACTAATGAGACAGGGATTTGAGAGAATCCTAAAATCATTATCTGGGACTCGCAGCATGAATCTCTGGATGACTAGAAGATGCCTCGCCAGCCCTAAGGAAGGGAGTTGCTCCTTCTGACTCCAGTTCAATCCCCACGGATCCTGATATGGTGCTTTCCAAGAAATAAAAGATTCTGTAATCAAATGGAAAGCGTCCCGATTATCTGTTAGTACAGTAAAGCCCAGGGTGGAGCATTTGGTCAGTCTGACAGTTAGCACCTTATGTGCTGGAAGGGAAAAGCAGTGAGATACTTGTTATTACAGAGAGCTCCAACAATCTTTCTTTTTTTTTTTTCCCCCCTTTCTATTGCCAAGAGAGTGAACTGGGCCAGAGACACTCCAGTTTAATACATGCTAGAAGAATTAGCTCAGAGCAGAGCCCATGTGAGATTGAATTATGCTGCACCCGATTCGCAGCAATTTGGTTCAAGTTGGCACCTATCTACCTACTAAATATAATGTTAAATGATGGGGACTACCATTTCCAATCTATCATTTCCAGAGTTTATGGTCATCATTCACCATTCCAAACTTATACGGACACAGCATGTACACACACAGAGTTCATCTATATCACATGTTAAAATAAATACGTGTTTTTTAGTGCCGAAATCACATCAGAAACTTCCTACTAAAAACAGAACACTTGAAAATGTTAGGTTACCATCTCACATTATTATTTATCACACAAATATATTTAGAAATGGTACAGTTTTATTCATTTTGCATCTTTCACCTTATTTCTCTTTTCCAGCACTTCACTGGGGTTTGTGTTTAAAGGAACGAACTGGTTGGGATCTTCAATTTTGATTGGTGTTCCTCCACTACTCTTGGAAGAGTCGTCAGCTTTCATCCACTTAAAGGAGAAAAAACAATTGCACAGCATGTTTGGGGGGGACAATTCTCAGCACTGTTCTATGGCTAAAGAGAAGTAAAGAAATTCCTTCCTGACTTTACTCTGAGTTCCACACAACGCCCACAGAATACCCCCAAATCCTCACAAGTCTGAATGCTTGCCCAAGGGGATCCAAGTCGCCTTGAGCAACCTAGATTATTTTCAGTAAACACCAAAACACACTCCTGTAAAATGCAGGGCTAACTGCCTCCTAGCAAAGCTACGTTCAGGAGGCACCATGCTTCCTATCCACAAGCACACTGATCTGCTGGTTCCAGAGCTTGTCCATCCTCTTTCACTTCCTCAATCAACTTCCACCTCTGCTACTCACACAGTTTGGAACTTTATTCCTCTGGAGCAGGGTTTTAAATCTGCTGCTGAGGATATTTCTCCCAAGCACAAGTGCAGAAGCTCGCTAGCCTGCCAGCAGGAGGAGCTGATGCCTTTATGGTTGTGTCGTGCAAACTGGGAGCAGGACAACAAATAATGTGCTCCTCAGCCCTGCAAGATAGGCACTGCCCTCCAGGAGGGAAACAGCAGAAGCAGGAGGAAAAGGCTCGATCATCAAGAGCAGTGACAAGAGCACACTCTTCAGAGCCTGTTTCTAGCAGGCTCACAAACAGGAAAAGGATAGTTAGTGGCAAATTAGGGCTTGTTGGGATGAGAGCAACCTACAGGTGATTTAAAACCTTCCTATACTTGGTGGATAATTTAAAACATAAAAACATACAGCAGAAAAATTATTTTCTATCTTAGGAATTGGAGGAACTAGGTGCAACGGGAAAATAACCGTTTAATTTTTAACATAAACTGTTGCTCTTCCAAAAAATGGCAATGCCCAAATTACTGAGGACCCTTAATACTGACACCACTAAACCTCCAACAAACCTATTTGCTCCTGCTTCATTAACTGATTTGCTAACCCTGTTAAAGAGGTCTTGAAAAGAGCTGAGCGCAGTCTGCTTTCCCCTGTGCAGTATAAAACCAGAAAAACTGCCCCAAAGTATTGGCCCACCGTGATCTTGGTCCTGGGACTCGCTTCCCCATTCCAGGACTCCTCAGGCACATTGACTTTCAAGTATGTGTTTGGGGAGTTCAGCCATCTTGTCTTTTCCCTCTGCTGCCTCTGTGCCAGGAATTTCAGCGGGGAGAGCGGGACTGTGTCATCTTCAAAGGAAAAGGCAGTCACAGTGGCTGGGATCTCCACGTCACTCTTGTGCCTGGGCTTTTCCCTGACTAAGGGTTGCCTGTAGGCATAGCCAGTTCTGTATCCCTACGGAGAAGGCAAAAGAAAATAATAATAATTTAAGGAACAAAATTTAAAAAATTGGAAGAAGTAACTGAAGAAGTAGTTAGCTTTTTTGTGCTGCCCTAAATGCCTTGAATGGGTTGAGAAGCCATTCTACCTTCATTTTAAAACTCACAAAGAAACCAGAAAGAATCATTTGCCATATAGCAGCTGATCCTACACTCAAGAAGCTTAAAAGGCTGCACAGACTGCCACGAGTGTGCTCCTACCAGGTTGTCCAGCATCCGCATGAGTGCTTCAAACTCCTGCTCCCCTACTTTCCACTTCTGCTGTGAAGCCATATTAACTCCTCCTCCTGCTGCCACACCATGCGTGAAAGGCTTGAACTTTTGCAGATCCAGTAGTAGGAGATTGTCTATCCCACCTGCTCCAGCTAATGCATGAACCTTGAAGACATCAATGAGTGTTATTTCACTTGTGGAAACGCTTTTGGATTCTTTGCTTTCGTAAAGAAGAGAAACACAAATGCCTGTTGCAGTATTTCTTAGGCTAATTTCCTTCTGTGTGAACATATATTACAATATATAGCAGGTGATTCCTACAGGAAGGATGATAACGCATGCTTATCAGTGCACTCTAAAAGGAGTGAACTCAAACACAACCTCTCAGAGTACCCTAAAATGGTCTTTATTTATTGCAGAATTAAACATCTTTCATTTTTACACGCATTTCAAAATGAAACAGCATTTGGACTCAAAATGAATGTCTGGATGAGGGAACAGTGCTGTTCTCTCCTCCCTTCCTAACATACTTGGGAAAGTGACAGCAAACATGTAAGAGCAAAGTGATGAAGTTTCTGGGGATGGGCTTAAGAGTTATGGAAGATGAGGATAGTGATGTATTCTTGCTCACCTGTGTTTCACAGGCCAGTTGCACGTTGAAAATATAGTGGAATGCTTCTTCCAGTGTTTCTCCTAGTGCTACCACACCATGGTTTCTCAAGACTAATACCTGGTAAATGAAGACACTAATGTTAAATGGTAGAAACTGTCACAAGACATGAAAATGGCCTTTGGGAAGCTTGAATGAGGCTGAATACCTTGCAACTGGGTCCAAGAACTTTCTGAAGCTGAATTCTCTCTTCCTGATCATCAAGAGAACCCTGGTAGTTGTAATAAGCAACATCTCCCAGAATCAGAGCCTCCTGCGATATTGGGAGGATGCCACATTTCATAGATGAAACCTATTTCAAGAAAATGATACAGTGATAATTAGGGGAAAAAACTGAACTCTTCAAACACACAACAAAACATGTAAGTCTTAGCAAACTCTAACTTTGCCAAAAAAAAAAGAGACATTGTATAGTGAGAGAGCTGAGAAATAATATCTTTAGGCTTCTACTACTCTAAGTTACGTGAGGGTGACAGAACTGCTGCTACACAACCTTAGGGACAGGTTGAGTATAGGAAAAGACAAATCATCCCAAATTAAGTTTCTGAAAATGCTATCCATGTTTAATTTTCAATGCAAGCAGACTAAACAGTTTTTCCTTATAATTTCAAAGAACTCGTGTGAAAGAAGTTAGCCATTCCTTTTTTTTGTCTGTTGTCAAGGAATGTTTACATATGTATTTATCTATTTATCTCAAACCAGTGATTTCAAGTCTTCTTACATTTTTATAATTGCTGTATGAACCATTTTAACTTATATTTTTACATATTAACTTGTATTTTATATATAATTATATTTTAACTTTGATTTTTCAGTAGTGGAGTAAATCCAAACTGAACACAACAACTAATTAAGCCAGATAAAATGGAATTGTGCAATATAAATGATGATGTATACAGCACGTTATGTGATCAGAGATACTACAAATGAAGCCTGGGGAAACTATAGCTTTAGCCTCCTTATCCTGAGCACAATCATACCTAAGCATCAGTTTATTACCACACATTTCATTGCTGTAGCCCTGCCCTCTTACTTCCCTGATTTCACAGCAGAGTTTTAGTTTAAAGAGAACAGCAGTGTGGAGCTATGTTACAAACAAAACTACAACTGCCACGAGCAATGATTCAGCTTCAGATTCAGCTTCATAAGATTAACCTGTTTTCTTTTACTTTTCAAGCTAGGAGGAAGAAGACTTACAGCTGCTGTTGCAGGGGTATGTATGTGTATTATACATCTGACATCGGGGCGCGTAGAGTAGATAGCCACATGTGGACTGAATCCTGCATTGTCGATACTTAGAGTGGTACTTCCCTGGTCAACTACATCTCCCAGGATGTTTACCTTAATCTGGAAAAGTCAAACAAATGGACAACATTCAAGAAGTCTGCAACAACATTTGAGAACTGCCCTCCCCTTCTTATTTGATGCCCAGTTTTCCTCATGCTCTTCAGGGTTTGAGCACGAAAAGAGGAGAGCCACCTGTGTGTCTGACAGACACTGGTAGCATCTGGAAGCCCTACCATGGAAGAAGTAAAGACAACGCCCAGGTATACCACACATTCCTCCTTGGTCTAGCTGACCTTTCATTTATAAGAAAGCCTCAGCAATTTGCAAGCCAGAATCACAATAGGAATGGAAACCAACTATGAGAAAAGATCTGGTTTGATCTGTAAAGATATTCAGTGTGTTTATGTAAGACTCTTCCAACCATGCAAGAACGAAAAAAAGACACCTTTGATATTTGTGAATTGCATACAAGTATAGACCACTACTGATAGCCTTTTGTGAGGGAGGCAGTCTAATTCTTGGCATTTTAAAAATAGTTTTATTGACACTTTCTGCATTTTGAGTGTGAAGAAAATTCAGCCAATACATTTCCACTAAGAAAATTAAATATTTAGACAGCATACAAATTTGTAGGAAAGTTAATAATTCCAGGATCAACATAGAACAACAGGAGCACATTAGGCAGTGTTCCATGTTTTTACTTTGGTTTTCCATGTTCTGCAAGGCTATCAGTCTTCCAACTAATACTTCTGCCAACCTCTTCCAACTGGAGATAGTTTCCTCACAGATAGGAGCTGACATGAAGAACATAGAGCAGCTTCCATATCAAAAGATATGTGATTTTACTGCTACAAGATCCTAAATATCAACCTGTAATTTTACCCAGTTCCTTTGTAAGGACTAGGGAAGATTATTCAGTTTTACTTCCCTGTTTATAAAGATAAGAGCTGATTCTACTGACACCTCTCCTCCAGAGTGATTTCATAAGAATTACCAGATTGTCAGGTTCTAAAAAGTTGCTGCTATACTGAGGCTATTTATTGAGCTTCAGGAGACAGGAGAACACAACTTTGCTGCCACACTGAGGTTGGAGACAGAGCAACAGAAAGCAAAGCTATATCCAAAAATAAATGCTCAGAACAAAGGGTGCTACAATCTAAATAATTAATCAGCTTTGCATAGGGAGGGTAAACATTAAAAACAACTACAATCAAGCAGTATGATTACAGTCCATTTTAGTAGCCACAAAAGTATTCTAGAAAACAGGTTGAGCCTTGGTGGTTATTACTGCAGGTAAATTACATACCAAATTGGAAGCTGAAGCTTCAGAAAAGGACAGACCTCTTGGAATGATTAGAATATGGTCCTGTTCTTTGCTTACTCTGACCTGCAACAGAAGGAAAAAAAAACAACCAAATAAATTACTGACTTATTTCTGAGTTTATATGATTCGGAAGAAATTAATGACTAGACAAGATCCGTAATCAGAATTCTTATTCTCTGAAATACTTACAGTGATATAGGCATTTGGCAGATGTGCCCACCCAAACAAGTCAGCCAGTCTGTATAAGCTGGCCAATTTGCAACGAGTAAGTTTTTCTCCCTTAACAAACGAAGAGGTATCTACCCCAGGTAGATCATTAATGGGGGTAATCATTCCATGGCCTGAAAAATAGAAAAAGACACCAGCCAATCAATTAAATACCTTCCAGCTATGTTGTGATCTTCCAGAAGTTTACAGGGGAAGTTACTACCAGGAGAGAGAAAAGGTCTGGGTTTTCAACAGAAAGAGTGCACACTGTGAGATTAATCATCCTGTCCAAATCCTCAGGCTAACATTGCAGGGGACAGTCGGACCTACAGGACTGGCTAGAGATGTGGAGACAAGGCTCTCTGAGCTCTCTGTTGTTCTCTTCCACTTCTTCTGTTGTATGAATGGTAAGGAGCCATTTTGGGTTCAAAAGACGCTGAATGCCAACAACTGCCATTGTACCTCAGGCTTGTAAGCTCCCATTATTATGACATCCACCCACAGTGCTTAGGCCATCTTCAGCACTTCAGTAATGCAGGACTTGGGAAGACTGGATCATCCCAGCAATGTTTTTGTAACTACAGCACATTCTAAACATTGTTTTCAACTCTGGGAGATATCCGGGTAATGATTCAGCTTGGCAGGCTATTCCCCCTCTTTACAACTTATATGCAAAAGTAGAAAAATAATGTCTTGCCTTAGTTTGTGCTCATGTTAAATTATCACTGGTAATAATGAAAACAAAGAGAAAAAGGGGCAGTCAAAGGCATATTTCACTTACTGAGTGAAGATGAGGAAAAGCCTGCAAAAGAGCTTGCTGTAATGTAATCAGCAATCTGCTGTAAAGCAAGCAGCCCAGTTGGGTTATTGCCCTTCTTCATCTGTTCTTGAATAAGGCATTCCAGATCTTCTCTAAAAGCCTGTGAAAACATTTGAGAATCATCAAGGAAACCTGGATTTGATAGAAGTAAGATTGTTATAGGTGGGGCTGGTAGATTTGCCTCTTATTAATGTTACACGACACTTCCCCTTAGACCTTGTTTTTAGCTGCTTATAACTTTGCCAAACTTTAATCATCTGATCTAAACTTTGTATGTTAAATGCTGGCAATTTATGGGCTAGAGGGGAAAAAAGTTTGGTCACAGTGGGTTAACCATTTCCAAGAAGAAGACAAGGTAAAATTTATTTCTGCAAATGTCTGTATCAACAATTAAAATACATCTCCATATTTTGGAAGATGTACTTCAAATCTGCCTAGGATATGTTGCTTTTAGTGCTGGGTACTTATTCTTTTAAATTCAGTAATCCCTCTGAAAATCCATCCAAATTTGATAAAGTTATAAACACATGGAAAACTGGAGTTTATCCATGCTCAAGTAGGATTGCAGACATGCAAAATCTAGAAGGAAAGTCAAGAGGTCACCTCTCTACTTCTTTCTTTCTCCTTGAGGGAGGAGCCCTTCCCTCTTCCCCCAGTATAAAGTGTCCATAACCCAACAAGATAAAGTCCTGCCAAATACATTATAAGAAGGGTTTTCACAGTATCAAATTTAATATACTTAACACTGTGGACAAAGCCTGTTCCTTCCAGAAGGCAGATGAACCATTGTTAGTAAAAAAATGCCTATCTTAGGACTACTTCAGTACTGACGTTTCTGGACTAAATAAATTCCCTTCTTTCAAAACTTTTCTTAGTGGCTTTGTTTCTTAACCCTCTCATTATTTTCTGGCAGTATTCCTCTAGCTTTTGTCTGAACACGCAGGACGCAGAGCTACACATACCACCAGCTAAGGTGTATGGTGAATGCTCTTCCTGGCTCATTCCAGAAAGACACTTGGCATCTGTACAATGCAACTGACTCCTATTATAACTCCAGGCTACTCCCTTTATGTAATTGCTTCTTACAGTTTGCCTGCCTTAGTAATTATTTAGTCTCAATTAAAAAGGAAAAGAGTTCTGCAAGGCTGATGTAATTTCTTCACTGAATGTTAATCCAGTTCTCTTGGTTGGGTAAAACCCATCAGTTCCATGACACTCCCGCACACACATGACTGCTGATGAACCACCCTGAAGTATTTGCAGGACTCTGCTTCACTTGGCCTTTCACTCAGGCATCCACAGCTACACTGAATTGGAGTGACTGCGCAGTAACATGCTGTATGGATTTCTTGGTGCAGATCAGGTGCACACAGAATCCCCAGCAAATAGCTCACAGCCCCTTGCTGGTCTGAAGACACATGGTCAAAAGCAGATTGTTCTCTTCATCTGCTGCAGGTGAGATCTATCCAGAAAGAGTAGGGAACCGTGGGGGAAAAAGGAGAAGAAAGGGGAAACAGAGTGAGAAAAGGAACCTAATGGGAACTGGGAGAAAAGGGGTGGGTTAGCACTAGGAGCCTGTAAGGGTAAATAATGGAGGTAATTACACAGGCATAATTGCTAGCAAGGCAAACAAGCATTTGTGAAAAACAGCAAATGGTTGGAGAAAATAACCAGCACTAGCAGCAGTGGGAAAGGAGGAAAGAATAGCAAGAGGTTTGGCAAAGAGCTGGGAATAAAACAGCTCAGCAGGAGGAAGGAAGACCTCCAGACAGAAGGACTCCCTGTGGGAAGGAATGTGATGGAGGGGGCTCAGAGGCCAGAGAGCCAGGCACAAGGGTGAGAAACAGGTGAACAATGCAAATGGAGGGGATGGAATGCAAAGCAAAGACTGGAACACAGTGACAACGTTCAAGAAAGGTTAATAGAACAAGGTAAGAAAAATCTCAGTTACGGCACAGCCCAGCATTGCTCCTTCAGCACTGTGAGCATCACTTGGTGCCTCCCATCCCTACCCCTCTGTCTATGTGCAGGTAACTGTGAAGGCCTCTCCCACTCACCCAATTCAGCTCCAAGGATGGTCCTTGTTACTGGCAACTCAGGGTGTTCAAGCAGCAGCCACCCTTTTTCTCAGCATAATGAGCACCTTCTTCAGCCTGCAGCCTGAACATGGCTGCAAAGCCTGTGGTGCTGGAGGTCAGACATGCAGCCACGGTTCTTACCACCCTGCACATTATGTCTAACTGAACCACACTTGTCTTGTCCCCATGCCTCATTTAACACACAGTAGTAGGTCCATAATAGAAAATAAATTCAGTATTTTTCATCTTCTCATAGCTCAGCACATAGTCCTGTGCTTTATCTGCATGCTGTTCATACCCTGTCGTGATGACAACTAATATTTATCTGACAAGATTTTTTCTGGGGCAGATAATTACCATAAATCTAAATGCTTCACAAGCATTAACTTACTAATCCCCAAAACATGCCTTTAAGGTGAAGCAGGGCACTGTCATTGCTTTCACAGAACGGCAAGGCTGCTGAGGTCCAACAGTCCCACTGATGTGGGATACTCATGGTGAGATGCCCAAGGCCTGATGTGCAGAGCACTCAGCAGCAAGCAGCTTTTCACATACTCAAAGTCCAATTCTCAGTGAAGACTGGAGCACAGCTCTGAGTGTCTGACACCTACAATGTCAGGAGAACAAGCTGGAGACATGAGCCCCAAACCCAGGATGCCATGCAGCATTGCTAGGGTCAGATGGGATGAGGTGCTGAGGCCAGGCAGGAACCTGGGAACTTCCTGCTGCAACCAAAGTGCCTTTCAACACTGGATGGGGCATGGGTAACCTGATGTAGTGCCTGATCCAGTGCTTGGCAAACCTGCCCACAGCAGGGGCTGTAACTAGAAGATCCTTGAGGCCCCTTCCAACCCAAGCCATTCCATGACTCTCTGACATTCAGACACGTCATCTCTGTGATCTCTGGGTAAGATATAGGGATTTCTCATGTGACCAGAAGAAAGGATTTTGGAGCTTGTACAGCTCACAGCTGCACGCAGAAAGGAGCCAAAGTCCAACCTGCATGTTTGACCAACCTGCTTGGAAGAGTAGAATAACCAGAAGTACTTCTTAGCCTTTGCATATCCTATTTCTGACCTTACAGAAAGCTTTAAAACAACAAAACAACCTCACCAACAAGAGGTTTTGTGGCAGCTTACTTCACACTGTTCCTAAGCTTTGCAACACAACTGCTCAGAGACCTGCCAGAACCAGCCATTCCAGCCCCAGTGCTCTTTTCTCTTAGGGGTTCACCGATGGCTGCAGTTCCATGGCACTTTCTCCTTCTATTACTGTGATCTATTAAGATAGCAGAGACAATGACTGGACAGTGTATTTCATCCACAAGTATCACTAACTACTATACAGACTCTGCCATTCCAAGACATTCAATTACTCCTCAAATGTTCCCGAAAGAGGCCCCTGTACAAAAGCTCAGCCATCTCCCACTCGGGAAAGCTGAAATACTCTTTTACTCTTGTTTATAATCTGTATATAAGGAAATGGCGCATTTGTAGTCTCACAGGGGCCATGCAGAAGACAGAATTCATGAAATTTATGTCAGTATTTGCTTGGTAGGAGATGGAGAAAAACAGTTATCTGTGTTACATTAAATTACTCTCAATTCAACAAGGACTATAGAAAGGATCTGCAAAAACATTCACAGTAAATTCCTAGTACTGGTATCCAGACTTTTTTTTTCTTCTTTTTAACTTGTCTGAGGAATGTCTATTGCAGGAAAAAAAGCTAGTGTAATGCATTTTGGACAGCTTTTGATGGAAAGATTTATTTTATTTTATTTTATTTTTTATTATGGCTGTGCTGCCATTGAGCAAGACCCAGGCAGGTTGAAGAGTTGGGTGGAAAGGAACATGATGAGGTTCAACAAGGACAAGTGCAGAGTCCTACATCTGGGGAGGAACAACTGCAACTATCAGTATAGGTTAGGGGCTGATGTGATGGAAAGGAGCTCTCCAAAGAAGGATCTGGGTACCCTGTTGTATATCTGTAGGTAGCCATCCCCCATGCTAACACAGCCTTCCTTGGCTTCTGATAACTCCTGGCTGGCATTCCTTCTTCTGAAGGACAACTCACCCCAACTATCACACATCAAATGAATGGCATTTACTGGGGCCTTCACTGTATGGCACCTGTTGCAAAACTGCTACAGAGAAGGGCTCTGATTTTAGGATCCAACCTGCTGAGAAGCAAGAATCTACTTCTGGAAGTACAGCTGCAGCCCCAGAGGTCTGGCTCAGCTGTAATTCATAGGACTGTAACTACCACTGCCCACCAGTGACCAAGAAGCATATTGCAGGGAGAGGTTTTCCAATAGCAGACAAATACTTTGCTCCAGAACAAAGCAGCTAGTTTTCAAGCAGAAAGGTCACTAGCAAATTCAGATGTAGTAGTTGACAAGGAAATGCTGACAAAGTAAAAACTGTACTGTCAGATGAATGAAAAACTATGCTACCCAGCCATGAATGCTCAGCATAGCTCAGTAGAGTTTCAGCTCTGGGATTTCTATCTCTGTGCTAGAACAGCACCCAGTTTGCACGCAGAACAGCTCCTGGTGTGAAAGCTGGATGGGGACAGCTGCTGGGAAAGAGTCACCTATCTCCTCAGAGCCACTGCACACCACAGCATGAATGTCCCCAAGACTCATGAATGAAACATGAGGCAACTCTGTCTCACTGCACGAGCTGTGAGATGTACAGACATGGCAGCTCAATGGGCATATCATGGTTCTGGAAGGGCCACACGCTCAGCTGATGTGCTACTGCAGGAATTTCACCATTTCTAACACTTCAGCCACTCCTTTGGGCCAGGTTAGGCAGGCACGCAGCCTACAGACCAGGCACAGCTTTCTTTCACAAAGCCATTAATCACACAATTAGCTCAACCTGTTTCTAATACCATAACATTAATTCTCTAGAAATATATGCAGTCATTTTCCAAACTCACATCACAAACTCAAGCAGCTTAGATGCAAAAATCTCCTGCCTTACAAATGCAAAGGCTCTCTGAAACTCGGTGAGGTTGCAAGCTTCAGTTCTGACTCATTTAATTCCATTTAGCATTAAGTATAAACTGACAGTGTAAATGGGGGCTTCTAAGAATCGAAGCAACATTTCTATGTACTGGTTGACAACTGTTTCTCTTCAGTCAACAGAAGCAGATAACCAGAATAACCCATAGCACTGCTATTTCTCTGCTATATATATGTATTTTTACTAGAAAATCTCTGAATTAATTTCTGTCTTTTTGGTAGACTGTTCTCTGAGGATGTTATGAGGTAGATGGGCTCATAAGTACAGTGTAAGTCTATAAGTAGTATCTTTCTTTTTGTTTACCATTTCCATATGTATATGATGATACTACTAAACAAAATGTAGAGAAAAAGAGCTCCCCTGTAAATGGAGAAGAGGATGGCTGGGGGCCACCTACAAACAGCCCACACCAAACTTGTAAGAGGAGAAAGCCCGTGTTCCTATCAAGGATAGTAAGTGTTCAAACTGTTTGATACCTCAGCCTACAGAGCTAGAAGAGATATGTGAGGTCCCTACTCAATAACAGCAATGCTACGTGCCTAAAAACAGCAGAACACCACAACCCCTTTAGCCTCTTTTGCCCATTTCTGATCCACTTGAAGCCACTTGAACTACATTTTTTCAAAGGCCATAATTCAACTTCCCTGCATACAAACACACCCACACGCACACAACCTCTGAGCCCAATCACTACCACGGTAAAAAGCTGTAAAACTTAACTGGTGTTCTGTTCCAGAGAGCGAGCGGACGCGAAGAGAACCAAGTGCTGTGCACACAGTTGCCCTGGGAGGAAGGGCTGCACGGCCCCACGCCAGCAGCAGGTGCCCCGATGGGAGAGGGTGGAGCTGCCCACAAAAAACCGCCAGAGAGCTGCGGCTGGCAAGGAGAAGATAAGCGCAACAGGAGTGTTTGTTAGCTCTGTGAGGAGGGGGGAACAAATAAAAAAACAAAACGAGGAAAAAAAATGGCTTTGGCGTTCTGCTAAGAGATGGGCTGCTTAATGAGCATGGGGAATTCGGTAGAGTTGCAGTGATCTTTTCACTTGCAACAAAGTGTGTGAGTACAGGGCTAGATGGAGCAACCCAGAGATGCTCCATGACCTGGGCACAGCCCTGGGGCTCCTCCTGCCACCAGCAGCCACCGTTCCCCAGCAGCTTCCAGGCACTGTTCTGAACCATGCTGAGCCGTGGGGCAATTAAACAACCCATCTCCAAAAAGAATGTGGCACATACACACACACACACACACAAAAAAAAACCCAACCCACAAATAAAAAAAAAACAACAACACAGAGAGAGAGAAAAGTAAAAAAAAAAAGACAAAAAAGGACTTAGAAATGAACGTAGCTAAGGAGGTCCTTTTAACTGTTACTCATTTTCTGCACTGCAATGGCCCCCCTTCCTTCTCACTCACCACAGTGACTTGATGTCTTTCACTGGGCAGAATTCATGCAGCCAGTGAATGAAAGAAAAATGGTGGACTTCATTACAGTGCACTTTATTTTACAACTCCATATCACTCACCTACAGAATTAAAGCTGATCGAGTGTTATTACTTGAAAAACAGATAGAGCCATAGAGAAGGCTCACAGGCCCTGGAGCATGTCCTGAGAATGACACCAAAGCTGTGAAGGGTCTGGAGCACAAATCCTTTCGGGAATGGCTGAGGGAACTGGGACTGTTCAGCCTGGAGAAGGCTCAGGGGAGACCTCATTGCTCTCTACAACTCCCTGAAAGGAGGTTGTGCTGACGTGGGGTTGTATTCTTCCCCCAGATAACAGTGATAGGAAAAGAGATGACAGCCTATGGCTGTGCCAGTGGAGGTTCAGGTTGGCTATTTGGAAAAACTTTTTCTCAGAAAGAGCAGTAAGGCACTGGCACAGGCTGCCCAGGGAGGTGGTGGACCTGCCATCCCTGAAAGTGTTCACAAACCGTGGAAATGTGGCACTGAGGGGCATGGTTAGTGAGCAATATTGGTAGGCATGTATTGGGCTTGGATTAGACGATCTCAGAGGTCTTTTCAAACTGTAATGATTCTATGCAAATTCATCAAGCAAAAGGAGGACGGACTCAACTGCTTAATGATGTACAGGATATGGGGCCAAAATCACGGCAGGATCTGCAGACAACCCCCTCCTAAAGAGGCAGAAAGAAACTCAAGCAAGTCAACAACACGAAGATCAGAAATATGCATGGGGAAAAATATACATGTTCAATCTGGAAACCAGTGGCATTTGAAAACCCAAGTTCAAACCAAATGGAAAGCTGCAATATGGAAATCAGGCAGAAGTCAATGGTAGTTTTCATTTCTAGTGTAACAGAGCAGAGAACAGAAGAGCAAAGATTGAAAGAGCCATTTTGATGAGAGTAGGGCAGCAAACGACTGTGTGATTCACCAGCAGAAAGTTATACAAATGTCAGGGGAGCCTGAAGCCAGCTGGGGGAGCTGCAGAACGAGAGGCTGCTCCAGCAGAAGGATGGGACCAAAGGGATAGAATGGGATGCTAGCAACAGGCAATGCTCATGTGGGCAAGAAGGACAGGAGCAGGACAGGAGGACATTCGACCTAAGCATGAGAAAAACAATTTTGCAACACCAATGGGTACAACTGAATTATTGCCATTACGTAATGGCAGTGTTGAAGCATTATTATCCCAATTGCCCTCCAGTGCTGCAGAGAACCAATCAGCACTGTCACAGCCAGCACAGAATTAAAGCAAAGCACTGGGAGACCCTGCAGGCCAGCTTCCACTCAGGCTAAAATCAAACAGGCTCCTAACACCTGTGTGTTTCACAGGCAAAGACACAGAGCACACTCAATGCAGCTTGACAAGCCACAGGAAACTTTTCAAACAAATGGAGGAGAGATTTAGTTTGGATGTAAGGAAGAAATTTTTTACAATAAGGGCAGTGAGACACTGGAGCAAGTCGCCCAGAGAGGTGGTAGTGCCCCATCCCCAGGTCAGGATGGATGGGACACTTGGACACCTGATGGAGCTGTAGGTGTCCCTGTTCAGTGCAGGAGGTTGGACCAGGTGGTGTTTAAGGGCCCCTTCCAATTCAAACAATTCTATGATCCTATGAAAATGTAAACCAAGCATGCCAATAATCAATTTTTGTATTGATGTACTCCAACCACTCAATTCATCACTTTGTACATAATTTGACTTCCTTTCCTTACACCTGTAAAACAAAAATACATATATCACACTCCTATATCTTATGCATATGTTCAGTAAACTAACCTATACTGCCCACCAGCAAAGCACTGCTGACCCCCAGCACTCAGCACCTTCCCTGCCATGTTCATGTGGCTGCATCTTCGCATGCAACTCCCAGATAATGAAGGGACCACTCAGGTCCTCACATGGAATAACTGTGCAACCATGGCTTCTGAAGCTTTCAGTCACCATGGTGAGTGCACCCGAGAAGTACCAGAAGGAAAGGAAGGCCAGACTTGCATACCAAAGCTTAAACTGGCATTCTGATGATACTGCAAATACAGATGTTTACTCATTAAGAAGTTAGTTCCTCTGTATAACAAGCAATATACAGTTGTTTAGCATATAAAGACTAAACTGTTTTTAATTCTAGATGTAAGATAGAAAATTAAAAAAAAAAAAAAAGCTTTTCCTGTTCTGGATATATTACAGCTGAAGTGTATTAGAACCACGGAAAGCAAAGAAATTGGTCTATTGCAAAAAATATATATTTTTTTCTTTTGAAAAGAATGGTGCAACACCAAGTGTTCTGAACCTGCAGACATCAACAAAATAAAATCATGCAACTTTATGTTCAAGACCATCCAGCAGTACTTCTGGGTGCTGTCAGGCTCCTCCAACCTATCTCAGTGTCGCTGCTTTTTACTTAACACAGAACCACAGACATGCAGGTGCTGTCAGGCTGTCCAGGCCTTGAAGTGCACACGTTACAGGGCTCATCAAGCAAACATGTCTGAGAAATGGCTGATAATGTCAGCAGATTCTTCATGGGCAGCATTAACAGAACAAATCAGCGTTACTGATTTGTTTAGGACTTATTACAAGTATTAGCAAACATCAGAGGCAGTGAGTGTAGCTTTTAAATTATTTAATTTAGGAAAGGGAAATGGCACATCAGAGGGGAGTAGCCAGGCTGCACATCAATGTGTGCATCAAACGGCACATCAGAGAGATGCAACAGTTTGATGTCTCAGGGTGTCTGGTCAGGGCTGTGGCCCTTACAATGACACGCATCACACAGAATACAGAGTGGTTCCTGAAATATATTCTCTAATGTATTTTCCTGCTAAGGGATGTAGATTTTCCTACTTGACAGAAAGGAAAAAAAAGCTCGTTAATAACATATGAGTACCTAAGCTTCCTCCTAGATGGCAGTGATTAACTCTTTAGCTTTGTAGGTTAATTCTTTGCTTGGAGAAAGTACGTGTTCACACAAGTTCGTCTTGAGCCCATGCTCACTTGTGTATGTTGAGGACAGAAAGTGATTATCCTTGCTACATACACTTCACAGTCACTGATATGTAATTATGATGAGTCAAGAACTATCCCTCCAATCTGAGGACATATATGCACATGAAAGATGGGATGAATTGTCACCAGTGGGAAAGCTCTTCACAAAAATGCTTCTGATGACCTCTCTTCCTGCTCTTCCAAAACAGCATCAAACTAGTTCCTACTAAATCTTTATGCAAACTTCTAGTGCTATGCAATTCTGCACCCATAGAACAAAAACACCGCACACAGTACAATCCTGGGCTTGTTATGCGGGCCAGTAACAAGAGAAATGCTTTTTGATACTTTTGTGAAAAAAATGTATTCTTAAGAGGGAAGATAATCATTTTTCATCTGATAATCATTTTCAGTCCTGACTCGGGAGCACTATGCCACATTGCAGCCAGCAGCTGGAAGTAGTAATGCAGTTTCTACCCCCAAATTCATTATGAAATTTGCTTGATGGACATTCAGTCCCAGATGTATTAAAAATGCTTTTATTTTCTCACATGAGGAATTGTAGCAGGGTTATTCCACATTTTCTGTTTCAAAAAGAGACAGAAAAAGTAGAGAGAAGCTGGGAGGGCAGGCTTCTTCTGTACACATCTTCTCAAACCTTGGGTTCCATGTCCTTGTCCTCTCGCAGTCAGATGAGAACGGCCACACAGCCAGCAGGCCTCTGGCTTGTTTGGACAACCATTCCCTTGAACAACTTGCAACTTACTGGCATCTCCAAACAGTGCTGGGCTCAGCTTGTCCTGCAGCAGGACACTCAGAACTGCCTGGCTTCATCCTTCTGCTTCCTGTTAAAGCACTTACCCACACTGAGAGGTGGCACCTCTTCGTCCCTTCCTAAAACCTGCATGCTGACATTGCACTTCCATAATACCAGAGACTGAGGCAAAGTGACACTGATTACATTTGGCAGACGTGGCAAAAGGTCCCCCAAAATGCTGAGCAAGTAGTTATGCCCCCCAGATTCAATGCTTCCGTCAGAAGAACCAAAGAACACCACAAAACACAAACTTAAACATGACCTCTATAACTTATTTTTGTCTTGTCCTATTTAAACAGGATAGAGATCCAGTCTTTGCTGCGAGCCCTGGCTACTTATAATGTATTTTAACAGGCAGGAGCAGACTGATCACATTTTACAATTGTGTGTTTAACATAGTTTTATCGCGATTAAAGCATTATGCAATACGGCCTTGGAGTGTTTTCTTTATAATAAAGGGGTTGGCTGCAGAACTAAACTTGCACAAATCAGCTTGAAAGTCATCAATTCCTTCGTCAACAGGTTCACATTATACCCAGAGCAACACACAGATCCAAGAGGCACTCCACGACAACACTTTAGCAAACAATCCTGTTATTCATGGATGACTAGAATAGGATGATTACTAACAGCTGTTTGCAATCTCATTACATATGGAAAAGCTTCAGAAAAATGACATGAGAAACACCCCAACCTACAGCAGAACTGAACAGAAAAGGATCTGCAAAGCTGCTTCCAAGTCCCACTGTCCCTGTTGCTCACCTTATAGTCCCCTCCCCAAGGCTCATCCTTGTATCCTCTCTATAGCTTCAGACCATTCAGGCGCCAGTTTTGCTTTCCAAAGCATTCATTAGGTTAAATTCACACAATATATACATTAAAATATAAATTAAAACTATTGAACCACCCCTAGATTAAAGTGCTACATGTAGCCTACACAAGCACTGAACTTATGCAACCAGTAGGTAAGCGCTAACATAGAATCATAGAATCATTAAGGCCTTATATGGGTATGATCGCCCTCAAGTACACAAGAAGACAATGTATTCTAGCTTTAAATGATCTTAGCCAACATTAAAAACATAATTAAAGCATTCCTGATGCAAATGATAAGTTCATATTCAAATCCAGAATGCAGAACTCCATCTAACACCCTAATTTGTTCCTATTTGACCAGTGACTCCTTTACTCTCTTCCTTGAGCCTAAGTTTTAATGAAGTACCCTTCAGCCAGCCAGATCTTTTTGTAATACTGTAATGAAGCATAAGACCATAAAAGCATCAGGAGAAAAACAACCACCACTGTTTATTCACAGACAAAAAGCTAAGCAAACAAAATGTTGGATAATCTGCTTAGTGACTCTTCTTATAAGACAGTCCAGAATTATTCCAGCTAACTGTGACATAGCTTTCTTTTCTTAAACCACAAGAAATGAAAGGGGAATCTCAGAAAATAGAATTGTGTAGCTGCCATCCCCCCTTAATCCCACTCACAGGGCTCTGCAGTATCTGAGTGACCCTCTTCCTCTGCTCCATCATGTTGAAGTCCTGTCGCAGGTCTGGAGACATGTTTCTCTCCCGGAGGTACTCGGGGTCATTCTCGTTGATGCGGTCGAAGTACCTCTCCTTGTGGGGCATTGTGGCAGCAGGGGGAGAAGTGATCACCATCTGACTGGCATCGGTACTCATGCTTCAGCTCTTCGGATGGGAGTCCTCACCTGTAAGATGAAAAAAAAAGCAGAACATTTAAAATAATGACATCCAAAAGGTGCATTAGGTATTTTATAAATCTCACTTTACACCACTTCCACCGCCACCCGTGTTTCTTTCTACAGCTCTCCTTGACACTTGTAGCTTCAACACAATACATGCAGAAAGCAGGGCCTCCCCTCAACATCCCAGCAAAGGCATTCCTCAATGACAGCATTTCCAAAGCATCCCATAGCTTCAGCTTGGAGAAATGTGTGCGCTTGTAAGCAAGCATTCTCACCAAAGCTCATTACATTAGTAACAACAACAACAAAGACCCACGCTTTCCATGACTTGGTAGAAAGACAGATCTTAAGCACCTTTAAAAAGAAAAGAAAAAAAAAATAACCCAACACAAAAACCAACTAACTGATAAGCAAAGACAGAATGTGGATCAAAAGCAGAAAATCAGACACTCACATTTTCACACAAAGAATCACGCTCAGAAACACCATTTCTCAAACAGGTACCAAGAGGAAGGTTTTCTCAGGTTTGAAGAACAAAGAGAAGCAAGATTTGTAGGAAGAGATAGCATATTATGAAAATACATTTTAACATGCAAATACCTACAATTCAATAATGCATTTAATATAAGAATATTTGCATGCAAAACTATTTAGTATGTAAGCAATTTACAAAATAGCCAAATGGAAAGGAATGCTGCCTGCTGAGCAACATTAACTGCTGTGGTTCAACGTGATACTCTACTGTTAGTGGCTCAAAGCATCCTTCCTTCGGGTCACTGAAGCTGCTCTTTGGGATATTGTGTGAGCAACAAACGTGGGACATCTGAAGTGGGTCAGCTAAAACCTCCCACTTCTTCAAGATGAAAAGATCTGGGAGAATCCCATTAAAGCAGCTCCAGAAGCTCAAGCCCTCCTGCCTGTGAAAAGCCCTGGGAATGAACTGAGATAGCCTCATAACAGATATGTTTTTGAGTTTGCTGCTCTCCTGCAGCCTAAGCCCATTCACTTCCTGGCTCATCAGCAGGGTCTGCCAGCAAGACAAGGATGCTGGGGAGAAGGCAACCCTGGGGTTGGGAAAAATAATCGTGTACAATCTTTTCCTACCACAGACTGTAATTATTTAATTCCTTCCCATTTGTTTTCTGCTTAGGGCAACGTGCTATAAGTGGAGGTACAAAAGGAGCTAAGGTTTGCTAAAGAATGAACCATTGTCTTTTCCAGCTAAGAGCACTGAAGCAGAAGGATAAAACTCTTGGGCATTCAGAGATGCCATCACAGCTCAACAACAATGAATTATACCTTTTCCCCCAGAAAAATGCTGGGGTTTAAGAGATAGAAGAAAGGCCCTATCATGAGAAAATGTAGATTCTCATGATGTCTCCAAATGCCACAAGGTATAAAGAGCCAAAGGTCAGACCTGTTCTCCATCGTCATGGAGATATCTGTGTCTTCCAACACCTCCTGGTAAGCTCAAAAACCAGAAACACAGAAGGTGAGCCCCTCACTTGAACTGGCGACCATCTGTGACTTCTCTGTAGTTACTTTTCTCTTACCAGGAGTTGTTATCCAACTGCCTTTCCTAAAACACTCCTGACTCCTGTTAACTCTGCGTGGCAATGTGCTGCCCAACTACCAACCCCTTCAGTTGGCAGGAACAACTTACACGCATGTCTGAGCTTCAAAGAACTTTTATTATTATTATGATTATTCTAAATAGGTTTACAGGACACAATTAGTTCAAGTCCGTTACTTTACAAAGCAGCCTTACAGTGACAGAAAAGCCCATTCATCTGTGAAAAGACACAAATGTGGCTGGCAATACTTAAAATCCACAAAAGAGATTGTCTAATTGTGTTGGACTTCATTTTTTTCCTCTTTCCCTCAAGTCTGGACGTTAAGATTTCAACATTAAAGTCCTTGTACTACAAAAAACTCCATTACTGAACATAATATGGGTATTGGGTCCAGTTGTTCCTATTAGACCTGGTTCAATGCCTTCTCTGTTGGGTCCAGGCTGACTCTCGTATAACCCCTACTGTTTGGCTGGAAAACTTTCAAACAAATCAGCCATTCTTTTATTATTTACTTGTATCTTGCACTGATTTTTTTTTTATTCCCCCCCCCTCCCACAAAAGAAGGTCATTTGTTAAAACACGCTGTGCTTCTGGGGATCTAAAGGTCTGTACCTCCTTCTCATCACAGAACAGACAAGGTATTCAAAGAAAAATGGTTACATCCTTTGATACCCTCATATAGCTCATATATACCTCATATACCTTATACAGCAGCCCCAATTTCTGTATTGCTTCCTGTGACTAGGCTGCAGAAAGTAGAGCACTACACCTTTGTCAGGAGGATGTGCATCTTTCTCCTTAGAAGTAAGTTTTACTTAACAAAAGCTGCCAATTAATTGAAATAACTTGGAACTGTGCCTCGTAGGCTGCAAGATTAAGTCCTGATCGTGCCCATCTGACACTTTGTAAAGTCTGAGTAACATGCTGTGCTGCTTTTGTTGGAATAACTTTTTTCAATGTCAAATCACAGAAGCAGCTCAAAAATAATAATGAGGTCAGAGAAACACGGAGTACTTAAGAAAAAAAAAAAGAGAGCAAAAGACAAAATGCAAGAAAGATTTCTTGCCAAAGAACACCCCAGAAAGCACTGACTTAATATATTCTTCATAACATACAGAACACATTAAAGAATAAATATTACCTTAACAGAATTACGGCAACAGAAGAAATGAGTAAATCATTAAACTGCCTAGCAACGAATCATTAACCTGCCTTATAGCCTGACTTTTTAAGGCTGGATTCAGCCATCCCCATTTTCTCTATGCAGTGCAGTGCATCTGGTAGAGTTTCCAGCACTGCAAACCAACAGCATGTGCACCCCATAACTAACTGCTATGACTGATTTCAGGCCTGAGCACTCGGTTTAGACGGGACCACATCTGAGCACTTCTTTTAAGGAGCACACTGTGTTATTCTGCTCTCAATACTTCTCGCCTGCTTGTTTTTAAGGAACAGTCTGCTCTTTCTTCCCCTCTCCAGTATCTTGTCTGCCAGGAGACTTGTTGGAAGAGAGCTGGGTGTCTCTTGATCTCAGCTCCAGCCTTCTTGCGAATCAGGCGGGTTCCAGTCTGAATCAAAGATTTGGCTTGAACCAGTATGGTCAGATATGCAAGTGAGCTGGCAGAAGGGAACAGACTTGAGGAATACAGAAAAATGGTTAAGAGGAACAAAAAAATAGGAGGGGGAGTGTGGATTGAGATGAAGGCCACCATCATCACCATGTGACATTAGGAAGTCAGCTTGTAATCCTCTCTCTAATAAATTTTAGCAACAATATATTATTGAGTAAACACATCTGTTCTAGGACAAAGAAAAAATAAAAATACTTGGATAATACCTCAAAGCCCATTTATTTTCTTCTCCCTCTCTTTTTTTTTTTTTTTTGCAAACTTTTTGATCAGAACATCTGACAATGAGTTGGCAGGCTGCATTGCCTCTATGAAGCTTAGATTTTATTTATCAGTCTCGCTTTACGCACTGGTAAGAAGAATAAACTGTATGTTCATAGATGAGCATTTGCTTAAGGCCATTGGTGGAATCAGCAATACTAGGCAATCACAGAATGGCCCAGAAGGGATCTTAAAGATCATCATGCTCTGACCCATGCCCTGGGCTGAGTGCCACCTCCCAGATCAGGGCCCGGGGCATCATCCAACCTGTCCTTGAGCACTTCCAAGGATGGGGCACCCACAACCTCTTTGGGCAGCCTGTGCCAGGGCCTCACCTCCAAGTAAAAATTTTTTTCCAGCATCTAACCTGAATTTCTCCTCCTATAGTTTGAAGCCGTTCCCCTTCAGTAGTTAGCATTATGTAGCTAGATTTCAGTAATGTATAATAATTTGGTGTACTAGCTCTCAAGGAAGTTCAAACTGTCAAATTACACTCTTAAACTGACGCAAGGCAGGATTTGCATTTAAAATCAAAAAAGAGCAGTCACACCTCCTGCCTTCCAAGCCTTGCTGTCATCCCGTCCTTCTGTCTCTGCCACCTCCTCCCATTTGTGCCAGCCGATGTGTGTAAGGCTGCAGTGAGATGGGTAGGACACATTCTTCTTGCACTTGTGCTACTTTGGCTGCCAGTGCTGTGCAGGCACAGGTGATGGTCACACCACAGCCCACACTGACTGAATATTGAATATTTGATCCATCACCACATATTTAAGTTCTTCTGCTTTTAAACAGAGTGAGGTACTGAAATAGTCATGGTCTCCTGGACACCACATTAAGGAGACTTGGAGGTGGCAAGTGTTTTTCAAAGAACTACTAACTTGAGTGTATCTGAACCTGGGTTCTGCATTTCTGCATTAAATCTAAAGCATTGTTTTTGCACCATTACACTGTACGATACTGAAGTTATTAAAGTCAACATGAATATTCAAACAGCTCAACTCACACTTCACCCAAAAAATTTAAATTAAAAAAAGTGTAAATCTCACTTTAAGAGAATGAGGTCAGTCATCCACAGATATCTCATTGGTTTGTTGTTTCCCTGCACTTGTAATTGTTCCTTTGAAAGCAGATCTTCCTCTATTTCCTCCCTTTATTTATTTGCTTATTTCTAGTTGCAACCTATTGTAAAGTACCTGTGTTAGCAGGGGGGTTGGACTTGATCTCTAGAGTTCCCTTCCAAGCTCTGTGATTCTGTGAATAAGTACCTGACACACTGCAGCTTACCAATTTTAATGTAAAAGTGAGTAACATTTTGCTTGTATGCAAGATTGACTTACATATATAAATGCATACATATATTTTAAATAGCCACTGAACTGCACTTGTGGTTGCCACCTCTTCCTGGGGACACAGGGTGACTGCTATGCCAAACGGTGTGGAGCCACTGCATGCAAACCTTTTCTGAGGCAATTTAGAAAATCATCTCCTTAAACTGAGTAAAAGCGCCAGACCAGCTAATAAATTAAATCATTTGTTAAGCTGTAATTAGTTAGCTTCTGTACTTACTAGACTTGAAAAGCGTGTCAGTGCTACCTCACACCCACTCTTCCTCTGTTTTTCTTCCATCTTCAATACTACAAAGTTCACAAACAAACACAGTAAAACCAGACTTGAGCCTCTCTTGGTTTAAGCTGTTTTTCAGCAGCAGCATTAAATTAGAATTCCAAACATGGATAAGGGATGTGCTCAAAGCACCTGATCGCCAGGCTTGAACCACCTCACCTGTTTCTATGCCATGGCAAAGAGGCTGTGCTGAAGCAGCGGCCTTCTGCAGCACAGGGATGGAGCCCTGCAGAGCTGCCAAGAACTGTTCCTAAGATGTGCAAACAACCACCCTCACAGCCTCACTGAATGGCAGTAAGGGATCTGAAATTGATTTTTTTTTCTCTCACTTTTACATTTTTCTGTTCTTTACTCAAAGGTAAATTGGGCCCTTTCAGGAAGCACTCTCCTATGCACCACCAGGGAGAACCACAGCTGCAGAACTGCTGAAGAGCTTTGGTTCATTAAGCTGCATACTTTCTTTAGTAACATTCCCTTGCAGCAATGAGGGCTTCTGCAAAGGAGAAGGATCTCCATGCAGAGATTCCCTCACAAAGCAGCAGCAGCACTGGGTCCAGATGAAGAGAGCATCCTTTCTCAGTGTCACCTAGGAGCTTATGTATAATGAAGAACAAACGTATAATGAAGAACGAACTCTTAAACCACATTTATCCACTTCTAAAAGTATATTAAGAACAAACCTACTACTATCACCTCTAAAGTGTAGTTCTGGTTGATGAAAGCACATGAACACAGACGTAACACCAGTGTGTGGGCACAGAGGTGCAGCCCCATAGGACCAATGCAGGGCTCCAGCCTCTTGTGTGCTTCCAAGCATGGCCAAAGGCAAGGGCGAGCCTTGGCAGCCCTTCAGTTGTCACTGACCCTGTTTTTCTATGGGTGACAGCATTTACCCACCCACGTCAAACCCGTTTGGATGCTTGGAACAAAAGTCATAAATTATTATTAGCAAATATTTACATGCTACAAATAATCTGTTGGTGATTTCAGTACTTAGCAATTGGGTATTGAGGTCTTTATGCACTCCCAACACTTACTAGCAACTACTTAGAGTATTGGTATCAGCAAAGGATACAAGTCAACTTGCAGTGCAAAAACCAGATTACTTGTGTTAGACCTTACTTAAGTCAGGGGACAAAAAACCCTCAGTATACTGTCAGGGAGCTTTAACCCCAAAGGAGTATTTTTATATACGCAGAAAAGACATCATTATCTGTTTTCAATAAGAAAAATTGCTTTTCCTTTTTTGGTTTTAAGGATTCTGATGAAACCTTGGCAACACAAACGCTGCAGCACCAAAGCAGCTTCAATTTCTGGTTCTTAAGATCTGGCTCACATTCATGCTGCAAACCAAAGGAGGTTTAGAAAACAACCATCAGCATAGAACACAGTATATCACAGGTGGAGAAGAGAAAAAAAAGGCCATATTTTAAAACAGATATTGTTTCAAAGATATATGGGAGTCTGGTAATGAAAAAATGAAGTAGTATTTTCCAACACATTAAAACACAGTAAGAAGAGATATATATATATATATATATTCTAAAAGATTTATCTCTGCTTATCTACATAATCACTTGTGGCTAAGTTACCTAAAAATATTTCACGAGTCAGTAGACAACAGAGAGCTAAATTAAAAGATTATGTTCTGGTAGCACTTATCCGTATTAAGCTGTGAAAGTACACAAACACATAACCCACACACATACACAAGCAGAGGCTGAAAATTCTCCTTAATTTCCTTGGAAAAGATGAAACCTAGGTTCCTCTGCAATTTAAACTAAAAACTTATCAGTATAAACTAATAACTTATGAGAAAAAGACAACATATTTAGTTGGGAAAGCTGATTGCAGTCAAAGCCTTTCACATGTTGCAACACTCCTCTCCTCCCTCTCCTGCAGCATTTCCCTGGTAACTCTTTACTGCAGCTTCCTCTGAATGATACCAGTGCAGGAATAAAAAGGAATTCATCACTCTTTAGGCAGATCTACAGTGTTGCAGATTGAAAAATTAAGTTAGTTATGGAAATATGTTTTTTTAAATCCCACTGGTTGACACCAGCCTGGAAAGCAGCATTTGGAGCAATGGAGGTTGCTTGGCAATCTGTGACAGCCCTCCTCATTCACTGGTACAACATGTGACATTAGATAGTAAAGAAAAGCCTTACTGACCCCAGGGCACATCAAAAGTCTTCTTGATTTACAACAGTTTGACAATTCTGAGAAATGTCATGGCCAAAGCAGCTGCCTTCAGGGTGTGGATGGGGGTCAGAGGCTGTGACGATGGGCAACCCCAATGATGGACACGAGGCAACTGCTGGATTTCACAAATGATCTTGGGGACGGCAGCATGTAGCCAAACCTTTTTATAGCCCAAACCTCTGGAGTTCCTCCTCTTCACAACAAGCCCTGACCTTTCCCATCACCGATGCATGAGCGGCAGCTCGGCAAGGACCTGATGGACATGCACTGACCGTACAGTGAGGAGAGGGAAACCGGGCCAACAGCTGATCTCAGCAGGGACATTTGTAATTGGAGACAAGATGAAACTGCCAGGCCTTCGATCATGAAGTCTTCAAGACAAATTGTATCTTTATTTATGTTATGCACCACACCCTAGATGATTCCTCCAGTTCATCTCAGGATCTCTGAATCGCTCCACTATAAATTCTAAATAGGGAGCAACAAGAGAAATAGGGAAGCCATATTATTAGACCGATCCCATCTTAATTATGTAAATTGGCTAACTTCTCCAAAAAAAAGTTGCTGGTCGTTGATTTGTACATGTATTTCCATGTTAAACAGAAAACAACAACACTTAAAAAAAAAAACTTATGGTATAGTAAAAAAAATTAAGAATATTTTAAATAACAGCATATACTTATTTCACATATCAAGAATAAGCAGAGAGGGAATTATCATAAATATACGTGTGTGTGTGTGTATGTGTGTGTATATATATAAACTGTATTTTAAAAATTGTAATTTTAGAGATCAATGAAAGTCTGGAACAAGTGATAGCATCCAGCCTCAGGCTGGACTATGCTGCAGGCATGCTGTCACTAAGAAAAACATGGAAAAACACCTAGGCATTTCTCTACAATAAAGGTAGAGATTTACCCTAGTAAATGCTCTAGAAAAGAGAGCTAGAGATTGATGAGAAAAGACACTGTCCAAATGAGTTTAACAGCTCATATTATCCATTGGACAGCACAGGGGAAAAACAAAGAAATAAACAAAACTTGTAATACACAACTCCCAGATCATGCCGGCATTGTCTTTTCTTGCCCCATTCAGTCTCCAAAGGATTCTTGCTTTTCATTACTGGAAAGAGTTTTGTCTCAACTTATGGTACAAATTTTCCCCTTCTTGGTCCATTTGCAACCACAAATTAAATGTTAATCCATGTTAAAATATAACCAGAAGAAAGTTAACAAACATGAAGCATTTAATTGAGGTTGTCAAATACATACAAAAATCTCATCTTTAGAGGACTTAACTTGATAAGCACACCTTATGATACAATTTTTCATGCTTTCTAGTGTGCCTTGAGGTGATCTCACCCATCCCAACTCCCATTTCAGCTCTCCAAATGCCACCCCAGCTATGCCAGCACATCAGTCCATGAAGTTATGCTCTGAACTGGATACCAAAACAGACCAAAGTTAAAAATAATCTGGGAGAGGATGGCAAGGGAAAGTATGGAGCAGAAAAGGGCCACATGAAGGTTGAGAGGGCAGCCAGGACCTCCTTTAGGAAAGTCTGAATGACAGCTATACTTAATTAGCTGATTCAAAGCATCTTGCTTTAATTATCTTTCTCTGGGAAATCCGTATGATTTATCGTGGTGCAGGGACACTTCTGCTTTTACTCACATTTCTAATACTGTCTTCAGCTGCCTTCAAAATAATTAAACAATACTTGACTAGTAAATCCAATGACTTTTCATTGCAGTCAAAGTTTTACCTACATAAATATGCACATTAATCTCAATTGACTTGGCCCACATTTGACCTGCTTCTTGTCTTTGGCACCTTCTGCTAACAGCACTAGAAGAGCAAATTGAATTTAGAGAGGCAAAGGTCTTATATACCTTCAGGAATGGAAAATTACTCAGCTGAATTTCAAGGCAGCCAGACTGAAGTCAAATGGTCATTTTGAACTTAGCCACAGCACTGAACAGAGGAACAGATGTGCCCAGAGCAGCAGCCAGCACACACCTACTGAGTGCTGAAGATTTATTACCAAGACTTTGGTAGGACAGTGGGGGGTGACGGGAGTCGGTGCTCAGCACAGTACCTTCTAGGACGTCAAAAGCAGAATGCATAAATACTTCATAATTAGGTTACTACTATTTTACAGTATAATAAAAATATAATATATAAGGGGAACTATAGTGCCATAGTTCCCCTTCTCCATTATCACTTGTGAGTACTGAAAGTCTGGATAAAATAGAAGACAGTGCACAAAGTACTCCAATATCGCAGCATGGAGTGGCCATGCATACTGTACACAGACCTGGAGACAAGCAAATATCTGCAGCAGTTGTTTCTTGAATGCAGAAGCAGCCTGACAGCAAAAGCTGGAAATTTACACCATTGTCTCTTTCACGTAAGTAGTTGCATGAACCCTGAAGAAAACTGGCAGATTTTCAGGTCTAATGAGGAGTCAGACCAACAAACCAGTGACAGAATTTCCTAACAGCCAAGGTGGCTCCAGCAAACAGCTTCTCAAGATGCTTACTTCCTACTAAAACATCATCATGCAAGGGAAGAAAAGTTTCTTCTTGGTTTCTGTAAGACAAAGAAGCCAGGCTCTTCAGATGAGCCACAGCACCAGCAACTTGGACATGCAGTGTCCATGCAATTCTTCCTTTCCTGACTTCCCCTACTTTTTGGTTTATAATTTCAAGAACATTCTTAAGCAAACAAATATATTAGACGGATCTGTCTCTTAGATCCAATGACTTCAAGATAAGGTATTATGAAAAACCTCATAAAATAACTTAAAAGTTGTTTTATTTGAATTTTCTAGCCTCATTTGTGTACCTAACCTGAAAACAATATTTGTCTGTTTGCAATTAAACCTGCTTACATCTATGCTGAAAGCCAGGATCAGGCGTGTAACCCCTGGGCGGGGACTTCAGAATCTGTGAGTGCAGAGATGTAGGGGCAAATTATTCTCTCAGTTATATTGCTATGAATCAAAAGCAAACAACTTGAAATTCAGTCAACAATCACTGTAAAAATGACACTGTAAATCTTACCTCTGGCAGTGCTTGTTGTTGAATGAGAAACACGCAGAAATCAACCCAGGTAAATATGGTATTTTACTTCACACTCTAAGAAAATTAATGATGATACAAAAATGACAGAAACTACACAGATTACACCTGCTTGAAAAGTGAAAGAAATCATATTCTATGGCTTTCAGCTATCTCGTTCACTTATGTCTCAGGCTGTTTTCAATATCTGTAAAAACCTGACACTGTTTTTGTTTTCATCAAGGAATTAGAAGCCTCCGTAGCAATGTAGGAACATGCCAGAAAATACCACAAAGGTTGTTTAATCAAGAACTGAACAATAATAGGTGATTAGATGCCTGCCAAAGGCTGCATTCACGACAGCACTCACAGACGTGCTGGAATGCTGCATCAAGCACTGCACCCGTGCTGGAACTCATCTGCTCCAAAAGGAAGAGCCGTGTGCAGGAGGGATGTGGTCTCTGGATTCTGGTCTGAAAGGTTTCTCGAGGGGTAACAGAGGATGCTTCTTTTGGAGCCAGACTGTGTTTAGACGCTTTTGCTTTAATTAAGATGCACACTTCTAGCTTGCTAAATTGTTGCATTATTTTGGGTAGTGAGACAGCAGGATTTCTGTTTGTTATCCTAATAACCGGGTGGCACTTTCAGTGTACTCCGCAGTAAGTGTCTGCAGTGCCACTGCTGGTTATTGTAGGTTCTTTTTTTATTCTCTAGCACATAGCTATGGGATTTTGGTTTCTGCCTGCCTCATCACTATTACCTTCTGTCTCTGTGATAACTGACCAAAATGGCTCACAGCACTGCACAAGTCAGAAAGAGGTGAAGGAAAGTATGCAAAGTACTGTGCCGAATGAACAGACTTTTTCCTGTGACTTCTGGCTTCGAGCTCAGAAAGTTGAGATTCATAATGAAAAACACTCCTACCTGGTGCACAGCCCTCCTTCAGAGCAATTACACAAGATGAAACTTGAAGATAGGTTTTCATTATGTGTATCCAACGTCCATTCTCATGTTACACTGGAAGTGCTTTTTGTATCAGGTGATTTAAACTACAAGGCCAGTGGTTCCTCAAACTACAATGGGTGGAACTACTCCAACTGGTCTATTTTTTTTCTTTATTTCTTTTTGAAGTTATTCTCTACTGTCACACTAATGAGGCATCAGATACAAAGCTTTGCTTTCAATAATTATATATATATGATACCTAAATTGACAGAACATGCAAGAGTGAATGTTAAGAAACAAATCCACCTTTGCCTGGTCCCTCCTTCTGTAGAGAAGCAAGTAATACAGCATGCCCCACCACCCAGAGGTATGTCAGCAGCTCTCTGAGCTAACAGTGCATCTCACCCCTTCATTCTGTATCAGGAACTACTGCCCACTGCACTAACTACTCTAAGACAGCTGACAAAGTATTATTTTCATCCACATATAGGACACACACAAGGAAAAGTAATTAGCAAGTGCTGCCTCATTTATTATGACAACACAAATGCTATTTTTTTCCCTGAAAACTATGTTGTTTGGAAATGCAATCAATGCCTTTAGGTTACTTGTTTGCATTATATGTATTCCTAAGAGATTTTGTACATTTTGCAGTAAAATATGAAACACTTCAAAATTGAGAAATGGAATTTTCTCTGCTAATTTTAGTTTGACTACATCCACCTTCAATTGACTGACCTTTTCTCATTGCTCTATGAACAGATGGAACGAACAACTTTACACCTGTCTGTAACCTCAGCATAAAACCCCATATCTTCTAACCAGACATCAACTTATGTCATGTGTTAAGACAATGGTTTTGTACCAGGCGTGGCTTTAAGCAGCCAACAGGTTCAGAAGCTATGTGGCAGGAGTAAATATGAACACAGATACTGTTATCACAGAAGACCTGTTTTTCTTAGACCACGAGATGAGCATCACACAGGTATGTGGATTTCTCGCTGACACGTGACATGAACCCAGACATCAGGACAGAACTCAGTTCAGGCAAAAAAATTCAGCAACTCCCAATGCAGTTAAGCTTAACATATGAATGAGGATACTGAATACAATTTTGCAAGCAGGGACTGCCCAGCGGGAACCTGGAGAATCATATTAATGAGACAATATTCATGCTTCCTTTCATAATTAATAGCATTTGCGCACTCGGTGGTAGTGTTTCCTGAAATGTGAGCAAACATTGCAATAGATGTGTTTGGAAATTGAGATTTGCAGAATAAAGAGAGCATGAACCATCAAAGCATACTGAATAGTGTTAAAACTGGTGCCTATAAATAGCAGAGGTTCACACTTCAGAGAGGAGACAAGCATTCAAAATTCCTCAACAAGTGCTAGTGAATGATGACCTCAGACAGTTGGTTCTACCTGAACAACTAAAGCACTGAACAGAGTGGGCAACTCTAAGAGTAGAACAGCTTGAAGAGTTGTGTTTTTTTGTTTTGTTTTGTTTTTGTTTTTTCCCAAACCCTGTTGTTCCATTTACAATTGTATCATTATCACTAACAAAAAGATAAATCAATTCAAATCATTCAAGCGATTTCATGTTTAAAAAAGTAAACAATTTGCCATTATTCTTGAAGCTCATCAGACCTCAGTACAATCATGACATTCAGTGAAAGAAAAAAAATCTGAAGAAAATGTGCGCTCAAAGTATCAGTTAAGAAATATAACTGCTGTGAAACATTAAAGGAGAATACAAAAGGGCCTCTACAATAGTATAACCTTTGCCTCTGGGTGCTAGCATCACAGTTTACACAGTTTCCATGGAAACTCTCTGCAAATATATGAATGTTCTGGTTGCGTTAGATGCTGAACAGAAAATCCTTTGTGACCATTCCGGAGGGCCATGGCCAGTGCCAACCTCCTAGTGAAATAATGCCCCTCACTATGCCTTGCCCAGCAGGCTCATGACACACTCACTCACATGGTACAGCTGCTGCCACAGCTTGTTTTTCCCCATCTGAAAAAAAGAGATGTATATTGTAACTTTTAAATATTTCTTCCTGCACTGAGAGCATGCTTCACCTCTGCCAAGCTGATGGCCAAGTCCCCAGGACTGGACCCTCGGATGCAATCCAAGAGCTGTAAAACCAGGGCACTGGCTGAGAGCCTTGCAGCAGGCTCCGAGTCAGGGCACTGAGGAATATATTTACATAATGAGTAGGCAACTGCCAAAGCGAACACCACAATTCCTCATTATTAAATATCTTGAGAAAAGCAAATTAAAAAACAACAAACAAAACAACAACACGGAGACAGGATATTCTCAGGATGCAATGGGTATAACAGTCCAGAAGTGAAAACTAGTTTCGTCATGTTATTCCTCATCACTTGCAGTCACAGGACGGCTGAGGTCAGCAGGGACCACTGGGTCTGTGCGATCCAACCCCTGCTTAAGCAGGGGCATTTAAACACATTGTGCAGGTCCATGCATGAACAGCTCATGTACTGGATGGACTCCTGCCATGGAGGCAGAGAAACTCCATCCAAGAAAGCAGAAATTTCAACAGGACAAGCCTCCTCTTTCGGTGGTTAAGGGTGCATGCTTGAGAGAAAGCTGAGGGACCAAGAGCACTTGTTTCTGTTTCACATAGGAGGAGCTGCAGCTAAACATCTAAATGTGCCCCTCCTGCACTTCCTTAAAATGCACTCCTCTTCTGCTGTTATAAATACTGCAACCAACGCCAAGGCAAAAAGGGCATCTGCTAAAGTGAATTAAGAGTGCACCTTCAAGAGGTGCACCCAGATGGACAACACCTTGATTCCAGACTGAATTCTGTGTTCTTATTTCTCTGAAACCGAGCAAACGGACAACAGAGCAAGTTTGGCTCTAATTTCCGAGATATCAGCAGTGTCATTTAAAAAATTGCATACAGATGTGCCCAGTCTGTGGCAGGACAACGTTTCTGAGGGCTGCATTCAGAACATAAGCCTGCAGGCAGCACAGGGAGATGACAGCCTCACTGCCTGGACCTGGGTGAGACGGGGACGGCCAACACCTTTCTGCCTGTAGTCAAGTCTCGTTGTGATTAAGCCACTTTCAGACGCTACCCAAGTGCCAGTGCCAGAAATCAGTAACAGTTTTACAGTGAGTTCCACAGAATGAAGACACATTTTGCACCCTGAAGAAAACCACACTCTTGCTTTGCCTCCACCCTCGATTTGCACGTTTATTTTTGTCCCCTTACAACAGGAAGCTCTGGCAGGAAGCTCCCAGAGTTCAGGCAGCCACCACCCACCCGCCCCACGCCCGGGTCTACACGCACGGCCACCGCCTTCCTCCCACCCAGCCCGCTCCTCCCTTCAGCACCACCTGCAGAACCGAGTAAACACTGGCTCAGCCCTAGCTCTGTCCCTTCCCCTGCTTTAATAACCCATTGTTTGCCTGTGGTCGCCTCATAGAAAACCAAGGGCATCTCCAGAGGGGAAGCGCTGTCCCACACATGTCACACGGTGCAAGCCCAGGGCTGGGCTCCATGGGGGCAGCCCCACGAAGGAGTCCTTTGCACAAACATCTGCCTGGCCCAGCAGCTCAGGCCACTTCTAACAGGTTTAAAGCCAAAACTGCTCCCTATTAACTCCTCAGTGTAGGCTGGATGGGGACTGATGAGCACACCATCACCCTGCCTTGTGCTGTCACCTATGTTGGCACCAGGCTATGGGTAATGGTGGCTGAAGTACAGGAGGTGATCACAGAGAATATTTAACCGTAGGAGGAAATACACAATGGCCAGAGAAATTAATCCAGCCATACAGGAAATGATAAAAACCGAGAAGTCACTCATTTAATATTTTCCTCATATCCTCATGTCCAATAAAGAAGCACAATGAACATAGTTAAAATCCCACTAATGAGACATCCGATCGCCCAGAACAGAGCAATAATGAACATGAGCTCTGTTTCCACCAAATCTACCAGAAAGAGTTTTAAGGGTCTGCTTTCCCACTGACACAAACACATGACTCCCATTAGCCTTAATAAAGGAAGGCTGCATTCAATGAGAGAGTAATTTCCCAGGACTGCACAACCAAATTGTGGCAGGACTGAGACACAGGAGAGACGGCTAAGAGAAGCTGTCTGTCACAAAACCATACTGACAGACCAAATACTTTCATAATTTTCCCATGAATTTATTTAGCTTTTGTTAAGTGTTTTTCACTTTAGGCCAGAGAAAATATTATGGATTTTTCTTATGCCAAAATCATGGAAAAACAAATCAGATAGTGGAATGCTTAGTTCATTTTTAGACTGAACAGAATATAACTTAAAACATGCACTTCTTATTTACTCTAATCTTAATGCATTGTCCATGTATACTATTTTTGACTCTATGATACATTAAATCTTACTCCTGTAACAATGCAAATTTGTTGACAGGATGGTAGGTTAAAGTTTATCTTTCAGGCTGCTTCCCTTGCACCAGTCAGAGAAATCTAGTTATGTCAATTTGTGTCCCTCTCTGTGCTCAGTGAGGCTAGGAAACAGAGAGGAATGCCAGAATGTGGAAACAATGCAAAAAACTAATGCCAGCACTGAGCACCTGATGCTTTGACTATGCTCTGTGTGCTCTCATAAGACTTTGAGATTAGTACTCTGCATCTCAAAACTGCATTAAAAAAGCCTTAATTTCAGACATTGGAAATACATTTAACCTTCTAACAGCATAACGTTTGCTTTTGGGTCTTTTTCCTCCAGTTCAAATGTAGGAGTTCAAAAATGCTTGAGTGCATTTCTTTTCCTTTCCTCCCCTGACACCAGAAAATTCAATTTGATAAGCAACATAAAAAGTATTTCAACACGTGTTTTCCATAAGAGACCTATTTGATGTAATCTAAGACATTCAGTGCAATTATAGTATACATCAGTGAAGGCTGCTTCATGCACTGTCCTGTAACGTTACAGGAGAACAGACTCTTCTACTATCTCTTTGTGCAGCAGCTAATCGGCAGAATATATAGCTTGCTACTACTTAAAAACATGTAATAAAAGTCCGTTGGCATATATACTCACAGAATCTGAACTGCTTTGATATAATAAACCAAGATAGTGAACTGCAGTGCAGCAGCTGCTATAGCTGTGTGACTGGTACAATGCTATATTTTAGAGCCACATATCAAAAATGCATCTTGCAAATGAAATCAAAATTAGCTACCTATTTATGCTCAGCTGTAAAGGAACCTATTTGTTAAAATTAAAATCTGTAAGGCCAGTAGAGTAAACCACAGTACTATGGCATAGCACAAGCAACCCTGTGCAGCTCTGGCACACGCTTGAAATCCAGCACCCAGTCCTCCGGAGGCTGGTGATCTGGTCTGCTTAAATGAAAGCAAAACCAGACTCTGTATTACTCAAGAATTAACATGCAGAACAACTGAGTCAAAGAGAACTGCTGATTTACACACAGATACCAGCTTCACTGAAAAACACAACTCAAAATGAAATCATAACTCACCAGCCATGTCGCTGCTCTAGAAATAAAGATCATGAAAACATGAAATAGAAGACAATGAAAATACAAGACAATTTTCTGCAGCTTCCATCCCCGACTGTTCTGTCAAACGCACAACAGCAATAGCACAAAGCATCTTTATGGCAGGAATAAAAGACTCTTTAAATGCTCCTTTTATTTTTTATTGAATGAACGCACTCTTACACATAGCTCATGCAATGATGGCTTGAGCACTAGCACTGACAAATCATGTATTTGATTAGTCAGCTACAGCATGCAGGTTACACACAGAACAATCTGAAACGTGTATTAATTTCATGTAATGTGGCAAGTCAGGTAGTTGATCAAAATACTGAAGTTGCAACATTCTGAGACATGCAGTCATCATTAAGGTTAAAAAATGGTCAGTGAGTGTTTCACCACAACTGACAGAACACTTCCCAGCTCACAGTCACTAGCAAAAAAGCCCCCAAACCAAACCCAACCCAACCCAACCGATGTTCAGACCCAAACACACAGACTCCTCCCAACAAGTGCTGGGTTTGGTGTAGTTTGTCCTTGTCCTAGAGCCATGACTTGTTGCTGATACTGCTCCTCCCTGCAGGAGGTACCACATGCCATGCCACACCTCCCCATCATTTTAAAAGATACTATCAGATGAGGCACTTCCAGAGAAATCCTCCCCTACAGAGTGTTCAAGTTTACTCGTGGATGGGAAAAAAAGCCATTCACAAACATGAACTCCTTCACAGTTTGCATCATGCCGCCAACCTGTCACGTAACCCACAGGCGAAGTATTTGCCGCAGACTCTCCAGATCAAGATATTCTCTGTAAGATAAACTTACATTGCCCATCTACTCTATCTGTTCTTAAAACTCTTTTTTTTTTGACACTTCTAATCTCTCAGACAGAAAAGCACAAGATTAAAGTGCATTTGGAAAGACAGGGCACAAAGCCAGAGCAGAAACCAACCAAAGGATCTCCAGCCCTTGTTTCAGCAGCCCTCACACTGGAGGGGAAACTAAAAGCGCTGTTTCACACATTGCATAGTGCCTGGAACTGGACACAGATGTGTTACTGGCCATAAAAACAAGTGCAGTGCTTTAATTTCTTAAATATTTACTATTCAGATATAACACAGTGTAAAACTCAGAGCTGTGTTCCTGATGCTCGGACCTTTCTGTCAAAACACGTATTGACATAAGATCTCCTGGTGAAAACACTTCTAAACCCTTTCACACTTTTGTTTTGAAGTACAGATCCGTCTTCCCTTCCCCCTCCACCCACCCACTCTTCCAAACAAGTTAAGTAATCCAACCTTGCTCAGGAATTTTAATTGTTTCCATAACTCCTATCACCTGCCAAAAAAGTGCCTAGTATGACAGAGATTGGACAGGGTGCCTCTGCTGCATATATATATTTACAATATAAGCATGCATGCGTATATATACACACACACATTTATATATATATGAATATGACTTACATAGCAGTTAACTTCTGCTTAGCTGTAAAGGCCAGAAAACTTTGTAAGACCCAGCCTTACACTCTAAAGTAGCAACCATGGCTTGAGCACTCTTGGACTCAGATTTACAGTCAAGTTACTACAGCTCAACTTCCCGCCTCCTGCATGAGCTCGGCTTGGTGTGCTGCCTCCTTGCACAGCATTAGTCATGACAGGTCATAATTAGCAATAGCATGAGAGGCTAAACTAAGACACACACCACAATGTTTGTTGCAAGTGAAGTGCAGTCCCACAGATCTCCTGACAGCCTCTGCGAGTTTGGCTGATGTGGGTACCATGACTGGGCGCCTGGCTCCTTGCAAGAGTTGTGCAACTTCTTAAATTGTATTTTTATTCTTTTAATTTTAAGATCTTGGTCTGTCAACCCTTCCTCACACCACACAACATCTTGTTTCCACAAATAACAGCCCTGGTTTCAGTGGGACCTTTGAAATACTCATCTTGTGGCATGAGTAATTGCATAGCACAAGCTTTTTAAGGATATTTTCTGCATACTCAGCTTCATTTATTTAGGTTTCTTTTTTTTTTTATCAGGTCTAAAGTGAAAAAGAACACGTTTCTCTAGCATTTGTTTAAACAAATAGTTCATTTTTTATATCATGCTCTATAAATTTATGACGTGATTATCATATCTCAGTAAAATCCCAGTTATTTAGGCAAAAGTGCTTTTGTTATTGGAGCTTATTGATGTTCTCTTGGGTAAATTGCATACCAAAAAATAAGTTTGCTAATAAGGGAGGCCTAAACATTTCCATAAAGCACAAGTGCATTTAGAAAAGTTTAAAAAAAAACAAGAGGAAAATTATCTCTGGGATTTACAGCATGGCAGCTACCAAAATGTTATCTTCAACAATAGATACTACACGTTTTTCCACTTGCGTTAGAACTAAAACCAACATGCTGCAGCTTCTGGCATGCTGGTGTTCAGAAAATTCCTTCTCACAGTGTTCTTTGATTTGTGATGGGTGGTTTGTTTTTGAATTGTTACAGGCTGGGTGAAGCCTTCAGGCAGATGTGCAGCACTGCTGATAACATGTGTATTTTCCAGCCCCGTGATAAATTTCCCATAGCTGCTGGCCTGCAACATGACTTTCAGCAGTTTTGACTGTCTCACATTCAGACACAGCAGCGTCAGTCCATTTGATGTATTAGCTCTAGGACTCTAGGTGGAAGACAGGCATTTTAAGAACTGATTAGTTTCAGCACTCAACTGAAAACTCCTCGGTTGCTTCATTTCAGACAGCACTACATCTTGTGCTCAAAAAGCCAAAACTCTCTGAAGAGAAGTTTCAAGCTGGAAGTCCACGTTCAGAAATGATTTTTGGAAGGTGCAGTCAGAATTTGGATACTGATGGTATTTCACAACCGAACCCAAATAAGAACACACATTTCAACACCTTCACATCACTACCACCAAGGTCTGTGTTGTTTTCAAAGTCTACAGAACCGGCCTTTCACAGCTGCAAAGGAAGTGACACAGGAAGGACAACGCAGGCAGCATATATCAGCAATAATTCCATCCGCTGCTGCCCAGCTGTGTGCACAGGGAGGAATTGAGTCGCTTCCTCTCCCCACTGTCAGTCCAGCGTTAGGAACCTGAGTGCTTTGGCATGGGGCTGGAGGAGGGCACAGACACAGGGGCCAACCCAGTGTGACCGCTCACTGCCTGCTCTATTCTCAGACAGGACCTACACGCACATTGCTAAAAAGCATGTAAGATGTCTCTCAGAAATAAAAATTTAGTTGAAATGAAGTGTGATGTTTCAGACTAGAGTGACTAAGGCTGAAATTTAGATGCAGTGCAGGCTCCAAGCCTGCACACAACTCATATCCCAAAAGATACCCAAGGGTGCCTGTAGCTGTGGGGTCTAAAGTGGTGCACAACGCCCAGATGTGCTGCACACCAAGGATTTCACAGGGAAAGAATGTGAAAGGTGTTTAGAAAATCCATGGCTTTCCCAGTCAGTCGCAGCATGAGGAAGCTACAGCTACTCATGCTGCGAATGCACTCATATGAACCAGATGTGTGCCTTGTACATTACTCAAGTATAGGATGTGCTCAATGGTGCCTAGAAATATCTACACCACATAGGGGCCGAGGATGAGGACTGACTTTGCCAGGTGAATTACCTCACCTCACATTTATCAGTAACAACTCAAGAGTCACTGGCGATGATTTAATTTTTACCTCTCTTCTGAATTAAAATCAGAAACAAAGTTGCCCAGTGACTAAAAGTTCCTGGTCTGAAAGGAAAATTCCCAGATCCTGAAGTAATCGAGTTCTCATTCATCATTCACATGATGCACGAACTACAGAAACCTAACACTGTCGTGTTCACAAATTCACAAAGTCCTAGAGAGGGATTCTTTCTGCTTAAGTTTAGATGTTTACAAACACTTGAATTACTTGTCTAAGCCTTCCTTCAGGCTGCAGTGAATCATTTTCTAGACTTTGCTGGCTGTACTGACTAGACACAAATTATAACAGAAGCACGGAACTCACAAGTTGACATCCATATTGCTGCCATCCCAAGTTATGCAAGATGAGTCTGCTCTAACACACCAGCAGGGTACATGCAAGACAGGAAATATGTAGCAAGAAGAGATTGCTTAGTTAAATACCAGGAAAAAAAAAAAAAAAAAAGACTGCAACTACAAATGGTGGATTTTAAAACAAGAACTTACTCATTAAATTCTTGCAATTCACACAGCAGCACAGGCAGTACATTTTGGCATGTGTTTTTTCATGCTTCTCACTAAGTTCAGGGGGTATTGATCCACTCAAGGAGCCCCATTACTTACTGATTCTCTGCACTGCGACACAAAGCAATATAAAACAAGTGCACAGCAGCTACCAAGTGAATACCGAGATCAGCAATGGTGGTGTGAATGTAGACGTACAACTAAAATATGCTGTGAGAAAATGTCACCAGCAGAAACAGGCTTTCAGAATATCAAGTGCAGGAGCTGCTAACATAACAGGCACTAAATGAAAATACATCTGACTCCTTAAGAAGCTTAAGAAGTCACAAATGATGTCAACAAGCAGGGAAGAGAGCAGGAAGAAAGGTAAGAGGAGGAAGGATAGGGAAACAATAATTGAAGCTGTATTGTTTTTGCGGTTAAAATAAATTTTCCTAGTAAAATAAACATATATTTCCATGAAGAATACTGTAGAGCAAGTAAGCTTAGGAGGAAATGATGCCTAACGAGTTCCAAAAAGATTTTTAAAGCAATTGTAAGACTTTTCTTCTCTTTCCCCATAAATGTTTGAAGCTAGCGTACATCCTTAAGACTGAGTTTTCTTTATTATAGTATTACTCTCATGAGAGAATAAATGAGCCAAAAAGTTAGCAAATGCATTACACAGCTTGCACCACTGGACCTCAACATGGTGTTAAAATCTTTGCATTTCACTGTTAGTATGGCACGTAAATAAGCAAAGTGCTTGTCTGTACCAGAAATCCTTTGAAAGGTAATGGTGAAAGCCAAGTTAAAGCAACAACAAACCCAAACATCCATCAACCCATTACAAACATCCTGATACACTGTTTGGTAAAAGCTAACTTAAACCCAAGCCCTTAGACCACAGCTTAGATATATTGGGCTGAATTGGTATGATTAATGGCAAGCATGGAACGTTATAAATTATAGTGAAGATGAAAGGATTTCTGAATACTTCTCTGAAGCATGGAAGTTTATCAGTGCCCACCTACAAACATATGCTTTCTTCCATATGACACAATGTGTGAAGGAAAACAATGGCTCAAACTTGATGATTTATGGTTTTAAAGGGCAGCAGAAACGTATCTACAGTACTTCTCCCACATCCTGAAAACCAGATTTGGTCAAAGAAAATGCTTCAGTGGGAGGAACATGATCTCTTCTGTGATTTTTCCCCATTTTACAATTCCTTGGTACAAAAATAGTACATAGCCAAGCAATGGAGGAGAGAGCATTTCTTCTGTTTTAGCAACCTGTTTTACTTCAAAGCCACCTTGCCATCATTATGGTATTGCCATTTTATATAGATCAATATAGATCAGTGAGAGCCTTTTTCAGTTAATAATTTTTTAAATATCCACAGGTCATCAGCACTTTATCTACAGTCAGTGAAATGCAAATCCTTCCTGCTTAGGTGGTAAATAACTGAAAAAAAATCCCCACAGGAGACAGCCTTGATGCTTTGTGCAACTGTTTACTCTTTCAAAGGAGATGTCATTGGAACAATCCTATCAAAACGTCTCTTCAGTTTAATCAGGTATTTTTCTCTTTTACAGAAAATGTAAAGCTCATTAAATGAGGATTTTTTCTTTCTGTTTATGAATTCATATACATATTCTGAACTATCAGAGAACTATCTGGTACAAACTTTTTACATGGAAAAAAATTTAAATGCATTCAGTCTATATGAAAGGTTAGACATATTAGAGAGGCTGCATCCATGGAAGATCCAGTACATACCCAGAATTAGTCCTTTTTCTTGAACCTTTGCACTAGACACAAAGAAGACACTATCCCTTCTTTGGTTTGTATCCCCTTACCAAGAAGCAAGCATCAGCAATTAAAACAAAACAAAAAACACCCTGCCTGACTCATGCCAATCACATCTGAAGACAGCAGAAAGCCTTGGAATATTTCTCTACTGACCACACCACATCCACCACTTGCCACAAAAGCAAGTTTTACCTACATCTTGTGGTTGGGACTTGACCAAAATTCAACATTAACATCTAAATATAGGTCAGCAGTCACAGATTTCAACCACATACAGGACTTAATGCGCCCAATATAACACAGCTCATTTCAGTCCACTATTTCTTATGATCTAATTGTTTATTGACATCCACACATTCTACAAAAAAGTACGCTGCAGTATGGTGTATCATCTCTGGTCATCGAGTTCATACAATCTTCACAGAGATACGTGATTGCAGAACAAATAATTGCTTTTTTGCATTTACGATACTGATGACTTCAATTCTACAAGCTGAAGGAGTGGAAGAGACCCAGCAACCAGCACGTCTCCTGTAAGCTTAAAGAGTATCCATCTATTCCCTTTTCCCAAACTGTAAGTGATGTAAGCCCATGGATTTACCAATTCTGTAATCTCTATTTGTCTTTAATGACACAGCAACTTGCCTGTATACCCTGACTATTTCTGGAATGCTTTTAAGATACTGACATTGTGTTTGCCTATTTTCATGCCTCTGATCCTAATTTTAAGGAACAGATCACAGTTGATACAGTACCATTTTCATATGCATTTATCAGCATTTCAGAATGAAACTCGTTCTCAAGATTCACCCGTGAAGTTTCTGCACGAAGACCTCTCAGGAAAGTCAACTTGGATATAAATCATGCAGCTTTCATTCTATGCCTTATCTTCTCCAAGGCTTTCACACTTGGGCCATCTATCAGCTCTCCAGTCTGTCTGGCAGGATTTCTATTTCTGATGCATTCAAAATGATTCAATATAAATGATTTATCATAGGCTCTCGTGTCTTTAGTGATTTTTTTTCCTCAGAATATATTTTGTCCAGACTCATTATACTTTAAAATTTAATTTGTAAGATGTTTTTTTTTCCCTGCCTATTTTCTTTGTTTGGATGCAACTTCAACTTTTGAAAAACATCTCCTTGTTTCTAATAAATTCCTTAACTCTGCTATAAAAACTTCCTTGCCTCTTAAGAGCAAGAGAAATGAATATGTTGTATTTGATATATGGTATATATTTTATCCAGCTTTTCATGTGAGGTCTTTAAAGAGCTGCAAGGTTCATTTTCCTTACAACAAGCTTCCTCATTTTCACATAGCACTTCTTTTCAAAACTCTACTATAGAGAACTTTCTGGCTATTTCTGAAAAGATCTCAAATTTCAATATATTATGGCTACAGATACAATGGTGTACTAAGGTTTCAAACCGTACTCTGCATACAGGTCAGGATCAGCTCAAGCTGCTCCCCATCCTGTGGGTTCTTTTACTGGCTGCACCCTAGAGCACCTCTTTGGTCCAAAACGTTTTTCTCTTTGTTCTCAGTGAGCGATAGGTATTGCAATACTGGTATTTTTCATTGTACAGAATAAGAAATTTAAGTGATGACTGAAATGAAATATATCCTTCTCTTCCATCTCAGTTTTCTTCAGTGTCCACAACTTATCAACACCATCACCTCTGCCTTGAAGTTATGACATTTCTTCTGACCACCAAGTTCTAACAAATGTATGACCTCACTGAAAGACACACATCACCATTTTTTTCTTCCCACTGGCATTTTATAAAACTTCAGGTAGAAGCAAGCATGTATTTGGTGTACCTGCAGACTCTTCCATTCCCTTTGTCAGGCCTATTATTTGTCCTGTCCCTGCTGATTTTTGATAATTTGGATCTTTTCTGTTGAAGTATTATTTATGACTTCACTCTTAGAAGACAGGACACACCAAACTCAACAGCTGCCTTCCCCTCTCCCTGGAACTTGAAAATTTGTCTGCAAGCCTTTGTATTGTCAACTGCCTTTTGCTGGTTCCCTGTTGGTTTAGTGCAAGGTCATCCTTCCTCTTCAATCTGTTCATTGCAAAACTTTTTCCTCCTACTCCCAACATCTCAGATCACTTCACCAAAGTCTCCTACCTCCTGTCATTAACATTCTGCCTTTGGAACTCTGTCCTGCACTGCTTGTCCCTGGCTCCTTCCCAGAACTTGAAAAGCAAAGCATCTAAGCAGAAGATCTCAGGCCTACGATCATGGCAGCCACAGTACTTTTTCCAAGTACATCTGATAACCAGCTCACCCACTGCAGTCTGACCTGTCCTTAAATGGGATGTGATTTGCCAGTTACTCTGCTTCTGCCTAAGTTTTTTGTCCCATTTACATATGTTAATTGTAACTGCCATGCAAAAGAGAAGCACTGGGGTGTAAGTGGCAAAAAGCTGCAGGGAGCCACTTCAGCCATAGGTTGAGTTGTTTTTGCAATAAATCTGTCTACTAGTGGAAACATCCAATTTTCAAAGCCCCAGTTTAGTCCAGAACCTCTTTACCCTTGCCACAATTAATGTAAATACTAATTTAAAGTCATTATCATTACATGATTCCAGCTGCATTTCTGTAAATTATGAGCTCAAGCTCAATGGCTAGGGACTAAGTGAGATACCCTTACCAGAGAGTTTTTGCAATGATCCAAGTGTTTATGGATAAGCATGCTAATCATAAGATGTGAAATTTAGCTATGGTCACTGAAGGATGAAACTGCCACTGACAAAAAGGACATACTAAATGCTTTCCTGTGTATTTCTGCTTTGTAGGAACAATTGCTGTTGTGTTCATTTTAAAGGTGCTGAGGTCACTTTTACTAGAACTACCAAGATCTCGATGAAATAAATTCATGAAAATACCTTAATGCACAGTCTTTAATTCTAAGAAAACCCAAAAGAAGACTGTATTGACTTTAACAGCTTACTGAAAATGACAAGTTAATAAAATAAAATTCAAAATAACACCAATCAGCTGAAGCACTTCCATCTACTAATATTATCAGCACTGGATTCACCTCTTTGCACTGATAGGTCCATCCACAAAGTGCCTGCACCATTTAAGTAGCTACAGTGTCTTGTATTCATTATGTGAAAATCTCAACACCACACATAACTAACCAAAGAATCTGTACCTCTTATCAACTCTCACTCTTGAGTTTTAATCTGAAAGACCTATGAGGGCAGAGAAATGCATGCATCAGGTATGGAAGTGCCTTTAAAAGGTTTCAAGTAGTTTGAGCAAACCAATGAAAAATACTTTCTGACATTAGCAAAGGAAGGAGGCTGCCACGGGAGCTGCAGTGTTCAGTTCCCTGCTTCAGATGTTACCAGTGAACTTTCAGTTCAGCCATGCAAACTCAACCCTAACTCAAACTCCTGCTTTGAATTAATTCATCCTAAATTTACACCCTATACCAAGTATAAGGATTCTCTCCATATCTTTACAGTTAAAGAAGGACTAAGCTGATGATAAATAGATTTGATTCAGCAATCATCATTTGCCAATTTGTGTGGTTGTGCTAACATTAATTTAGATACATGGATAAATTACACTTCAAAATCAATGCATCTACTTCCAGTTAACTCCCAATACCTGTACAGATAAACTTCACACTGAACAGTTTGCCATGGAACCCTGTGTGTGCCTCTCTATGTTGAGGTGCTGACACCAGGCAACAGCAGCAAATCTTGACCACTGAAAATGACTCTCCATTGCAGACAGGATGTAAAGAAATTGGACTCACCCTTACTTTACAGTAGAGGCATTTTTTCCCCTCCTTCCTCCCCCCTTCACCAAGACTCTCACCAGCTTAAAAATGATAGGACACAAATCCCACTTCCTAGCACCTCATGCTGATAACAAGCAGAGACTACAACTGTGGCAAAACTCAGCTGACAGCACAGGCCCTTTAGGAGCAGAATTAAGAGCTGCAAACCACTTGACTGTTTTAACCTGACATATCAAGATACACAACTGAACCAAATCTTAAAACTAGTTTGTTGTTTAACAAAGTTAAACACACTATCATCTCTGTGAAGAATCACTGCTCTATTAGCAGAATGACAAAGTCATTGTGTTACTACAGCTGAAATGTGAGGAAATAAGCTCAGCTTCAGCAGAGGGGAAACAAAAAGCTTTATATTTATTAAACTGACTTTCTAAATATCAACATATTCTAAGGAGATCACCATTACTAAATACAACCCAATGCGTGAAGGGAAAAGAATAATCCTAAAAAGACAGGATGTTGTTGAAATTATTAAATGAGTATTGAGTGGATGGGAGTTCTGAGGCTTATAGTTGTTTTGGAAAAAGTTCAACTTTTAAACATTCATTTTTCATTCACTCCACTCAGCTTTTATGAATAAAGCCAAACCAGAGTGGGCTGGAAAAAAACAACCTAACAATCTCCACTGTAAGTCACAGTGATGAACTGATGCATATCTAGCTACACTTTTTATGCTCATAAAGATACATTATTTTTAAGTCACCAAACACGGGCTTACTCCTTAAACTAAGGAGCAAAGTAAAAAAATAAACTGTCTGGTGGGGTGACATATTTAAATTTAAATGAAATTTAAATTTCATTCATGCTGGCAAAATGGAATGATTTTTGCCTTTTGGAAACAGTATTTAATTCTAAACTAGATCTGTTTTTTTTTTTAGTTATGAGCTTGATTGATTTAATATATGGCAGTCTGAAATTTTAAATGAGCATTTCCAGCTTCAACTCCAACATCTTAAAGTAATGGCTGAAAATCCAGTGAGCATATCGTAAGCTAGTGAATAATTACATCACCTCATTTTTCCAGAGCTGGTCTTCGTTAATTCATAATTAATGGAATGAGATAACACAATCTGTACTACTAACTTCTAACAGTCTGTTCATGTCAACTGAGAAAGCTGAAAACAGACAAATTTTTTTTTGCTTGGTGCAATCCAGAGCTCCACTGCTTCCCTCCCACTGCTCGGCTGCATTCCCTCCCCAAAATTCCCTTTGGAAATGACAGTCAAGCTCCTCCAACCCCACCGCAATCAGAGACTTTCCATTCATTCTGTTCTCTTCCTCCTCCTGCTTAGCATGACACTGCTTTATCGCACAGCCCAAGGAATGTGACAGAGAATGAAGTATAGAAACTTGCCTGTTGCCAGACAACAGCTTCCACGACAGTGGCATAGGAAAGGGAAGGGGGAAAAGTGTGGTGAGTCATCCGGTGCTCTTCAGCACCTTCCAGGCACTTCTGGAAAAATAGGGCACCCATGATTCAGGATTTTAACTTCATGAAAAAAAAAATGCCATGGAAAGATGTGTTGTCTTTTTTCCTAAATTCATAACAGGAACAGAATACCTACAGAAATTCTGCACAAACCCTGGGATCAGCTACTTTATAAAGCTGCATGAATTTGGTTAAGCCTTCCTTGTGACAATGGAGCACAGAAAGAGCAGCAATTCTAGCAGTATCCCAGGATGGTGTCTTCTCCTTCACTTTGAAAGCCTCCTCATCCTCCACCAAGCTCTCCTCTTCCAGTTTTCCATGGTGATAAGAAAAATGGTGCTAGGGATCAAATTTAGTCCAGTCCTGCCAGAGCAGCTTTGGTTTTGGTTCTCTTGAGCCAAATCCAAGTACCAATCAAGTACCAAGTACTTGAGCCAATCACTGGCTTGGTGCTGAAGACACAAAGAGCCAGGTCCTATTTTTTTATGGCAACCCATGTCAAAAATGTTTCTCACAAACCTAAACCACACAACGCTTTCATACGTGTAATAAAGCAACAGGAGGTACGTACAAAGAAGTGCTTTTTCAGGAGAAAGGCAACAACTGTAGAAACAAACAGGATCTCCTTTTGTCTTTTTTATATTCTCTTTGATTACTTTATGCTTGCGCAATATACATCTCACATTGCATTTCATTTGTTTATGAGTATCTGGGCAGTGCTCCAGTGCTTTGATGCAACCGGTCACAGCACACAGCCGGGTTCAGCACAGCCACCAGCACAGCTCGTGGCTGCAGCCAGCCCAGCAAGAGCTCCAGAAAGTTTCTTCACCTGAACAGGCAAGCGTGCCAACGAATGAGGAATGCTAGTTCCAGAGAAGTACAGAAAAATACAATTGTTTTCATGATGCATACAATTCTTTTCCAATCGAAGTGCGAAAGAACGCTGTGTGCAGATGGAGCATGAACAAACATTACTGTCCACCAATACAAGTGTTTAGTGAGAAGGTTAATTGAAGACTCAGAGACCTTTTTGACCTGAAACTTCTCATGCTAGTGAAAAAAAAAACTTCAAACTGATTCACAGCAGAAAACAGCATCAGATTACACCATTATTTCATGTAATGTGCATGAAGCTGAGCTGCGTGCTTAATTTTGTTTTTGTTAGTGGACTGTGAGTCCAATTTATTTTCACGAATATTTACTGGGAACGGTCATCTGAGGCCGAAAGACATTTGAATCCCATATCCTGCTTTGTTATTCATGTAGATGTTACTACTGAGTCTCTGATGTTTGAAGAGTCGTACCTGGGCAGCTAAAATGGTCCAGATTAAAAAGCTGACTGAAACAAGAAAGCTGTGCATGATGCTCAGAGCTCCACGGGATTAAGGAAGTCACGTTCAGCAGGATCCCAGGCCTCTGAGATCTTAAAAAACAGTCAGTGCTGGTAACTGATGCAAGGGGAAGGACAAGCTTTTTGTGCTTGCCTGAAATGGCATATAACCAGGAGTAAATACTTATTTCCTATCCTTAGAGCCTGGGAAGGAGTGAGCTTAAATGGTTTTTTGAGTCAATGGCCATTGCAATTGCTGGCCTAGAAGGGTGAGGGCTGGTAGGAAAATAGAGATCTACACTTTGTGTAAGAGACAGACGTGTTGAAAGATGTGTTGGGTGAAAAAAAAGCACACAAGTGCATACTTAAAATAGCCCTACAAGCACCACCTCGTCCCCATGTGGGCTCCAAAGGCCCAGGGCACCACAGCACAAAGACCACAGCAGCCAGGCAAGAGGCACGACCTTCACCTGCAGCCACACGGTCACCCTGCAACTGAGCCTGAAGCACACGAGTGTAAGCAGAGTAGGCCATTGACACTGAGCAGGGCAGAGACAATAAACTTGGTCAGCTCACACATCAGTAAGATAAAAAAATACTTTGGTTGCTGCCCCAGTCTGCCCTACTGTTACCTCTTCCTCAGCACTACAAGAAAGGTGTTTAAAACTTCAATTTCTAGCAAAGTTAGTAATGTCAGCTGGAGCTTAGAAGCACACATCATCCAAGGGAGACAACACTTGTTGTTCTCAAGAAGCATAAACACGCACAGCTTCACAAGCACCTCCTGACAACAGCAGTGCAGGCTGAAGTGAGGTGAACACAGTTGGCAGAATTTTATCTAACCAGGCTCAGTGCTTCTGGGTAATGCCTTCCTGCACTTCAGGGCAGGGCTGAACTTCCCCCCCCCCCCACCCCTCCTTGGTAAATCAATTTAGGCAAGAAATTTGGACGCAGATTTGCATTAATCTTCCACCTGATTGTATTTTTGAACCGTTTGCTTTCAGTCTGATCCTCAAACAAGACAGGAAATAAGAAGAGGCTGCAGTTCTGCCACATTCTCCCATTTTATAATGCAATACAGAGGCCTGGAGTGAGTGAGCAAACTCCTGAGCCCTCAGGTTACATTCTTCTGCATCTACCACCTTGCCTTTCATGCAAGCCTTGTTCTTATTTAACGGATCAGAGGCCATCCTCAGGCAGCCCTCCTCTTTGAAGATGAACCCTCAGCTCCGTTAATGGAAAAGCCCTTTCAGTGCAGGCCTTTGCCAAACAGCACAGCAGGTTTAAACAATTATGCAAGACAGTGGATTTGGATTCCAGGCTCCTCTTGCTCAGTCTCCAGCTTTAAAAATAATATTTTTCTTTCTGTGAGGGCACTCCTGAAGTATATGCTCCAAACAGTGACAATCCAAAAGGCATTGTGGAAAAAAAAGTCAAAGCTTGCACAGTGTACCATGCGTGTACCATGTATGAATAGAGAATCTCTCCCAACACTGGAAAATGAAAAAAAATAAAAAAATTCTTTTCGGCATGTGTGAATCAGAGAAAGACATTAGTGAATCCTGACAGCTTCGGACAGAAGGGAACCAAAGCTCCTGGGATACACTACACAAATGAGCAATGGCAAAGGAGGGAGAAGGATCCTATGGTTTCCTTTAAAACGGAGCGATTAGCGGTGTTTTCTTAAACGGCTGGGAAAGTCTGCAGCCTGGAGCCAGCCACATGTTACTTATCAATGTTTCAGATGCAGGGCAAGTAAGAAAGGCCACGTCTGGTTCCTTTTCCAATAGGGAAAAATCTCTTTTGAAGTCTTTTTGAGCAACTGACGGGGAAGAAAGTGTCAGGAAAAGGATATGACAGGTTTTGCACAGGCGGGAGCAAGACAATGTCTGGAGTAAAATCTCCTGTCTAAATTGGGCAAAGAGATAGAAACCTCTCCTTCAGCAACGAGATGCCAGATAAAAACGTCTGAGACTCACTTCTATCACTTTTCCAGTTGCACACAAATTCCTTCCCCAACTTTCTGCCAGCTGTCTTGCAGGGAGTAAGTACCTTGCGTGCAGCCTGAGCAGACAGACGGATGCACGGCCTGCTGAGCCCCAGGGAACTGTTGGCACAGTGAGCGCCCTAGGCACTGTAGAAGACACAGCTTTAAAGGGGGAAGAGAGCATCTAAACCAAAGCTGAATGGACAAGGAATCACTCTGCTCCTTGATAACAAAGGCACTGTTGAACACATCATGGCCAACACCATTGCTTCACTCTGGGACAAGATCTCTTTCCTATATTGCTAGTTCTGGGCAAGCAACTAAGCAGAGAAGTACTGCACTGCCTGCCATGTCAGTGTAATTGCCTTCTGGCAGGCAGGAGCCAGACACCCTCCATTTTTAGGGGTGCTGAAGGCTGCTGTGCCCTTCTTTCACCTTCCCACCATCTGCAGACACCATTGAAACGAAAACACCCATTGTTTTTCTCTTCACAAAGCCAAAACAAATGCTTGATATTAACATTCTCTAAGAGCTGCGTTAAAAGCTTGAGGGACTACTTCTGCATGAACCTTACTCTTGCCTGTATTACTTCTGCATGAACCTTACTCTTGCCTGTATCAGACTGTGGCATTTGCAAGGTGCGTAGAAACTTACATTCCAACTCAACATACAATCAACAGGTATAGATAACTTTGCTGTACTCTACCCGCTCCTATTAAAGCGATCTCTCCTTCATGCATATGATCTTATTTAGGGAGATGGAGTTCAGTGACTAACATCTGCTACAGCTCTGTCCATCCCTCCTACATGCCCCTTCCCTCGCAAAAAATAAAAATAAAAAAAATCCACACCCACAAAAACAACAGCATGGTACACAAAGGAGATAAACCTTTTCCAATTTATCAAAATAAAATGACAAATAAATAAAAATGTCCAAGCTGCAAGCAGTGCTTTGGCTCATCTGGGCTTACCACCAGCTGTGAGCACCACAGCTGCCAGGTGGACATCACCAGCTCAAGCTCCTGTACCTATACCATTTCTTCCCCACAGAATTCTTTTACACAATCTTAGTGACAACAAAATGTGCAGACTGAAACCACAACTACTTTAATAAGGCTACCTTAAAGTGGCAGTCTGCAAGCTCAGTCAACTCCCAGACCCGCAGTTAAAATCATTACACTGAAGGACCAGGAAGAACACAGCCAAGAATTCAGGTAATAAAGTGCTTTAGGTACCTTGATTTTTTCCACAGTTCTCCTCGCTCTATTAACGTAGTTGACCTGTAAAGCAGAAGAAAGAGATTACTGACTTCTGGAAGGCTCTTCCGTATTACTGGAATATGCTATATGCTTAAAACTTAAGACAGCATTCACACATTAGGTTTCTTGAACCCTTTTTCGGAATATTTCATTGAATTACTTTGATACTATACAATGTATTCTTCATATTAAAATAAATCACAGCACAAGGAAGCCTCAAGGAGTGCCTGGGTGGGAATCCAGACACTTTGCCTTGCACACACCAGGTCGCAAACAGAAACAAAATCCAACTGCCCGTTTAATGCTTGCAATAGGGCACAGCCGTTGCAGCTCCTCTCCTCACCTGGCAGAAGCTGAACATCAGAGCAGTCCGACTCCTGCTGCACTGCTGGGCTGACTGACCAGAGTGGGAGCAAAAAAAAATGGGAACAGAGTACCTCTCTTTGAAGACTGACAACTTCATAAGGCAACAACTGCCTTTCACTGACTCCTTCCCACCACACTCTCTCACCTTCAACTTTTAACATGAAAGTAAAATGTGTAAATAAAACAGCAATTGTTCACTTCTATCATCTTTTGTCTTCTCAGTCTTTGAGCATAAATCACCTTCAGTCAAACCCAAGAAAATCCATTTCCATCACCTCACCCATTCCTCTGAGGAAAAGTAATTATTTCCTGGTGGACAGGGGCCAGATTCATGGATCCATGCATTAAAAAATAAATAAATAAATGCATGTGGCATATGTTTTTTAAGACACTGCAAAGTAGACATTTTATGCATTGTGAAAATGCTGAGCTCCATCCACCCATCAGGGACTCATGCTGCTTCTTTCCAAACTGTGGCCTTTTGTATTCACTGGGTTTTAATGCTACTTCAACCACCATGAGCACTCTGTTGTTACTCTTTCATGAACTTATATACACTATCCTCAAGCATACTGCTGTGGTCTTCTCAGCATATACAAATACTTTAAAGGTTCAATGTTTTAATAGACCCTAACCCTGGTTTCCCATTCTTCACCACTAAAACCTTTATTATTCAATGTTGCCTGAGTTGCAGCTGCAAAGAACTGACTTAAAAATCAATGTGCACAAAGTAAATAGAGTTACACAAAACTAACGTGTAACACCATTTTCATAAGATATTCCAAAATAAAAAACAAAAGTTCTCCATGAGAATCCAAATATTATTGCATGTGTGCTCAAATTGTCTATTTTCCCTGAGGTATTGTGTTAAAGTCCTTGCTCAGTTGAAAATTGAATGTTGCAGTAAATACAGCATCATTTTCCAGAAGCATGTACTTCAGGGTGAAGGATGCTTTATATTCAGCATCACCAGTACAGGTGCACAGCCACAGCATGATTCCCCTCTCTTCAGACACAACAAGAACATAACCTCAGGCCAATAGCTCCCTGCAGGGCTGGGGCACGTTCGTATATGGCAGAGCTCAGAAAGCAGTGGTTGGGAGGGAACAGGATGTCCACTGGCACCAACACGCCATGTTGCGTTGGAGCACTCTGCAGCATCAGGAGTTTAAACACTTTAAAAGTGACTGTTTATTCTCAGTGTGAGTATAGTTTATTTTTCACCTACTTCACACTGCCTGTGATAAGGGAACGCTATTTCTATGCAAGTCCTTGATCAGTTATTTTAAGCATTGCCAAGAGTAGGCTTTGCAGGTTGGCAGTTACTGTTTCTAGAGGGCTCTGGGTGACCACTCTTCAATATAAAAATTTAACACTCTCCCCAGTGCTGTAGAACTCAGGGCCCAATAACAAAAAAAACACTAAACAATGAAGAAGTTACCTCAACATTTGGTGCCATGTCCTAATTCAGCTTAACTGATCTGAGATCTCTCCTTCTACCCTCCAGCAGGGTGAGAAAACTTGATTTCAACGAGCTTAGTACTGCACATAGCCTTCATTCACTATTCAGTAATATTAATTACATGCCTCTATGGCCTAAATGAAACCATATATCTAATAACCAAGGATAAAGGACGTTATCAAGAATGTGAAAAAGATCTGAAAAGGACTAATAGTCACGTAGTAAATATCCAGCTCAAAACTAGCTCTCAGCTCAGGGAAAATAATGTAAAGACATTCTTGGACGAATAAACTAGGAAGAGAAATTGACTTTAACTCAAGATGTGGCAGCAATAAGACAAATATTGAATCTGAGCAGCTTTGAAAAATTGGAATATGTATGAATTAATGCATATGTCAGAAATGAAGCATATTACAGAAATCCTGACAAGATACAGAAAGTACAACTACAACTTAAATGTTATAAGCCTTCAGCCTGCAGGACAAAGGGATTTGTTTGTCAGATACCATTTCACTTCTTGAAAATTAAGTGAAAGCCACTTGGTTATTTGAGAGTTTTCCTCAGTCACTCAGAAGTATTGTTTTAGAGCTGCCTCCAGAAACCATGAGTAATCACTATGATGGATAGTAAAGGAACTGATGGGATATCCCATAGAAACACCCTCTGGAACAAAAATGATCTTCAGCTGCTCATAATGACCGATCTGCGTATGTTAAGAAAACACACTTCTGGTTTGAATCCAAACCTTAAGTATAAAAAGCAAAGTCCTGGTAAATATTTAAGGGTATTCTGAGTTCTGAACTGGAGAGCCCCCCCCCCTTTTTTTTTTTTGTTGTTGTTGTTAAATCACAAACAAAACCATCAAGAGATTGTGCAATTCCAGAAAAGCCCTTAAGGAAACAATTGTGAATTTTTCATAACATTGTATTTCCTTATACCACTGACCACAGGAATGCAAACAGTTCCACCAAACAGATTTTTTTCATTGGAAACAAGTGACAATCTAACTGTGTTTCCATCTTTTCCACTCTGAGCTCTCAGCATACAAAATAGATGATATAATAGGATACAGAAATGTCATACAGTCACCATCAGGGCCACGAGATTTCTTCACTAAAACACAGCACCAGAGAGGCTTTATAAGAATACACTTCTGAAGGGTTAGAGAAAATTATTGAGCGTGTTTGTCTAATCAATTATTATTTTTACTGCAATTTCTACTCCTTTGTTGGATTTTCCCAGAGTACTATTAACACCTCTATTAGCCAGAAACACCAAAGCTCAACCAAAACTCAGTATAATTAGTTAAAAGACTAAATCCCACAGCTTTCCCTGGCAATGCCAGTGAGGAGCACTGCCATGAAAATACCTTGAACACTGGAGGAAAAAAGCCCTACTACTAATCATATAACCCTTGCACCCCATAAAACACCCCCTGTTAGTCTAATTAATAGATTTCCTCTCCAGCTTCATAGTTTGCAGTTATTTTGGCAGTGCCTATCAACTTTCTCAATTGTCCCTGAAGGAAGCTCCAATAAAAAACATCTAGGAATGGGCAATGGCCCTCCTAGTACTGGAAACCCACCAGCATTCAGACTCTGGCATGAGGAGAATATGCACCAGAGACACCCCAAGGGAATGGCAAGACAGGACTCACAGAGGGACTGAATTTTCTTGACAGCTAATTAGCAAGTCACTCTATCATGGAAAAAGCAATTTACACCCTGTGCTGAGCTTCATGCAGTGAAGAAATCAAAAAAGAAATGAACATAACGAATGGTAAAGCCATACAGCATCATCAGGATTCAGGAAGGTACCAGGAATACAAGGAGGTGTACGTCATCAACACACTGATGAATTTCTGTCATCACAAATTTGCAACTCAATTAACTCGAGATTTTAATCAGGGCTACAATTGAACTTGATTCTTTCCACTGCAGCTGAAGGAAAGCAAGTGGAACAAATCATAAATACAGAACAAAACCAAAACGTGCTTCGAAGAGACCGCATTAATATCAGAAGGAAAAAATGCACAACAAAACAAAACAAACAAAACCCATGAAAGTCAGAAAACTTTACACGTTTAGCGTGTCAGACAAAGTCAAGAACTTGGGATGGTAAGAAGACAGAGAAATGACTTGACTACAGAGACGCTAGAAGAATTTCCTTGTGTGGGAGGCTGTTGACAATCTATGGCAGAGGGATTAATGCACCGGTAGTCAAGGAAACCACTCTTTGAATTGCAAGATTGGAAATTTTGGGATGTTCCATTTTGGAGTGAACAGAACATGGAAAAAATGCTCCATGCTCCTCAGAAAGGAGGCTGGGATATGGTTCTGACCTCCCACGCAGCCTACAGGGCCAGGGAAGACATCTCCATGTGACAACACCAAACGTGGCCTTCTGTAGGAATTACAGCTGGGGAAAGGGAGTGCTTCTTTTATGGAATCACCTTTGGTCTTCAGGGAAGGAATAAAAACACTAAATCCAGTCCTCTGCCAGGAGCGTAAGAGGTGAACATACTGGGATTACATAAAGCCCTCATGGCCAGCAGGCTGCTCTCAGCTTCCGCCAGGCATTTCACTGCTCACACGATCCAAATACTCTACAGAAATGAACTTCAAAGATATTACTGAGACTAAGTGTGTGCTACCCTAAGCTACCAAAAAGGCCCCTGCTCTTGGATAATTCATCTTTTCTAAAGTTACAAACAAATCCTTTTTAGATGTTGCTGAAGATCAAAACATAAAGAATACAAAGAAGCAGCTTGGCATAATGACAAAATAGTGTAGCAAAAAAATATTTTTCTAGTTATTGCTAGATAGCAAAATAAAAGAATAGTTGATATGCCAAAGTCTGTGCTGAGATTTATAAGAGGACTCAAAAGCTATTCTTTTTTTAGTTTAATTACCGTCAGCATCCTAGAGGAAAACAAACACTAAAAGCTTTTCAATTTAACCTTACCAATGATGCTATACAGAGAAATACCCTGTGCTTTGACTACCCAAACTATGCAGTTTGTAAGGCAGGGCAGTATTTAGGATATGCAATATATTTCCACAATTGGAACAGAGCATTATCAATTTATGCCAGAAACGATTTGCTGGTTTTGATTAAAATGCACAGTTTGCTGTTTGGTTTGGGCTTTTTTCTACCATTGCTGCACATAAATGCATGTTTGGAAAAACAAGAAGCTATAGAGCAGAGCCTATGTAACATTGCTGCTCAGGCTGAAATTTCACTGCCATCAGTTGCAGCTTTGGTATTAATGAGGAAGCAGGGCTTGATTTTAGATAAATGCAACAAATCAAAGCTATTCAAGAATTTTTAAAAGGCTCTAATTATGAATACTGGCTGAACTAAATACATATGAAAATAAGATGCTAATTCAGATTTACCTTATTGTTTATAGCTTACTTGTTACTTCATTACCCTTGGTCATCTGGCTCAATGCTCAACAATTCAGTGATGTGGAGAATACAGCATCAGTCTGGAATACATTTCAATTATCAGCAGTTCTTAAGCAAGTACATAAAAATCTTTTCAGATAGGATATTTTAAGAGCAGCATTATTACTTAAATTAAATTTATTTCACATAAAAGCAATCCAAGTAGTTGAAAATTGAAGTTTCAGAAGTTATCTGAATGGGCTTAGGAGTCTGGACATCAGGCAAAGCTCTGCAGCCCTACCCGGACTTGGGAAAAATCACTTGAGTATTGCATTTCTCTGCCTCTTGATTCCCTTGAAACGAGGAGAACTTGTGACTAAGACTGGAGTTTGTCAAGTTGTTCTCATTCATATTCATAAGTATACTGCATCTCTTTTGGTGATGGGCATTTCAAGACAGACAAGTGCTAAGTCCAGCTTTGAAAAGTTTGTCAAGGAGACGTGGACTGGACTGTGTTCTGTCATCCTTAATCATGAAAAAATAAAAAGCAAGCATCAAGGCTACACGCAATACAAAGTAGGTTTCCAGTTATGCCCAAGGTTTGTGTAATCATCACCAAAAAGCCACTTGGCATTTTCCAACTGCTATCTAATGCTTTTGCCTACCTACCTTGCATGCTAACGTGAATTTTCCCTGCTTTCTTTGCCGCAAGCTATGCATACTGTGGTATTCAGATTCTTCAGATTTTTAAATCTCTATTGGAAAAATAATTCTCTCTACCTTAGACTCTTTTTTACAAAAGAAACAGTAATGTGAAATCCTGGCATGACTCCTCATCTTCTGCTGTTACAGGTTTCCTGCTTTCTTCTTGCCCTTGAGACTGAGCCTCATCTTCTACCAGTCTTTTGTTGACAACTCCAACTCATTACCTTTTGCTAAAATTTCATTACCACCATAAGATTTCATCTACTAATACGCTGTGCTCCACATTTTAAAAATCATTCTTGGCTTCTCACCAGAAGCCAACCACTCCCACTGAGTGGTTTCCAAGACCCTACTCTCAGCAATACACAGGCATTCAAAAATGTAAGAGTGCTAGAGGCATTGAGAAATCCTGCCCTCCACCCTTCACAGCTCCTTTGCTGCTTTGAACGCAGTCCCCTGCACTCACAACTTCATCAGCCCTCTCCTGTCATTGCCATGCATGCTCTTGGTATGAGAATTGCCTATGAACGTTACTTTGATTATGATCTGATAGGCCTGGGAATTGTAAATATACTGTTTCCTAGAGTAAACTAAAAGGTATCAGTAAGATTCAGCACGTTATCACTCTAGGTTTCCTGTCATTGTTTTTGCAAACTTAGTCATTCTACTTCAAGAAATGCCCACTCAGAATGTTCTTACCTAGAAGCCATCCTTGCTAGCTAGATACTTGGACCACCTAGGCAGCCACTGATTCCTCTCTAATCTCACCTTTTTCCTTCCACACTACGTCTGTCTTTATTTCTAAATCATCACATCTACAGCAACTCCACACCTGCTCCAGCATGCACATTTCTCCTCTAGCTCTGATGTGGAAGTTGACTCTCATTGTACTTAGGCAACATTATTACTGAGCAATTCCAGCAAGGTTACTGTGATTTCACATCTTCAGAGGCTGTCAAAACTTGCCTCCTACCACACCCCAAACAAAAAGAGAGAAGTGGAAGGAAAAAGGAAGCCCTGCAGCTAAAGGCTGGAAGGAGTTCTTTTCCTACACTCCAAGTAGTGTGCAGCACAGCCTGCGTGCCTGGTGACCGACAATCGGAACAAATCTCACAATATAAACTTACAATGTTTGGTGCTACATACTTCCAGTAATAATTTCTGGATAAAGTCATAGCTAGATTCATAACAACAGTGCTGTTACAAAGATAATAACTATCAGATCTTCGTCCTCAGCTGTGAAGTACAGAACCCCATATTTTGTTTAAACAAGCTGTACTTGGAAGGTGAAGTTATTTGTTCATAACTGACCACCTCCATCGCTAAAAACACAAAACCATACCAAGTTCTATCAATTTTCTTTATTCTTACTTATCAACAGAAACTTTTCCTCTTTATACACTCATTCAATCACTATTATGAAAAGCTCAGTCCAGCCCCAAACCTTGGGAAGAATAGAAATCAACTGTACTTCACTTTGAAAAGAAAAGAAATGGAAGATAAATAAATAAAGAAGAAGAAACCTTCTTTATCTGCGTTTTCATCTCTCACTTATTCACCTCTGACTTCCACAGAGCTTAATTCATCCAACCTCCACCCTAACCCCTGGGAGCATCGTGTACTTTCCAGCCATCTGGACTGTATTTACTTTACTAAGAAGTTAAATTTGCTCATGAACAAAGACAACTCCTTACTATCTTCCTGTCATGTCTGCATGGTTATTTTCTAAATTCTTATTTTCTCAGAAAGTTATTATGCCCTCTGGGGAGCTCTCACAATCTTTCTTGTGAGCTCTACCAGGGTCACACAAGTTCTTCATTCACCATTTCCCATTGCTGCTGTTTTTGTGAGAGGAGAAATTTGCTTCTTTTCCCTTTGGCGTTCACCCCCAATTCACAGCAGCCCATACGAACAGCACTAAATCTCCCATGTAACAGAGCAGAACTGTGACACTTGTACCAAAGCATTTATTTAGTGAAAGTGACAGTTTCACAAATGAAACCAGCCACTGCCAAAATAAGATCAGAAACGAGTTTTAAAAGGAACATGGAACAACACGTGTGTTTATAATCCTACTTATTGTGAGGGCCCCCTCTGTAACTGTTCTTTCTGCAGAGCACAGCTCCTGTGCCTGCTGTCACGCTTTTGTCCCAACCACCAGGCAGCCAGGGACACCAACATCTGATGGACACTGACTTTTATCTGGTGCTGTGCTGCTGTATAATTCTTGTTTTATAAGCCTATTTTTCAAAGGACATTACCTTTTTCTACCAAAAGTAGCCCACTGTCAGTAAAATCTATCCTGCCACTTTCCTCTACCCCTCCTGACACGGACCAGAAATCTGCAGGAGGTTTCAATGAAAGCCAGATTGGTGCCTTTGTTACAGACAAAATTCCTGAATGCCATCAGCAACATGTGATGGGCAGATAGATTTTAATTGGGAACTGAAGGTTCTCGATGCTTTGTGATGCCTTACCCAAACATCTGATTCATCTGAAAATTTAATGCACTGAGCTAATTTAATAGCTGTGACAAGGGAAAAGCGCTCATGTAGAACTCTACCATAACATACATGAGGGAATACATACTTAAAAGGAAACAGCTTCTCCAGAGATGACTACATAAAGAGAACAATTTGCTGTTGTTTATTTTCTAATTGAACCTCCAAACATAATTCAAAGAAGTGAGCCTTCCGAGGCATAATGATTGTTAATGACCAGGTCAAGTATTTCCTCATCTCTTCAATGGCTCTTCTGGAATACCAGGGAGTAGGTGTTCAATTGCAAACATGCAGGAGGCTGCACACCACAATAAATTCATTAGAGTAGGAAATGCACAGCCTCAAGATAACAATGAATGAAAAATGTAACTCAGCACGTCCATGTCAAACATAACTACTGAAACAATTCACCAAAATACCACTATAAATAAAATAAGGCAAAGGAGAAAGTAATTTTGCATCCCACAAATGCTTGAACCAGAATTAAAGGAACAGAGCAGAGGAAGAAACCCTGTCTATGGAGATAGGCCTTAATGCCCCATTAAAGAAATACCTAAATATTCTGCCTCCTTTCCGTTGCTCTTTCCAATTTCTCAACTGATTCGACTTTATCCCTTCCTAGTTTTTCCTTCCCCATCTCCAAAACCCACAAAGGATCATCAGCATGAATAAACATGTTTTGTCATTAAAATCATCTGAAAGACAGCGAAGATGCAACTCAGCTCTACTTTTGGGAAGCACTGTCATATTATTTATCAGAAACAAAACCCCAGGAGATCTGTTACCAGTTGAGCAATATTTCCACTAACAAGGACTTTCTCTCCCCCTTGTTTGTTTTCAAGCTGTTTAAATTTTCTCTAGAATATGTAGTATTTTTTTTCCTTTTGAAGTGAAGACACAGGCTTTCATCCATTAAATGAGTGAATTGCCTTTTCTTGAGAAATGAGCTGGACATTCCATGCAACCTATTAAAAATGCTTTATTGCAAGCAATGACAACTTCTCACAGCTTTATCAAATGAAAGGCAATCACAGCATAGCTCACTCTGTTCTTTAAAGGATCTGAGTTGGAAAATGATCAGTAAGAGAGGATTCAGTGCCGTGTCTGCAAGGAAACAGGGGTTAATATAATTGCACTCTGTGCATCACCTTGCTTATATGCGTTTCTAACAGAAAGGATGCAAAACACTTTACTACCAGTCTGCAGCTACGGCATGAAATTAGCTTCTATGGAAATCTGATAGAATCTGAGGGAATTTTGCTTTTGAGCCACACTGGCTGCCGAAACCACATGAAGCAAAATCCCTCCAAAGTGATGAAGGTATTGAATGCTGAGCATCCCGCAGAAGCAGACTGGCAGCAGACAAGGTGTTGGACCATCAGTGTCGTGGGCACACCCATGCGATCAAGGCAAGGCAAAAAGAATGGGGAGCCTGTCCATAGGCCCAGCCTCACAGTTCCACTTTCACAGAGGGACAGCACATTTTTCACGAGCGAGGCAGAAAATATTTCTTCTGAAGAACTCAAGGGGGCAGGGGGAGGGTTCTGGCCAGCAGGAGGGGTTCCAGCAGCCCAGGGATTTACAGCTCCTGAAATCCTGGCTATGTTATCATAGGCCAGGATATTTTCTTACTCAATCCCAATGCAGACTGTATTTCATTGCCTATCTTTATCTGAAAGTCAGTGGAACGTGTTTGAGGCACAAAATCCTCAAAATAAATCCTTTCAAGCAACCTTTCAAATTAATTACGCAAATGCTGTATTAAAGTGCACAGATCACTATTACTTCAAATAAACCCCAAAACAGATACTCTGAAAGGGAAGGAAAGTAAATGCTTAATTACATACAATGAATAATTCAAAGAATGACCTGTCACATGCATCATTCTGAATCTTAAGTAGAATGATGGTTTTAGCTGTAAACACAATGTGAGAAGGTCAAATAACTTTGAACCTGTCACTGGAAAGAACATTTCTTTAAGGACATCTCTGTACTCAGTAGTAGATTACTATATAGAGAGATACACAGGCATACATATTTAGCATTTTTCCCTGCTAAGTTTCGAAGTCTTTCCTTTAAACGTACCCTACTCGATGTTCCAGTAGGTGTGAATGATTAAATTTCCTCAAGCAGAATAACAGTGTCATTCATTGCCTTGATAAAAAATACTAGAAGCTTGAACTGTTGTTCAAGAAAACAGCAAATGTTTTCCATATTGAACACATCCATAAAGGAAGACCACACAAAAATTCCCCTGATGAGGAGCACTTGTTGCTTTGGAGTATGGAAGGAACACTCACAATGAGCAGCTAACTTCCTCACTTTTGCCTTGTGGAGGAGACCTAGCATCCAATGCAGGCATGTTTAGCAGGAAGGATTTTCTTTGTTTCATATCATGCCTTACACAACAACTACTTTACAGGCAGCTACTGAGAGATGAAAGGAAGGGGAGATACCAGCAGATCAGAGCACCCAGGATGGCAAATGCAAAGAGGCAGAAGGAACGACAGCTGCCCTCAGTACCTGGCACTGAAAAATCCCACTATTACCTATGGTACAAAACAAATTTCTGCGCACATCAAAACATGTTTCAAGACAGTGTTATTATGCTTTTTAATAAGACCAATCTACAACTGAAGAAATTCCAGGTACTGGCTGGGAAAGAACACAAAGAACTTCAGTGTCTATAAGATGCCAGTAGTTAATCGCAACTATAATAGTAACAAGATTGTCTATCTGCTGTCTGGAACAGAAGTCTTTTTTCCTGTCCATTCTCAAGGTTCAGTTTCTATGAACTGCCACATGTAAGAAGTACAAAAGATAACTAAATTTCACATTGAAATTATGCTAAATTTAAGTTTTGAGGAAATGCTAATAAATATAATACAGGAAAGTAAATGCACAATTTAAGTGATAGATAATTGTAATAGATCTAGGGTCAGTCAATGAAAATACTGCTATACAGTTTTGTCTGGTTGATATCACCAAGCTGAGAAAAAAGACAGATCCTGTCAAATGCTGCTGCAAAAGCAATTATAAAGTCTAGCTGATGCAATTCTTGTTTGTCATTCACCATAGAGATTCCAGTTTTCCAAAAGAGAAGGAAAAAAAAAAACAAAAACAGAACCTCTGAAACTGCATAAGAGGTACAATCAATTTATAGAAAAAGTAAACAAGATTAATACCCAAATTTACTTACATTCAGAAGACAAATCCCTATTTTGATGAATGCCTGGACAGCACGAAGCTTCAGAAAATTACTCAACTAGTTCAATTTATTTTGCCACCAAAAGCTAAAGGAAATTCTTATGTTTTGACTCAGGAAGAGACTGCATTTCACAATACACACATTATTGTCCAAATCCCTTAATCCCAACTCCAAATTGGTTGGAACACTGCAGTATAAATTTTCAAGAATATTACACATATGTTAAGTTATTAGGGTAAAAGAACGTGATCAGTTAACCTTTCCTTCCCCATCAGAAATAAAGGTTTTTTTTTTTGTTTTGTTTTTTTTTCTCATTCAGTTATGAGACAGAACATTATTTGCAGCTTATTTAAGCTGACTCACTTCCCCAGGCTCCTCCAGAATAATTTTCACAAAGCCCATTTGGGAAGGAATTATTTTTCCTCCTTCAAAACTGTAAGTCAAAATGGCATTCAAGTGTAGAGTAAGAATAATATAAATACACATTATTGCTGCTTGAAAAGGATGCTATTTAATTTTATACATTCTTCCCTGAAGAAAGGTGGTATTTGCTTTCAAGATCCCCTCCCACCTCCAAAATCTAGTTAAGTCATACAGTCCTCCCCAACTCTCAGAGGTCATCTTCTAAAAGGATCCTGAACTTCACCTACCAGAATTTATTGTACACACTTCGATCCCTTCAACAGAAATTATTGAAGAAGGAAAACACGCACTGATCCAACAGAGCATGACATGAAGCGGTGATGTAAAGCTGCACAAGATGTATGTCAGAGGTCAACATGACTGATCGAGTTTGGGTCTAAAATAAAATAGCTCTTCAGAAGCATAACATTTCCTGACTATCTGCATCTCAGTGAATTTACACAAGTCCTTTACTTATCTTTGCAAATCGCTCGCTTCCACTCCTGAAACTGATGTACCACAGAAACAAAACAGTTGTTACTATTAATATGGCAGTGTTTTAAAAACTTGTACATCAAATTCAGTTACTTGAAGGAGCAACAGTACAGTAGAATTAATTTACTATTCTGACTTGACTCTGACTGCTGAATATTTTTTTTACTGATTCTGGTCTAATCCTAAGGTTTTATCTACATTTTTCTTTCTTCAATTAATAGCAGTATTTGCCTATTCAGATTGGGCTGGGAAATGCAAACAGAGGCTTGTTACCTAGTTAAACAGAAAACCCATCCACTGTAACATTGCATTAAGTCAACATGCGACTTAACACACCCTCTAGATCCTTCCCTTATAGTCTTCCTGGACATCCACTCTTTCCACAGCTTTCGTCTTTCCATTTTTCCTATTTCTATTCTAAAGAATGCACAGGATTGGATCATTTTACAGAAACAATCAGAACTGTTGACAAAGTTATGAATTGCATGCTGTAATATCATAGCATCTTTGAGTTAGCTCTTTGTTAAGCATCAACCTATAGGCTTCCCAAAGTGTTGTCATGTGCTTAAGTTTCCTATTATAACATTCCCCCTCCAACTTTTTTTTTTAAATAAGATTATTCTCATTCTTAGATACAGGAAGGCATTATGTTTATGCTAAATGAAAACATACATATTTCCATGATGGCAATTCAATGACTGTTGGGTGGTCTCAATCTCAATTGAGTATCTGACCAACAAGAGTTTCCCTTGGAGGAATTACCAAAGCCAGCATCAGTAAAGCACAGCCTCAGAGATCAAGGACTGGAAAGGTATAAACAGCCAACTGACATAATTACAGCTCAAGATTAAAAGATTTTCGTTTTTATTTATTTATTTATTCTTAAGTTTAACATACCCGCAAGAACCTCTCAAACATCTGTTTCCACTAAGTATTTAAATCAATGTTTTCCCTGAATTATATCAGAACTTGGCTTGCATTGCACATTTCTTGGGATGAGGTCAGTAATGTGCATTAATGCAAGGCTTTGGTTACAGTAACAAGTGGATGAAGAAGGGAATCCATAATCCATCTCATCCTCCAGCAGGAATCAGAACATTGTCTGAAACTGCATGTGATCAATCTCTCCAAAGTACTCCTAAAGCATTTTAATTTTCCTCTTAAATTTGATGAGTGTAAGAAAATTTTACTTCAGTACTTTGACAACAATACATTAATGGGTGTTCTGTATAGGACACCTTTGTGGGTCACCCAACTGTACTCTTCCCCAGCCGAACAAAAAAGGTGTCCCTTGTGATTTGAGTTCCATTGTCCATACTAACCCTAACATCCTACCGCCTATCTTCCATGGATTAAAATTATATTGGAGGAGAAATCAAACTCAAGTCCATCAGCACAAATTTTCAATTGCTTTTTCAACACCATCTGCTCTTATCGCAGGAAAATTCACTCCCTTTTAAACTCAAGTTTTTAGTTACTAAATATTTTGAAGAACTCTCTTCTGAGAAGATAACTGTCCCTCAGTAACCACGGGCACTTTCAGAAAACTCAAATGCTCCTCCAGCTCTCCCACTTGCTTCCCGTAAAAAAAGCAGTATTGTAGACTTCTCCAGATGATAAGCCTGAAAAGTGTTGAGAACAGTTTCTGTGTATTTTGATGCTCTATGAATCACCAAGAATAGAACACGAAGCCAAAAAACTGTGAAGCACGCACATGTACAAACAACAACTGAGACCTGGGAAGACCTATTTTAGACCAACCAGAACGTATCCTTGACATATCAGGAAGAGACCAGCAGGAACTCACACATTATGCCACTTCCATGAGAGACTATTTACATTTGTTTGGACCCACAAATCAATATGAACATCAGGAATTAATAAAGCCAGCAGTACAGAGCAGCTCTCCAGAGACCAGCCACATCTGTTCAGCAGTGCCACGCTGCCAGCTGGAGAGAGTCCCAAAAGTTTTTACAGGGTCATCATGCACAGCAAAAGCTTGTGCTTGGCTAAAACCTTCCAGCCTAGCAACTAAAAAAATAAAAAAAAAAGTAATATGTATTTTGTTAATCACATTAAGTAAATTAAGTCATATTTAGCTCTGTTAATTAGGATTGTTTATTTTAATGGCTCTAATAACCACAATATTTACATTCCTATTCTGTTCTGGTATTGCAATCATCCATACCCAGCTAAAAACTCCTTCATCCACGCGTTGTTGAGATATGCTGTAGCATACTACAGTGAGAGAAATCCCACACCATATCTTCCTCCTGCTTTGGGGGTGCTTGCAGCTCATTGTCATTTTTGTTACTGAATTTCCAGTTATTTTCTTTCTGCTGCTCTCTAAACCAAGCCTAAATGGGCTCTTCACAAGTCCCACAGAGATATGGTGTTTCTCTGAAGAAGCCATTTACTGATTATCATTAAAGACCAACCTGCTGAATTAGTTTGAGCAACTCATGCCAACAATTGCTGTGCAGTCTATTCTATTAAAGCATTATCTCTGCCTTCAAACTCAACTCTTAGCTTCAATCTGCATTGAGGGTTGCTACTTATCCACAAAGGCACAGCCTTCAAGATTTTGTCGTTGCATAGACTCCACGCAATGTTTCAGAGACACATCATCAGTACTGCAGCACCACTACAGCACCTAAGGGATGTCCTGCGAAGGCTTCTGAAATTATAAAGCTCACATTCAATTATCAATTCAGCTCCTAAATTTATGTTCCTTTAAGCAGAGCTTGTTATCCACATTACACCAAACCATTCATCTGGGAATGCAGATGTCATCTGCCCACCTCTGTAGTGTGTTGTGAAGTTTTTATGATGAAGACATATTTCATCTTGTGGTGCTATATAAATAAGCAAAGTATTATAAACAATCATTTTTATCTGACTGGGGTTATGTCATATGGTTTGCTTTCTTTATAAAAGAAAACACGTACATAAAGTGCAACCAGATGCTGTTGGCAATGAGTCCATTTAATATGGACTCATTTCTAAAAACACGATTACAGATGTGGCCTACATGCTGAACCCAGTGTTTAAGGGAAAATTCTCTCTATATGTAATCATTTAACTTGTCTTCTATCTTTTCTCCAACTCTCTTCTTACACAAAGTTTTCTAGAACTAGAACGTTAAAACACCCCCACCTTTTCACAATTACATCACTAAAGCAATTCAAGTGTACCCTTACCTATGCAAAAACTGAACACGTTGCTTAGGAAACACTGCTTTGCAGCAGTCCCTTCCTGCATCAGCTGAGAAAAGAAAAACCTGCCAGACAAAAACTAAGTTTGGACTGAGCTTCTTCACTAACTACTTCCCTAGCACCGCCCCAACTCACGAGCTTATTTTCAGAGGTACATAAATGGTTACTGTAACTCCACTTACATAAGTGGAGAAACAAAGAGGCTTCAATCAAATATTTGTACCACTTCGAGTTAAACAGGAATTTTTCTGATTCATACCTAAGTTTTAGATCAGTAATGACATTTAAAATCTCTCAATAGCTCTTGGCAAGCTAACTCAAATTATATGGCAAAAATCAGTGTGTTCAAGCACTGTGCAGAAAATAACTTTTTATGCTGATAAGAATACAATCAACAAAAATAATAGGAATAGTAAGTAATTTTTAAGTTGAAAATCAATAAGTTCCACAGAAGAACTTGGATCTTCCAAGTGTACTGATAAAATACTCTTACCTTAGCTCACAGAAGTTTTATTCCAACTCATTCTCTCCTCAAAACAGGACAGAAGCAGCACAGGAAGCCTGACTATCATCCCCCATGTAAAACCAGAAGGTTTGCACTGGTTTTGAAGTATTTAAGAACAGCACTGTTACAAGTGCACTGCTGAGCTGGATCAAACAAATTCATATGAGTATTGAATACAATGCTGAAGAGAAATCTCCCTATATAATCATTTTATTCTCACTCTACATTCATTTTCATACAAAATTAAATTAGTAAAAACGCCAAAGTGGTTCATAGTTACTGAGGTTATTGTGTTGGTGATGTATTTACCATAGGAATTACAGAACTTGAAATAAGGTTAAGTAACCACCACTGGCATCACTTAAATTAACAACTGAAAAGAAAATAGTCCCCGTCCCCATATTACCTCTTGGTTGAATATCTGAAAAATATAGCTGTAACTCTTTCAGAAAACACTGCCATTTCTTAGCATCTGCATTCCTCATTAAAGTATTTGATCAACCTAAACCATTTTTTTCAGTAAGTGTATTTAAGAAGTCACATGAAATGACAAAAACAGTTGAAAAACAAAATTAAAGTGGGGATAAGTTGGATTTTTGACCAAGGAAACACAATGCAAGGTAATATGGATGGAGCTTCAGTTTGAAAGCCCTCTCAATCAGATAATTTGGAAACACAAAAATATCACTGTTATTTGCCTCTGAGCTCTTCCAAGGGGACTGGGGTGGGTATGCAGGTGGGCAGCACAGAAGACTACTTCCAGCAAACTTCAATGCTACCTCCTCACTGAAAAACAGAAGCCCACCCAGGTATCGTAACTTAATCACCACTGGTAGCAGAAGCCTTGCTAACAAAGCTTCTTCTTCAAACATAAAAGGAAAAACAGAATATTTGTACCCAGTTCTGAAATTGACCTATGGATGGGGGCTAGGAGAAACACATAAGGATTTATTTTCTTAAGAGGAAACACAAATAAACTGAACCATTTAGGAACCCAACACCTCCAGGTGGATTCTGGCCACACTGAAGTCAACAGCAAAATCCCTTTCGTTTACTGGATGCCATCAGTTTCACACTATGGGCTGTTCCCAGCCAGCAGCTGTCACATCACTGAGGGCTTCAAACATCCTAAATAGCAAAGGATAACACTGCAGCATTTGCACAGCTTATATTAAGAAGTTAATTAAAAAAAAAACCTCACAGCCTGAGTCTTTCCATAGGTTAAGCCAATATGCAGATGGATTAATTAAATATTAGAGCAATCTAAATCACAAGCTGAGAACTACGCAGACTTGTGCTGTTCACGTAGAGCTGGGAGGACCCAGAGTTGGGATCCCACTGGGGTGTGTGTAGGCAAAGCAACATGAGGGTGTCACACTGCCCTAATGGGGCACCCCAATTAGCCAGCTAAGCCTGGGTTTGCCTTGCCTCATTTTAGGGCTTCCACCATCAACGGAGCTCTCCAGAAGGCAGCTCAAACAAGGGACGTGACTGAGGAGGAAGCCAAACAGTTCCTGCCTTCCTCTGCCTTCGGAAAGGAAGCCGGGGGGATGCCACAGCTCCAGCAGAGGAGCTGTACCCAGTGCAAAGCCCACAAGCATCATGAGGTGCTATAACACAACCCTGGCATATTTGATGTGAGACGTGCAAAGACAGAACTTTGTAAGTTGAACAACTGCACACTTCAGCAGGTCTGTGCTACTATGCTGAAAAAACAAAACAAAAACAAATGAGATATCAGAACCTCAAGTGCTAAATACACACTCAGACTGCCCAGGAAGCTGAGTTGCTATGTAACTGAGTAATGTGAGCATGTCAGCTGTAACATTCCCCCTTTCACTGAGTTGCACAGCAGGGGTACCCCACAGCTACCTGCAGGTGACCAGGACTTTTCATGCACCCATACTCATCCTGAAGTACTGATCTGGATGTTCTAGTAACTAGTACAGACAGACAGACCCTACTTTTACAAATGCTTTGACAGTTTAGGCACTTCAGGGCAAGCTTTTCTTCTCTCTTATGTAACACCCATTGCTGCAGTCCACAGAAATATTTCCAGAAGTTTATCCTTGAAGCGATGTGCAGTTTTAACCTTTCTGTCAGCTTCTTTTTTCATCAAGAATCTCTTTGTGTTGTACATATATATGGTACAAGGGGAAAGAAAAGAGGAACTGCTAAAAACGCTGCATTCACTGCACAGAACTATAATCCATTGCAGTAGTGTACTGCAAGTGCTCATCTCAAATCACACACAGCATTTTGCTGTGTCCAGTTTGCATCTTCCAAAGCACAATATTATTGCACACTGTAAAGGCTTTTGCTTTAGCAGAAAGCTGCTTCTAACATAGGCAGTAAGGAAATAAGCTTAGAAAAGGAGTTCAGTTGTGTAGCTGAAACAGAGTGTGAGGAAAAGGTTGGATATTAGCAACAATTTATCTGAAACAGTGGTGATGCATGGGCACATGCTACTCAGGGAGAGGGAAGTCACCACTCCCAGGGGTGTTCAAGAACAGTGGGTGTGTGGCACTGAAGGACATGGTCAGCTATGGTGAAGTTGGACTTAGGGCTCTTGGAGCTCTTTTCAAACTTCAATGATTCCATGATCCTAAGAAAAGCATTAGGAGAGGCTGTTCTGGATTTCTATGAATCAAGAAATTAATAAGGAACTTGAAAGCGTGTGCAGAAATAGAAGGCGAAAAGAAACATTTTTGTGTTGAATATAAGAAAGTTGTACCTGAATGCAACATGCAAAGACACAACAGGTTACGGAGAATAAAAATGGGGAGAAATACCATCATGACACTTTAAAAGAAACAAATCAAAGAGGACATTAGAGATACCTACAGCTCTGACTTCAGCAGCATTACCATCATTATTTATTAGTTTGTGTCAATGCCAATACTTAAATTTCTTCCCAAATTATGCTGTGACCATTCTATCCCCATTTAATCCGATTACAAGTAAAATCAATTTACAACAGAGAGAACAGGTGAAGGCCAGCATTAGCAGCACTGGGTACTCTCTGTTGGGAGCAGCACTGCTCCTCGCCAGGCAGCACTGGAGCAATGCTACGCACCCAGGTCAGTCACAGTGGCTGCAGTCACAGCCCTTCCAAAACTCTGACTGCCTCCTGCTGAATTTACAGCTCCAGTGGCATTTGAATCAAAGGGGCTTCCTGAGTAAGCCAAAATTCATGGTAAATGCATACAGACAGGATACAGTGATGGCACACACTGCCCGAATTGTCTGCTCTTGTTCTTTCAGTTACTTCAAACATTCAAGCTCCTTCAGTTTTAAACTCTACTAAAAGCAAAATGAGCAACTGAGAATAAAAAAAAAAAAAAGATGGAAAACCAGCATCAGCCAAATCTGGCATTGTTTGTTTCAATTATATAGAATCATTACGTCCGGTCCTTGGATCCTCTTTATTATACCCTCATTTCCCCTGACTGAAGAAATCTCTGTAGCAGAAAACCCTAAGGAGCCATAACTTAACAAAGACAGCATCCGAACTTGATACAAAAGCTGCATGAATGAAGCTGGTAATCTGGGTATGGTTTACTCTCTCTCTCTCTCTCTCTCTCTATATATATATATATATATGTATTCCGGAGGACAAAATGAAAAACTACATTTGATAATAAATCTCTTTATGAGTTAGCTTAATATCCTTCCTCTTGGTACGGGAATGTAATGCTGTCTTCCTTGCCAAGAAGGGAAAAATAAATAAATAAAACCCCCACAGGACCACAAGAAGATGAAATAAACATCAGATACATGCTGTATTTTCAAAAAATGTGTTGTTTTTTTTTTTGCATGAGCTTACATGGGATGCAGTGACGTGGTTCAGGGGGGTGCTCGCACCACTTTCCCTCTCCAGAAAAGGGCCAAGAACCCAAACCCAGAGGACTGTGCCTGAACTCGGGCATGCAGGCACTGCAGCTCTGATGTAAGTGAGAGGCAGAGGTACTAAACTCAGGATCTGTGCATTTAAATGGTGTTCAGTGTAATGCTGAGTCTTCAGGCAAATCACAGCGAAAATTCAGGAAAATTCAGCCTCACTCTTCTGATTCACCCCACATCGAAACCAGGTCGGCCAGCACGCTGACACAGCCAGGGCTGTTATTTTTAAACACAGCCATAGTCTATTTAGCTAAAGCATCTTTAGTCTGACTGAGCCAGTATTACTTTGATAAGACTTCTTAAGTATCTGCACTGAAGCCTGTGCATCACACCAACCAAAAAAAGCACAAACTTCTGAAGATAACACTATGTTGCAGTTAGGAGAGGGAAAAGAAAATAAATAGGAAAAAAAGGCACAGGAAAAAGCAAGGACACCCCACTGAAGGACATGGAGCTATCTACAGGATGGCTATGCACAGTGTGAATGCCTATCATTCACCACCTGCAGAGATGAACTGGAACAGTTTCAGTCAACTTCACAGCAAACAGCTTTCTGCCTTTGGAAAGTCAGCATTAAATTTATTAAAACAATTTTAGTGCCAAATTTGTTAGTAGTAACACTAGGTTTTCTTACACATCATTTAACTGCTGAAAACCTGGATGGAAGGAGAAGACAACCAACGCTGTTTTCAAATCATGTAAGGAGACCACAAGTTTTGATAGTGGGGTGCTTTGGGAAGCAACTGGTTGGTGCTAAACCTGCCTATTTGTAGTTCCCCTCAATGCAATGGTTACTTCTTCAGGTATAAAGTTGTCTTACAGCCACAAGTTCATTACCAGAACCAAGCCCAACCCCATCCTTTCTCTCCAAAAAGCACTTCAGTCTACAAATTCTAGATCATTAACATAAGAGACCAAGACATCTTGGTCTACCTGATGCAGTGAAGTCTTACTGTGGCAATGTTTAGCCTCAGCTTCTCGTTAATAACCATGAAATATTGCACATCTTATTTTTTGGCTCTGTTACACACTGCTCAATAGGGAAACCTTTTTAATTTACAACAGAAAAATTAGCTATGACATTTTGTGCTGTACAGAAAGGCTGCAGACAAGACAAAGTTGTTAACAGAAAGCACACCATCCCAAGCACTGAGCCCAGGTCCCTCCTCTACACTAACACCTGCAGACCAGGGCAGTCAGTTGGTCCGACTCCAACAGCAAGCTGAATTCAAGGACTTAATGCAGAATGGGAAATACCTGAACTTGCAGGGACACCTTTCATCTGTCTGCACACACACACACTCTGTACAGCCCCCTCCTTGCAGTTATTAAGTTAGGTGAGCACTGATATATGCCTAATAGACATAACTGCATGATATAGTCTAAGGATAATAAAACAAGTAGACATGCTTCAACACTTATTCCTGCACCTCTGTCAGCTTTTTCACTCCTCCACATTCTGTGAACTAGTTACATTGGCAAGTCCCACTTCGGTTATCCCCATTTTTCTTCTTTTCCTCCCCTACATGACACCTTCATTCTTCAAATCCAGCATCCAGGATAGAAAACTCTCCAAAATATCAAATAACAGGAATGGCTTTTCAAAACTTGGAAGGTTCTGACACATTTTTGAGCCTCTTAAGAAATGCCAAAATAAACAGTGGACAAGGAGGTTTTAATTAAAATAATTTTGAAGTCTGTGTAGTTTCTCCAAAACGTTGCCTTCAACCCAAAGAGCATCCCTTCAAACAAGGCCTTTTCCCTACAGATTATGGAAGTACTGGAGCTGCCACCTCTTATCCCAAAGCCTGAAGGCTTCTTTCATTCTGAGCTATCTACAAACAACATTTACATGGCTTTATTTATTTCCTTAAATTGTTTTTAGAGAGGCTGTGAGAATAACCAAGAAAAGTTTAGAAAGAAGGTGAAATAACCTTGTAGGGAGGACATTTCATTACACCACATCACCCACAACAGTCTCCGCAGCATAAGCGTATGCCAGTACACATTGTTCAAGTTAACTAATAAACTAAAGAGTCATAAAAAAGAATTACTTACATTACACATTTACACATTATAGCTGGTAATTCTGCAGCTTTCATTTCATCTTTGAACCATCAGTTATACTGACAAATAACAGCAGCAGCAGCATATTATTACACATGGAATAAACAAATGACCTTTATCTAACTTTATTAAGGCAATAAAGGGCAGGGGTTTTTTTTAAATCTTTTTTTTTTTTTTTTAAGAAACTTCCTTCAAAGGGAGTTTTATAGCTCACCACCAGCAGGGTGTGGATTGAAGCTAAAAACTTTGAAATGGGTCCCTGTGAAATCTGAAACCAAAATACAGCAAAGGTCACCCTTCTGTGCAGAACCATCCCATCTGCATGCACGTTACAAGCAAAGCTCTGTTAGCTGGGTCTCGCTAACAGCCCAACTCAACTCACCCCCTGGGAACAGCAGCAACATCAGGTTTCTCATACAAAGATAAATTTACTGCCTACAATACCTGTTACTATACATTTGCAGCATGTTTGATAGCAGGCAGGCTCTCCCATTACATGGCATACCTCATGCTATTTTTTCTTGTTAAAGACTAGCCCAGGTTATAAATAAGACTGTTATTTTTCCTCCCAACTTGAGCTAGGTCATTTTAGTCATAATTTCACAGACAGTAGAGAGTCTTATGCAGAGTATTATCCAACCTTATGAAAGGAAGCAATATATCTGAATTATTATTTTTTTAAACACTAAAAGAGACCATTTCAACAAGGAAACATGGTGAATTATTCCATCAGAGAGATAGGATCTCCAAATTCAAAACTGGAAACAATGAGACCACTACGCTTCATTGTCTTCTGGGCACCCACAGAGTCCTTTCCTCTGGAAAGGTTTCTGCCCACATGCACACCACAGGTATGTACAGGCAGTCTCATTTCCAGCTGTGGGAGCTCACCTGGGTCTGGATGAGCAGAGCCTATGGGGCTGGAGCAGCTCCCACCTCTGCCCCCAAGCACTGAGCAAGCTCTCTGAGCGCTCCCTTCCCTTGGCTCAGATCACATCGCATGTGCCTGCCAACTGAGGGAAGATCTGGCATCCTTTGCAGCTCAAAGATTTCACAAGGCGTAGGACTGAGGGGCTGACTGCCCTTGCTGGAGGACACAGTTCTGGCAGACAACATCACAGCACACCGCACACTCCATGTGGCTGCTGAAGGTGGAGATGGCATCTTGATCCAGGCACTCAGAGATTCTCATGCTTAAGGCACAGCTGAGAAGAACTGAGCAGCCTTAGCCAGTTAGCCTTATGGAGGAGTTGCCTTAGGGCATGAAAAGTTACACTGTTGTTTAGAAACAGCAAAGTTGAACAAACTTGCACCAAGGGGACAGCAAGCACACACACTAGCACCTGGTGTGGAAGCAGCATTGCAAATTTCCCCCAAGCCCTTGGCTCACAGGGAAACATTTGACACAAACAGGGAACCCACTGCCCCTCTGTCACCAAAGGGTGACTTCTCCATGCACCTCTGCTCTTTTCCAGCTTAAATGTTTTATAAAGTTAAAGCGCATTGTCTAGAGTTCACGTGCTTCAACTTGGAAGCTCCCTGGATTCATTTCAAGGCATATAAATTTTTTTTATAAACTAACCTGGTTTTGGGCACAGAGCTCACTCATTCTTTCGCTGTACAGATGTATTCAATCTCTTAGCACAAGATTATTTAAACAAAGTTTGAAAGGGAGAAGAAAAGGAGGGGGAAAACCCGACTGCCAGACCACTGGGACTGTTGGGTTTCCTTGTGCTGGGTTACTGTTCACTTTTTTAATTAAAGATCTTTTTTGTGCAATACTAGGTACATGATTTTGATAATGAACAAGCCAACCCTATAAAATGAGCTGTGCTGGTTGCACTTACTTTACTTCAGAAATCATTGCACCACCTACCACTGAAACGTGTCTCACAACTTCCTTCCTCTTCCCCAGCCACTCAGGACTAAGCCTTTGCAATGAAAATATTTATGAAAATTTTATTGAAAGATCCAGCTCGGACACTTCATCTTAGCAGATGAGTGCTCAATTCCAAGCCATGCACACACAGTGAGTAGTGTCTGCCAGGTGCCCCAGCTGTGTCCCTGCAGTCCTCAGCCACTTAGCACAGAGCACGTGTCCCTGAATGCCAAGCCAGCTACACAGCTCTGAATATTCAACCTATAACAATCAGCATGCCAACAAGAAATCTAATTTGTATTCAGTATTATGTCCATTCATGTGAACGGAAAAAAAACCAAAAAACCAATCGTGTATACTCAGATCCTTTTGTAACACTGAGAATTTTAGGAAGAAGTAAATTACGAAGCCCTTGGAATGAAAATACACAATTTGCCCTAGGAGCTAACTTCCATTTAGTGAATGAGTTGAAGACCATAAATATCTCAGCTTTCTGCCTTCTTGCCCAACAGCTGGGCCAGAAAATAAATTAACTGTTTTGAATCTCAAGAAGAGTTTTGACTTTGTATATACTTTTAGACAAGGATGAATTTAAAGCAAGCTGTCATTCAAAGCCTAAATTCCATAGGTTAACCATGAACATTACAAAGACTTAAGACACCTCTAATTAATATCCATCCTCATATGCAATCAACACCTGAAACATGACGACGGGCCTGTGGGCACTGCCACAATTTTATCACAATAAGAGAAATAGTTGACTAGTTATTCATTTATTATGGGAGCAATACTAAATCACAAGGGCTAACATTGTATTCAGTTAACAAAGGAGTGACAGCTGTTTATCTGATATACAAAAAAGCTTCTTGCACTCTAAATTTCATAAACACCATGAAAATTGAAAATAAACACATCTGGAAAAAAAAAGCCACAAAAGAATACATAATCTTTTCCTCCTCAGGTTATTACGCCATGAAATCTCAAAATGAAATTTGAGCATTCTAGCAATGAGTTAGGAGATTTTAGGGTGCACAGCAAATACAGTAGGTAGTCCTACACATAGCAATGGTTGGTGTATTGAAGGTACACCAGAGAAAAAACTGGCTTAAATCATGTTTCACTCCCATTTCAGCGTTGTCCAGGATCCAGGAGAAGTGACCATGCAATTCATAAGCACTCAGGGAAATGACTGTTTATTTGTGTTGGAAAAACCACAGGTTTTTGCCATATCACCAATGGCGTGTCACCGGTGAGCTCCACACAGAGCTAGATGCTCCTCCAGGTATCATCCACTGTTTCCACCTCTAAAGTCTATTTTCAATTTCATATTTTGGCTTATTTTTCCGTATTTTCATCTTCCAGGCTGAAGGTTGCCTCTGCTAAGTATCTGCTAGATGTGCAGCATCTGAGCCAAAATACTCCTACTCTTCCTGACAAGAGGACTCATGAGTATGCTTTCCAATGCTATAGCTTAATTTTCATGTTTAAATCCAAGATATTTTCTTTGGAAAGCAATATCTAGCTTTCGAATACTTGACTCTGTGACCTTAATGAATCTTTAAGCATAGAGCTTTTTGTTTATAAATTTATAAAGACTAAAACATGGGTGAGATGTTGCTGTTAGCTCCTGAGCTGCACACCTGAACTGGGCACTTTCTGAAAGGCCGAGGCATCAACGCGTGGCCTCAAAGGCGTCCTGCAGGCTGTCCTCACCCAGCCCACATTTGGAGAACAGAGCAGGAGGTTGGCCAACAGACTTCACCCAAAGACTCAGACCATCCTGCCTGTGGTTGTCCTTTGCCTGGGGTCTGATGGGGAACGGGGGAAGAGCTGGGACATGGAGCTAAGACCAATCCCAGTGGCAGGAGAAGAACTGGAGGAGGTGAAAACCCCCAGCAGACAAATCTTAACAGGAGCCAAGCTGTAATTTCCATTGACCTAAAATTAATTTATTTGGGTCACACAGTGAACCTCAGCACCAAATGTTTTCCACAGAGTTAGATCAAGAACTGACAAAAAATAGTGCCTTTCTTCACCCCAGGTGAGTCTATGTTTGGAGGGGAAAATATAAATATTTTGAGTTGTATTTTGTCATTATTGTTTTTAATGCATTGCACAAGTAAGATGATCTTTATCCAAAAAGCAAGGCTCTCTGCTTTGCTCTGTATTTATCATCCAGCACAGGAAGGTTTTGCTGCTGCCATGCACCTTGCAGCCAGACCTGACACTGACCACACGCCTGCATACATAAGAAAATGGAGATCTGATGCTCCTTTGAGAACGTCACACTCAGTGTAATTGCTACAGGTGACATGCATAACAAAGATTATTCTCTTCAAAAATAATAATAAAAATGTGTTGCTTTCCTAGGGAACCTGCTCCCAGTGGCCACGCTTGAGCAGATGACCTCTAGAGGTCCCTTCTAACCTAAACCATCCTATGACTTTGTGATAATACAATTAAATATTGCAACAATAAAGAGTCTTAAAACGAGTCATTGTGTCTGTAGATTAAAATAACAAACACAAGTTTTCGCTGTAATTCAACAGCATCCTCTTGCTTTGTCCAACACAGCTCACAGCTGAAGCTCCCGCCACTGCAACCACCATACTGTGCTAAGGATTCCTGCAAGGCAGCACTGCGACAAGAAGAGGAGCAGCAAGTAGCAACCTGATAGTACCTTAACTGCAGTTCCTCAGCTGGAGAATACTTTCAGTGCATGCCAACTGCATGAGGGGAAGGGCATTCCACCAGGTGCTCACTGCTGCAGGTCAAGCGAACAAGGTGAGGAGCTATGGAGCTGCTTGCCCATTTACTGACCTTGCCCTCAGCCTGCTAGCTCACCCAGAAGCTCCCTGCTGCTCTGAAGCCCCTAGGAATTTAACACGTTAAACAATATAAGGCAACAAAAGAGTTTCTTCCCAGCCAAGATAGCAGGTGAAGACTAGAACAGTGAATGAGGCTATTATGGTGCCTTAATTAGCACTTTGTACCAGCTGATTGCATCCCTGCAAAACAGTTTACATTACTACCATTTGAACGACTTTAAATATAATAATGAATTTTATACTCCCAGCCTTGACAAAGCAGTTACCTACATCACAGACTGAACTGTGAAGACGCAGGGTAAAAAAAACCAACATCACAATCAAATTAAGGGTCCTTCTTTCAGAAGCTTTGCAAGGAATCCCAAGAAAATCTCAACTTCTTAATACAAAATATTTTTCCAGTTTACTGATTATTTTGAAGTGACAAACCTCCCCAATGTAGTCAATTATAACTTTCTTTCAACCCAGATACTTTCATACCTGACCAAATTTATTAATGCAGTTCAACATTGGTTTGTCTTAATACTAATCCAGACCAAGAACTATCCATCATGCAACTACATTCATGCCAGGACAACTTGAAAAGAAAGATCTCGAATTCTGATTTGTGATGTATACAGTGAATTCTGTTATCTTGCACAAAAGTGCTTCCCCACGCCAGTGGCCCCAAAGTGAATAAAGGAAACAGATCTGCTTGACACCAAGTTTAACATGAACGCACAATGAATAAGTGACTGCGTGTTCCCTAAGAGTCAAGTTGTTTTTAATTCATCTTCATGTACCAAGAAAATGCTTCATGAAAGACACTGCCCACTGAGAACCACCACCAAAGCAACACTACCAGTTCCTTCCCAATACAGCAACCAGCATTCCAGAGCAAACCTTGCAGAGAAGCCTGTGATGTAACAGAAAGTTAATGCTACCAAATAATATAGATTGCATTCTGAGTCAATACCAAAACGATGACCTACTCCATTTTTGAAATAACAGCATTAAGAGATTGCAAAATTGACTTACAAGAGAAATAACAGCCTGAATTTGCTATGGCCACTAGTTACAGGATATTTCTTAAAGAAATGTTTGTTTCTCCTGTTCAAGCTAGCAAAGGCAACTTTGTGTATCAGCTGAAGGTCACACAGGTTATTTTCTATGCTTTTCTTTTTTTTTTTTTTTAAGCACTCTAATACCAATGCCATCCCTGCAAAGCAGTCTGGGAGGAAGCCTAGCTGCAGGTCTGACCTGCAGCAAGAATTGTAATAAGACTACCCCACGCTCACCTCCAGCACCATGTGCAGTGGGGGTGAGCCCAGCAGAGTCAGGATCCAGCCCATTCCATCCCACCCTGTCAATGAGTCCCTACCATTTGCCTGGCCCCACTGGATCCCAGCCACGCCAGAAGCACTAGAGACGTATCACCCCCAAAATCGTTTCCTTAAATAAAAGGCCAGCTGCGTTGGTCCTCAGGCAAGAGTGGAGAATAATGAGTGATTTAGCCAAGGCAGCGCTGCACCCCCGAAGGTCCTGGAGCACAGCAGCACTCCATCTATTGGCCAAGGACGACGGGCTGCTCAGCCATTGCTGCATGCACTGAGCCCTACACTGAGAACCCTGAGTCCCTCCCTGCTTCGGGTTTCGCATTCCCCCAGTGAAAACTAAGTATCAGCTATGTCTTATTCTACAAAATGATATGCAATCCTGTAAAGCTGAGAACACGCAGACTTGTAAAGCTAAAACTGGTATCAGCTAGTAGTGAGCATGCACAGAGCTCAGGAGCTCACACTCTCCTTACTCAAAGAGCGCCCGCCATCCCTACAGAGGAATAGGGCCGCTCCCAGACCCCATGCCCACCCCATACATCATGCCCAGCTCAGGAGGCATCCACACAACCCAAAGTCTCTCCAACCACAGCAAAGCCCGAAGTCTGGGGTAACATTTATCAACTTCACTCCTCTGGTACCAAAGCTGACTGCAGTTACAGCTCATCCTGCCCGAGAGTCATCCAGCAAATCCAAACATGGAGTCTTTTATAACCATCTGGCAATCATTTTTTGCTATTCATTTTATCTATCAATTTTAAAACTCAGCTCCCCAATCAATGAGCTCCACCCAGCTGAGGCATAGCCCTACGCTGTTCCCTCTGCTTAGGACCACATCACCACCCTCAACGTGCTCTGGGGCTGCTGGTGGACACAAAGCAGCAGATTGGGGCTCAACCCACCTGTAACGAACTGCAGTCACACCGGCCGGTAACACAGATGCTGTCAATTTGCTGGATTGAGTTGAGCACCAATTTACAGACACACTTATAAAAACGCAGAGTGAGTTTAATATTAGAGACCAGTCCGCAAACTCAATAGGGAGCAAACTCCCCAAGGCCCCTCGCAACCCTTCTCACTGAAGTCAAAGGCATAAATACCGAATTTTCCCCTCACGTACGCAAACATATAGCAACACACAACGAACGCAGGACACAGAGCGGTTCCTGAAGCTGCACGGCACCGGGAGCAGAGTGCAGAGCGGCACGGGGCCAGATGTTGGCCACAGCTGTTGGGGCGCTGCCTCTGAGCAGCACCCAGAAAACGTGCGCTTGGGAATGGGATCCCCGGCAAACGGCAGAGGTGGAGCTGAATTTTTAAGTCGTTCTCCGCACCTCGCGTCTCGTGATATCCCCGAGCCGCTCCATCCTTACAACCACTTCCAACATCGCACTGCGTTAGCGATTTCTGCACGGAGGCGCGCGCTATTTCAGATCGGCGCTGAGGTGAAAAGACAGCATTGCAGCACCCGGAGATCCACCCCCAACACAACCGCGGGGCGCCGCGCCCGGGGAGGGACGGAGCGGCCGGCAGCGCTCCGGGCAGCGCGGACGGGAAACGCCGCAACCCGCAGCGACCGCGCCGGGCGGCTCCGCGGCGGTACAGCGGTACGGCCTTTGTGCGCCCGCAGCCGGGATGCGCGCTCACACACACACACACACACACTCACACTCACACACACGCTTCCACGCTCAGCACGCCGGGCCGCGCGGCCGCAAACTTCACCCCCGAGAAGCAGCGGGGGGAGCGGACATCTTGGGGCAGCCCCGCACCGCCTCCCCCCCCCCCACTCCGCGCGGAACCAGGAGACATTTTCTCGAGCCCCCAGCCCGGTGCCTCGGCTCTCGCTTTCCCCTCCCCGCCCCGAGGAGCGGCGGAGCCGCGCGGCGTTACCTCGGAGCCCCGCGCCTCACTCCATCCCTCCGGCGGCGGCGGGCGCGGGAGCCCAGCACCGCGGCGGGCGGGGAGGGGCGGAGGGGAGGGCCGGGGGCAGGAGGGGGAGGAACGAAGTGGCAGGAAGGGACACCTGGGCTCCTCCCCTCCGCTGCTATCTGCCCGCGGGCGCGCCCTGCCCCCAGCGCCGCTCGGCCAAGTTTGGGGGGCCGCGAAGAGGAGGAGGAGAGAGGGAAAGAGAAAGGAAAGAAAAAAAATAAATAATAAAGCGAAGAGGAGGAGGTGGCTGTGCTGACGCCCCGCCCGCCGCCCTCCATTGTTGCTCTCGCCGCCCTCGCTGCCGATGGAGCGGAGCGGGATCCGTGGTGGGGGGAGCAGCGGCTGCAGCAGCGCGGGGGAAGGCTCCCAGGCGGAAAGGAGGCAGAATACGTGCGTGTGTGCGTGTGCAGAAAACGCCAAGAGGCCGCTTCTGGCCGACGCTGTCCTCTGGTTTGTGCGGCCGCAGAGCCTCCTGCGGTCGCGCTCCGTGTTGGTCTCCGCCCGAAGTTGGTGGTTTCTCCGGTTCGGGGTTTGCTGGGCGGCATCCGAGCGGTGCTGGGCAGACGTTGGGGTGTGCTACTGGGTGATCCGTGCCTGTGCACGCGAAAAGTCTGTGATGATGTTTTTAATTTAAGGCTCAAAAGTCGCCTAAAACGCGCTTGAAAGGTTTGCAAGTTCCCTTTGAGACCAGGTGTAAGGTTATTCGCACAGCTCAGCTCTGAGATATTTCAGAGCGAACCTCGTAACTCAGGGATCTGCTGACTCTGTAGCGATAGCATGAGAGGGAACATCCTCGAGTAGTGCCAGGGATGCCCAGGTTGGATAGTGAAAAAGTTTGGATAGTGGGAAAAGTTTAATCTTCAAAAGAGCAGTGAAGCACTGGCATAGTCTGCCCAGGGAGGGGGCAGTCACCATTCCCAGAGGTGTTCAACCGTGGAGATGTGATACTGAGGGACATGGTCAGTGGGAATGGTGGGGTTGGGTTGGGGTTGGACTGTATGATCTCAGTGGTCTTTTCCAACCTTAATGATGTCATGATTCACACATCTCCTCAGGGCCATTTCTGATGTTGGTGATGCATCACTTCCCTGAGATCCCAGTCCTTCTGCAGATGCCCTTGGAGGCAAAACGTCTGCAGGCAGCACACCATGCATCCTGGGGTGCTTTAACTTTGCAAATTGATAGCCAATGCTCAGACGGCCCCACCTGGCTGGAGCGTGCTGGGAGCCTGTAGGTGCTGGCCAGTGATAACAGATGCCGTTCCAACTTGTCCCTTTATTTAATGCAGGACCTCTAACTACCTGGTGCTTGTAGGGAATGAAGGCTACCCTTGGGTATAGGAGGAGCAAATGTGTTTGCACACCTCCACATGCAGGTGCAGTGCACTGGAGAGGATGGAGCAGTTGGCTTCCTCATTCATATTTATTCAGTGTAGCACCTGTGGAAATTGCAGGGCTGTTCCTTGCATGTTTATCCCCACTTTTTTACATCCTTTTAGGAAAAAAAAAATACAGCTGTGTCATGTTTTGATAAACTTTCAACCTGAGAAAGCCAAGAAATACCACCATTTAGCTGTGGTTTGGAAAGTGAAGGCAGTAGAGCAGGGAAGTCTTTGGGTCAGGAATTCCCTTGGCTCCCGCTCTCAGCATTTGCACAGCCAGGGGACAGTGCTGGCATGGGGACAATGGGACAGGAACTGGCTGCTGACACATTTCAGCTGGAAACCAGGGGAGAGTTGGCAACATCAGAGCCATCGTGCTCAACCTCTCCAGTGAGAGTACTGTGAATGGACAAATCTCACTGCTTGCGAGATGAAGTTTATTAAGTCATTATGGGATGTGGCAGCAGGGGACAGACCTGGTGTCTGGGGAGGTTGGTTTGAATGCTAAGGTGCTGCGTGACATTGATCACACACTTGGGAATTTGAATTTCAGAGGCAGTGGTGCTTATCCCAGCAGAATGCTTTCAGACATGTAAAAATGTCGTGTGTTTATTGTAGGACAAGTTTTCTTCTCCAGGGCATGTGGATGTGCTTCACTATTACTTCAGTCCTGAAAACCTCATGGAGATGACAAATCCTCATGATTCAGTCCATAATTGGCTCACAAGCAGGACCAAGAAGATTTTTTTTGCATGGCAGAGCCTTTTCCCATTAGTTCTGGAGGCTCATTTCCCTCGTTGGAGTGGTGCTTGGCCATCCCATCGGGCAGGGCAGTGCTGTGGCAGCAGGGTGAGGCAGTGCAGGGGATTGTTGCCACGAGCCCCAGGTGCTATTACAGGAAGCATCATGCTGCAGGGCAAGTCAATGGCTAGATAAGAGGGTGATAAAAGCCAGGATGGATCTGCTGCTAGGTCAGACCTTAATGAATTAAACACAACTCATAATAAGCTACAGTAGCATTGCATTTTTTAAGAGCGAGTCTTTGGGAAGAACTAGGGCTCTCGTTCTCTTTCATGCTGTTGTTCCCTGTTTGCAGTGTCAACAAAACCCTCTCTCTCTCTGCACATTTCCTGCATTCAGCTAAATAATCCCCCCAAAAAGCAACCAACAAACGACACACAGCAGATAAAGCGCTTCCTTTCTGGGGGCCTGATCCCACAGACACACTTTGCCACTTACACAGTGCTGCAGCCTTCTCGCCCTCTGAAAAGCCATGTGTCTAATCAGGCGACCTCGCTGAGCTACTCATTAGAAACTTGGCCAAACCACAAACATTTGTTTCCTTGCTTTATGCCAAACTCTGAGAAAGGAGGAAGGAGTGGCACGGAGCTCATGTTAATGAGTTCTTCGTTCCCCACAGAGAGATAATCAGAGCACTGCTCAGAGATTCATCAACATTTTTTATTAGCACTTTAATGGCCTACATCATTTTTTTTTCTTCTTTTTCTTTTTTTAAGGAGTTACTTCAGCTAAGAGCTAGATAATTCTCCCTGCAGCTGTGCTTTAGGAAGCAGCTCAGGGGATGTGCATGCCAAATTACTTTAGCTCTAGTTAAAATATATATATATATATATATATATATATATATATATATATATATATATATATATATATATAACAAGATTTCCTGGGTGCCTCCTTTTTCAGTCAAGGGCATTATGTCCTCAATCCATTTCTTCTGGGTTGTGCATAGTTTGGGGTTTCTTCCATGGTCTGTAAAGTTTGGGAGCTTTCATAAGACTCAAGGCAGTTTGTAGCTCCTGTAGTTGGAGCAGTATCCCTCTTCCCATAGCATATTGTGTCAGTCAGCAGCAAGGGCAGCTGTTCTGGGGTCCCTTTGGTTGGAAAGGGAGAGAGCTGCTGGCCTTATGCTGTCACTTAGGATGGCTGTTGGCTGGAAACGTCCCTACAGTTTCTTCCCATGCCTCCCCCACTCCCCAGTGGCCAGGTTTCCTTCTGGTCTTCTGGAGAGGGCTGTGAGAATATATACATTAAAGACAGACAGGCGGTGAAATGCTGCGGGATAGTTGGGGTTATGAGAGTATTATAAAGGAATACTCTGTACTTTTTCCTGAATCGAACCCCAAGTGTTTCCTGTCAGACCTCAGCACAATGGGACACAAATGTCCAGTTCATTACGTTCACATTTCCTCTAAAGTGCAGCCTCTTTCCTTCAAACACAGAGGACAGGAAGGGATGCTCTCTGCCCCCACTCATGTCTTTCCACTGACTTTGCCTCATTGGAAAGGGACTTTGAGGCATTCAGCATTGGTTGCCATCACTTGGTTGCCTCCCTTCAATCCATACTGCTTCGGGATTTGAGAGGTGTAAATATGGAGGGATCCTGCTGAAATCAAAGAGAGCTTCACAGGGAGAACACTGGCATGAATGAAGCAAAATGAGATCCATGGGGAATAAAATGCTAGTGCTGAGGGAAAAAGTCAAGATTCACAGCACTAGTCCAGAAGAATAGTAGCTCATATCATATTAAAAAAAACCCACAGTTCTCATTTCCTTCTTATCCCTGTAGGACAGGAAAGAACATCCTGCTCTTTTAATATGAGCAAAATGCAAGTTATTTTTGGAAGAAAAAAATCATGCTCAGAGCACATTTTTCAAAAGACATCTCTAATCTGTGATTCCGATGATGTGTGTGGAGCAAAGCACATCCTTCTACATCCAGAAACCCAGTTTTATCACCTCGGCACCATCCACACTCAGGCAGGTTTCTGTTGGTTGAACAGGGGGTTAGCAATGCTTTGTAGGGATGCTGGCCGTGCCTTGAAGCTGCCTCCAAGGGGATGCTGGTGGGGAGCTCAGCCCAGCTGCTGGATCAAGCATGGTGAGCTCTGCAAGGGGCTTCTGTGATGGATTCCAGGCCAGGCTTCCACTTCTTTGTTATCTCCAAATGCAGGACAAAGCTCACACCCTCAGTCTTTCTGCACTGGATGTCCTGTGCTAAGCACAGACCTACAGGAGTGTGTGTGCTCTCATCTCCTGGGGTGAGGTTTGGAAGTTTAGAGCATAAAGTCAAACCCAGGTTGGGCTTTGGGGTGGGCTGTTGCTTAGTTTGTTTGATGGATTGAAAGGACAGCACAGAGATGAAATCAGCCTCAGAATTGTTATTCATGAATAATGTTCAATTCCGATTCTGCGTAGGTGGCTGTTACTCCCAGTACCTCTTGAAGCAAGAACGAGCGAAGAATGTATGTTAGCACCACCTCTAATGATAAACAAATTGTTAATCATTTACCAGTGCCAGATTAACAAACTCCCAATGTACTATAAAAATAGCTCTAGTTTCACGTTAAGGACTATTAACCGAGTGTATGATTTTAGCTCCTCTTCACGTCAAGGGCCCCAAATACCTAAGCAGACTCTGGGGAGTGACCTCATCTATAGTTTGAGTGTGTTTCCGGGGATGCTAATGCTAGGAACAGACTGCTTGTTAGTGATGGAACCCTGGGGTGCAGGGCAGAGGCCAGGTGTGCTCATGGGACACCCCAAACCCCAATGGGCAGCGTGGGTCAGCAGCAGACTGGTTGAGCATCCTGGCACTCACCCGTGATGTGCTGCAGCCCCTGAGAGCACGCTGAAAAAATCCATCCGGAGCTATTCCTATGAAGTCAGTGGATTACTCATGCACTTAAAGCACTGATTTCCCTAGCGGGACAAATTGTGTTCCATGGTTTTCATCTTCAAGGACATGTGGCTGTTTCTGCTGACCGTCTCAGCTTGTTCTCAGACAGGAAGCGGAGCGGGGCAGCACGGACCCACAGTCAGGTCTGTGCAAACAGGAGGTGGAAACTCCCAACAAATCCACCACAGAGGTATGTGGATAGTTGTGAGGGGAAAACCCGTGCTCGTCTTTGCCCAGCAAATCCGGATCATTTTGCAGAACGTGTTTTAACCAGCTCCATGTCTGGCTCGTTCCCTGCTGCTGGCGCAGAGTGAACTGCAACGTCAGGGGTTTTGACCGGGGTGCCTGAACTCTCTGGGACTCTGCAGGGAAAGACAAATGGATTTGTACAGCAGGCTTCGATGTCACTGCCATTCCCCTAAGGGAGATAAGGAAACTGTGGGGGAGGAAAAGCACAAATCTCCCTTAACAGCAGTAATAAATAATTCTATGTACAATCACTTATACAGTAGAAATGAGAGCACAAATCCATTATCTAAGAGAGGTACTAAGTCTGTGTAAATGTACAGCAGAAGAGGAAGCTCCAACCACTGTGCAGAAAAACAGACGTTGGATTGTCTCAAGGTAGATGGTGAAAAGACACCAAACATCAACAGAGTTCCCCAGGGTGGGAGATTCATCAGTGCAAATTGAGTATCTGGTCCCCTAGAGTTCTGCAAATCATCAAAAAAGACATTAATGTCATTAGTAAAAACAACAAACGTGCCTATACTTATTACTTATTTGTAATAAGATTTGGCTAATGTATAATTAGCAGGCTTCAGAAGTCTTTAATGACCTCTGAGATTAGTTTCTCTGTCATACTGAAGTTCACCAGAAAATTCCCATTGTTTCATTGGAGCTGCAGATTCCCCGTCAGCTCCTACACCCTCATCTGGACTGACATTAGCATATGCAAAACATCACACAAATCCATGAGAACTGTGTATATATACATAAACATGCATCAATTTTGTTTGGTTATTTACTGTATGAGGATAGCCTTTGATCAGGAATGCTTGTTTCCCAAGAGGCAATAGCACTCCTCTGCCAAGCAGGACAGCGAGCTATGCTGTGGATTTGTGATGTGTACACATAGGATTACCCATCAGCTGGCTTCAATACATCCAGTTGTGCATAGCTGATGGGGCTGGCTTGCTGTCCTTGTGCTGTGATACTTCTGTCTACATTTGAGCATGTCTGTAATGTTATTTAAACACAAGCCTAACTAGGGATGCACGCATCCCAAGAGATGCTGCCGTGGGATGGGCACATCTTCATGGACCTGCTGGACTGGCTTCCTGACTTGGATCCTCAGGTCAAAAAGATGAATGGGGTGACACCAAATGGCTCTATACAAGACTGCAGTTTGAGTTACTGCTCTTCAGAAGGCTCTGAGAACTTCAGTCTTTCATAGGCTTGGATGTGCTGGTTGGGAAAATGGTATTTCATTCAGCTGACACTAAAGCAGATGAGGATGGTAGTGCTGGAGCTGGCCTATCCAGCATCCTGCCTGATGCTCAGGTGTGAAACCAGCTCCAGATCTGCAAGCTCTGTTCTGCATTCTACAATCTCGGGCCTTTCGAAAGCTGTTGAAGGCATGCACAAGAACCATCTGTGTCACTTCCTTTTACAACACCAGAGGTATGAATAGGCTGGTCTGGGACCAAGAGAATGGGGCTGTCGGTTTTCTCAGCACCAGATGATGCCCTCACCTTCCTGGAGCCTCCTGGCTGCCTGGGGCTGGGGTTGCAGCTCTTGCACAGAGGTTTTGGTCTTGGTTTCCTCTGTGCCATGCTGTGGAGCTCATGGCAGCTTCAGCTGCTCTGCTCGTCTTAGAAACTGTTCAAATGCCATTTTTTCCCACACGGATTTGGCGTTGAATCTGCTTCACGATCCATCTTATGTTGCTCGCAGCAGAGCTGTGCCTCTGATGCTGTCAGAAAGCTACTCCTGATCCACAGGACGTGCAGCTGGGCCATTGCCTCCCTGTTGTGGGGACAGCACTGGGACAGCTGCAGGCTGGGCCAGGGGGGGTATCCTCCCCGTCCTTTGAGTGAACAATGTGGGCCCTTCACTGATGATGCTGTTATCAGCAGTTCAAAACAAGATAGCAAAAATACTTTCCAAGCTGTGCAACTGGCTTCTTAGATCCAGCTACAGAAATGATGCTTGTGCTGTCAAGGGTTATCAGTGAAATTTCTAATGCTGATGGAAAGATAACACAGTGTTAAAAAAAAAAAAAAGAGTTGATGTCATAAAGTGGGATCGCATTTCTGTCCCTGTTACAACTGCTGTGTATGAACACAAGCAAGTTTTCAAGAGGAAATGCTTCCACTGAATTTGCATCGCCAAGCAAATAAGTCTAAGCTTTCAGATGTACTGAAAGACTTAATTTCCTTTCAAATTGGAATGCAGCAGGTATTGCCATAATTCACAACCTGGGTGTTCTTTTTCCCAAGCCCAGACTAAAGTGTCCTGAGCCATTGATGACTCCAGTGGGATCTGACACTGTATTTCTGCTGCAAAGTCTGCTGCCCGGCAGGCAGCACCAGCTGTGCTTGCAGAGCTCTGTGTGGATCTTGCATTTCTCTCAGACAAAGTCAAACTGTTGATTCGAGACTGATGAACTGCTGTGAATACTCTGCTTTATCAGAGGAAATAGTTGGAGGCTGAAGTCTTGGTCCCTGACAAGTCTTTGCGAGGATATTAGCGTGTCTTGCCAAGATCTAGTAATTCCCTTGCAGCCAATGCAACATTCCTCGGAGGCCATAAGGCGAGATGGGAAAGGGGATCATGTGGCTCTGTATAGGCTTAGTTAACTACTACACAGAAACAGATACATCTGATGGAACAAAACCCACTGCATGTTGGTGGATCCATTGGAAGCATCTATTTTCCGAATGTATAGTGTAAGAAAGAAAAGGGCGTATTTTTGAATGCTGACCATACAATTTGATATACTTAGCAAAGCAAATAGCGTGGAAGTCCGGAGATAATAAAAGGGAATTGGGGAAGTGGATATATTGTACAGTTATTACTGGATTTTGTTTGCCTGCTCTCTGTTGAGACCAGAGTGTCAAGAGAAGAAAAACAGAAAAATACTAAACCTGATCCCCATATGTAACAGTTTATGCAAAACTCTGCCCTTCTGGGACTTCCCTACGGTAGGCTAAACCTGACATTCAAAAGATGAGCAGCAGGTTTTCAATTACAGCATCGAGAACTCTGCAGTGGGGATTATGAGAGGATGATCCAGTGAGATGTCCCCTCTGAGACCTGCTTTTAATTCGGCCAGAGGACGAGCCTCAGAATGGTACTCTTGCAAGTATTCAGGTCTGCACAAAGCAGGGCAGCACAGACATGATGCAGCAGGCTCCAGCAGCAGAACTAGGGCTAGCAGTCCTCAGCTACTGGTGTATTTCCATGGCTGTGCTTATGCTAAAATACAGAGTGCTGTTAGCTGTGAAGACAGCCTTGCTGCATGCTGATTTGGGTATCTTTGTGCCACACATCATTGCCAGGCTGTTTCTGCAGCCCAAAGGGCAGTGGGAATTGTACCAGCAGAGAAAACAGGCCAGCAGGGAGGGCTTTGCATCTCCTACACTAAGGATCTTTATTTGGTTCAGCACTCATTATTCTGACAGTTGTCTCATTTATTCACTTTTTACATCAAAATCCATTCCTTTAAAGCTTATGTTAAGTCTTAAGCTTCAGCATGTGCTAATAGTATTAATCACTCTGGAAATAGCTCTGTTTTCTCCACTATCTGTAGGTATCTTGATGACGCTGCCTTTGCTCCATGTTTTGGCCCAGCAATCTGGGGCTGGCTCCTCAGTGATTAAATAGATGCACAGCAAGGGACAGGGGCAGGAGACTGAAGAAAGATGAAGGGATGCCCTTTGGTTGTGCCCCCATGCTTCAGAGAGTGTTGTGAGGCACTCTTAGCTGCGGCATGGTTCAGCCCTGGTTTCTTCTGGGAGTCCAAATTTCCTCTACACATTCCATCTGTCCTGGAGGAGACATCACACAGCATACCCAGGGTGGCAAAGATGGACCAGACATTTTCCAAGAAGGGTCCTACTGTCACCAGCATCAAGGGCAGATGGGGTCTGTGGACAGGAGAGCCAGCTCTTGGAAACAGTCTGGGATCCTGCAGATTGAGTTAAGCATCCTGCCCATATGGTTTTGTCTTTTTATTAGCCAGGCTTCTGCATGCTCATTTCTTCAGAAAAATGGAAGATTTTCTGGATGGCTTTGAAACATTCTCTTGGATATATTAAGAAGTAACACCATGTGTGGAATCACCAACAGAGAAATTCAGCTAGGACTAAAAATAGTTTTCTTTTGCCTTCTTGTTCAAAAAGATGCTATTGTTCAGTTTTGTGATTCTTATGTTTCTTTTATACAGTGGACAGTCATAAAGTAAAAACATTATCTTGGGTAATGTCTTATTTCTTTTCACAATTGCATGAAACAGGTTTTCTGTTCTTTCTGATCACAGAGTATCTCACTGCTAGCTACAGCAACTGTGGAAAAGTACCAGCAATAGCAGAAAGGTTGCAAGTAAAGCCCTGTTAGCTTCTTTGTATATAATTTAACTGCTGAAAAACAAACGATGGTTACAAGCACATGACCAGCCACTTTGTGCTTCCTGGCTCATGGCCTAAGAACTGCAAATTAGTAGAAAAATGTTCACAGCTAATTAAAATCTTTACTTTGGTGGAGATGGCTCTGCCCACAGTTTCACACAGAAAACTTTCAGCACACGTGACAAATCACTTCCCCTGTCTTATTTTCCCTTTTTAGATAGCACAAAATGCTTGCAGACCTGACGACTTTTCCACAACCCACAGCAGGTTCCAGGAGAACAAATTCCATCATGGGACATTTGGTAGACTCAGGAATACTATGGATATATTACTGTTGTACTGCAAGTTGCACATGCTGGAATAATCCTTGAGTAGAGAAAGATAAGGTTATTTTTAGCCATTGGTAGTACATGAAAATGTGAAATACATGGTATGTAAGTGGGATTAGAGCAGAATACTGCTGTAGTAGTTGTTTAAGAAATATTGTGCTTTTAGTGATCAGGAAAGCCAACAAATGTATCTGAGAGTACTGTGTAACTATTTGAGGCACTTTGGTAGCACTTGCATGTCAGTTCTCCAGTATCCCACAGCATGTGTCAAACTACTGTTTTGGTAGTTAAAATCAATGTCATGTACCTGATTTCTTCTGCACTGATAATTTTAATTAACATTTTTTTAAACATAGTTTTAATTTAAGATTTTAATTTGTTGCGGTAGTAGCCTTCCTTCAGATCAGAGCACATTGCTGATGTTTATGTTAACATTAGCATATGATCATAGCCAGGAAAGAATAATCAACTTGCAGCCCAGGTCTTTTCTAGTGAATGTTTTGCCATGAAGCATGCTTAAGAAGTCTGGGAATGAGAGTAAAACTGAAATAAGCTAGTTCATGCCTTTTACTTCTGCAGCAACAATATCCATGTCCCAGAACAAATATATCGAGAAAACCATTTTTGCTATAATGCTATTGGGAAAAAGCCCGAGTTCCCATTCAAGTTCAAGTACTGTTGCCCAAGTTAAACAAACATTAAAAAATATATATATAGCATTTTGTGATTATTTTTACTTACTCCATAAAAATGCAGTACGTTTTTTTCATTGCAGGCTATGACGTCCTTGTCAGACACAAAACTTTGCATTTCCTGTTGCTGATGCTTTGCCTTGGGCTCCTTCCCCCCATCCCTGTGTGCCCCTTCCCCTTGTTCTGTGGCTATGCTGCTGAAGTCACCACTACTTTTAAAAGTTCCCTTTGAACCGGTGGGATCCTGCTGGCACAAGCTATCGGCAGCCGTCATTTCTCCAAGCTCTTGCCTTATGTTGCATTGCCTTGGCAACAAGATTCGGCAGCAGCCTTGAACTTGTCTGGGTCTGCCGCAACGCGCTGAGTCGTACTGCTCACTGGCACCTCACGTTGCTATAACGACTGCTAACAATAAAACTCATCCCTTGTCTTAAAACAGGAACTTTTACACTGTGTTTCCTGGCAGAGCTGCAGCTAGATTATGTGAATCCTGGCTGTGTTGCTTCTCCATCTTTCTTTTTGCATATGATACCAGAAGAGTGAGGTATGCTGCTCTCCTTCCAGCAAAACATATATAGGAGCACAGAATATGGACTCTGGCGTGGGGTGACAGGTTGTTACAACACAAATATCACTAGTTTGGTGGGGATGAGGCTTCTGGAGACAGAGGAGCCCTTTAATGTATGAGGAGCTCTTTTAACCTTTAGGAAAGCACACAGCAAAGATGCAACCAAGGCACTGCAGCCGTAGGCAGGGTGGAAGTTTCCCGCTGCCCTAACTCACCTCCTTCCTGCACTTCCACCCACGAGGACAGTGTGAAGCATTCATCCTTTTCCTGTACGTCATAGGAGCGTGTGTCTCATGCAGACTGTCTGTCACCCTCACTTTTCCATAACAAGGGTCATCTTTCTTCAAAGGGGCAGAATCCATAAGCCAAGACCATCCCCCAGTGTTATAAGCAGAGCTAAAACCTCCCCGTAGCTTTCAGATGAGCTTATGCCTGTTCTCTTGGCTTGGTGTCTCACAAGGCTTTTTGGGACACTTGTAATGTCCACTTGAGCCCTTCCCTAGCCCTTGTGGCCTGAGGCTGCTCCCACTTCCCCATTTCCCCACAGGCATCCTTTTAATTGCTTTTTTTCTTTTCTTCTTTCTTTTTCAGGCTATTGCTTCCTTTTGAGCCTCAATTGCCTGTGATGAGCTGCTGAGGGCTAAGCAGCAGCCTGGTGGGGATGTCCTAGCAGACAGACTTTCTCTGGATCATGTTTCAGTTGAAACATAAAAATTGATGAGGTTTCCTGACTCTGCATCTGGAATTTTAGTTTCACTGATTATAACAACTAATCAAACATAGTGTTTTAAAGAAAAATATCTTGTTTGAAAAGCTCGGGGCTCAGCTCTGTGGGTAGACTTCATGGCTATAGCACCTATGGCCTATGTGTGAAACACTGATATACAGGATCAACATGGTTAAGCTTCACAGTCTCTACTTGGGGCACATACAGCGTATTTAATCCCAGCTTTTTCACTTTGTCCTGTTATCTGGCACAGACGGTAATGCAATACTTTGTGTCTGGACTCCTGCACCCGCTGGAATAAACATGTGTTTCTTGGGCTGTGATTCATTTAATACATTGCATAGCATAGTATTCTAACACACTCAGGCCTGAGGGGGATTTCTGCAGGTGAGTGGGTCTCACTTGTAGAGGCTGTGACTTCAGGTGGAAGCTGAGGTTTGTAAAATGTGGTCCTCATATATATTTATGAATGAATCTCCTGTACTGCACATGTTAACTGCAAACAAAATCCACATCTGGTTTGTCACTTTCAATGCCAGATGCATCTTGAAGTGCTGATAATGCAGGATTAAACACATGCCTGGTAAGTAACTGGTTTCCTAAGGAAATGAGGCTTCACAGGCTGTGTGCTCTGTCCATCTGTCTGCCCATCACCACTTCACAGAGGCTTTGGAGCCCTCACTGATGGCAGGAGGGAGAGCAGAGAGAGCCAAATCAATGCTGCCAGAGGAGGTGGGTGCTGCCCCCAGACATGGCTGTTTTAGAGCTGATCCATAGCTGTAAAGGAACCTGGCTTCACTGGCATTTCTATTTGGGGAGATAAGGAACCTTCCTATTACCAGGCCAAAACACAGGTATGCTGGTCACCAAACCCTGGTAGTGTTTGTGCTGACAAAACCTCATGCTACAAATCTCCTATTGCTGTCTCTCCATGACACCTTGCATGGGATCAGCAGTCTGTGGGGAGCTGCCTGGTTCCACTTTCACCTTTCCAGTCCCACCGAGGTGCACCAGGAGCCAAAGGTGTCTGGCCATTAAAAAGCTCTGGGCTTGCTGTCGGAAATGGGCCATCTCAGAAGATTAGATTGCAAAACAGGAATCTCAATTTCATCTGTGCCCAATAGGAGAAGGTGAAGGAAAGGAAAGCTACAACTGTAATAAAGGTATCATGGGTATAGGAGGGCTGATAAGATAATGGGAGTTCTTTTAAGGTTTATTTCCTGGCCTTGATCTCTTGATATGGATCAAGATTACAACAGAGTTAATGTCTTTGTCACATGGCAATTGGTCTCAGGCAATTTGTTGCTACTTGCCAGGCTGCCCTCTGTCTCCTTCTCATAGGAAAGCTGATGCAATATAGCATCGTAATAACATAAAGATAGCTCAATTAGGACAATTTAATTAAAAGCAAGGTATTTTGAACAGTTTTCATAAATCATCTTTGCAACAGAACTTGCACCATTTAACTGAGATCCAGCAGTTGCTTAGAAAGGCCAGTTTCATTTCTTCAATAATTTCAGATTATATATCATCCACAGTACTGCTTGGTAAATGAATTATTAAAATATTTTACATTATCTACGTTGGAGAGCTCATTAGAAGTTTCCCAGAGACCTGGAACTCCCAGGAAATAAGCATCAAATGTTTGGGCTTAACAGGAAAGCTCATTCCACTTTCTCTTATTTAACTTACTAGTCATGTACTATTCGAGTGAAACAAGCAGTGCTGCCAAGCCTTCAGCAGCAGTCCTCTGCTGGCTCTTTCAGTCTGGGGATCCATCAGACTCGATGGAGCTGTACGTCAGCACCAGACCTCACTGCACCCTGGGTCCCCTCTGTGCTTATCGACGGACTTGACACTGGTCCTGCTGCGTCAGGCCACTGGCTGAACCAGGATGCTGAACATCCAGAGGTTTTCCCCTGCCTGATGAAGGCCTCTTCCTCACCAGGATGAAGTACAGCTGGAGTATGACCTTGGACCCAGGAGTCTGGAGCTCTGCATGTCTGATGGGTGAAATAAGGGCCCTGGCATTGGGAACTCAAGGGTTTAGGTCATCTTGCTGCCTTGGTCCACACTGTAGGGCAGAAAATGCAGTAATACCACATTATTTTTGTAGATCTTCCACCTGCCAAATGGGCTGGGTGCTGCCTGCTGCAGAGGACTTGTCACTAGCTTAATCAGATGTCTGCAAAATGCTTTGTGACCCCTATACGTCTGTTCTTACAAGATGATCATCTTCTGCAGTGAGGTTCCTACACAGAATACTTATCAGTTTGTCATCATTTACCTGGAGGTGAAGGAAATTAGTCTGAATTGTAATGTTCAGTGAGTCAAAAGCCCTTAGAAGTCACCTTTGGGTACTGAGCTTTCACAGCATCTCTCTGATAAAGGGGCTTAATGGCAACTAAGTAGCTCTTACACACGTCAATATTTACCTTCTATTTTCTGCTTCCTTTAGCATGTCCTGGGGAGATGGGAATCATTGAATCACATAATGCACTATTTTATTTCTTTTTTAACCCCTTATTAAATCAAGATCTTAATCAGAAGCCAGACGAAAGAGTGGCCACATTTTGGCCACCGACACAAAGCAGCGAGGTGTTTTTAGCAGTGGGTTAATTTATTTTAAGCTACAAAGAGCCATCAATATCACATTGACGCTCTGCGTGCAGCGGTGCTTGCTATTTCTGCCCTGAGCCGGGACCAAAGCGATGAGAAATCAATCCTGCACGCTCTCTCTTCGCTCCCTGCTCTCCCTGGGGCTGCTGAGCCCTCCTGGCTGCGGTGAGGACGGGGCAGGCCACTCCTGCGGTGAGGACGAGACAACGGCCTCAAGCTGCACCAGGGCAACGTTGGGTGCAGGGAACAATTCTCCAAAACGGTGATGCGCGGGCACGCGCTGCCCGCAGAGGTGGTGGGGTCACTGTCCCTCAGGAAAAGGGCGGTGGGGCACTGAGGGATGCGTGCGTCGGGGATGGGCTGATGCTCGTTCCCGAGACACGGAGCTGAACCCAACGCGCACTCCGCACGGCAGCACACAACGCAGCACGGAGGGCACTGCGCAGCCGCGTCCCCTACTCCGCCGCGCCGCGCCGTGACGTGACGTGACCTCGCGCTCCCGTGACGTCATCCGCGGCGGCCCGCGGCGGCGCACGTGCGTGCTGACGTCTTGGCGGGGCCGGCGGGCGGGCCGGCGGCAGGTGAGGGTGAGGGCGAGGGGGAGGGGGCGGCCGGGCCCGGCCCGATGGAGTGGCGGGAGGGGCCTGGGCGGGGCTGGGCGCGGTGCTTCCCCGTCCCTGCAGCTGTCGCCGGGCCCTGTCTGTCGGCCGCGGCCTGTGGGGGCCGCATCCCTTCCCGTAGCCGGGCTGTGCCCCGACGGCCGGCTGCTGTGTGACGTGTAGCTCGCGTACCGCGGGCGCTTTGGGGTCCGTGCTGCTGAGTTGCTGCTGCTGGGCCTTAGCGTTCCCTTCCGTAAAACGAGTGAGCTCTCGGAACGGTTGCGGGAACAAATCGGTGTAAAACACAGGGTTTAAGCGTGAGTCCCGGCAGGCCTGGCCCGCAGAGCAGCCGTCACTGGATTGCAGCCCCAGCGCGTTTTGTGCTCTGTGCTGGGGATGAGAGTGCTTTATAGGGGGCGAAGGTTGTGCTGCGTTTCACTTCTGCCCTTTGCTTTCTCAGGCGCATTTGTAAGGCCGAGCGAGTTGCTGAATGGTGTTTGGTGTGAGGGGAGGCAAGACGAGGCCGGATCTGGGGAGCAGCGTGGGCAGGTAACGGGGTGCTCTGGTACCTTTGAATGGCAGGGAATGAGGCTGTGCACTGCTATGTTTAATTTTGGCTCTGGTTGGTTTTAACCTCTGAAATGATTAAATAATGATAAAGGAGCGTTAGCTTCATGCAGGGTTATGGTTATGAAAGGAATCACAGAATCACTGAAAAGCCATCTGTTAAAATTTATAGGGGGACCAGAGTGAATGACGACCAAAGATCTCAGAGGAAATAGCGTCCCTTGCTGTGGAAGTCAAAGATAGTATTGCTCAGAGGATTTTTTGAAAGTGATTTCTTATGCTGTAGGTGTTATCTAAAATAGATCTCCTTAATATAATTTTCATTGCTAGCCTAGCTTAGTTGTGTTTTAGTATTGCAAATGAAGCTTTCAACACTAAGAATGCTTTTTTAATTTTCTTTTATCTCATTGAGAGAATCTCTTGATAATAAAGTCATGGCTTGTCAGCAAGGGGCTTTATTAAAAGATGAAGCCTTGTTGTTCCTTGCCTATTCACATGAGACTTTCTGGCTCCTGGGGACAAAGCACAGGTTTAGAAAGAAAGCTGTGTCCTTGTTGCTCTTTCACCTTTGTGTTCTTTCTCCCTCTGAATATAAATCAGCACTAATGTTGTAGAAAGTTATAGGAACTTGTTACAGAGGATAGACAGAAGCAATCACAGTATAATAAAGTTCAGTGTAGCTTGCAAACTGTGGAAAAAAAATACAAAATTTGTTTTGGAAATAAATCTGAGGTGTAATCTCATCCCAGTGAAAGCACTGTGATCAAGTTGCCAATTTGATGGTGTAGAGAATGGTGACTTATGATCTTTATTTGCTTCTCATGCTCTGGATTTTAAAACACAGTACCTGTGGGCAGCTGGGTAGTCACACATATCTGGTGTGCTATAAAGCTGTTGTGCTGAGAAGTGTCAATGGTAGACTCAGGTTGAGACCTTTACACCTGAAAGCAGCAGAGTTTGATTCAGTTCTTGGCTTGGTTGCAGTGTTGCTGTGTGGCCTTTGTCAAATCACGTTGCTGCCTTTCTGTGGTTCTGTGGAATGGAGGCAGCCTCCCTGTTTAGATGACAAAACAAAGCAGGGCAGAGACTGTACCTTATTGTGTTTTGGCACAAGACTGAAATGTTTCTTACGGCTTTTTGTAGCTACTGAGGTGTAAATAGAGTAAGAGCATGGAGAAGTAAAAAGAATTTGAGACTTGCATACTCTTTGCTTATGCCTTGTATATTCTGTTTGTGGTTGTGGCTGTGAAATGAGTTGTTAAACAAATTGTTCAGAATAAAATACTGCCTAGCATGACATTCAGGGAACACCAAGCTTATCCACCTTGCCCTGGAATGTGGTAACATTAACGTAGCAAGATCCCAGTCTGTACTTAAAAATGAGAATGAAATGGGTAGAGGACTGGGAAGGGGATTTCTGTGTTTTTAGGCACTGCTAGGGGACATGAGTGAAGAAAATAGAGAAAATCTCTGAAGATGTTCAAGTTACTTAATTTTCATAGACTTTCAGGCCAGGCCCCCTGTACAGCTTGCAGATCCCCTGCAGTGAACAGGTGCCTGCCACTGCAGCCTCTGTGCATGTCAGCACAGCAGCATGGCCTCCTGCATCTCTGCACAGTGCTTGCTGCAGGCTTCAGCTGCTGTTAGTTTTTGGGTAGCAAACTGGGAGGTTTACATTCCTTGCATCAGCAAAGATACATTTATTTGAGAACCACAGCAAGGGATTGTGATTGACCCGTGCCCTTGTTTTGCCTTCCATCCACCTGTGCCCCACTCCTGCCTGCTGAATCCCAGCTGAGTTCTGTGGAGCTTTTATCAAAGGTATTTAGAGAAGGTTCCTTCAAGCTGCCTTAAGTCTTCTTGCAGTCACCTGTAGAAGCTCAGTGTGCTGTTCCTCCTATTATAGTTGTGTTTCTGCTGTGCAAGCTGGCCTGCAGCCCAGAGGTAAATGCACCCAGTGAAATTCTTGTGTAAGTCCTTGGGAACAGATGTCTTCTACCTGTGTTCATCTGGTCTCCAGTCCGGTGTGAAATCCTGGGCTATAGTGAAAATTTTAACAATGGCATTCTTAACTGGTCCCTTTCTGATTGCATGGCCTACTCTCCCAGCAGCATATGCTCCTGTGGCATATAAGCCACAATATTTCTGCCCCCAGAGTGAAAAGACTGAAAATTTCGTCCTGTGTGGGGGGGCTACTTGTAATATATGGGGATTTGGGACCTTCAACGTCATATGCTAGGTCATTTCTTGACTGTCACAGGGCTTCTCAAGCTGTTGGGCATATCTGAGCTGCTAGAGTTCCTGGTGTCATGAAGGGGTGGCACATGTGTTAAGCTTGTCCAGCCTGTCCTTCATCAGGTTGTAAAGAGTCTTAACAGCACACATCAGGTTTTGACTCACTGGGCTCTGCCTGATCTCATTTTCAAGGGCTTTGAGTGAAGTTGACAACACAACAGAAATTCTGGCTGAGAAGGTTGATGTTGGCACAGTTGTCCTCAAGGGGAGTTTCTGGTGTTTTTAGTGGTTATTGCTTCCAGCCTATGTGTGTGAGTGGCCTGAGATGGCTGAAGAAGCTCTGAATTCTGTGCTTTGTTTTAGTTGCAGGTGGGAAGATGAGTCCAAAAGTTACAACAGAACTGCTGAAGCAATTGCGGCAGGTGATGAAGAGTCCCAGGTATGTCCAGGAGCCTGTACAAGCCTACATAGTGCCCTCCGGAGATGCCCACCAGGTATGGATGGATGTGAATTATGGGAATGATTATACTTTTTCTTCACTTAACAAACAAACAAAAACAAAAATAAAAAAGGCAGTCCCCAGTAACTAAAATAATCCTTCATTCACTAACTTCCATGGTTCTAACCTGAGTAACCTGAGAACCGTTGTGTTGGAAGAAGTTTCTGGAATCTGTTCAAAAGACTGAAGCTTTTATGTTCTTGTAACAAATCAGGGTGGATGTTCCACTAGCAATTTCTCATCATATTGTCTCCAGGGAGAAAAGAGAGCTTGCCAGAGCACTTACTGTCCCCATCCTGACTGTTGGAAAGCATGGATTTACGTGGCAAGGAAAAAGCATTATCTGGGCTTTAGTTTCCCCATTAGCACCTCCTGACCAAGACATCCTCTTATGTGTGGTGGTTTCAGAGCTTTCCCTCTGCTAGATCCAGTTTTTCCTAGAGTTTGGTGCTTTACAATAAAGCTCTTCAGATCCTATGCAGAGAGACCTTTGGAGAGGCAGGAAAGGAGGATGCCACAGTGACATTTCCCTTGAAGGCTGGTCTGCATCCGACAGTTCTGAGTGCCAAAGACAGGAGGAGAAGCTCAAGGTGGTGACCCACGGTGGTAGCTGTTTCGTGTGCTGTTTTCACTGTTTTTCTCGATTCATGTAGTCCGTGACATTAATTTTAAATTACTGACCTGCCTTTTACCTCTCCAGCCTGTTTGTTTGCTAGTTTTATTCACGTCTGCTCTGTTGGGAGGCCTAAGAACAGCTAAGGCTTTTTTTCCAACTCAGCCATTTTCAGGAAACAAAAGACATGAAGCTTTTCTGGCTCACATCCAAAGCTCTCTCTTACCCTAGTGTGCACTAGAGCAAAATGCAACTCAGTCAGAACCTTTGCCCTTGGCTTGGCACTGAGGTGTGCTGGGTCCAGACTTGCCTGTGCCCTGGGAGCATGTGTGCAGCATCATGTTTCCTATTACAGAGACCAAACTTGGGCAGGTAGAGGGAAGGCGCTTTCTGCAGCTGCTATTGTCTGCTACATTCCTGCCTCAAGCTGCCTCTGTCCATATATAACTCTGGTTTCATTTCACTAGATGTTAAGTGCTGTCATGTGAGTTGAAGAATGTGACCCTCAGGACTTCTGGGTTTTTCTGTTGCTCTCTTTTTCCTTGACAGAATGCAGTTAAGTAGAGAACCCCATGTTGCTATTTCCTGCTGGGCAAGTTGATCAGGTTTCTTTGCAGAATGAATCTATCTGAATGGAAACGATTGCTAAAAGCTGCTGATTTTGGTGCCTCTTGACAGGCTAGTGCAGGATTTTGTCTGCCTGGGAAGTTTGGGAATTACTGTAATCTTAGGCATAGGTGGAAACCTGGTAATCCCAGAACAGCCTTACTGATTCCAGATAACTTGTGATGAGCTGAGATTTGCAGCTTTCTTGCGTTCCAAGCAAGACTTGTTTCCTGTATGCAAATAGGAACTTTACAGGCCTGAGGAGTGTGTTCTTAGCCAGCTCCCTTCATGACTCAGAAGGCTGTGGTTTAATGATACCTGAGCTCGAGCTGTTTCCTTCTTGTAGCCCAAGTTACTTATTTGTGCCTTTGCCTCTCTCGGCTGTTGTTGATGCTACATGTCAACAAACGCATCAACAGAGAGGGATTTCCCTCCTGTGGTTTTAGGCCAGGGAAACGTTCCCCTGAATTGGACTGAAGCTTCAACTCACTGGCTAACTTTTCTTTGTAACTGATGTCACTGGGAATGTTTGAGCTTTGGGCTTTTGTGATGCTTTTCATATTGGTTTTCCAGACAATGCCAAAAGGCTTAGGCTGGAAATGCTGCCTGGAGGCTTGCCACCAGCTCTGTCCTCAAATTTCCATGGTTAGTTGTGTGAGGAGATGAGGGACCTGCAGAGCTTCTCGCACACAACTGGCTCTGATTCTGGATTACCCAAGGCTTCTAATACCTTTGGTTTGTGACTTTTGTAGCCAGCACTTAATCTTGGCTCCTTTGATTTTTGACATTTTTGTGCTGGTATTAAGTGAGAAGAAAGTGTTTCCTTGGAAGCTTGGATGGTCCAAAGGCTGTTGAGAAAGAAGGGCCAGAAGTGAGCTGAAGTCCATACAAAGAATCCTGCTTGCTTTTGTGAGTATTAGGTAGATCTTGTAGGTTGAATTATCAAAGGAATGTGAAAGGATGAAACCTGTTTTCTTTGTGGCTCTGCTAAGAATGTTTGTCTAAGCTTTTGGGATGTTCCAGTCATAAATGCAGTATCCATTTTTATGTTGCACTATCCAGTAGACATTGAATCTGGAGTCTACTATGAGAAGATATTCAGAGATTGAAGGAACTTTGTCCTTAATGGGAGAGAATGTTGTTTGTATTGAAGCTTGGGTTTGGAGCCAGTCACAGCTAATCTGGGTCTGGCTTCCACACCTCAGGTCTTGACTCAGTGAAAACAAATTTGGTCACATCTGGCTGATCTTCCACATCAAAGAAGTACCTGCCCAGCTCAGGTCGCTGTGTTGGTTTAGCAGTGGTGCAGTCTTCTGCTTGGGTCTGGCTCCTCTAAAACACATGTTCTTAGCTGGAATCGGCAGAGCTGTAGAGCAAAAGAGGGATATAGCTTCTGCACAGGCTGCACTGACCTGTTCCAGATCTTACCAATGCAGTTAGGTTTTTGGCAGTAAATCCTGAGCTCTCTCCAAGTGCACAGCAGCATGTATTCTTCAGTGGCACTGGTGTGGTAGCACTAAGGGCAGTGAACTGCAGTTTTCATTGCTGTTCTTGGTTGACATTAGAATGCCCTTAGCAGACTAAGTTTTAAGATGTTAATAACAGCCACGCGGATTGGTGATAAGAAGCACTCATTTCTTTGGGTTCTTCCTGGCTTGATTGAGGGCCTCTTTGATGCAGCCCCCATTTTGTCTGCATGTTTGGGACTGACAGGCATGGGGGAGAGCAGCCACAAAAAGCCTGAGAAGTGCCAGGTTGAAGGCCATGGGAGCTGCAAGATAAGCCCCAGGGAAATACCTTGCTGTGGCCTGTACTTTGTGTGGCATACGCAGGTGTTCCCCTTGTAATTTTAGCTTATGCAAAGTATGGGCTCATCTTTGCACAGTGGGGGTTGCTGCATGGAACAGAACAGGTGGGTGTGCAGGAATTCAGATTGACAGATGAATGAACCCTCTTCCCCTCGAGATCCCTCATAAGCCCTTTTAAACCCCATCAGCTTCGTTGTAAACTCTTAAAACTCTCTGGAGTTTGTGTGTGAATGAGAACGTGTGCGGTATTTCCTGTTAAGTAGAAGTCTTTTTTTTTTTTAGTTTTATACACTTTTATCAGTTCTAAAACTGATGGACAAGCAAACCAGCCTGTAATCTCTCTCTGCTGTGTTGATTAAGAGAAAAGGAAGATAACTCCCTGGTCTGATTTCAGAAGTTCTTAGTGATATGATCCACGGTGGGAAATTTCCAGCATTTCCTGCAGGTGTTGGACCCCTGTGGAGATGGTACCCCAACTGTGAGCTGAAAAGTTAAGAAGAGGAGGATGTGTAGCAATCCACAGGGTAAATAGTTGTTAGGAAATTTTGAAATGAAGGGTTATTCTTCAGTCCAGCATCACCCCTCATTCTGCTGCTGGGAGATAGATGCCTGTGGGAACTGGCATTTGATTGTCTTCCTCAGATGGCTTTGTCCTCTGCCTATTGATGTCTCTGTTGTTCTTTTGAGGATGGTTAGTGGTACAGAGGTAGGGGTCACCTCATCACCTATAGGTGCATGGAGGGCATCATCCTGTCCTGAGGGTTGTCATGGTCCCTCTCGCCCCTGCAGCTGCTGTGGTTTATGGTGGCCTCTCAGGGGCTGTGGGGCTGGACAAGAAGAGGCACAGGGAGTAGAACTGCTTTGGAGCTACAGGTGCCTATGGTTTGATGCCCCTGTTTCTTGATGTTAGTGTTTAGATAAATTAGGGGATTTATTGGGTGTAATCCCTGGGTTCTTGCTGGGCAGTTAAGAACAAAAACTTGCTCAGCAACACCCTCTTTGGGTCGTGGGTTTTGCTTTTCTGAGACTTAATTTCAGCGGGTTAGAGACTGGTGATAACTCCTAGAAGAGGCCAGATGGGGCTGTTCTGCAGGGGTTTTGATTTTTGGGGTGATTGGAGACAGAAGTGAAGTACTGATCTCAAGTGATTGAGAACTTCTGCAATTTGTGCTTCTCTCTCACTTCTGTGCTTTTGAACCCTCTCCCTTCTTTAGGAGAACAGTGAAGGGGAGCAGGTTTGAAGGGAATATTATCTAATGAGTAGATGATTTCAAAATAGTCATATCCAGAGACAAAGAAGTGCAGTATCTGTCACAGCAGGAACTAAAACCTCCTGAGAATTGGGCTGTGGTTTCTCAGCTCATTTCAAAGAGTTTCTTTCCCCACAGCTCAGGGGAGAGCAGCTTTCCAGGCTCAGGAACCCACTTTGCGTTTCAGTCCATTTGTAAGTTACAAATCCGGGGTTTTTGCGGTTTGAACATGAGTGCTGTCAGCCTGGATTAAGCTGATTTGCTGAGTTGTGTTAGTTAATGAACAGGCCTACTCAGCAGTTCTGACCTCTGAACTTGCCCAAATGGGATCCCATATAAATGATATGGGTCGTTTTAAGGTACGCCTCTGTGACTGGCAGGTATCTGCGTGTTCTCAGACTCTTTGTAATGCTGCCAACAGAAGTGTCTGCAAAAGAGTGTTTGTGATGGGCTTGGGATGAGGATGGACTAGTTGTCTTCGGTTCCTGCTCGCCCAGCAAGCCTTAATTTCTGGTGTAATTGGGGTTTAATAGGTAGAGAGGAAGCGAGAGGTTCAGCATCTTAATTGTGGAAGGTCCTAAGGCGTAAAGTTTTACAGTTTTATCACCTTAGTGTTTTTTTCTCCAATATCATTGTTGCGGAAAACAAAGTCTTAAAGGAATTCTGTTGAATTCCAGTGAGGGGGACTTCATTGAACATGGTGAATTCTGCAGATTTTATGTGCTGATTGCTATGGCCTCAAGATCAAGGGATGCTTCTGGTTTCTCTTCCTTTCACACTGCAGCTTCAAAGGCAGCATTTGTTTGTTGCCTAAAGGGGAGACTGATGTGAAGTAAGCATCTGCAAACTCTGAAGCACTTTAGTGTTTACAGACATTTATGGGAGAAAAGTGCTGCAGCTTAAAAACAACAAGCAAAAAAACACACAAAAACCCCCAAACCAGTTGGGTGTAAATACAGTATAGTCACAGATGATTAAATGTTCCAGTGGAATAGAGCCCAGGCTTTTTTAACTAATTTATTTTTGTGGCACCCTTTAGGGGAGGGGAAAAAAAAAAGCTTATCAGAGTATTTTGTCATCAGCTGATTTATTTTTTTCCATGCTGCTATAAATAATTTTTGCCTCTTTTGTTTTCCAGAGTGAGTACATTGCACCCTGTGACTGCAGACGGGCATTCATCTCTGGTTTTGATGGCTCTGCAGGTAGTTTTCCAGAACTTGGGTTCTTGCTAACCTACAGAATTCCCCTGTAAAGAAATAGAAGAAATAGTCTCATTCATAGTATAGAGGCACAATGGAAAAGGAAATGTATCCAGTTTGTTTGCACAGATTCTTCTCATTTCATCATCTGCAGAGTTATGTCTTGGCTGTCCACTGAAATTATGTAATATCAGTGCAATAACAAGTTTTCAGAAAATGTTTGACCCCTGAATGAACCTCTCATAAAGTAAAATCCTGTTAACTCTTTAATGTGGTGCTCGCAAGCTATGTTCAGTACTTCTGGAGATTCTCATCATCAGCACAAACAGATTTTTGCATTGCCCATTTGGGTCTGGTGAGTAGTAGATGAATTTTAGCTATCCCTTCTGTTAAACAAGGACAGGGCCAAAACATTGCATTTGGAAACTGAGCACTGTGGAAAAGTTTACTTATCTTGCTGAGACAGGATGTTTTCTTGGCTCTAAGATAAGTCTATGTCAAGAGACCTAGATTTTACCCTAGCTGTACCCTCAGCTATGCAACTTTTTTTTTGCAGTGTGATTGTTGAAAAGTCACTTTAATCTATTTAGGTCGTTTTTTCCCCCCAGTTGTAAATCAGTTTAATTAGTACTGCTGTGTTTGTGTTTGGAGGGTCCATTTATCAGTTTCTGTGTACTACTTAGGGACCTCGTGTGGAAGGTTGTAAATTTAGGGCTGCTGGCTGATGCTAATGAATAATCCTATGTTAATTTCATGTCTTCCCCATGGCCTCTTCTTAACCTTTCTCTCTATTTTGGGCCCTTATTATGTATTTGGAATGTCTGTGTTCCCAGCCTAGCATGCAGCAAATCAGTGAAGTGTCACCCAGGAGCTCACCTTTTAAACTCACCTGATGGAAAATGCTTCTGTTTCATATATCTTCAGGCTGAAGTATCTTAAAATGGGGCTTGGAGGGCAGAGGTTTGGAAGAAGACAAAAATTAGCACTTGAAGCTAATCTCAGCTTTAGCTCCTGTCTGTCTGTCTGCATCCCTCCATCTGGAGTTAGTAGAACAGGACAAATACCAAAACCAGCAGAAATTTCTGTTCATTGTTCCTGTTTGACCATCTCTGCTAAAGCTGTAACAGAACAGCTGACATCTGGAAGTGATACCTACTTCTGTTAGCCTAGTAACACCTTTTTTTTGTGAGTTACCAGAGCACAGCTTCCTCCCTATAAGAAGATAGGATGGAGTTGGGATGCATGGTGTATGTTAGTGTGACAACAGACAGGTGATCATGTTCTGTGTTACAGAAGGTTTGGAAAGCCTCATTTACCCAGTTGCAATGGATGAGGTATGCCTGAGTTGAATGTATCTGAGGGAATTCATTGGGCTGCATAGCTGTACATAATGTCCGTGGTAGAATTTTGAAGGTCATAGTGTAGGGGAAATGGTGAATATCTCCTCCGAAACAGGACTACTGAACAGTGAGCCTTGTTGCTTTTAGGGGGAATTTAGGTGCTTTTCAAGCAAGTTCACTGCTGTCTGTGTCTTTGCACTGTGGTTCTGACCTCTAAATACTCTCGTGTTTCTGCCTTTTTGCCTAGGTACTGCCATTGTAACTGAACAGCATGCAGCCATGTGGACAGATGGGCGCTACTTCCTGCAGGCGGCAAATCAAATGGACAACAACTGGACACTCATGAAAATGGGTATGCAGGAGGAGGGGAGCAGAGAACAAGTGCAGGCTGCTTGAATGCTTTGCCCATGGTACAACATGGGCTGTAGGGATACCCCATCACATGAGATTTAGAGACATTTCAGATATACTCTCAGATCCTGCTCCTGCTTTAGGTCCTGTTGTCCCTGATGCTTCTTACACATGGGTCTAGAAATGCATTAGGAGATGTGTGATGGACTTGACTTTTTTGGTAGTGTGTCAGCTTATTTAAACCTTTTTTTTTCCTTTTTTTTTTTTTTTTTTAATCCATGGAGGTCTGAAAGATACACCAACTCAGGAAGACTGGCTGGTGAGTGTCCTCCCAGAAGGCTCGAAGGTGGGAGTGGACCCTTTCATAATTCCAGCTGGTTGGTTTTACTTCATTTCGTAACTGGGCTGGGCAGCTAAGTTTTGCTTCCTTGCTTCTCTGGCTAAGCTGTTGTGTGCTGATATACAGTTTAATGTTACTGTGTTTTAGCCTAAATGGGGTGGTGGTGAGTTAAACAATTATGCAAAATAGGTTGGATTTTGGTTTTAGGCATGTACTGAGAGCTTTGCAGCAGTGCACTGACTGGGTAACTCTCTGGATTTACTATGGACTTACAGTGACCTTCTCTGCAAAGCAGCATCCCAGACCACTTCCTTTTGTCTGTGCTTGTCACAAGCACTTCAGCAAAAGAGTCTCGCCTTGGCCAACATATAAGCCAGAACACCAAAGCAGAACTCACTCTGCTCCTTGTGCTTGGTGATCTCAGCAGTTTTCTGCAGGAAATACATTTGTGGAGAGGTGCCAGTTCTATCAGATGAACAAGTATTTGTGTATTTATGCTTCAGAACGTGCAGCCCAGTTGAAAGGTCACTGGAGAGACCTTTCCTTTGTTTGGATGAGAAAAGAATCAAACTCATGGCAGTGCCTCTCATCTAGCTTACCTCTAACATGATCTGCACAGAAGTAGATGAGATCGTTATGGTGTTCTCTGAGGTGGCTTCTTGCAGTGACTTCTGCCTCCCAGCTTAGCAGTTCTTCAGCAGAGACTCCTGAGCTGCAAGGTTCCGTGTCTGATTCTGGTTGTGTTTGTGAAACTGTAATTACAGTAGCTTTTCTTTTTTTCCTTTGTGCTCTGTGGGAGAGGGACAAAGGGGGAGCCTAGAAAGTAAGAGACTCAGATTCCCAAGCTCACCCCCAGTGAATGAGGCTGTTGTTCAACTGGTCTGTGTTCTTTGAAACTACCACTCTGAAGTCTTTTCCCTTTGGTAGACCAGTGGAAGAGGATGTCCAAAGTCTTGAGAAGTGCTGGCCACGATCTTATACCTATCAAAGAAAACCTGATAGATACGATCTGGACAGACCGTCCTCAGCGGCCCTGCAAGCCTCTCATCGTGCTAGACCTGAGTTACACAGGTGAGAAACTTTACTCCCAGTGGATGGACTGTTTTTGCTGCCTTTGATTTTGTCTTACAAAATAATGAGAAAAACTCTGCTGGAATCTAATGTGATCCACTGTGGCTAGATTGAGAAAGTGGTCAGGCTGATGACCCTTTTGTCCTTGTAAGTTCACATGACCATTTGCTGTAAGCTGGATAACTTCTAAACAAATCTGTGGATATCTGGAGAGGGTAACTTGTTTGAGATAGTTTGTATCAGGTTACAAGGCAGGACTGAAGAGCACAAGCAGAACAGCGTGCTTTGAATATCTCCAAAATCCAGTGCATTTGTGTTTTTCCATCCTTATCTCCAGTAAAGTTGGTGACCTTTCATGTTATGTCTTGCAGGGGTCAGCTGGAGAGAGAAAATTGTAGCCCTCCGTTCAAAAATGGCTGAGAGGAAAGTCCTGTGGTTTGTGGTAACGGCTCTGGATGAAGTAGCATGTAAGTCTTTGCATTTCCCTCATGGTTCTTCCTTTTAAATAAATTCCCTCCTTGCCTTGGAAAGGAAGACCCCTGACAGAGCGAGAGGAACTCATGACAGCCAGTGTGTTTGGAAGAGGTCAATTAACTTGTATCAAGCGTAGCTAAGAAATGAGGTCACAAGTGATGAATCTGTACTTCTGCACATTGCCTTTTTACACCAGTATGACTCCTGAGTACTTTTTTGGCCTAGGAAATTCAGCAAATCACCAACTTTGAAAAACAGCCTGAGCAAAGGGAAGGTTGTAATATAAGCCTGAGGCAGCTTGCAGGAAAAAAAAAAAAAAGACCTGTGAGATTTTCTGGCTGTAAAATATGTTCATGCTGCCTCATCCTATGGGAAAATGGAGGCTGATTTCTGCTCTGGGGGCTGCGCTACAGACAAAGCAGTGCAACATGTGGCTTTGTTTACATAAAGCAGGAGTAGGATATGCAGCATTCACAGTCATCTTCCTAATTCTCCCAAGTTTTTAAATCAAATTCTTATCTCTCCAGTGTTTAGCGAATGCTTTGGTTAAAACAAATACATCAGAGCTCAAACTTTGTCTCCATATCACTTCAACTCTGGGTCCAGGGGTCCTGTTAGAAGGTCCCCTCTGTATTTGAGACCCCAGGTTTACTAAGTCTCAGCATCCTGGCTCTCCCAGCCCAATATGTAGGGAAGGGTGCATGTCCAGAAACAACAGTGATTCCCCTGTGATGCTTGTTACTAGCTTTGTGCATCCCGGTGTACAGAGTAATACAGTGGGAACATAGTACTGGCAGGATGTGTGCTGCTAATGAGTGTGCTTTATGTCTAATCTGACAAAGTGAAAATGAAAATGGCATGTTCCTAGCTCCAGTACTGCAAGCATAAAGTCACTGGCACTGGGAGGAACTAGCTTGTGGAGTCTGCGGGCTGTCCGGGATCTGGGACGCTGAGCACAGGGCTTGTTTCATGAAAGAAGTACTTAATGGGAGTGGTGAATATGACTCCTCTCTGGGGAGGCCGATGTGAGCAGCAATTGTCTTTCTCACCTTTTCAGGAGCATCTCCAATTAAATTAATGATAAATTGGTGCCCTGAGGTAGTTTCAGATTAAATAACTTCGGTAAAGCCAAGCTTGGTTATGAATCAAGGATTTTTAAGACGGACCAGAAGAGGTCAGGAGAGAAACTTACTACCACGTGCCTGGTTGATTTCTTGTCCTAAGCTGGGGAAGGAATGGAAAGGTCCCTTTAATTTTATTTAATTCAATTTCCTGTATTAAACTGCAGACAAGTTTCTGGGGACAGAGGGAGAGTGCTACAAAGGAGTCTATTGCCTCCTTACTGCATTGGGAATTGACTGAGCAAGGAAGTTTGTACCCTTGCAGTAAAGAGTTCTTTGTGGCTCTTTCCTGCTTTCAAGTGACCTACTCCTTCCCTGGGGAGAATCTAACTCTATTTTTACTTTCATGGCAGAATTTGCACAATTCAATGAATACAGTCCGGGTTGTGATTTAGGACATGCTGGGATTTTTTTTCCAAGCTGTCCTGCTGGCTGGCCTTATTGCCTTGAGTAACTATTTCAGCTAATTGGATATCCTGGCTTTTTTATTTGAGCCTAAAATCAGAAGCTTGGAGATGCTGAACATCTCCTTCCCCTCCCAACTTTACCCCGGAGTTGTGGGGAATTTTTTCTTTATGGAAAAAGAAATGAAGACTGCAGTCTGAATCTGAGAAATTGACAGCCCAAGAAAGAGGCCCAAAAGGCATATTTTGATATTGTTTGTTCTTTCCCTCCTCCCTCTAGTATCAAGAGGAGGATTGGAATGAAATAATGCATCTTATTTTGACTTTGAACTTTTCTGGCTGTTGAGAAGTGAACTCTTTCCACACTGCATGGACAAGAAAGAATGAATAATGTGTTTTCTTTTTCCCACTTCTGTAACTTTTTTTTTTTTGCCTGGACCTGTTTTCTTCCAAGCCGGTCCTCCTTTAGAAGTTAAAACCTAGTTTCCTTGCCGGATTAGTGTTTAAACTGCAGTTCTGGTGCCATCTCCTGGCAAAACCGTAGGATTGCCAGAAAAACAGTAGGATGTGGGGACAGCTGGGTGTGTGAGCTGGACCCACGGCCTGCACTCGTGATGACTCATTACTTGATTGTATTTTGGTGAGATTATTTTTGGTATTCTTAATGCTGCAAGAGATGAACCAGGACTGTGATTCTTGGCATTCTTATTTTCCAGGGCTTTTCAACCTCCGAGGCTCTGATGTTGAGTACAATCCTGTGTTTTTTGCATACGCCGTCATAGGAATGAACACAATCAGGTGCTTGTATTCCCCTCTTCTGTTCCCCAAGTTGTAGTTTTCTCTGAGCAATCTGATCCAACAAAGCTTTTGTCTTTTTAAAACACCTATGCTCAGATGCTTTAATGTTGCTTCTGAGCCCTTTTGTCTTCTGTATTAATTATTCTTCCACTGATTAGAGCTAGAGTTAGCCAGGTGCTCTGCTGTGCTCCTTATCACTTTGGCTGTCTTAGGGTGGGACAACTGATCCCTCTGTGTCACCCTGGGGCCCTGGGTGAAAAGTGAGTAAGAGTGAATGCTAGCCTGGGTATTGGAAAACTTCTCTCTAATGCCATAGATGAGTTGCTTCAGTGCTTCTGAGACCACATAGTAAACTTTCAGGGCTGGGTTATGACAGAAGGCTTCTTTCCTGTGACTGCTTCATAAAACGAGCTTCCACTAGCACAGGTGTTTTAGAATCATGTCCAAGCTGCTAGATAGATGCATTTGGAGTAAAACCTTTGTTGACTGAGTACAGGCTGTGTGTGAAGGGTAAGCTGAACTTTCCAGTTCAGTGAAAGCAAAAAAAACCCAAAAAACAATACTTAAAGCAACAGTAGACTTTCCATTTTGAGATGCTACCCTTAGAAATGAGGGAATGGCCTCTTTGTACTTTGTTTCTGTCTCTTGAGATGGCATTCAGCCATTCTGAATGTCATACAAACAGAAATGGTGTCAGCTCCTTCTCAGCGGGATGATACATCGTAATTTCAAAGCAGAATTTCAGCTGTGTGAAGGCCATTGGATAAAATAGTAGAGAGCAGAATATAAGGCATAACTGACAAACTCCTTTCTCCTGAAATGTCACCAAAACAGTGTGGTTTCCTTCCCTACCTTAATCTAGCTGCTGTCAGATGTGGTCCTATCTCTCTGCTCTGATTCTTTTCTCAGGCTCTTCATCGATGGTGACCGGATGATGGACCCAGCTGTGAGGGAGCATTTACAGCTTGATAGTACCCTGGAACCAGAATTTAAAATTCAGGTTATGCCCTATGGATCTATCTTGGTGGAACTGCAGTCTGTTGGTGCAGGCCTCTCACCCAAGGAGAAAGTGTGGCTCAGTGACAAAGCCAGCTATGCTCTAACTGAAGCTATTCCTAAGGTGTGTGGCTCCTCCGAAGGGAAAAGGCTTTTCTACTTTCTTTTCAGTGTGGTCAGAAATGGTGTTAATGAGGGCATCTGGCCCCAGCTTCCCCTCTGCAAAGAGTGCTGCAGGCTGGAGCAGAAGGCATTCAGCCACACTGAGGTATTGAGGGGTTGTTTAATCCTGGGGTTGCTCTTGATGGAGCTGCCCTTCCAACTCACTAAGCCGATTTATCCAAAGAATTGTCAGCTTAAGATAAGTCAAGTACAGTGGGAGAGGGGAGGGAGAGGGAGAGAGCAGGGTGAACTAGGGTCAGTGTGCCCGTGGCTGGAGTTTTGGCATCAAATCAGCATTATGTGGACCAGCAGTATGAGGTGGAAACAGATTTTGAAGCAGAAAAATTGGGCTGATCTTCTGAGAAGGGAGCACTGTGTTTGGTCTGAGTGTCTGAAGATGGTTCCCCTTATATCCTCAAGACACTGAAATAAATGAGGCAGGAGCTGAGTGAGAAGAGCTGTTGCACCAAGGACCCTTGTGAAGACATGGATAACTTGCAGGTGCTGGTTGTCCATGAAGTGAACACACCTGTTGAGGGACAGCTGTACCATCTAAATAACTTTAGTACAGCTCTGTGTGCTGTATCTCACCCTCGTAGTTAAACCTGACTGTCTGGGAGTCCTGCATTTCAACCTGATAGCCATGAAAGCAGATGCTGAGGTTAGGACAGAGCAGCAACTACAGATTGTTGAGCCAGATTGCATGTGTCTTGTATTCATCTCTTGTTTGCTGTAGATCACGTTCTCTCTGGAACATCATCCAGTTTACATTGGCATTTAGTACCCAGAAAATACTGTGAGTAAACACACTATATAGCCATATGGGTAGGAGTCAGGGACCAGTGGGTATTTTCCAGGTGTTACCTTGGAAGACCAGACCCGCAGAACAGAATCTGTGCTTGTGTTGAGTTACTAAATGGTCCAAACTTTACTACCTGAGAACTGTAAATTTATTAAAAAAACCAATAAAATATGTCCCCAAACTTTAAGACATGTATGTGAGCTAGACAGGCAGTGTTTTACCTCTGTTTAGGGTTAAATTTTCTGACACTATCAATCTATTTCTAGGTGCAAGTAGCATCTGAACACAGGACACTGACGTTTTGCCCACTGCCTTTTGTTAAGGGTAGTAGAAAACATAGATTCAGTGGAGCATCCAGGATACATTGTTAAGCTCTTGTCTTCAGATTAGAAAACTCCTTATTGTATTATAGTCGGTGTCTGTAGAATAGCCCCGCTTTGGGTAGATTCCTGTAGTGGATTTATATGGGGTATCCCTATGGACAAGTACAGTAGGTCTGGCCTAGATTAAGGAATTTAATGAATCCCTTTGGCAGTGGAAGTCATTGCAGTGCTGGATGCCCTCTGTGTACATGGGGAGAGGCTCTGCCCCGAGGAGCTCTATGCCACAGAACTGAGCAGGGGAAGAACTGAAGTATCTTGATTTAAAAACACTCCAGAAAGCACTAGCAGAAGCAGAAATTTCTCAGTTCTACATGCTGGGTATTTTTTACTATCTTGATACCACTTCACAACAGCTGTGCAGCTGATGAGGTGCTTTGAAGAACCTCAGTGCTGGAAGTCCCTTTGCTGCCTGTTTCCACCAAAGCTAAATATTGACATTGGCAACAATCCAGTTTGTTATTAAACACAGATCTGCAAACCCTTTATAGGTTTGCCTACAACTACATGTAAATATGCTTTTTCACAGAAGATTAATAGAAACTTATGATCATATCTGTAAAACACAAGCTAATTTAATAGAAAATATAGGTGTTGTAAAGTTTTGTCCTGACTCTGAGAGAAATTTGCCATGGCTTCTTTGGTATTTCAGTTTCTGCCTCAAGTGGGATAATTCTCCTGCTGAAGGAATTTTAAGAATTTGGAAATTGGAAATTTGGTCTTTGCTTGAGGGTCTGCCAGGCCCTTCCTGTGAATGCAAGTGATGTTTATTTGTGTGCTGGTGTACTGAGAACTTGAAGACAATGTGTTGCTTGGGCTTTGCCTGTGTAGGTGCTCATCCCATTTTGCCCCCCCCCGTAGGGACAGAAAGTAGGACTGTGGGGCAAACGACTTCACTTTTGTTTCATCTTCTGATACTGACTGTGGTAAAGCTTTTACAAGAAACTTCAGTGAATTTCTGAAGATACGCAGAGAACCAGTCAAGCATTCAAACGTACAGACAGCTGATGTCGGGAAGTGCACAGTGGAAAGGGATCAGTTACTAGTTCTTGATACACAGGAAAGCTTTCTCAAACCACTGACGTAAACTTCTTTCAGAAGAGGACAGCATGTAAAGCTCAGCTTTGCAAAGTCTTTTCATGTTTCTTGGGCTATTGATGTATTCGTCAGAGCTGCTGATCATTAGTAGTAGTGGTGCTCTCTGCTGGAGGCAGCAGATCCTTAAGGGGCTCTCCATGTTCAGCTCCAGCACTCAGTACCTGGGGTGGATACCCTTTGCTCCCTGTTGCTAGCAGAAAGGTAGCAAGTCAAGGTGGCTTTTGAGATCTGTTTTCACAGCTTAAATTCCACTTGAGTCCCTGGGATTGATCTTTCTCCCTGTCTGTCTCTGATTATTTAGGGTACAGCATGAATAGGAAAGCCATAGCTCAGATACTGATATGATTTTTATCATATCCAGTCTTGATCTTGCTTCATGATGTGCTGTTAACCCTTCAGTTCCCTGGATTACCCCGGTAGTTGATTGTCCTTTAGTCAGGGGATGTTCCTGCTCTTTATTCCCCAGTATGCAATCAGTTTCTCAGTGCTGAAGGTTGAGAGACTGCCAAAGTATGAATTGTGGCCAGGCTGAGTTATTAAACCTGTAGGATTACATAGTCTGACTAATCCACGAGTAATCCTGTCCTTCTGCTGCAGGCTTACCGGTACCTCACCCCATATACCCCCATCTGCATTGCAAAAGCTGTGAAGAATGCTTTGGAAACAGAAGGCATGAGAAGAGCACATGTAAGTGAAGGCTTGAGGGCCTCCTTGCACATGCCAGGAGGTTTGCTGTATCTTCAGGGGAAAAAAATGGCATTTTCCTTTCAATGTTAGCATTTTGGATTAAAAAGTAAATACTAACTTGGATGGCAGGTTAAAAAAGGTTGCCTACTGCTCTTGGAAACTTTTTTTTGGAGGGGGCGGGGTTGGTTAGTATTCCTTTGTAGCAAAGAGCAAGATTATAATTGCATGAGGAGCCAACACTGCCTGGTTGGAAGACCATGCGGACTTGAAGTGTTATTTAGAATCTGAGCCCTCAAAGGGATGTTCTCTCTCCAGTGAGACAAGCAACAGAACTATCAATGGAATCTTGAAATTATTATCACTTGAATAAACATGGCTTAACAAACATAGAGCAGTTCTCTGACACACAGTGCAGAACACAGGCCAAGATTTGCAAAAGCAGCTTGTGTCCTCAGAGCACTCTGTTTTTGCATCACCATTGTGACACTCTGGAAGTGAGTCTGATTTCCCAGGACGTTTCATGTTTTCAAGCAAAGAAGCTGCCTGTGAAAGAAGTTCACGGTGGAGATGAAGTTTTCTCATGTTTATGATAGTTTTAAAGCAGGAGGTTTCACAACAGGAAAAACGTGCCAGTGAAAGCAGAGTTGACAATTCTGGGCTTTTCCCATGCTTGCTGTTATTTTTTGGGGATCTGCTAGTTCTTATTTCAATGTTTGTTTTAGTAAGGATAAAAAATATTACTGAGCAGAGAAGGGCACGTTCCCATATTGCATGGCCAGATGTGTAGCATGGTTATCTCCGATGAGCTGAAATGTGTAAAAGACACTTGGAAGTCATACGTGAGATAGTTACTGTTTGCAGAGTATTTGGTAATTTTTCAGAGTAAGATATATCCCAGCTGAAAACCTGTATTAACATTTAATATTTAGTTCTCATATGTTTCCAGTGCTTGCAGTACTTACAGGATGCAGAAGCTGGGAAGACCACATTACCTCTTACTTTGTACTTCGAAAGTTTGCAGGTTGAACTGCTTTAAGAACAGTATTTGTACTGAGGCTTGATAATCTTCTCAATTCCATTTTCTTGTGCTTATTTTAAATAGATTAAAGATGCTGTTGCTCTGTGTGAGCTCTTTAACTGGCTGGAGAAAGAGGTGTGTATTAGGTCTTGTTCGTCTGTTTTCTTGGTTGGAAACATTATTGCTAAGTAAAATTCTTTATTAGCATAGAATATTTTTAATATTCTTTGTAATGCCTTTGATACAATTGGGATTTCTTCTGTTTGGTTTGGGGTACTTCATTTATGCTTCTACCCAAGGCTGAATGGATTTTTTAAAAAAAACTTATTCCCATTTCTTTTACAAAGGCCAAAGCCAGAGCAGGTGAGGAATGATATGAATATGCTTAATATAGTGTTGATCACTATCGTGTGTTGGTTTGGTAGTGCAAAACATAAAATGTCTATTTTGGTGCAACACTATGCAGGTATTCCCATGTTTGTCAGCATTGGCTGGCAGCATGGACAGATTTGGTGTTTATGAATGGAGAGGTGCAGCCATCCCATACACAGTAAAAGTGGAATAAAGAGAAATTACTTGTTTGTCTCAAGGTGGAGTCAGAAATACTTCATGAAATCTGCTTCAAGGGCTGTGAGAGCTATCTTGGGCTGTGAGAGCTATCTTCTATCCTTCTTTGCCTGTTCAGTCCAGGGGAAGTTGAAACAATTGGACGCATGTTTTGATTTATCAAATGCTTAGTATAGAAGTTAACATCCTTTGTTTTCCGTGCAACTGCTTCCATCTCTAGATTAGAGGCATAAAATTTCTGCTAATACTATGTTCTGTTGAAATGGATAAAACTGTTCGAACTTACTGTAACCTGTATTTGAAGAGATATTGCATTGTGAGTTTTGAGTTTGAGTGTATCTCAGTGAAATCAATGCTGCACTAAGTGGTTCCTGGGCAGGGTTCAGCAGTCATGCCCTGAGCAGCTCCCCGCTTCTCACGTGCCATGCACAGTACTGCTGGGTTTGTGTTTGTCATTACTCAGGACAGAAAACCTGGGAACAAGCCACTTCAAGATTGGGTTTCATAATGCTCGGGGGGGCGGACTGCTTAAGCATATAGTATTTTCTTTTCTTGTCAGTGTACTAATTCAACTGGCATCTTTGTCCACTAGGTTCCAAAGGGGACAGTGACAGAAATAATTGCTGCAGACAAAGCAGAGGAGTTTCGCAGGTAAAAAGTAAATTCGCTGTGATATTTTCTTGGCAGTTTTATCCTTTGTTTCTGTTTTATTCAGTCAAAATCCAGCTTGCTTGCAGATTTGTTTTACTTGAGGATAAACTGTAACTCCAGCATTTTTTTTGAACACTTGAAAGAGTTTGGGATGAACTGGGTTTCTTGGGAGGTACAAGTCCCAGCCCAGTGGGTCCTGCCTGCTTTCTTTCTGAGGTAGTAATGTGGGGTGCTGCAGGTTAGGACACTTGAATATAAGACTGTTGCTTCCTACCACAGAAAAGCTCATGTAAGCATTCGATTTCATTCTCTCTTGATGGAGGATTTGTATTGAGAGATGCTCCAGTGTATATCTAACAGGGTCTCTAGAGATGCCTATGAGTAAGTAAATAATAAAGAGGAAATTGTTCAGGATATCTCTTCCCTGGGTGGTATGGGTGGTAACTTTATCTGTGAGAGGATAGAGATGGAAAACATGTTTCCACATTGTTGGAAGGATAGGATTTTGATCTTTATGGCTTTCCTACTGAACTGTTTCTTGCCAAGGCAGCTAACAAGTCTAAGAGGAAGACTGAGATGGAGTGCCCTGTCCTCTTCAGTTCTTTTGTATTCTTCTTGCCTGTGCTGTAGTGATCACCATCTTTTCTTTCAGCCAACAGAAAGACTTTGTTGAGTTGAGTTTTGCTACTATATCAAGCACAGGTCCAAATGGAGCCATCATTCACTACAAGTAAGAGAAAACACTGCTTCTTCTTTTATCCATCAGCAAACGTAGTTGGAGTGAGTTGTCTAGCTTCTTTGTGGAGTCACAGCAGGGTACTCCAGGGAGATGTAGTCACTGTTTGCCATCTTATTTTATTCCACCAGAGCTTCCATGCATACTAAGTAAAGATCTCTCCATGCTGGCAGCTTGCATGTATTATGATGCTGATCTGCTCAGGGGCCATATAAAAAGGCTGTTTTGTGGATAGGAGTCTGAGAAGGACAAATATGAAGTGCAAACTTTTCTGCAGTATGTCCAGGAACAGATGTTGAGGGTTTTGCTGGATGCAAGAAAACTATTCTCTGTACTTCAGTGATATTTACTGTAGAAAATAAATTCCTCAGTATGATCTCATTTACCATGAGTTGGATTTCCATCGCTGCCACAAAAAATCAGAACTGATGCATCCAAGGATGCACTTGATAAGGCTTCTAGATTGTAGGTGTGGGCTGGAGACCTTAAAACTGTACACTAAACAACTTTGTGTTCAACTGAACAGGCCAGTTCCTGAGACCAACAGAACACTGTCTGTCAATGAGATCTACCTCCTGGACTCAGGAGCACAGTACAAGTGAGTGGGGTGAATGGGACTGAACCACTCTGTTTTCTGCTCCTAGTGTCTGCCCTGCAGAGTCAGCTCAAAGTTGCTCTGGCAAGCATGGCAATGTGTTATTCTGACTGCAGTGCCATTTCACAAGGAGCCTGCTTATTGTATCCCCCTGTGAAGGAAGACTGGGGTTCTGGATGTAGCCAAGAACATCAGTCACTGGGTGACTGATCCCTACCAGAAGGCACTGGGTAGCTGGCTGGGGCTGCTGACCAGCCTTGCCTGGGGATGAGATTTATATGAGCATTTTCCTGAGTCCTGTTGTCAGTGTAATGGTAGCTGTGCTTTAACTGGCGTGACATGTTTCTGTTTGTTGCAGCTCCACTTACTTGGTCATGATAGAGCTGTGGGGAGTTGGGAGGAGGTCTGGCAACCCAGGTTTAGCCTTAGGCTGCCTACGCAGCAGCCTGGACAGCTAAGTACAGTGGCCTCATTTCTCTGCAGCTGTGTATTGTAGAGGTCTAACTCCATGGAAAATGAAGGAAGTAGTGTTTTCAACCAGTGTAAATATATGAGAAATGGTTTGTTCAGAGAGAGCAGAGCGGGATAGACCTGGCTGCTCCTTTGAGGGCTGTGGCTTTTTGTTTTGTCAGTCAGGAAGAGCTTTGAAAATGAACCATGCAGACATCCTTTGATAAGGTTTTTACAATGAGATCTTTTCCCCACCACTCTGATGGCCTAATTAGCAATTTCCTTGGTGCCACTGTGGAAGGCAAGTCTTTGAATAGAATGTAAGCTTGACTTCAGTGACGCTCAGCAGAGCATTGTGGGATGCTCAGCTTGTCACTGCTGAGAAGTTAAACTCTGAGTTCTTCGTGTCCGTGGCCTGTATGTGCTGGGGATGGGTGGTGATACAGGAATGAGTGTTTCAAAGGGAACTCATTATTTCAAGAGCCTCTGTGTTTGACTGCAAGCTCAAAATAATATTCGCATAAGGAACTTAGAGCCATTTTTTAACGTTTAGACTAAATCCTATCCAAATGATGGATAATTTTTAGTCTTAGCACAAAGCATCCTGAGGATGAAAAGGACACTAAACCTGCTTACAGATCCCTTCTTCTGAGCTGTTGGCTGTAATTTGTACGTAAACATTTTTAAGCTGCTAATGAATCATTTTTCCTACAGTAGAGTAAATTTGGCCTTCTCTGTCTTATTCCCAGTGGGCAGGTACCAGCTGCTAAACATCAAATTCACTTCATTTTTATGAGCAGTCTAGATTCTAATTTGAGAAGAACTTTGGGATCCTTATGTTTGAAAGAGAACGTGAGTGTTCAGGAATTTTTGAGATTAGGCTCTTTTATATGTTCAGTATTTTGTAGCATAGAGCAGATAACCTTACACAGTGGTTAGACTGGTGGTTTTTCTGCAGTATGACTTTTTTTAATGCATTTTCACTTTGATCTTTCTTTTTCCTCCTATTCCTTTGTTTCCTGAATCTTTCTTTGCCTCTGGAAGAGATGGTACAACAGATGTGACCCGAACAATGCATTTTGGCACACCATCAGCCTATGAGAAGGTAGGTTGGCATCTCAGTGTGTTTTGACCCTTGTTATTAGAGATACTTAATCATGATGATGGCTTAAATTCAGTGATGTGCCTTATTGCTATACTGTCTAAGGGACCTATCAAGTATAATTTCTTAACTAATGAAAGTGGCGGCATTTTGATCAAGTCTGAAAAGTAGGCTGTCAGATTTCAAATTTTCAAATATAAACTGTTTAGACAGTGACACTGTTTTCTACCTCAAAATACACACCTCTCATTTACTAAATGACACATCTTTATGAAGTAATAAAATCAGTGGGCTGAGGATACGCATTACTGGTTTGCCCAACATAGGGTGTTATAGGAGTTTAATTTAGCTTAAAGCTCAGTGCCTGATGTAGAGCTGCGTTAGTGGTTTGTGCCTCGTATAATGTGTCAAAAAATAGCCTCAGACTGCTCTGAGGAGGTCCATGTTGGAAATTCAGAGGTGTAATTTTGTTTTAAATTAACACTCAATTATTGTAGTTAGCTCAGTGATGAAAATGGGATATACTTAGGAAGTGTAGCCACAAAGAAAATCAGTCATGTAGATCAGGTGAATCCTGTCGCTAAACTTGCAGTCTGAGTTTGTTACACTGTCTGTATTTACTGAGAAAGATCTTCAGAGTAATTTAAACTCTTTTCTGCTCGTGCTTTGCTTTAGTATTGCATTGCCATAGGAGGAAATGAGCAGGTCTTTCCACATCCTTTGCAGTTTGCTACCTGATGCAGTTTTCCTTTCTGTTCTGGGAAAGGGCAGTGTTTTGTTTCTCCCTGTTTATTTATGGTATGCATTTATTTGGCAGGAATGCTTCACCTATGTCCTGAAAGGACACATAGCTGTGAGTGCAGCCATCTTCCCAAATGGAACCAAAGGTAAGTTGATGAGTTGGAGTGTTTGACCATGATGGTGACTTCAGCACTACCATTAATTGATGTGAAAGCAGCATTATGATTGATAGGCCCTGATGTTGTTAGCTATTTGGTGTAATAGTCTGTGTCTGTTTCCATCACAGCACATTGGATACTGGATTATTGATTCCTGCTGTTTGAACAGCCATCAGTGCTGAAAATTTAGAGAGAAGTCTGGAGGGTGTTCAGAGTGTTTTGTTTCAGGGTGATGGTAATGTTCCTCAGTGACTAGCACATCTAGCACATCTGTGGCCTTTTTGTGCTCTGAGATAGTCTTCATGCTTTTATTCTGAGGCCTCCCAAAGCAATAGGTTGCTTTCCAGTTTCAAAAATACTGGCAAATTCTCTTCCAATTTATGTGGTATATTTTTCATCAATGAGCAGTGTGGGAGAATAACACATAGAGGAGCTGGTTTGATTTTGTACGGAGAATATGTGATATACACTCACTGTTGGTGACTGCTGCAAGCTCGTTTCTCTCTAGTCAGAAACTTAACATAAGCATGCCTCTTTGTAGGGTGGCTTCCAGTTCACATTCTTATGGGTGTGAGGAAAAAGCATCTGGCTCGTGGTATGAGAAATCCCAACTGAAATGAGCAGTCTAGAGGGTGTCAGCACTTGCATGTGATTGGTGTTCACATGCAAGCAAAAGAAATCCTCTACATTCTGATTGAAACAGCCTGGAGTGATGGCATCCAGGCAAGAGGTCTGGCTGGTAGGTTCACCAAATAGAATTGCCAGGCCTTCTGCATGAAGTTCTCTTAGTGTGGCTACCTTTAAAGGAGGTACTGAATTCTCTGTGGGCCTTTTAACCACTAGATTCTTTCCTGAAAACCCAAGTGAAACAAGCTGCAGTGCAACATTTTGCAGAGCATATTCTGAAGAGCTGTGCAACACGAGTGAGAGAGAGGTTCTTTCAGTGAGAATGAGTTTGAATGACAGATTTTTCAAATCTGTTGTGTAATTTCTGACAAACCAGTGCCTTGTTTTATTTTCCCTCTCTTTTTAATTTTTTTTGCTTTCTTTGCACATTTTTCAGGTTTGAACCCCCAGTGTGATTATCAGTCTGTGAGGAAGCCTGACTTGATCCAGTTTTCTTTCCATGTGTCTCTTCCCCTTGGCCTGCAGGTCACCTTCTAGATTCCTTTGCCCGTTCTGCCTTGTGGGACTGTGGTTTGGACTACCTGCATGGGACAGGACACGGAGTTGGCTCTTTCCTAAATGTACACGAGGGTCCTTGTGGCATTAGCTACAAAACCTTTGCAGATGAGCCCTTGGAGGCTGGCATGATCGTCTCTGATGGTATTTAACACAGTTCTTTCTGGCTACTGAGGGGAGGACCAAGTTCTTAAGATTCAGGGGGAGTGGTGGAAAGGGAGATGTGATCATAAGCTCTGGTCCTGCCTCTTCAGTTTGTTACATTGTCACTTAAGCTTTCTGTCACCATACAGCATCTTTTCAGTTGAGTTCTGCAGGCCGGCTTCCTTCTTTGTAAAGTGCAAATTTCAGCAGATCTGTGCTGCTGACCACAATAGTTCTGGCTTGCTGCCTCCCATTCTGCAGTGGAAGAGCTGGCTACAGAACATGGTGGGCACCAGATCTTCAGGAGCTATGCTGTGAGCTATTTGAGATAGTTAATAGATGCCTTATTTTTCCATTAATAAATCTACAACCTTCTGGGTTTTACTAAAAGTCTTGCATTCCTTCAGGACTGCTAAGTCCATGTAGGGAGTCAGGGAGCACCCCCTAAAGTAACTTCAGGGCAGGGGGTTTCCTACTGGCTTTTGGTAAAGAGATGAAGGTTTTCAGAGTTTCTGGTACTTGGAACAAGTACTTGGTGCTCTCTCTTGACTTGGAAGGGGGCTGTCTGACTGGTTTCTTCTCTCTTTGAGAACTTCTGCTGTCACCTTGCTCGGGGCTTCTGTGCAGATTAAGTAGAGTCAGAAATTTGTTTGCCTCCCTGGGTGCCTGATGTCAAGATTGTTTAGCAACCTCAGTGAACTAAAGCTATGAAGGGGAAGTTTTGCCATAGGAAATAAGCACTTCCACAGTGTAGCTGTGTGTCTTAATTATTGTCTGTTTCTGCAGAGCCTGGGTACTATGAGGATGGGTCCTTTGGGATCCGAATAGAAAACGTTGTCCTTGTGATCCCTGCTGAAACCAAGGTGAGTGACCTGCTCAAGATATACCTTTCATTGTGACTTCGTATTATAAAACCTGAGGCAGGACTGTGCTCCAGACAGTTAATCCTACTCAAGACTGCTGCTCACCAAAACCCTACTGTGGTGAAGACTGATTCTAAGTCTCCTTTATTAATGGAGACACAGAAGACAGCCCTGTTTCAGCAGAGTTTCCATAGGTTAACATGTTGTTGTTCTAATGTTTTCTGTCTGGGTATCAAAGACCAGAACTTTTTTAATGCAGCCCCTTGGATTTGTTGCTGTAGAGCTAGTTGATCGCAGGTCAGTCCCCCATGACAGTAGAAACAAAACTACAGATAGATTTTGGCATAATAATTTTAGGTCTGCTTGAGATGTGCTTTTAGAAATGCTAAACTGTAAATTACTGGATGGTCATCAAGTCCTGTGCAGTTGTGACTTGGGACATGGCCTTCAGAAAGTGACTACTGAAATAAGTGATTGAGATTTATATGGAGATTCTCTGCTTGATACATGTGAATTTTTTTTGTAAATGATATCCCATCTGAGTGTTATGAGCGTATTTTCCTAGTGGCCAGTGATGAACACAGACTGAAGAGTATGATATTGCTAGAGCAATTTCAAAGAATTTGCAACTTCATTTGTCCTTTGCAGTACAATTTCAAAAACAGAGGAAGCCTGACTTTTGAACCCTTAACGATGGTTCCAATTCAAACGAAAATGATTGATGTTAGTTTGCTGACACAAAAAGAGGTAAGTGAGAAGAGCAGGCTTCCAGTGTCTTCTGTACACCAGAACCTTCTTGTTCTATTTACATAATTGTTGTCCTCTGTTTTAGTTGGAAGATTCAGGGAGTGATCTTGAAGGACCTGACTTAATTTTCAACTTGATCTGGTGGTGGGTGGGTGGGTGGGATAGATGACTTCTCTAGAATTCTTCTCATCTAAATTATTCTGTGATGAAGGCAGCAAGGGCCCTCCAGTGATGCTGTTTTGGTATTTCCTTTGATATGATATTTGCTGTTCTTGTGTTGTCTTTTTTGCTTCTGCCTTCATTTGCTTCTGTCAGACTATGATGCTGCCTCTCCAGAGACTACACTAATTACTGTCCCACGTTGCTGTCTGTATCTGCCCATGATCAATCCCATTCAGCAGTGCCACGTTTGCAGTGCATATGGCCTCTGAGCAGACTTTAGTCATACTTGCTCAGCAGCATTTATTTCCTAAGTAGCTTAATACTGTAGCTTTCTCTTTAGGTTTCCCATTACCTTCACCTTGGTGTGTTTCATGCTGTTTTTTATCATACTGTTCATTTTTCTTCAGCTTACTGCTATTCTGAATGATGATTCCATTTGCGTTTCCTTTATCTGAAGAGGACTGTGAACAGTGCTGAAATTTACCTTAAGGTTACCTGTTGGGATCAATAGGGCGACTTGTATCTCAGCAGTGCGTTGTTCTTTTTATTAGTCTGTGCTGAGGTAGCTATTCTGAGTTGTTGGAGGCAGTGATTTGCAGAGATTTGAAATACTGGTCGTTTGAACTGAACTTTAGCACCTCTGAAAACCCAGGACTAATTGCTTCAGTTCCTACCCTCGTCAAATCTACAAGTTGCTTGAACGTATTAAGGGTCTGTCTCTGGGATGGGATGCCATTCCAGCCTAATAGCCCAATCCCAAAGAGCAGTGTCCTACTAATGTCTTTGCCTTTATAGTCATGTACAGCCACCAGCTATTCTGTGTTCGTACTGAATGTCATATGCCTCCTTTTCTCTAGTGTAACTGGGTGAATGACTATCATCAAAAGTGCCGGGAAGTAATTGGAGCAGAGCTGGAGAGGCAAGGTCGACACGAAGCTCTTCAATGGCTCATCCGGGAGACAGAGCCTCTGATCAGAGTTCAGTAGCACCACAGTTGTCTTTGGTACGTGGAACATCAGGACTGCTTGATGCCACAGTAATCTACATCTTCTTGGCCCTTGACACCACTGGGAGAAAGTTCTGCAGTAAACCTCTGGAAATCAGAAGGGGGATTTTGTTCAGTGTTTTTCCCATCACGTGCGGGTAATGGGAGGGAAAGAAGGGTTACTGTCTCAACATTTTTTGAGGGGGAGGGGAAGGCTGAGAATAGAAAGCAAATAAAATACACAAGCATGTTGTCTTTGAAACGAAGGATCTTGAAATACTGGTTGTAAGAGACAATACTGGAATATTTTATATGATCTGTTTTTTTTCCACTGTGAAAACTCAGTATTTTTACGTACTTGGGTTCCAGTTGCTAATATTCTACCCACACAGCGGGACTGATTACTGAATAAAAGTTTCCAACCTGTTATTCACTTTGCCTTCTCTTGCAGTCAGTGATACATTGGGTTTGACATCCCGAAGAAGGGTGAGAGCCAGATAATTCCACCTTTACGTGTGTATCCAGCTCAGACAGTGAAGAAATATGTATAGAGCTTCCTTGTGCTAGGAACAGGGCAGATGTTATGAAAAGGCCTGACAGGAGCAGTCAGTTCAGTCCCTGCTTTGTGACAGATCGTGGAAGGGGTTTGGTGACACAGAGGGTTATGCCTGTGGAGCACTCAGGCCAGTGCTTCTGTCTATTGTTATGTTGTACTGAGTACTTGTATAACCCTTGGCAGTGCAGGATGAGTTGGCAGTATCATGGAATTATAGCTCTTCCTGGACACAGGGCAATTATTAAGTTAAAAAAAAAAATACAGTGGACAAAAGAAGGCTTCTGTGCAACTTTGGTTCAAAACCACCCTGACCTCGGGCCCCATCAACAGTACTCTGGATTGCTATAGGCAGTGCATGCAGACATCTAGTGGCTAAGCGAGATAATGCAAGGTAAGCCCTGATACGAACTCATACTGCCCTTCTTCAGCAGGGAGGGAGGATGTTCTGTTCTGCAATCTTCTGATCTGTCTGTCTTCTGAAAAGTCCCTGTGTGCAGCCTCATCAGAGCATTGTCCATAATGCTAAATGGTGGTGTGAGAATATGCTTACTAAAAGTAAAACTTGTAATATATGAAACAGAAAGCTCAGTAATAGATATAAAAGGAACAATTAGGTAAAATTAGATATAAAAGGAACAATTGGGTTAACTTCAGATTCTTTAGATTTTAAAGGAACAGTCTTTGCAAATGGAAATGTTCATGTAGCTTTCTTTTTTTTTTTCCTGCAAGAAATTCTGAGAGGGAAATGTTAATCTCTGTTAAGAGGCATGAAATAGGTATTTACTGCAAGGGTTCTGGAAATTGGAAGCAGTATCATGTATTCAAACTGAAAAGAACTTGGAAGGGAAACTAGGGCAGAGAATTCCAGGAAATAATGTTGTCTGGCCTCCTGCCTATGTTGTCCAAGAAAGTGTAAAAGCAGAAGTGCAATAAGCTCTTAAAAGTTTGTTTTGACACTATACTTTCTACAGATACATGCGTGCCTTTAAATATCCAAGTGGTTTCCCACCACCACCTGCAAGTATTAGCTGTCTGTGGGATTCCCTGCTCACAAATCAAGCAGTCCACAGTGAGTATATGCCATCAACTAAAACAGACTGGGGAAAAAACACCTATTTGACCTATTTTGTTCCTACTTTTCTTGCTCCATCCCTCATAACCCCTCCTTTCTCAGACTGGAGTTGTTACCAAAAGTGTGCCAGGCAGCAGCAGAACCCTGCTGTTTTTAACTTAGGTGGCTTATAACTCACCTGTAATAGAAACTCCACTGTTAGTTCACATGGCTGTTAAACCTATCACTTTATGCAGCAGTTTTGATGCAAGATTTGGTTTACTGCAGCCTGGCCTTGGGAGGGAAAGTGAAACTGAGAACACAGTTGTTGAGGACCTCACTGTCAAACCTATGAAACTCAGCTGTCCTGGGGACCAGGAGGTGACATATTTCCTTTTCTGTCATGTGGTGCTTTGGGGGTGTCTTCTGGGCAGTGTGTGGGGTGCACCAACGTGAGAGGCTGAATGAGGCTCCCCAGGTCTGCCTAAAACATGCCAGTGTGTTCACATGTGTTGCCTGGAGAGGATCTGTCGCTCCTTTTGGCACTCAGTGGGGGTGAAGTGACTGCTGATGCTGAGGATTTTCGCTGTTTATTTCTGCTAACATGCAGCAATTCACACCTTGCTCCCAGAGTCTCCTAGGTCTGCTCCCTTTTTATGCCTCCTGAAGTAATTAAAATGCTTTGAAGCTTCACTGTTTGGCCAGGGACAGCAGGACTCCTTGCTGTAGGGTGGCAGAGTGGGACAGATCCTTTCCCTAAGTCTTCTTTTTTAGGAAACAAATTGTGGGCCCAACATCTGGAGGAGGTGTCTTGTGATCAGGAGTTAAACTGCTTGGTGTCAGTGCCCTCAGCTTGTTTTACATGATAAGGACTAAAGTCCCCATGGTTTTGGCTGTAATGAGGAAAAAAAAAATGAAACAAGGGCCTCTAGAGGGTGGAAATATGAACTGGGTTAGTACTTAATTAAGTTGCCTATTAACAGTTGTGTAGCAGCTTGGAAGAATTTTAATGTACCAATTAAAGCAAGGAGCTATCTCCTCAGCTTCCCACCACCTCTGGGGACACTGTCAAGAATGGGAAGCTTCACAGATCAAGTGCTGTTTATTTTGTTCCTTCCAGCTTGTTAAAAAGCGTTCTAAATTTGGGCTGTGGCGGATGCCCATGGACATGGTTACTTCTGTGATGCAGTGAAGCATCAGCTGCCTGATAAGGATTAACATAGAGAAGAAACAGGAACGTAATGCTGTCTGACTCTGTTTAAAAAAAAAACAAAACAAAACAACAACTAGTTCCTTATGACTTCTCTGCATTGCTTCATGAGGAGGAAGAGGTTTGGGGCAGTGCTGCAGCAGCTTGCCCAGCTCCGTTGTAAGCAGCAGGAATGGAGGCTCCCCACTCTGAACGTGCCTTGTGAAAGATGATTTGAGAAAGCTGCTGCTCTGACAGCTGGGAATCTTCAAATTTACAGCCAAAAGGTACTTAAGGCTATTTTAGACTGATTTGTTCACTTGCTCAGATTGCTCCTTCTCCCTGGTTTTGATCCCAAAGGTGCTGCTGAAGAGCAGTTGTGCCCTGATCACTGCATGCAGGCTCCTCCTTACCCTTCCTATGGGAGGAACTTGTGAGATGAGTTATCAGCAAAACCACACTTACAGAAGGGCTTTACTCATCATGTTTCTTAACATTCATGTTTCTTTCTTTTGGAAGAAATAGAAATTTAACCCCAGAGTTGACAATGTCACGATTAGTTCTCATTCGCATGCACCATATCTTGTATTCAGTCAAGCCAGGCTCATCTTCTAATCAAACTCCTGAATGCCCCAGGAGAAGACTGAGCAGAAAGGGTACACAATACCTGGGGAGACAGGGCCCAGGGAAGATGGGAGCCATGGGACTCTCCTTGTCCAAAAACCACATGATCTGGTCCCCTTCTGAGGTGATTTTTGGGGGAGAGAAAGGCAGATAAGTCCCTGCAGCCTTCCACGAGGCTAGAGGGGCTGTGGTGAGGGCATGTCCTTGGGACCTCAGCTGGGGAAGTGACAGCTTTCCACTCACAGCCCTTTGGGGTGGGCTCAGCCATGGGGATGGGAGTCTGGTGGAGGGGTTTGAGGACAGGGGTTGAATTGTTACTCTGGAGCTGAGGCCCTTTTTGTCTACTTGTGCAAGAAAGCACAGGCTGAACAAACCCTGCTGAGCTCTCCACAATTGAAGCTGCTCTGGTGAAAACAAACACCTGCAAAGCATTAGCAGAGGAGGGGCACTTTGGCACAGTTCAGTGGAATTCATTGCACCTGGCTGGGGTTGGACTGGCTGCAGTGCCCACGAGGCTCCCTTGGAGCTTTGCTTCTCAGCACCCGGCACGCTGCCATCAATAAAAGTTCAAAATCATCCTCAATATATGGACTTGGCTGCAAATGACAGTTTTTCAGCTTCCTAGGGCTGACCAAACCACAGCAGCTGTTGTCCAAATCTGCTTTGTTGCAGGTTGGTGCTTCCTCTGCAGAGATGCTGCAGATTCCTCACTGCTGTCAGTGGGGCAAGTCTTGACATCAAAGGAGTGCCTCAGAAAGGGGGAGACCTCCAACCAAGGCATTCTTTAATTTAAATCAGCATTATGGAAACTTGTTTTATTTGGGTATTTTGTCTCCTTAACATTGGGAACGTTTTTTTTTTCTAGATTTTATTGAGATAACCTGGAAATCATTTGGAACTTCACCGTCAGCTGTTTGTCTCAGCAAAGCATGAGATGTGGAAGAGGATATCGAAACCAGGGTTAGGAAATTGTACAGTCATAGATCTGAATTTCTTTACCAAGCCAGTGGTGGGACCCCAGGTGTCTCCACTCCCATGGTGTGGTCTGAGGGTGAAAGTAAGTGCTGTCTGTAATTCTGCTTTTAAATGCACGCAGAGCACACAGAACCAGCAGAGAGCAGTCTAAGTCATATGAAAGCATAGAGAAACAGTCTTTCTATTTTTTTTATTTACTTTCTATTTTTTTTATTTATTTTTTAAATTAATACATTGCTTATTTTTTTTTTACTGGCTTGGGGTTGTGAAATAATGCATGGGAGTTCTGTTCCTTGGGGCTGTCTCCACTGTCTGTGGAGCCACTTTTATGGCTCAGATGGCATTTAATGAAAGAAATCCAATCCCACCCTTTGTTACTTGTCATAAGGGTCCAGCAAAGTTTTCAGTATCCCTCCATCACCCCAAGTCAGGAAGCCCTGGGCAGACATCCCCCATTGCTGCACTCCATCCAGCTCCCTGTGCATCCTCTTTCCTCTGCAGATGCTGCTCCGTGTGTGACATGGAACTCAGTGAGCGTTCTCCATGTCCCTTTGCATTTGGGTCATGTCCTCTGATAAACACCACTGTGTTCCTCTTGAGCTTTGAATGGAGAATGAGCTGTGGGATTTCAGGCAAAGGTGACATTTTGGAGTGCCAGAGCCTTCCAAGAGGGATTTAAGGAGCTCTGAGCAGTTGAGAGAATATCTCCTCTCAAATCTGAACAGGCAGCTTGGTAAGTGCAAAGTTGAGGAGAGTGTCCTCTCCCCCTTGTATACCATTAATATTTAAGGCTGACCATCAATTATTCATTCCTTCGGGGTGTGCTTTTATCATCCCAGTGCTATAGGATTAGCTTGTGAGCTGCCTCTGGGCACTCAGAATAGACCTTTCTCTAAGATTTGTGAAATTTCATATTTGAGAGGCCTTTTGCAGGCAAAATATATGCCATGCCATTAGTCAAAGAAAGCAGACCTTCTCCATCCCCACCCACAGCTCCTTTCGGACCACACACTGCTGAACACTGGCAGATGTGCAGGATCCAGCTGTGGCCTGAGCATGTTGTCTCCTCTCCTGCAGCAGCAGGCCACAGCTGGAAGGTCCTGCAGAAACATCTGGGGGGGTATTTTGTCGTTCCTAGCTGGAAAAGGTACTCCTCCAAGTACTTTCAGACCAACATCTGTTGTGGGATGGATCGTCCATCTGAAACTCACTGTTGGGTAATTAGCTAATGAGAAGGAATATCAGGTACATGACTCAATCAGCTAACACAGAGGTTGTGGCACATATGAATATGGGAAACTTGTCCCAGATGCTTGCTTCAGCAACCCAGAGCCAGACCCCGGACCAGCTCCATGCCCCTCCATTGCTTTTGGCACAGTTGGATCATTTGTCTGAATTGTGGGCAGATCGAAGGAAGTGGTGATTAAGTACCCGAATTATTGACATCTGCACTATAAATATCTGACTTGTTAATAGCTGTCTTCCTGCTGGGTCGCAAAGCCTGGCAGTCATCTTGCTTAAATAACGATAATCAAACCACATGTTTTGGAGCACAGCATGATCAGGGCAGGGGCTGGGAAGAACCCCCTTTCATTTACTCAAATATTCTTTTTATTTAATTAAGCAAAGTTAACCGTGGAATTAGTAATGCCTTTCTCCCTTCAGGAGCCTGAGCTCCTGCGAGAGGCAGCGAGCACCATGCTGCCACAATCACTGTGATCTCAGAGTTGGCCAGAACAAGGGAGAAGTAGAAAATATTGTTTGTTGTTTTCTGCCTCTTGGAGGTATTTCGTAGGGTAATTATTTTCTAGGATAAAACCATGAAAAGTTTTGCTAGCCAAAAGCCTGGAAAATTATTGGACTGAGAAAATAACATCCACCAAACATTTCATTTGCAGAGGATATGTAAATACTGACAATTCTAGTTAAACAACCAATTGGATTAATTTTTTTAAAGGGAAAAAAAAATTATAGATTTTTCCCTTTAGAAATTGCTGAATTGAGGCGTTCTGACATTTTTTTTGGAAATGTTTTAAAATATTTTGGAGTATAAAATTAATGAAACTTGGCTGTTGTTCCCTGTGCTGATTGGATGTGGAAAAATACTGCCAGAGCACAGTGCTCTGTGGCTGACTCAGGGGGGACCTGTGGTGCCGATCAAGGTGGGCTCCAGGACAGGGCTCGCCCTGCTGAGGTAGGTTCCCAGGGTGAGGTAGAAGAGAGGTAAAAACCCCAAAAAGATTGAGATGCTGAACAAAGAGAAGGCGATGGCCCCAGGGAAGCACCAGTAACGCAACCAACCTGATAAGGACCTGGAGTGGAGGAAGTTCCCATTACCTTCAGTGTGCAAAGCAAGTGAGCTTTATGCTGCTATGGTCAAGCATTTAAAAGTACTTTTAATACAAGATACCACTTATCTGCTTAGCATTAAAAATTGCACAGCAGATGCCTGATTTTACTAGCTTTGAAACGTCAGCAAATCTGGTTTTGTTCTGTAGCTGAAGAGATAGAAATAGTCGCTGTAAGGATGGTATTGTTTTACATTTGGTGCATTTATTGATGTGAGAAAATCAGCAAGCATTAATTTAAATGATTAATTCAGGCAGAAACATGCAAATGTGATGGTTGGATGAAAGCACATGGACCACGTGCTGCAGAACCATGGGGGGAACCACTGTCCCCAGAGGTGTTCAAGAAAAGGGTGGAAGTGGCACTGAGGGACGTGGTTAGTGAGCATAGTGGGGGTGGGTTGGTGATCTTAGCAGTCTTTTCCAACCTTAATATCATCTGGAGACTTCACTGCAAGAGGCACATCCTACCCAAGACAAATTTCTTTTTGGTAAGACAAATCTTTAGGTAAGACAAATCCTACCCAAAGGAAATTTGGGGAACTCCTGTGCAAGCCACACAGCACAGTCTATCCTTCCTCTGCACACTGTGTGTTGACTAAGGCTCAGCTATCCATGACAGTTTCACAAAGTAAAAAAAATAACATTCCAGGGAGAATAGCTCTCCTTTCCAGCCCTCCCAGCTTGCTAGAGAATGACGAAGGGACCTGCACCAGGTCTGTCCTGCTGCATGGGGCAGGGCCTGCACTCACACCCAACACAAATTGCTCTTCAGTTAGCGCAGTACCTCAGGCTCAGGGTGAGCTTTGGGAAGCTGATAGCCATCAGTCTCTCCATCTCACCTCAGTCCCACAATAGAGGAACCATTGTGGGGACTTGTTCTCCCCTTTTGAGAACTGAACATTGGCTTACCCTGTAATGTGTGTGTCTCAGCTGGCAGAGACAAACTAGATCATTAGGACAATAGGAACAATGTGAGTACAGAGCAACAAATGGAAAAATGACTCTGAGATGCATTCATGTTTTATACGTTTACTGGGATAAAATTCAAAGCCTATAACATTAAATCACAGAGTCAAAGAGAGAGCTTATGTTAATTTAATTAAAGGCAGCATCCTGGCACACAGGGATAAGGAGCAAAATTAATACTGTGCACCACCCACTAATTTTGCCTGCCATGGGTGTGCTTAGCTTTGGATGTCATGGTGTGCTCATAGCTCTATTTGTTTTTCTGGACAGGATGAGTGTCCTCACCACTGCTCCACCAAAATTAGGCAGAGTCAGTTTTCACACTTCTCAGATCCAAACGGTGTGTGGATGGCTCTGGCGTAAAGCTGGACACCATTTCATCTGTCTGCTGGAGAGGTGGGAGATTTTGGCTGCCTTCGCTTCCAGTGGGGAAAAAGAAGTTTCTCAGTGATGTCTGATGGTAAGTGGTATGAACACCCCTCTGGGCATGAAACAGAATTGAGTTGTAGGGTCACAGAATCATTGAGGTTGGAAAGACCACTAATAGCATGTAGTCTGACCATCACCACCATGCTTGCTAATACACATCACTGAGTGCAACATCTACTTTGAATCTGCCTGGAAAACCAGCTATATTGACTTTGGAACATCATGGGGTGTCATAACCTTTCAGCTCCACATATCATATTTCTATATCCTAATTTCATTTTTGGGCATATTCTCCCACTCAATTTGTGTGGAAAAATCTGAAAGGGATATGGATCAAATGCGTCACTTAAGGTCCCTGGGCCAGGACTGCATTATTTGTACAGCACAGAAATGCTTGTGATGGTCAGAGGGAACCTCTGATTTTCCAGTTTGTGCCCTTTGCCTCTTATCCTGGCACTGGGCACCACTGAAAAGAGCAACGTGAAAACTGCAAGATGAGGAATGGATACTTACTGGAGCTGGAAAAATTGAGACCCAAGGTAGGTATGCAGTCGTTAGGACTTGGATTTGCACTTACTTTTGCTTCCCACTCAAAGCAGTGAACGAAGCCAGTTAATAGCTTACCTGCCTGAGGAGCTGTAATGTCAGACCCCCGGAGGAGTTGGAAGGGCTGCTCTCACCCCTGGAAGATTCACACTGGCTACCAGGTATTCTTTTATCATCACGCTTTAAAGTGAAAGCCCTACATTTTTTCTCTGTGACCGTATAGCAGAACATGGGAACGTTCTGAATAGGAACGTCTGACGGATTGCTTTTCTGTAAAGGTGTCTTTAGGGTAAAAAAGCAGCCGTGACCCTGTGCTAAATGACACCTGTATTAGAGTACTGCGTTGACAGGTGATGCTATTGGCAGCAGCACACCTCGCTCAGTGAGTGCCGCCAGAGGGACCCCGTGGAGCGGCCGAGTACGGCCTGGGGGGAGTGCAGCACAAAGGGGGCACAGCAGGCTTGGCGTGGGGATGGCTAGCTGCTTCCAAGTGTGTGTGGAAAAGGGAGAACAGAAAAGAAAAAAAAAAAAGAAAGAAAGAAAAGACAAATCGTGGCTTCCTGTTCATCAAGACATTATTATTTTTTTGCGTTTGGGCTGGAGAAAAGAGACCTTTTCTCAGGGGACCATGTGTACCTGTGTGTGATGGTTGCTCAGTGTTAAAGGATGTCTGTGCTATGTCTGCTCCTCCAAAAAAAAAAAAAAAACCAACAACCAACCAACCACAACAAAAAAACGAGTCTTCTGAGAATAGTTACAAACCAGAAACTGGTAAAAAGGAGAGCAACTCAAGGACAGTAGTTACAACCCAGCAAACTGCTGGATTTCACTATGCTAAAAGCTGCAATATTAATAGGATAGCCGAGTTGATTAGGAACCTTGATGAAGTCACCTGCTGTGTGCTTTCCACCTTTACCAGGGCTAAACTTGGGATTGCACAGAGCTTTTCCAAAGCAAGACATCTCCTGGATGTGAAAGGAGCATGAATTCCTCAGCTCACTGGGAAGGCATGGCCCTGCACAGGGCACTTTGCACCAAGGGATATGTTCTTGGGCTGTGCGAAAACCTCCTGAGGCTCCCATACAGATTTTGCAATTGAAAATGCTGCAGGAAGTTCTTGCCTTTCTGCTGCCCTTCACAAACTGCCAGATGGAGGGGGAGGACTTTTTATGGTACTGATCAAGATTTCATAGGGAAACAAGATGCTTTGTGTTATTCTCTCCTTTCTTTTTGCAAAGGATTTCCTTTCTTTCACGATTGCTACACGCAGAGCTGCAGGAGCATCCAGGAGATGCCAAATACAGACAAACAGACCTCCAATAAGGAGCTTTTTCCCAAGCTGAAGCAGGAGAACAAGCTCCTGTCTTGGCAGCTTTGGCCATCTGCATCCATTTTTGGTCTGACAGACTTTCCTCCAAAGCCAGCCCTGCGTCTGAGGTGCAGTGGTGTGACTAATCCTTAAGTAATCATTTGTGTGGGGAATGTCACCCAAGTGTCATGGTGTGCTGTTTATTGGGCCTTATCTATACCTTTTGAAGTGAGAAAGGTGAAATAATCCAACCAGCACTTCCTGAAGGGAGATATGATCCCATCCTCATTCTCCTTGACCCCAGTGGAGCACAAGGAGCATACAGATGTGTGTGAAGAGGTGGGAATGTGAATCTCATTCCATTTCCATTCCCATTTCCTGCATGAATTCATCCCCACCCAGCTGTTTTTGCCTGGGCCTGGGGATCCCTCTTGTGCTGGTTTCTCATGAGCCTTGATGGACTCAGAGAATGTAGTTTATACCTTAGGTGTCTCTCACACTACCTGCTGGTATGTCGTGAAGGCCATAACACAACTCCTTAAGGCTCCTGACAAGACTGACAGCCAGGAAGAAGGCAATTTCTGGGGCTAATTTCTGCCCCCTCCCCTCATGAAGTAGGGCACTGGCTTTCTCAATGCTTGGCTCTTGGACATAATGCTTCAGCTTTCATGTCCTACTTAGCTCCAGTGGAAAGAACATTTTCAGTCCAATTTCCTCCTGTTTTTTCACTCCGTGTCTTTTTCTTCATATAGCTCAACCCAGGAACTTGGCAGCTGGAGGAGGAGGGTGCCGGCAGGCCCTGGGGCTGGTTCCTTGCTCTGGGCTGCATCCCAAAATGTGGTTTGAGCTGTTGGCATAACTTGCCCTAGGAATTCTACCTCAGAGGAAGTTCAGCCTTTTGCACAACTGGTTGCTATGACATTTTGCAGATCTCCATACCAGGAGCTATTGATGCAAGAGTAACCTACATCCTGCCTTGTGTCTGGGTAAAGCCTTTTTGACAAGAGCTCTACAAGTTTGGCATGAATATGTATTATTTGGGCTTTGCAGACCAGTAAAAATCGCTATTCATTCTTTGGTGATAGGGATAACTCCTGTGGGTCATTATGCCTTTTAAGGGATGAGTTAAAAATAAAGCTATTTTATTCAGCTACTTCTTCCTTCAGCAATAATACCATTGGTTGCAGTGTGGTATAATGATGAAGAATTGCTAGATGACGATTTGATTCAAAAGTTAAAGGCTTTCAAAGAAGTGAACTCCTACAACATGAAAAGAGAACTGGGCTGGCTTTTTCCTCCCACATAAGAAAGGTCAAAATGGGCATTTTTAGACAAGCCAAGGTATATTTCTGCCTTGCTCACTGACAACTGGAGGTGGTCTGTGGGCTGTTGGTCAATGGTCTCAAAGGATTTTTATGTAGGGCATCTTTGATAACTTTCTGCTGATGTCTTTAGTGTTGCTGCCATTATGGAAGACAAAGCCAGTCCATATGAAGACCAGGATCTGGATGTCTGGTTCAAGGAGTATTTTTAGGGGAATGCAAATTTTCTTAAGGCTATTTTATGTGTATGTTTTAGTTCAAACTGCTGTTTAATCTTGTCTAGAATCTGTTGTTTTAAAGGAAGGAAAGGAAGAATAAGATGAAACTTCCCTGTAGATCCAGAACATTCAAGTAAACTGCAGTTTTTCTTGCCTTAAACAAGTTTAACAATTGTTAAAAAAACAGCTCTCAGAAGAACAGTGCTGGCTTATGGTGGTTTCCGTGATGTTATCAATATGGCCCTAGGCATGAAGTCTTCATTTTCAATGCCTTCTATTAAACACCAGCTCAAACGTCATCTTGGGGTCACTGACATTATGTGAATTAGTTACTTTTCCTAGCTGATGTTACTACCTATTTTTGGCTTTGCCCTTTGGCTTGCCTTCTAGTAGGAATATGAATCAGTGCACAGGACTGACAATCTTAAGAGTCGCACAGGCAAGCTGGAGATGTTCCGAATAAATAATCAAAGCTACTAATGAGGCTGCATAATGCTGGGGGCTTGCAGGGAGCTTTCGTGCTATGTGGTCGTGAGTGTCACAGTTGTTTGAGAAGAAAAGAGGGAAACGTAATGTTTGCTACAGTGGAGAGGAAATCTGACTAGAATATTTTAAGATAAGAGAGTAGCAGCTAACGTGTTGCTTAGATTCTCCTGCCACACGTTTGGGTATGTTTGTTATTTATGATAGCATTGTTGTTGGAGCTGCAGTGGTATAATGAGGGCAAAATGAGTTTTGTTGGGAGAAGTAATAGCTTTTAGTTGCTGTAACAAAAACTATTGCCTATACCTAAAAAGTTTTTCTTCGTTGTTGCCCTGTGTATATCTGTAGTCAGGCAGTGAATGTATGGGTTGCAAGCAGCTTTATTTTGGCTAGGGGGATTGCACATCAGAGGCTTATCTCCTACAGGAAACACCGTGTGCTAAACCACTCATTATTGTCTGGGACCCATGGCAACATCCCAGCTGTCAGGTCCACTCCTCAGTTCTTGTGGTCATGGTTTGGTCTGGCTATCACTGTTCTTGTGCTGCTTGTGCTGGTATTTATTCCCCCTCCTTGTATGTGAACGTGCTGCAGCAGTGTTACCATGAAAGCTCATTCCTAATGGATTGCTGATGGTCTTTGCTGTTTGAAGGGTACTCAGGAACCCAGAATGAAAGAGGAGGGTGGAAAATCTGATTTGATAGAGATAACTGGAACACTTTGTAATGTAAGAGTCAATGGGATCTAATAGAGAATAAGCTCACTTCATCTCATCACATTTCAAGGGTTTTTTTTAAGACTTTTTTCCCTCTTCTCCATTTTCCTAAATGCTGTTGGGAGTTTTTTCATTTGTATAACCACATATGGATGCTGGCATCTAATGACAAATGTGTAGGGGCTTGGGAGTATTTTATGAACCCTTCTCCAACAGATGTGCTGAATGCCAAGCTGAGCATTTTCCTTCAGCCACAAGGGATGCTGTCCTTCCTAACTCACCCTGGTGGGAATCTTCTACATTGTGGTGCCCACTAAATTCACCTGGCTGGCTGCGTGTGCTTGGCAGGGATGTACAACCACAGATTAATTAAGGTTTGGAAAGACCACTAAGATCTAGTCCAACCATCAGCCCGTTCCTGCCGTGCCCACTGAGCCAAGTCCCTCAGTGCCACATCTTCACATTTCTTGTACACCTCCAGGGATGGTGACATCTAGGACAGTGTTTTTGCTCCCTTGGAGCTCTGGGCTAGGAGGACTTGGCTAGGTTTTGCCTTGCAGCCTTAGGACACGTTGCCTCGAGGAGCACCTTTGTGTGTGGCCCAGGCAAGTGGAGCAGAGCTACCAACCACTTTAAAATCTTCTGGCATTGTGTGCAGAGCTCAATTCATTAAGCCCCAGCCTTTAAAATCATTAGTCAGCAGTGATCATTTTTTTCCAATTACAGGGTTTAAGGGATTATGGTGAGCTATTACTCTGAGGTATTAATACCTGCATTGCTTATGGAATGGTTCGGGTGAGGAGGCACAGCCCCTGCACCTGGGACCAGAGAGCATGACCCTTTCTTATAGTCTCCAGAGCAGAAATGAAAGAATAATGTGCCCTTGTGTTAAAAATTCAGCTCATTCCACAAGCTTTTCACTTTGTCTCTCGAGGGGTCAATTAAAGCTTCACAGTCTTTCCTGCCACACTGGCAAAAAAAGATCTTCATCTCCTCTTCCTTTGATTAACTATGTTGTTATAAACAGACGATGCAGCGCAAGCAAGGGAAACTAATATGCTTCCCCCTGAGCTGAGGCCCCTGTAAATGGATCAATTAATTTGAACCAGTGCACCCCTGTGCATGAAAAGGTGCAGTGCTGGCACACAGCTGCATTCCTGCCGAACCTCGGTGTTGTGGCCTCGGATATGGGAATCTACTCTTGAACACAGGGTTGTCATACATGTGCTTTTCTTGCCAAGGCTGTTTGACTGCTGCAGATGCCTCCTCCAAGTTTAAGAGATTATTTTGGCCTCTCAGTTGCACAAAAAAAGAATATGTTTGTAGCAGGCATTTAAATTTTTATGAAGTGCTTGCTTTATTGTCTTAATAAATCCTTGTTTGGTTTGCAGAATGCATCCCCATCGAAGTTAAGAGTTTATATGAAAATTAAAACGGCACTATATCTTCTTAATTAGACAAATGTATAGATAAAAGGAAACAAATGTCAGCTGGCAGAGGAATTTAGGTTTGCTGGGAGTGCTCTTCTCATTTCTCTCTCAAGATGTTTGTAGAGGTTAATGCTGGTGCTGCAGGCACTCTGTGGGACTGCAGAATTGCCCCTTTTCAGCAGGCAAAATGTGGGCGGCCCACTCTTCTGTATTGTGCAGCTCATCCTTGCTGAATTATTTACTTCCAAAAATAAGTTACATCATTATTATCCCATAAAAATTAAGCAGATTTTATTTTTCACAGGTGAACAGCCAAGGCTAAGCCCATAAAGCCTTTGCTCTGGCGTTATCTTTGAAGGTACACTAACTTACAGGCTTAATTGGTGAGAAATGATGGGAGAATATTGATCAATGAATTTTTTATTCAGATTGTTTTTGGCTTTCAGGAGCAAGATAATTCGTAGGTCATTAATATTTCTTACATCTCCTAATGACTGCAGCTGTAAATCAAGGGGACTCATCCAATGTTCTGTACAAGACAGTGATTTTTTGGAAGGGACAAGAAGCAAATTTTAGCTGAATTATGGAAATTGGTTCATTCTAACTTGCAGCTGGCTGCAGAGTGGGCCTCAGGCTGCATTTCCCCTCATTGCTACACATGGACAAGAATTCCCGATCCTCGCTGTGAAACACAGAAGAAGAAAATGGGTTTTGTTCCATGGAATACCGTGGGATAACAAGGCTGGAACAGCAGAGTCCTGGCTATAGGACTCCTCACCTTCCTTGTTGAGGTGGATGGAGTCTTGAATGAGGCACCAGCCTGGAGATCTGCCAGAGTGTTTCAGGAGAAATTCTATTTTCTCTGTGGCTGTAGCGTTGCTGACTGCAGCATCAACCTTCCTTCTTGTTGTAAGCAGTGCACATCAGTAAGTACCTGCTTTGGCTGTGCAAGGAAAATATAGGGACCATCAAGCTGTCCTGCAGCATGAGTGAGACCTTGCAGAGCAGTCACTGCAGTGGTTGGAAAGTGGAGGACAAAAAAAGTGTTACCGAGTGTGAATCTCCTTACAGAAGACTGGGTGATTTCTGTGCACTGTACAGCTTAAAACACTGTTGCAACTGAGCTCTACTTAAGACTTCTCATGGTTTTTATTAATCTTAACATGATAGGAAATTAATTCTGCTTTTTAAAGGGAACGTTGACAGACTGAAGAAGGCTTCTGTACTTGTCCAAGAGAAGAAAGCCCACCAGGGCAGGACCCAGGTCAGGGCAGTCTGTGTCTATGAGAAATCACCATTGATCAGTTCAAAGAGTTCAAAGCAGTGTTGAGTGTTGTGATGGTTTGGGCTGTGCCTTGGGTAGGAACCAAATGTACTTGCTGCCTGTCTGGGTTATCTGACCTTCATCTCTCCTGGCAGAGAGATGAAGACCTGTAGGTATCCTAGTGAGAGCAGCTTTTGTGGGGAAGAGTTCCTCTCCCAGAATCACAGCAGCAACCATCATTAGTTATGTAGTAAGCGTATCTTCCACATGCAGAAATCAATTCTGAATATTTTATGGCTTTAATTGCACCACCCTGCACGGGCTGCAGTGAAGGGGTTATTAGGCTGCTCAATGCTCATTTCCTCCTGTGATGAGCTGTTTTATTTTTTTCCCCCTCATACTTTACCTGCTTCAGATGGCAAAATATTGAATATAAGAAGGTGAAGGTTTGTGGCAGCACTGAACTAGTTAGTTGGGCTCAATGCAAGGGGCAAAATGCCTCCTACTCTTTTCCAATAAGATTCAGTAGTGAAGCAGGCTCAGTGATGAGGCCATCACCAGTGTATGGATTTAATGTGGTATGAAGAGTGTTTATCACTCATATCTTTTGCTGGATAGCTGCTTCTGCTTTCTGATCTAAAAGTATTTGGATTCACTGGGTGTTGGTGTAACATTCAGGATACACAGATGGGTGTTCAAGAGCAGGTGAACCATGCTCAGGCTGTTCCTTGTTTCTGGAGGACTATTGGAACTCATCACTGACAGAGGCTGGAATATTTCCTCGTGATTTCTGAGCTCACTTGCACAATCTGTGCAGGCAGGTCCTTGAGAAGTCAGATCTAAGGAAACAACCAAAATACGATGAGCAGAAATCAGAGCCTTGATGAAGAATTCAGCTCTTCTTATCTGAGCCATCTGTCTGCCTCTCCCCTGGTATCTCTTACCAGTATTGATCTTTCCAAGTCATTTATTCTGACAGTCTGCAGGATGACACGATATAGCAGATGCTGTCTGCTCCAGCAAATAATGAGTTCAGATATTTTCCTTCATATGTGGATGCAAAGAGCCATTGCCCTCAGGTTGTGAGGCCTTGGCCTATTATCACATCTGCTCTCGTAAATGAAACTGGGCTGAGCTGGCTTTGTCTTAGCAACTTCCAGGGGAGTGGGGCTGGTGATAGAAGAAAGCACATTATCCTGCTGAGGCTGAATTCCAGGTCCTGGCCAGAATGGGAAAGGCTATCCAGGCACATATGTTTGTGCTGGTATTCCCAGATGTTAAAATACATCCACACATCTTTGGAGTGTCATGGACTCAAGGGGGTCAAACATGTTCTTCACAAATGAGTGAGTGCTTGAGTTACTTTCATCTCCGAAATGGGTTGTGCTGTTGTGCTGTGTAAAAGATCCACATCCTGCCCCATCAGATGCTGTGCTGCAGTGGTGCAGTTTGGCACAAACTGCTGGATCCAAACAAAATGGATATGGCTGGAAAATTGCTCTTCTCAGTTCCATCATTCACTAATGATAGAAAGTACATCCATTTAACTTTCCTTCTTTGGAACTGGATTTGTCATAAGATGAAGTCAAGGGCAGACTGTTCACTGACTTAAGGAAGTTGTGTTAGATCCTTAGCTATTATTTAGTACACTGGATGTGTACTGCATGACAAAGGAAAATAATCCATATTACACAAAGTTTTACTCTCCCAAATTATCTATATTTTTTTATGGCACTATTTCCTTGAACTGTGGTATCCTAGGAAGCTTACTTTGTTATGATGCAGAGGAGATTGTTCTCTTCTCCAAAAATCTTCCAAAAACACATTTCAGCTGTGGGGTTTTTTTTTCTGCTTTGGTGCAGCTGAAGCCTTAGTGCCTGTGAGCCTGTGTCTAGCAGATCTGTCTTTGTAAGAACTCTTTGGCTTCCTTTGTGAGGCAGGGCAAGGAAATGATGCTTTTGATAATTCCCTGCATAGCAGAAGTTTCTCTGAAGTGTGGGGTTCCTCTCCCTTTCCATTAAACCTGGGTGTCCTCATAGACTTCTATGAGCATTAAGATGTTCTGAGTGTAAAAGAGTCATTTCTCATACACCTCTTAAAATCTTCAGCCTTTACTTTTTTTTTCTAAGTGGTACTTTTTCAGGAGTTCTTGACACTTGTGTGTGAATTTGCTGTGCATTTGGAGAGCGAGTTGAAAAGCTTTTAGTGAATAAATCTCTAACAACCCTCAGTCTGAGGTTCTCACCAAATACAGTGTCAGTGGGAGAGAGATTACAAAGAGTTTTAGCATAAATCTGGGAAGTTTTCCAAGAAGGAACCTGAGCCAGTTGCTTCCTCCCTTTCTTCATCTTACCTCCATAGAGCTTTCTTTTTGGATCCCATGGGAAAGGCCTGGTTATTATTTATTGCAAACAGGGAACCAAAGAAAGAGGGTGGTCTGTGGCAACCTTGCCTATTCCCAGAATCATTTCTTTTGTATGTAAACTAAAAGATTGTCTCCCCCTCTGACTCTCTTCTTCTCTGTTCATCATTCTCTTGTTGTAGTACAAGCAGGTGAGAGGAAATTGAGATTATCTTCTCATCTCTTGACGATTTTCCATCCCAGCAAACAAGATGATCTCCATCTATGTTTATCTTTAATCTTATCCCATTGCCTCTGCTTTCTTACGTGATTTCATAAAGTGTCCCTTATGCTTCTCTTGGAGAAATTCAGAAAAGCACAGAAAGATCCTTGTGATGAGAAAGTGTGCTCCCAGAGGTACATAGCAGGTAGGAAAGAAATAATGATTGCAAGATACGTGTGTGCTATTGCTATGGGGGTCAGATTTAAGGTTAATTAAATGTCTTCATTGCGCATTGTATTCCCCTTAAGGTGTTTGAGAGCCTTCTAAGAGAACCATTAACTTTGAACAGCAAAGGTTTTTAATGAATATTTTTTATTGATTGCTCTTGCATCAAGTTTGGTCTTAGCTACATGTACTCTTCATGTATTCTGCCTTGAAATTATGTTTGAATTCTCCCAGTGCAATCTTACTAACTGATAAATTTTTAATCAGATATGGCATGTAAATATACCTTTCTTTTTCTTTTTAAGACAAAACCACCAAAGTGCATACCATCCATTTTTTTCCTGTCTTTATACAAACATAATAAGAATAAAACAGTCTGAGAATTACATACAGCTAACAAAAATGTGGCTCCTACTGAACTAGACAATTAAACCATCAGAATGTGAATGGCTTAGCTGTATGCAAAAATGCATGCTTTCGGATTTCATACATGATACAAGTTTTAATATTAAAAAGAACATTTTTTGCATCCAGATAAAATCTCAGAATTGCTAGGTCTCTTGTTTATAACCTGCATGTTCATGTGAAAAATGTAAATGGATATTAAGTAGGAGCGTTTGTGATTCATTCCTTCTATATGTATGAGTATTTCTTTTCAACATGTTTCTCAGCTTGCATGAAAACTACCGTTTCGCTGCCATGGAAATGAGAAATCGTGAGAGTTAATGGAATGATGAATCCCCATTGCTTCAAGACTTTCAATCAGAGCTGGCTGCCTTGGAGAGTTACTGTTTTCTGTGCAGGAGGGACTACAGGAGGTAGTGACCTCTGTCTTTCTTTAAAGACCTATGTCTTTGTTTAAAGCTCTTTTCTGACCTTAAAATGATGCCTGTGATATAAAAAGCTTTGGTTGTTTTTTTGGGGTTTTTTTTTTAGTCAGCTTTCCTGATCTTCTGGGGGTCTAATGGAGGGGCTCAATGTCTCTTGGAATGCTGTTGGACAGGCACTGGTTTCTTTAGAGTTCATTTGGTGTTAAGTTCACAGGTGCCTAAATAACAGGGGCCTTAGCAGAGGCCTTACGTGCCTTACCACTGCCTGTTACCCGTGTACCAAAACCTCTCAGCTCTCTTTTGTTATTACAAAAGGAAATGCTCCTGTTCAGACGATCTATTGGCTCTGTGTTAGAAAATACAGCAGCACCGATCTGAGAGCATTAGTTAAAGACGTGAAGAATCACACCCTACATTGTAAACGTAAATTTTTGTGAATTATACTTTATTTAAGTACACTGGGGAAATTTACATATAGATTAAACCCTAAATATACGAAATGTCAGCCTGTTTACATCCTAATGCCTTCACATCAGACGGTATATGGATTGGGTTCAATGCCAGAGCACTCCCCTCATTACCTTTAACTAACATGTTACAACAAGGAGGGTTAAAAAGAAACCTTATAGGCCAGAGACCTGCTGTGTTCAAATTGGTTGGACTTTGCTATGAACTTGTCAGAATTTTAATGCGCGTTGCTTGAAAAGCTAATGAGTCTCCATCTGGAGACATAACTGATTATGGGCTTAATTATTTCTCTTACCTGAACAGCTCCGTTCTTTGCTCACACTCGCTTCTATAAAAGCAGCAGTAGCAGCAACTTGAAGGCTGTTACTCCTCAGGCAAAGAGCCCCATTTCTTTGTGGCTTTGTCTTTTTTCTCCTCTAATTTTCATGTATTGGGTATTTGAAATGCTTCTTCCCTCAGCCTTGATCTTGTAGTGGTTAGCAGTTCATTAGGGGATATGTATATATCCTATTGCTATCCATGTCTTCATGGATGGGGCAGCATAATCTAACAGTTGTGGCACACCAAGGTCTCAACAGTGGGATAATGTAGAGTGAGCACTCCAACTGAAGTATGGTAGCACTGAAGGAGGCAACAAAAGAATTGTTTGGATATTGATATGGCACAGTAGGAAAGAGTCCACAAAGCCTTACCAATGATGCCTGGCTGTCCAGACAAAGGATTTGAAACATGCCTGTAGACTCACTGCAGTCCCCTTCTTTCTGTCTTCATCTGGAAGAAATCAGGCTACAAACTCTCTCAATGAAGACTTGTGCGCAGGCAGCACCTGGGTTTGGGTTCAGTGTGGTTCCCAAAGACAGCATAACTTACCAGTGCATTTCAGTTTGTGTGCTTATTCCTCCATTGGTGTAAGGTCTTGGTTTTTATGGACACTTTTATTTGTCAGTGTACCAACTTTTCCTCACTCTTTTGCTTTATTCCCATGAGCTGAAGCCAACCTGTCTGGGGTGACCAGGTCCCGCCCAGCTCTGCCATGGAGGCATCAGGATCCTAAACACTGATGAGGCAATGGGTGCAGCCATATGATAACGAGGGCATTAAGATCTCAGTTTACATTGTAGGAATGTAATGATGACATTTTGACTTGTTGGAGACAGTGATTCTGTGCGAGCAAAAACTGATTTCAAAGACATGAAAAAAAGTTCTGCTTGCTTGGCTAAAACATCCATCGGAGAAGGTAACTACCTATGCCCTGCTCCTGCAGGCAGCCAGAAAAATGTCCTCAGGTCTTCCAGGCAGCTGTGAAATGAAAACTTTCTCCTAACAGATGATACATTTCTCTTATTAGTTACAGCCCAGTGGCCACTGTCAAACACTTATTAATTATTCCTCTATTTTTTCCCTTCTAGCACCTGCAAGAAGATTTTGCCTTCAATAAACAGCACTTTATTGACCAGCAGTTTGATATTGATTTCTGCATGCAATAAAAATGTGGTAAATGGGGACATTAAGTTACTCTACAGCTCTCACTTTGAGGAAATCCAAGGGAGAATGGGACACTGTGATATGTTTTGTTAACATACATATGGTAAAGGGAGAGAATTTGTCAGAGTGAGAGACTACCAGAAGTGTATCTGCTTCAGTTGCTAATTGGATCTATCACATGCATGTGCTAACACATGTGTGCGCATACTTGTGAAGTCCATTAATTCTCATTTGGATGAAAAGTTAACTGTGAGGCCATATTGTGACATGTCTCAGGTAGAACTTCGGGACCAGCTCCTCTCTTGATCAGACCAGAAACAAAGCATGATGTGGGGAAAGGTTACGGACTTCATTTTGTTCAGGTTTGCAGGGGTTGGTAGAGCTTGCACAAATAGTTGTGATATGTGGGAGCTGGTGGAACTAGCAGGTTTCTAATACTGAAGTCAGTGACCTCAGCTTTTGGGAGGCTCCACCTCTGCCCAAACAGCTTTGGGGCTCTTGCAGATGAATAGCTCAAAATTAAGTATCTTTCCCATGTAGAAGCATATACCCCATTTGCTCACACAAAGCTTGTCTTGACCTACACCAAGCACGAAGTTGCCTTAGTTCTAGAGCAGGTGTGTGTGATTGTAAACTCATTAGTAAGAGTGAAATCTGGTGTGAGGAGGAAGGCAGGTGTGGGAGTGCTGAGTCACAGTACATATGGTGCCAGTCCCTTCTGCATACTGGGTGGGGTGAGGTTTCCTTTTTCTTGCTCTAGGGTTAGAAAAGAAAAAATAAAAAAAGCCCTTGCTTTATCAACTGTAAAATTTCTTCCTTTTCAGGACTGTAACATATAGATATAGGATTCCTGAGTCTCCTTCCACACTTGTGGAAGTCAGGACAAATTGATTTTGAGCTCTGTGGGATTACCATGGGTGGTGGGGCTGTGGAAATGAGATGTGTGCCTTTCTGCCTGCTCCTGCCTTCTGTAAGTCACCTTATATGCTGGCTTTTTTGATGCAGGTTAGATGATGATCTGCTGCCTACAGAGAGCTGGCATGGCTGTGCTGGGGGTGCAGCTGTTAGCATTTGGGGCCTGAGGGAGAGGTAGGGTGGAGGACCCCTGCCAGCTGCTTCTGCATTGCCAGGAGGGGCCAAGGGAAGGGGCTGGGGCTCCCACATCAGCAGTGCTGCTATGATGTTGCATCACTGACCTGGGGCAATGTGCATTTCCCACTTGTGCATCTTCTTCCCTCGGAAGCAGTTGAGAAGAGGGAGAAGCAGTCACAGTATCCAGATGTGAGAAATGCTTGTGCTTAGACTGATGCTTGCATAGAACAGGGGAGGGGAAATGGAGTTTGTGCTTTGGTGACTCCACAGGCTCTGCAGCCCCAGGACACCTTAAACAGCCCTCCTGGTGCTTGAACTGCTTCTGTTTTCCCTGGGACCTTGAGTCTGTTGCACCATTAATATGTCATTTCTTACGAACGCACCAATTCACTTAACGTTCTCCCACACTGTCTCCTTCCCAGCTCTCGCTCGGTCCATTTAGTTGATTGCTGCATACTCCTGTTAGTGCTCTGTTGGGCTGCTGATGTATGTTTAGTAACTCTCCATAGCAGACTAGTTCTAAAAAATACAGTGCTAGGAATTTTCAACACAGGGAGCTGAAAGCTGAGGGCTTGTGTTGCAGAAGGAGCCCTGCTCTTGCCTCCAGCCAGAGGGGATTGACAGGAGGAATTTTTGGTCCGTGTCTTTGCATTAGTCAAACAGCTTTTTTTTTCTTTCTATGATTAACAATACTTTGACAATCATGCATGGTGATGATCAGAGTAGCTCTGCGTATAATGGATGTACTCAGGTAATTACCTCTTCTGTTTAAACAGGCCTCATGGACAAACAAACTTCCCTTTCTTGGTCTTTTTTTCTTAGAGGAGGAAAAAGTGGAATGTTGAGCAGACCCTACACTGTGAGCCCTGGCATATGTCATACATGCAGGTGCAGGGGAGCAGGTCTCACCCTCCTGCACTTACAGCAGTGTGATTGGCCTCAAGCTTCCCACCCTGCAGTATCCTTGTGCTACCACAGAGCGAAGTAATAGCAAAATCTGTTAACGGGTTACACTTGGTGCTTTCATGGCCCAAACCCGTCAGGCTCCATTTCCCTCCCACACAGAGTGTGCTGTTTTACAACTTTCTCACATCTCGGGTGAGCAGAAGCTTCCTCTCACTTTCAGCTCTGGCAGGAGAGTTATTGCATCCCTCCCTGAACAGGGATGCTCAGTCATGGGGCAGCCCTGCAGTGCAGGTGGGATGAGCCCGACCATGGCACCAAGTGCTCTTGGCTTCTACTTGACCCGGGCTCAGCAGAGGCATGAGCACAAGGCTCTGGTCTGCAGACACTAAATGGGGTCAAACTATGCTGCTCCTGCTGAAATGATTGCTCGGCGGGTGGCAGAGCGAAATTGCTCCAGCTCAGATTGAAAAGTGAGCAAAGCCAGCAGAGGTTTCCTTTGAAAGTGCCGACCTGGCAGGGGCTCCGAACAGGTCACGTTTCTAAGAGCTGGGTAAAAGGCACCATGGAATGATAGTGGTAGTTACTCTCGGAGTAGGGTTTGCTGCAGCATCTCGTCCTTTGTGTGCTGTACCCCTATGGCACCATCTATGTGCATTGCCAAGGGAGAGAATCAGCTGCAAAGCCTTCTGCTAATTAATGTAATAAGGCATTTTCTAAAATACAACCGCAGATTTCAGCAGTATAACCACAGATTTGAAATTTTATATCTGAGGTAGTGGGAATTGTTCAGTGGATTTTCTTTGCTTATGATTAAATTTCCATTCATGAAGTCTCCTTAGGAAGAATAATTAGGAGGGATTGCTTGTTAAGGAGGGTTCGTGCATATGATTAATTTATTGCACTCTAGCAATTCACCGTGGACCATTCAAGTGATGGGGGCTGTCTTTGTGTGTTCCTCCCCCTAGACACATGTATGGCACTCGGCTAATGTATATTTACATAGCAGTATGTTTCTGGATCATGAATTTTCAAAAAAAGTAGTGAAAAAGCTATCTTCCTAGGATTATTCATATTTTTGCTATTCCTGCACCGTTATGGCATTGTAGCTCTCCAACTGTAACCTGGCAATATATCCTAAAGGTGGTAGTGCAGTTGTTTAAGTTAACCTTCCCAGGAAGGCACTTCTCAGGCTGTATCTTATCAGCAGTGAAGGCTTTGCCCCCAGCTGTCACACAATTCAACCTTGCTTTTGTGATCTCCCCTTCCAGAGAAATTCTTGGTGGTTTATAGCATAAAGACTTGTCTTTGATCTGATGAGTTTTGTTCTGGTAAATGCTACTCTTCTCTGTGCCTAGTATTGAAGAATTATTTCTCCTTTCACTGACTTTATTTTGATTATTCTTCTTTCTTGTGTATTGAATGTACTGAAATGCATCATGTCTTCTTGTGCAGAGTGATTCTGGGAGAGTTCTGCAGTAAATGAGTGAAGGAACTGCTGGTGCAGGACTGCTGAACTCCAGAGGTATGGGATCTTTTCTTAACCATGTGTCTAACTCAGTTGACTTCAGTGTGGTTTTTCACTTTTCAGATTCATTATTTCCGAGGCCTTCTTTTTTCTTCTAAGAAAGTTCAGTGTATGTGCACATGCACACACCCACATATAAACATGTACACATTGTTCTTCCAACTTTATCGCCATTGAAAATGTGCATTTTCATGTGCAGAGCTCACCAAGGCTGAGTTGCACCCAGTGAGAACATTGCTCAGAGTGTGACAAACCACTGCAAGACAGGAGTTGTCCTTCCATGGTGGGAGCCCCAGAGGAGCTCCCTGGTCAGAGCAGTTTTCTGATCTGCTGGGCTCAGACCCACAGTTCTCTGTAGATGTTGTGATGGCTGAGAGAGAGGGAGATTATGAGGTTATTTTTCTTTTGTCTTTCAGAGTGTTGTTTGTTGCTGTATTTATACTGCAGCAATGACAGTGAGGGGGAGATTGCATAGGAAGAAGCCTTGGCATCTTCCTTCCTGAATTTTTAGTACTGAAGAGACCTCTTAAAGAGGTCATCCTGTAATTGTCTGCTACCCAGTTCCTTTCACCTATGAGGTTTCACAACTTTTGGATGTGCTAAAAGCCAGGAGAGGCTTTCCTGACACCTTTTCAGCTTTTGCTGTGCCAGCAAACAGGGTAGTGAAGTGAGCTAGCTTTTTCACTAATTAGAAAGAGGTTGAGAAGCCTCAGGTTGAGTGCACCAGTGCATCTTTGCCCAGGATGCTTGCTTACAGGTGCAATACTGTACCTATTAGGTTGACCTGAGTGGGTGTAAACCGTGCTGCCTTGTTTTCTGCCTGGCAGGTGAGCTTGCTGGGCAAACGATGCAGGAGGAGAAAGGGCCCCCTAGAGAGCATATAGGGAAAGTCTTCTCCTGACCATTAGTTTCTAGCTTCCCAACAATTCTTCGTTTTGCATGTAGCAGTAATGTCATGTTTAAAAAAATATAAGAAAAAGAAAATCAACAGAGCTTGTTTTGAAACACAATGGAGCTGCAAATATGTTTGTGCATATCTTCAAGGATTTGCTAATGCTCTCTTGTCTGCTCATTTCTCTTGTTTTGTCTCACCTGTGCTGTTTGGGTGATGACACGAGCTTGTCAGAGCAGAGATCACACAGCTTTTGGGAAGCACCATCAGAACCTCATCCCTCCAGTAGATCTCAGTTCAGAAGGCACAGTTATAGAATAATATAAAGATATTCAGAATAATGGCTGTGTGCCTTTTTTTTATCATTGAAATAAATAAAAAATATGGTGTAATGTTTATAGGCCTGTAATTTTCTCTTAATGTGTTTCTTTCAGTCACTCTGTTACCTGCTGTAGGGGAGCAGCTCTTTGCCCTCAACGATATGCACAGGGAGTGGTGATGTAGCTGCTTGTGATCAGAAGAGGCATTTGTCTGTGTTATTTCCCATTAAGCTCTTAAAATAGCAAATATTTTGGTCTGCCTGTATGTCTCTGTGTAAAGACATGCGTGTGTATTTGTTTTTAGAGCTGAGTGAATAATTGGAAACAAATAATTTATTTAACGTGTTTTCCTTTAGCTGAATCTACAAAGAAATGCAGTGTAATTGGGAAGGCAGCTCTGTGCCTCTCACTGTAGAGTGTCTGTGAGTAGGGCTGATACAAACATTGCCCGCGAGTCATTTCTGAAGAAAATACCCTTCTTCATCAGAAATCAGGGGGAAAAAAAAGTTTTCTGCATTTATTCCTTCCAAGAAAAACATGTATTTATTTATTTATTAAGGGAAAAAGCAACGAGGGCCGAGGAGTGGGAAGCATCTTCTCCAAAACAATTCATTTTCAAAGCTCGGGTCAAGGATTCCTTGCACTAAAGAACAGAAGTGGGATATCTGCTGCCCAGCCATTGACACGACAGCCTCATGTCAAAGTTCTTATGTGTGTAGAACGAGGATGTGACATGTGGCTGAGAATAACACTTCTCAGTGGTAAAACACAACCCAGAGAACCATTTCTCAAAATATTAATTTAATTACAGGGTTGAGGAGGAGTGTATTTGAACAGAAGTGACATTATCCCTTTGGTACCTAATGACACAACAAAGCTTGATATTTTCCACTGTTCTTCTCAGCTCCAGTGGGTCATTTTAAGCTGGGAATTAAAGCTCTCTGTCTCACATCAGCAAATGCCTGCTATTATTTGATAGCAGGACCACTCTCCTTTTTCACTGCCAGAAGCTGCTGTGGGAGCAATCAGCTCTGTGGTCTTATCAAAGCATTTGTTGTGGAGTTCCATGGTAAGGGCACAGGACAAAAGTGATTGCTAATTGAGTATCTCTCCTTGTTTTGAGCTTCATCCCTGTTGCCTTCACCTGGTCACGGTCCTTTTCATCTAAGCTGTATCAGTTCATTACAACGGGGCAAAATACATATTCATGTGTTTGGGAAGTAGCTTAGCACCAAGTGTGTTTTCTGCATCTCACTGAAAGTTAATGGCCATGAACTTCATTGTCTGAAAAATTTATTTGGTGTTATGATTATCATAATGTCTCTTGGGGTGCATTTATCATTCATGCTTCTGAAGTGAGTCCTGTGGAAAACAAAGGTTGACGTATCTGTTTCCCTGTTCAATTAGCAGCATTAGCTGCTCTTAAAATATTCATCTTCCAAGTTCAGATGCAAAAGAATTTGTGGAAAGAAGACAGCCCAGGGCTACAGGGATGCAGGAATGCAGGATCTCTTTGCAATTGTGCTATAATCCTGAATGAAAACACTTTTAACAATAGTATGCTGCGGTTCTTTGATACCTTCTGTCTTGGGATTACAAAGCATCTCAAATGTTTCAAACCAGTGCTTATGTTCTCCTTAATGTTACAAAGCCACATAGGGCCAAATGACTGACTCCAGATTGTTGGGAGGATCAGAAGAGCTACCCAGAGTAGAGTCTGTTTTACTTCATAAAACTTTTCTTGAACTTTTTGCTCTATTTATTCTTTGAAAATATACCTGTTCCCTCAGCTCATCCTCAGCCCGTTCTGTATCTGTTTCACATGTAGGACTTTGTGGACAGCTCTTCATTTTGCCTTTCGCAGTAGGCAAAATGGAGGAGCATGGCACCTGCAACTAGGACATGACAGGATGTGGTACTTTGAAATCAGATTTCTATAGTTAGTCTTCCAAATAAGCAGCATGCTACTTATCTTAAAACTGCTATGAACGAGTTTCATCACAGTCGGCCTTGCCTGAGTGCAGATAAGTAGGAGCTACAGTTTACTTGGATGCACACTTGTCTGGTGGGTGCCAGATTAATTCGTGTCTTGTGAATCCCCATACTCATTTCTGCTGGGACTTGTATCTTTACACTGAGGCCCATGGGTGGCGATCTGTGCATCTGAAGACACAGAATCACAGAGTTGTAGGGGTTGGAAGGGACGCTTAGATGTCATCTAGTCCAACTCCCAGCCCAGGTTGCACAGGTAGGCATCCAGGTGGGTCTTGAACATCTCCAGAGAAGAAGACTCCACCACCTCTCTGTGCAGCTGTGCCAGTGCTCTGTCACTGCACTGTGAAGAAGTGCTCAAGCACATTTGTGCAGGTTGTGGACTTTTCCCTTGTCCTGTCACCACACACTGCAGAGAAGAGTCCAGCCACAGACTGTGCTGACATCCAGATATAAGTGCTGGAGTTTGAGTACCACTCTTTGGTTTTCCTTGGTGGAATTATGGCTAAATTTAGGCTCCAGAGATGCTGAGCACATTGTGTCAATGCTAACCCAGACAATTCCTTTATCTCCTTATACTCCTCCATCCTTTACTTGTTTTACCAAATAAAAGTGCTGAAGGAAAGAAACTTTTTTTGATTCCTTGTTTGTAAAAGATCCAGTCAGAGCCTGTCTTATGAATGAGTCCTCAAGGCACTGCCACAGTATCATATGTGATAAATAGTAATAATTATGATAATAACAGAGATGGCATCTATTAACAGAGACACTAATAGAGTTCTAATAAGAATCACAACTGAGTGATGCTTCTTAATCAGAATTAATGATGTGTGTTGGAATACTTTAAGGCAGGATGACGTTGATTCAGCAGCTGGGTAACCAACGGCATACCAGACCTTTCTCCAAATAAGTTCAGGCCAAAGGTAATTAGCTAGAATACAGATAAGGAAATTTTATAAAGCTGCCCTTCCCTTCAGAGGTACAGCTTTTTTTTTTTTTTTATCGTAATAGAGCTATTTATCACTGAATTATTGGAATGAACACATGAATATGCTGTTAACCATTATTGCCACTGGAAGATGTGAATGTCTGTGCCGCATTTCTGAATTTGTGCACGTATATCAAGCACAAAATGCTTTCACATGTTATCACACTCTCACCTTCCTCTGAAAACACCAAAACAAGTTGTTCTCAAAGCAGTGCAAGCAGAAGGCATACACTAAACAGTCTGGGTCCTCCAAGTCAAAGCAGTCACCTCTAATTAGTAAACAATAGTTGTATTACATACAAAATGCCGCCTTACCGCTAGCTGACGTCCAGCTTGTTGCTTAGCACAAGGCTGAGAGATAAAAGAAGCCTTTTCCTTGTTCTGAAATGTTAAGCATTTGGTAAAATTGTACATTCAAGCTCCCTTCTGAGGAGAATGGCCTACTAGCCTCTTTCTCTTTATGTCAAGGAGAATGTAGCTCTGTCTTTGCCTGTGCTGCTGAAACTGCTCTTGTGTGGTGCCTTCCCAAGGTGAGGGCTGCAGGGGACACTTTGCTCATGTACAGGTGAGCCATCCATGTATACAAGGACTTAATGCCTCCTGAACCTGGAGACCCTCTCAACTGCAAGCAGCTGCCAGATGTGAGCCATGACATAGGAGATGCTCACTGGGATGCACAGTGCTGAAGTGGTTGAAGAAGTAGTTCGTGGCTGAAAAGCAGCCACTGCTGGAGCAGTGAGCTTCCTCTGCATCACCACAAATTTCCAAGAGACAGAGGGTGTCAGTGGAGAGAGGGCAACCAATGACAACGATGAGAAGTGTTTTCCTAGTGGACAGATCTTTGCCATTCTGCAAATGTCCAAGAGCCAAGGATGTGTCTTAAAAGGAGAGGACCATGTTCACACAATTTTATGTGTTTTGATTTGAATGTCACTGTGCTTTGTGCATTCCTGGGAGATGGAGAGCCTGGTAGAAATTCACTCTATTAGCTTATCAACATCACGTATTGCTATTAGACAGCAGTATTACCATGAATGGAAGGTGATGGAGATATGACTGCTGTCATTCATCCCCTGCTCTCCAGGGGTCTGTCCCTTGGTCTCAAATGCAGAGAACAAGGGTGAAACAACAATTGCTCCTCCTCTCTTTTTCCCCTTGGGATAGCAGTGGCATTTGGTCTCAGGTATGGCTTCCAGTTCAGCATGTAAACTATGTCCTCAATGGATTGTAATGCTTCTGCTGTGTCTCTACTAATGAGCGATCATGAGTTTCTTGATGTAAATCTCCTTGCATTCCCCCTTAATGGCACTGAGTTTATTATGATCATTGTTTTTCTGACACCCCATCTATTATGGTACCATTTATTTAGCAAGGGCTTAAAAAAAAAAAAACTAAAAAATATTGTACTCTGTTCTTGTTCCAGATGGCTTCTATAATTAGTTTATTACTTTTGCAGATGTAATATGAAAACTGCAGGATGTGAGCCAACACTGGGGAGATGAAGCTAATGAAAGTGAGTTTTTAGTTGATTATTCACTATGTGGAGATAGATAAATACATTGTGTATGTCAGCTAAGCACAATCCAGAATGCAAAGGATATGTCTGGAGCATTTATTACCAAATAGCATGTGTTGGGCATGACAACCCTCTTGCATTTACGAGAAGCCGAGGCATTTAGATGGACTCTCCTCATCTCTCCCATGTGACCATGTTGCACAACCACCAAAGCAGCGTGGAACAGTTTGCTGGGGCATAGGGGAAGGAGGGAGGTGAAGTACAGTATATTTAAAGCCTGAATGTCATGGCTAAGTTCTGCAGAGGGGCTAGCTAAGGTTTGGAGATTGTGGCTGAGTTGTGCAAAGGGAGTAGCTGAGGTTTTGAGCCCAAGGCTGAGTTCTGCATAGAGACCTGCCCTGTGTTTGTGTCAAGGCCTCAGGCTTCAGGTCATATAGCAAGTCCCCTGCTAGTACATGCAATGGGCAGGGATGTGTCTTTTGCCAAGCGTGTCATGATCAAGAACAAGACTGCAGAATCCTATTTCCAATCCTTAATTGCTTAATGAGGTCATTCAGCCTCTTCTGGATCCTTTCTCTCCATCTCCCGGAAAGGAGGATGTCCCTGTTTAGTTTTCATGTTTGTTACACTTCACTGTTTTTACAGCAGCTGCATCGCAGCAACAGACCTCTTGCCCTTTGTTCATATGTTGATGAGGTGGTCACATATTTACTTATTTTCTGGAATGGCAGTTATTCAGGAGAACCTCTCTTGCATTAGAAAGCAGCAAAACTCTGAAGAACACCAGTACCCATTTATAAGCCCTCTTGGATAGGTTTCAGCTTTAATATCCTTGGCTGAAAATGCTCGGTGATTAATAGCATTGACTGGCTAGTTAAATACACGATCAACCTGGGAGTAGTCATGCCTCTCAAGTAACAACAGTAATTGACAGAATGTTCAGCAAATAAAACTAGCTTAATGCTGTACTAATGTATAATTAAAACACCTGTAACTCTTTCCCCCTCTGGGGATACAGTGGTGTCACAACAATGCCAATTGTTTTGGTATAAAAAACAGGTGACTGGATTAAGAACGACGATCTGTCTTTTTGAAGCCTCCCTCCCCCTGTGCCCCATAAATAGCAGTGGTGGTAATTTTGTGGTTTATTTAGAGGTGCCAGCAAACACAAGGCAATTGGAGCGTGCGGTTGCACCCACACGATGTGCCTACAAACAGCAGGGGATGCAAATTTAAAGAGCTGCTTCCTGGAGTCCTTCCTTTCTGCCTGAAACCCATCCCACCTACGGCTTGGGGACATGAATTATTTACTGCCCGACTGAAAGCAAGGGTGTTTAGCAGCGACACCCAGGCAGAGCGAATGGAAGTGAGAAAATCCAGCCTGTCATTGGCAGCTTCTGCCCTCCTGGGAATCGTGGAGGGTCCTGTGCCACCTCAGCACCGTGCAGTGCTGCCTTCCTCCTGTTGTGTGCAAGACACTGCCTTCATATGCTTTGAATTTATCACCCTGCCTCTAGTCCCCCTGTTCCGTCCCCTCTTCAGACACAGCCTAGGAGGGATTTACTGGCAATGCACATTGAAATGGAGAGCACGTCCTGAGTTTCAAGTGCTCCGCAGTGCTGGGTCCAGATATTTCACCATTCTTGAGTCAAGGGGGAGGGGGAGAGATTGACCCTCTATCTGTGCATTACTCTGAGCAGCTAGACACAGCTAGAAAACAAAACAGTGTCATAATCTCCCTTCCCCTTCCTCTGGCAGCACATCCTCAGTTATAACAGAATTACGATGTGCTGGTCCCTCAGTTTTGCTGGCACTGCAGCAGGTATTAATCAACGTGTGCTATCCATCGAACTATTTGTTTTATCCAGATATGTTATTAACCTCCTTTCCATCAAACTAGCAAGGGCCAGAAGTGTTTGGAAGAATGTGTGTGTTCACTGCTTTTACAGAGGGCATAATAAAAAAAATTAAAACTCCATAAACCATCGGGTCAAGCTCGCACACCGGTGTAATTCTTCTGCAGCTGTTGGGAAGGCCAGAGGAGGGCTGGAGGGCCCCTCTCAGGGAAAATAAGTGGGCTCGGTTTTGTAGGCTGTTAGAACAGGAGAAAATAATAGATACCAAAATAATTTATTAATTAAAGTAGCTTGTAAGTCGACAACACAACTAGAATGCAAACAGGAACGGCACAGAAAATAGTAATAATATGCATTATGGAAATAGGCAGAGAAGGAGGGACAAGAAAGGGACATGTTATATGTATAAATGCCATGCAGAACTAAAAGAATAATAGAATCATTAAAGTTGGAAAAGACTTCTAAGATCATCTTGTCCAGTTGTCAAATACAGTAAAGCATGTGTCCTGTTAAACACCTTTCAGTGTTTGGGTAGAAAAAGAGGGATTTTTTTTTCTCAGGTTTTCAGAGTGGTATGATTATGGTCAAGTGACTTACTGAAGGTTAGATAGAGAGTCTGTAGGATGCCCATGGTTGAGATCCAAGTGTTGAGAATTGTCTGCTTTTGGAGAATATGATTGGCCACCTCTTCAGAAGGAAAACAGGCTCCAAGAAAAATAAGTTAGCATCTCCTTAAATGGAGACAACTAGGAGGACACGGGGGAATGTAATGAATAGAAATTGCTGAAATTATGGAAATTGAGAAATTTGATAGATGTTATGCAGTGATCAATTTATTAAGTCTCTATATTACTGTTAACTTATTATATTGCACAGTAAGTGAAAAAGATTTTTTTTTTACATATACTCAAAAATATATTCAGTTAAATCACAGTTCCCCATTTAATGCAATTCTTATCTAAAAACAACTCCCTTCCTTTCTTTTTATTATCATCATTCTCTGGCTGCTGCTTGGATGCTTTGTGCAGCACCGTTACAGAGCTGACATCTGTTGTGATGCATCTATTCTTACACGCAGGCCTATCTCTAGTACCAGGCTGTGCCTTTTTTCTCATACAATTGTTCGTGTTGATGTTTTCCATCGCTTTTTACTTTTTCAGTTAGCAAAAGGGAAAAAAAATCATGGGAAAACTTTGCTGTCAGCTTGTAAAGAACTACAACGTCATGAGTAGGAGAGTGGGAGGAGGGGCAAAGGACCTTTTGCCACAGATGCATGGCAGGGAAGACCTTCCACTTGCCACCACCATCTAGCTGAAGAATGATTCTAGAGTGATCTGCTATAGGCATCTGTGGAAATGTTGCAAGCTTTAGAACAAATTAAGAGCATGCTGAGAGGTGAAAATAGCAGGGGTCATCACTGCCATTGACTTTCAGCTCTGACAAGGTTTGGAAGTTTAATCTGAAAATTTTCTTGTTAGCTCAGTGCAACTTCACTGACAAAATCTGGTATGTGATGTTAAAGAATAGAGAATATTACTATAGGCTCAGAGTACAGCCTTGCAAAACATCTGCTTTGCTAGGATTTACTGTATGGTACGCTACTTCTTTTGGACAGACATTTTCTGCACTGAAATCTTTAGAACTCCTTACTTGCATTGAGGATTCTTCAAGCATCAGATAAAGAGTTGATTATAAGGGAGATCCACAGCATGTCATTAGCAATTTCAGTCTTGAATTGTTGCAAGGGTTGAATTATTTTAATGGTAGAGAGGGAGCTTGCCTAGCAGATTAGAACAAGGCGGATCCTAAACCTTGAGGAAAACAGCACTCACATCTAAATTTCATGGCTTCAGTATTGACTTTATGGGTCGTAGGATAGCCCCTATGATGCAGCACTCTTTAGCATCCAACTTGCTATACAGTTAATGACTCAACACTTCTGAGTTGGCATGCAGTATAGGTGGTTTTATTTCTCTCCATGTGGCTCATGAGCAGATAATCAGAGCTCTGAAAAATACCCCTCATCCTTTATGAGACGCTATCTTCCTAAGGGAAACAGCTGTGACTTATTAAGCAGCTTTCAAGGGTGTTTTCCTTTAATATGGTATGGCGTCTTGTTAAGAGTGATCTAGATATCCAATGGAATTTTTTTTGTTGAATAGTTAATATGAATCAAAAGCCTGTGAAGTCCAAGAACTCTGCAATTGCATCTGGCTCTAAGTGAAAAAAATGCCTCTAGAACCAAGCAGGAAGCATAGGGTCAGGTTATACCTAATCAAAACTGAATGCCGTGGCCCTGTTGGCACAAGCTACGTCAATACCCTGCTTCATCTGCACTAAAATCTCAGAATCAGGCCATGATCCAACATCCGTAACTACTGTAGAAGAGTTGGTGCACTGAAGTGGGTTTGGTGTCATGAGTGTGGAATCCTCCGAAGGAATTCTGCTCAGCTAGCAGGGTTGAACCTTTACATGAGGGAAAAGTCAGCGAACCGAAGTGACACAACCCTAAAGAGGAACTAGGAATAGAAACACCAATGTGTTTTTCTATTGTTCTGTATTTAATACACGAGATGTGCTAGCAAATGAAGGGGCCTTCAGAAAAAAAGCCAGGGCTGGTATTTGGGAATTTCACATTTTGCAGAAGTGGTTTTAGAACACAGAAGAGGGATTTGGCCGTGGACCGATTAAAAGCCGAGACTTGAAAATTGGTAGTGTTATGTATAATTACTTTTCCTACAATATCAGGAAATGATTTAAATGCAAATTAAACTATGCTGCCAGAAGGTAGATGGATAGCATTGAAAAGAGCTATTTTAGAAAACAACGTAATTTTCAGAAAATTACCTCCCTTGTCCTGAAGAAAAAAAGAAAAAGAAAAGATGGCTATGGAATTAGTGATACCAACAATGTCTTATCACCAAGATCAGTTAAACGTACTTATTCTCCAGGACTTTGACTGCTATAAAATTATTCTAAAATGAATAATAATGTTTGCTTAAGTAAGTCTTAAGGGAGACTTTTGATGTGAAAAAATGTCTAGCTTTCTTGTAAAACAAAATATATACCACTTAACAGCAGCTCGCTGAGGGGGGGCAAGTGGAAAACTGGGAAAATTCTAAAGCATAAACTCCTGTCCTATTGGGTGAGCCAGGTTTGCTTAACTTTGTAACAGTGCTGCAGAGCCATTTAACAATTTAATTGAGGATATCAGACAAACCACCAAGGTCCCATACTGTGCTTCTCTGAGTCACTTTGCAGAACCATGGGATGTCCTTCTAGGTTCTTCAAAAGGAACAGAAGTATAAAGCAACACCTGAAAAAGAAATTAAATTGAGTTGTATCAAATCTTCCTTTGTTTACCCCTGGGAGATTAACAATTAAAAAAAAAAGATTGTTTTGTTGTAAAACAACATACTTAAGGGATCAAGAACAAGCTATTCAGGTTAGTGTGCTCAGCCTGCTTTTGTACCAGCTTACAATGACCACGGTTGGGTGACATTTGTTGTTACAAAGCGAGACTTGTTCATACAAATAGGCTTGTGAAAGAGGAGCCAAATGATTAAGCAGACATGGTATGAGCATGTGTGGAGAGGTGATGCTGTTAGCTCCTGCCATGCTGGGCTTTCTGTCAACCCTGCTGTACTGCGTCTGGGTTAGTAGCTCTGAGCCAGGATTCCATATGTCCAGCATCCATCATCAAGGGCAAATTAAAAAAAAAAGATTTTAATTCATTTTGAGACAGCAGTACACCTCAATTAAAAAGAAAAAAAAAGTCTAATGGCAAGCAACAGCAATTTTTTAACTACAAACTCTTTTCCTAAGGAGTCCTGGAAACTGCTACTCCCACAGCCCTTTGGATGATATTCTGAAAAGGGTCATGCAGGGACAAAACAAATAAAGTCTCATCAAATCAAGACTGTCCCACAGACTCAAGAACTCAATTCCAGGACAGCCACTACAGCTAACTCATTTGCAGTCAATGTCTTGGAGTTAGTCACAGGTACAGAAGGTGGGCAGGAAGCCAGTTCCTAGCTACAAGGGGATGTCTGTGAAGAGCCAAGATGCAGTGCCTGCTAAGGAGAGATTTGCACAGCTGTAGGGTTGACACAGAACAGGAACACTCAAGAGGTAAAGGGAGAGAAAATCAGGAAGAGTTAAAGACCTCTAGAGAAGATGGTCAGGAACTTGTTAACATCTTGAAATGGAGTCCGTACAAAAGACGTGGGAAGTTTTGGGCTTTGAGCCATATCCCTGAAATCTGATGAGAAGGAGGAAAAGGGCAACGAGAGAAGAAGTTGCACTGCATCTGTTCATCTTGCTTAAAACTAGCATTTGCACTCCCTTAATACATTTAAGAAAGCTGCCAGGTGCATGAAGCAAGGCAGAGAGGTGAAAGGGAGAGTAGTTTTACATTGACAGTACATGGTGTGAATGCTTTTAGAATCACAGAATTGTTTGAATTGGAAGGGGCATTTAGAGGCCATCTGGTCCAAAAGGGAACACCTACAGCTCCATCAGGTGCTCAGAGCCCCACCCAACCTGACCTCAAGTGTCTCCAGAGATGGGCATCCACCAAATCTCCAGGCAACCTGTTCCAGTGCAGAAATGCTAAGTCACAGCTTGAAGCAGTGATTGAACACCTGGTGGGAAGGCAGGGCCAACCCAGGGGAGCTCAGGTGCATGCAATGTACTTGAGTGACCAGAAGGGCAGGAGCCAGGATCCATCCTTTCCCAGACCTCATTTAGCAGTTGGCAATAGAGGTGATGGTATTCTATTGGAGATCCTTGTATGCCTGAGATCTTCCAAAGGTAAGCATTATTTTTCCTTTGTTTCTCTAGCTGTGGCATTTGATCAAATTTTTGCCTGCTGCACCCTAGGACCTTGCTATTCTGCTGTTGTTGCTGTGTTTTCCATTGCATTACAACCACCCTTATCATAATTTTTTTTCCTTATTCTAACGTAAATCTCCCCTCTTTTAGTTTGAAGTGATTTCCCCTTGCCCTATCACAGCAGACCCTGCTAAAATGTCTGTCCCCTTCTGTCTTATAGCTCCTCTTTCGTTATTGAAAGGCTGCAATCAGCATGAACACTTCTAGCTCTCTCCTCCTTTCCTTGTGTGAGAGATGTTCCATCCCTTGGGTCGCTTTATGGCCCTCCCCTGGACGCACTCTAGCAGGTCTATGTCCCACCTGTACTGAGGAGGGCACATCTGGAGGCAGTGCTCCAGGTGAGGTCTCAATGGCACGGAGTAGATGAGTAGGATCACATCCCTCACTCTGCTGGCTATGCTGTTTTTGATGCAGCCCAGGACAGAGTGGGCTGTGGGGGCACACTGCTGGCTTATGCTCAGCTTGCCATCTACCAGTACCCCTAGGTCCTTTTTAGCAGGGCTGTACTCCATCCTTACACCCCCAGCCTGTACTGATGGTGGAGGCTGCTATGATGCAGGTGCAAGACCTCTATTGGCTCTATTGAACTTCATGAATTTCACCTGGGCCCACTCCAGTGTAGGTCTCTCTAGGTGGCTTCCCATTCCTTGGGTATGTTGACCACACCACACAGCTTGGTGTCCTCTGTAGACTGCTGTGGGTGTGCTCTGTCTCACTATCAGTGTCACTGATGAAGATGTTAAAAAACAATTGTCCCAGTGCTGACCCCTGAGGGACGTAACTTATCACTGACCTCTGTGTTGCATGATTATGCAATTACATATGGCAAAATATTTTTCTGGCGCGTGTGATAAAGCGCCCAATTGCAAAGTGTTTCCCAAGGAGCCTGCTGTATCAGCTGCTGGAAGACAAATGCCAATAGCAAACAGCATTGGGCTAGTAACATTTCAAGTAATCGTGTATCCAGGAACGTGGTTCTTTTGTTGCCTGGGGTGCTGCTGACTTGCAAAAGCAAGAAAATAGTTCAGACAAATTCTGTACCTTAACTCGTGAGGTGTAAGTATGCCTTGCATCTGTGTAGAGGAGATGTGGGGCCAATCTGCCTTCCCTCCCCTTCTCATTTCCACCAGCCTGCACCTGTGTCACCCTGGCATGTGTGTACCCAGAGGGTTGTGGGGAAGTGACTGGCTTTGTGTGTGTTTGGAAAACCTCCCAGTCCTCACTTCTGTGGCTTCTGACAGCCTCTCCCAGGCTCATTGTATTGGGCATGTCTTTTCTGAGGGGACAAAAGCCTGCTGAAAGAAACAAAGCAATAAATACTGATCAGGTTTGAAAAGCCAGGTGCATACCCCATGCTAATGCACTTACTGGAGACCAAAGTTTAAACCAACACCTTGAATATAGAACAGCCTTACATTGCACTGAGGTCTCTTTCTGTCACTCTGGCAGCAGAAAGTAGTTTAAAAATGTTATTTTGCCTTAAACCCATTATTATGCATGAAGAGCCTTCTTGAGTAGGCCACAAGTGCATGAATGCTTATTCATTGTGGAAATTAAAACACCTAGAAGTTAAGACTTTGCTTTCCAGAGCCCATAGACTGTAGAACACGAGGCAGAGCTTCTCTAAGGGAGTGTGGATTCACTGCAGAAGGCTGAAAAGGTCCTTCTGTACCTGTGGGAAAAGCAGTGGTTTCACAATAACATTGTTCTTTCCTATTGTTCTCAAAGGATTATACTGAAAATGAGGCCTTCCTACCTTCCAGGAGGGTACTTGGGATATAAAAGGCTATAATTTGAGGACATGGGATTGCTCAGCAAGAAGCTGTCAGCGATTTGGCCAGGGCAGTACTGAAGCAGGAGTTGAGCTCCCTGTGATATGATGACTTCTGTTGACGAATCAGGTCCTCGCTGGAGGTTTTTGACAGCTTGGCCCTAGGTGGCTGTTCTCACAAGATTTTTGTTGTTTTGGCTTCTGGCTCTGGCCTAAAAGAACTGGCAGAGGAAGGTCGTGTTTACCTAGAAATATATAATTTATATAATTTCAATATGAGGAACTCTTTTGATATGAAATATGGAATGTGCTGCAGAGTCTGACAAGCTGTCATGGTGGAGCTTGTCCTTTGTTTAGCCCTGCAAGAAAAACACAGCAGCACTCAGGAGCGATGGTGATAAACACAAGATGAATACTGCCTCTGGTAGAGGGTTAGATGGAACATTTCAAAGGTGTGCCCAAGGGTATGAAAGCAGAGAGAAAGCGTTTTGCCTACACAACCAGGACAGAAAGCAACATTTCTACTACTTTTTGCCTTCAAGTTAGGACTACTTGCCTTTTTTTAAGGAGTATTTTGGCATTTCTAGTTCAATATAATAGGAAGAAAGCAACAAATACAATAGAATAATGTTGTGGTTTTTATGTGGTAAGGCAGAGAAAAAAAAAGCTTAGTGTTTCTTCCAAAGACGGAAAGGTTACCAAGCTTTTATTTAATTTATTGTATCTAGGCATCAACGGTTGGTATAAAAGGGCTGCTTTGTTATTTCTGTTGGTCACAGGGTATCTGATACAGATGTTGGTGTATCAGTGCCTTACTGGACACTAAAGAAAATTCAGAGACTTTTCAGTGCTAAAAAAAAAAAAGCACCAACAGAACACAAATATTCACTATTTACCACCTTGGTACCTCCATGTTCCTTATGACCCCTACCCATTACATTAAGCTGCTATCTGGTTTCAGGCCATTCATTTAAGGAAAAAAAGCAGGAAAGTTGCACAAGTCTGACCACGGGATGATTTGTACCTAGGGAGGAGCTGTGATGTGGCTTTCTTTCATTTTCATTCTGTGCAAGCAATGAAAAATAGAGGACACGAAAGTTCAGGCAGTCCTTCGCTCTGAGCCAGATATAGTGAGTGCTGTTCATCTCTTAATCGCTGATAATGTGTGATGCTCAGGTGTGAGGTGGTATCCGTGCTGTATGAGACCTCTGGCATGACACTAGGTGAAATTATGTTTAATATCGCTTAATCAGGAAAGATATCCTTTAATGACCTTCATATCTGAGAGGAGAAAAAAAATCAGCAATGAAATAGCTCCTCTTAAAAGCTTAATTAAAATATGAAACCTTTGATTTCAGGCAATTAAACAAGACATTTTCTGCCTTTAAATTAAGTGTTCTGATACTCTCTAAACAGACTATGCTTATTGCTGGATCTGTCTTCAAAATTATAATAGTCCAGATTAGTAGAGCTGCAAATATGCAACTCAAAGCAAAGCTGACTACAGATGAAAGGCAGAGTTTGCTTTTTCAACACTAATGAGAGCTGAAGATGCCCTGCTGGTGGCTGTCAGCATTGGCTTATGCAGTTGAAGGACATATGTCAAAGAAAGCCATGGAAATTCTGGAGAAGGAAATGATGGGGTGGTGCTTCTCTAGAGTTGGATGGCCAAACACAGGTACTATAAACTGTAGCAGTTGTGTACTGCTCCATATTAAAAATGTCTGTTGCCTTCAGGGTTATCCCCATCCACTAAGCAGCCTCTGTGGGGAAAGCTTTAGGAATCTGTGAGTGAATCCTGAAGGCTTTGTTTGGGCTGTTAGCTGAGAAACTCTTCTGTGCCTGCTGTTTTCTTGCTCATCAAAAAAGCATTGTGTTGTTTAATGAAGAAGGAAGCTCAAAAAAAATAGCATCAAGCACAAAAGAGGATCTGTGCACCAGAGACAGTGATTACTGAGTTCAGTCCCTTTAAATGACCTGTTAGCTTTGATGTATCAATTAATTACAGTATAAATAATTTAATGGGGAGAAAGACCAGGTAGTATGGATAAAAACAGCAATATGGGAAGGAATGTCTGGAAAGTGCGCAAGGTCACAGGTGAAAGATCTGTATTTAAAATATTTTGAGTATAAATGATAAATGAATAAATACAGTACGTATCCAGTTGCCTCATAGCTTTATTAAAACTGAGTGTACGTGTGTAGGAAGTTCTTTTATAAGGCAAATAGTTCTTAAATTTCCTACAATGGCAAGGAGGTGAAACTGAGACTCTGTACTAGCCCATGTGTGAGATGTTCATCTAGACTCCTCAGACTTATCCTTAACAGGAAGCAAACAACTAGAGGGTTCCCAGCTTTTGGTGGTCTGTGAGAGCAGTGTGGTGTGCTGCAGCCCCCAGGCAGTGTTGGAGGATTTAGCAATAGGATGAGAGGTAACAGCTTTAACTTGCACCAGGAGAGGTTCAGGTTGGATGTTAGGAAAAATCTCTTCTCAGAAAGAGTGGTGATGCATTGCACAGGCTGCCCAGGGAGGTGGTGAAGTTGCTGCTCATGGGGGTGTTTGAGAAAAGGACAGATGTTGCACTGAGGGATGTGGTTTAGTGGTTATAGTGGTGAATGGGTTGGGGTTGGATTTGGTTTTAGTGGTTCATTCCAGCCTTAAAGATTCTACAATTCTATCGCACCAGCCAGGTGTAGGCTGCAGCATGCCCACAACCCATCAGGAGTGTGGGTTGCTATGTCACAATCATTATGGCTTTTGCCTTCATTTACTACAAAATAGTGATTTCCTTCTAATTGCTATTATATCTTTAGAAGCAACCAGTAATTTACTTTTTTTTTGCCCCCTATGTGAGCTGTTCACTGTTCAGCCTCAGGCATCCCTCAATGTTTGGGTGAGGGTTGAGGGAAGAGACAGCTATGGTTGTCACTCACAACTCAGCTGTGGAAAAGAGTTTTACCTGCCTAAAATCACCCTAATTGCTGAAGTCCTTGTGTTTATTCCCTGCTCTAAGACATGGAATAGCAGCATGCTATGCAATTAAATAGCTGTCATGCCTTCTCCCAGACCTAGAAGCACTTTGGGGATGGAGATATATGACACGATTTGTACAATCAGTTAGTAAAAACTTTGTAAAGCGCTTTGGGATTCATCTGAATGAAAGGCACCATCGTAAACGTAAGATCATTCTCATTATCATTAATATTCTTTTATGAGGGACCTTATCAAAAGCATTTTGAGAACTCAAGTAAGTTATATCCACCAGGTCACCTTTATGTACTGTTTTATTAACTTTTCAGATGAGGGATTGCTTTGACAGAGTAGTATTTCCATATGGAAACTGAAATGGGGTTTCTCTATTGTCATTTATTTACCTGTATTATTATGACACTACGGGCTACAGCTGAGGCTCAGCTCTTGCTGTGCTCAAGGTACATGAGAGGAGAAACTGTCGATATTTGGAAAACAGTAGCATTTAAATAAAATTGCTGTTTTTGTCTGTGCTTAGTGGTAGATTCTTTCCTTGTCTCTCAAGGGGCATCTCACACTGTAAGGAAAGAGGGGCACCTTGTTTAACGGGTTCACTGTTGTGTAGTTTGTTTTCCCTGTGGCTTGGGTCAGTACTACCTAGGCTGGCTGATTTACTGCCCTGGAGAACTGGTGACCACATAACTCCTTCCTCAGGTCCTGTACACCTTCCACAGGAGTTAAGGTAAATCACAGCTGAAGTCACTCTCTAATTTCCTACAGGAACCAGCACAGACAAGGGATCTCTTCTGTTACATCTGTACAAATAACTCAGGCCAAGGACTTCCTTTCTGCTTCAGCATCCTCTGTTTTTCAGCCTCTCACTTTCCCTACAAAGTTACAGGTTTCTGCTGAAGAAATGTCTGATTTGTACATCTGATTGCGAGTTATTGCAGAGTAGTGTCTTCCAGCAGATATATATATATTTGAGTTAATTAGGTACAATAAAGCTGTCACATAACAACAGTGCTTTAAAGTTCCCCTCATTATGTGCCTGGTTGGGGGTTTAGTTTTTATTATCTCTTCTATATCAGAAATACCTTTTGTTTTAGTTTTTTTCCCCTCTCTATAATCCTATGCTCTACATTCATTTCCTTTCTGGTCTGCCCTTTATTCTAACTTATGTTCTGCTCTTCAGACAGATACTGCTTTTTATTTTTAAAGATGTCCATTTCCAATAAACTCCTTTCAGCCATGCAGATTTTATCCTTTCTGTTATATTTTCAGTGCAAAGGTCCAACCACCATCTGCTTTTCCACCACGTGTTCTTAAATAGCCTCTGGAATCATAACATTTAGCCAAACTCACCCTTGGAACAACTGCTGGGGCTGCTGGGGGAGTTACTGCAGGAACAAATTTGCTGTGTGTTGTTAAAGTGTTTCACTTTGCCCTTGAGCAGGCTGTTAATCATTTTTCTCATAGATTTAAAATCTGGCCTTTTAAAGTTCACCCTTACTACATTACCCCTAGGAGAGTAACCTTCTATTATGATATCAAACCTAATTGCATGGTGATTATGATTACCCAGTGGATTTTTTTACTCTTACCTCCCTCAACTCCTATGCATAATTTAGTACTGTGCTGAGACTCAGTTCCTCCAACAAAGGAGTCCCCTGAAAGGCTGTCTTTAAATAATGTCAATTAGTTGGCTTTCCAGGCCACTCCTGCATGAGGTTTTCAACTGGTGTGCTGTAGAGGCACTGAAGTTGTACCTCTATTGACTTGTTGTCCCTCAAAAGGTTGGACTTCAATGTCCTGGTGGTGTCACAGCTGATGGTCAGGGCCTTGTGCTGTCTCTTGTGATCCCTGGAGCTGAACCCCAGTGACTTTGATGCCTTCAGAATGGCTACCTCAGGCTTGTGTGGTGCTCCCAAAGGGCAGAAAACTAAAAAGGTGGAATGTTTGGAAATGGAAAGTCTTTGTGACAATAGATGGAAGGGAAGAGAAAGGACAGAGGCACTGGGGTTCAGCACGTGTGTGGAAAGGCTGTCTGGTGGCTGTTTCTCTTGTAGCACACAAGTGAGGTACATGAATATGGTTGCACACCCCACCCAATGCCTCTTGGAATTCATACTTGCTCTCTTGCACTTCCTGTGACCCTTTATGACAGCTGTGGTAGCAGACTGGATCAGTTGCCTTGTTGTTTCCATGAACTAAGAACAAATGGAGCAATCTGGAGAGAGCATGTTGCTAATTTCAGAGCACAATAGCTCTTGGTGACTGACTGGGCCATTACAAAAATGTTTACCCTTCAAGGGCTTCTGGAATTTCATTGGAAATATTCATCAGTATGCATCAGTGGTAATATCCTGATCTTTTCAGATTTCTCATTTAGAGTACTTTAGGATAAGGTAGTCCTTTTAGAAATAGCTGTTAGCAGAAAACTCAGTTCATATAACAAAAAACAAAATAAAAAAAAACAGCCAACACTTATTTCCTCTTTGAAAATCCATGGTAGCTGTGAAGAAATGAAGGAAGCAGCAATTTAATCATGAAGATTAATTCATCACAGGAGAAATTCCTCTATGAGAGGTAAAGTGTGGTAGGACTGTATCTGCAATAAGCGCAAATGAATGTTTTCTGTTTGCCCTAGTGGCTGTTAATACAAGTATTTATCTTAATGCGTTTGGGGAAAAAAAATAAAGTAAAAATAAAGCTCAACAGCTTGTTCTAAATGGATTCCCAATGTTGGCAGAAAAAGACATACAAGGCACTGAATGTGCCCTTGTTAAATACTGTATTACTGTATACCAGTGGTGCTGAAAACAACATAATGGACTATTGCCTTTCAGCTTTCTAATCATGGGTATGCAGTGTTGCTGGGAAATCTCCTGCTTTACGAGTGGGATGTGCTGAGCAGGGCTGGTGCTGATATCTAACCAAGCAATAGCTTTGTGTGGACTGATACCAACCCTGAATTTTCTTCCCTTACACCTGTGCCCTATGTGAAGTCCTGTTATGAGCTGTCACTGTTGACAGCTCCTAACTTCCTTAGGGATCTAAGGAGGCATGATAAGCCAAAGCACCTGGAAAATGCGTTTGGAAACCGCAGGCTTTTATTTTCACATGGAGTAGAGATGCTGCTTCAGTGTCATCTGTTTGTCTGGATGTCAGCTCAGTATCACCCCATCCTATTCTTCTGCTGTTGTTTGCAGAACTTTGCATTTAGGAGATTAGCCACTGCGTGGTCACTCAGGCTTCCTCTATGTTTGCTTTCATTTAGAATCATCTATTCAGCAAGATACATCTATCATTTGCACAAGAATCTTAGGCAGGCTGGTAGTTATGGAAAAGACATATTCCTATCTTTAAGGGCTCATGTTGTTGAGAGCTATGCAATAAACACAGGGATAAAAATCACGGAGCCATTTCAGTCCAGAATGAAAGCAGTTCCCACTGATTTAATGGACTTAAAGGCCTATCCTCTCTGCAGTAGATTTTCCTTTTAATACAGAATGCAAAGAGAAATCCAGCCTGGCATACCATCCAATTAAGTTTTCTCTCACCGTACTAAAGGCAGCTCTGTCACCAGCATATACAAGTGCAGGGTGATAGAAAAAGAAACAAACATTGGCACCCACAATGTGCCCATCATACCCTGCCCATGGCTTCTGTGAGATGGGTCACTCTAGAGTAGGGAGCTACGTGGGCATATGGTAATGGATGAACTGTGTCCCTGTTAGGTAGCTAATGCTCTCCTTGCAAATCTTCCTCTCCTAAAGTCACCCTAGCCAAACCTGAAAAGACTTATAAAATCAATTGAAGAGCTTTCTCAAGGACCTAAGAGCACTCCCAGACTGTGTAGTGGGGGTAATTTGTAAAATCAGTGGAACAGAGGGCAGAACTGTGTCTGAACCAGGAAGCCAAAGGCAATAATAACTAACGTGTATCCATAAAAAATTCATGGGAAATTTCATCTTGGGTAAAAGAGAATGAATAACTATGTTGATTAAGTATTAAAAGTTCATTTTATTTTTAGAAGTACTCAGAAAATTGAAAACATCTGGGAACATTATGCAATTCTTTTTACATAATATTTTCCATTTACATTTCATCAGTGCCATCGATTTAACCCTGACCTGTAATGAAGGCAACCCACAAGACCCAATCTTCCTGCAAGGATGCAAGAAGGGGCCAAGTTCAGATGCTCTGCTCTCTGTGGAACACGCTATTCATTGGCCACACACAGTGCATCTACGAGTGACAGGTGACTTTCAGCATCCTACTAGCAAAAGGGGACAAGTTTGAGATGTGAGCGGTAGGAAAGTGTCTTCAACTCAGTGTTTTGCTCAGCCTGCTAAAACGTGGGAATTTGCCCTAGGACATCCCACTAGAGAAGGTATGGATACTGTCATGTTATGACCAAGAGGCTTCCATCTACAGCTATAGATCATCAAAGATGTTCTGAAGGGTAGCACCAGAAGCTGGCATCTGCACTGTAGGAACTGAAGCACCTTTGATGCTGTTCTGTCACTTCTGTGGTGACGAGCCCAGGGCTATTCATGTTTTATTGCAAATTGCTTCCTTAGAGGAATGCGTGAAAGGACCACATAACCCTGGGGGCAATAGGAAGGAAATAAAACAGGTTGGATACAGATCCCAAGGCACTATGTTGAGCTCTGGCAACTAGATTCAACCCTTCCTGTGTGCAGGTACTGCCCAGCCAGGATATTAATTCTTCACGGATTTGATTTTGGATGGAATGATGTTGAACATCTACCCATGGGTGCTAGGTTTTTCTGATGTGAGAAAGTTTTGCTGACTGCAAGCAGTGCAGAGAGCTTGCACTGATGTCTCTGGAGCCATGAGTTTGTGGGCAGAGATCACTGCAACAAGGTCTGAGGCCCCAGATGTTTGTGCTGCTGGATCCCACACAGGTCTGGATCTTCTTCAGCAGAGGCCTGTGGATAGCAGAAGAATTTGTTATCAAATCAGTCTCAGATGAAAGGCAGTACATGACCACTGTTCCCTTCATAGCTTAACAGTTGGATCTGGACTCCGTGATCTTTGTGTGCCCCTTCCAACTCAGGATATTCTGTGACTCTGTGATTTTAACCCACAGTCCTAAATGTATTTCTTATTTATCTTTAAAATATTTGTGGGTAGCTCAGTAAGTGCTATGATCTTATTCTTCTAACTTATTTTCTTTTATGACGTGACTCTTTCCTTTTCTCTTTATGGAGCTGAGACCCAGAACAGTTAACAGTGCTCAACCTGGGCATGTAGGGTCTTGCAGCCGTGGGTGGAGCAACTCCTCCAGAGGGCAGCTGAGGATTGCTGGGTTGGGTGGCATGGAGCTCACCAGAGCAGAAGTCTCTCTGCAGGTGTTTGGCAGAGGCTAGAACAAAATGACAGCAACTTTTTGGACCGTGTTCTCCAGCAAATATCCCTGCTTTGTCCTAGTTTTCTGATTTCCATCAGGTACAAATCCATTAGAGCAAATTTTGTGCACTTGGCCTTAAGGGCTCATTCATTGCTATCACAGTGCTTGCCTGTGTCTGGAAGTGTCTGGAATAGCCTGTCTGTGCTAAAGGGGAGTTCTCTTCCATGTCCCACAGAGAAATCACCTTTCAAGGACAAGGCTCATCAATTCCTCTCATGCAGAGAGGCTGCCAGCAGGAGGAACCTGTTTTCATTTGCGTGTATTTGTGAGACTGTGGCATGAGGTTAACTCATGTAGGATTTACCAGATGTCTCTCTGTTCAGTAGGTTGCTTTGGAGATCAGAAGCATTCTTCGGTCTATAAGTAAATGCATGCATGAGTCATACACCTGCATATGGTCCTGTCTTCCAAGGACACTGTGCCCTTTGGAGGTGGGGGTGCTGCTTTCTCACCTGGAGAATTTCACATCATTTCAGGCTAGCAGAATGGAGAAGAGAGGATGCTTCAGCTTTGCTTTATAAGCTGCCTTCCTCTCAGTCTCTCTGGTGGATCAGATAAGACCTGTCTGATCTCACATTAAAAGAAAGTTTTACTGGTGCATTACTTTTTTTTTTCCCCTCTTTTTAGTTTCCCATGACATTTACTAAAAGAAGGTATTACACTCTTTAAGCATTTGCAGAAAAAAAAACAACACTTCTTTGGCTTCCAGTCAAAGGAGAATGGATGGAATGAAGGGAGAACTATCTGAATCAAGGCACAGGCTTCTTTTCTAATAGTAATGGGAGCTGTTCAGCTGGCCACACTCATGGCAAACACCAAAAAAACTCAGTGCTTTTCAGCATCAGTGGGAATACTGCAGAACTGGCTGGGATTTCCCCAGTGAACTGTGCAGAGTGCCTAGTGCAGAAAACAGCTTGTGCAGGGACAGGGGCCTTTGTAGTACATCTCAGGAGCAGAGGGCAGCAGTGAGGTGTGGGGCCTGTCCCTCCCAACAAGAGCTGAGCAGTGTCTGGAGTTCATGGTGACAAATGCTTTGGATCTGATATTTCTCACTGCCATCGAGCTCTCTGATTGATTTGCCTAGCATGTTATGATGAAATCATTAATCTTGATGACACTTGCTGCAGCCAATACCTTGGCCTGCTGGAGTCATTCTTTCTGCACCTGCCAACAGACAGGTCAGGCAGCAGGGCTTTCACACACCATGGTGGAGGCTATGAACGTGATTCCTAAGAAAGGAGTGACAGAAGGCCACGAAAGGGAGCAGATCAGGAGATGTCTTGCCTTTGGTGCAGACTGGAGAGAAGAAACTTTCTTGGAGTGAAAGGAATGAGAGAATGAGTAATGTTTGTTAAGAATCCATACTGTTTCTGTAAGTCCAGAACTAACACGGTTCCCAGAATCATAGAATGGTTCAGATTGAAGGGACATTATCTAGTTCCAACCCCCTGCCGCTGTTATTCCAGGACAGAGGTGCCTTAGAGCAATGCAACTTCTATTTTGGAACAATAGCATGATATTAAATTGTAACGGCATAAGACTCTTCTCACTGACCTGTCATTGCCCCTTTTGAATGTAATGTTGACTGTTCAGACAATACCTAAGCATAGCGAGAATGGAATTAAGGAAGAGGAAGTTTCAGAACAGAAAGTAATGATTGTTTTCTTCCAGTGATCCCTTGTTTCTTCATCATTTCCTGCCATCTCTCCCCGAGTCAATAGTGAACAAAATGAAACACAGATCAGTCATTTTTAGAACTCAAGCAAGAAATGCTATCTAGTTGTGACACAGAAAAGAAAGGATGAACACGTTGGGTGAAGTTTAGTATTAAGCTTCTGTATAAAGGTTAAATGTTTAATTTCTGTCCAGTAATAATCTACCTTTGTTTTTATCATGGCTACAACTCTGAAGGAATGAAAGTTCAAACGATTGATCATAAATTGTAGTAAAGTCCATTGCTAGCAAGGTTAGTGTTAATAGATTATTGATCAGTGTTAATGGTTAGTGGCAAAATAATTTTTTCCCATCAACTCTCTTATTGGGTAGTTGTTTTCTGCAGGCCAAAGATGTAACAGAGCTTTGTGTTGAATTAGCTTGGAGAGTTACATGCTGTGTACATCTGTTAGACTCAGCCCAGGGTACTGCCAGAGCCCTCTGGAACGTCTGCAATGATGCTGTTGTTCAGAGATGTATCAAGTTATTTTTTCTCCAACACTGAGACTAGTAAATCTTTTGAGATGTGGGAAAGGTTTGCAAACACTGAGGAAAGAGAACTGCATCTCTCCGTGCCATCGCCCACCAACACCTGTTTGCACTGACTGTTTCTTTCCTATTTACAGAATTTTTTCAGACTATGAGGGGGTGTCCATGGGAAAGAAGTTGCTGGTAGTTATGTTGCACCTGAGAAGAAGTCTGAATATGTGATGAAAAGCAGCTTTGGAGGTATGATCTGTTGAAAATTATGTGCTTATAAAGAAGATATTAATAGTACTGGAAATTTATTTGTTTTATGCACTTCTGAGAACTGAACGACTTAAAATCCTTACTCCACCACTACAAGAATCCCTTGGACATTAAAAATGACTTCAACTTATCCTGCTGTGTTTGCACGGCAGAATGTAATTTACAGCTTCCAGTCTTTTGGGTGAGAGAGCTGAAGTTTGTTGGAGCACACAGAAGGGGACGCTCAGGAGGGAAAGAAGCAGCTACCTGGTGCCCCACAATGCAGCTGCCCTATGACAAGACACTTAGCTTTTTTGTTTGATCTCAAAACGAGATGGACACTATGCTCTGGTCCTATTCCATCGATCTGGGCTGTGTACCAAAGGTGGAATTTGTGTCCAGCTTTGATCAACCCCTGAAAGTGAGATCAAAGCTTTTAAGTGTAGTGCAGAGTAAAATAATGTATGCCTTGTACTGCAGCTTCAGTATCAGATCTTGATTTGCAAAAGCTTACCCTCCTTGCTGACTGGATGCATTGACACTATATATGAACACATAATGCTTAAATAATCTGCACTTTCAAGAGCTTCCTATGCCATCCATAATGTTAGATGGATGTGAGATGTATTAACAGAATCAAGCCATGGAAAGTCAGCTATGATCCTTGCTCAGCAAAAAACCAAGTAAGAAACATATTTTTATCCTTTGAATATTTCTGAGAAAAACTTTTTTCTGTTCTGAGATGGAATGAAAAAACAAAAACTTGATGTTTTTTTTTTCCCCCATCAAACAAATGATCTGAAAATAAATACATTAAAAAAAAAAGACTATTTCAAACACTTCATTTTAAGCTTTTCACGTTTTCATGCCTTTAATTTCCTTAAACTACAATTTTCCATGCCATAAAACTTCATCCCCTCTCCCTTTCTCCTAATCCTCAGATTACATTTTGTTGGGGGTTTCCTTCCTGGAGATGTTAATTAGCAGCCTCAAAATTAATCAGCAGCAATGGTGAAATAAGTTTAATCTTAGATGATTTCTCAGCTTCTCACTGCCAAAAGGCACGGGATCCAAATGAGAGACGGCCACCTGTGAGGGAGAACAGACTGTGGTCTGCTTCTGTTTGTTGGGCTCCTCCTTCCTCCACTGAATCTGAGTGGGCAACATCACCTTGATGCTTAAAAAAGGTACCAATTCTCAAAGTAAATGTATGAGTATGTATGTATTTATGTACATGCATATAAATCTGAATAGAAATGTGAATATAAATACAAGATTTGTGCTCATACTTATGTATATATTTACATTTATACTCATGCACAAGTGAAAGTTCAGTGTGTGTTTTGTGAAGATGGAGGTATTTGTTCACAAGAAAGGAATCCGTATGTCTGTGTAAGGGAAATGGATGATTCTTACACATCCTGTGCAAGATAAATAGTGTTTCCATTGGATGTCAATGTAAGTCTTTTCTAAAGATCAGTCCAGTCAGACTGGTTGGGCTGTAGTTGGCACTATTAAACACACTGCCTTCAGACTTTGAGGAATATGTATATATTTCTCTGTATGCTACTGGCTTTAAAGCAAGCTTACTGTGTGGAAGCAGGTAGGTACACATGGTGTTTCTGAATAAAGATGGGTACTTTTTATTGCATTTTCCATTTATTTTTTTCCCTTTTAAGTATACTTTTTTGGTTATTCCATTTCCCATATCAACAGTTCCTCAAAACTGAAAATCCACTCTGCCCTCATGCAGGAGCAATGCAAGATTTTTCAACCTGATAGTTTTTTTTTTTTTATTCTTTTGAACCCCAATATATATATTTGGAATATGGAAAAATGGGATGTATAGGCATGTGTGTGCCTGCATGGCAATTCCCTCACTGGGAGATGGTTCAGTACTGTCATATGCAAATGTCTACTCAAATAACAAAGTGTCTACTTGGAGTAATTCCACTAGCAGATAGCGAGTGTTGACTGAGATCTTCCTTCAAGTAACAGTGAAAAGGAGCACGAGATGTGCCTGACATCCCCAGACTAATTTTTGAGACTGAAACAATTTCCCAGAGTAATCTCAGGTAAAGAGGTAACAGCTCAAGCATTTTAGTAAACTGACAAAATCAATTATGGCTTCAAGACAATTGGAAAATTTCATTTGTCTACTTTTTTTTTTCTCAATTCCTCCCCCTGCCCCCTTCGCCCCATAATTACATTTATAAAAAAACAGTCATGTAGCACATCCCAAGTGAAAACAAAACAAAAAAGTATATATATAAGTAATAATAATAAAAAAACTGGCAACAAAATTGGGCTGTGAAATTATCTCAGATATCACTGAATGGGAGATGGGAGTGCTGCATGTACACGGATGGGCATATTTATAGCAGGTGGTATGTGAAATTAGCAGTGTGCACAAATCCTTCTGTTTCTTATTTATGCTTTCAAAATGCATGCAGAGGTGCTGCAGACTTTTAATGCCCTGTACTGCCCAGCATTGTGTCTTGGCTATGGAGCTCCTGCATCATTTTCTTCCATAAAATATATTTAGATGTTTGCCTTGTGGCAAAGACGGGAGCAAGCTGAAACAGCAGAGAAATAAATTCTGCAACTAATAAAAAGCCTAATACCTTGTTCCTTTCTTCAGTCCCAGTAGTTTCATTGTTTGTTTTGCTTGACTTGAGGCTGTAGTAGGAAACCCAGAAGGAGATTTTTTGATGAAGTGTCCAAAATTAATACCACTGCCCTGATACAGCAGCAGCGACATAAAAAAGAAGTAATGCTTAGCTACGGAGTTTTGTTTTCAGACAGATAATCAGAAGGGAACTCAAAGACATATTCAATTATAGGGAGACCCTATGGGTTGAGCAGCAGTGAGGTACAATGTGGCTCTGCTGAGGTTGATTGCATGCAAAATTGGAAAGCTGTGGCAGGGAAGAGTGATGGATCCTAGAGGGACCTAGCTGGAAATATATCCCTTTTCCCATCTGATAGCAGAGCTTGGTGAGGCATGGGTGAGAAGAAAGGTGTGGGGGACCCCTCAGAGCCTGCCCTGCTCACTCACTCACTCAGCTCGCACTATTGGGTCCCAGTGCTGTCCCAGGGACTACATCATCGCTTCATGTCATGGAAACTTTTAGAGCTGCATGAGGTGACAAAGATGTCTCCGTGTGTGACATGCAGGGCTATCAGATGAAAGTGCATGGATATATAATTAGATCCAGCAGTGGTGAGGTGCTGTGTGGCAGCTGACACAGATATCTCACCTGGAAATCGCTTATCATCGATGCATGCTGTGTTATCACATCTTTACAGAGAGGCTGTGTTTATCTGAGGGGAATAATGGGACAACAGCAGTAGAAATCTTTAAGTATTTTTGTTTACTGATGTTTATTTGCCTGAAGTAAGGATGTTTCCACTTGCATCTCCCACTTGGTTTTGGAACAATAAGCAGGGCAATACAGTCACTGCATTTTAGGAACAGCCTGAAGAGATGGCCCTCCCTCAGTCCCTGATAGACTCCAGAGTGCTTCCTGGAAGCACCTGGGAAACACAATTGTACTTCTGTGCTTCCCTGCAGTCGTAACACTGGTGATTTAACTTGTTTTATGGCAAACTTTTCACAAATGTGGATTTCTTTGCTCTCTTTGATGCTGAGCTCCAAGAGAGATACTAGTGCATTGGAGTGAGTCCCAGGGAGGCTGTGAAGTCTCCATCCCTGGAGAGATTCAGAACGGTGCTGGGCAGAGCCCTGAGAAACAAGCTCATAAACATTTTTAGGATTGACTCCACATATAATCTCTTGTTTTTTTTAGAAGTTACAATCCTCCTTTGTTGCCCATAAACCATTACCTCAACCTGTTACTCTTTGTTGACTCTGCTCCAGATAACACCAGCTCAGTCCTTGTTGAATTGACAAGACAGTATCCACCACAAGAACACCATCTCTCTCTCCTTCAGGAGTTGTTCTGGTTCTAAGCAGGGGGCTAACATCCGCCCGTAATCTACGGACTCATTATCTTGTGGGTTTTTTTAACATTAAAGTAATCTCCTTAGAAAGAACTTATTGATTACTTACACTCAAATGTGCAAATAATATGCTTATAGAACATTAAAATGGCTTTTAATAGGGTGGCAATAATTTTCTTTTTTTCAATATGGATGATTAGAAACTTCAGTAGCTAGGAGCTATTAATATACTCACCATAAAGTATGCAAGTCTGTGCTTATGGAACTCTAAATGACAGTACTGCCTATAAATTTTATTGGAGGTGGAAAGAGCAGTAATTACATGGCTGGCACTAGACATAGCAGTTTCCACAGAGGTACTAATGGCAGATTTTTACCTCCTGTTGTTAAACACTATTTTTGGGCATAGCCAGTAGCCTGAGCATACTGTAAATAATATTGTTTTCCATGATGGATTTCTGCACAAACAGGAGGAAAGAGGTGTTTGATTAAAAGAAAAATTGGCAAACAGTCAAGCATAGATGGCTTAGAGAGTGGCAATGCAACAAATAGCACAGAACACCTGGGTCTGTGTTGTCTGGCTGGTCTATGTGACTGAAAAAGTCATGAGCTGCTGGGAGAGAAGTGAGTCTGGGATTATTGTTTAGGCACTGATACGGATGTGTTGTAAACCCCCCGAGTTCACCAACACTCCCTCTGGCAGGAGCAGTGGAGAGATGAGGGAGTGGGTAGTCTTGCACAGAGACTTCTCCCAGAAAACTGTCTGAATCACTAGATAAATAGAAAAATCTTTATGGTGGTGGTTTTCTGCTTGTGCAGATTGGCAATGGAATGAGATGCAAATGGAGCCAGGGTCACTTCTTGCCTCCCACACAGCAGTTATTGTGGGTACCAATGACACATACCTTTCTCCTCTATATTCTCCTTTCAGGATCCCATCCAAACCAAGCCAGCCTCAGATTCATAAGAACATTTCAAATGAGTATTTCTATCAGTTTCCAGTTTGATTACTGCAGTGTGCTTCTTTCTGACAGAATGTATATTTTAACTTTCAGTTCCTAGAAGTTCATCACAGCAGGGAAAACCTTTGTAGGACCTAATTTTCAGATTGCGAACTTTTAAGTATTTGCAATGCAGATTATAATGTGAAGCAGCTAGCTAGCAACACCTTCTGATTTCTCAAAAATAAATGGAAAATATTCAACACAATGTCATATGTTTCTGCTAGAGCTAAAAATACCAGTGAACATACACCTCTTCTACCATCTGAGTTGTTTATCTGGTAGTCTTTGATCGTGTACATGGAGGAAAACAAACAGAAAACAATCATTACCAGGAATACAAATAGCTGACTAATGTGATACACAAAACAAGAATCAATCAGAAACTCTTAAAAGTGTAAATTACTCAATTGGAAAAAAAGGATTTAGGATAGATTTAAAATGGGAAGACTATGACAGGTTGGATAGTATCATGTCTGTATATGGTATTTCCTAGTCTGTATAATTTTTTTAATGCTGAGTCCTCATTCAGCACAAAATTCAGGAGAGCAGTTCTTGGGCAGAGAAGTGCCTTTAAAAGGGTTCAAGGATCATTACCTCATAATGCTCAGAACTTCTTGAAATCTTGCTCTCCAGAACTCTTCCTGTGATATCATCATATCAAACCCCAATGGTGTAGTATTTGGAAAGATTAAAGCCTTTTGATAAGTAGAATGACACAAAGGAAGCCTCAATAATTTCCACTTGGAAAGTCTTCTGCATAAGGCATAGATGTGGGCATGGTTCATTAACCCAGTATATATCTTTTCCTCTGTCTTCTGCCTCACTACTTCAGTGGTCAAGTTAGATGGTATAGCACTCAGCAACAAATGTTTTGCTCAGAATGATTCAAGCATGTAACAAAGAAAATGTTCAAAACTCAGCTCAGTGAGGGAGATTTGATTTAAGGTCTTGGTTTCCTTATTCTTTCAGAAAAGTCCCTATAGAGTGATAAGAACTGGCAGATTAGAAAACACATGAGCAGACAGAGAAATTATGAGGATCAGACACTAAGACTCTTAGAACTTGATCAGAATTTAGAAACGTTAAAACCTGTTTGGAATCACTGAATTGTGGAATGGCTTGGAAGGGACCCTTAAGGTCATCTAGTTCCACCTCCCTCTAGACCAGGCTGCTCAGAGCCCCATCCAGCCTGGCTCTGAATGCCAATGTGTAGGGGGCATCCACAGGCAAAGGAGACCATGCTGATGTCCAAGGGACCACGGGGGTAAATATCTGTTTGTGATTTACAGATTATATCTGCCTGAAAACATTGCTTGTGTATTACTGTAGCCCTCACCAGACAAAAAACTGTGAAGTTTCACACATTGATGTGATATATGGTGGCACTACCTCACTTCTTTTCTTCTGATAAGCCCTTTCCCTTCTCGTGGGCTGCTTCTGACATGACAAATACCATTCACACTGATTTCAAAGTGAAAGGATCTTTTTTCCTGTCTTGGACAGCTTTGTCTCACCTGATAGTTTTTTGTAGTAACTCGCAATTGTATTTATCTCTATGAGGCACATTGTGAGGTAGTTTTCATAAAGACACACTAAGCTATATGAAGTTATATCCTGCTGCATTCATGGATGCTGCCTTTAAAACACAGTAAGTTTGGTGGGTAAATGAGTAGATGATCTCTGTGACATGAAGTGACACAATATTTGTGACCTTAGAGTCCTGATGTCGTTAAGTGTTACAGCATGAAACATGCTGCAGCCAACCTATAGCAGTCTTAACGTTGAGTAAAAAGAAAGCACCTGCTCTTTTCAACAAATTGATACCTCAGAATATGCTGCACAATATCACATTCAGAAGATCTGATGCTTCATCAGTCTTTACAAATGCACTGACTCCATTCCAGTCAGAATTGAATAATGTGGAAACGTCCTCTTACCACTGCACTGGGGACATCACGAGCCATAATTAGTTAACGATTGTAATGCTTTGAGTCTCTTTGGATGAATAATTCCCTCACTGAAAACAGAAGATTTGTGTTAACCAAAATTATTCTTATTTGCCCGATTGTTCTTGTAAAAATCAAAATTGTTTTATTATGCACAGAAGGCATCAGATTTCTAGTTTGGGGGGAATAACTCTGTCTGAGCTTGACTTATAAAAATAAAGATAGTAAGGCAAATAAAATGAGATTATTTTTGCTTGTTTGTTTTTTGATGAACAAAATATTGTCTGCCACCTGACACAGTTTGCCAAGAAAAAGCATTTTGGATCAAACAGAGGAATATTCTGACTTGATTTTTCAGTTGGCTGTCATGCCAAAAATAAACAATTGCTCACAAAGCTGTGCACTGAGTCTTCAGAGGAGGTTTCCAAAAGATGAGGGCTCTCCTCTCTCTTGTCAGCTGCTGTGTCAGCGCAGGTGCCTTGACTCCCTAGATCATGAATTTTGCAGTCATGACTGAAGCACTGTCTCCTAGTGAACGTCTGCAGCCTTGTGGGTCCTGAGCAAACGCAAAAATCAGTGATGGGATTCACATCACTTCAGTTTCCTATGCTCAAATACAGGTACAGATTTCCTTTACAGTCAATGGAGAGAAGGAGAAACACTGAAGATTTATCTCAAGACAGATACTTAGAAAAGATTGAATCCTACAGAGGGTTCTGTCTGCACAGCTATGGGTTATGTAAGGCTCTGGGACACTTCTAGAAGGGTACTAAGGTCTGAGATGAAGCTCATCCCTGTGTATTATTTCTTATGCCAGGAGAATTGTGGTCAGGATATTTCTCCTTACCATTTCTACACAAATCTGAGCTCCACTGACAACATGAAGTTTTCAATGAGAAAATCTTGTTTTCTTTTTCCTTATGCAGGTGTAAAAAAAGTTTCTTCATGAAAGACCACAGATATCACCTGCTGTGAAGCTGAAGGAAGACAGGGGAGTTGTTTTCATTATATGCATGGTATGAAGAAAGTCTGAGCACAAGGCCTGGAATTTGTTATACAAAAGGCAATTTGCATTTGAATTCATTTTGTATACAGAAAGATTTGGACTTAGAGTAGCAAGTTTTGTTACATCGCTTACCATTATCTGCCAAAACACCATGCAACTATGTGACAATAAGGCACCATATGGACCAGGTCCATTTTTTTCCCCTAATGAGAAACAGAGTAATTTGTAGGCAAAGCAAGAAGACACTGTAGCACTCCTTAATGTTTACGGCCCATTAACCTGAGAGTAACTGCTCTTATGTTTGCTTTTGTCTTTTAGGGACAGGAACTGTTACTGACTAATCACCGGCATGGTGCAGTAGTGGCCTCATCTCTGCTGGGTTTTGTTACTCTAGATGAACCTCAATGAACAATGACGACAATAATAACGCAGTGTACAACTGGAAGATGAGATGATTTAGGGCTGCCTTACTGAAGAATCAAGCCTTTCATTCTCTAAGAATTTGCTTTGCAGTTCTGTACTTTGAGCGCGTGTAGCAGAAATGCTGAGGCACAGCTTGAAGCGGTGATTGAACACCTGGTGGGAAGGCAGGGCCAACCCGGGGAGCTCAGGTGCATGCAATGTACTTGAGTGACCGGAAGGAGTGGGGCCAGGATCCACCCCTTGCCAGACCTCATTTAAGGGTTGGCAGTGGGGGTGAGATTATCTTGTTGGTGATTCCTGTGTACCTGAAGTCTGCTGAAGGTAAGTAGGTTTTTCTCTTTTATTTCTGTGTATATAGCTGCTGCAGTTGATCAAGGCCTTACTTGCTGCAGTAGGCCTTACCTGCTGCAGCAGCCTAGGGCCTTGCTGCTCTTCTGTGCTTTCTTACGATGGGTACATTCAAGTTTGCTTCACTGGGCCTTTGTGTGAGGATTAGGGGCTGAGGTGTACACCAGGCTAATTGTGCTGTTGGTTGTGGTCTAGTGAAGACTTAAACTTGCAACTTATTAGAGAGTTTATTGAACTGCTAACCCAAGCATTTATTAAAATAAACAGTTTTTTCTTAATTTTGCTGAAACTTCAGGTTCTTGTAATACGATTGTTAAAGGTAATAAAATTTCATCAACTTAAATACCATAAGCTTTGGGTGTTCAGTAAAGCAGAACTAATCTAGTTCTAAAGCAAAAAGCTTTTCTCTAACCTTGGAGTTTGCTGAGGAAACCAACCCTCAGCCAGTGTGGAAACAGAGGAAGAAAAGGTGGATGCAGCTGTGTGGCTACAGCCAGGTGATGCTGATGACCTGGGCAGCTGAGCCACATTTGTGGACAAGATCTCCTGCACGTGGTGTGGTGCTCACTGGGTTTGTAAGAAGGAAGCTAAGTACTTGGAAGTTTTTATCTCTCTGGTTTCTGAGAGCAATTTCTTAATTTGGACTGAGCTTGAGCTTTGGTGGAAAACAAATCTGAGATTGGTTATGAGCCTGTGACATCTTCTGGGTATGTAATTAGACTTCTATCTGAGCAATAGGAGGTAAATCCTGATCTTGTTTACATATGTGCTGCTTTGTGGGTTTTTTTTACTTGAAAGTAAATACTTGGTTCTATTTTTAGAGAAGGCTGAAAATGGAGCTTTCTTGAGAAACTGTGCTGTTTAGATGCTTGTACTTGTTATGAGTTGGGGTGAAATAAAAAGATCAAAACCTTTTGTGGGAAGGAAAGCTTCAAAAATGCATTAATCAATAAACACTAAGTTCTCTTCTTCAAGAGTTTCTAAGAAGTTGTTTTGACTTTAGTGGAGGTATTTGAGTGTATCGATGCTTTGGGATTTGGTTATTGGTGATGTCTGTGTCATTTGGGAGTGTAAGTGGGTACTCCAGTTAAGCAGATGGATCTCAGTTGCTTCTTGGGGCTTGTACTCCAGTGAAGGAAAACAGCTTTTCACAAAAGAGGAGGAAGTAGCAGGGTGTGCCCTGATCCTTTGGATGGAACCAAGGTTTTAGATTCACATAGTTTAGTCAAACCCTTTGCTTTTCTTTAAAGAAAATTCTTTCTGACTTTTTTTCTCCAGAAGGTAAGATCTCTGTGGTAAAAACACATCTAACAAGCTTTGTGATTAATGTTAGAAACTCTTATCCCTTGGCCTTCCAATTACTCTGTGATATGGTTTCACAGATGTACAAATACAAAATAAATACAAGTGAAATGGTGCAGTCACTGTGCTCCCAAGGATTATTATTTTCTAGTTGCTTTGTAAGTAGTGAAAATATATTTTACATCCACAATTATTTTGAAGTGTAATTTTTTTTGCTTTAAGCCTACTTTGGATGTATGACCTTTCTCCCTTTTAGTCTAACAAGATTATGGTTGACGTAGATACCTCATTCATGTCTTAAACTTTAGAGTTACTATTACTATCTTTGTCACAATTATAGTAAGCTTTGACTTCTGTTAAGCTAGCTAATATGACTGGGGGTAGGGGGGAAGCAGGTTTGTTTTTTCTTTCAGCTTAAACAGTGGCTCTATCAAAAAAGTAATCTCTTTTCCAACTGGAGGATCCTGTAAAGAAAAGCAAGACATAGTTTGTAGCTCATTCAGTAGGCTGTTGGATTCCAGTCTCATGTGTTGCATGCTGCATAGTAAAGACCATTATGGAAACAGAAGACTTATATGACACTTATTTTGGGACAGAAGAGGATATCCTCAACAGAATAAAATTTCTCTAAATAAAGTTATTTTCTGATTCACTTTGTGTATATATGTATATGCATGCTTATATTGTTCTACCCTGTTTTTTCATAGTTTCCAAAAAAACTGTCCTGATTGCTCAGTGTTTTTGAAACCTGGTTAAGAAAAGGACGAGGGAATAAAGCTTTCCTGCTTTCAGGGATGCAGGTACCTGGGGAAAAAAAAAATGATCTGAAGAGCTCACTCGTGTTGAATAAAGTACCCAAGCAGGAGCACTATGTGCCCCTTTGACCGTGAGTGCATTTGACTGGTGCAATGAGTAATGCTGACGAACCTCTTCCCCCTCTGGTGTTAGCTGGGCTGAGAAATGCAGATATCAGACAGGCATCATGCAGATAGGAGAATCCTGACCTTTTCAGTGAAATCTGAGTTTTCTCTCTCAAGGTGAAAATACTGCTACTTTCCACCCTTCACTAAGCAGGGTTGCCCTGACCCTGGTGGTGCCTATATCTCCAGAGCAGTGGAGTTTGGGTGCTGTGCTGTGGTCAGTGCTGGCTTGCTGCTTCTGTTCACTCCAGTGTTGTGATGCTTTCTGTTGGCTGTCATGTTTTAGGGGGTGTTTTGTATTCAGAGTTAAAGCTTTTGAGTACAAATGAGTTGTTGCTATTGATTTGAAAAGGCTGAACTTTAAATAGCTGTTGTTTAACATCCTGGAACATTAATAGTAGATTAGAAAGGTATTTCTGAATCATTGCCCTGTACACTGGAAAATACATATGTCAAACAATTCCACTTTTCAAGGATTGGTTGTGACAGGATTATCCTGCAATAACAAATCAATACTGTCATTAGAGTTCTTTTACCTGGCCTGGACAGGACAATCTGATCATTCACCCCAATTACCTTCTGTGGAGCAAGGACTCAAGTTGCAAACAGCCTATGTCTCCAGCCCAGTGCTGTCTAGATGACTGCTATCTGCATCACATGACGATGCAGGTGCTTATTCTTGAGACCTGAGAGTAAAACCCTATGAAATGACTCTGTCATGGAAGAGAGAAGGAAATATCACAAACTGCTTGTTCAGTTTATTTTCATCCTCCTAGCAATATCCTTCAATAAATCTAAGCTGTATCGTTTTTTTTTCTAATTTATCATGTAGTATATCTACAATATATTTTATGAACACAACCTTTGAGTGGATGTGTATATCTGATTTAAGTGCATACTTAGCTCCTTCCAGTTTTTGGTTAGGACAAGTTACTTTTTAGTTAGTATTTTCTGAGATTAGTAGTGTGGCTTTTGGGATATATAGAAAAATGTTTTTTAGTGGCTTCAAATCTCCATTTCTCGCCACTGTCCAATTCAGATGCTCTCTTCTGGCTGATTTGGCACATACCTATTTTCAGTTTGGAGCAATTTATCATACTAGTGTGTTTAAAGCAGTAGGTAGATGGAGTCCTGTTTTGGGTTGTGTACTTTTTCTGCATATGGAAAACATGATCAAATTAGATTCCCTGCGTTGTGTCACTAGCTGACTTTCAGATTCTTTCAGGAGTTTCTTTGACTGTCCCAGTGAACTTTCATGTGTGCTCCTCTCAGACGCCTCTTTCAAGTATTCCTTCCTCTACAATGTGTTATTCTGCTCACTAGGTAGCAACTATTCAAGCAGTCACTCTCTTTCACATAAATTCTTTCTAAATGTCATGGGTGACTCTAATATTAAAGTGAAAGTAAATTGTGCTGCAGAAGGACTTAGCAATTAAAATGATCACAACAACAAACACCTCCCAGCCAGGCAGAGCTGCAAACAGCTCATTAGAATCATTCCTGCCTGTTGGAGCCTCACTTCTGCTTGCACACTCACGCAGAGCCACACTGCATTTCTTCCCATCAGTCTGTATCAGTCTTTTGCTGATGTCTTATAGATAAGAGCTCTTCAATGGTAATTTGCTTGAGTTCTTCATAAGGAGAAATAAGCAAACACTAGTGTACACAAACTAAATGTACTGATGTGAGTGAGGTCTGTGCTGTTTCTTTCTTCCGTTTTCTTCTTAAAGATTAAAACAACTGAAGTGTTTGTGTGTATTTTTTTATTTGTGTGCTTGTTTATTCTGCTCTCACAGCTGTTCTCTGTGACTGCCTTCTGAATGTGGTGTCACTGCACAACATTTAGCTCTGTGAAATGTGTGGCTGTGTTGGACTGTAGTGGCTGAGGTCACGGTTTGGGCACTGCCTTGGCAGAGCACCCCAAATGATACCATATAATGTTTAATGTGAATATTCTGTTTTGAAGGTACTGCTGGATTATTTTATCCTGGGCTGCTATTTCTGACCTGAGCAAGGGCTTTCTAGAGAGACCACCAGAACCTGCTCTAGCTGGGAGCTCTGGCATGAGTTTGAGGCTGGCTTGGAGAAAGGGACACTTCAAGGGCAAAGATAAGTGATACCACAATCATCACCTCTGCCCTTGAGTTATTGGGGGGGGTAGGAATCAAGGAGCTTTTATAAAGCAAAAAGATGCATTGAGGGCAATACCTTGGCTTCGTTTCTGATTACCAAACTTAGAGTGGTAGTGGTGTTATATCATGGTAAGGAGGGAAGGTAAGCCTGATTTTATTATGTTGTAGCAGAGGGCTGTCAGTAATTTGTTTTGTGAATAGCATGAAAGGTAGCTTGCTGAACTTGCCAAGGTGTCATAGGCAGGAATGAAAATACCTTGGATAAGAGCATCTTGAATGCAGGTTGCGCTCTGTGACAGATAGGATGTGCTGAGCAGAAACTCAGTTGCTTATGAAGCAATCTACCTGTCCATTTCAACAGAGACAACTGGTAAGAATAATTCTACATGTTTGTGGTTGGGCTGAAATGAGCCAACCAGAAACAGTTTGGCTTGACAATGAACTGTGTAGTAGCTGATGTGTATCTGTCTACTTGGGGACTTGAAGGTGAAATTCATTGGAGGGCTGTGAGTAGGATCTATGCACAGATTACATCCCACTCATTCCCTTGTGGAGAGGAATGAATTTCACCTTATCTGACCCTTGAAGATGTACAAATACCTATTTCCCTTAATGCTACATTGTTTTTTATACTTTCCAGTTGCTAGATTTTTTTCAACAACAGCCTTCCTTGCTATACATCTGCTTCCAGTTTAATACTTAACTGTGTCTTGAAGTGAATGGCAGAGGTGTCTGTTGTCTGTGGACTAATACAGAGGCACCTGAATCACTTACTTTCATTAAGTGAAATCGTTCAAGTCCTGCAACTGAGGTAGTGTTTGCAAAATGCTTTGAAGATGAAAAGCACTACGGTATATAAATATTATGTGTTTTTATATCTTCATCATCTGTGCTCTTAAAATTAATATGAGAAAACCCTGTGAATACCCAAATGCCCAGTAAAATGCTTATCCTTTCTCTAATCTTAATGCTTCATTTTCATCTATGAGTCCTCTTAATCTTTGAAATTAATTACCATGATTAAAAGTGGGAAATGTTTTCCCAGAACAATTTAATTGTTCTGTTGCAAATCTTCATACTCATTTTGCATCATTAGTTTAACTTCTTTGCATATTAAAGCACATATATGCATGATCTTCTCAATGTGACATCTCTCTTCGGAGTGAAAAGGAGCCTTATTTTGTTACTTGATGACCACAGTCAAAAATGACCTCTTATTCCAGTAACCTCAGAACAAGTAGTCTTGTCTTATCTCCCTAAGGATCCTCTGTGTTGGCACAGGCTGAGCCTATTGGCCCCTCAGCCAGTGCTCAGGGAACTTTCTTTTTATTCATCCAACAGAATTGACTTGGGAAAATGAGATGCTCTATGAAGAGGATATATTTGAGCTGTAGAAGTGCCAGGAGAAGAGAATCGTTATAGTGGAGTAGCAAGACTTACACAAATGACAAATAGACCTTAGCTTGCTGTCCCATTTCTTTCTCTGTCCTTGTCAACTGTCTGATTTCTACTCCAGTGTCAGAAAACCAAATACAGGTGAACTTCTGCTGTGTGGGGAAAGCAAAATGGAACGAAGGCTGTGATAGCGTAGTAGCTGATTAATGAATAGGATCAACAAATAAATTTCCCAGAAATTGAAGGGTAGATTCTTGCTGCGGTTGGGTTTTGATCCAGTCTTTGCTAGATATTGCTGATATTTGTATCCAGGTTTTTGTCTCATTTGTTTGCTGCCTACTGCAGGTGTGCATGCTTGAGCTGTATTTCCTATTCTCAGCTTACAGAGAGAAGAGAGAATAATATCCAAGTCCTCACACTCTTAAGATCCTCTGACCAGAGCCAGTGGAGAGAAGGGAAAAGGGAACTCTTTTAAAATATTGGTGTCAGTGCATTTTGAAAAAGCTCCACATGCAGTACTCATGGCATGAGGCTTTAAGGAAGTCAATTGAATAGTTCCCTAGGAAGATCCTGCTTTGATATAACACAGAAGGTTCTTTCTGTTGCAAAAATGGCAAGAAGAAAGGGGATAGCGTGTAAGCTGAAAAAGAAGAGAGACTGAAATAGTCACAAGCAAGCAATCAAAATGGATCTCTTACTGGAGATCACAACAATACAGAATTTCTAATGCAGGAAGGATTCAAGAATAGAAAGGAAGGCATCCAGTGCTCAAGAAGAGCACAATGGAGGTAAGTCTTCTATTGTCTTTTAATTTTTAATTTTCTTCTGCTCTCATCAGAACAAAGAAAAAGATCAGGCGTGAGATGTAGATATTACTTTGGCAATACAGGCATTGCTGTAAATATGTCCCTGAAAAAAACAGGGAAATAATTCATATGCAGAAACAATTGTTAGTCCAGTTGAGTGTAGAAAGAGGCGCATGTATGTGGGTGGGAAGAGTGAGAGACAGCTTAGTTAAAAAGTGGAACGAGAACTAGCAGGAGCTGAAATAAGAATAAAGCCTGGTTAGTGGTTAAGCTAGCTGAAGGATTCTGGCAGTATGGAGTCATGGGATGGGATTGAGTGGGGATGTCTGAGCTTCTATGGGTTGTATAGGAAATTCCTTACAAAAATGGGAATGTGTATGTTTGTGCTCTAAGTGATCCTGAGAGTGGCTGAGAAATGGTTCACTTTTCTTAAAGGCTCATTTTTTTCATGTACTCCAGGATACCGTTGTTGTTCTTGGCCATGAGGGCACACTGCTGGCTCATGGCCAACTTGTTGATATATCAAGGGATAGTATGGGAAGGAAGTCAAAAAGAACCACAGCTGTTTTTTGTTTAGGTATGAGGATGGAAGGGAAGAGAGAATGTATTCTGATATTTCCACATTCTTCAAAGCATAAAGTTCCAAGGTATCACTCAAATAAACAGAACAAGTGGCTAGAAAAATTTCATGAACTGCAATCTTGACCTCCCTTCCTTCTTTGCTCTTGTGCTTCAGAGACGGGATTAGCTGTAAGCTCTAGTGCCATGGTCAGTGCATATGCTTACTTTATTGCTTTGCCTGTTCCCTACTGTGGCTCTGGATAGTATAGAAAATCTTCTATGTAATGAAAGTTAGTCCAGGAGGAGGATCTGCTCTGATGAGATTCCCTGAAAGACAATACCAGCTCTAATTCCTTCAGTTTAACCTTCTACTTCCGGAGGATTTTCCAAGGAAGGAGTTTAATACATTTGTCTAGGGAAAAAAAATATAATATTTGATAAAAGCCATATGGTGCTTCTAGAGAAAATAACTAATTTGCATAAACCTTTCTATATTTGAACAGAGCAAGATGAATTGAAGGGGTTTAACACAGATTTTTTTCTTTAGTAAAAAAAATAATAAAAATAACATACCCAGAGGGCCTCAACTTCAGAAAGGAGAGCTTTGCATTACTCTGTATCAAGTCGTCTTGAGACTTAAGTGTATGGTATCCTCTTCCTCTCTAATTTCCCTCCTCACTAGTGCTTGCCCCACTACCAGGCATGGGTAGATGGATTACTAGGTGTGCGCTGAGACTGAAGCAAGTCTTTTTACTCAGTATTTTGTCAGATTTTTTTTTGAGATAATTAAATCTGCAGTCAAAAAGCTTGTATAAAAACCGTTTTAAAGAAAAATAATTTGTAGGGAAGAAAAATAACAGTATTTCTGCCAGTTGGTACATCTGCCTAGTGACAGTCCCCCTTGACATCCCTCCTATTTTCCTTCCATATGCTCTGTCTGGATGCTGATCTTATCCCAAAGACAGATAGGGACCTTACTGGCTGTGGACATCATGATGCAGCATCTCTAGCTCAGTACTGTGATGGTATGCTGAGGAAAGCTTTGACTTTGTGGTGCCCCCACACCAGTCCCTCTCACTGTCTTTTTCTTCCCTTCAGTTGTATGTACACTCAGTGTGTAAGCATCAGTCGAAGACAGTTCAGTTAAAGAGCATTTCCCACTTGGCTTACCATTTTTCTCAAAAGGTTTAACAGAGACATTTGCTAACTCTATTTTAGAAGGATATGTCAAGTCTCTTACCAGGACACTGCAGTCTTTTTCAGTATTACTTCACTCTCCATTGCCAAGCTTTTAAACAAAAATAAACCAAGATAATGTCTATAAATCATCTTTCCTCCTTTCCATCTCAGCACCAGTGGAAGACTGTGGTAAGTTATCATGTTTTTAACTATGAAACTGTCTGGCTCTTTGTCATTTATCTTGTGTCTCCCACTCTGGTCTGGCTCAAGGCTGAACATTAGCAAGTGATAGATGTAGGACTGTCTATCCTGGTTTGTACTGGCATTATTAACCCATATTCTTCTGAATATTTCATAATGTGATGCATTATTCAAGAGTTGCTGGAATTGTGGTAATTGACTCTCAGGTTAGCAACCCTGTGTGTGGAGCTAGGACAGAGATGTCTGCCATCTGGGGCAATCCTTATCTTATATTCTCAAGGATTTTTCTTTACGTGTGTGACTGACTGCTGTAGAATGGGCCTGGGAAGTGTAAGTTGGCTGTTTCACATGTATGCCCACATCTGTCCTAATGTTTTTTTCAGGGGGCTCTATCATATTTTAATTCTTTTTTTCTCAGATGTAAAAAAAAAAAAAACAAAACCAACAACAACAAAACCTATAATCATACAACTCTGAGAGTAGCTACCCTGTCAAAGGCTGTTGTCTGGGCACCTACGGTTTTTCTAACAGAGGCTCCACACAGACACGTGTGTCCAGGCTGCTGGCTGCAGAGAGTGCTGGAGCCTGGCACTTAAATGGAGGAGAGCAGAGACAACACCTGTGTCAGATGTGAGCAGGTGGATATGTGCTATTTTTAATGAAATATATTTAATGAAATATAACAAGGGCAAGTGTACAGTCTTGCATCTGGGCAAAAACAACCCTGGGTACCAGTGTAGGCTGGGGACTGATCTGTTGAAGAGCAGTATAGGGGAAAGGGACCTGGTAGACAGCAGGATGATGATGAGACATCACTGTGCTGTTGTGGCCAAGAAGGCCGATGGCATCCTGGAGTGTAATAGAAAGGGTGTGATTAGTAGGTCAGGAGAGGTTCTCCCCCTCACTCTGCTCTGGTGAGATGGCATCTAGAATACTGTGTCCAGTTCTAGGCCACTCAGTTCAAGGAGGACAGAGAACTGCTTGAGGGGGTCCAGGGCAGAGCCACAAAGATGATTAAGGGAGTGGAGCATCTCCTTATGAGTCTGAGGAGGCTGAGAGGTAAGCTTGTTAATGTTTGTAAATATGTAAAGGGGGAGTGGCAGGAGGATGGAGCAGGGTTCTTTTGGGTGGCATCCAATGATAGGACAAGGGGCGATGGGTGCAAACTGGAACATAGGAGATTCCACATAAATATGAGGAAAAAGCTTCTTAATGGTAACAAACCAGAACAGGCTGCCCAGAGAGGGTTGTGGAGTCTCCTTCTGAGATATTCAGAACCTACCTGAATGCATTCCTGGGTGACCTAATCCAGGTGTTCTTCCTCTAGCAGGGCAATTGGACTAGATCAAGAAAATTTCCAGAACTTGGCCTGTTCCCTCCACTGAACTGCTGTACGATGGTGGGATGTGGTCCCTGTATCAGCCTTCAACTTGCAGGACTGTTCACTTGTGCTCCTAAAAACAGTACTATTGTTCCAGTATAAAAGAAGGGAAGGTCCATAAATCTGTGCTGGTAGTAGCTGTCTATTAAAAAAAATGAACTGGAAAAGATGATTATTGGACAATGAGAAGATGTTCCAGTGTCCCTGCTTGCTCCTGCTGCAGAGATGTTGTTGTCAGAGGACTAAAATCCCAAAAGAGATTGTTACTTGGAGCTATTTGCATGTGTAAATATGCATTTCTTAAAGATATCAGCTCCAGGAGATCTCAAGATTGTGACTGGCAGAGCTGGGTTTTTCTGGCAAATGTATGCATCTATAGGTAGATGGTTAATGAAGTGCTAATTGGATAAGGGAAAGAAAAGGGGCTGTGCATCTGAATCTCAAGTGGAGTTGTGAAATGTGGAAACATACAGGATATTTTTGGCTGTAGCTCCTATTCCTTCATCCTCACCTGTGTAGGAGATGAGTCTTTCCTAGGACTCCTCTGGAGACCTCACTGTCCCATGTGACTGCTCTGCTGGTGCATGGATTTGGGGCTCAGGTTCCATTTCAGCTAGCTGTGGGGCTCTGACAGCTCTGCCTCTGTAGAGGGAGGGAGCAGCAGATGGCAGAAGTGTCCATCAGGAGTTCCAGAGCTCCTCATTGATTCTGCATTTGAAGTTAACTGTTGCTTACAAATACACTCTGCAGGGGTCATGTCTTTCTTACTCTGTGCTTTAGTGAAGGATGAGGTTCCATGTGGAGTAAAGGCAAGGAAGGAGCAGTCCAGAAACCAAGGGTGTCAGTGAAAGTGGAGTGGAAGGTTTTGGAGCTACTATGTGTAATTACGTGCAGAAAAGGTATCAGAGTTGAGTGAAAATGGTCTGTGCCAGTTGTTTAAACTTCCTATTCCTCACCAGCCATGGCAGCAAAATCAGCATTCAGGCAATTTAATCATATTTTTGAGGATTACTGCGGATGAGATCAGTGGCTTTCAAAGGAAGGTGTTGTAGGTGGTTTGTATCTATATGCTACTCAGTCCCCTGCTGTCAAAGGGTCACACTGGTAACTGCTGACTGGGACAAATCTCATTAGTTAGAACAATGGGAAGGTACCTAAAAGATCATGAAGTTTAAGCACTTCTCCACTTGAGGGAGAACGAATATTAAAGTATATCACCAAGGGTATTATCCAAATGCTTCCTGAGTACTGACAGCATGGGATGCTGACCACTTCACAAGGAGACCTGTTTCAGTGTTTGAACAACTTCATGGTAAAAACTTTAATAGTGTATAGATACAGGAGATACAGACTGTGCTATAGCTGTTGAACTGTGATCACAGCAGGAAAAAGTCTAGAAAATGATTCTCTCATCTGATCAATGGATAGTTCCTCTAAATTGTACAGGAACTCAGTTATTTTGGGCTCCCCTAAATGCCTCTTTGCTCTGCGAAGAGCATCTTTCCTCTTTCAGCTATCTTGTGAAACTTCCTTGCATCTCTGCCTTGCCAGTACGTGAGGAAACTGTAAGAATTTGAGGCCGGGGTCTGTTTTCCTTGTTCTCTTTCACATGGTCTTTTGATAATGGTCCTTATGAAAATATTTCACTTAAATATAATCAACAGTTAAATTAAGATATTATGGCCTATATTCTAGTAGCCTCTATTTCTCTCTTTAAAAATTTCTTTGAAATTTTTCTTTTATTATGAAACTAACAATTTAGATTTCAGTCACTGCATTGATTCAGGACTTTTTTGCACACTATAAATCCATTTCTGTGGTTTGTTTTCCCTCTTTGAAATAAAGATCCAGTTACACCCTGGATGTCGCAGAGTAGGCTGTAAGTTTATGGTACTCAATGATCACACCCTGTGTGGCTGAGAATTGTCATCCACGTGCAGAATGCTGGTGTTGTGTATGCTCCTGGTGCCTGTGATTTCCACCTGCCTTTCAGGCTGAATGGTGCTAACTTAATGTTCAAAACATGCTTAGATCCACTGGGGGCAGTTGGGTTTTCAAGATCCAGTACTGCACATGGTGAGAGATGTGATAAATGCTGAAGCTGTTTTTTAAGTGAAGTGAAGATTAAGGAAATTATACCAGTGCTGATGAAGGTGAGCAGGGAGCAGCACTTATACAGGGAAAATGACAGCATTATCAGTTATCATGGCAACCAGGGAGCCTGGAACTTGGGTGTTGACTTTCCAATCATATTGTCTCTGATATAACAGGGTATATTTTCCTGCAAGGGAATTTGTTTCCACTGGAGGTCATTGAAATGTTGAATAACCTGATTGCACTTGGGAGTTGAGGGAGTTCAGATTTCTTCTGGTTACCTGCACCTATAGAATTGGACAGGAAGAAGGGGGGGAAAAAAAGTGGTGGTGGGGGGAGGCAGCTCTATGAATATCAGGCAGAGATATCAGTTGTATGGTATACTCTGCTTGCTATGTTGCATCTTGGTTGAGATGAGTTTAATGCTGTGGTATCTAGTGACTGGAGTTAAAATACTGTGAATCCAGGTCTTCTCTAGAGACAGCACTGGCCCTTTTTTTTTAAAAAGCTAAACCAAGGATGCCAGCAAGGGTGAAGGTCTATGATGAGATGTCATCTTTGAATGATAAGCTTGTCTTATTTTAGATGCATACACATGCTTATGTCTGCATTAGAGTCCACAGTGAGAAAGCAGCAAAAGGCTTTAGAAGCATGGATTTAGTGAGATAATTTCTCTTTGTGACAGAGAAATGAGATTATGATGTAAAATAAATCAGTGGCAGAATTAGAAAGCAGAAAATCTTGAGATCTGGAGTGCTTAATCCTTGACCTGTTGCTCAAATAATGGTAAGAGCAATCAGGCTATACTGCAATCCTCTTACTGAGCATGTGATGAACATGTAATCTATTTCTAAATTATGAACTGAGGGGATTTATTCAGAACTGGTTTTCTTCTCTGCCTGAAGTAAAAACGAATAACAAGCTGCAAGAAGCAAATGCAGGACTACAGTTGCTGCAGGTGGGGGTACAACTACTTCCTAGTACATTCAGGAGGAAACCAATTGCTTCCAGCAAGGGCTATGCCTGTCTCATACTGTATAGTGCAATAATATGATGTTATGCTACTGCTTTAATGCAAAGCTTTTAAGCTTAACTATATGGTCTATACATTGTCTCTTAACTTTATTTATTGAATTTAAATTAGGAATTTTAAAGCCTCAGCATTTTAGCTGCTTTCTTATTTGTCTTGAAAGCCAGAAAGTGATGTATCATTATTCTAAAAAGTCACAGTGGGGAATAAAACTGTATTTGTCCTGGGTATATCACTACCCCCAGTGGGAGTCAACTGAATTTCTCACCCTGCTGTTAAGTCTCATTGAAGGAGAGTCACCAAATGTCAATCAGCCAGCATAATCCTGGCCTTGTCTTTCTCTAGCGAGGCAGAGAAAGAATTAGTCACCTCACCCCTTTCCATGTTCACTTAAGCATGATGTTGTCATTGTGAGGGATCAGGGTAATGGACAAATCCAGCAGAACCAAAGATGACTGAAGATGGTAACTGGCAGTCATGGAGCAGGGAATTGCTGCCACCATATGGTAGAGGCCTTTGCTTTCTTGCAGAAGCTTTCAAAAAAGAGTGAATGTGGTAGGAAGCAGGGAATAGTGGCTTGGGTAGATAGGAAGACTGTGTTGTGGTTAACTGTGTTTGAGACTTGGGAAGGCAGTGTCTTCCATTTCTAAATTGCTCCAGGTCTTGTAGTCGAAGACAGGAAGATGGAAAGCTGGAGGACCTTTTTGTGTTGGTGACAGGAAAGGCTGTGCCAGGAACGATGCTGTTGGGAGAGAGACAATAAACATGGGCAGATGTCAGACATCACCACCACACAGGGCTATTCTAATTAATGCATAGTGCCTCAGCTTCACATCTGCTGCAGTGCTGCTTCATCCTCCCAGCTGCACCTCAGAAAGGGATATACAGGGATGAGTAGGACAGGAGCTTTGCTGATTGTCTTCCACATGAGGAAAATCCATACTAGCACTTAGCAGTCCCCTTAGGGCTGCTGCAGTGACACAAACAAGGTTTGTGGAGGGGAGAAAAATTTGTTCCTCTTGGTTCCCCAGAACATCTGAATCAGGCCCTTGGGCATTAGATCCATCTATGGAGATGTACCTTAGCTTGTTTTGTTTGACTTTTCTCATTTCCATTTAAGATTATTTTGTTATATGTAACATGTTTATTGCAAAAAGTGATGTAAAGGACAATAAAAAGCTTTCAGCTTTTAAACATAATTACCTAAAATCAACAGCACAAAAAAGCATGCTCTCTGCTATAAATGTTGCAGGTTGTGTAAATCATGTTAAAATTTGGAGTTAGGTGGGGAATCTTTCACAACAGAATGCTATGTGCGACTTGCTTTTCACACATCCACTTTATCTCCGAAAGCAAAGTGTCTTCTCCCTGCCATCTCCTCCTGCAAAGCCCTCCCAACACTGCAGCCTGTTCAATGCCACAACACCTGCTGGAGATGTTTGTCAGGTTCATGTCTCAGTGAAATAAACAGAGCTGTGGAGCTAGTGTAGGAAATATTGGACTGAGATAACAGCAGACATTGTGGAGCTAATTCTGCATCTCCCACTCTGTGACAAAACTGGCAGCTGCCAGGCAGGAGAAATAATTTTCTAATGTAATTGCTCTGAACTGTCCTGCAGCTCGAAGGACTCCTTTATTTTTTGCTTATTTATTTTTTAAACAGATGTTTACTGCATTGGAAGATGGGAAGTAAGGAAAGTCTGTGCCCTGAATTTGTCTTGAGTGATTGCCTTCCACTTGTGACTGATCTTAATTCTCATTAGTTGAGAGATCATGCTTATGCAGTTCAGGAGATCAGATGGAAGTGGCTGGTGAGGGGGATGGATATTATTCAGTTAGAAAATTGACTGTACTCCCTCCTTTACAGGGCAATGGAGAGGAGCCGCAGCAAGCCTTTGTGTTTCTTGAAGGGAAGACTAGTGGAAGTTATTACAAAAGAAGCTTATTCCTTTACTGTATTTCTTCCTTATACTGTTCAGAAATGCATACCAGTTACTAGCATGTACTGCTATTGCTGCTGCTAGCAGGTGGGGGTTTTTGGCATATTTCTTTACAAATGACAGCCATGCTGGGCTGGGTGCTGTACAAACACCAGGGGCTTAAACCTTCAGCAGGTGGCTTTATCCCTGGGGAATATATTGATTATAATGAAATGCATAGGTTGCTCTAGAAGCAGTGCCTCCTATTTATATTTGTGGAAACTATGGCAGATGCAAAGAGTACAACATCTATTTGATAGAGCAAATTCTTAGCTCCAAAACTATTTTTCAGTATATCACCACCATTAGCTGACTTGTGTAGGTGAGATGATTGAGATACTTTTCAATTTGTGATGTGACAGCTGACAGGCCATGTTCTAGATGGCCATGCACTTTCATACAGCTGCTGCTGTTGAAATGCATCATCTGCTGCCTCACTGTGCTTGTGTCCTCTCTTTGGTCTATGGAACTGCTTCATCCACACTTCCATGTCAGACATTGTTCTGTCAGACTGTCCCTCTGCTGCCATCTTCACACAGCAATAAGATGTAATGGAATATTAGTGGAAAGTCTGACCTCTGCTGCCATCTTGCCAACATCTGCCTCTGATGTTGTGAGTCAATATAATAAAATAGAACACATTACTTTTGGAGCAGCCTGAAATATGAGCCCAGCTCATTTCAGCACAAGAACTGATTTGTGTAGGCCAAGCTGGATGCAGGTTGGTGCAGAAAAATGCTCCCTGAGCTGCAGGGGAATCCTGATGATGGAGACGTATCAAACTCCTCTATCACAGTAGCAGAAGTGGAATTATGTTAGTGTGAAGATGGGGAGGTTGCTGTGCCTATTGCTGGCACTGTCTGGCTTCAGTTTCTTTTTTAAATTTAGTGCTATGTGTGCAGCTCTTTGTTTACAGAAAAAGGCTGTCTTCTTTGGAATTTGTCTTTCTTTGGAATAGAAATTCAGCTATGGTGGTGTTGTCCTTTTGTCCTTGTTGTCCATTTCATTTTCCTTCTATTACTGCAGTTTCCCTTCCACAGGAGGCCATGGGGTCTAGCATCTTGCTTTTGGGGCTTTCCCTCTTAGAGGCCTCTATGGTGTTCTGGTAACCTGTATCCTGGAGCTGAGCAGCTCTGGAGCCTTTCCTTGCCTGTAGTACATTCGTTGTGCTGTAGTCCAGTCACAGTCACAGAATCACTAAGGCTGGAAAAGACCTGTAAGACCATCCAGTCCAACCACTCACCCATCACCAATAGTTCACTAAACCATGTCCCTCAACACAATGTCCAAATGTGCCCTGAACACCTCCAGGGTCGCTGCCTCCACCACCTCCCTGGACCCTGTAGGGAAGGTGTGAGGATTTTGTTTCTGTCATTAAAATCAGTCTGTGTCTTAGCTTGGAAAGGGTTCCCAAATTCAGAGAGTTCATACTAGCTGAGCACCTCCTCCCTTCTGGGAGAGCCTCATTAATTTCAGGGATGCTAATTTCTCTGGAAGTATCTTTCATGAACAAAATCTCCCTCAAGGTCTCTGCCTTTTTGTCAGTAAGCATCAGAAGCTTGTAGTGAAGATGAAGTATGTATTATGAAGATTTCATTACTTACACTAAGTATACTCCAGAGCATTTATTAATGTACTGTAAAGCAAAAGGAATAATTAAAAATAAACTGTGCTTGTCAAAGAAATAAAGTGCATCTTATGGTGCGTGATCCTTGCTTCTTTTGAAAATTGCCCTTGTTCATCTGGCTATTAATACAGGGAGCACAAGAACTGCAGCATGGTCTGCAAGGTGTTAGAGCAATTTAATGATGCTTTTCTTTAAATAACAAGGGGAAGCACCTTATTTTTCTGTAAGCGCACAACCAATGACAGAAGCCCTCAAATCTTTTACGTCAGGGTTTTGACAGTGTAAGTTATTTCAAGGAAGGTTTATGAAAACTCAGAGCACTGCGTGCAGCCTATCCATTCAAAACCAAAGCATCCCTCAAACAGTTCACTGATATGTTTCCAGGCTCAATGGCTGATATTTGTGGTAGGCTAATCTTCTTGTTTGCAAAACTGCAGTTTGTGGCCTGAATTGCAGTTAGCTTCTCAGTAAAACATCTTTTCTGTCCTTCTGGCAAGCTGTAGAAAATAAGTACAAGATGAAAAACTAAGAGCTTAAGACTGTACTGAGAGAGACATGTGGATATTCCCATTCCCTTTGCATGATGGAGCTGAGCCTGTACAGAAACAAGAAATATAAATTCAATTGCATTACTATTGTCTCAACCTGTAGAACAGTGCTGTACTTAGCTCTTCCTCAGCATCTCTTCCTGATTGCATCACTTTCAAAAGAGCTAGGTGTCTGCTCAGGAAGAATTGTCTCCAATCCCACTAATGCATTCAGGTCCATTCAGTTGTATTCCCATTGGAAAATTAGAGAAGTTAAAACAAAGGTGCTTATGGAAATGTTGCCAGTAAATGCAGATAGAATTCAAGTTCAAAATAGATTTGCTTATTTTTGTACTCCAGGGAATGGAGCATTTGCAAGTAACTATGTTTGCAACAAGAATAATTAGGAAGAACAGCAGCATGTATCTCAGAACTAGCAGTACCTTTTGAGCTTGTTCTGCCTCTTTTCTTTTTTCTCATTTTCTTTTGTCCTGACCTAATGGGATATGTTTCTCAGATGTAAATGGTATGGAATGGGAGTTTGTTTCTGCAACATTTGCTTCCAGGAAGATGTTTGCATGCTAAAATACTGCTCCATTGATTATGTTTAGACCATTAAGGAAGAGAATAACTTATCCTATTAATAAAGATAGGCCTGAATGAAAAAATCTGTGATTCAAATGCCCTGCCAGCTCAGTTATCTTTTTCTGCCTTTACCATGTGGATCCACGTTGTGCAGGGATAAAATACCATATTCACTAATTTTTCAGTGTATCACTACATGAACTTGAGGAAATTTTTATCCTGTGTGTTTCTATCTGCAGATCAGCTTTGCTTTATGAACTCTTAAAAAAAACTTGCTTTTAAAGAGTTTAAGAATAAGGTTATCTGCAACTTATAGAAAGAGTAGCTATCAATATCTGAACAGGGAACTTAAGAAAATGCCCTTTCCTTTTTTCACGTCATCCCTAGGTGATTCCAGGGACAGTGTCATAAAATAAGCATGTTTCTCATTATTTTGAGAGAACTTGGTGCAGTAAACTGCATTGTTGTAGGACAGTTCAGCATCTTTCCTGGGAGAAAACTACTGGCATTGCCCATTTGTGGTGCCCTACAGAACCTGCCTGACCTCTCTGCAGAAATGAGCTTGACTGTTAATGCTTTACATCTGACCTTTCACGTCTTTAGCTCTGAATTGATGAACAGAACAATAGCCAGACAGGTCTTTCAGATGGGACATCTACTGTAGGATTTCTCATGTTTGTCTTGTCTGCTCTAAGGAGGAGGGATGGTCTCACTTTTTGATCTGAGGTGGTCCTTACAATCTCTTTGTTAAAGATACAGACTATTTGTTGATGATGATTCTTTGGATGGCTAGTTACTCTCTTGCTATTGCTGTTTCTCTCCTTTGGCAATCTGCCCTTTTGGATTCTCCTTCAATCTTTTCTGGTGCTTCATGTTAAACTTTGGAATCTGTTCACCTGTAGTTATGAATGAGATGTTTATTTGCAGTTCTCATAGTATGAACATGGGCAGAAGTTTCTGTAAAATACGTGTATCTTGACAAAGGAATACAGTGCAGTTCCTTTTCAGTTTTCTGTATTTAAAAGTGCAGTCTCCTGAAAGGTTAAGAGAGTCTTTTATTTTCCTTGCACGTGTGTTCTACAATCTGGCACACCAGATGGGAACAGGGAAAGCAGAAGTTCAGAGACCCATTCTTGTATATTTAAGACAAAGAAACAGAACTTTAAAGTGTTTTCTTTTCAGGGTAATCAAATACATTTTTCTGTTTTCCTAATTGCACCTGCTAGTTGAGCTGGAAGAAGTTGTCTGTACTGGGTGACAGTAAAGGCAGAACAGAGCTTTCCTACTGTGTGGTTCTAAATTAGATGTTCATGTCCATGTGAGGGGAGAAGGACTCTATAACAAAGGAGGGAATCTCAGCTGAGGTTAATGAGGGGATGTAGCTGGGTTTACTGTTGTGGCTCCTGTGATCAGGAGTGATGTGAACTGCCTCCTTCCCTGCTGATACTGTGGCCTGGGTTCTTGCCTAGTCAGCAAGGACTGGGGAGCAGTGCATTTCAGCTGTGTGCATGTGGCACAGTTTCAGGGCTTGGCCCATTTCTCATGATATAAAGAGAGATGTTCTCCAGTGGGCAGTGACAGACACTGCAAGATGCTCACATTCTTGGTTGCACTTACGGGCAGTGCAGCTGTGAGGTTTGCTGTAACTGAGAAGAAGAGTGTCAAGGAGAATGCAAAAAGAGCTCCACTTTAACCCATTTGAACTTGTGTTGGCAGTCAGAGAGGTGAAAAGTGGCTGTGTGAAGATGACTGCTGATTGTACTCTTTCAGGTTTCTCTTAAGAAATGAGAGGAGGTCTGTGAGAAGGTAGTGGTGAGGTGGAAGGGAGGGAGAACATTATTAATCAGCTCCAATTCTTAATGGAGTTTCCTGCAATTCAACCTAGGTTAATATTAAGGAAGCTTCAGTGTTCTGGATTACCTCATGCCCAGGGGCCAACTGAATGAGGCTTCCAATTATTCAGCATCTTGTGGATTGACCATTTTAATGCATTTGTTGCTCAAAACAGACACCTTTCAGTACAGAGGGTATTTGGAAGCTATAGAAAGCATGTTCCTAAACAAGTGTTGTTTCAGTTATTCACTTATGAGACTTAATAATCCCAGATTCCTCATCTGTATCCTCATCACAGAGAGAAGCTTCTCTTTCTGTGGGCTTGCTGTGTTGTTTTAGTTCAGGCTGTGTGAGTCTGATTTCACCTTTCAGTTACTGACAGGACAGAGCAAAGGTTGAGTAATGTGATCTGCAGTGTGTGCCAGGTAGTTCATCTCCCACTTGCCAAGTAAATTGGTGTTGATACAACAGACTTTATACATGTCAAACTATGCTGTCCATTTTCCCTACCTCATTCAGTGTGGAAGTGAACTCACGGAAGAAGACATCTCATGTATTCTTTCTCCCAGTAGAAGGCTACCTTGCATGAAATAATTCAACAGGCAGGGTATTTCTAATCAATCAGATTGCATGAGAGAAATTTGTATTCCATTAGTCATGGTTGTAGTCTTCCGCATGCCTAATGTCTCTTCCTTGCTGAGACTCCCCCAAGTGGGGAGTATAATGGTTTTAACTGGGGTTGGTGGTGCTAGAGAATGCTGTAAAAGCAGGAAGGAAGCTCTGTTTCCTGTAGACATAATGCTGTGTGCCCTGGCTGTGGTCTGAGATTTTCAAGGAGACTATCACAGTCTCCTGCATGAATCAGTACAGATCTGCAGCAGTATAGATGGATTGGGACATGCTGCACTTCACCCACAGCTTCAGAAATTGTCTTGTGTGAATGGGGTACTCATCTCCACCACTTTGGCTGTGTTGTCCCTGGGGATGTTCAACAGATGTGTAGATGTGGCACAGAAGGATGTGGCTTAGTAGGCATGGTGGTGAATTGACAGTTGGAGTAGGTGATCTTGCTGGTCTTTTCCAACCTTAACGATTCCATTTCAAAACCCAAGAACGAGAGAGGAGAGGTTCTTGGACATAAGCAGTTTTTCTGGTATAAAATCAATACCTGTCTCCTCTTGCACAAGAGGAGGAAGGGGCTTGCTTGTAAAATCTAACCTACTTTCATGTTGTGATGTTCTATATAAAATGTTGATTCACATTAGCCTCTCTAGAAAAGGTTTATGACTTGAAGTTATTTTGCATGGTGGTTTAATAGTCCCACTTAGCTGCAGTGGTATTCTTGATTTTAATTTCTTTCCCTCTGCCTTAGAGTCAGCAGATGACTTTCACTGCTGAGAGCACAGCCTAAATTGCATGTCGTATTACTGCTTTTTTTGGGGATAGGGGCTGTCAAAAATACACATTTCCAAACTATTATAGATAACATTTTTTCTTTTCAGAGTTATGCTGATAAATCAGGCTGGTTGAAACCATTTGTCAGAAAAGACTTGCTTGAGTCAGAATTGCTGTGTGTACAGGGTATGGTTGGGAGGTTAGTGCTTGCTAAATAATTGATCGGCCCTTGATTTGTTTAAAATACAGTGCAGAAACAATAAGAACAAAATGAGGCTTTCAGCTAATGTGACTCAGGCATTTGAAGAACATTTAATTATGTCATCCTTTAATCAACTCATGCAGCCTTTTAAATATAGGCATAGAAAAAAGTTTCAGTGAGGTGGTTAATAACCTTCAAGTTGACTGAAACATACTATTAAGAGAGCAAAAGACATACTATTTTTTTTTTTGTCCTAGTCTTTTCAGGGTTGAAATTACTGTTATTTCTTTGTTTCCAAAGTCCATTGATATTTCTGTGGTTTTGGAAAGTTGGGTAAAAAAAAAAATAACAGGTGCAGTTTAAGTCTGTTTTCAAATATTCTTAGGCAGACCATGCAGGAGTTTACTAAGATCAGGGGCTGCTCTGTGCTGCAGAAAGCCACTAATCCCTGTCATAATATTGAGTGGCAGAAGTGGTCTCTAGGAGACCTGGAAGAGTGCGCTTTGCACAACCAGATCTTATCCCCCTGTGACACAGGGTGTTTCGTGGCTCCTTGGGTTGGCCTGTCTGTGTAAAGGTACACTTTCCACAGAGCAAACCTGTAGATCTAGGACACTGAATTTTATTTTGAACTTCAACATATTGCTCCCAAGGCAGCGTGACTTCACCCTCCTCTCAACAACAGTTACTATTTAGGAAAACGGGATCCACCTTCTCAACAGCATTAGAGGAGAAACCATCTGCTCTTATCTTTCCAAACAGGCAGCAGCACCTTCTGGGACTGGTTAAGATCAACTTCAAACTCAGTCATGAGTTTGGTAAGGTAAACTCAGTAAGGTAATCCTTGGATTTACCTTTTTGATAAAATTTGGGGTTGATCTGTAAATTTTCCCACCCATGCAAAGCTAGGGGATGAGGGACCTGTAGAAGTGCCATTTGTTACCCCCAAGCATTGCTTCAATAGTTAAGGTGCTGGTAAAGCCTATGGTCCTTGTTAGCATCCCATCCATAAGAATTCTGCTTCTTTTCAGGACCTCTTTGCTCATCCCAATGTGTCACTTCCAGTACTTTGGCAGGACTGGAACATGACAGCTGTAACGTTTCAAATTCAGACCATATGTTTTTAAGAGTGGAGGCTGACAATGTTATATGAAAGATCTGTGGTCTTCTGAAAAGTGATCTTCTGAGATTAGAAAATGACTGGTGGGATCCCATCTTGTCAACTGAAACAGAATGGCTCTTGTTAATGTATTGAAATGTCTTGTTTGAGACTTATGTCTGATCTGATGTTATTTTCAGTTTAATTTTTTTCTGGTTTAAGATGACTTTTTCAACCCAAACCTACTTTCTAAGATTGCAGACTGAACCTGGGAAGCACTCCTCATGCACAGTTCACATGTAATGCTAAATGTGGCACAAAATCTGTCACTATGGACGATGGAAAAAGCTTCACGTGGGAACCTGGCTGGTATCTGAAAAATCTTCATATTTCAATATTTGTAATGTGTATGATATTCCAACTTTTGTGCTAGGTTCTCAGCTTTTTCTATAGGCAGAGACAACCTAGGATTTAGCTGAAGAAATTTGTTAATCCACTCTATAGGAAGACAAAGTGAGTTTGAAAGAGGTTAAATGATTTGTCCACAGTTTGAGAATAAATCATGGGCAAAACCTGGGACAAGACCCTGGGGTACTGACACCTATTCCCAAAAGACAAATACGCATTAAAAAGGGAGCAGTAAATCAGGCAGTGCTTCTGAGTTCCCTTGATTAAGGAAACGATTTGTACAGACTGTTTTCTAGGAATTTATTGCTGATTGCTGCTGCCCTTAATGCGTATGGGGTAAGACTCTCACTCTTACTCTGCAGCAGTTAAATGGCATGAAACATCATGAACAGAGTTGGAGGGAATGCTCGCTTTCATCAGAAATCCATGACTTATATAAATAATTAAGCAGAGGCATGAAGAGTGTTCACTTGTGTTGATTCTTTTTTACCTTTCAGAAGTGTGTTTTCATAAGCCCGTTGAGCTGCTCAGCATGTTGCGATTTTGTTAATTTCCTTTTTACCAGGTTTATCAGACTTAATTATAGCTGAAAGCGATCTTTGTCTCAAGAAGATGAAAACCCTCTGTGAAAATGCACTGATGCAGTTTGTTTTCAAACTCAGATGTATTTCCTAATTAATTCCTTGTTCTAATGGGTCGCGTAATTAAAGAAAATACAGGGGAATATTCAAAGAAATAATTTGCTTTGAACAAAGCTATAGAAAAAAGGAGAGAAACCCTAAGCTATTACTTTAATTAACCTGCTTTGGAAAGGCACTGTTGACATCAAACTGTGTATTAGCACTTCTGGGCTGTGCCGTATTTTCTATCTGACCTGTCTGTTAATCTGTTTGGTCTGAAGACCTGACACCTCCAGGCACATCTCTTACTTCAGCAAGGTAAGCAGGGTCAGGCTTAATTAATGTTGCACTCAGATGAGAAACTTTCATGGGAAATCCAGCATTTAATTTCATTTTGTTACTTGTGTGGTGCCTGTTTCTTGTCTGGCTAAAATAATGTGGGCTGATGCCAGTAGGGGTTGTCAGGCTTCAGTGCCTCTGTCCTGCTCCTCCCTTGTAGAAATCCAGCAAACCACTTCTGCTTATTGACCTGATGGCAAACTGGCAGTGGGAAAACAAAGTAATGATACAACACCTGTGGTTGGCTGTGCTGATGAGGGTGTGACTTGTCCTTGATGAGACTGCGCCCTGCCATCTCAGCCCTTGGGTCCATCTCTGCTGTCTCTGGACCACCTTTCAGGTAGGAATGGTATCTGCCATTTGGACATGAGCTGGTTGTCCAGTAGTACAGTGAGATGGAGCAGGGCTGTGTGTTGCTGTTCTGGTGAGGTTAATTGATCTTGGCTCAGTCAAGCCTCAGCTCAGTCCCAAGACATCCCCCAGTCTGTGGAGTCTTTCCTGGATGACCTTGTTCCATTTCTTTCCAGTGTTTCAGTCAGCTGAGGAACTACTGAGCACTTTGAGGTTAGCTGCTGTCAACAGTGCATGCTCTGGGAGACAGACTTATGCAGTGGTTATAGAAAGTTTGGGCCTTTCAACTCTTGCCTCTGCCAGGGATTCATTGAACTAAAGATCTCACCCTGTGTTTAAGTCAGTCCCTTTTCCAGCATGTTCTCTGCAAAACACCAGCTTGTTTCATGGGGTACCTTCAAGGCACCACAATTTCTTGTTACAAAATACCACAAGGCTCTTTGATTAAAAAAAGCAACCTGTCTAGCAAAAGGAGTTATGTGAGTTTCATCGCTGAAACACTGCATTGTGAGCCTCCTTCCTATCTTTTGTGGTAAGGTTAAACTTCTAATTACTCAAGGGGCAGTGAGGGGTCAGTGCCCCAGAATTGAGGGGATCCTGCAGCTCCCTTAGGAGACAGCAAGGGTAAGCCCTCAGCACCCCATGAGCTGAATACAGATACTCAATGTATCACCAGCTGTTCTTGAATGTGGTATAGGGGATCTTCAGGGAGCTCCAAAAAAAAAAAAGCACATGCAGCTCTGTGCTTTTGGTTCTTTGACCTCTAAAGGTGAGAGTTGATGTTTGATTTAATGCTGTGCATTTGTATGGCCTTACTACGTTTATATTGCTGAGACAGTGTTCCTGAGACAACTGCAACATATATTAGCCAAGCTCTGCGTGTGACAGATAAGTTTGTTCTGCTTTTAGGATAATGTAACACCCTCCTGGTTTTGCACAGATGAGAAAAGGGAAAGGAATAGCACTGCATATTTTGTCCTGACCTGTTGCATAAAGCAGGACTGCTCTCTGCCACATCTAAAACAAAAGAGAAGACCCCCCCCCCCCCCCCCCATCTTTCCCCATGTAGAAGAGACTTTTCCTTACCCTAAAGTCAGGACATGATTCCTTACTCATGACAAAATAATGGGAGAGTTGAGAGGAGGTGACATAAAGGTAGGCAGTTTTTGTTATATGAATTTATGATCAGTGGAGGGGAAATGAATGCATGGTTGTATTTAGGTTCTGAATTCCCAATTGCTATGCTGGCATTAAATTTGCAGGATGTTTTTGTGTATATAAAACACAATGTTTGTCCTATGGGATGTATAATTACAATTTTAAAAAAGGAAAGTTATTAACATACAATCAACTCTTGAGGGAGTGAGTCAATATCTGAGAGAAACTACAGAATCTCAGCTGTCAGAAGTGTTTAAAGGCACTGCTTGTCAAGCATCTACAGAGGAGAGGCCAAAACAGAAGTTTCCAAATCTGAAATACTATGAAGCATGTTAAGAAAAATATTAACAGAAGTGAGCATAAATATCCAGGAAAGGTAGAGAGAGAGCTTGTATTCACTATCTACATTGAAATAGAAGGAGGAGTCCAAGCTCCCCAGAGCAGTGGGAGCAAGATTTGAAATGGAACAAGAGGAGATGGTTCTTCACAAGATTGGTAGTAGGCTTGTATAATTCATTTCCTGGGGATATTCTGGATGCAGGCTTACATAGGCTCAAAAGAAGACAAATACTTGGAAGGGAATGTTTTAGGACTTATTAAATAGGCAAACCATAGGAGGCTCACAGGAAATGTAATATATAATTGCCTATTTTCACTTTTCCCTTAAGGCTTGTATGGTAGCTGGCATCAGATGATGCAGCCTCTTCTGTGTTGTTTTCTTTGTGTGCTAAAGCTGGTTGACCTTTAGCAGCACGAGTATCTGGATTTTGGGGTTATTGCCATTGTAGAGAAAAGAGCAAGAACCTTATTCAAATTTCAGCCCTTCTCCTTCCGAAGTGTTAATAATATAGCATATTCTATCTCAATTTGTGAAACTTATAGAATAATAGAATGAGATTTAAAAAAAAAAAAACAGAACCTTTTTTCCTTATTTTTTTTCTTCCTCTTAGTAAAATTAAGTCCTCTAAAAGGTCATTGCTTAGTGCATTTTTTCCCTGATAGCAGAACTGAAATAGAGCCTGGGAAAGGCTGCAGGACAGGAGAGAGATCTGTGTCTTGGTTGTCCGTCACAGGACCCAAATGGAGTAAGGGACACAGACTGTGACTGAGTATCTGAAATCCCCAAATTAAGCATCTGGCAGTGTTTGGATCTTATACTTGAGTCCTTCACAGTCTTAAGTGGCTCCATGCAAGCCCACAGAAAAACTGCTCAAATCACCTGTCAGCATCACAAATTCATTACGAAGAACTAGACAGCACACATCAAAGCCTCAGTAAAGGTTACAGTTCTTCGTGAGAACAGTTGACTCAGGCTCTAGGGAAGCTTTGCCTGTTTCCAAGGCTTGTGTTACTGTGATATTTTCCCTCACCCTGGCTACTGCTTCAAAGTTTAAGCCTGTCCATTTTCTCTGTGCTTGGGCAACCCAGGCTGAAAGACAATATGCATACTTCTAATGAAATATAATTTCTTAGGTGACCTTTTAGATGTGCCTCATCTGTATCATCATCCCCGATCAAGGATCAGACTGTGTGCTGTGGTCTTTCAGCAAGCCCTCTGGAGGCAGGACAAGCCAGCAGGATGGCTCTGTCTCCCACCCTTGGATATACAATGAAAAGGAGGAGTGGGCTTTGCCCAGCAGATCCTTTAGTTGCAGAGACTCCTGCGTGGTTCTGCAGACAACAGCTCTCATCCATCCAGCCTCATTACTGGTGTAGTCCCTTTCTCCCAAAATCCAAATGCAGCCCTTGTTAGCACAATGTGGCCATCCTGAGTCTATTGAGGTTTGCCTGGTGAATGGTTAGAGCTTTGGGTTGAGGATATTGGCTTCTTGTACTGACTGGCATCGGGGGCTCTGTCTGTCCCGTCCCTCTCCTCTGACCTCCTTATTTTACCTTGACCTATAAAAGCTTATCAGCAGAAATTGCATGTCGCCTCTGTTTGTAGAGCATCTAGCTCAACAGGGACCTCCTCTTGATGTATTCTTACAGAGTAAGAAATAACAATGGTGAATTTGCCTTGGTATTTAATAAGATGGAGCTTCCTGATCCTTATTGCAACCTCCAGCTGTGTAGAGTGCAAGGCCAGGAGGGGTAATTAGATTATCTAGCTTAACCGTCCATAAAACACAGGATGCAGAATTTCATTTATTATTTGTGCTGTGATAGAGAATATAATAGTCCAAGGCAAACTCTAATATCCAATTTTTAATATCAACTACAATATGTGTGTAGAGGGAGACATTAAACAAACCCCTGTGTCTACCAATCTACACCCCCCTGGCAGTGCTTATACATTTCTTATTGCTCGCTGGCTTATTTACTCTTAAGGAACGAAGTTAATGCTGAGCTCTGAAGCATTTCTAATGTGAACCAGTTTTGCCCTGCAGCTTCATAATGAGCCCCACCCTTCTTCTTTCCCCTCTGCTCCCCCTTCTTTCCACTTTTCCTGCTTTAATTTAGAAAAGTGAAAATACGCTCTTCCTGCGAAGTGAAATTGAGATTAATTTCCTATGAGTGCAGCCTAGTGCTGTGGTTAGTAGCTTCAAGTCAGCACTGTGAATCATAGATGTGATTGCTACGATAGAGCAGGAGAAGAGTGTCTTGCTTTAAAATAAATAAATAAGAAGAAAAAATAGTGCTAATAGCAGGATTTTTATTTACTTTTTTTATTTTTATTCCTCCTGGAAAGTAAGTAATCTTTTATGGGGAAACTATTAAAGTCATCAACTTTCCTTTGCTTAAGGTCAAAAATCACACAGGACCACTGGAACAACATGGTATTAGAAACTTTCTGTACTTATTTTTAGGTCTTGTCGTGTTTATGCCTAAGGCCTTTTTATTTGATCGCTGTTCTATTAATGGCCTTGAAACGGGTGAGCCACTGTGTGAAAAGGAAAACCAGTGAAGAACTGGGAAAAGCAGAGGAAGAACACTATGAGCAAACCCCATGCCATGGGGAGCAACACTGGCTTACCAGCAAGCCATAGAGATGGGGTGAGGTGCAGGGAGGCACTGGGAGAAGGACATCTGATAAAATTAAGATATCTGGGATTGGCACAAGGGTAGATGGCATGTGGAGCTGGGTGGAAAAATCAATGTTCTCCCTTTCTCAGCGTGTCATATAGCTCCAATTTGTTGTTTGCTACCTGCAGATAATAAATGAAAACATTTTTATCCTAAGGCTAGGCTCTGAAGACAAGTGTCACACTTTACAGATCAGGGCTGGATGTGATCAAGGTCTGGAAGCAGCCCACTGTGGGGACTGTGAAGTATATGAGCTCTTCAGCTATAGGAATAATGAGTCAGAGAGAAGGAATTCACATGTGAATTCTGAAGTTAGTCATTACGCGTAGCATAGTGAGTTAGAAAATTTGTCCCTGGTCTGTTATTCACAGCAACCTACTAACCCTTGCTTTCACATTGCATTTTAGCAAGGTCTCCTGTGGCTTGGGGAAGTTCAATGCACGTTTCTGTCTCAGCGTTTCAATTTGTAAAATGGGAGGCAATGCTTATCTAGTTCAGAAGGGCACAGAACAAATAACTAGCACCTTAAGGGCCCTTTGGAGAGCTACGTATTATTATTCCAAGTAAATGTATTTCAACAAATTAATTTCAATAAGTTTATTTTCCTGTAGGTAAAGGAAATAAGGTTTGGTCTTGCAGAAGTCTGTGCTGGTATTTTGAAACAAACATGGGTTTAGTTTCCAGTATTTTATACTGATAGTCTAGTTAGGTTCATGCAAATAAATAAAATTGAGAATCTTTCTGAAGGAGTGGGGGCAGAAATACTTCAAAACCTTGCATATGGAGTGAAATGTGAAGGGAAATACTATGAATGATGGGCTGACATCTACGGATGCAGCTGGTGCCTGGTAACCTCTCGCTTCGGTTGTGTGTCTGGATTCTCAAGTCTGTGCTCAAATGGCTCAGGGTTGTGTGTTGCCCGAGTCAGACCATTCCCAGCTGGTTTGGGGTGCTTTGTTTTGTGCGTTGTTGTGGAGACAGCTGAAGAGTCCCAGCAAAATGCTGCTCTTGTTGTCAGCTGTACAGGTGAATGGAGCAGAAAAACTTCCTGAAAGCCGAAGGCGGGATTTGCTGCATGTGAATTTGAGGTTTGGAGTAGCTCATTGATAAGCAGAGGAAAAGGAAGGGAAAAGGCATTGGTTCTTCGCTTTTACAAGGTTTTTGGCTCTACGAGAAACACCAGCAGAACCCGAGTGAGGGAAGAAGAGGAGGACTTCTTAATACAGAAGATTGAAACTATCTTTTCTGAAGAGATGGGTGTGTAGTGTAGTACCTTCATTACAGCTTCAAGATTTGCATAAGTTTTGATGTGACCAAGGCATGATATGATGGATACCCCAAGGTATTGGGGAAACACTCAAGGCCGAGTTGAATGGGGCAGTGTGATCCAGTAGGGACAACCAGCGCATGGCAGAAGCTTGGGGCGGATTAGCTTTAAGGTCCCTTCCAACCTAAGCCATTCTATGATCCAGTGTCTTATGACTGTATCTGCAGGGCTGTTTAGACCTATGGTATTCAGTGTCTTTCTTCTCTCCCTGCCAGTGTTCTCCTTGATTTTAAGACTAAATGAAACTCAACAGAGATGTTACAGAGAGCCCTGATGCTCTGTGTATTGGGATGTGCAGGAATGAGCACTGTGAGCTGTGCTTCCACTGGTGCCTGGCACCCAAGATGCTTGTTTCTGACCCACTTAAATGAAAATATGGACTTAACTAGGCTGAGACACACTATGTCCTGCTGTTCTGTGAGTTGATGGAAAATAGACCCTAGCATAGATAAGGACTGATCATCCTGGGGAAAAAAATTGATGCAAGAGGATACTTCCTTTTTCACAAGAGGAAAAGGGCTCAAATGGTAGAAGTCTAACTCTGGGGGGGGTGGTAGGATGAAAGAACTTTTTAGCTATGTGAGGTAACATGAGTAGGAGGTTACCCACAGCACCAGACAAGAATGGTTTCTGGGATGGTGGCCAGAAGTTCAGAGGGAAATTATGATGCTCTGAAAGAAAAAGAGGGGTAGGTGAAAGGAGTAGGGGACTTTGTGGAGGAGTCTCTGTTTTATTAATGAAGTTTGGAGGGCACTCCCCCCCTTTTCATCTGTTTCTCTTCTCCTGTTGTCTGTCCTGGGCCAAGGGGTAAGGCCAAGTACCGGGCTCTTGTGTTCTCCCGAAGCTTTTTCCTGGCAGCACAGCTCAGGAAACTACCCTATCTCTAGTTTTAATTCGCAACACCAATCTTTGCCTCCCTTCACCCCTCAGCATCTGCAAATGACATTCCTTGAAAGAGCAGGAGGAATGCCCAGGGACGACGACGGTGCACCAGCATACAAAGGACTGCACAAACCTTTGTACCTCCTGCTTTAAATAGGTGCCGGCAAATTGTGGCAGTGTCATTTGGGCTTCAGCTTAACAAGCTGTGTTCACCCTTTTTTTTTTTTTTTGCTGTCAGCTCTATTTTCTTATCAACCATCAGATATCTGCCAGAAGGAGCAGATGAATCGCAGCCCTTGAGAGAGGCGGTGCCCTCTCCCTGCTCTGTTCTCCCATGTGGCTGCTCTTTATTTATAAATCGAATTTGACTGAAATTGGGTTTGAGGAATTGGCCTTTTTCTGTGTGCTGGTTATGAATAAAGCATGATGCAGGCCTTCCAGTTTTAGAAGCATCTCTTTCTTTTCTTGTCGTGTGCAAAGTGACTCAAAACTGGATTTAAAGGAAAGAATTACCAGTGGAACAATGCTGGAGAAGGTGCATGAGGAAAGCAGTGTCCCATGGGCTGTAGGCACACAGGTGAAACCCAGCAGCTTGCTGGTGCAACATGTTTTTTTAAGAGGTGCTGGCTATTGAGAGTGAAGTAATGAGTAGGGAAGGAGGAGTGGGACCAAGGGTATCTACTTGATGTGTCTGGAAACTCAAAATCAGGACACTTCCAAGGGGTATGTTCCCTATCTAGTATTTCTGTAGGTGTTTTCTAGTAAGGTTTTCTAACCCTGAAAATGATTTTGTATCTTTAAATAAATTAAAAGAAAGATATTAAGTATTTCAAACTACTCTTAAGCATCAGAATTCACAAGTGCCAGGAAATTAAATATTAGTAATTGAGGTGAGTTTAAACTGGATTGCTTGTATTCAGTCTTTTAAAACTGGAATATAAATTATTTTGTTCAGAATATGGGTTTTTTTTCCATCCTCACATTACAGTGAAGTAACTTCTTGTAAATAAATGATGGCAAAGAATGAGGACATGAGTTTTGGTACAACAGGGACACTGCTGAGATTAGAGAACTGGGATATGGCCTCAAGTAAAGGGGTTATTTTGACTTAATTCTTTGCAATATGCAAAGTGTGGAGGCAAGGTTAGGGCTCCTGTGGAGAATATGTGTATGGGAAGTGGAAATCGTTGCATCAGAGGTGGAAGTGAGAATTCAGAGGGACTCAGCACAACTGAGCCTTGGGACATCTGGCAGTCTCTCTCCCAGAGAGAAGACAGATTTTGGCACAGAAAATGAACTTGAGGGCTTCAAAAGGAAGAGAGCATTTCAGTGCCAAATAGGGAGCTATGTCATATGTAGTGACAAAATGAGGGTGGGCAGGAGGGGAAAGGTGTGGGGGTAGCAGGTGGTACCCTGTACAAGAACTGAAGGATAAATCTCAAGGACAGAGTAATTTAAAGAAGGGGGGGTAAGTGGGAGAAATAATACAGAAAGCCCATGTGAGAGAGTTGCAGAGTAGTGGGGATAGCTCTGTGAAACTTTTTTTTTTTACTTTTAAGCCAGAGAAATGCAGTAGAACTAATTTGCCTGGACTGCAGCAAAATTCTGGGCTCAGGGCTGTGCACAGAAAGGGCAGGTGAGCCAGAGAGAAAGGGGGGGGATTATTGAGTGAATTGCAGATGGCTAAAGAAACCAATGAAACAAATTGTGCTGGAAGGGGAGCTGATCAGGTCAGAGTGAAGTCTGTCAGGGATCACTCTGAGGACTGACTGTATCTGGTATTTTTCATAGTGGCTTTGTGTAGAGTGATCTGTGCTGGTGGAACAAAGGCTTTGCCAGTGTGGTGGAAGCTGAACTGGTATTTTAGAACAACTGGGCTGGAACAATGTAATGGAATGAAACATAATTTTTCAGGCTGCAGGGTCATGTTTGTGAGGGATAATAAAAATGTCTGTCTTTCCATGGACTTAGCAGGGTGCTTATCAGCTGAGAAATGAGAGGGAAAGAGCCTGACTGTCTTAGTTGCTCTGAGACAATGAGGTATGTCCATAAAAATGCAAATGCTATCGTATCAGACAAAGCATTTCCATAACATTTTCAAAGAATTTTTTTTTTTTGGAGAAGATTCAAAGAGAGCCCTACTAGGACCCTTATCTGGAGCATCTCTTTCCTAAGGATCAGATGAGGGCTGCACAGTGACCATAGGAACACAACATCTGCTATACAAGAGGAAAAAAACATTCCACTGTGTTTCGCCTTGGAGAGCGAAAGATGTAAGATGTGATTCACTGCAGTTGTGACTTCAGAAATCCCATTTACATGGGCACTTCAAGTAATTTCCTATAACATAAAATCACTGCAGTGAAGAGAACCATCATAGAAGCAGCTGTTGTTGCCCAGATGAAGTGAGGAATGAGCTGTGTGTACGTTAGATTAAGATACAGCCTGTGCCCTGTACTTAGCTATAGGAAAAGTGGTAATTAACAAGTGAGGTACCTGCTGCCTTTCCTTTAAGTAACTCACCAAGCTGACAGAAAGAACCCATTGGGTGTTTTCATGTGAAATATGACAGAAGAAAGAGGCTGTGTACGTGGTTTGAGATCTGTGGGAGAGACACTTTTTCCTGGGAGTTTTGGATTCATCACATCTCCCCGAAGTCTGTTTCTTGGAAAATTTTCAAAGCAAGATAGCAAAAAGCTTACCAGAAACATCCTTGTCCTCAGGACTACATTCAATCTCTGGTTAAATATTATAAAACAAAGTATGTCTGCCCCCATTTTAATGCACAAATCACAACCTAGCTGCAGCCGACACCACCGTCTTATCTCTGGAAAGCCATATCCAATTTAAAGTCAGATCCAGCAAGTGATAACTCGGAACCAGATCTAATTCCTTGCTTGTTCTGGGCCTGTTTGTGAGGGAGTGAGATTTCCAGCTTTTCATCAGCCAGTGCTGATACATCAGCAAATGCTGTCAGCTGAGGAGGTGGATAGGAGGATGAGGACAGATGCTGTTATCCCAAAGGGCTGCCTTTTTTCCCCACGTCCCACGCTTTTTGCCTCATAGTGGTTCCCAAAGCAGTACAAAGCAAAGAAAAAACAGCTCTCGCAACCAAAATTTATCACTTGGGACTGAAGAAAACCATAAACAGCATTTTTCTATAGATGTGCATATGAAAACAAACTATGATTGCATTGTTTTTGGAAAGAAATTTCAGTTTAAACCAGATGAAACTTCGTAGCTGTTTGGTTTCAGACTCAGCTGTATTTGTTCTTATTTTAAATCTCCCAAATCCACTCAGTTATGGATTTATGGAGTGTCCGAAGTTGTTGTTAACAGCTTGAGGTGTATGAGAGAAAATCCATGAAAAAAAAAACCGCTGAAGTTACTTCCACTCAGAGAGCATCTCCCGCCTCCGCCCTATTCTTGCTTGCAGGCTTTTACACCTCCTGCACAAATTGATTTCGGGTCTGTCTCTTCCCTGATATTTCAAGTTAGGAGAAAATGTCGGACCCCATGATTTGTTTTTCACGTATTTCAATCACTTCAAATCATGTCTGAGAAATAGGAACCTGAAGATGGATCCATCGCACCTGGAGTCTCTGTCTGTGCTGTTATAAATCTGTCCTCTTACTTTGTTTTCCCATCATTCCTTATGGAGGAGCACACTGGAGTGCAAGGTCTTTTTTCCTAGCAACATGTTCATTACTTCAAGGTACTTCCCCAGTCCTAGTGACTTTATTGTTTGGCATTACTTTCTAAACTAAGTACCTGCCTTACTCATCCTAAATTTATTTACATTAGCAGAGGCCCAGCTAGCATTATTTTAGATGCAGTATTTTCAGTGTATCTCTGTACAAGGACATTTACCAAGTTTGCATTTAATACTTCAACTCCTTTACTGTTCTCTTCAGAGAACTCATTTCCAATTTCCTTCTACCGCAGTCTTTCTTCCCGCACCACCTCTAGGTTTTGCACTGCTGAAATATAGGTAAATGTACATACTTATCTGTATGTAAAAACAGCCCACTACTGAACTGAAACAGAATATTTCATTTCAGTTTTTGAAATAATTTCACACCTTTTGGCTAGCTTTTGGGGAGCTAGTACCTGAAGATGCATTCTTAGTATTTTGGGGTCTTGAGCTTTTATCAGAGATACCTTTTGCATTTGGGACTGTTGAGTTTTGTGGGGCATGCACATGGTAAGGTTAACTTGTTGCTAAGCAAAGATATTTTCCAAATTAATTTAAGATGTAAACTACCTGCTGAATATGTCATCTGGATGTTTAGGTAAGGAGCTACAGAATAGTAGGTATATGGGTATATCCAAAGGAGGGGTTTTTCAGTCTGGTATTTCTTAGTGCTAGACTCTGCAACACAAAGGTTTTTCTGTGGAAATGGTCATGTTTTCTGTGGTTTCTTAAAGCACCAGGGACGTAAGCCCTCCGGAACAGGTGGTTTGTGCTCAAATCTTGCCAGTTCCTTATCAAGAAATCAAGCCATGTTCAAGTAATGACTAGGTTGATGTGGAACAGAAATAACTAGAGGATAGTATGAAGTTCAGCTATTACAATTCAGGATGGCTGTTCCCCTGTAACCAATTTAGTCGTGGTGCACAGCCCTCAGTGCATCCTTTCTTATGCTTTTTCTCCTGGCGTGTTCCCCTGAGAGCAGAGACCTGCTGTACTTGGGTTGCAGCATGCTCACTCAACGTTCTTCCATCTGCTCCCCATTGCTGGAGTTCTTTTTTTATCAGGCTTTTTACATTGTCTCCCGTGGTATTCTTGGGTCTGTTTGCTCAGACTGTTGTGTCTTTGGATTGGTGTGATTAGATGATAGAATCGTGTCTACACTTTAGAAGTAATTTATTGGTGTAAGAAAACTCCTGGGCAGTCAGAAATAGAAAAATATATGGTGAAAGTCAAAGAAAACGCATAATTATCTGCAAAATTGATTCCGCTTCTACTAATTTAAACGATAGAGGATTCCCACCAACACCTCAGCCAGTATATTCCCATGGTACATATCTATCAAGGTTTTCCCTACTCTCACTCTAGAAAGTCCCAAGCATATGTGGCTGCCTCTAATTGAAATTCTACAGTAATTTCCTTTGCAAGATTGATGGGCAGGGTGAAAACTGATCAGTTCTCTCTTTTAAGTCCCAGAACAGAAGAATAATGGTTCATTTGATTAAATTAATGGCTTGCAGGTTTCAAAGAATTAAAAAGTAGTCAGGCTGTGAAATTCACTTCCCTAGGAGAGTCCCTGAGTCAAGTGCTGTTAGTAGATTTCAGAAGGGCTAGAGATAGGGTTAGCCATGTTAAAAGAGCAGGGATAATGTTTACTTGGAGAGAATAATTAAATCAATTTTCCTTTTCAAAGGTGAAATTCTCCACTGCTGAGAGCTTTGAAGGATTCTTTCTCCCCTTTTTTTCTCATGGTCAAAATCACTTAGCATTAGATGTTGATAAAGAAAAGAAATTGTGTTTGGTGGGAAAAACCTTGCACAGTTGACGAAGTGGACGTTTTGTAGTCTATAGACTCACTAACCTAAGCTTTACTCACAATCCACTTCAGATTTTCTGTCACAGTAGCATTCCTCTGGGTTGTTCAAACAGCATCTGATAAGGGCTGGGCTACCTTCCTTGATCTCTCTCCAGTGCCTTATGGTAGGGTCTAGGTAGTACAGGCAGTAACAGCAGCTCTTTCTCTCATTTTCATGCTTGTCGTCAGTATACTGAAGTGCTCCCTGGGTTCCAGGAAAGAAGATGGGCACCCTACCTCTCTGCTCTGAATGCTTGCTGTGGACAGGAATAATCTATTTAGGGACAATACAGAATCATAGAATCCTTACTGTTGGAAGGGACCTCTGAAGCCTATCCAGTCCAACTCCTCTACAATAATGAACAGGAGCACCACAGCTAGATCAAGTTGCCCAGGACTCTCTTGTCTCCGTTTTATCATTTTTAGGATTTTTCTTCACAGTGGAATGATGGAGCACTGGCACAGCTGCACAGAGAGGTGGTGGAATCTCCTTCTTTGGAGATGTTCAGGACCTGCCTGGATGCCTACCTGTGCAACCTGGGTTAGGGAGCTGCTTTGGCAGGGGGGTTGGACTTGGTCTCTGGAAATCCCTTCCAATCTCTATGATTCTGTGATATGTGCAGCACTAGCCGTGCTCCTGAGAAACAGAGTAAGAACCATTTCCAGTCAGAAATCAATTTAAATATTCATCACATGGTCCCCTTCATTCTGGTTCCCTACTCCAATGGACATTTTGTGGGGATTTGGTCCCATAATGGGATACAAACAGTTGACAGTATCTCCCTAACCCCTTTGAAGCCCTGTAGCACCAGAGGCAAGGTATCCACAACTCGCTTGTGGCCGCAAAACATCCTGACCATACTGCGGCAAGCACATAATCTCATGTCCCACAGAAGTGACTTGCAGCTTGGATAGGTAGGTATGAAATGATGTTGTATTGATCTATTTCAGTACTAGATCTGTGTTGTCCTCCTTTATTTATCCTTTGGGATTTAACTTTTGCATAACAGATAGGGACCTTTGATATACGGCCTTCAGATTAGCTCAAGAAGCAAAATAAATAACCTTTAGGCCAGATTGAAAATAAGCATCTGGTTCTTTGCGGCAAACGTATGCAGCAAACTGAGTAAGAAATATCCCATGGAGATGTTTGAAATGACAAGGAAATCAGCTCTACGAATCGATAAGTCTCGTACAAAAAATAAAAGCTCTGTCACATCTTGTTGGGCATAATGGAAATTGATTGGCAGTTATCTATTAGCAATAATTTCTGTTTGATGACTTGCCATATGCTATCAAGCTCTAAATCAGAGGGGAATGGATTAAATGAATAGATACTGTCATGAAAGAGTACAGGATACCTGCAACAGAGCAGGGGATGCTATGAATAATATGCACAATGTCTCTGAGAGAGTTCTTTAAACTACTCTAATTTTAAATATCCAGGAACTATATAGCCTGACAGATTTACAGATTTCAGACTCCTAGGGACCCTTTCACTCAAATCTTTTGCGTGCTGCCTTCTGGTGACAGGCAATCAGTGAAATGCCTATAAGCTTTTCAAATGATCTTTCCTTTAAGATTCAATAGGACTTTTACATCTGCTGAGGAGACCCTATTAAAGGAGACTTTGTGATACAGCTCAGAGCCCTGTCTAAGTGCTGCAAACTACGCCAAGCTGAGGTCTATTTGTGGGAATGTCACTAGGGGAGGAGGGTCATCTGTAGAGCATTCTCCCTGCTGATTATAATTACAGTGAGTTGAAGAAAGGCCCTGAAACTCAGTCTAAGACATTATGAACCTCTACTGAAGTACAGCACTGACATTCTGTTAAAGCACCATTAATCCAAAGTGCTAACACAGGTGTGGAGCATGAATTCAGCACTGTGAAAGCTGCCTCTTTTCATCTTCTGGAGCTACCTCTGGTAGTGTTAAAACCTTGCTTCATCTTTCAGAGAAAAATATTGCTATGATTACACAGAAGATGCTATACTGTAGTTAATGAGGGAGTACAGCTTAAGGGATCTTGTATCAGTGAGTTCTGACAGGCCTTTTATGCTAGATATTTGGGAAAATGCTGAATTACCCAGCTATTGGAATTATGGAGGCTGGGAGAGGAGACCTCTTCCACTCTGCTCATCAGCTATGGTTTACAGCAGTCTGTCTCCAGAGCTTCACCTTGTTGTGGATCTTGTGAGCGCAGCACCCTTCTAAGCAGGGTTATGCAGTGTCCTCTGTTACATGGTGCTGCACCTCGCCCAGGCTCTTATTTTTCTCTTTTGTTTCTGTGTCTCTTCCTCTTTGAATTACTAATTTCCTACAAATAACTGAAACATGGCCCTAAATCACCTCGAATTCAAACATGAAAACCGGTGTTGTAGGGCTTTAGAGAAAGTACTGCCTCCCCCAGCCCCCTGGGACTCCAGCTGCTTTCTAGTAGGCCGAAGAGAGCTTGTATTTCACCCCTGAGAGAAAGAAATGCATCTCCATTTTAATTTGAAAATCCAAACAGCAAAATAAAGCCTTTCATAGTTTATTAAAAAGAAAGAAGAAAACAGAATGGCTCCAATACTAGATTGCTTAATTTAGAAAATTATGTCATTAACTACAACTCCATTGTCTGGACTAGCTGTTGATTTGTTCATTATTTGTTCCTGGGTGGGAGGAGGAGAGGAAGAACTTGACAGTTTCCACCGAGCAGGGAGCTATGCAGGCAAAATTCAGATGAGCAAGCGAATACTTTTCCTGCTTGCATTATTTGAGGCCTGAAGCTGCATTATGCTTAGGTATCCAAGGCATTGCTATGCGCTTGTAAGCGGAAGGCAGTGATTAGCAAACTGTAGAAGAAAAATAGCCTCACCTAGTTGGAATCGCACCTCTTTGGAGGCAGCAATTTGCTAATTATTTCAAGAGAGTTGAATTATATCCTTGTAAGGGGAGAGGTGGGATTTTGTTTTTTCAGTTGCTTGATACCGATTAAGTAATGACTAATAAATAGACGCCTAATGCTGCCTTCCGTCCTGAAGGATCACTGCGTTAACTTCTGCTTATTCACTGTCAAAGGAAAGGTGTTATTTTTGCTCAAGGAGAATGTCTTATTTTCTGAGCAAATGGCTTTGAATAAATGAGGGACAAGAAATCAGCAAGCGTCAGCCCATGTTGGTCTGGAAAGGCTTTCTGAACAAAGCCCAGCATCCCTCTTGTTGCCCTGTTCCCAATAAAACCTTCACACACACTCCTATGTGAAGGTGAGTGGTGAATCAGCATTTTGCAGCCATCTGTAACTGTTTTTGGAGGAGTTATGTTTTTGCATGAAGCACTGTGGATGCTCGGTGGCTCCAGCAGGAGGTTGTTCTTGGAGATAGCTGTGCTGGTAGGGGCTGATGCTTTCAAGATTTAAATAGCTGCGGGTGAGCAGCTTTCTGCTCCTATTCACAAGCAGGCTGGGGTTGCCAACAGAAGGATTAGAGAATCCCGTATGGGATTACTCTCCTGAGACTTCCAATCCAATTTTTCACACTCCAGAAATCCAGATAAGACTCCAAGCTTCTGGAATATTTTACCCAAAAAGCCCTCTAACATTGATATCTAAAGAGGGCTGTAAGATAGTAGGGGACTGGCTATTTCTAAGGGTCTCTTGTGATAAGACAGGGGAAACGATTTCCAACTGAGAGAGGGGAGGTTTAGACTGGGTAGAAGGAAGAAGTTTCTTACAATAACATGTAGCACTGGAACAGGCTGCCAAGAGAGATGGTGGTATCCCATCCTTGGAGACACAGCAGGTCAGGCTGGATGGGGCTGTGAGCAGCTGATGGAGCTGGAGGTGTCCCTGTTAATTGGAGTGGAGTTAGACAAGATAGCCTTTAAATGTCCCTTCCAACTCAATTCTATGATACTATGGTTTGTCAAGCTTGCAATTTCATCAGGTACAGAGCACTGAAACAAGTACGATAAAATAGATCTTTATGGTGTTTGGTGCTTTCCTGATCTATTTCTAATGAATTGGGAATGTGGGGGTGAGAAAATATGGCAATGAAATCAAGAAAAAAAGCCTTCTTTATGGGCTGTTAGTGGGCAATTTTGGCTAAACATGTCAGCTGAATTGCAGAACCAAGGAGATGAGATGTCCTCACCGTGGGGTTGAAAGCTTCCATCTCATTGCAGCCACTGGAGCAGAGCTGGGCTGGGAGCACCCAGGGGACCAGCTGCTGGGGGAACTGCAGCCCCGAGGCAGCTCAGGCTTACACAGCAGCCACTGATTTATTGCCCTGTGTTCAGAAAAGACTTTGGAAAAAACTAACAAAGTCTAGGCTGCGTTAATTGGAGGAAAAACGGTCTGGTAATGGCTTTGTCATGAAGCCAGATTAATTGCTCTTCCAGGCTCACATCTGCACCTGCAAAGTGCAGGTGATTGCACAGCATTTGTCAGCATAAAGAAGATATTTCTTTTGCGTGTCCCCAGATAAAACCCTGATCCCACTCAGGCCCACTGGGGATGGAGGATACTCTCTGCCTGAACTTTCCCTTTGTACATGAAGGATGCTTCAGAAGTCTATGTGCTCTCTTTATCTGCTGTTTAGGAGTAAAGGCTTTTTAATCACTGTGTGCACAGTGTCAGCTCAGAAGGGACTCTCTGGGGAAAAGACCGTGGAGTGAAGGACATGTCCCAGGGGTAGCACTGCTCCAGGGCGTCTGAGGACAACCAGGTGGTACGGGCAGAAGTGTCTTGATGGAGCGTAGGCTTTCCTAGTGCTTCATTTCACAAACTCCAAATGCTTTCCTACCAATTAAACAGAGTAAAATGTCTATTGGCAAGAAGTGTCAGCTCTTGGGCTGAGCTGAGCACCTTGCTTTGCATAGTGGCTTTCTTAAAGTGGTCTTTAAAGAAGAAAGCAGCAAGCAGACCTGGCCTGAGTAATGAGAGTGATCAATTCTGTGCTAATATCCAGACATTAAAGCTGAGCTGCACAGCTGCTTCTGTGCAAATGCTGAAGCTGAGCTGCTCTGAATGCTGAAGGAGACAGAGCTAGCAGGACCTAACAGTATGAAAGAGGGAGGGAGCCAGGTATCAGCCCCCAAGTGCCCCCCCATCAGATATGACCATACTGTCTGTGACACTCCTGTGCTGTCAGCAGTGCTGTGTTTGTGCCTCATGAGAAACAGGAATGAATTTGTAGAATCATGGAATGGTTTGAGTTGGAAGGGACCTTTAAGATCATTTAGTTCCAATCCCCCTGCTGTAGGCAGGGATGCTTCCCTCTAAACCAAGTTGTTCAAAGTCCCATCCAAGCTATGAATGCTTCCAGTGCAGGGGCACTCGCAGCCTCACTGGGCAAATTCTGGGTATTTTAAAATCTACACAGGATAAGTATTTGAAGGAACAATGTTATAATCGACATCTTAATGCTGTATTAAACTAGGGTAATTCATCTTTCACTGTGAAGACTTAAAGGGTTAGCGTTCAATCTCTTCCTTTAATCCTCCAGATATTTTCAATGTAAGGTAATGAATTTGAAGGGAATTTGTTCTGGGGATCAAAACAGTTAGGCAGAGATTATGTCAGTATTGTTTTGCCAGTACTGTAATCAGAGACAATATTTTTTTTCCCCAACAGAAGTGAACTAGGCACTGAGCCACTAAAAAGTTTAATTACTAGATGACTTTAAAGCGTGCAATTTAGTCCCAATTAGTGTTATAATAATTTATTTATAAAATTCCAATATATGTAGTTATGTTCTACAATCCATTTATTCTAAGCCTTGTAAGATGTGTGCCCCATTAGACAGTGAAGTAGAAGGTCATTAACCTGCAATGCTAGTTCATATTACGTTATTAGATTGAATTTAGTTTCTTCACTGGTGGGTGTTGACATTTTAGAGTGCTTTCAGAGTAATTTATCTACAGCCATTCCGTTCTTTTCAGCCGTTCAGAAACATTGCGGACTTGAAGTACTGCAGGCTTGATGAAGACAGACAGGCTTCATGGTTCAATTTCAGATGTGACTCGTCTTTGTGTTTTTGATAATTTCCATGTTCTTTCAATGAAAGTGAGATTATGGTACTACTCATTGAAAATATTCCAGAAATTATGGCTTGGATCTCATCAAAATTGGGAGCTACAGCTTAAACTCTTAAGGTTAAAATATGATCAGTTCTGGCTGCTTTTTTTCCTGATGCTTGATGTATTTGGAACTTTAAGGATTACATTCAAGGAAGGTGTTTTCCCATAGTGCTTTTAAAAAATACATATGTTTACATGGATGGATAGTGCTTCCCATGACCATAGGAATTAAGCCTGGCCCAAATAAAAGCTTTGGCAGGTGGGAGCTGGGTAGCTCTCCCAGTTTATCAGTGTCCTGTCAAAGGGCCTCAAGGCTGTAGAGAGGCCAGAGCAGGACTGGGATTGTCTAAAATCATGGTTCTTGCCTTCCTGTTGCTGTTGGGTTTGCTTGATGATGAACTCAGAATAGGACACAACCTTCCTGGCCCACAGCAAACCTCCCACTGCTCTTCCAGTCTCTGCAGTCCCTCAGGCCCATGCTGTTGACGGCAGTACTTCAAAGGACTGGTAATGTGAAACAGCAAGTTCATCTTGGTTAAAATGACACTGAAGAAGGGGACAGAGAGGAGCAGGTTTTAAATATGTGGTGACCTATCTAGGCTTGTTGAGTAATTACTCTTTCTTCCATTCCCAAACAAAACACAATCTGAGTGGGTAATCAGACAAGGAACAAGATACTGCTGACAAGTGTTTGTGAAATCTCATTTCTTCCCATTGCTTTGCACTAGTGAAACCTACGTGAGCCTTTCTGCTTGTGGTGAGTTCTTATTTCCACAACTACAAATCCTATCTGTGCTTCTGAAGCTCTTCCTTTTGCAAGAAAACCTTAGGGTCAGCCCCTTCAATTTCTTTTTAATAAATGTAGCAGAGATAATTTGAGGGAAGAACAAGAGAAATTCTGGGAATGCAGTTGATGCTGCACATTGCATAAAAATCCCACCCTCTAAAATGGTATCTGCAGATACCATATAATGATGCTAAACTGGGTTCTGCAAATTGATGAAAGCATAGCCAGCAACCACCTGGTTTGCAAGGAAACTCTTGTCTACAAGAAGATTAAAGAGGAGATAATCCTGTCTTGTACTGCTTGCTTTTTTTTTTTTTTTTAGCAGCTTTCATTCTTACACGTAAAAAAAAAATATATGATATGGCCCTGGGAAAAAAAATCTCATCACCCACGCCTGCTTTTAATGATCTTCATGCCTTTAACTACAAAGACAGTAGTGTTTCTTGTTTTATTTTTATTCAGCTCCTGTATTTCCCTCCTCTATCCTGAGCTCCGCGATCAAACTGAGGAGTTTTTTAAGGGCACAGAGGCTGTTTCCTTTACTCAGAAATGTGTAATGGGAGTTCCAATGCCCATGGTGATCAGGAACACTCCTTCCTGCTACACCCCAGTACTTGGGCTAGGCTACTCATCCTGAGCTGAGACATTGCCTTTGTCAGACTCAAAGCTCCCTGAAATAGTGTCTGATTGCTGGCGATTACTTCAAAATCTGAAACTCAGGGTGTGGAAGGAGCTGTTTATCACAGGAGAGGAAGCTTGTAAGCTAAGTTGCTGTTGTGTTGAATGATGCCAGGAAACCTATTTCTCACTGTGTGTTTTTGTTACCTGCCTGTAGACCTTTTACAGGCTGGCAGAGACACAAAAATGTCTGTGAGACCCACTGACATCCATTTGACTACTTGCGTACTTAAACTGAGAGGTCAGTTCAGCTCATCAGGACATTGAAACTTAACTTCTCAGGTCAGTCTGACTGAGCAGCTTTGCTTCTAGGCAGGGATCTACTGTCCATTTTCCTCATTTGCTGTGAAAACCGTGGAAATAGCACTCCATTACTCATTGCATGACTCCTGAATGAATGTGTACTGTGCAAGGTTTGCTTTTGTGGAGAAAATAGTTCTCCGTTTCAGGAGCTGCTTGGATAAAAGAGAGTGTTGTCATGGTAAGATGAATTCTGGCAGTCCTTTGGTGGAATTAACAATTCCAGCTTTGATTCTGAACTAAAAATAACAATAAAACGCGTGAATGAAGTGAATAAATCTCAGCTAATCAACTGGACAGCACTCCATACAGAGTGGGGAAAAAAAGGAGATTTCTATAATTGCTATAATTGCTGTAAAATAAAGGCATAAATGAAACATACAATTTTACACTTTTGCATTCATGTGTTAGAGATACAGGAAAAAAGAAGGAATTTCCACTCTTAACAACAGCTTATCTACATATTTGGAACAGTATCAATTATTTATTAACTGCTGAAAGCCAAAGTGCTAGCTAACTTGTCAAAATCTTGTTATGTTCCCTGCTATGTGTTTGTTCAATAAGTAGTTTGATGGAGCTGGATTATAGAGGCGCAGCCGCGCTGTTGCTGTTATAGCTGTCACTTTCTCTTCTTCACCATCTCATTGCTTGGACATGTTTATGGACTCAACAGGCTGGCTGTGGCTCATTTTCCCTCTTGATCCCTTACCACATTATACACAGATTCTTCTTTGTGTCAGGACAATAACAAAGAATAACTGCTCAGTGGTTTTGCAAGTAAGGCATGTAACAGTTGGGATGAGGGGGCTGTAGATTCTTGTTAGCACTGCCCAGTATGGCATACGAATTTAGATATATGCAGTCAAGCTGCTTTTTCGTCATGATGCAGTCTGGCTAGATGCTACTTCAACACATACTGGTGCTACTTAAAATTCATGGGATAACCACAAATGCCACCAGAGGACTCTGAGATTCCAATAGTCTGTCATTACTGCAGACATCATCATTTAATAGTGTATGAAAAATATGTTTGTCATTCAATATCAAGGAATCGAGTGGGAAAGACTTAACCCATCAGATTAAGCCATAGGTTTGCATCTGAACACTCAAAAACTCCTCTGGAGGAGATTGCGACGTTGGTGGATGCTATGGTGGGTGGTGTGAGAGAACAGCGGTGAAACTGTGGTAGAGAATGTGCCCAAAATAGAAGTATGTGCTGTTGTTGTTTTAACAGTGTGAATATCCATTGAAAGAATGTTTCCAGAATCTGATAGATACTCCTGGAGACCAGTTTATTTATACTGCTCTTGAGGCACATTCCTGCTCTTGAAACTCTAGTTAAAAGATGAAAAATGCTCTCAGAAAATGATAGTTTTTAGTGGTAGCTCGTTCACCTGCTGCCTGAATGTCCACCACTGGGCAATGCCAAAGGCAGGGTAGTGGGCAGGGACGTCCTTGGAACAACCTCTGAGCTGCTGTTTTCTTTTGGGGCCAGTGACTCTCAGGTAACCTTTCAGTGCCCTCTGTGTATGCTCCCTGCAAGGCATGCAAGGATTGTAAGGTGATTGGGCTCTCAGTAGTGCCATACCATGATTAACTCTTCTGGTTCATCAAGGCAGATGAAGAAGAGATTCGCATAGTCACCTATAGGTTCCTTTCCAAAAGCCATCCAGCAGCCCCAGGCTGTGGCTAGTGCTCTGCTGGAGCAGTAGATGCTTTCGCAGTGGGCAGAGTCCTCTGCCTGTCAACACTGTCCAGGAGATGTGTGTGGTTTCATTGTGTCCAGGTGTAAGTATAGAAATAAAATGATCCAAATGCATGTTTTTTCCATTACGCATTTCTGTTTCAGCTCAGCATTATTTCTGCTCAATAGCAAGACAGTGATTTTGCAGATTTTAAAACACTAATCATAGGCAATTATTGCTAAAAAGATTTGCTTGCAGCAGGCAGACTTTTAAGTTGAAAGCCTTGCTATTCTATTCTTTCTTCTGTTTAAAATTATAATCATTTTCTACCTTGTGTTCTCTCCCAGCTGAAATACTTTGTCTTTTGACATAATATGAATCTAACTAATCTTCATTTGAAGAGTTTTTTGTGGAAAATTAGTCTACAGTAGCAAAAGCATTGCCAGCAAACACGTAGCAAACAAGCAGCTGAAGCTGTTTGTGTTATATCTTAAAATATAATTTTGGCCTTTATGAGGCAGTAGTATTTATTATATGATGTGGTTCTATAAAATGAAACATTTTTTAGGATTTCAGGGTGGATAATAACTGGGGCAGTAGATACCAGGGGTGGTTTTTCAAACATAAATGTTTTGGTGGAGGAAAAAAAAAAAGCAGATTTCATGGCAGAGATACAATGAACAGTTTTTAAGTTGCTTCCCCACAACAGGCAGTGATTGGAGGAAAACCCAGTAATTCTAAGATAGCTTTCAATTACCAATGTTTTTGCATGAAATATTCTACCTGAACAACTCTTGTTGGATGAGTGTATTGATCACTGAAATCGTGTTGACTGTACCATTTCAGGTGTCCAGTGGCATTTGAGAAATCCATGTGTATTTTGCTTAATCCCTTTGGGGTCTGCATATCCTGTAGGCATGAGTAACTTGACTGCTTTTTTAACATGCCTTGCATTTTTCTGGGAGAGCATCTCCAGGATGCACCCCACAATTAAGTGACCCTATTGCTAATCCATCGTTTTTTTCCCAGAAGTTCTGTGTATAAATACAGGTTTGGTTGGATTCAAAGAGTGACAGGGCATCCTCCATGCTGGTACCTGGGCATCCATAGGGGAAGCAGCTGAGCTAGAAAGGGGAGATTGCTGCCTCCGTTAATCAGACTGAATTTTGCTGATAACTTTTTTCTCCGTCATTAAACTGACAAAAAAAGGACCACTCTGAAGCACTTGGAGGTCAGAACAGAGAAAGGAGAGAACTGCTGCTGCTTTTAACAGGGTGTTTCAATAGCGATGAGGCATATTCTACACATATGTAAAGGAGTCCCTTTATACCTTTTTGACTCTTTCATTAGCAGCACATTCCCTTTTCTGAGTGTGAAATAATGTCCCATCTTCTGCATGTATTAAATTATAGCTTTTACTTTCAACATGATTGCTCTTCCTCTGGACCTACATTCCTAATGAGGTTTTGCATTCTTTTTCTTTCTTTCTTTTTTTCTATACCTCCCCCCATAAGTTCCCAGTGAAACAATTCCTGCTGTCGTGAAGTGAAAATTTATCTGTAGAATCTGCTTCCAGAGTTGCTTTTGGGAAACTTTTTTTTCTCCTGAAGTTCTCAACTTTCCAATGAAGATAAATGACTGCATCTTGCAACTATGGTTCTTGACTGAGTGATAGGTTAAAAGAAATTCCCTGACAACTTTCTTATCAGCAGAAGAAATTGTTCCAGAAATTCTTAGAAAAATGAACAAGTCCTTTTCCTACAAAACTGCTTTGCTGTCTTACTGCTAAACTGCAGCTCGCACTGAAGCATTTCAGGTTGGTTTCATACCTCAGAAGAAAAGTAGTGACCTGAAGTCAGAGTATTGTGTTCGTATTCCTTGTTTTATATGTAAGTCTCAAATGCAAGGTGAATCTAAAATACAGACACATGCTATCTCTGCTTAGGGATCCCAGTTCATCAGTTTCAGTGTCTGGGGAAGCGTCTTTGTACCATACATGAACTGTGGTTAGAGAAAGGAAGACAAAGAGCAAATATGTCTGCTTGAAACAGCTGCCATCCAAAATAAGTGCATAGCAAAAGCACTTCTTTGGGGACTGTTGTAAAGCAAAGCAAAGGTGAGTTGTGAATATTCAGCTCTTACTGTGGTGAACTGTATCTCAGCTGCTGCGTGGGAAAGGCTCAGAATGCTTCAGCATCGGCAGTGAAGATCTGTCACCATTTTGTAGCAATGTAGGAAAGATGAAAATGGAGAGCACATCATTTTAGCTGTTATTATGTGTAGTAAAAGCTTCCTGCGGTTTTCATCCTTGCACTGATGTTAATTGAGACACAGCATTCAGAAGGAAGTACAGGTACAATTACGAGAACTGACTCGAGGTTGTAGAAGCACTGGGAGGGAATCATAGAATCATTTGAGTTGGAAGGGATACTTAAAGGCTGTGTGGTTCAGCTCCCCTGCAACAAACAGGGATACCTGCCTGTGTCCAGCCTGACCTTGAATGTCTCCAGGAACAGGGCATCCACCACCTCTCTGGGCAGCTTGTTCTGGTGCTTCACCACCTTCATTGTAAAATTTTCTTCCTTCTATCCAATTATTTCCTCATTTGGATGGAAACCATTTATATTTATCCTACGACAACAGATCCTGCTAGAGTCTGCCCTCTTTTTTCTCATAGCTCCCCTTTAGATGCTGACAGGCCACTCTTGGGTCTCCCTGAAGCCTTCTCTTCTGCAGAGTGCATAGCCTCAGCTCTGTCAGCCTGTCTTCATAGGGAGGTGTGTTCCATCTCTTGGATCCATCCCTTCTGAACGTGCTTCGAAAAGTATGAACCAACCTCACTTTGTTTCTTTTTGCCTTTCTTGAGCTTGGCTGGTGTTGGACTGCATTGAAAGCTAAATAGGCAGTTGGATCCACGTGACTGTAATGGACAGCAACTATGTATTGAAGGAATGTGTTGTTGTGGGACTGATAGCACAGTTGACCTCTGCGTGAATAAAGGCAAGAAGGGCTGGAGCTTGAATAAGGAGTTCAGATTTGATTCCCCTAAACAATTCTGATTAAATCTGCTTCTGTAAGTGTCAGCAGCTTAGATCAAAAGGCAACCATTCGACAAAATGTTTGTCCTGAAATTTGCACTGTTTAGATTGATTTTCTTCCTTGAAGAATGCTAGTGTAGCAGGAAAGAAAAATGACAACAGGAAGTTTGCTTTATATGTGATACAAGCAAGACTGACAACAAAACATGCTGAGATTCTTTTATTTTTGCTGGCCCTAATGACACTGATAACATTTCTGCTGGTAGCTGTTCATGCTCCAAAACCTCAATATGTGAAGAGAATAGAAGATGGCAGTGGTGATCGAAGGAGAAAGAGATCTAACATTTTTTTCTTCTCTTCCCTGTATGAACTGTAATCTTGTTTAGCTACACAGTTTTCTCTTAAGTGTGCTCTGTTCCTTCTGGGGTGGGGGAATCAAATCGTCTGCTCTGCTAAAACTGCCTTGCTCTACAAGAGAAGTTCAGCACTTGAGAGGAAGGCAGTCTGGCAATACAGTGCTAGCAAGAAAGGTCATGCAAACTCTTTCTTTAGGGATCCAGAAACCTCATAGACAAGCACTTGCCCCTGTGCCATCACCTGGAAGTTTATTGGGGGAAAGGCTGAAGATTGTTTTGGTGGGTAGTTTTATAGGTCAGAGCATAGGGTGAAGTAATGGCAGAGGCAGTGGCTTCTAGAGGCCATTTACAGAGGAAAAGGATCTAGAAAGTGGATTCCAGGCGTGGATTTAGTGCTCCAGATGAGGCTCACAAGGGCACAGCAGAGGGGGACTATCACCTCCGTTGCTCTGCAGGCCACCTCTCTTTTGATGCAGTCCAGGATACTGTTGGCCTTCCAGGAGATGGCACGGAGTTAGGTCTGAATGCTTCCATGGACCTACATTTCTTCACTTTCCTACTAAGCAGAGACGTAACTGGAAAGAGCAACAGAAATACCAGAGAAACCAATTGCATAGCTAGACTTACCCATCTGGCCACTGGGCAGGGACACCATGAGTGGGAGAAACTGAGACAAGTTCGCAGTGATAGGAAATGTCACCACCACCTTTCCTTGGATGTCTTGAGAGGCTGCTGGGCTAAGTTTTCTGCTCGCTGTGAGTCTCATGAGTGTGAGGAGCGTTACCTTCTTCAAAATGAGTACATCAGTTAAATTTGAAAGACATTAATTCTAGTTATTACTAGTTTTGTATGTCTTCTCGTTGGTTAATTGAAGTCATGCATTTCATAAAATGTTAAAGGAATGATTTTTTTTTTGCTTAAAGCTATCAGATTCTTTTTTTTTTTTTTTTCTGAAATTCACTGGCATTCAAGTATATGGCAGATGCTGCTTTTACAACTGAATCACTGACACCCCTTTTGCCTCCATAGATCTGAATGTGTCCATGCTGGAATCTTTTTATATACTCCAAAAACCACTTATGTTGTTTAATCTGATACACTGCTGTTTAGAAAAATAAGGAGAAATTGGGAAAATATATTCTGCTGCTTTCATTTAAACAGCAGAATGATTTCATGGTGAATTTTCCAAATGAGTTACCTGCCCCTAGCTCTCCTGCTGGGTACCAGCCACTGTGCTAAGAAAATGCTGTATTCATTCCAGCAGGCATGAGGATAACGCAGGTTGGCATTGATAATGAAGCTCATTTTGGCAGTACTCTGAAATCTGTTGTCCATCCCAAAATGTGGCTGCTAATCTTTTACCAACCACAAAGAGAAAGAAAACAAGAGCTAAGAACTGGAGAGGCATGGATCCAATCTGGCATCTTGTTTCTGTGCATACAGTCAGTGTAGGAAGAGCAAAGACCATCCAGTTCAAGATTTTGTCAAAGACCATCCAATCCAAGATTTTGTCAGTGGTAGCAGACAGAGACACCAGATTCTTGAAGAATGTAGCTCACCTGGTTTTAGAAATGGCCTGGTTTTGTTCTGTGTTATTTGTAGAGCTAAGACCTGTGATCTCATGAAACTAAAAAGAAAATGCAAGGAAAGAGGTTTCTTAGTAGGAATTGTATCATTACCTGGCTTAGATACCCAAGAACCATGTCTTTGAGAAAGAAAACCAGCTGGTGCAACATCCGTCTGCTTCCCCTTACAAAATAATTGCAGAAATAAGGCTTGTCCATATAACTGAGAAGAGCACTTCAGGTCAATCAGTGCTGACAACTCCTTTATCATAAGCAACAACACAAGGCCACATAATAAAATAGGAGGCATTACTTTCAGAGCAGAACTTCAGGAGGCATTATGGAGGCAACTCTTTCCTTTTACAGAGTCCTGCTTCACAGGAGACACTCTTCATTTCTTTGGGTCTGGAGCTGCTAAAATGAAGTAGTTTGTCAGTAATGACTTCAAGTCCATGCAATCCAATTAGTAATAATCCCTCACTTTGCATCATGCTGTTTGAGTGGCTCTCAATTGTAATAACTGACAGGCTCCAAGTAGCTGAAAGCTTTTCAAGTAAAATTATTTGTAAATAAGAATTTAATTTATGACATTACAGTGGTCAACCATATGTTAGATATTTTAAAGCCATTTGTTTTTCTGTCATGTCCTGCCCCTGGAGCTCCCCATGGCAAAATATATTTTAGATGTTGGAACACGGGTATGGCAAGCAGTGGAGCTACCCCTGCTTTCTGACAACAAATAGGAAGCCCTGTGAATAAGGTTTGGCCCAAAGGGACTTGAATTTTTCCTCACTGGAGCAGGTGCAATCTGATATTTTGGTTCAGAGAATATCTTGGTTCAGTGTCCCAGACAAGTCCAGCTTTTTTGCCTGTTATAGTGTATTCCTGGCATGGACCATATCTCTCTGCCTTGTCTGCTCATAGCTAGGGCACATGGATTTCTCAGAAAGCCTTATGAAACATCTGTATAAATAGATAGTTCATCTATTCCCACATTGCAGCTGCTTGGAGCTTTAGGACCACATTGAAACAGTCTTCTCTAGGAGGCTGTCTTTGCAATGTCAGTGAAAGTTTTTTTCATGCTGACTTTGATCTGAGCAAGTTTTATCAAAGGCCGAAAAAAGAAAGTTGCCCAGTGTTGGTACTGGTAGCTGGATGTTTCTTGTGGCTATCAGCAAGAAGAGCTGCAGAAAGGCAGTTTGCAGTGCACAAAATAAAGAAACTTATTGACTGTGAAATAGACTCAGGTATCCCAAAATCCAGTTTGCGTAAATAATAGTCATTGATTTTGAGCTCTGTAACTTGAGATACAAATGTTCTGGCAGTAGTGGATTAAAAAAACAAGCAACTTCCCCCTCCCCACAGAGAAAAAAAACAAACACAAAAAATAACCAAATCCCAGAACCCCCAAAGCCCTCAAATGTTGATGCAATTGTTTGACTTTTCTAAAAAATATGAATGTTATGTTGGGTATATCTTTATCCTTCAGGTAGTTTTCTCCTCAGGTGGAGAAAACTGGTGTTATGCATTATGTATCGCTTTTGGAAGGCAATGTAAACAGGTTTTTTTTTTTTTTTAAATCACCAAAGTCACCTGGAAATATTTGGGCTCCAGGCTTCCTTCTAAACACCACTTTATTGGCTTCTGCTGTAGTGTGAAACTGTAGAAGAAAATTCTCATGTTATCTGTCTCCAACAGATTTACAATATTGCAAGATTAATTATATTAGCTGCATTTCACGATTCAGTGCATTTATATTACCATTTCTGAAGCACAATCATTTATCAACAGCAAACTTTGGGGCATTTACTTTCCATGCCTTGATACTGTGAACTACAAAGAATGTGAACTTGTCTATCAGGTGAATGGGAGTATATACTCCCTTTCCTAAAGCAATTTGATAGTTTCAACCTCCTTCAAGAGTTGGACAATGTTTTCTTAATTCTGATGTGAATAATAGTCTTTGATCCTGATTCATGTTTTCTCACTCCAGTTTTGATGTTGCAAATGATTTCTTTTAAGTAATTGACTTGGAGTAACCAAGGGAATGGATCAATATGCAGTGGCTAGAGGTCTCCAGCTCAGTGTCGATGCCATCCTAGGAAATTTGCCTGTTCCTCACTCATAACAAGATTACATTCTGTACATCTTAGCTCCAACCAGTTCCCAAATAACTGTCCAGAATGAGCATCACCTAAACTTTGGCCTGCCCGATATATATTATCTGTGCTTTGACTTACTTTGTCATCTTATGCTTTTGTATGATGGGGATGCATGTGTGGATGGAAAACTTTGTCAGTTTGTTGTGACTGTGCAAATAGCAGCCCAGTCCTTGTACATCTGTGAGTAAATAAGAAGCGTCAAAATGGGGAATTTTTACTACATGAAGTGCCAGAAATGCCATTTTCCTTCTTCATTTTCTCTCATCCTTCTGTGGGCTGGGGAATTAAAGTTGTTCTGTGGGTCTTTTCGAAAGTCATGATTTTCTTTAAATTGTCATTTTTCTTTTCTTGAGATGAAATTATTCAGAGTGAACAAACACTCACTGTCTGCCCTCGGATACAAACACATGGATCACGCATCTGCCCTCCCAGCAGCCACATTCTTGGTAATTTAAAAAAAATAACACCTGGTGCTGGATAAAGCAACAATATTGTTGGATTGATGGTTGGCATAAAAAATGTTGCCTTCCCCTCTATTTTCTGCTACATTATGGATTGCAAATTCCCATAATTTTGAACAATTTAACAACAGCAACAACAAAAGACCTAAAGCTGAAGTGGACTGCCTGCTTCAAAAAAGCCACACAAATCAGTCTGTTACATTTTGAGAAAGAGGGCAAATTGGGACCACAGAGACACATTTTTGTTTTTGCATCTGGCAGATGCAGACCTCAGGCAGGTCATTTTTGCCTTGTAGAGCCTCAGATCGCAATGTAAAGAGTTACAACTCTGAAGCAATCAGCTCCTGAATATGTTGGTACTAATTTCATGGTAAAACATTTTGAAATCTAGGGAAGGTTTGCATATGTGTTGAAAGAAGAAAAGAGCTCATTTCTTATCTCCTTTATCAAGCCTCACATCACGGTTTCAATTTTCCTTCAATTTATGTTGATGTTGGTGGCAATTTTTAATACAGATGTTCTTATATATTTTTCTTACATGAAGATTGAGAGTCATGTGGTTTCAGTTTGAATATCTTGGTGTCCTTAGAACAAAAAGTGGAACAGCTTCACAGATGCTCCTACAATGTCAGTACGATGTGCTAGTAATTTAGAGACCTTCATACCCATCAGGCAAGTTTGGAGTTATCACGCATCAGAATGTTCTGGGTATACAATCCTGTGAAGCAGCCATAGGAGCCTTCAGAAGTACCTGCTGCTCTCTTGTCTCTCATAGATGCTTGCAGGTCTTCTGCTTTTGAACTGTATTTTCTCCTGGGCTGAAATTAAAACTGGAATCAGTCTCCATCCTTGCAAGAAGCTCTAAGTGCAATTACTCTTGGCACAGTGTAAAGGCAGGAGGCACCACCAAAGGCTAGTTGAGCAAGGCTCCTTCCCAAGGCCAGCTGGAGGAACATGCTGCCTCCTTTCAGACTTCCTTTTAAGGAGTCACTCTGGGGACATGAGGGAGTGGGAATTAATTCACTTTTACCTTCCTTCTTTAGGTGTAGTGTCTAAAAAAAGGATCTTCAGAGCCACAGCCTTTACAGCAGCAGATGGGAAGCTGTAGCTGGGGAGTAGTGTGCTGCTCCAAGTCTCATTGCTCATATCCCTCAGGGTGAAGGAATTATTCAGATGGGTTCAAATTTCTTGCTGGCACAATGAATATGTAATGTCCCAGATTTTTTTTTTGTATTTTTTTTTCACTATTTAAATTGATGGAAAAATAAAGCATGCCCAGAATTCAAGTTTGTTTTCTCTTACCATGTGCATCCCATCATTAGCAAGAGGCTGAGTTCACTTGGATCATTGAACTAAGCTACTGGAAACAAACAAACAAACAAAAAACACCCAAAAAACTAGGGTAGTGATGGCAAATAGGGGTACTGGGCTAAACTGACATTCATTAAGGCCTTCAGTATTCACAATACTCTCTCCAGTGTGAGAAGCCCCCTTGGGTTACTTCTGAAGGGCAGGAGCTGATCTAGCCTACTGAGAAATGTTAATGCCAATGGAATGGCTCACAGTGGGAAAGAAGAGTAAGCAAAGCTCTTTAAGGCCTTGCATAGCAAAACGTGCCTGGGAAGGAACCTCCAGCACTATCATTCATGAGCTGCTGTCTGCACTGACACAATGGAAAGGGGGAAAACGTTCAGATTTAGAAAGCAAACTTTAAAAAGAGCAATTCCAAGCAAACAAATGCAAATAGACCAGCAACATACTGAAATGCTTTGGGTGTGTCCTAAGCTGTTACGAACTTGGCGTTGCCTTTTCTTTGTTTTCCCCAGTACAGAGGTATCTATGAGCTGCACTTTACTGGTACACTGCCACAGCAGAAGAGGAGTGCTCTGATTGTCCCTCCTGCATCAGACAGTCACATCTCTTTTCTCAGACATTACCTTAACTTCTAAACCCTGAGGGTTTGTTATTGTCAGGGTTCACAAATACAGAACACCTTCATAAAGTATACCTGAATTTGGATGCATGACTATACTATGTGGCCATCAGGCTGTACTGAATCAAGTCAGGTTTTGGGAAAAGGCAGATTATTTTCCACGATGTTTATTTTCCTGCAGGAGCCATTACTGTGAATGATTAATAAACTGTTGTGTGGGAGCTAGGTTTTCTGGCGTCCTTGCTGTTCTCTTTGGGTAACACTGAGGAAAACGCAGTGAGAAATTTGCCAGTTAATGTGCTGTGTGTCAGTAGTGCAGATGGATTGTTGATTGTGCGTTTCCCTGTCCTGATTCACCCTACTGGAGTCATTTTGCTCATCAAGAGAGCAGAATTTCTCCTAGGAAATGACAGTGGAGCCAATCTTGCTTCATTATTTGTGGATGGAAGCCTCTCTTTAAAGCAGGATCTGTCTGGATCCCATGGGAAGTCAGTATGTGTTATGAGACCACCTTCTCATGGGGAGGACATCATATCAGCTGTAGCACAAGCAGTTTAGCATCCTCACAGGAGTGGTTCTGGCAGCCCCGTGAGCCAGGAGAGCTTCAAGCACTAGGAAGGGAAAACCAGGGAGCATGGAAGCTCCCTGCTGAAAACTATTTCTGCTCAGAGCATTGATGATTTAACAAGCCACTCAGTTTAGAGCAGAGATCATAGTTTGTCTTAATCTCTGAAGTGAGATTAACGTAGACAATTCACTTTGAAGCTCGGAAACATGCAGGAGATACATTAGACCTAGGGTTAAACTCCCTTTTATTCAGGCTGGTAACACTAGGGCTGGGAGAAGAGGGCAGGCCCTTGGAGGAGGTTGATGATGTCTGTGGAGCTCATTAAGGGCTGGCGCCTTCTTGGCCCCCTGGCCTTCCCAGAGAGCCAGACACTTTGGCTCACACAATCCCTTCCTTTCATTCTTTGGGCCTCTCCCCATTACAGCATTCCCCAAACTGTGTTGGAAGCGGCCACAAAGGGCAGCATTATGTTTGGGAAGTGAATGGTGTGCAGGCAGTTCCAGCTGAAAGAGAAAGATGAGTGAAAACACTTCCCGCGGACAATGAGAGGGCTTGTGGCTCAGGAAGCTTCCCATTCCATTAGCATCTGCAGAAGACAATGGCAGTGTGTGGCAGAGAGGAGGCGAACGTGGCCTTGCCAGTGGCCCCTGTCTGTCACTGGTGGAATGGGATTTCACTATACGAAAGTGAGGCACTGATAAGATGAAATCTGATGTGAGGTGGTGCCAGAGGAGCAGAGATGGCACCTACTCAGCCCTGTGAAGAGGCCAAGGTGAGAAGGCCTTCCCTCTCCTCTGCCTGGTGAACCTGCCCTGATTGTGTGGGGAGCTCTTGGTCAAGGTGAACAGACGTTTCCCCCTCACAGCTCTATAGCCATTCTCCAGAACAAACCTTAGTTGAAACATGTTAGCAAAAAAAACCCCAACCCTTCTTCTGTTTCTTGAGCAGCAGTGAGAGTTTGGAGACATTCACTACTTTCCTCTGTTTATGGTAGTTTCATCTAATTTGCTCATTCTGAAAGACACTGAAAAGCTTGGTTGTATTTTAACAAGGTGGAAGTCTGGTCCATTCCAAGACACACTGCAGTTTTCCTCCCTGAAGTAGCAGCTTTACTCTGAAATAATTTGCAGATTTCTCAAAACTTGACATAAAAATTCATCTCAAAATTTGTTTTTGCATTCAGCAAATCAGCTTCTGATTTTTTTTCCCCTTTTTGAATCACCAGTTTATTTTGTGGAACAACCACTGCCCCTGCACAGGACCAGAAGCTTTTGGTTTCTCTCAGAAGAGACCTTTCATTTTCCTCTCATCTTCTATAGCATTTTTTTCTAAGCAGAACCATTGGAAGAACTGATACACTACTTGGGAGGAAGTCTCCTTAAGAGATACAAAATCCTTTTTAGAAATATGGAATGAATGCACCCAGAGCTTGGTACTGACAGTTTGTAGTTTGTCTTTATTCTTGCAAATTGGATAGACTTTAATATTGTTAGGGAAAATCTCCTTGTAAGAGAGAAAATGGGTTTGTGAACCATAATGGCCTTTACCACATACAGGAGAGAAGTAAAATTTTACTCTCTTAAGAAAATATTAAGTCATGCTTACACTGCATTAGGAGGTGATCCACTGAGCCTTTGATGGTAGGGAGCTGACATCTGTACCCATCCTGCCTCAGGTCCCATGCAGAGAGAGCCGTTTTGGTCTGGGGTGTGTGGTTGCATCCTCCCCTTTTGTTATCTCTGGAAGAAATCCAGAGAAGCACAACAAGGAGGGTCAGTTTGCCTTCAGACTTCAGCCCTGGTCTGACCAAATGCACAGATGTAGCTATGCCTGACCATAAAACAGATCCATCCACATATGCAGGCTTTCTTTGATTCTAAGGCTTCTCTGGGGGAAAATAGAAATATTTTATTCTTGGAGCCAGAGGGAGAAAACCATCTAGTCTCACCATCAACATGTTTTCTTAACTTTAAATAAGGTTAGAAAAAGAAATAATTCAACCGTGGCAACTCTAATTGGCTACAAGTATAATCCAATAACCTCATTTCACCCATATTGTTAGTTGAGTTAATTGGACCTGCACAGCTACCAGCTAAATATATTGGTGTATGCAAATGGCGAAACTAATTTTCTTCATAAACCTTCCTTGTGCCAAAGTTGGAACTGGGAAGAAGAAGTGGGGGAGAAAGAAAGCTGTGCTGACGTTGCTACTTCAAAAAATCAATTCTCTTCCAATTATTTGCTCTCTCTGGATGGACAGGACAGAAAATATAATTAATTCCTTGAAATAGAGAAGGGGAGGGAAGTAATTTTGTTCCCACTTAAAAAGACCGCAGAAAAAAGTGATTGAGCCTTGAGTTTCTCGGTGCCTTGAGTCCAGTGTCCCCCCTGCCTCTCAGTCCCCCACTTTCACAGTCCCTGGGTCAAGCAGCCCCATTTTATTTGCAAGATACAGGGAAGAGGGATCCTGTACCAAAATATGTTTCCGGGTGTTGCAGGGACTTGCATAGCCTGGAAGGAGACGGATAAGCTGGTCTTTAACATTCATTTCAGCAGGGTCTTTTGCAATAGAAGAACTGCAATTTGTACCATGCTGCGAGTCAGACAATTCCATTTCCAATGGTAACCTGAAAGGCCTCCAAGAACATGTCTCCTGGAGTCTGGTTTGGAGGAGTGACAGTCAGCCTGTGTACCCTACTGTCTGTACCTTCAGTAATTGCTTTTTTGCCATCACAGGAGGGGGGATCTTTGGAAATGAAAGCCTGGCCTGATGCTCAGCTACTCTAGTAAGCAAGGACCTGCTTGTAGCAAGGTTTAGGGGTTCTAGAAGATGTGAAATACTGACACCATGGAGTTGAGGAGCAACTTCCGTGTAGCTGAGTCTTGGTTCAAAAAACTTGGCTTAAATCTTCATCATTTCCCATTATTATTCAGCTGATGCACTGAATTTTCTTTCTGCTGCTTTAAAGCAGTGGGGCTCATTCTTATAACTGTTTTTTAGATCGTGCCAGCTCTGTGTACTGTCTCTATTACGCCCACTCATTAGGCTTTGCCACTTGCAGATCAGAAGTAATGCAGAACATGGAGTATCTCTGTGATGCTCTGTGCTCAGGACTTGCGTCATACCTCCCCCAAAAAACTGGCAGTAGCTGCATCTGCTTTGAGAATGTCAGCAGTGCTATGTCCTCATCTCAGGTTCTATCTTTCATAGGCAGTCCCAAATGAAAGCATGTGCATGTTCTCGGGTGTCTTTCAACTGACTTTGGAGCAAGCCTGCTGTGAATTGGGGCTAGCACCATGTTGGGGAAGGAGAAGATGCTGCCAGTTATTACTATTTGAACTTGATAAGTGGACAGGAAGAAAAAGGAAAAAGAAGTTCTGAGACAGGACTGAATTGTTAATGCTTTCCACACTTACACTAGAAATTCAGCACCTGCTAATATTCCCAGGGAAATCATGAGCTCACACACACGCGCGCACACAGGTTTCGTTTCAGCAGTAAATGAAGTCATAATGCGAACAGAAAGCTAACAGCAGGGAAGGCTATGCTTGGCCAGGTCTGCTCATGGTACAAGTAATACATATGCACCAGTGCAAAAAACTGGCCCCAGAGAGCAGTTAAGTCTTCCTAGCAGAACCACATGCTGAGAAACCAACTGTAAATTTTAACTACAGCTTGCTACAAAAGAAAGTGTCATGGTCTTCTTTAATACTGGAAAAAGGAAGAGATAAGAACAGGAGAGGTGATGTGGAAATCAAGTGGGAGAAAGGATAAAACCTGCTTGCCTTTAGTGACCAGGGCAATAAGGCAAGAATTTCCTATGAAAATACTTGATCTGCCTCACCAGAGGTTTTCATGTGTTCATACTTGAGATAGGAGCAACATCCCATTGCAGTCTGAGCAGAAGCCAGGAACAAGACATATGGAATTAGAGAAAAGGAACAAAATGTAACAGGGAAGTAAAGAATCAAGGAAACTGTAAAGAGAAGAGGGGGAAGGAGAAGAGAGGAAAGGTAAGGAAAAGAAAGCAAAGAAAAGGGGAAAGGAATAAGAATTAGGCAGCGTATTAGCTGAGTATTGCCTGTTGAATGAGGATGTACTGTTGGATGCTGTGAACTCAGCTGTGCTTTGTGAGCCTTGAGCTGAGAGAGAAGAGCATGGCACAACCACTGCCTCCCTCAACAGGTGGCCTTGTATTGTGGGAACAGCATGGCATTCCTCTGGGCATGCTTAGACATTATGACATAAGCAACAGTAGTTCAGGAGAATTTTTCCTGGCAGATTTTGGGAAATGTTAGTTTTTATTTGCCAACATACCATGTTCTGATCTTGCAAACAATGTTATTATGTCAGAGTGAATGTCTATTTGACATTTGAGCTTAGTTATCATAAACTCCACTGTCTTTGTAATTCAAAATACTATGAATTACACTATAGTTGCTAAAACAGCCTGATTTCTTGGAAATGATTCTTTCCTTTATGAGGTTTGTTCACTGTAAAAAAGGCCCAACATGCACGCATGCAAATATACACCAAAAGAAACAGCTAACAAACCAACCAAAAAAAATCCTCCCAAGATTTTTTTTTCTCTGATTTAGTACAAGAATTCTATTTACAACTCCCTTAAGAAGAGTCATTGCTCATAGCAATACTCTGAACAAAGATATGTTCCTACCTGGAATAGTTTTAATCTATCCATTCTTCCAGACAGTCACAAATGAGCCATGTAACTGATCCTCTTTGTTAAAATACAGACGGTAATAATAATAGAGTCTAAGAAAAAGTGGAATCTTATAGAAGGGAAAAGTTTACTTTTCTCCTGCAAGAACCCAGTGCTTAATAAAAAATATCCTACTGGGATGGGAACCATTCCAAAAGTCTCCCAACAACAAGTCTTTATACAGCAAGGAGGATTTAAAATGTTCTTTTTTCCTTTCAGTGTTTCTCACCCCAGTAATAGAGCTTTCTTCTCACAGTCTTAAGCAAACACTGTAAATATTTGGAGACCCGAATGACTAGATTAGTGGGTGATACCATCATTAACAGCAGTGACAGGAAAGTGTCAGAGTTGCAACTTTTTATGTTTTTTAATTGGTCTTGCAATTGTATTGTCAAAACATTTACCCAAGGGTGTGATTAATAATAATAGGTGACAGCTTCAATTATCCTCAAACATATTAGAAAATATCAGCTCTCAGATACAATCTTTAAAAGCACATCTTAAGCTGATTTTACAAGCTCACTATGACAAGAATAAATACAGAGATAAAATTTGCAATTAAAACACTTGCTTATTTTAATCTTTTTTTTCCCCTCTAAGCAGCACAGAGACAAAATACTTATGCACACATCAATACTTATCTGAGGATCACCAAGCATTTTGCATGCAGCTTTCCAAAGTTCTTAACTCAGTCCCTGACACAGTCATGACATTGAGAAGCAAAGTCATCCAAGGCTGTGTTAATGATATACAGCGCATCAGAACTTTTAAAGAATAAAAATTAAACATCCAACCCCCTAAACAAAATTAGGGTAAATAATGAGATATCTAATGCATCTGACCCACAGGTTTTTCTTTGCAATCAAATGAAACATAAGCTTTCTTTCTCCATATGTTTCATTTCCTTCCATCTCTTGCTTGCATGGTGCATTTATCTTTTCCTGTTTATTATTTTTCAGTTCACAGACCATCTTCTCTTCTCCAAAGAAAGATCAGTTGTTGATAGCTTGAAGGAAGAGGCAATGAGTTTAGTGGCTGTGAGACTGGGCTTTGAAAAGGACTTGGGAGATTTTTGCCTTACCATTTAGAAGCCATGTAGTACCATGCAACGCAGAACTGATTTGAAGGCATAAGTGGTCACAGCATACTTCTCTGCTTTCACTTGTATAGCATGGGACCAGAAGCCCTAACTGTAAGGAAAGAGAAAGGAAAGAGTGCATCCTGTGTCATAACAGCTCTGGTAAACAAACAATTCCTCATTTTATTTCACTAGTTCTTAAAGTCAATGAATCCACATCTCTACCTGTCTTCCTTTCAAAATATTTAAGGCTTAATAACATATTATCAAAACAAGATTAGTCTTGCTTAATGCTTTTCTGTAACAACTCTTGTCTCCATCAGTTCACTTAAACTAAAGAACTACAGAAGTTTTGAAGTGATGGTGACTGGGTCGGGAAAGGAAAAAAAACAGCAAACAGTTTTTGGGCTTAGAAAAGTTGAAACAGTTGGTTCTCAGACTCCAAGAGTGTTGTGGTGACAGGTGTGTTGTTGGCAAGAGGAGGAAGTGCTGTGTATCCATAAGTGATTGAAAGGATCCCAGATCCAAGTGCTCCATCTGTGTTTTTTTTTTTAATTGGCACGACTTCCAGGAATAGTGACCATGCAAAAGTCATGAGCTTCCTTGAAAAAATATAGTTGAAATCTCCTTACCTGATGGGCTTTCAGGCTGCATTTCACACAAACATGTATTTAACATTAAGTGACCAACTAGTCGTGCTGACATAGAGAATGGTCCCAAGATACCAAGAGCAGGATAGGTGCATAAGTAATTTTACCAACTGAGTAGCATAATTAAGGAAACCTCAACAGCACACTATGATCCGAATTGGTTTTGCTGCTATTCCAGGAGTCAAACAGTGTTTCTCTGGTCAAAAACCAGTAAGAAGTATAGAGAAATAAAATTTAATTATTCTGTCAGAATTCTCCCATTGACCACAATGCAAAATTATGCCTGGTGGTATACTTTTTGTTTGTAATTTTTTCTCATAGATCACAGTGCAAAATCTATAATGTTCAAGATAAGGAAGTACCTGTTTCAGTAAATGTATATGGAAAATAATCTTGTTTCTTGACAGAGTTTTCCTTTGCTCTGTTTCATTACAGAAAGGCTTTAGTTGCAAGATAAACAATATCTTCCTCATTTCAGTTAATCTGAAAGAAATGAAAGAAAATGAGTAAGAAAAGAAAAAGGCATAGAAATAAACATAAAGGAAGGAATGGATAAAGAAAGAAGGAATAGGTGTGTGTGTTCGGTGGTGGTGGGGCTCAAAGGATGCTGATCCCTGAAGTACTGTTAACATACTCCTGGTGCTTATTCTGCACTTTGATTGTGTGAAAATCTTGTTCCTGTTTCTGATCTCGCTAATCTGTGCATCTCATTGATTTCCCATGACAGCAAAGTCAACACGATGCAGTAAAGACTTATTCCCTTTTACATATCGTTTCAATTTTGCTGTCAGTCATTTTCATTGACCTCTGTTTTTGGATCACAAGGCTGAAAGAGGCAGAGCATGCAATCTTCATTGTAAATTTCTTGTTTACTTACTAACTCCCCCTTTTCTGCCTCATTTTCTTTTTTTCCTGTTAGGTTTTTTTTCATTTTTTTTCTTTAGCTTGCAAGTGGAAGTTAGCAGAACTTGTCATTGCTGCAGTGAGATCTTCCACCTGCTCCACAAGTGTACCCACTGATGGGAAGAAGCTGCCTGGCTGCAGCAGTGCAGACGGCGTGCTGAGTCTCAACCATATAAATCCACTAGGCAAACATTGTTACCTTGAGCACATTATTTCAGGAGATGCATATCCAAAAGATAAAATACAGCATCAAAATGCAATGGGTGAAAATGAACTTTTGGATATTACAGAAATTAAGGAGAAAGAATAAACATCTCTCTAGCTGAGAATCTATCAGGCAGCTACATTATCAATCTTATTATATTAAGCATAAGTGTAAACACTGAAAAATTCATGAAGCAGAATGAAACAGTAAAGCCTAGTTAAAACCCAGAGCTCCCGTTTGATATATGCAGAAGGAAGAACAAGGGCAGTGTTACATGTTCTTTCCTTTACAGATTTTTCAAGATGATTTGCATTCATGAAGTTCAAATGCTGGGAAGTGGATCTGTGCCTGTTCTGTATGACACACCTTATGGATTATGGTTCCTGTCCCTCCTCTCTTGGTGCTAGGGAAGGTTTCCTGCTGCCAGACTACAGGAGTGCAGCCTTGGCTTGTATCATACAAGGACTAGACTTACCTGAAACAAAGATTATGAGAAGTTACACATTAGGAAAGGAAGACAGACTTTCATTCTTGGCTTTCTCACTTTGGGGAATGAGGCCTATTACTGATGTGACTAATGGGAATTGAACTCCTTTGCTATGGTGGACCCTAATGGGCCCATGACTGTATTTCAGACTTGATTCTGAGCTCTCTGTGAGGTTTAGCTGTCTGTGTGCAAAAATTCCATGTTTTGTTCCATAGTGTGTATATCCTAGCTACATGTGATAACTATCATTTGGGTATTACAATGTCCTATTGCAATTGATGGTACTTTGGCCATTCTTCTAGTGGGCTGCTGAGGACTGCACTGCTGCCAGTCTGGAAGAGCACGTGTGTGTGGGCACGTGCATGTGCAAGAGGATTCAGTTCCTCTCCAGTTTCACTCAGCACATTTGCAACTGATTCAGTAACAAAGGCAGATAACACATGCCATTCTCTGAAGATGTGCAGGCAATGCCAATAAAAGAGAGACAAATCTGAGCTTTGACTCTATAAGTACAAAGGAAGCAGGCAAGTGGTTATTGGCCTTTTATTACTGAGACTTCAAAGAAGGTCTCTCCACATAAAAAAAGTGAGGGTGAGTGGTAAAGGGGAAAGTAAGAAGAGAGAACCAACAAAAGGTTTTTTTTTCACCTTAACTTGGTAGAAAAAAACAACTCACTGATGAAAATATATGGAAAAAACAGTGAGCAAGACAACCAGACCTTATATGCACAGAGTAAGAGGAGAGATGTGAGTTGTACTGGAAGCTGTTCACCCTAAAAGAGCTGAACCCTTTGTTTATGAAAACACACATGAAGAAAAACGAGTTAGTACTTTTATTTATGCATGTACAAGGACAGTTTACCTTGTGCTTGGGGGATTTGTGTTCCATTAAAGAAACAGGATTTTATCTTTCTGTATTTCATCTTCCTCCATCTGGCTTCAATTCCTCTTTGCTGTCTTCCTCAAGGCTCACATGGACAGTCGTGGCAATCTGTCTCCTTTAATTACAGTGGAGAGAAGGAAACCTCTGAAGAACTTGCTTTTCCCTCAGCCCCGTGGGACAGGTCTTAAATCTCATCTGTACAGATGTGAGAGAGATGTCCTCTTTGCCAGGGCTTCACTTAGGTTTTGAACTGTTGGAATAAGAAGAGTTGAGGAAAATGAATTTAGACCTCAGTAATCTACTGAGTAAACCCATCCTCTTTCTTCGACTCCTTTTAGATATGTAGTACTCGGAGCAATTATCATCCTGAAGCGCTGCCCCAGCTGGGCAGTCTTCACTATCTCTGCTGGCCAAAGAGGACCTTGTACAGTCAAAATGCTTTCCCTTTTCCTTATCTACAGAACTAGGAAATGAAGCAGAAAACCTAGTCCTACACAACAAGAAACACAGTAGGGTTTTTGCCTAATGACAAAGAATAGTTTTTGCTTTATTGTCCAAGAAAGTTCTGGTGAAGTGTTTTGAAGCCTGTGTTTAAGGTAATTAGTGGTATGAGTGTTGGGCTTTCATTTCCTTAGAATGGGATTGTATTTGAATTCTAATTGCTGTGTTTATATCCTACTGTGGCATACTGAAGCCTGAGTATCATCTTTCTTGTTTTTCCTAAACTGTAAATTTTGAATATATTGAATGTTTTGCCCTTGCATAGAAGGGGGAACTTGTGAGACAGCCAATCAATCAATCAATCAGTCTCAGAGTGCCTGTTAGGTAAGGACATTTCTTTTGATACATACAAAACAAAAGCTTAACCCAAAACCTCAGGCAACCACAGTTCAAGAACATAATGAACAACGACAAAAGATCTACCAACAAAGCAAAGAACAAAAGTGGCAACTACATTCTGATGGCAGTCAAATAGGTTTTAGCATCTAAGCAATGCATATGTGTGCATGAATATATGAAGACCTACAGGGACATACATACATGTGGCATAATTGAGCCCAAAGAAGTAGCTATAATATGTAGTGACTAAATTAAGAGTTAAATTTCATTAGTAGGATTTAGTCTAGACTTAAAAGTCAGCAATATTGGTATCATTTTAGAAACAGCAGGATTTCAACTGTACACAGAATTCATGTTAGAGACCTGTACTATCTTCAAAAATACTGTATACCTTTTCCAGGTAAGGCGTGAAATTTCTTCATGTATTTTAATGACTTTATTCACAGTTCACCAGGAAATCCTGTGATCTTAAGTCTACAAATCTGAAATAATTGTCTCCTTAATACAATTTACTTTTCTTAGCTTTCATTAGGTTGAAGGATAATGCTTTTTTGAGGGTTAAAAATTTAATTTAATCTCTTTTGAACTGCTTTCTTGTAGCAAGAAATAGAAACTTTACTAGTGATTATTTTTAGTTATTAGATTTGACCACAGGGTTCACATCTAACCTCCAGTGACACTGTGGGCAGATACAGCTCTGTCATTATCAGCCTGTTTTCTGTTCTTTATCGGGAATTTTATATCTCAAGTCAATTGTGTATGGGTTGCTCAACGTGAGAGCCACTGATTTAACATCAAGGTATTTGTTACCTTCACTAGGGTCGCTTTCATTTTTACCCACATTCTTTGAAAATAGCTTATTGTGGAGAAAGGCCTGTGGTGAAAAAAAAGATTGCTGGTTGATGTTTAATAATTGGTACACAGCTTTCTGATGAAAGCAATCTTTTTTTTTTTTTTTTTTTATAATTCTAGCCTTTCCTTAAAATATTTCCTTAGTGTTCTAAAATCCTGGGGAAGGTGTATGTTCTGGAACTATTTCCATGCTTTGCTCCAGGCTCAGGAGTTTTATGGCATACAGAAAAATATATCAAGTAATTGACTTTTGTCCCAAGTAATGTGATCAGAGTCACTACCATCCCCAATCATTTCTGCATTCTGGCTTAGCACCATAATTTAAACTGAAGTCACCATCAACCAAAAAGACTGCATAATTTTGTTGTTCCTGCTTACTTCTATACAGTCTTAACCAACAAAATATTTGATTTGACCTTTAATGAATTATTAAATGCTTTTACAGGTCTCAACTCCCCTTTTCCTTCTCTTGTAAAGTAAATGTAAAAGATGACTGATTTGTTGTAAAATATTTGGGAAAGCAAGTTTTGATGCCATTGAAAACAGTAACAAAGTAAATCCTTCAGTCCTGCCAAATTCCAGATCATCAGATCAGTTCTGGTTTTACTCGGGCTAGATCACCAATTATGGGGAGATAATGTGAAAAAAGTTGTATAGCTATTGGGTCTTGTTTTCCATTAGTCTGTAAATTGCAAATATTCTGATTTAGTATCAGTCTATATTCACTTTGTATGGATGTGAAATTATACTCCTGCTGGCTTCAAGGAAGATTAATAGATATCAGCCAAGAATCTGGACCTAACCATGCTTAGTTCAATGAGATGATCTTTTGGTAATAAACAAATGGATCCTAATAATAACAGAATCAACCCAAATCACAAAGGAAGCACTTAAGGCCAGGAGCTTAGTAAGATTCAGAAAGGGATTAGATATTTATATGGATAATAAGTTTATCTGGGATCAGCCTGTTTGTTAACCTCCATTATGCCAAATCTGCCCTTCTGCAGAATCTGACAGTTTGATCTAAGTCTTATTTTCAGTGAAGTGAGCTGCAGGTATGAGGTATTGAGGAATATGATTTGAACACCTTGCATTTTCACCACTAATTCAAGGAAACACGGTGAACTACAGTGTCCTTGAACATGGTACAATCATCAGGTGTAGCCAACTCATGTGTTAGAGACCACCAGCTCAAGGTGTGAAAAGTCACCTCTGCATCCTTTCACTTTGAGTATTTACGTCTTTACCACTAGGTTCCACAGAAACGAATGAATGTTAGGCTGCTTTTTGCTCCTGCTTCTGCTAATGAAAAGGAGACTTGAGTACTTTGCCAAGAAACACTGGGAAGCATACAGCAGCATTGGCCCAGGGAGAGACAAATGAAAGAGCAGTACTGGTCAAGTCATTCCAAAGGGAGATGATACTTTGGAGTTTAAGCCAATTTTTATCTGAAAATGATTGAGTGAGACTTTGTGGGAAGCAGGTTTTGTCATAACGGCTCACTGCACTACACCTCTAAAACTTGCAACTGTAAAAGGCAGCATGCTGGAATTTGTGTCCTTTCAATTGAGTGACTGACATGTCAATTGTTAAATCTTATATGAAACTGTGTCCTAAAAGTAGATCAAAACTGAAATGTTCAGCTTTCTTTCTTCAGTGAGAGTAAGAGGTATCCAGCATGTTTACAGAAATTTTTTCCTTGAACTGAGATGCTGCCATTTCAAGGGTAGCTCAGGGGCTCCCAGTACTTTCCTGGAGCCACTCTTATTTGCCACAAGACTGGGTTTCAGTCAGTCATTTATACATGTACTGACCCTGAGCTCTGTAGGACAAAGACTTACGTAAAGGGCTGATTTCTGTATTTCAAAGGAAGAGGTGCGAAGTCTGGCACAACGGAGGTTAATGTGCTCTCTGTGAGGTCCTTGTGGAATCTAATTTGGTTATTTAATTTATATGCTGGGCTATATTCCAGTCTGTTACTAGTTTCTTGTTTGAGTACGCATAAATTCCTTGAAAAGTCATTTTGATTTTTGCATCTGATGAATTACTCCTGTACAGCTGCTATTTTTCTTTCCTTCTATACCTATTTTTCTTATAGCAATGCCCATCTTTTTTTCCCAACATTACTATGTTGACAAGAACCAGTGTTTAAGCTCAGACTGAAACCACTATTGAACTGCTGCAGCCCACCCTTTCATTTTAACAATGATCTTAGAGAGTAAGATTGCAGTGGGACCTTAATTTCCCTTGTTAGAGCTGTAGCATTTGGGGCTGATGAAGTTCACAGTAAACCTGTCCCAGATGAACCTTACCTGATATATTATCTATCAAAATAGTGTAACAAACATCTGGTGTGGACAGAAATCTGTATGCAGTGAGGCAGCAGCTACTAAACTGCTGAGGTGCTGTGCATTGCACTTGGAGATTTTGGCTGAGAGGAAGTAGAATCAGGCTTTACACTCATTGAGTATGGAGACACAGGCTGCCCATGGGCCCAGAGGACTGTACAAGGCACACTGTGAAATGAATTACTTCAAATTGCCAGGCTGCAAAGCAGCTGTGTGCCCTTTGCTGAATATTTGGGGAAAAAAAAAAAAAAAAGGGCTGGGCTGAAACGAGGCCACAAAGAAGATTCACTATTATAGTATGCCAGTGAAACTACTATGAAAACCAATGCCAGCTGAGAGCAGAGAAGATGAGTCCAAAACTTTGATTGGTGAACCTGGACTGATGGACATGTTGTGTTCTGTCACCCAGTGCCACATGTATGGCAGCATGAACAACACAGCTGCAAGTCTCACAGGGAAAGAAAAGTTCCTGTACTTGTAGCAGTTCACAAGGCTTCCCTTCCTCCTCTTGGCCAGGAATATGTTTCTCTTCGGTATTCAGCCTTATCTTACACAGATTCCTGAATTTCCTTTCCAAGGCACATTCACCTACCTATTCTGTCCTAGATGGGGCATGTTCCTCTAAAGCGTGAATTTCAAGGACTTTTTCTTCAGCTGAATAGGTTTAGGGTTTTCCATGAGAACCTAAGAACCAAAGCTGTCTATCTCCATCATGGAGGTATCCCAAGACCTGGAAATATTATCTGCTCTTGATTAACAGCAGAGTGGAGGGACTTTACTTGCTGTTCTTCCAGTGTTTCTCCCATGTAAGGGGTCTTTCTCGTGTCACTTCAGGGTGTGAGACAAATGGCCAAATTTCTGGAGTTTGAAAGGAACAAGTCTGAGGATTCCTTGTTTTTTTTGCCAACAACTGTTTAACACAGATTTAATAGAAAACAGATAAGCCATGCAGCTCCTATTTGTCTGGTGTGCAGATAAACCAGCATACAGCTGGGAGGAAAATGAGATATGGGGAATCTTGAGTTCTTTGACGAAGATGCCTGGAGAAGGGTTCATCTTCAGGTGGAGGCAACTTGCCAGAGACTTTGGTCTCAAAAATGGGATAGGAAAGGGTCCCCTTTTCATCTCAGACTGGAGATAACTTGTAGATCAGAAACCATCCCTGGGTTAAGAAAGGGATTGTTTGTTGCACCCTTTCACAGGCAGAAAATAGGTCCATTACCAGTCAGCACTACCCCCAGGCAGCCCGGCTCCATGACCTTTACAACACACAGTTTTCACTGCTGAAAGGCCATTTCCCCAGCAGTTGCTGAATCATCAGCTCCAGTTTACCAGAACTGTTTTCCTTAGTAGAAAGGATCCCTTGACATCTCAAGTTCGTGTCCTGAATGGAATTTTTATTCCTCTTGTTTCTCAGTTTTTCAATAGATAATGTTGTGTCTCACATTTAAATTTTGGTAAACGGAGAGGTGGAATGTGTGTAAGCGTGGGTTTGTACTGTATGAGGCAGAACAGTGCACTTCATTATGTTAAGCATGCGTGACCAAACTGTATTGTATCCAAAGACATTTTTTGGATGTAGGAAATTCCAGAGACTGACTCACAACAACCCTTCACAAAACATATTTCTCCCTCAACCATGCCTCATTAAACCCATAACTGATTAAACTCACATCCTCTTCTAAGTGTAACCTCAATTTTGTTATAACACAGAGGAATTTATCCTCTTTTTTAGGCAGGTGAATAATGGTATGGGAGTTGTTTTTTGCCTCAGATATTCATTTTCAAGACCAGGGATAATACGGTAAATTACAGATAACAGATGGGTATGTAAAACAGTTAAGTCTACGGAACCATTGTGTTGGTGGTCACTCATCAGTTTCCTAAGTTATCTGTCTCCAAAGTCTCTCCTCCACACATGGCTCACTGTTCATTATGAAGTTCTGGTTAGTATACTTATAGTGGCAAAGTTCCAGAGGAACAACTGGTGTCACCAAAATAATTCTTTTCCTGGTAGTAAAACCACTTTCCCAAAGTGACATAAATGCTGCTAATGAAAAGGCTCTGTTGCTGAGATTAGTTGCATCTGCAGAGGGAGTTATGACATTCAGCTGCACAAAGTTGAATCATCCCGTGTTGACTATGAACAAATGGGACATCTTTCAATGTCAGTGCAGTGGAATCCCAGTGGTACTTGCTATGCAGGAAAATTCAACCATGAAGTTAAAGCATAAATTTAAAAACTCCTTTACTTGAGTGGCAATCTAACAACTCTCACTTTCAGCTCCAGCAAAATAATTTTCCCATCCCTCTATTTAGTGACTGATGTGAAATGAGTCTCATGGTGCCAATATTTTGTTTTGTGTCTCATCCTGGCGATCTTTCAAGGTAGACATCACCCACAGATCACCTCTGGTCTCCCCATGCTCTCTGCAAATTTCCTTATGAGAGTAATAGAGGAACTCTACTCCCAGATTTGAGGGAATTACAGAGTCATATTTTTTGTTGGATCACACTGATATGGTTTACCTTTTCCACTGACACATTGTTCCAATTCCATGAATTCTTGCCTCAGATTTTCTTTCTAGCCATACAAAAATTCAAATTTATTCCACCTCAATAAGTCCCAACCTGTTGATTCTGCATGAAGGCTGTCACATAGGTCACATGGGTGAATGGTGGAAAGAATGACTGAAGTAGATCCATGTCTGCATCCTAAGTGGATTTTGTGCCTTGACCTACTCTTAGACCAAAACCAAATTCTGTTGGCAAATTATAAGGAGGAATCTGATCTTTTTGGATAAGACAAGAGGTGGCCAGCTGGGATGCTTGTCTGCCACTAAGTGCAAAGAGACAATTTCTTACCCTTTGTGGAAAAATTCAGGTAAACCTTAGGTTGTGTGCTCTGTGGCTGCCAAAGAGACAACTCTTACCGACTCGTTGAGACTGCCAGGATGCTGGAGTGACTGGGAACAGAGCCAGGCTCTTCTGAGTCACAGCCCAAAACATGCTCCTTGCTGATAGTAACACCCATAAAAATCACAAAACATCGAATGAAGTGTTTTGCACAGAAAACAAGTTAAATCCATTTAGCCAACGAAGAGCTGTTCTAATGTTCACACCAAAACTAATTTGGGATATTATTTCTGCATTAAAACCTTGTTTAGTATCATAGCCGTGTAACGTCAGTGCCGTTCTTTCTGTAGTTTGTAGCACAGGGACTCTAGGTTATTCATACCTACAGTACGTTGAGGTAATGGACTACATTAAATTCCAACTCACTGGAGATTTATTATATTAAAATGAACATTACTTGTAGTGCAGTAACTCACAGAGATAACAGAAAACACGCTACCGGTACAACAATTTGCATTTCCCAGTTTGGGATTGTAACATCAGTTACAATCAGTTACAGTAGTGGGTAGCTTAATCAGGAGGCTTACTGTATGACTCCACTGAAGGTCATTCTTGCTTAGGATAGGTATTGCTTGGAATGCAGAATAGCAGATCTAAGCTGGCAGTGTTTGATTCTGAAAAAAGTGCAAACAGTGCAACTGTTTTCACAGTAAATATTTGCTTGAGTATAAAAACTGGTATTTTATTTTATTATAGTCTTTCCTATTTGTGTTTCCTTTCTAGTAAATGACTATGGAATGAGAAGATACATAGAATCAATTAATTTTAAACAAATATCAAATAATGTACATCCCGTAATTCCTTAATTTTTTTTTTTTGTATGCCAGAAACTGAAACCTAAGAGGCATTTTCTTGGTTCCAAGGAAGAGCTCCATGCAGTTTGCTACAAAGCTTACACATCTGCTCTGTGTGTGTCAAATGATGAAGTTCATTAACCTTAAGAAATCAAAATAAATATTTCTTCTGTTAGTCACAGTCTGCATAGAGAAAACCTCTCTCTCTCTCTCTCTGTAAAGAAATTATTTTCTTCTCAAGACTTTAATTTAGGAAAAAAAAAAAAAAAGAAAAATAGTCAGGGGAACCATGAAAATGTCCACTACTTCTAGGAAAATATCAGATGCATTTTATTTTTTGTTTCATTTCCAGAAACAAGACTCACCAAGAGTTTCTGTCCCATAGTCATCACAGTCTGTATCCACAACATCAAACAAAAGTTGGCCTTTATTTCTCTGTTGATAATGTCTGTGGAGAGGCTCTCATGGACTTCAAAGGAATTAGGATTTGTGCCTTCTGAAAGTGTTAAGTATATAGATTTGTGGAGGAACTATGTTGCATTCCAATTATTTACTTTGATTTGTATTTATATATATATTTGTTATGCTGGAAGGTGTGTGTAGAGCAGATCATTGCAAGTGGTGGGTGCTAATGTCACTGCAGCCCCTACCTGTAAAGAACCTTCCAGCAAAAGCCACCCAGAGCACCAAGTGGTTGAAAACACCCCGTCTCCCTTCTCCCTGCCACCTCTGCTGATGTGGACACTGAAATATTCAGTAACAGACTTAAAGTAACATTGAAACAGAAGAGGGAAAAATTTGCTACCAACAGGCAAAGTACTGGTGACATTTTTATACTGAAAGATAAGACAGCAGGAGGGCAAAACTGAAATGTCAAAGAATTGGTTGCATTTAATTTGAGATATTTTACTAGCTTTACATTTCTTACAGAAGGAATTCAAGGTTATGAAAAGCATTGCTATTACAATATGTTCTTAAGGGATTGAGACAAAAGAGAATAAGGCAGAGAAAGGCTTTCCAACTTAGTTTTGACTGATGAAATCTTTTGTGAATAATCCTTCTCAATTTCTCTATGAGTTCATATTTAGGAAATTAAGATGGGGCACTGTAAGAATAAACAAACAAAGAAAACATCACTACAGCTTGTTTTTTTTTTTTTTTTTTTTTTTAAGAAGTTTTTAGATCACATTTATTCTGAACTAGCTGCATTTGTCTAAATGGTTCCCAAAGGACATGGCAGTACTTAAATGTCTGAAGTCTTGAGCTAAATTTGACTCTGCTTCTTGGTTGATTGTTTCATTATAAACTTCTTTTTCCTTTAAACAACCTGATTTTAGTAAAATCTGTACGAGAACAGCTTCATTTGGCCTCTTGATATGAAAATCAGTAACAGGGGAACTTCAAAAGCTTCTGAAAGGCCATGATAAGCCTCTGAATTATGAAAGGTTTATTAAGGGATTTCAGTAGGGTTCTCTGGTAGCGTCCACGGATTGGAAGGACAGAAATAATCGAGCTCCAGGGAAGGTGAGACATGGCAGGATCCAGGTACAGGGCTTGCTACCCCTTTACTGTTACCATTTTGGCTTTTGGCTCTGCAGTTATTTATCCACTAGAGGTCTGTGTGTGCCCTGGAGAGCCTCTGAATACAGCCACACAGGTTCTGCCAAGCAACCCGTTCTCTTGTTATAGGAGAAAGATGTCAGTTTGGCAGCACTGCTCCCATTCCTGTGTGCCGTTCCATGCTGATTTCCATGAATGGCTTGGTTCAAAAATTCTCCCCACATTTCAGGTGATTCCACTTTTTAGAGGACAAGAAACAAAATTGTTTTTCTGTTGGTTGATTGATTTTTATAACTATAGGCCTACTGAATTATGATTTCCTTAACTTTTATTTGGAAACCAAAAAAAAAAAAATAAAATCAAACAACAAACTCACAAAACCTGCCAAATAATTACACTTTTTCCAAGTAAAAAGGAATTGCATCACAGTGAGGATTTTCAAACTAAATAATTTCTAGGGTCTGGTTCCCCTTCATCCCCATCTATTTTTTTTTTTTTCAGTTTGTGGAAAATCAAAAGAGAATAAAACCATTGACCTCCCTCCCTGTCAAAGATACAAATAAACAAGTGCCCAAATCCAAAAAGTTTGGGTGCGGAGGAAGATATTTTTGTCTGCTTTATTTTCACTAGTAATCTGAAATGGCATTATTCTCTCAGATTTAATCCTGATGGTATGCATTTCCGTGCAAAACAAAAGATATCAAATCTTTGTTCAAACTGTGTTGAGAAGCATATGTTTCCCTTCACATTTGATTCATAGGACTGCCTGTCATTAAATGCAAGCCTGTACGGGTAGGGTGAGTTGGTGCAGCTTGAAGGTGAACCAGGCCATTATTACCCATAGAGGATGTTTTCCTCCTTGGTGTCCACATCGTCTGTTGCTTCATGGAAAGGCAAAGGTTAATCTCAGCGCCCAGAAGTGAGAGAGCATCCTCGGGCTGCTCCAGATTTCGATGACTAGCCCTGTACTGCACCCTGGCAGATGGAAGGAATTCAAATGACAGCTTTAAACTAGTTTAGCTTTTATAAATCATGCTTAGTCAGTGTGTATTTCAGCAGAAAATCACAAAGTTTTTATTTTCAAATAAGATAGGAGTGCAAAATTTACACCGGTGTAACTCCAGAAACATTAATCAAGGAAGAAATTCATCTTCTGACTCTTCCTGTATGCCTAATCCAGCAAGAAAATGACTACAGCTAGGTTTGATGTTTTGTAAACATCTGTCTGTTCATTTAAATTGTACCTGCACACCAAGACACAGAAATGCTATGTTTATTTGATATTATTTTGAATATAAAAAGGTGTTTTTTTAAAGTAAGAAGCAGAAATAACCAATTTCAGAAAACTGATAAATGTGGAACAGTAACAAACTGCAAAGTGCCATAAATCTTCCTCCCAAGAAATTCACCTGTCTCAGTCCTGCTGTGTGTGTACTGGCTTCAGTACTGAGTGTAACTACTGAAAGAGAAGGTTACTTCGCTGGTTCTGCCATAAATTAGAACAAAATACGACCCACTAGCTAACTGGAGAAATACAGAAATTTATTTTATGATGCAAGGGAAGTAATTTGAAAAATATAGTTTCATCATAGAGATACTTTTTTATACAAAGGTCAGAAATGCAGCTACCAAAATTCTCAGCTACGGAAACCTCCAAAGTAGCAGGATGATCACATTGTGTGTTTGAGAACAGTAGCTTGAAAAATTAGTAATGTGAGTGATGGTGGTAGAGATTTCCTGTCTCACTGAAGAGCTGAGTGATTAATGAAACTAAATTAATCTTTTGTTAACTAGTTTATGTCATAAAATGGATCAGCCCAGCTTAACTCTGTTGGGGGCGTTGTCAAGGTACAGAGATGGTTGCTGAAGAGCAGGTATTCAGAAGAGAGAATTAATCTCTGCTCAAATCAATGCAAGTTTAGTCTAATTTAGGGCAGGAAGGGCATTTTAATATTAGGTGAGTAAAGAAGACACACACACCCAACAAGCTCCAGAGGTGGATTTATTTGCAGAAAGGAGCTAGAAAATGTTTTTGAATAATGAATGCATTCAAGAAACTAATGATCCTTAATGGAAATAAGATTTCATCCATGGCATTCATGGGCAAATTGGTGACATCAATATGAGGAGATCAATTGATGTTATTCTGAATTTATTAGATGCAGTGTTCTTCACCTCTTTTCCTCAAAGAAAAAGGTTAAAAAAAGCGACAATTAAGGATTTTAGTTAAACAAACAAACAAACCTAAAAGCCTGTGTAATTTTCACTTAAGGAGTTTGATTTTATTGGGATTTGACCAAAGTGAATCATAATTAAAGTGGTAAAAGAAAATCAATTTAAATAAAGAAAACTGAGGAGATAACAAGATGCAGCTTGGTTTTAGGCTGTTGGGTGGAAATAAGAGTGAAAGATTAACATTACATGGCTATGTGTGTCATTAAGCAGAATAGGGCCAGCATGTATCTTTTGATGTTCCCATGTTATTTTTTTAACTCATTTTTTTCTTTTTTTTTTTTTCCTCCAGCATCTTCAGTAATCACCTTTTCCTACACCCTGAAGTCACAGCAAATGCTTCCTGGTTTCTTCCTTCCACGTATCCCAAATCAGGTATGGGGAGACAGTAAGTTTGCCCCAGGGTAAGCTGAGGCTTGAGGTCACTCAGTAGATGGACACACTCTGATATTTGGGTAGAAAGAAATACTGTAGAGTTGCAGATGAGATTCCTCACGCACTCCTGTCATGTCACCATTTGAACAAAAAAGAATTATTTTGTAATATCAGCACTGTTGCAGGGAGCAAAATTATTTTATTCTGTTCTTCACTGTGATGTATAAAGTGAATCAATCCTGGTCTAGAAGCTGGTTGTTGACTACCAGTCTCATGGCCCTGTTACACACATGCAGGCAAATAGAGAGTAGAAGCAACCTTTACACTTAGCCGTGCAGACACATGGTGCTTCACAAGAAAGACCGTTGAGCTAAAGGAAAATCATTAGCTGAGCCATGTGAAGGGGAGGGAATAGAAAGAAGAATGTGAGAGAGATCTGAGAGCTTTTTTTTAATTTTAAGAGTCGACAAATCAAGAAAAACAATGACTTTGGCTAAAAGCTGATTCTAGCTTAATGTGCAAGATAGGTAGTTAATTTTTTTCAAAGCAATTTATAGTTATATTGGAAAAGGTAAACAGATGGCAATCAATAACTCTGGGAAATTGTGATGTGCAGAAGAAAAAATAACAGGAGGCTACAAATAGAGAAAAATCCATGCTTGTAAGTCATACAGACTTCTTCCCTTGCAGTTATTAGGAGCTAAAGTCTCTGCAAAACATATTCCTCTCAATGGTAGAGAGATAATAAAACACTTTTTGGTGCAAAGATAGCAGAAATTTTTCAGAGAACACTTTTGTCCTGTAGCTAGAAAGATTCAGGTGATGAACTTATCACATAAAGATGAAGAACTTTTCAACTTATGAATAAAATGAGGATGTTGGGCAATTTCGCCTAGAGGGTGTTTTGCATCAAGTAATGAAGTCCAGGAGTTTAACTTCCTCACAAATAGAGGGAAAATAGAGGAACAGATGTCTGTCCACCTGATCTTGGAGAGCAATTAACTTTAGCATTCTAGGGAACCTGCAGGAGGCAAAGGTAGTGCTAATGTTGGGCTGGTTCTCAGAAAAAGACAAATATGATAAACTACCAGGTGATAGAAAGTGAAAGTGCAGCTACAATTATTAGTCTGCTTAGGCTTCCAGGTACACTTCTGGAAGGGATAGACTAAGTTTTCAGGCCATAAGCACTGAGAAGACAGCAATATATATGCCCTCAATTAGAGACAATATTAACTAAATTTTAGGGAGTTAATAGGGAGCAATTATGTAGGGAAAGATTGTGTGTGTGTGCAGATGGAAATTTTTTGTGTGCTTTATAAAGTGTACTCACAAAAGGAAAAATAATGGAAGATATTGAGAACTTCTTTTGCCTGAAGGAGAGAGGCACCACAAGAAAGGAAGGCAGAAACTGAATGAATACCCAAAAAAGCTTTTCAGCAAACATGGTAATGGTGATTAACCGCTGGAACAAATTACAAGGAAAGGGATAGAGACAAAGTCTCTTCAGTTTTTACAGTAGGGGCTGAAAGCTTTTTTAGGAGGCAAGCTTTAGTCGAAGACAAAGAGCACTTTAGTCAGATACAAGTTATTGGACTCAGGACTGGATAACTGGCGTGGGTTTAGTGGACTGAGATATTTCAATAAGGAAACAGATCTCTTTCAAACTCACTCTTGTGAATCTGTGTGATTCTGCATGACTCCTGTTGCAGAGCTTTGCCTATTTGCTGCTATACAGAACCTGATAAGATATCTGATTCCACATTCATTTCCAATAAGGGCTAGTCTGTGGAAAACTTCATAAAATAAAACTTACCTGGGGAGCTGTCATTTTCTCCCAAAAGCCCACAGCTCTCCTTTCTGTGTCTAACTCCTGGCTTTAGCCAATCTTTTTGCCACCAGCTCTTGTCAGGCTGTCCTGCTGGTTAGAAGTTCTTTATTATCTAGAAATACTCTCAGCGCTTCTCTGCAAGTATTTTGTCACTTTTTACACTTCTCTTGACAAATTAGGTGCATATTAATGGGAATTCAAGTTACAATACCAGACATCTCATTAGGAAAAGGTTTTTTTAACAGAGAAAAAAAATAATTGTGGTGGATGCATGCCAGGGTTATAGATAAGGTGAAGGATGCATATTTATTTGTGCATTAGGAGCTTTGCATTGTGGGAACTTTTGCCATTGTTTAGCAAAAAGCAAAAGTAGGAGTTTGAAGCAGGATAACTCCAACCCCTCATTAAGTATGCAACAGAACTCCATTTAAATGAATGGAACAGCACTAGGGTAGCATATATCACTGCTTTATATTCCAACCTAAAATACCGTTCTCAATTTTCCACTTGCTTGGTGTCTTGTCATTTATAGCAATACAAACAGAATGCAATGTAGGTATATAACAGCATTAGGTCAGATTTTTCTAGTTATTTATATTAGCTGTAGCATCTGGTAACCTATTTATATTAGCTTTACATAGCATAAATGAGTGTATTAATACAAAATAAAGTGCAGACCTGTTCCCATTATGCTTTTATTTCCTCTTAAAAAAATTAGCTTTTTTTTTGCAATATAATCTAGGTATACAGAATTTCACCTTTCTAATATTTTTCTGTAGAAATTACTGTGAACATTCTCTGTACTCCATGATTTATGTTAAAGTGCTTTACTGTGCATTCCACACTGAGTACTGCTAATATTCATAAAGAGCTCATCTTCTTCCTTGTTAATATCATATCACCTATAATGGGTCCAGAAGAGCCATATCCTAGTCTTGTTTTTGGAACTAACTTCTTGGTGACCTCGGATATTTACAGCTGTAACGTTTCTAAATTCCAGCTGCTTAGTACAGATTTAAAAGATAATGAAGCAAGATACTTGTGTGCAATGTGTTATAGAGAAATTCCCCCACTCTTATGGTCCACTCATCAGCTAGCTATAAGCTTGATCAGTTCCTTAAGAATGATGAATAGTGTTAAAATTTGCCATAGTCCTTTCTGCCAGCTGCTCGGAAAAGCCTGTTAAAACTCCATAAAACAAGTAAACCAAGTTCAGTTACGCTCTGCACTTTTCCGGTACTGCTGCTAGCACAAAAATTGATTGATGGTTCTTTGTGCTAGTCTAAATCTCGCCTGTTCACCTGCAAAGTACTGCTCCCTAGTATGTTTTTTGTTGTCCTCAGCAACATCCTGGTGAATGTTTTTCCTAGTACAGGGATTTCTCTGTAATTCTAGCACTTGCTTGCCTCTTTTCTCCTCTGCTTGCTAATCTCATTAAAAGATTCATGCCTTGCCTCAGCATTGTGTCCCTCAGCTACTGCCCAGAGTTCTGCTGCTCCTCTGTCCCTCTCTGGAGAAAACTTAAATATGTCACCTCCTTCATAACCCAGGGCTGTGAATGCAGAAAGAGGGGAGTTGAACATCTCCTTCAAAAATTACTGTGTGCTCTGCTGGCTGCATCAGTGTATGATGCCTGCTTGAAGGCTGGTAGGGTATAAATGCAATAGCGCATCTGGATCTCTTCAAGTGTACAGCAATGCTGGAAAATTGGTTTGCATCTCCAGCATTCATGGTAATAGTATGAAGTAAGAGTGCAGCCTAATCTTGCTATAGTGTGTGGCGGTTTTGCTGCAGTTGGCAGTGGAGAAATGAAGTTGAGATCATCTTGTAGTGGGGAAGAAAGTAAAGTATGCATTTGGCTTTACAAGAAGAAAGGTTTGTAATCGTGTAGATAATCTGTTAAACACGGAGCATAGAAACATTAAACATACAAATGGAAAGTTTACAGTTAATAAGAACTGTGAATGCAAAGGAGGAGACTGCCTCTGCTGTGCTGACATTAAGGAGATGAAACTGTTATATTGCTACAGAAAGTGAGTGAAATTTCAGGAGATCTAGATCAAAGTAAAAAAGAGGTTATGGCATAGCTGGGTGCTAGCCACCTGTCAAAATGAGAAAGCCAAAGTTGAAGGAGAACAGACTAACTTCTCCTGCTGTGTGAGAGTAATGGGATCTGTTGGAAAAGGAAAGGAAAAATTACAGAGTCCAGTATGTTGACTATAGACATTGAGCTTAGTAAAGAGAGAGGAGAGGAATTAGTAAAGCTAAGAAATGTAAGGCAGTGGAACAGAAAACAAAATATAATGTGAGTGTCATTTTAGTCTCTTGATAGCTGAGTGGGTATTTGGATTTAAGTTGTTGATGGTGGAAAGATACAAGCAAGCATCTGAGTTTTATTGAAAGAAGCTACAGGTTTTGTAGCAGAAGGGGTTTTCTGAAGGGTGTATTGAGGGCTTGAGCAGTTCTGGAGGCATACAGGAAAGTATGGGAGACTCAGCTTCAAAATATAAAAGGTAATAAAACAGCCTTTGGGAAAGAGAAACAGTGCCAGGATTACAAAGAACCACAGAGCTTCTCCAAGCAGACAGTGAGCATATGGTGAGGACGTAAACAAGCTATTGAGGAAGATTAACCAACATGAGCAGGTATTGCTTCTGAGAGATATGCTGTGTTCCTTGGAGTAGAAAAACCCCAAAGGCATTATTTGTGTCTGGGAAAATGTCTTGCACGTGCCTGACTGTACAAATAATGTTCCAGCAAAATATCTCACTCTTTCCAACGGAAGAACTCACAGTGTAGGGGGAACCTACTCCCTATTGTGGCCCATGAGGAACTGCTACACACTGCTCCAGCACAGCTGCTCTTGTAGGAATTGTCTTCACCCGTGACCACAGCCACACTCATTTCCCTTTGCAGTGCTTCCTCTTCAGGTTTTTGGCTACAGTGGTTTCTTTATGATAGAATGCTTGTCACTTTTCAGGTGGTCAGCAAGCTGTGGGTAGTGGCTGAAGGATGAGAGTATTTATTGAGGGGAAATACTACTGATTCTGTGAGAGAAGCACATCTACTGTGCAAGAGGGGCCTTTGGGAGAGCTTGACAAATTCTTAGGGGGTTACCAGGAGTTCTCTTAGATACCGTGAATGAAAGTTAAACAGAGACCTTACACAGAGGTGAAAGGGCACTGATGAAAGTGTCATAAAAACAGTGTTGACAGTAATTAGTGTCATTCACTGTCCTCAGAAAATGGTGCCTGTGCACACCTGTAACTACTAGGATTGTCCCGACTGTGGAATAGTCCATGAGCAGTTACTCTTTCCACAGAAAGCGTGTTATGGCATTGTTTCATTTCTCTTCAGTGTTTGAATGAGCCTGAACAATGATGAAATGCCACCCAGGGGAGTTTGCAGCTTTCTGAAAATTGAAGGTAAGATGCTAGAACTTCTGTGTTTTAATGGAAAATAGAAGACTGTTATGTAAGATTATGTTACCTGAAATGGTATATGGACTACGCTGGCTACTTCAACATATTTATTCATCAGTTGGAAGAAGTAAAATTTCAACAGCAGAGTTCAGTCAAGAATCCCTCTGTCTTTACTTCTTGTACAAAAATGCAAAGAGCCTATAATGATAAGTATTTTGATTATACAAAAACAGCCTGATTTTATTTCTTTTTCCAGTTGTTTTCCTTAGAATTCAGATTTTTTCAAGAAATTACATGCAGCAATGACTAGGGATCTGCTGAAGCTGTAAAGCAGAGGCTGGAGTTTTGTCAAGTACAATCAATACCTTAAGTTTCCACCTCAATTTCTGCTTAAAATGGGAAATGTTCTTCAAGTTCAAGGCTTAAAGTCAGAAGTACTCCTGCTTAGACCTGATTTTACTTTTCCTATGAGTTTGTTCTCTTGGGAAATGGACAATGAGAAAATCCATGTAAGTTCTTTAAGGCTCCCAGGCTCCCACTACGTGCTCCATGATGTCACCCCTGAGGTAGCAGCTCTGGGGGCAGTGTCTCTGGGTGTTTACAGAATGGTTTGTTGGTACTGCAATGTTGTTCAGTTTACTGAGGTCAGTTGTATGGGATACTCTCATCCCAAATAGCCAGTGAGACTCATCTATTGTTTTATTAAACAGTGCTATGCCACTCCTTTTGTCAGGGAGTCTTTGCGTCTAAAGTTGAGTTTAACATACAGTGTTAATTAATGGTAATTATTATACTTACCATGTATTATTATATAGAAATTCTAATAACAAATATATAGTTATGTATATAATAGATATGTAGATAAAATAATGGTTATGATAGTATGCAATGACAATATGCTCTGCATTCCAATCCTCAAAAATAGAGTGTTAGGAAAAGGTGGTGGCCCTTCATCTCCCATTGGGTACTTGCTGACTGGTAAAAGAGGATTTCAGTTTTATCTGGATACTGCGAGGTATATAGCATAGAGAAGAAATCAGAGATTGATATATGAACAAAGACTTCATAAAAATGAAAAAAAAGCAAGGTAATTATCTGGGAGAAATATGTCAAATCCATGCCAAAAGGGGGATATATGCATACTGTAAGAGACCCATCTAATCACTGTCTCAACTCCACTGGGTGTTAAGATTACTTTGAATATGTATCAAATGGATAAAGGAGTAGATCACTGGTGCTTGTGATGAGAGATCAGTGTTGCAGAAAGCCTCTGCCTAGATCAAAATGACATTTTATTTGTACAGTCCTTCTGAAGGTTTCCTCAGTGAGTTTTTAAGTAAAAAACAGCAAAACAAACGTTCCCAGCTGGCTCTTGCCACGGGCTTGCCCGTGTGCCTGTGGAGATAGTAGTATGACTTGCAACACAACATTGTTCTGGGTGTGGGCTGGGCAATTCCTGTAGGCACTTAATGGATACAGAGTCCTGCTGAACAGGGAATGACTGTATTGCTTCTCTCAGGAACTTGAATGTCAAGTTAGTGCCTAGTAACACCTAGAAAATTTGATTTAGCTTGGCAGTCATTCTCCTGGTAATTGATGGAGATCTAAACTGATGTTTGTTTAAGATCACTTGACATTCTCAGTGATATGTGATAAAGGTTAAAATAATTATCCCCAATACAAGATGATTCTCAGTATCACAAGGAGATGTCTATTCAGTAAAATCATAGACAATTTCTGCTTCTATATGTTTTTCCATATGTAACTGACATCAAATTCTGAGCATGTTCATATTTTCTATGTCTATTTTTTTCTAAGTTCAGATGATCAGATAGTTCATGCAGCAAAGTTTGAGGTTGAATCTGAATTCTTTGGAGGAACGTTAGAGCTGATATTCTGCTTCCAGCCTTAATCAACACCCTCAAAGATTAAAACTAGAGTTTGTATCTGCATGTTTCAGGAGGCTGTCCCAGTTCTGGCCTCTCTCTGCTGTGAGCATCTTTAAAAGATACATCAAACAGCACAACATGAATTCAAACAACTTTGCTTGTAACTGCAATGAATCTGAAATGTACTGATGAAAGATTTATAGTGTCGTGCAAGGCAGTGTCCTCGCATTAGCAGAAACAGTTTGAATCAGTGAGTGAACAGGTCATCAAAGAGAATTCAGCATGGTAATTTGAACAACATTCTTAACCTAATTGCAGTGGAGGTTAAATCATCATCTGTGTATGGCCTTGGGTAATGACAACTATACAAATAAAACAGTAATAATCCAGGACACGCCTCCCTTTAGGATGTGTGGCTCTGGCTGAGATAGACATCAGTACCTCCCATGGATTTTCAGCTATATTATTACAGTGGAATTCAGCCAAGATGTGTTGACAAAACAATTTTCCCTGGGGAGAGACAAGCCTTATTGTTTGTGCATATGGAGATGTTGGTACAGGAACAGTGAAAACTATGACTCAGAAACTGGGTTATGATACATCTTCCAGTGTGCATAAACACACAAGTGAAGCTAAAGATCTTTTTAAGCCTTGTTCACAGTGTCCTTTCTGGTATTAGTATATACTTTTTTTGGGATCATCCTTACTGCAAATAATTAAAACTGTGGTCAGAGCATCCCTAGGGCACTTAAAATTATTATGGAGTTTTGACTCATCACTACAGTATTTTTAAGTGATTATACTGGCCTCACCAGTCTCTGAAAACTACAGTTTTGGTAAGTTTGTTTTAAGTGGCTAACAGTGACTGAGCCTCTATTCCTGGACACCATTGGCTTTCCTGAGTGTTCATTAAATATGAATCACTTCTCTGTCCTGCCATTTGGCATTTCTGTCTGATATTGCCTCCATGTATTTACTGTTACAAAGAATGTGATTTCTCTTTTTCTCCCAAGTTCTCACTTTCTCCTTGGTTCTCTTGGTTTTCTCCTCCTGTTTTGCACAAGAGCTCTCCATGCCCATTATCACAATTTGGCTCATCAAGGAGCTGAGAGCTAAGTCATTTTATTGGACTTCAGATAGAATTTAGAACAAAATGTGCCCCAAAATTCTTGTCTGTCACAATAGCTAAAACATATGGCATTAGGTTGATGGACTGATATTTACTATTTTTGAAGCTGATCTCCTGTGTTTTCTTTACCTTTTCTACACCCAACTCTGATAGGCCAATCTTCAGACACATCTGTCATCTAATATCAGCTGTCAAAATTACTTCATTCATTTTCACAGCAGAAGCTTTGGAGTCTGAATTGAATTCTTACCTGATATTGTCTCTGTAACTAGGATGCCACTAGGCTATAAATGAAAGCAAATCATGTACTGACATTCAGACCTCTCTGAAAGTCAGATTGGCATGTTAACACAGCAGGTGTTCTAGCTTTGGAGTCAAAGTGATCTAAGAAACACAAGAGTGAAAATTAAAATCTCGTGTAAGAAATTAAGAACAGCTAAAAGAAGTAGCAGTAACAATTCTTCAGGACATTATCTGGTTAACCCAAATTTAACAAAATGGGGAAATTTCCTCATTTATTATTTTTACATGTTAAAAAATGTTTACAAAAAATTCTCCTTGATGAATGTTCACTAAAAGGAGTTGCAAGAGACTCACTGACCGAAGTTACACTCCCATCCTACTGTTTAAGTATGTTCTATTTATGATGAAAGAAACACACAACAAATAGATTGATTCCTCCTTTGGACAACATAATTTTATCCCTAATATCAGAGGGAACTGGATGGTTAGCTCAGAGATCCTCTACTCAGACACCCTAGAAAGACTATGACTAGACTGTAGCCAGCATAGCTGAGACAGTTACAAAGAATTTGCAGGTCCCTTGTTTAATTCCTTGTTTGTCCTAAAGCCTTATTCTTGCATTTTTCCAAGTTTGAAGCTGGGTAATCTTGGTGTCCTTCCAGGAGTTTATAGAGGTACTTGCATGTATAGGTATGTTAGTCCATGAATAAAATGAGGGAAAGATGAAGAGGTAGGAGAGGCTTCTTACAATTGTATAAGAAGATGAAATATCACTGTACATATAGGAGGTAGCTGGCAACCCTAATGGGGAGGAAAGGACCAAATGGCTTGGCCCATTACCCTAGTCAAATTTGGTGATCCCTTCTGGGCCTTAGCTTGCTTGGAATGTTATTGTGACTATGAATGGGTATTGCTAATACCATGTGGACTTGGACAGTAATCACACTTGCTGTAAATCTTGCTCTGTGATGGTCACTTTGTTCTCAGTTTCGTTAATTTTCATAAGGTAGTTTATTTGCTGGCAGTAACATGTTTGCATCTTGGATGGTGAACTTCTCTGGGATGGCTGTATGATTATTTTCTTCTTTAGTATTTTTTTTCCAAAAGTCATGGTAATTAACACTGCTGTCTTTTAAGTTAATAGTTAAACATGTCCAGTAGCTGATGCCTTTCTCCCTTGATAACTGAAATACTTAGAAAATTCTGCATATTGCAGCCTCTCAATAATATTTTGTGTGTGAATGTTAAATTGATAAAAAATTAAATATACAGAAAAAGAAGCTTTATACTTTTCATGCAGGTGTCCACTTAATCATTTCCTCCATAGTCTTCTCCAGACTCTTTGCCATTGAATAACTGTATAAGATAATTCATGAACAGGGTTGATAACAATGAGGACGTTTAGTCCATTCTTCCACATCTCGTGTGTCTGGCCTTCACCTGTAGAAGGGCAGGACTTTTCTGCTACTGTCTGAGTGCCACTGCAAAATGGAGTGATTTATAAAGCTGATTAACTTCCACACCTTTCAGTTGATATCTTAGAATAAAAGAATTCATCATTCAGAAGATGTGTAATTTCTGCAGACGCTGAAGACTCCAAAACATCTGCATGTATGAGTTAGTGGGGTTAGAATAATTCTTGCTTTGACTATGAGCCAAATTCAAGCTCTGATATGCTGCTTTCTCAGATTTTTTTTCTCCGGGACCAATTGTATATAACATATTTCTTTCAATCCTAAAATGTTACTGCATCTGCTCTGTACAATTAAAAGTGCCATTATGTCCCTGCCCCTAGATACAGCTATATTTCATTAGTGGATGGATAATGCTGCATATAGCAATTGTTATGTTGGGTTTTTGGTAACAAGATAGCTCAATATTGATTATAAAAGTGAATCACTGAAGATTTATTATGCTGCAAGACTGTTGGCGGAAAAACCCGACTTCATTGCTCCTGTGGTTGGGAAATGATGGACGTCTCAGTTATATGTGTCTCACATATATTGGAATAAATAAAAAAAAAAAAAGGAAAAAAAAGAAAAGAAGGAAATGAGGAATAAAACTGCATGATTACCTTGGAAAACATAGGACTATGGTACAAAAAGAAAGGCATTGGAAGGTGTTAGTAATCTCCCTTAATCTGCCTAGGGTAATACTAGCTACATACAGATAATGTGGTAACAGATTACTCCAAATTGCTCTGTTTGCTTTGGAGCTTTTCTTAAGCAAGGCACCTTGACTAGAGAAAAGATAGCTTGGTGATGTAATACAGTTGAAGGACCCAACTGCTCTGAGTTGTTCATCATAAAGACAGTTTTACCTTAAAGCACATGGGAAAAGTGGAGAACAATCTCGAATGGGCCTTGTTAGTAAAAAGTAATTTAAGTGCAGGAAGAAGAATTTCTTTATCTTAATATAAAACATATTTTTCTTGTAAGGCTCTGGATTGATATTTAAAAAGTGCAATTTCTGTGCTAGTTTCAGGCTTAGAAATCCTCTAAGAAAAGCTGCTGGAAAAGACATCTACAAATATATAATTCACTAAAATTCCTTCCTGGAACAATTCTGTAACTGCAATTACACCAGAGGTGCATTTATTTAGAGTGCTCCACCAACATGCTAATTGATAAGTAAAGAACTCTGAGAATAATGGGTTGTTACTACTGAAATGATGGACACAGAGCAGTAACTGATACATCCTCTCTGTTATTTTTGATAAAAATGGTACACTACACCTCTTTGGAAAACCATATTGTTTTTCTTTTTAGGAAAGTAGGACAGTGCCTATTGTTCAAATTTCCTGTCTAATTCTGAGTAGTGTTTTGCTACAGAAAGCTTTGGAAATATAATAGAGAATCAATTGAAATAGAAAACAGACAGTGGAATCACATAGTAGCACTAACTAGCAATAACCACTTTAACAAACAATCACAGGCATTCAGGACTTTCTAATGTTGATGAGAAGAAATAGCTTTGTGCCTGTGAATGAATGAGACACTAATGTAGGGTGTTTGCAGTAGGTTACTTCCTGTATGCTGGGAGAGAAAGAGAGAAGTCTGAAAATTGGAACTAGATAGAAAAGCTGTTGACTGGTTCTGAAATACAGCTGCCTGATCGTCCTCTTTTACTTAGACAAAATAGTTTGCAAGCAGAATTCCCATCACTGAGACACTATTGTTGCAGGCTAGAATGCTGCTCACTGCAGATGTACCTGCTGCTTTTTGCATGTCAAACCCTTTCAATGAAGGCAGGAGGATTTTGTTTTCTTATTTTTTTTTTTCTTGAGAGAGATAATGTGTTAAAAAAATAAAAAATAAAAAAAAAATCCCAAAACATCCAAATAAACCACTAAAGAAAAAAGGCCCAGACATAAAATCCCTTGTTTATCACACTATTTAAGTCTCAGCTACATAGAAAAACATAGCCTGTCAGAAGACACAAAGGTCTGACAGAGAACTGCAATGGAGAAGGCATTTTAAATGGGTGTGTTAAAGCTAAAAGTGATTAATTTTTTGCCTACAGAAGTTGTGAGCCAGAGCCTTTGAGAGTTGTAAGGAAAAACAATTAAAAATAAAATATGTTATGTTAGTGGGTAACTACAATTCTAACTAGATTACCTCAGTGATTGTTGAGTACTTTAGATTTTCCACTTTAGAGCTAACGTTGAGAGATGTGAAGTTGATGAAATTCAAAATAAGTTACAGGTGGTTTTATTGCCTAAAAACAGCTGTTGTGAGTTTTAAATGTATTAATGTATTCTATTAATATCAAACTATGAGTGATTTCTAGATTTTTATACTGTACTATTATACTCAGTTTAAATTTTCTGAATGTCTTCAGAATAGCAGAAAGTCTAATATTCTAATGAAATTTTCAGTGTTTTCAGGCTGGCCAGAAGGGAAAGCTGAAAGGAAAAACTAAGAGACTTATAATATTGGGTTTTCTAGAAGGAGGAAGAATCACATTTCAAGCCTTTTAATTTGCTGTAATTGTCCAATTTGAAAAAAAGATTTAATATTTAAACACAGGCTGAGCTATTAACATAGCAACTTCTTTACCAGTCACTTATGTACTGAAACATAGATTGTTTATTTCATTGTGTTTGATTTTCTCAGTCAACTCCCGAGGTAATACTCTACTAATTCTAGACTTGATGTACTGGATAAGGAGTGAAGGAACTTGATGGGGGTGTCAGTGACTTAACTTGTCACTTGTCAATTATGCCCCTAACAATGGCAGTATGCCCTGATGAATCTAACACAGAATGAAGACATGTTGGAAGTTTGGGTTCTCTTTGTCAGTAACCTTCTACCTATACATTTCTCTGTTCTTTCTTGTTTATATAAATGATAGTATTTGCATATGTATGTTTACACACATTCAAGACAGGAAATATTTCTGTGCTTGTACGATGTCTATTACTCCCAAAATTTCATCTCTGTTGGAGTCATTCTGTAATGTTACTATATTCTTAGGATTGAGGCACAGTTTTATATTCCTAAAGCTGCTCCTGTTGGAATAAAGAAGAAGTTTTCATTCCCTTCTTAAAGGATTGAACTGTCTCTCAAGCTTTTATATGATCTATCATTGTTAGCTGTGTCTCCAAGGCACTAATAACGAGAACACTCAATAGTATCAGCATGATAAAGTGAAAACTATTAATAAATAAAACTAAGTCCATCATATTCATTAGATTTAAGCGTAAGGGAAAGAATGTAGTGTGTGGTGATGTGGCTGGGGAATTATACTGCAAGGCCAATCAATTTCCAGGCAGAGTTTTTGTTGTTGCTGTTGTTAGTGAGTAATTAATATAAATAATGCTGACTGTATTTAAATATTGAGGATACTAGGGAAAATGGTGTCGAAGACAGCAAGCAGATGGATCATGTAATTTATTCCCCAATTACAGCTGACATGTTGGGTATAAAAATCTGTGACTCATCTATTATTTTTTATGGTCCATTTTACAGCTGTGTTTATTGTTATAATAAATAAATACATTATCTCATTAGGCTGGTATTGTAAAAAGCTTGTAAAATAGCAAACATCCTCTGCTTTCAGCACATTCCTCCATATCAGTATGTCACAGCCAAAGAGGAAGGATGCATTTCTACCTTATTAAGAACCAGGTAGATCTCACTCAGCTTGTAAAAGTACAGAGATATACAGTAAAAATGGCTCTCTGAAGTCGAGGAAAATAAATCTGATTCTTACTGGAGGTAATGGTGAGAGGCCTGTAGTATCTTTCTACTGTTTGACAGAGCAGAAAACATACTGCTCGCCCTCACTCTCCCAGCAGTAAATATACATTGCAAATAAATGTCGGATTGGCAATAAAGTTCATTGTATTTAAGCTACTGACTATCCCATAAAATGGCAATTTGATGGGTAAAAACAGCCAACTGGTTCTAGATTTAAAGTTCTGAACTCCTCTTTCTGAAATTGAAAGAGGAAGATCTCCCACTCTGCTGGTAAAGTCCCTGGCCTGGGGCAGTTGCTATCTGGGGTGGCACAACAGCAGGGACCTGCTTGCTTGCTTGCTCTTCTCCATGCCAGAGACTTGGAAAATCAGGAGTGTTGTTTCAGGGAAGAGGAGGTAAGGGGAAGGGCAGTAGTTGCTGTCATTATGCCCCAACCTTCCTATGGAAAAGTCAAATGCTACTCTCCAACCCATGTGATAGTTATTTGGCATCTGAAGCAGCTACTCCTATGGGGGCTGACACCCTCTACAGATAAAGTCTTCAATGTTTTGACAGGGAGGGGACACAAGTAACTTGCCAGCTGCTGCCTAGCACCTAGAATTGATAGTTCTCAAGAGGATGCCAATTGTCTATGCTCCAACACAACAGGGCAGGTTATGGCAACTTTATTAACTGTTTCATTGATTCCAAGCACTGTCAAACAATAGGCTGTTAGCCCAAGCAATGTTATCATCTCAAGTGTGCTGGGAATTTATAATTTGTGAAGCAAGATTACAGGTAGCAGTGATCTACAGTCTTAATTTACCATTGTTTATGCCAATTTACGTAACACTTTGCATTCTCTATTACCTTCTCCAGTCCTTAGAGAAAAACCAAAAACCTTATAGTAAGTTTTCCTTGTTTTAAAGAAAGCACTCAGACGTGCAGGCAATGAGGCAGTGCTTTTTTTTTCATTCTGTTAAAGCAGGCAGGGGTGTCTCTTTAAATAATTCTGTTCTCCTTTTAGTGTAAGACCATAGCTTTGCCAAATGCCATATGCGACACTTGCACGAAAACAACCATCTTTTTTCCTGGGAAGCAGTTTTCCAGACTAAGATTTCCTTTTATAGGCTCATCATGATGATGATTCACTATTGTGAGTTTTGAAAGATGTGCTCAGTGGTTGTGCAGCAGAACAGTTGAGGTTTATCTCTACCTTTTGTGATTTTGATGAATATTTAGATAATCTTATGTAAGCAAACCAGTCAGCAGCTTTATTAATTATCAACTAGTTTACGTAACTGAGAGCTGGGGGAGGATACCTCTGGGCAGAACCAACTGGAATCAAAGGCAAAATGGTCCAAAGCCATCATGAGAGCGGAGCCCTGAGATCGTGACTCTGGTTGCTGCTCTGCTTAAACAGGAGGCTGTGGTTTCCAGGGGTAATGACAAGCAATTGAGTAGGAAGAGGAGAGGTTGTCAGCTGCTGAGTTTCAGCCTGGAAATGTGCAGCTCCCTCATCACTTCTCCCACTCCTTAAAGGCGCAACTTCATGATGAAGCTGTTTGGTACATGTATTATTTGCACTTGTACTTACATACAGGGAAGCAGTGATGGCTCAAACTTGGCTGAGAGGTCAGCAGCATGAGGAGGAAGAAAAAAAGTGAAGAAAGGCTGTGTTAAGCAGTATTAGTTCTTGGTTGCACAGCACACTCATCAGCTTAATCCCCTGAAGTGTCACAAGAGTAGAGCTTTTCCAGCAAGGGGAGGAACAGCGTGTACAAGCAATTTCATATTATGTTCCTTCCTGACGGATCCATGGTCTCAGCCTCTTAGGTCTGCTTCTGAAATACATCAAGCTTCTCATCTGATATATTATATCTACCACTGAACTCCTGTCCAAAGAGGATTTCTTGTGGAAGAAGGAATACATCTCTAGGAGATATATAGAAGTTGAGTCATAATTTAAAAAATATTTTTCTAAAGTTCAGTCAGAAGAATACTGTGGGAGAGAACACAGGACAAATTTTCAGCTACTAATCTTTGACATCAACAGGTTTGTAATATGTATGAATCTTCATCACTCAAGGTGAAAGCAACATGAATAATTCTCCTAGACAAAAAAAAAAAAAATCCAGCTGTTGCAGTGCTGTATCTACTCCATGTTTGTTCAAAGGGAAGGTACAAGTGAGTCTAGTGCAATTTGTGTAAATGAAACTGACATGATCCACAAAGTAAATAAAATTTGAATTTCTGCTACTGTATTAGAGAATATCCCAATACAACTCCCCATATGACTAAGTTATCCTACAGTCTGATGGATGGCTGTTACCTACTCTGTCTGTTGTCTAAGGCTTCTTGCCACTTGGTTATATTGCTATTGATAGCTTGATATTTCTCCACACAGCTGTTTTCCTTTGGTTGTTTCTAATTATAATTAGAGCACAGATATAGCAGTGAGCTTTTTGCTGTTTATTTATCAGATGTGGATGAGGACTTGGTGATTCTCTTAATCAGTTCTTCTATCTGCTGCTGCTTTCATGGCTTTTAAAGAATTGCAGGCTCAGGACAATGCTGGTGTCTCCAGTGATGTGCAAATAGGCAAAGGTGTAAAAATAGAGAGTTCTCACAGCTGTGCGGGTACTTATTTTCTGTGCAGCAAGAGTATGGAGCAAGCAGCCTGACTTTGAGCTAACACAAGCACAATAAAACTCCTTAGTCTTTACTAGAATTCTGGAGGCAGCAGGAATGTGCATCTCATGCTTCTTAGTGTGGCCTGTGCTGCAGTGGGCATCAGGATGCCTGGACTAAATGCCACAAGTCTGTACTGAAAAAGGCCATAAATTGGTGCTTTCTTTGGTTTGGTGTTGTTCTTGTTGTTTGTTTGTTTTTAGATTTGCTTTTGTTTTATGGTACTAAGTACTGTGGATGGTAAAAATAAGCTTATGGGAAAGCTGAGTAAGATGTTATTGAGGTTTCCATTAAAAAAAAAAAAACACTTAAAATGTAATTCTGGTCCTCATTGAGCCTGCTTGGGCCCCAAAAGAAAGCTTGCCCGTAAGGGTTTGAGTGTTCAAGTCTGGAAACAAAACCTCACTGAAAAGTCACCAGCAGTGGACTGAGTCCACTATTTCTTGCACCTTTTGTTTGACAGACATGAACAAGGTTGCATAGCCCAAGGTTTTCAGGTTTTGCTGAGCTTTTGAGTTTATGTCTGACCACCAAAGAGAGAGTGGAAGGAGCTGAGCTTCTTGCAACTGTGACTTTATGCTACTGTTGATGATGCTTTGTTCTGTTCACTTCATTCAGTAGGATGAAAGTACCTGAATCTTGCTTGATCTCAGAATGCTGGAGAGCTGAGTAAGAACTGGGTTCCCTTTCCATCAGATTAATGTAACAAAAATTAGATGGATAAGAAGAAAGAAAAAAGATATGTATACGTCCCTAACTCCAGTCTTTCTAGTAGTACATTTTTGTTTTAAAAGAACAGACCTTTTCCCCTTCTGTCCAGGGAGCTGCCATTTGGTATTTCGTATCTGATGAGTAACTTCACACAGAGGTATGAAGTTCAACCACATCGTTCTCCTGCTCCTCTCCCAGAGCTCAGAGCTCAGAGGCCATGCAGAGCAGAGAGGTGCTGAGCTCTCTTATTAGGGAGGGAGGGGTCTGCTTTGCTCAGTCATACTGTGCAATGGCCTGTTCTGTTGTCAGGCTCAAACCCTGTGAACCTTTCAGGGATTAAAATTGATGAGATTCTCTGCTGCCACGAGGATCTTCAGAGCACATGATTTTCCTGAGCTGCAGTCATTCAGAGTGGGAATTGCAGTCAGAAGGTCAGAAAGCTGGCAAAAAAAAGAAAGTTTATATTGATCTTTTCCATTATTTGAAAAACTGATACAAAACAACTGTAGGTTTGACGAGACTTTTCTGCTCCCCAGCAGCAGTAGAGATTGTTGAGTTAATCCAATGAAATTTTTATTGATATGTAAGAGAAGAAAAGGACCTTCAATGCTTTTTGACGTTTATGTTGTGGGGAAGTATACATTTAAGAGGCTTACATTAAGAGGCAGTCACATTGTGAGATGTTATTCATATACTTACGTTGCCTATGAATACAGTGCTGATCAGCCAAGATAGCAACAATGGATGTGACTCTCTTGTCTCAACAAACTTGCCTGATTAATTTCTCCTCCTGCTATTTAATATGCCAGCTGCACTATCTCTGTTGAGATGCATTTGCATCACAAAGGAATTATTTTATCTCTGTATAATTTCAAGTGATGTTGGTGGCTTAGAGACACTCACCGCCCAATTTATTGTCCGGGAGAGAAACTGCAGGAGGGTGAGTTCCAATGTCTCACCCATAGAGCTGTTATCAAACAATATTACTGTGGTTTTCTTTTAGCTCACACAGTCTAGATTTTTTTAAACCTATAGTGAATGCGATTCTAATTTTTATCCTGCTGAGTTTACATTCAGGAAAAGAAGATAGATCTTCTAATGGGTGCTACAATTTAGGAAGAATGGAAGAGATTGGACCTGCCAGTGAATTTAATGAATCATTATCCTGCACCTGGAAATCTCATACGTTCACATCTTTGCTTGTTTTTGTTTCATGCTGTGTGCACGTCTTGTCCTTCTATGACCCATGACCAGAGGGCATTTTGTACGAGCAATTATGTGCTTTAAGGGAAGGAAGTGGTGCTTCTTTTCAGGGATTTTGAAACTGGATTTCTTTCAGTGTAATGCATTCCCCATGTGCTGGAATGGAGAAAGAAACAAGAAAAAGAAGATGGAGAGGGGATTGCTCTGATAACTGGGAGCTCTGGGGAAAGAGCACTGCAGAGAGGGAGTCAACTCCTATGGAAAGGAAACCTAGAGCTGAGATAGATTAGAAAACAGACAACCTGATCTGTATAGTTTGAATACAGACTGGTGTGACTGTTCCTCTCTCATTCTGCCTTTCTTTATGTTCTGGAAATGAAGAAAATTGAAGCATTTTCCAGATCTGAAACCAGTCTTCTTGCCCTCACCTTGGTGCTTTTGATCTTTTATCTTAGAAGTGAAGTTTGCCTGAAGTGAGCTTCAGATTTCCAAAATGGTATTTTAAATGTAGTTTCAGTTTATACATAAAACATCCTTTGCATATTTTATTTCCACAAAAATAAGTCACATGAGTTTGAGCTTGTATAAATCCTTGCTTTCCCTTCTCATTTACTTGAGAGACCCAGATGTACTTATATTTTTTCTCTGCCAGCATTCACCAGACCCTGACTCCATGTAATTTCTGTAAATAGTCTTCCAGTACTGCTGCACCCACTTTATATGCTTTGTAGTCTATTTGCAAGAAATTTAAACATGTGCATAAGGTTTCTAGCCAGGTAATGTAATATGATGTTCTCTCCCTGCCAGAACTTTCTGGCATTTTGATATACTTGAGGTCTATTTGTCTTCTCCAGTTTATAATTTCTGTGCTTGAGAAGTCTCATTCTCAAAACTTCTCATTTAAGATCTTCAGCAGATGGAGACATAATATGCAGTAGACTTTTTTTTCTCCTAATAGGGGACAGCAGGCTCTGTATCTCTGGAAAAGTTGTCCTTTATTCAACCACTGAGAGCTGTGCTGAGAAATCCGACTGTCTGCTGATGTGTCTGAGAAACAACAAACATTTTACACAGGCAAAGAACAGCTAGTAAACAATAATCGTTTCACAGTAGCCACATTTACAGGAACTGATGGCAAAGGTCATCATTATCTTTGTGACCACCAGTATTTCTGGAAAGCATGTCTCTTTGCCCTTAAACACAAGCTGTGATGGAGACAGCGTTCACCTGAGCCTTGCCACCATAGCAGAAATCCAATTCCTACTTCAGTGTGCAATTTCTCACCCACCTCTGTTCAAAAAAACAAAAAACTGTAGTGCTTTCAGTCGCTTTTAGTATTTTGATATGAGTACCATTAAACAGAAGTACCCATTAGTTCATTGCTATAGGTGTTTTATAAATGTTATTTTTGTTATTTGAATTCATTAATACAGGGTGAAATGTGACCATTTTCCAACACTATTTGGAGCCTTTCATGCTGAAAACATAATAACGTTACTTTCCAGGGATAAAGAGATTCTCCCTCTTAATGTGTCAAACCAAAAAAATCGCTTTTTACTGTCTGCAGGAGAAAACATTTTTTTTTATTGCTAAATAGTTTTCTGTTTGTAGAAGCCTATTTTCTATGTGTAAAAGAAAAGGGTTTTCTTTCTGTGATACATCAGCACCAACTAACTCAGCGTTTTAAGATCAGAGCTGCATAGCCCTTGTTGTCAGAAATGTAATTAAAAAGAGAGCTGCAGTACAATGGTCATGAGGACATCAGGGGATAACTGCCTCGTATTACAGCAGGCATTATGATTAACTTCAGACATTTGGTGCAATTTAATACTTACATACTGTAAGCTACAGAGATTTCAATGAAAATTTTGAGAGATGTTTTCCTTTCTTTTGCTATAAAGCCTGTAGTGAGAAGCTGCTTTGTATTATTTGCATTTTCATCTAGAATGGAAGAGTGCCTCTTGGATAGCATAGAAGCTGCAGTGATTAAAAAGACCTAGTGACTAACCAAAATTCAAGCTCTAACAGGCATAAGTCTCCCTTCAAAGACTGCCAGTGACCCAGAACTAAAGTATTGTCTGAATAACTTGTGCCCAGAGCATTTGAGAATCTAATCTTAGCCTACATTTTGTAGAAAGAGACTGAACACTAAAGGAAGAAAAGGACTTCCAGATTTTGAAGCTCAGAGAAGGAAAAAAAAGAAATACAACAACGCGTTTCTGCAAAGAAATTTTTTTACTGTGAAATCACATGAATGTCTCACACTCTGGACAGCAAGAAATAGAAAACTCTTAGTCTTCCTAGCCAGCCCTCCTATGCACTCTAATACATCCTTTCACCCGTAGCACAATCTACCCTAGAAAGTAACCGAACTTCACTTGTCTCTTATTTATAAGCTTTTTGGTTATATTAACTCCCTTCAGCTGGCCAAAAAGAGTAACATATTTCTTCTCCCTGGCTGGTTGCTGGTGTTTTCTGTAGTAAAAGATGTCGCTACTCAGTCTGGTGAGTCTTGTAACTATATCCTTACCAAGTTGCTGCATGTCAGGAATATCAGAAGCAGTTATGTATTGTCTGTTTTTATTTTTAATTTTTATTTTTTTAGATTTGTGTCTGCTATTGTATTTATCCAGCTTCTGGTGCAGGAGCTCGTTTATTGCTAGAGCACCTCCTCAGCATGTAATTCTGCGCAAAGATCTCATTGCAGGACTGAGACTAAGTGATGCTGATGGAGTTGTGTGAGGAGAGCTTGGTGGTGGGCTTGTGGTTGTGCTTGGAAGATATGAGGAGATAATGTGTAAAATCAGTTTCTGTGTGAGTACAGTAGCAAGCGTGTGATGGGCAAAGGCAGCTGTTTTATGCTAGTAAGGTGAGGCACTACGGCAATGTGGAGTAGTTAAATGGAGTTGAAATGAACTTAGAATCCTAGAATCACAGAATCATTTGACTTGGAAGGGACCCTTAAAGGATGCCTGGTCCAACTCCCCTGCAATGATCAGGGACATCTACAGCTAGACAAGGTTGCTCATAAAATGGAATGAATATTCTGATCTGATAATACCCCCACAGGCAATGCAGATCTCATCCTTTTACTTGGGAGAAAATTTGAGTTTATTGGAAACTCTTTGCTCCAGCTTTTCCTGTGATGCCCACTCCAGCAACCACCTTTGCTATGCTAATGGCAGCAGGGACCCGTGACATACATGATTAGAAGGAGTGTTTTGTTGTGTGTGAGCCTCCCAGCGACATTCTCAGCCTGGGCTCAAAGCGGTGCAAGCCAAGTGCTGCTAACTGAATATGTAGAAATTGAGCTTCAAACCATTGCAGGTTTTATAGCTGCTTATTGCATTAGCTCAGATGCTACTGTGGAGGATGGAGTGCGTTGCTTTGATTTTATTAAAAAAAAAAAAAAAAAGATGAAATGCCAAATTAGAGAAAAATGAAGGGGATTATCATGACTCCAGGTGAAACATAAACAGCAGGATTCAGAGAGCTCCTGTAGAACAGAACTCCTCTTTCAATAAAACCTCTCAGTGTATAAAACATTTAAACAGAAAGGGAAAAGAGGGAAAAATATCTATATAGTGAATCAGGGCATTATCTTAAAATGGTATGTTTCTCAAGAGTTTCTGTGAGGCATTAGTAGCTCTCCAAGAAGCAGAGGCCTTGTTTTTAATGCTAATGACAAGCACAATAAAGACAGAAGGAGGGAAAATGCAAAATGCTTTGCCATACAGCCTGGGCTGATTCAGAATAAGTATCTATTATTTATTGAAAGCTTTCTGCTGGATGGTAGCAACTCCTTTAAAGGAAGTATTTGTTTTTCTTTGTTTGATGGTGATCATTGGCAAATGCAGAAATGTTGTGAAAGGTGAAAGATTTGTTTTATTTCGTATTTCTCTATTTCTCCTTGTGGCTTCCCTCCCCATCCAAGAACATAAATAATGATAATAACAAACACAGGGAAAAACCCATAGGTAACTTACAAATGAAATGCAGGAGATGTATTTTTATAAATGAGATTGTGAATATCACAATGGTAAAGTTAAAAAGAAATATGTGTCCTGATCTCTCCTGAGCTGGAGGGGAAAGCTTAGGAGATTTGATATTTTGAGCACTGCCCAGAGAAAGAATGACAATGGAAATCTGTTTTTAATGAAAACACAAGCCAAAAAATCTTTCTCAAAGCCTGATTACAACCCTCTGACATTGACCTCTATTTCAGTTTTAACACTCTTAGTAAAAGGATAAATAAAATGTGCTTCAGCACTGAAACCTCTGGCATAGCTACGGCAGAGTACAATCTGCATGTAAATGTCCATTGAGATTGTTCGGTGGGAACCAGCACTGTCTTCCATCTCAGCAGAATAAGAAAGAAAGAGAAATGGGGGAAAAAAAGGAAAGAAAAGCATTCCTAAAAATGCATAACAACCTGGGAACTATTCAGTGTTTAAACTTGTGCACAGTGAAGCGCTTTCACTGAATGTAGCCAAAATGGAAGAAGGTTGGACATTAGGAACAATTTCTTCTCGGAAAGAGCCGTGAGGCATTGGCACAGGCTGCCCTGGGAGGTGGGGGAGTCACCATCCCTTGAGGAGCTAAGTGGAGATGTGGCACTGAGGGACGTGATTAGTGGGTTTGGTGGGGGGCAATTTGGCTTGGACTAGGTGATCTTAAGAGTTCTTTTCCAACTGTAATGATTCTAAGATTGTGGACTTCCTACCTGCTATACAGATGCCGTGGTTCATGTGGGTTCATTTAAGATCAAAGGGTTAGTACAAGATGGAAGCTGCCACATGAGTCTGTATCTAAGACACTTATCACAGGACTGTTCTCTTTTGAAAATAGAGGAGGATCAGAGTGATCACTGGGATCGATCTTGCAATCTGTTCTAATAACGCGTTCTTTGTGATGTACCAGCTCTAAGCATGGGTAAATGAACAGCTGCCTTGAGCAGGAGTCTACCATGGGTAGCAAAAGATCTAGTTTCACCCAAAGGAGAAGAGCATAATATAAAGGTGTAGAGCATAAAATAAAAGTGTATTTGTTGTATGTGTTTGTTCTTGAGTGAAAAAAATAATGCATTTTGTTTGGTCTTATGCTCAAAACCTATGGGAGAGTGATGACAAGAGTCCTTGGAAAAGAGTGATGCTTGGAGGTGGAGCTGTACAAGTGAACGTTTTTTCACTTGTGCTTTTAATCACTACACTGGCCAAAGATGCACTTTAGTATCTTGGATTGTAAGATAATTAAGCATTTATAGGAGATCTCTGAGGTTTGTCATAGGATCATTGCAAAGAGCTGTTACAGCTGAAAATTTAATAGCCTGCTTCTGTGTCTTAATGCAAATGTTGAAAGCCTGTGGAGCAGGTGAGCTCATCATTTATCTGCAGAAAAGTTCACTTGTAGTCAGTATGCTTATAAATCTTCACCTCCTGAACAGCTTTACAAGTGTTTCTGAAATATTCAGAACATTTTCTATCCAGTGTTGTTTTTTCTTTTTTTTCCTTCTGCTGTATTATTTAGATTTCGGATTCACATCAGTGAACCTGTCTCAGGTGTCTGCTTGTATTTTGTTTCATGTGGACAGCGTAAAATATTCAATGAGTTCATTAGAAGAAAATATTAGATTATTTTCTTCACTGCTTGTATCTAAATATACATGGGCACAATAATGTTTTCTCTGGTTATGAGCTGTGGATTTGGAATATGGGATTTCATCACTTGGATAGACTCTGGAACACTTTCTTAGTAGTCTGGAATTTCAAAGCTCATCTGCCTACTGGAATAAGGTCACTCAATATTTCCACTCCTTGTTGGAAATATTAGGCAAACCACTGGATTCCAGGAACATGAAAGCATCCAGCAGCATCATGCTAAACAACCACACAGTTCTCGTGAGAAGCTCAGCTCCTCCTCATTTCCATGAGGAAAAGTGTACATGAACAGTATTTGTACAAGAAAGGATGAGAAAAACAGAAAGGAAGGGTTTATTTGTTTTAAGCATCCTGTAAATGAGGGGGAGGGGGGGGGGAGTGTATAAGTCTTTGGAAAGGAATGGGTTATGAGAATAATCCAGAGTCAACAGTTCTTGTTGCTCACTTTGCAGTTTCCTCATCCAGCTCTGGAGATGTAAATTCATTGTGTCTGTCGTCAGCAGCTTTTGTTTGAACCCAACTGAAATATTGTAAAGTTTTCAAAACAAGTTTTGTATTTTATCTTGATAAAAGACATTTCTCCAAGACTCACAAGTTCAGAAATAAGCTCCCTTTTCCTGCTCAAAGCCATATGCTGCTGACAGCCCTTATGTGATTCTTTTTCTAGACCCCTCCTTTCATTTTTTTTCTGAAATAAAAAGCATTTTTCTTGAGTGAAGTGGAAAATAGGTTATTTTCCCCATTAACAAAGAGAACACTTTGTCTGTAAAGCTAAAATAAACAGGAACTGATGTCTGATCTACACTAAGCATGCATTTCTACTCTAGACACAGTTAAGATGGCTTTGCATTCAATTCTGATGAAGTTGACAGTAGAATAATTTAAAGATTTGTAAATTTTCCTGTGCTCTACAGAATGTTAGCAGTCATAACTCATAAAATGAACTTCCTGGGAGTGATGTTTTCCTATTACTGAGCTGACCACAATAGCTGTCCTTCCAGCAAAAGGAAAATTTGGGTCTCTTGATAGGAATCAGCCCTTGTATTCACAGTTCTGGTAGCATATATATTTATGTAGAGGTTTATCTTCTGTCTTTCTACTGCTTACAGATGTGAATTGCACGTGCCTGCTCAGGAAGGCAGTGACTCCTCTCCTTGCTCTCTCTATTGCCAATATTTCTGCATTGGGTGGAAGCAGGAGCTATCTGCAGTTCTTACCATACATAAAGCCTGGTCTTCATTTTCCAGATCACTGGAATCCCAGCTGTGTCATATTTTCTGATCAATTGCTATTAGATTTCATTCAAACAAAGAAAGGAAGTCCAGCCAATTAGAGCATCTTGAAAGTCAAAGATATGGGTTCTTTTTCTCTATGTGAAAATGGAAATGCTTCATTTCATGAAATGGAAGCTTTCCTCTGAATGTTTTGTTTCGATCTGATGGAAATGTCATTTGCCTTTATTATAGTGCACTTGAAAAGAAGCAATTCATCTTACTGATGCAAAATATTTTGACTGCCTCAGAACAAAATGCTCCTGTAACTTTTTACCGAACATTTCAACAAAAGGAATGTACTGCTGCCGGCCCTGTTCTCTGAGCAGGTGTTTTGTCCAGGGAAATTCTCTTGGGGCAATTCTGCTCAGCACTACCTTCAAGTCAGATTTCTTCTTGGTTGCTCAGAAAACAGCTATGCTTTCTCCAGACCAGAGACTACCTTTTGATGCTTAAAAACGACATTGGATGCAATGTAAAACTCTGTCCCTGTAGTTCCAGGGTATGAGGAAAAAATAACAGTCAAAGAATAAAAAATGACTTTGTCAGCGTTTCAGATCAGCTGTAATTTGGGATTAGGAATAGTCTCACTGTAAAATAAATGGGCTCTGGGTTAGTGCTTCAAAAGACCCAAGAAATAAGCTACACCCACGGCAGGCGAAGGACAAAGTTTCAAGACAGTTCATCTGTCCCAGTGCCACAGGTTTCCTTTACAAGTTCCCAGGCCCCACAATCTTTGCCATGCTTTACTCCCTTCAAAACTACACAGTCCTATGAATGTTAATCACTGAGTGTCCTCTTGCTCCTCTGATCTTTCATTTGAGTCCAACCACTACCTGGACTGCAATGTCTTAACAGTGAGTGTATTATTTTCCTTTACTGTTGTAACTTGTGGTGATAATACTCTTAGTTTATCAGAGATGGGGAATAGGATTCAAATGTTGGCTATTTGTATAGAGATTAGGTTTTCTTGCATAGAAACATTGCAAGCAATGCTGAGTTCATTGGAGAAGGATTACTGTCAGAGACTAAGACCTGGAAACTGAAATAACAGAGCATCTGAAATTGAGAACTACAGAAAATCCACCATCTAGGCTAGTGAAAGACATCATCCTAGTTTTGTAGTCAGTTGTGAGCAAAGTGGAAAAAATATGATGACCATCATGAAAGAGTGATAAATTAAATTTAAAATATAAAACAACCTTCTCATCCTGCTCGGTTTCATCTCAAGTGATATCCAAGGTAAAGAAAATTCCCATCCTCTAAATCAATAATATGATTTTTTTCACCTTGAAAAGAGCCCTTTAATATTGTTAAATGGGAAAAATCTTTGGCATTCTCCAGAAAACTCATTTCTGCAAACAGTGCAGAAATTGCCCATGATGTCTTGTTCATTTTGAATTAAGTTCATGAATGGAAAAAAAGAAAGATTTGCTCAAAAATACCCATTACTGTCTGTTTTGTTGAGATGATTTATGTCAGAGGCGTGAGTCTTTTTTTTCCTTATGTCCTTTCAGAACATTTATTTTACAAAGCTTTTGCAGAAAAGATCTTCCTTCTAACCCTTGTAAGGGAGAAATAACTCCACTGGAAAAAAAAAGGGGTGGGGGTGGGGAATGGTCTAAGCCTCTCCAGGTGGAAAATAATTCTAATTTGAATTTTACAAGTCACCATGGTTTTATTAACACTGATAAAATAAAATAAAGAGAAGGAGAGAAGGAGAGAGAGACAGAAGAAATTCAAAATCAATCTTCTTTTAGTGGAGACTGCTCAGTGAGTTGCATAAAATAAAATTAATCTTGTTTTGGAACAACAGGAAGTACATAATGGAAAATAAAGGTAAGATTGATCCTGAAGTTAGACAGCTTTGTTGCCAAGCTGCTTATATACAGCAGAGGGAAAAGTATTCAGCTCATCTCAGATAAATTATTAATCTATTTTTTACAATATTGTTAATGTTTGTGGCATAAAAGAAAAAAGATCAAAGCAAGAGTAGGCTCAACAGCACAGACATGGTATGAAATCATCTACTGTTGGAATAAGTATTATTATTTTTTTCATTAGGAGGCTATTTGTGTTGCAAAAATGAGATTTATTCCTGATGGCCAATCCAAATTTCAGCATGAGACATTTTAGAGTATGTCCTTGGCACAATGAAAATCCTCAAATTATTTTCAGTTGCTTTGGTATCTATTTCTTTAAAATCTACCAGAATTATCCAACACAAAAATAATTGGTCTGGCACCGAATGAGTATATATTTTTGTGTGGTCTGATGCATACAACCTGCAGATCGCTTGTACCTCCTAAATGAGGCTGGTGGCCTTGGTGCCCACACTGCAGTGTCCTGAAGGCTAGGCAGTCGATAGGCAAGGAGAGAAACAAATCAATTCCTAGCTGACCTCATTGGCAAATTGGTTGTCGACAGTTTACGGGCAGGTTTGGCCCGGTTCCGTGACAATTGGTGCAGGGGACCCACGCCCCAGGAGAGGAGATGGGCCTAGAAACAAAACAGCGGCAACAATCTGAGGAGGAAAGCTAATTTACTAAATAGATATCGGAAAGCAAAATAACACAATATAATACAATATAATTGGAATTAAAGCTAATAAATCAAGTAAAATGAGCAAGAGAGAGTGTCCGGTAAACGGAAGGCCTTACACTAACCTGAAGGTGAAACGGCAGCAAGCACCCACTGCTGAGTTGATCCCAAAGGAAAAAAAGAGTGTCCTGTGACCGCAGACAGTTTTTATCTTTCCCTCTGAGCAGAAACACGTAGAAACGCAAAGCATCACAAAGTCCTCTGGGGAATGGAGTTCTTCTTCTCTTCTGAGACAGGTATACCTGGAACTATCGATGATCCACAGAGCTGGAGCATTAACTCTTTAACTCCAAATGCACTACATGATGTTATGATGTGGAATACCAGTACCAAAAATCATAAAACCATGACATTGGTGCACAATGGGCTTGAAATAGGTGCCTTGCAGGACCTTGTTGCTTTTGGACTTCAGCCGTGGGGGTGGGTATTCTTATGCCTTGGATAAAAACACACTTTTCTCTGGCACACCTCAACTCCACCCTGCTGGCAGGGACAGAATATCTTGTTGACTTTCCCTGGCTTGTTGGTTTGAGAAGGACCTCATGTTAATTTTCTGTTAGGAAGACAGACAAGGCCATGCACACAGCAAAAGTCAGCACAAGCATATGAAGCTAATCTTAACAGCAAATACAGAGGAAGGAAATGATAACTTGCTTCTGCTTGCCTAAGAGCAGAAATGTTGTAGAACTTAGGCAGAGGATGGACGTATGTAACTATTAATATTTGAAAAGCATGTTAGCATATTTTAGTTTAGTTCAGACATCAACAGTATTTAATATTTTTCATCTTTATCCTCCTCTCCCCCTTACCCTTGCAATAAAATGAGGTTTTAGAAAAAGTTAATATTTTTCCTTTAGCTTATCTGCATTTCTGTCTTTGCTCCTCTCTTAGAGTATTAAAGAAGTGCACATGAAAATTTATTCTCTGCTGTAAAATAAATGTAGTATTACCATTTTTTCAACAAAGGCATTAATACTATTTTTGTGTCTGAGGTGACCCTATCCTGTTGCACTTGCAAAACTCAGTTTCTCTTTTGTCACAAACAGTTGTTCCATTAAGTTGTTTTGCTGCCTGGGAGCTCTGTTGACAGCTACTCTTCTTATCAGGTACTGACGCTGATGAAGAGTTAATCTTTCTCCTTCTCTCCTGTTCAATATTTTCCCTGCTTGATGGACAGATTGGCTCTGGAGATTTGTAATGAACAGTGGCACCTTTCAAATGTAGGTGACTAGTATTGAACCTGGCTTGAGTTGGGAATAACTCAAGAGGGACTGTATGCAGTATTTACCCTCTGAAGGCTCTCAAGTGACATCTGGGATATGACTCCCATTCCTAATATCCATATCCTGAAACATGACCTTGCAGCTGATACTAATCTCCATTGACAAGCTCAGCCATGATGCTGGGAATCAGATGTGGAGACTGAATGACCCTCTGCCTTGGGTAAGAGATGACTCTAAAGCCTGCATGGAGTGCAGTGACACAGAGCAAGTTGAAATGGCCAAATTTTCATCCTGCCCTATGTCTCCCCAGTGGACAAGCAGCAGCTGTCACCAGTGTGGTGCACTCAGCCAATTCCATCTGCATAAGTTTACTATCAGAGGTTTAAATTTCTTGCAGTTGCATTCACTCAGAAATGCAAAGTTATTCAGGAACTTGCAAAGGTGTTATCGCCCTACACTTGGACATTTAGGAGGCATACATTTGTGGTGGTTCCTTCATGTGTGTACATGTGACAGTGTTGTATTTGGGTGTGTGTGTGCGTGTGTAAAATTGCTACTGTGCATCTGCTTCAGTGTATCTGCCCAGGCAGTGGATGTACTGCTGCCATGGTCAGACCTTTTGGAGAGCTAATTAATCAGAGGACCACTTGAGGCAGTTTCTCAGCATGCATGCTGGTGCAAAGGAGTGGTGTCCAGCTCCATCAGCACAAGCTCTTACTTCCCCCATCTCCACAATCCAGCTTTTGGCATTTTCTCGCTTGGCCCGCGCCTCCACTTTAAAATAGAGTATCTTCTGTCACGGAGTAGACTGTGGTGATAAAGATACAGCCTTGTCCATGCTGTCTGGCACAAGTGCCTTTTCCATCTTAAAATGCAGTATTCTCTTTTTCTGTTTCCTGTGATTCCAGTTTCTGCGATTGATTCTGACTTTCAGAAATGTAGAACTGCAATGGTGTATTTAGCAGTCAACTGTTTTTTGTGGTTTATCTTTGAAACTCATATACTTGAAAGCATATTGAGACAGGCTTGTAAGGTATGAATCATAGCAAGTCAGCTCTGCCTCTTCCATTTGTTGGAATGCAAGAAAGCAGGAAATTTGGGTAGTTGCAGAAAGCAGCTGATGTTAAGTCCATCATTATGGCCATCAAAGATCCTTAAGTTTGATACATAAGCCATGCACTTCATCTCTCAACCAAACTGGTCTGTACAATCCCTCTTTCTTTGAAATATCCCCACCAGCTTTGACTCAAAAGACCTTGAGCTTTGAGATGTAGGCGGCTTGTGAGTGTTCTTTTAACTTTTGTAAAGAAACCATGTTACTGTTTGAAATGATGTGAGAAATCACTTTGCCTAAGTGACAGTGGCATTGCATTCTGTCTCCTTTATCGTGCAGTTCTCTCAAAGGTCGCAGTGTAGTGATTTACGAAAGTCATCATTTTGTCTTTTTTTCTGATTAATTTTCCTACTGTACATTTTTTCTCCCCAGCCTTGAATCGTGCAGCTATTAGATTATTTTCCTCATTCGTTTTGCACCAAGTCCATTGTAGTAATTTACTCATAGCTGACTCATAATTGCTGATTTTTTTTTTTAACTGGAAGGATTAATTTTTGTATCAGCAATTATTTCAATAAGCACACATTGTAAGAATCAACGTATCAGATGCTGATCTGGTTGATACTTGAGATAAATTTTTCAACTTTTTTTTTAATGTTTATATATTTTGTTTCTTCTGTTTGAATGATTTTCTTAGCTCTTTCTTCATAGAAGATACATCTGTTCTGTTTACCCGTCTCTTCCTTTAGTCACAGTTGTTATAAAATATCCTGTTTGCTTATCCATTGGCTGCGTCAAACAAAGCTGAGTTCTCTTGTTTTTGTCTGCTAGTTTTTACCAATGTATGTTATCATTTCTGGAGACATTAAACATGATAAAACTTGTCAGTAAAATTTCCAAGCCACCTATGGCTAGTTTCTTTTACTGAGAAATTGTAATAGCTCTAAAGCAAATGTCCCACATTTCCCACTTGAAAGTCAGTTTTTTTCACTTTTTTTTCAGTTTAGTGTGTGAAAAAAATACAATCATCAGCTACTTCAAAAAAAAAAAAAAAAAAAAAAAGTCAGAATGTTTTCTCAGCTGTCCTGTGATGCTCAACCCATTCTTTCAGTCCACCAAAATATATGTTGCCATTCTTATTATTGCTGCTAAACACTTCATGTGCCTTTGGACAGGGCATTGATAGAACTATTGCTAATCACCAGTCCAGAATGAAGCATCTTGTGCAGTCTTTCAGTAACTGCAATATTGCTTCTACACCCAATCATTTAAGACAAGATACATTGGAGCAAAAGTGATGCATGCACAGAATTTACTTGAAAAGACAAAACAGAAGCTTGCTCATTAGCAATTGTCATCTGTAGAGGTTATGGTTCAGTGAAAAACTTTTAAATCAGTCTCTGCTTCTGTTTTGCCCAATTTCTGATCTCAAAACCCCTGCTACATTGCAGCTTTATCATTTTGGAAGGACACAGCTTTATGCCATAAACTATGTCTAAGTGTCCATTAAATACTTGCATATTCCCATGTGCCTGAGCCAAATGATAGTTATTATTGATTCTGTTTCACATTCAAAATAGATTTAAATCATCAATGGTTTGAAATGTAAAGTTGGGGAAAAGCTCTCCCAATTATTAATGTGGAAATGCAGTTTTCAGGCATTGTGCTGAGGCAGTCACAGCTGGCAGAACAAAGGTAGAGGATGTGGGAGTGAAAGAGCCTGAGTAATGACCCTTGGTGTCATGAGGAGCTGAGCCAAAGTGTGTTCACTTTGAATCTGAGAGGCACTGACAGGATGATCTCAAGATGATAAACCAAATGGTGAGTGACATGGAGCAGGAGGTGAGACTTTGGGAGTGGGGAGGGCTGGGCTCAGGTGCCTGCTGAGCCTTGGCTCCTCCTGCTCAGAGGATCATTGAATCTCTCTGGGTGGGATTTGTCTCATCTAACTTTAGTGACCAAGAATAACTGCTTGGCTACCCATGGATTTTTGTTAGGCATATACTGAAAGAAAATGTATACCACAATGAAGTAAAGCCAAGTAGGAAAATGTTGTCCTGTCAGATTATACTGCTGGAGGTACAAAATTATAGCTGAGCTGATTTCTCTCTGGTGTCAGTGGGGATCTTTGCATTTATTTTCATAGATTATGGGTTGAGACCGAAGGTCTTCAGCTCTATGCACTCTCCCAAGCTTAGGAAACCTTGATAATTATTTATATATGTGGAATAAATCTGTCCAGGGACTGTTTTCCTTATCTATCTAAAACTTATTCTTAAGGTCCATTTCTGGAACGGCTTTTCTCTCCTCTGCATTGCCTTGAGAGCTGAAAGAGCATAGAAGTACCTGGGGATTTCACTTTCTCAGGAATAAGTGCTTGTGGCAGTCTGCATGATATTTTCTAAGCCTTTTTGGAAATTAGTCTGTTTTGCTTCCTGAATAGCCTAGCAGAAAGGATTAGATGAGCCACTATCCCATGTTAAACGTGTAAAGCTGGGCCTGAAAACTAGCCTGAAGCCACCTGTAGAATCAGAGTCATAGAGTGGTTTGAGTTGGAAGGGTAATTTAAGATCATCTACTTCCAAACCCCTTGCTATAGGCAGGAACACATCCTACTAGACCAGGTTGCTCAAAGCCCCATCCAGCCTGGCATCCACAACCTCACTGGACAACCTGTTCCAGTGTCTCACAACCTCGCAGTAAAGAATTCCTTCTAAATTCCTAGTCTAAAACTACCCTCTTCCACTTTAAATCTATTTCCCCTCGTCCTGTCACTACACATGCCCTTAAAAAAAAACACTCCCCATGTTTCCTGTAGGCCCTCTTCAGGAACAAGAAGGCTGCTGTAAGGTCCTCATGCTTTTTCTTCTCTGGGCTGAACAGCCCAGCTCTCTCAGCCTGTCCTCATAAGGGAGGTGCTTCAGCCCTCTGATCATTTTGTGAACCTCCTCTGGACCCACTCCAACCCACTCGTTTTGACCATGAGGACCCTGACTTGGCCACTGGTAGGGACACCAAGCTGCCAAGCTGGGATGCTTCTCAAAGTGAGATGCATCCTTTCCATCAGGTAATGAAAAGATCATTGAGAAATTCAGCAAGACTTTATAATGTAAAGGCAATTTGAGATTAACACTGTTAAATGCATCCCTGTATTGAGAAAGTAAGCTTAGTTACCTTTGGTTTCAGTTCACTGAATAATGTTTTGTCATTCTGACGTGCTTTCAAACCCGAAACCAAGCCAATACAAATTGCTACAGTTGTGGTGATTTTTTATTTATTTATTTTCTTGGTGACCGATATAAAGCCACGGGTGTGCAGAGTACTGTGGTACCCTGGGATCCCCTTGCTCTGAATTTATGAGAAGCCAAGGAGAGTGTCCTGCATTGTGATGCCTCTGGGAGCTAAGCATTTATTACAGCTCTACAGGGTCATTTGGAGTGAATATGGTCTGGATGTGAAGTGAGACAGCTGGGAGAGACCTGTAACACAAAAGTTGGACCATTGGAAAAGAAAATAATACCAAAGTGGTGAATTGGCAACGTGACTCTCAGAATGGATGTGGCCTTCTGTGTCTGTTGCCTGCAGCATTTCAGCACAACCTAAATTGGAAAAATTTACCTTTCATGCTTATGACTTTCACCAAGGTTTTCTAAATATTAATGTGGGAAACAGAAAAGCTAATTTTTCATGATCATATTGTAATGGTAGTTATTCCCCTCAGTACTTCAAAGGAAAGAAGCAATTTTTTGTTTGTGCACTTCTCTATACTTTCATATCATGCATGAGTATTAAAACACCTCTTATTTGATAAAAAGAAAGAAAGCCTTTGCTAGTTCAGTATTATAAAGAAATAATGTTGCAGTTTAGTAGAATAACAAAGGAGGACATTTTTAGGAAGCAGAATAGTGGTGGGCAAAAAAATACTGTACTTATGAATTGGGTTGATTTGTTTCAGTAATTATCCAGCTGACATGCCAGTAAGACATTCTGGAGAAACAATAACACTGCCTGCCACTTCAAAAGAATTATGGCAAAGACAGTGAAACCTTCTAACTGCACATTAAAAGGATGTGACCTCTGCCACCTTTACCTGTAATTCCACTGAAATTCTGAAACACTGAAATGTAGCAAAGGTATTTGTAAATTAACATAATTGAGAGTGAAGCTATTGAGCTCCTAAATCCAACGCATAAAAATATCAGCAGTCTGTACACCTTCACAGAGTTCTTCAGGATTATTGGTGGTCTCTAAAGATATCTTCCAAAGTGATGCTCATGTTGAATAAAGCTCCTTGGGAGTTCTCATCCCCTCCAGGACACTGAGAATGCCACAACTAAGGTGAAGGTGGCAGTGAGTTGCATTTGACATTTCTGTTTCATCTGTATGCCAACAGTAGTAATACTGGTTCTGTTATGGCTCACTCTAGGCAAAATATTTCACAACTGTGAGTTGGGAAATTTATTTGAACTTTTTCTTTTATCATGTGCAGATAAAAAGTAAACAGTCTTGTCATTCATTCTGGAGGGTGTGTTTTTGTCCTTACGCCCAGCTTGACTGTATTTTCACATACACGTGTCAATGAGTAATTTTTGGACAAGACATCGGTAGTCTTTGCTTTAACAATTCTTTGCCATTTTACTACCTAGTCTTCAATATTTCATTTACTGCTATTGTATTTGTTATCATTGTCACTATTCAATTGATGTTTTGTTATTGTAGTTTGTTTTTGCATTATGATGGTTATCTGATTTAGTTTATTATTTTTCTCTTGTTTCAGCAGCAAGTTAGTTCTGTATCAACTAATAATGTCAGTTATTAAAACATTTATTAAGTTAAACTTCTTATTAATAGAAATTGAGGTATTTTTTTTGCCTGGATCTGCTAAAATACTGTTCTACTTTTCATAATTAAGAAATGTAAGCCTAATTCTAACTTGGTTGCCATAAAAATGACAGCCAGGGATAGTTCTTAATTTTGGTCAAGGCCTGCAGCCTTCTGGAACAAGCAAAATAGTAATAATCTTGCTATTCATGTGCAGAATGAAGGAAAAGGCTGGGAATTTCCTGGGAGAGGGGCTGACTGGTGGGGTGAGGACCCACCGTGCAGGTTTTGTACTTCCTATGTTGTCAACAGGTGCATGCAAGTTCAACTCTGAGTTTCTTCTCTGCATTCTTCATGGCATCTCTGCCATTCCTCTTGTAATAGATACAGCTCATCCATAGAGTGGTAAGTTGAATTTTGCATATCCTTCTGAGAAGCGTTGAGCCAGCTCTGGCTCAGCATTATGAGAGCTGGCTGAAATCCTATTGACATTTTTGGGGATTCTTGGTAACCTGAGAAGCGGTAAGCGCTTCACTTCTGATGCTCTATAGATCTTAAACTGATACCAACATAAGACATTAACAGTAAGATTCTGTCCATGAAATCATTGATCAGCTCTGGGCTGCCAAAGCTCACAGTATAAGAAAATTGCTGTTTGACAAATAGAAATAGAAGCTAGAGAAAATAGAAGTTGAGCAATTCAAGAGCTTTTGAAATCATCAAATTGATGGGCTCAATAGACTCAATAGATAGCTTGTGAAGATACAGCTGCTTTTTCTTTTTTAGGGAAAGAAAAGGCTTTGTCAAAAATCAATCATTCATCAGTTGAATGTAGATTTATGGAATGGCTGAATGGAAAATAGAACTCTAATACTCATAAAAGAAAGCTCATGCGTACCAAGCTAGCTTGGCAACATGATTATTACCTATTCTGTTGATTACAACTGCAACTGCATTATTTGAAACCCATACAAACATTGTAGGTTGATAGATCTGGATCATATATCCTCAAACACTTCTCAGTTCTGTCAGTGTGTTCTGGAAATGATTAGTCACTTTTTGCTTGGATGAAAACTCAACATCAAGAGGCTGGGACACAAGTGTTGGGAAGAGGGTTCATGTGACTAAGATAAATGTTTCCTTCGCTGTTGTTTTACATGACTTTCATCATGTGAGAGGGCAATGTTTCCAGTCTTATTAGAAACAGTACCAGCAACTTGTCTATTAAAAACAGAGATGTCACCTGATGTCATTTGTTCTGTTTAAGTCTTTCCTTTCACAACTAGTTTGGCTTGTGAAGACAGCAGACTTAAGTTTAACTTCAGAATCAGCAAAAAACAGCCATTTTCCATTTGCAGGGAGGCACAATGAGTGATTGGAATAGGTGTAAAAATCACTTTCTGCTTTATGATGTGTGGATTAATGAAACTATTAAACCATTCTAAATGATAGATAACGAAATTATTTCCACTGTAGCTTGAAAGAAATAAAACTGCACTATCTTAAATTTAAGAGGTTTAAAACTTTGCAAGCTCATCAAAAGTGCATGGGCAACAACGATGGGGCAAGTTTATAACCATTTATGGATCACCTTAATTTTTTAACATTCATCACTTTTCTGCTTCATTACTGTTAGTGTTTCCCATAAGCTTTGAGAAATCAACTAATTTCTCCAGAAAAAAGAAGAATAAATACAGGTCAGGTTAATCTGCTTTTATGGACAGTGTTGGGATTTTCCCATTTTATTGCCATTTTACTCTATTAATTTTATATCATTGACATTGTTGTCTTCATTGCTTGTGTCTCTCAGGAACAGAAAGAATTATTTACTGTGTTTCAAGCCGAGACTGAATTAAATAGGATAAAAGTGAAATGTGGTTCTGTTGTATGGTGAAAATTCTTAGGCTTTCTTCTGGAGCAGTGTGGCTTTTTATTGTTTTCATTTGTGGGTGGGATTGTTTGACAATAGCTTGTGTATGAATATGTTTTCATTAAGACATGTGCACCAAGGTGTATATCTGTAGGTAAGAGTGGTCTCATGTATAATTGTATATATTAACATTTAAATATTGTCATCCTGTGACTATGTATTCATGGCTATTTATATGCACTTACACTAGCATCTGCATGGTGGTATACTTTTATGTATTCTGATATAGATGTGAATTCAAATGATGGAAAGGTGATTCTTTTGTTGAACAAGTGCAGAGCTAAAGCTATTCATTTACTATTCTGTGTAAAAAAACAAACAAACAAACAAACAAAAATCCTGGCATAAACCTGGCAATCGCCAATAGACGTTCACACAATATTAACATCTGATCATTAACTCTTTCATTTTGAAGGACACCTGGAAAATGGAAGACAGGGGTCTAAGCATCAGTATCTGGAGTTTAAATCCTTGTCTTGAAGGCTATCATCAGGTTAGGAAAAGACTATTATCTGTGTATGTGCTAGATGATGGCTGGCACAATGTGCTTGTATATGGCAATTTATTTAGAAAATGGAGAACAGCTTCTTTAAAGTTGTTCTGAGACTTATAGGCCATATGTGGGGGGAGAAGTTACAGCTCCAGTAGTGGACAAGTGGAAGAGGAGAATTCCAGGGGAGAGGAGCAAAAAGCTGAAGTGCCTTCAGAAAAAATGACCAGGAAAAAAAGCAACCAAAACAAACAAACAAACATACAAACAAACAAACAAAAACAACAAAAAAACCAAAAACTTAATTCCCCAATAAAAAATTCCCTCTCCAACCTCTTCTTGCCCTGCACAAAATCTTTGTGTAACTTTTTGATGTTCTAACAAATCAATCTGTCTATCCTTTTCAAGAATGAGAAGTTTCTTGTGCTCTTATCATTCGGACTTAGAATCCTAGCTGTGAATATTGCACAATATTTGTTATGTAAAAAAAAGTAACCTCATCTTTCAAGACCGGTGCCCTGCATAACACAGAGTTTCACCTAGCAAATCTCGTGTCAAGCCTGAATAATTTGCAATGGAATTATGCAGTAGAATGGCAGTGGTGTCTTGTAAGCATGAAAGCTTAGGATGACAAAAGGATTTTAAGTGGTGGCAAATCTGCAGTATCTCTTCTTAGCTAAGTTGCTTCATTCTTCTTGTTCACGGTTTGCTGTATCCATTTTACTTCTACTTAGCCTTGAGTAAAATCATTAGAATATTACGTGGTAGTGATGCCTAAAAAATGATACAGCAATCATGATAGTATTGTCCTCCTAGTCATGGGACCTATTTATGTTCCTTCTTTGGCTTCAGGCTTGAGGGAATGTGGACACTTGCTCTCTTGTCTCTCATTAGCTGAAATATATCAGTTGATTTTAACTCTCTGTGTGAGAAGTCCTATCCCAAGTTGCTGCTTCTCACAGTGGGGGATTCCTCATGTGTTCCACTTGCTTTGTATTGCATGAGCGTGCCATTGAAAATCCGAACCAACTACAGCCAGCAAAGCCCAGTGTGGCCTTATTTGATGCTTTTCAAAGTCTTAACTGTTATTAATAGGGATACTCTGTTCAGCTTGTTTATCATAGGGCAAGCAGATTTTGTCTGCCTCTGCTCACCTAGTTACGTCCATTTTCATCATTTTCATGATCTGAGATCTCTTGAAGAAACCACATGGAGTTCATTAAGCAGATGATAGCATCTAGTCTGTAGTGCCTTTCAAATGCCATGGGGATAACTGATGGTGATGTTCACTTGATTAAATAATTATACATGAAATACTAGTTGAGTCTTGTAACGCATATTTATTTTCTTCTTAATACTTTAGGTTTCCAAATGAAGTATGAGCCTGTCCTCCAAACATGGCATATTTAGAACATTTTACAGTCAGTTACTATTAATTCAGGTGATCCTTTCTTCACAAGAAATACAAAGTGGAGAGGTAAATGTGTGTGGTGCCAATTTCTACAGAACAAGCTGTACGGGTCATGGCATTTAAGTAAGGCACAGTAATGGGAATGATGCAGTCAGGGAACCACGATGAAGTTAATGGGACTCAGAGATGCAGAGCTCTGAAAGCCCAGAGTGGTGTGCAAGGGAAAGTGGTAACAGAGGAACAAAACTAAATAGAAAACGGTATGAAAGGGCTGTTCATATGTAAAATAGGGCTGGTTGGTATGCTTGTCTGCCTGAGTTCTATGCCTGATCACCACCACCTTTCCTATGTTCTTATATTTTCTCATTAAAACTTTCCCTAAAACTCTCTCTGTGTATTCACCTTTCCTTTGTGTATGCATACTGAGAGACTACATGCCAGCTACTGGTGCGACCTATGTGTGTGGGAATGAAACTGGTGCTAGGTGCTGGGGTCAAGCTGGGGAGCAGGAACCTTCAGCTTGCAGTACCTTACTTAATAGATACATAGCAAAATGTCATTTTAAAGCTTGTTAAAATGTATGTTACGCTTCAATTTTACCAAACCTTACATTTTGACCAAATACTGTTTCAGTGTGATAATTTCTTCCCATCTCCATGTTTGAGCAGAGCAAATACTTTTTAGAAATCTCTGTTCAGTCAACTTTCAGAATAGAGACATCAGGTTTTTATGTTTTTCTCCTCAACTTAATTTGAACTAATGGTGTGAGGGCAGCGGCCAGTGACACGAGATAAATGTTTTTATTGTCAAGTTGAGCCCATGCGAGTAGAAGAAAATTGTTACCTGCCCACATGAGAACTATTTAAGTGCCACAATGATCCCTACAACTCTGCTTATACAGGTGGTATCTTTATGTCCAATTATACATCTTGTGTTTAGAATCTGCTCAGCCTAACTACATTTTGTGATGATGCTCATCTGCCCATCAGCCAGTAATTTTTTTTTCCTGTTGGGTCATGATTTCTGGCTGTGGTTATTTGTCATTATCTTGAGCAAAATTTCTTCTCTGCTCAGAATAGGGTGTGAAGTGTATATCTGCAGTCCTGCTGGAGAATGATGTGGAGTGAAAATAACCTATTATGTAACATCCTCTGAGACTAGGCTGAAATTATTTATGAGACTATTCTACTTTCTTCCAAGCCCATTTATTCTCTTGCAGGGGTGTTCTTGCTGCCCCAGTCATGGGTCATATTAGCAGTTTTCCATACACATTTAGGCTGTATAAGATCAGATAATAGCCAACTTGTTCTCTGAATCTGAGAGGCACTCAACAGACAATGATATTCTTGGTCAATTTAGAAGACCAGAGCAAGTCATACACGATGTAGAAAATATAGTCACATATATAGTGTATATTTACATAAACTCAGCTTACATATATGTAAGTTCATATGTATTGTAAATTCAGTCATTCTGAACTTAAATATCAATGTTTTCATCAGATTTTGGATTTCAGTGACTTCTTATGGGAGGTCAAGGGAAGCCATTGAGAAGCTAACAAGTTATATCTTAAGGTAACTATGCTCTGAACATCTGTGGAGGTCCTTATAAGACCAGTAGTTCCCCTAAACCCTGCAGTCAAGATCTGGACTGAGTTCTGAACAATGCTGGATCAGATGAGTTTTCTTGGATCAAGCCTCTTACCGTTTTTGACACTTATTCTCTACAGTATACAGCTGCTGTTGTTACTTCCATATTTTTCTTTGCTATTGTCAACTCAATGATAGAATTCAGTTTTGAAAAGGGGGAAAATACCATTTGGGATTCACCAGTGACTGTCACAGATCACTGGCATTTACCCAGGAAGTTGCTGAGCTTTGTCAAAGAGGCAGATGTGATTCTTAATTTACTGGGGGTAACTTGTGAAATTGCAGTCTGTTGCCCTTGAAGCTTAGCTTGCATTTAGTATCTTCACACTAGGACTTGATCTTACATGGTTAGGATGGACACCTTTTTAACTGTGCACTGTAGGCATTACTTAACTACAAATCTAGACAAATTATCTATAGCTACATTGCAAATAGGGGAAGTGCAGATATCAAGACGTGTTGAGGCATGTTGTCAACCATTATGAAAGAGGAGCCATGGAACAGGCAATGTGGAGGAGGCTTAGTTGACTGCAGGAGGGGAGAAGTAAAAAAAATGCTGTTGAAAATAAGTCAGAAAACATTTTATCTCTTGCATTTATATTCTGGATATCACTCTTGTGCTGAATGGAGGCCACTCATTCTGTTCCATGTCTACAAGCATGGGACCAAGATATTAAGAAGGGACTGACGCATAGGAAGTTCTTTACTATGAGAGTGGTGAGGTGCTGGAAAAGGCTGCCCAGAGAGGTTGTGGATGCCCCATCCCTGAAGGTTTTCAAGGCCAGATTGGATTAGGCCCTGGGCAGCCTGGTCTCATATTAAATGGGGAGGTTGTTGGTCCTGCCTGTGGCAGGGGGATTGGAGATTCATGATCCTTGAGGCCCCTTCCAACCTGGGCTATTCCGTGATTCTGTGAAGTTCTGCACAAATGTGCTATGGAACTTCTTCACAGTAAAGGTGACGGAGAACTAGAGCAGGTTGCCCAGAGGGGTTGTAGAGTCTCCTTCTCTGGAGACTCTACCTGGACACCTACCTGTGCAACCTGGTCTAGGGAGCTGCTTTGGCAGGGGGCTTGGACTCGATGATCTCTAGAGGTCCCTTCCAACCCCTACAATTCTGTGGTTCTGTGATTCAGGGCTGATGGGCTCTGAAGGTAAATAAGACACTGTTCTTATACACAGCTCTTCCAAGAACAGTGGTGCATCCATTCTACTTCAGGAGACCTTGTTTTAACATTGTGGCCAAAGTATAGATGTTATACAAGGCTTACTGAAATGGGGTGCTGTTGGTTATCTTGCAAATACTGTTCAAGTTATAGGAAGAATATGTTAGAAACATGAATTGATTTATAGGTCCACCATGGATGAATGGCAACATGGAGGTTCTGTAAGGAGGTTGAGCAGAGCCTAGATGAAATAGCAGATAATAAGCTGGGTGTAGAGGAAACAAATTAATTGCTACAGTTAGGGACAATCCTTAGGGACTTTCAAGAGGTTGTGTCACAGGTGTATATAGCCTTCCTTCATTAATGTTAAAGGATGGTAAATGGAATAGCACCATATGCCCATTCTTTATTCTCCAGAATCACTGCTGAGTTTGGTTAATTTGTGTGACACTAAAGAAGCAGCAATACTAAAGAATATACAAATATCCTTTTTTTTTATCAATGGGAAAAAAGTACACAGAGGTTGGTTTTAAGGATCATAATGATGTGATTAAAGGTACTTAAAAATAAAGTATTTTTGCTTGTTCTGACTCTGAATTCTGTCAGAATACTATAAAATCAACTCCTGCAGTGTGCTTGGTAGCTCCTATTAATGGTGCTAAGTGCTTACTACTAAATCAGAAGTCCCATTGGGCTTCTTCAGCAGTTGAGGTTGTTTGATGCTTCTCTGCTTCTAATTGGTTTTATAAGGAAGAATCAGCATATTGAAATGTTCTCAAGCCCTCTTGTCAGCCTCTGAACCAAAAATGAAATGGCAATAAATCCTAATTGAAATGCTGACTTGATGTTCAGATCTGAACTCTTTAAAGTTGATGAAATGATTGATTGGCATGGCAGGGTGGGATGCTTGTTTTGCAAGTGTGAATGCTGCAGAGTGACTGAGTTGGGGCCTGCTCTGGGATATGGGATGGTCTGATGCTGTCAGCTGAGGCTTTGTTTACTTCTTTCTGGGTTTAGAATTAAAACGTGGTGGCAGCTGGGTAGCTGTTGTGGAGATGTTGATAGGCCTGTGGCAAAGCATGGGGTAGAGAGCACAGAACCCCTGCCTGCCCCCTCCTCCACCAGTTATCCTTTATGAAATACAACAATAACTGTTAGTTTCATTCGACCAGTCTTGAGTGCTTCTGCATTTGAAGGCCACCTACTGACATCCTTGTTCTCAACTCAGTAGCTTCAATTCATTGTCGTTTTTTTTTTTAACCCATCTGGCTCTATCCTCTTCTGCTTGGGTGCTGCAGATGAGGGTCTAGATGGATAGCACTCGTTTGTGACCATTTTCCAATTACGGAGACAAAATCCAGGTAATGAAGATGCTGGAGATGAATCTTGGCTGAGCCAAGGCCACACAGGAGATGTGCTATCCTCTGGCAGTGCTGGCAGCTGGTAAGGGCTGAAACAATCTTCTTTAATGTTTTAGCTTAGTTTTATCTCTTCTTCACACGTCTCTTTTCTACATTTATGTTTGTGTGCTTGATCTACAGCTAATGTACTCTTCCAGAGACTTCTATGTGAATATTCAGTGGTCTTCACAAAAGTTCCGTACAGTTCTACACAGCATGTGATACCTCTTGCAAGAAGATATTTTTCTTAATAGCAAGTGAAAGACAGGATTTCATACTGTTGTGATTTACAGTAACAATATGATTGATAGTAAAAGGTACAATAATATCAATGACAATAATAGTGGAAAAGGTGAGAAGAAAAGAAAAAGAAAAACCACGCCTGGGACTCAAATCTTCTTTGCTTTAACAGAGAAACCATAGGACATAGCTGTCCTGCTGGACAGTAGGCTGACCATGAGCCATAAGTGTACATTTGCAGCCAGCAAGGCCAGTGGTATGCTTAGGTGCATTAAGAAGAATGTGGCCATCAGGTTGAGGGAGGGGATCCTCCCCTCTGTTCTACCTTGGTGAGGCCGCATCTCAAATACTGCATCCAGTTCTGGGCTCCCCAGTTCAAGAAAGATAGGGAACTTCTAGAGAGAATCCAGCAGAGGGCCGCAACGATGATGGAGCATCTCCTGTGTGGGGGAAGGCTGAGAGACCTGGGATTGTTCAGCTTGGAGAAGATAGAGTGATGAGTTTACAAGTGCTAATGTGCAGGAGTTAAGTAGACAGGACGAGGCTTCTCTTGATGGTCCCCAGCAATAGAACAAGGGACAATGTACACAGAATATGTAGGAAATTCCATCTGAAATAAGAAAAAATGTCTTAAATACTTTGAAGATGACAGAGGACTGGAACAGGTTGCCTTGACAGGTTCTGGAGTCTCCTTCTCTGGTGATATACAAAACCCATCTGGAAGCTTTCTTGTGAAATCTCATGTAGCATGGGACTGGACTGGGTGGTCTTCAGAGGTCTCTTCCAAACCCATGAATCTGTAATAATTCTTTGCTTTGCTTTGCATGCTTCTGAAGGAATCTACCTCGTTCTGGCAATTCTAAAGCGTCCATTTTTTGAGCACTGTCTGTTCCAGGTTGACAAGAAATCACTGGGGGAATATTTCAAACATTACGTATTCACTGTATCAAACAACTAAGACTCCTTCCACCAAATTTTCAGTCTCAGAATCTGTGAATTATAACTACATCTTGGTAACAAAAGTAAAAATAAACATGTGGATAAATAGATCAATAACAATAAATAGTCCTTCTCCACCACCCTCCCTCTGTATAGCACATTTAGCTTTCAGTAGCTGTTACTATCTTATCCTGCTCATTGAAATGAAATTTATCAATTGCACTGTAACTTTGTTCAGTTTCAGCTCAGTTTTACGTCTGTTAGACTAATAATTACTGTAGTAGAAGGAAAAAAAGTTGTCCAGGTGAACTAATTTTCTCTTTTAGATGCTAGCTCTTATTAGACAATAAAGCCATTATGTAAATAACTGAAAAAGCCCTCTGCTATTGTGTGAGATACTGGTCATTCCTTGTAAAAAGCATATGGCTGACTTGAGATTTAGAAAAAGCTGAGAGAAATACAAAGCACTGGAGAAGAATTGTCTGTGAGGAGTCATGAGGAGAATGTATTAGCTTAGAAAATAAATGAATAAGAGAAGCTGAGATAAAAGATGGAATAATGTATAATCTAGTAAAGATAGAAGAGATTCTCTTCCCTCAATGCCATGAAACAAGAAGCACAGCAATTCAATTAGAAGGTGGGAAATTCAAAACTTACAGAAAAGAATACATTTTTTTGCATGGTGTGTAATTAGGCTCTTGAACTCATTGCCACAGGAAATTGCAGAAGTCTAGACAGTGTGAAGCCTCAAGAAATAGATTGCCCACTTATATGAAAAATAAAAATGATGCTGCTGAATGTTAAATAACATTATTGAAGAGATATTACTCTTGGTGATTCATATCTTAAGCCAATTTTTCATGCAATGTTGTGCATGGGGCAAGGGGATGAAATCCAGCTCGGGTAAAGAAGGGAAAATCATAGTATACACTAGTATATTTGCTGTGAGTCTTACACCATCCTCTCTTCAGTTTGTTATTGTGCTCTGTAAGGTACTGAACTGGAACGTTGCCTTCACCTGTTACAGCACTGTTTGCCTTCACATGGGAAGGGAGGGATGGGAGAGAGAGGACGAGAGGAGTCCTTTGACAGCATGGGAGTATGAGCAACAACCACTGTGGGTGCTGCTGCCTTTTATACAGGGTTCAATGTTAAAGATGCTGCCTTGCAGGAAGTGAAATTGAGAGGGCATTCAGCTAAGCACATACCACTAAGTCTGTGATTATCTGGAGGTTCATCAGAAAAGCTGAAAAGGGCTGGATACATAACCACGTGTGAGTGGACAGCATTTTTTGTTTGCTTTTCATGCTAATAACTGAGATGTGTGTCTCTGGCTTTGGGCATCTAGATCTCTGAAAAAATGTTGAACTTCATGAAATCAAGGCTTCAACAGCAAGTCCGGGGGGCATTGTGGTGCTCTGCTGGTACTGTGCCAGTAGATTCAAGTGTTCCACCTCCTTCTTGAAAGATGCTGAGTTCACCCATGTGGCCAGCAGTGAAATGGCCACTTGATAATGCAAGTGCAAATTGTTTGCAAGAAAGAGATCTTTAAATATTCCTTCCTCTTATTTTTCAGGAAGCCTTTTGAGCTGCTCATGACTGCTGAATGCTTACAGATTTGTGGCTATCTCTTGGGAGATAGACATAGGAGCTGTGATCTGACTACCTGCTTTATCATTTCAGACATATTTCTATTGCAGTGCTTTGGTTTCCAGTATAACAGAGCTCCCAAAAGTGTTTGATAAGCAGTAGTAGTCTATGCAAGGCAGGAAAATATTAAAGGATCAGCTTCATTTTTAGTATATCTAAATCTAGTCCACTTCAGAACTGACAAATTTGTATTAAACAAGCGCTGATATAGGTCTTAAACTTTAAGTACATGTTTATAATCCACTGAAGTGGATTGAGATCAATAGGTTTGAGGAATGCGCTTAAATGAAGAGTATACTTGAGTCTTGTAGAGTCAAGGCCCCTGTAAAGAGCTCATCAAAAGCTTTCCTAGATGCAAAGTTATACTGATATAAATTTGGAAGTGATTTGAGATTGATTAAAGTCATCTGAAAGTTTGGTAAATGCATTTGATAAGAGGGTGCGATAGGGTTCAGAGACAAATTTCACTGAAGAAAACAGTTGAAAGCACTTCTACTTTCTAAGGTATCTTTGCCCCTGTTTTGGAGATCACTGTTCCTTGGAGAGTGACAAAATATACGTGACCTGCCTCTTTGATGCTGTGTTTTATATCCAGTTAGATTAAAATGTCTAGTAATGGGATTTTACTCTCAAATCTCAAATTGGAAACAGAAGCAATTGAGACATTTATCCTAGCTCTCCTCTGGACTTCCTGAAGTAGTAGGCAGTAACCTTTGGTAATGCCAAGAAAATTAGACCATCTTCAGCTGCTACTGCTTTTTGTATTGGTGTGTGTATGTGTTTTTAAAGACAGTAAATGCATGGAAACAAATCATTCAGACTAGAAAGGCCTCATGTGGGAATGTTTTAGAACTACTAACATCAATTTAACTAGATCAGCAATCTGCAATCACCTAAGCCTCCAAAACCTTCCCCTGCAAGACTAAACTGGGGCTGGGAAGCCACTGGTTTAATATGCCTTATTGAATGAATGTTTGTTAGCTAAGCTGCAAAAATCATGTGCGTGCTCTCAGCTCACCCCAATCACAGTGTAAATTGTGTTAAATTCATGGTTCACTGGAGAGCTGTGTAATGCAAGCACACTCTCAAAGTTTAATAAAAGCCTCATAAGGTCCTTAAATTCCTTGCCTGCCTGCACACACAGTGCAGCTTTACCAAACTTAACAATACCTTGTTAATGTTAAAAAAAACCTTTGGAAATTAAGATGTGGTTCTAGAAATCCATGACTTTGACATTTGCAGCTGCAATGACTTTCTGTCCTATATATCTATTTCAATCCTTATTCTTACAACTTTTTTTCCTCCTTTTCAACCTTATGTAAATAACAATACATACATAAAAATCTCCTGGTATACATTTGCTCACCTGTAGCTCCTGGCAACCCCGTATAGTTCAAGCTGAGTTGCTTTTATTAAGCCTTTGACTCTGGGGCAAAATAGGAACTTTTTCCCATTATTGCCAGTATGGGATCATCACATGTCTGAGTTCAGTCCATTGCCCAGGAAACTCTTACACAGATGGTCAATAGTTCATGCAAAGAGACAGCAGACCATGTAAACAACCCTTTGGATTCAGGCAGTATTATTGCCAGTGTAGCTTAGTAATAAAACCAAGCCCTTTGACAAATCGCTCGCTAATGTTGCTAGCATTCAATCCTTGTCTAATTCAGAATTAAAAAAAAACAAAAAACAAAAAACAAAGTAAATCAGGTTGCTGGCAATGTGTATGTGTATATGTATATTATATTTATATATAGATGTACATAAATAATCAGAAATAGCCTGATCTGCATTATAGCTATAATTTTCCAAGTTTTGGGTTTGTGTCAACCATTTTCCATATGTTATAAAATATATAGGATCTATTATATACATGCAATAATATGTGAGCAATAGGAGATCAGCATGCAGTATGTAGATACCCAGAGGAAGGCCCAGTTACAAGTAATCAGCCCTCAGTTAATCAGAAGAAATCTATCCTCTTGGAAGAGGGACTATTTTTTTTATTATTATTATTTTGTAGCTCTCCCCTCTTTTGGTCCAGGATTTGAGCACAGGTTTTAAATTCTAAATCTTTCCTGGTACTCTGCATACTCCTTAGCCCAACAGTGACAGTTTCACAGCCCCGTAGTCTCATTTTTCTGCAATAATTTTCATTTGGGTATTCCAACCACCTCCACAGAGTCTTGAGTAATGGGACTGCAGCTCTGTTCTTAGTCATATCTGTTAGTCAAAGATTACACCTAACAAGAATTATTCATTTCCTGTTTTTCCACCTATCTTGAGCTCTGCAGCCACATGGCCTGCATGAGACATTGTGATCTCAGGACGAAAGGAGAACAACATACTCAGTGGAAGTGGGAGCTAGGAAAGTGCACTAGTATTGGAGTGCACTTCAGTCATTATAAATGGATCTTGGTAGTTGTTTTTGACAAAGGAAGCAATCAGCTGTGTCCTGCTGAACAAGTGGATTACCTTCATGAGCTGAGGCCTGTAAGAGAAGGGGAAAGGGTGAAAGGCTGCTCATATGTGTCAGGTGTTGGATTGTATTCTTTTCCTCTTTTAAGTTGAAGTGTGGAGAAATAGGAAAATGAGTGACTTTGCATACCTGTTGGTCTCAAATGGTTTGGGAACCACACCAGAAACTGCTGATCTTTCCTGGAATCATAGTTGTACATTGCCTGAGGAGAGGGAGCCCGTCAGATTGCACTCATCTCTTATCAGACTTTAGTGTATGTAGTCCCCACTGCAAGACCAGTGGAAGCAATCTGGAGGCGAGCGAAGCTGCTAGTTGACAAGTTTGTGGCAATGTACAGGTAGTCCTTCTGTGTATGCTGTAATATCAAATTTCATTCCAAGATTTTGTGGGTATTAAGAGCTACCAAGGGATCCAGAAGTGAGCTGGTTGCATCTATATAGCAAAAACCTGCTGCATTCCAGAATCCACATATTGCTGGTACTTCTTGGGAGATACGATTTCTGCTTTCCTTCTCACTTCAGTGTATGCTGGTAGCTGGACCTGGGCTCAGAACATCAAACTGTTTTCTCTGACAGTGTGATTTTCTTGTGCAGAATCTAACAGTGAAGAAAACCAGGAGAACTGGTCCTGCCCCTAGGGTGCCATTGTGGGTATGTAATAAATGTGCTGGCATGGATTAAATATCCCATAGTTATGGAACAAGTTGGTAGGTGTGTATTTTTTGTGGAAGCCATAAAATGGATTTTCCTGATCTAGTGTCCTGAAACACTCTTATATGTAGTTGGCTTCTTGTATCACTCCTACTCAATCAATTATGATTATAGTCAAAGAAGACAATGTTATCTGCTGTGGCATTTCAGTTACGTGCCACTTTTGTGCATCATATTTGAGGTGAAGGGCCAGAGGGAAATGTATGGAAAGGGAGGAAAGTGCATCTTCACCCTACCAGAGATGATCAAATCAATAGTTATGTTTGTGAGAAATCACAAATGTCTTATTAAAATCTGAGTTATAGTTTGTATGTGCTGCTGCTGCTCCTCCATTGGTTTCTGGAATATTCTCAAGCTGTGTGCAGTAGGTCCATTTATTTTATTTTCTCACTTTCACCCTGCAATGTGTAAGGATTCGTGTTTGAGCGAGCCGTGGACAGTGCTTAAAAATCCATATTTACCTTGAAAGAAAAAGTACTAATAATTAGAAGAGTGGGAACTCTAAACTGCTAAAGATACAGTTGATAAAGACACTTGCAGTGACCTAAGCATGGGTCAAGATAACCCAAGTGAGATTGAAGAGGAAACAAAGGAAGGAAAACAAGAGGTAGCACTAAAAATATGAGCTGCAGACATTAGTTGAAATACTGTCAGTTCCTACCTGGGCAATACTTCGACTTTTTGTCTAGTGTGCTAGGATGTAAAAGTGCAGGAGAAAATCAGCTTGTGCCCTAGTTTTGCTGTGAGCAGAAGCTGTCTGTTTTCCTGAACAGGGGAATGGAAGCTGGGAAATCTGCTGCCGTGGTGTGCAGGTTGGGGTGTGTATGGGGAAAGAAGAAAGACCTGTGGGCCTTGTTGTTTTGCTTACCATTACAGTGATTTTTCTTCTTTGTCTGACTGTGCTTTGAACGGAGATGATCATTCCCTGTCTTATCACAGCAACTCCACGCACAGATGTATAGGATGCAAGGCACTGATAAAAAAATAAAAAATCCAACATTTTTTGCCATTTGTTGCCCAGGAGCCTATGTAACTCTTGGCTCTATGTATTCCAGTCTGGTTCACTTCTTATTGGGGATTATAAAAGATAATTTGGATGAACTACAAAGTAGGTGCAAGAATACTGTACTTTAAGTTTTTTCATTTTTCACATCAAAGATGCTGGTTGTGCAACACATAGGTGAAAGAAGGAATTTCTCACCATGTGACTCAGAGATTCTCATGGGAATCTGTCTCGCTCTGCAGAGAGGTGGCAAGGGATCAACAGTTAGGATATGTAGGAATGTCATACTCAATTAATTTCCTGAAATTACATTCTGAAGTTGTGTTTTGAAAATGAATTAATATTGGTAAAAAACACTGATATCCTTGGATAAAGGGCAACAGAGAAGAACACATTGTTATTATTAAACTGCTGTAGAAATCCTCTCTTTGGCTTTGACTGAATTATTGCAGTGAGTTTCCTTGGTGATGTGACGTAGGATTTACTGGAGTGTTTGTGCTGTATAATTGAAAATGACACTACCTTTATTAAACAATCTGTGGGACTTCTTAACTCTTTTCTGCGCTGAAACCAGCTTTGCTAGTGATTCTTACCAAACATCCGAGCCAGCAAAAGGGAGGCTGATCACATCTCTGCTATGAGACAGATGTCTTATAGTACTGCTGAGTGCAAAAAATACATGACTTCCTAGAAGCAAATGAGATATTAATAGATGGATAATGAATGTGGCTGAAGTCTCTATTAACCACTCATTGAACTGTTGCCCACTGATAACAAAGAGTGAAGGTTCTTGTCATCCTGTTTTTACCCCTTCAGACTATAAAGGTAAGGTTCAATGTGAAGGGACCTCTACCTAAATCTTCAATTTTTAGCCCACTTCGTTGGCACTGCCTGTAAGCTATCAACAACAGCTGTTCATTTATCCACATAAAATGAGTTAACGGTCCTACAGTCTAGGCTTTCTCAGGTTGTCTGCATGATAACAAATTTCATCTCAATCAAAGCTAATTGCTGCTTCTGACAGCAGCCTCCCATGAGAGTCTTCAGGGAACAAGCAGGTAATGCTGGTCAGATCTGATGCACATACCTAGGAGTCTGTAACAGGGGTTGCCTTTTGAAGTTGTCAGTCTGGCTTTAAATACAGTGGATAACTAATATCATGGTTGGTATTTCTCGCATGCCTGAGATGTTAGAAAGACCAGATTAAAGGTATCTAGTTTGTTAATTGCTAGTGCAAATTGTTAAGACACCTTTTCAACAGTGTTCTGTCTTGGTCCAGCAGTATGGCAATGTGCTTTGCACATTTTACACTTCATAGCAGAAATGCAGTGGCAACACTGATCTTTTTCACCTATAATGAAGTAGGACCCTTAAATCCAGAGGACTGCAGTGTAGTAACTTTTCTCTCTGATACTGTATCTTACTGTTGTTCCATCCCAATGCATGGCCTGATAGAGAAACTATAGGATTGAAAACTTGTGTTCTCCATGTATACATTTATAAAAACCACCAACAGATTACGAATTCCAAGAATGTAATTATCCCATTGTCATATTAAGTTGAGTAAATTTCCTTCTCTTAAATTAGGTTTGATTTTTTTGTAATGACTGCTCAGTTCCACAAATAGCAGTATAATGGGAATATAGATACACTCTGATTGAATGTGGATCCTCTCCTGGCTACACCAACTTGATTATATATCCCAGTGGATCCTAACTAGGAAGTTCTGTTTCCCTTAAGTCAAAATGTCTGCTTCTTTGTCACACCATTAAGATAAAGTCAGGAGGCTGATTAGTACTGGGGCTCTAGGGCTCTTTCACAAAGACAAGAGAATCTCTAGAGAAACCAACACATATTTTAAGTATTGATACCTCTATGACAAGGAGTATTTGTAGCTTCTTATTGTGAGATGGGATATAGTAATATATAATGGAAATAAAGTTATTACACAGTATAAATATATATTTAATGAAGAAAAAAATAAATTATTCTTGTATTCAAGCAAGATAATACTGTTGTTGCAAATCAGATAATCTGATCTCAGTTAGTGGTATTTTTAAGTTTGACTATGTAAGAAACAAATGGTAGGTCTTAAAATGTAGCAGGTTTTCATTTTATGTTTCTCCCTAAAACTCCCTCCGTATCATTACTGGTGAGGGCAGAGGGTGAGCTGAAAGATGATGCTTTGCAAGTGTTTTGCTTATTATTTACATCTTCTCAGTAATTGCAAGCCTAAGCAGAGATAAACAGCTGGATGGTTGAGATCAAGGAAGTGGAGGAGTCAGGATGGGACAAATCTTAACAAAAGAGCTCACCAGTGGGCCAGATCAATATGTGTAATCCAACAGAGAATTAATGTGAAAGGGCTGTAGGAAAAGGAATTGAATAAGGTTAAAGTAATAGCTTTGATTTGTATTTCTTTTGTTGTTATCTGATAATACATTAAGCTCTCCCTTTGGATATTTTTATTCCCATACTTTTGCCATATAATGATTGCTTGTGAAGATTATAAATGTCAAGAACTGCAATGTATCCTTTGCATCTACTCCATCTAATCATAAGCCATGTACAGTTAGAGAGGAGAGCTACAGCTTCTAATCCTTTCTGACTTTCAGATGAATTGAAATGCTCAGTTGATACATTACTGGCTCATGGGTTCATCTCATTCACAGAGAAAGGTGAGTACAGTCTGCAAACAGACCACCAGATGCACAGTTAGACCAGGCCAGATTAATTTTATTTTGTCTTCACCAAATCATGGTGAATTGCTTCAGTGGACTCCATTCAAAGCCCACTTTCAATTGTGGATGCCTTCACAAGGTTTACAGATGGTTTTACCCAGGTGACAGCTAAATGTCTTTTAGGAGCTCAATATAAGATACACTAAGAACCACTGCAAACCTTTTTTTTTTTTTTTTTTTAATTTGGAATAGCCCAAAGTTTTAAGTTTTCAAGTTAGATTCTGCTTTCTGTCAGCATATGAAATTGGCTTTGTTACACCAATATTGCATAAGAGATTGCATCATTTAAATGTGGCTGGATTGCACTGACATGCTCTTGCATATCCATGTACTCTTTGTGTAATGCTGAGGTGTCTGCTAATGTTTTATTTCTCCCTGGAGATACTTATTGATACATTTTCAGTTACTACTCATATGTGTGTACAGTCTGCTTACAATTATTTGGAACTGGTGATTTCATACCAAGCATGCAACACTTCTATAGACTATGAACATGCTTAAGAACTTATTCCTATATTCTTTTTTTGACTCCTTATGCCCAGAGGAAAGAATGAAATGAAAAATATGTACATTTTTGAGTAGGAGAAAAAAGCATTGCTCTCATGAGACTCTCTCCTGATTCTGTGATGACTAATGCTGCTGTCAATTATTGGGTTATTCAGAAATAAGCTAAAAAATGCTTAATTTTAGATTCATTCATTTTTATTTGATTCATGTCATATCTACTTCTGTGAAAATAGGTATCCCCCATTGAAATGAAGAACTCTCAGCTGGATGGAAAATCAATGGCAATTATGATCGTAGAAATTATTAAAGAATTCCCATCCTGGGTCTTTATTTGGGATTTTTTGCTGGGAGAATATTTATGCAAGAAACTTTTCAAGGATGAATAAGGGGTATTTCCCCACATTCTAGGGTTTGAAACCATTAGTTTAGATCACCTATTGCTAAAATAAATATATATTAATAAATATATAGAAAATATTAGTATTTAGAAGTGTATATTTTTTCTTATATCTATGTTTTCTTAGAAAAAGGGTTCAAATGAATTGATGAAATGATCTGACTTAACACTTGTCCTTGGAGAAAGTATACAGTGTTACACAGTCTGAAACTTTAAAATAATTCTCACAGGTAGTCACAGGATGAGTACATTGGCACATTATTGGCATATTATACAGTGCTTTATGTCTGCAAATAAAAAATTACAGTTGTAGATTATTTCATTTATTATTACTTCAGACTGATTTAGTGAACGGACTCTGCTCTTACTAGTGTACCTAGATAAGGCATCATGTTGTTCTTTGGGAGCAGATAAAGCTCTAAAAGCCACAAATGCAGAGTTCCTAATCTCTTTCCACTGCTGACTGGGGCTATGACCTTGCATCCTAACTGATGATTTAAAATAGTTTCACTCTTTTGGGGTGAAGCCAAACAGATACAAACATCCCAGTAAGAATGCTTCCCATTTATATAGCCAAAAATGTATCATATGTGGATGATATTTAGATAACTAAAAAAAAAAATCTAAAAAAATAAGAAACTTCAGGAATATAGGTTAGTAAGACATTTTTAAAGACCTCTTTGCATCTGTGTCTCCTAAGCCCTTGATAAAACTCTGTCACAATGTAAAGAAAATAACATTATTGAGAGTTAAAAAAAATAGAAAGTTTAGGAAAATGTATTTGTTGCATATTAGAGAGAAGACTGGAGAAGATAGGAAAGCAAAAAACAACCAGCACACTAAGCTCATTTTCCCCTCTGATATTCAGTGCAGTCTGGAATGCAGACTAAGAACATATCCTATGTTGTGAACTTCATTAATATAGTGAATAAGATTGGCAGCTCCCATTCCTCTAACAATATTTAATGTGGCTAAGTTTATGGCCTGATCCCATGCACTTAGTGCATTTCGTGGTCGAGATGTCATTCAAGTTTCAGAAAGAGAAAGAGAAAAGAAGGTGTCAAGATTTGTGAAAGTAAGAGATGTCAGGTGAATTCTTCCTCCACAATGTCCCCTGCACTTTTGCTCTCCCTTCAAACTGTTCCTAAGTCTGCATTTTCTTTGTGCTGATGTCTCCGGGGAATGGCTGTAAAGGCGATGTGGGAGCTGAGGGTTGGATCTTCATGTCGAAGCTGAGGAACTCTGTGACCCCAGTATGGAAATGTTGTTTCCACAAGCTGAGTGCTGAGGTACATAAAACCAAGCAGGTGATTTCATCCCCCACCTACATTAGCAGATTGCTGTGTGTGAGAACTGCCACCATTTCTAGAACTAATTGCAAACACCCCAAGAGAGCCCTGCATGGGCAAGGAGAATAAATTGCTTCCTAAAGTTCAGCATTAAAAAGTGTATAGGGAGACATCATAGGATAGTTTTTGCTGCTCTTGTGTATAATAAGGTGAAAAGGTAACTTGATAATTCTTTCAGTGTCTCCAGGGAGAATACCCAAGTATATACTGCAAAGGGGGGAAGAGGGGTCATTAATTTTAGGCAAGCTCATAACATGAAACAGTAACTGGAAATTGAAACTAGATGAAAAATGAAAATAAGATATATTTTGTTTCTGATTTATTTATTTTCTTAAGAGCAGGAGTAATTAACGTCCTGGGCTAACTACTCTCATTGGAAGGTTTTCTATTGCTTTCAATCTTTAAATTGCAATGAGATGTCTTTCTAAGAGAGGAGATTTTACCACTCCAGAAGTTATTGAGCTGAGCAGAATTGCTGGGTGAAGTGTTATCATTAGTATTACCAGGACTTTGAGGTTGCATTATCACCATGGGTCTGTTTGGCCTTAAAAATCTATAAATAGCTCTGTACAATACAGCCTTCCAAGGTCATTCTGTTGAATGGTTGAATTCTTACATTTCACCTGCACATTTCTGCATACACATACACTTCTTCCAGGCTATTTGTGCAGTACTCTTGAGCTCAGTTTTAACTGCACCATATACAACTGCCACCTTACCTCTTCTGCTGAAAAGGAGTAAAATGGAGGAAAAAGCACAGATTGTTGTGTCTTTCGTTGCAACTCATTCTCAGGTCTCTCTTTGAGACTGAATTCTTTCCTGAAAGAAAGCAATGTGTCTTAAATCCACATCTTTGTAGGAAGAAAGCATTCCTGGCTCTGTGCTTTTCTTATTCTGTTCTTATTATCCTTTTAATTCCTAGATCTTCACCATACTGTCTACTCTGTAAATCTACAAGCTTTTTCAGTGACCTTTTACCTTCTCCATGGGCTCATGTCTCTGGTCTCAGTCCAATAAAGATCTAAACAGTTTCCTTACATACTCATCAATTACCCCTACTTGGAATCAGCTGAAGGTAGATCTGCTATGCTGCAGCAGATGAGCAGAGCGATAAGCTTGTTAGAGTAGGGAAAGGAGATGAGATAAAACAAGAGATCTGTTTAGCACCCATATCAGGAATTGGTGCTCGTTTTCATAATGAATTTGCCTGTGTTCGTCATCACTGCAGCCTTTCATTAGAAGGATGACAGCTGAAATTTCTGCATCTGCTATTTCCATGGTATACTCAGCAGAAGAATGCTCTAGCAAAGATCTTTTAATTACAGCTATGAAATTTTGGGTTGTAGGTGGGCCTGGAAATGTTTCTGGCAAGGGAGGGAAGGTGATAGAAATAAAGGAAAGCTTACTTACTTACCTTACTTACCTAAGGATTGTCAATCCAGTTCTAACATGTGTGTTTCTGAGCACTTCTTAACTCACCTCTTTATTGATTTATTTGCACCTGTGGTACATCATTATGAAAGAATATCGTCTGCTCTCCTTCCTGACATATATCTACCTCTGTGCTGGAGTGTGACATGTTTTTAGGAAGGTTTTGCATGTGTCTAACTTGGAGAAGTACTGATTTGGTCTTTTTAGCCACATACTTCAAGATTTGGTTATACAAGAAATAATTAGTGTTTCCAGAAGGATGGTGGGAGAGCCCACTAGGCTGAATGAGCAGCCAGCTCACCTGCCAGTGTTGTCCTTTGGTAGCAGTTGGGGTCTATGCACAATCAAAATGAAGGAGCACAGAAGTGCAATAGTTTTTCCTTGCTGGATGGGGTTTCTCTGGCGAGTTTTCTGTTCCTTTTGTAGCACTATGAGTTAAAATGAGGTTTTGAAAAAAGTGTCAGTTATACATATATAGAAACTTCCAGCCGTGCACACAGAATGATTTGACTCAAGATGAAGAGGCACTGAGGCTTTGCTTTGTACACTTCAATTCTTCCAATCTTAGCAGGCATAAGTAACAGGGGGAGGTCTCATGTAAAGTGAAGATGGAGAAATGATTATCTGTTTATCTTGCTTTCCTTTCAAAGCAGAACAATGAAATCAGCAGAAATCTCCTCCCTTTCTTCTCTCTTCCTAGCAAATGAACCTTGTTTTAGAAAAATTAGAGTGTGTTGTGGATAAAGAAAGGTCACTTAGGTCTTGGATCTGTTTCCTTCATTAGCAGCAAATTGCCATGTAGTGATTGCTCCTTCTAGTATCAGTGTTGTAGAATTTAACTAGCCAGAAGAGCTTACAGATGCCACATGAGAAAGCCAGTGATGCCTATAATATATTGCAGGAATCATAAATAGCTGAGACAAGGGCTGGTTATTGCTTAGTTCAATATTGTTGTTTAATAGGAATTCTAAATACACTCTGCTGGGTTAAATATTGTACTATTAACTTCGGAGATAATGATCTTTCCAGATTGAAGGAGGGACAATCATATTACAGTGTGATGCATTCCTTTGAGCTCTCCATATGTGAGCAGGGTAATTGAGGCGACAAGCAATTCTGTAAGCCATCCTGAGGGTCAAATTCTCTCATTGTACAGAATTCTCATTCCCAGAGAGGTCAGGAGGACTTGCTGAATGAATATAGAAGCATTAGGTGACCCCAATTTGTATATTTGTAAAGCACCCATCAACCCCATGTCTCAGCCTGTGGATATTATCAATCTCTAACTAATTACATCTATTCCACAAGACTGCAGAGTTGTTTTAAAGATAACCATTTATCCAGGCTTTTCCTTCATCCTTTCTTATAAGTAGCTGCTTGAATGACAAAATTAGTTGTCTCCATGTTGGTTTTTCTCTCCTTGTCCTGTGAGCGAGCTTCTGCAAGATGAAAAAGGACTCAGCAGAGAAAGGAGTCTGTTCCTAGAAGAGCTGTACATCCCTGGAAAATGTCTTACCATTAAACCCAGATGAATAGCTCAAAGACAACAAAGGTCACATAAGCAGTGGAAGTTTTTGTGATATATTAGGAATAGATTTATAGCTAGACAAACAAAAGAGAAACCTGGAGGACGAAAGAAATGCCCACATTTTACCTTTGCTTGCAACAGCACATTCACTTTAATTACTCTGCGTATTTGATAGTGGAGTGTCACTCCTTTTCTCTTTCTCATGTTCTAGGTATTGGTTTTCTTCCGTGCTTTATTTAAATGCTACATTTAAAGGATTCAAATTTACTAGGGATGAGAAACTACACATACACATACATACATATGTTATGTATGAGGGTTTCTCCAAAAGTAATGCCTCATATTTTATGATGCTGTAATGAAACGTCAGAAGCGGATGTTAGCGATATGACAGTAGGGGTAGAACCTTCCTGCCAATATTCCATTACATTTTGTTGCTGTCCTTTAAGATGTTATCTGGCATGGAAGTGCATGTGAAGTAAAGGGGTGTAATAGAATTCTTCCATATGGAAAAAGAGGCATCCACTGACATTTACTGTGGAACACATTCCTAATCATGGCTGGACCGACCTATCATGTCTGCAGTGTAACGTGGATTTGGCACCTTCTGGCTTTCATCTGTTTAGGTTGAATGAAATGAAATGAAAGTTGATGTATGAGGGCAACATTTTCTGAGCACTGACACTGTCATAGCAGTTCTCTAACATACAGTGCTACCGCTCTTCATGTCTGTTTTTGTTTCCATGGAAATAAATAGAAGGTATTTTGGGATGTCCTACATATCTAGGTATAGACACATACAAAGTCAATAACAAAACAAATGTATAGATGTTTTTATGCAGACTTTTCTATCCCTGTCTGACATTTAACCCTTTACACTCATTAGGTTTTTCTTTAAATTCAGGCAGCAAATTGATACTGCCTAAATTGATGAAGACTGTTATTGGTGGTCAGGAGAGACTTGCATCTCAATTCTGTTATCTCTACTCTAAATTACCATTTTAATTTGTATAATGAACACTTCAGATCTGCAGAAACTGCACACAGATGCATTGAAAGACGATTGTTCTTGTTATGTAAAACATTTCCTAACATTTTGTTTTAAAAACAGAACATTGTGAATCTCTTCGAGTCACAATTAAATGTAGTTTAAACACTGGTGTTTGCCTGGGTATAACTTATAAATCAGGAATGACCCTTTAAAATAACATACAATTGCTTAAAGCTTTATGTATTCTAATCTATCTACTGATTTCTGTAGATCTTACTGGGGACATTCTTCTCTTGCACTCATTTCCACATTGATGGATATGTTTTTTCTTCTTTTTTTTTTATTTTTCAGCTTATATTTTAGGCCTTTTCCTTCATGGGGATGAGGATCTATTTTGTTGCTTTTAAAGATGGGCTACATGTATCTGATTTACTTTGTTGGTATCTTTTTAATTCATTATGGGAGATTTGCCATTGGATGCACCATGATTTTGAGTCCTGATTTTATAGTCTAGAGCCTGTTGCTGTGAAACTACTTGCAAAGTAATGACTGCTAAGCTCTAATGTATATATCCTGATGCAACTGTTGGATATGTAAATCTTCACAAGATTGCCATCTGTAGAATGATTATAGAATAGTAGTGAAGGCACAGAAAAAGTATAGGCTTACTGCAACGAGTATGGGAAGGTTCAGAGATTCCTGGTCCAAAATATATTGCTGCTATGCTGTCTTTGCAATGACTTTTGAATTCCTTCTGGGATCCCTTTATTACTGTATCTTGTTTTTCCAATTTGTAGTTTTGGATTTGTCTTACAGATTGACAAATGCTTATCAGATTTCAGTTTATTAAAATCCTAAAGTTGTCTGGAAACAAAATACAAAACAAAACATGAATTTGTGAGTAAAAATAGAACAAGTTAGATTGTTGGAGAATATATTAGTTTGCAGTAATTCAAGACTTACTTGGTTTTGTTGTTTTTTTTCCTTTTATTTTATTTTCTTAAAATAAAATCCATCCCATTCCCTCAAAATAGAGACTGAAATTCCCAAATGCAATATAGCCCTTAGCAGAGTCCAAAGGGATACACCCTGAACCACTTGCTTGTCTTCTTTAAAAAAAACTGCAGCAACACAGCAAAACTCCTGTTCTTTATTGAATAACCATAATGTGGGATAATATAAAGGATCGTAACATGAAGAGGCATCAACCATTTTCATACACATAAAATAGAAATTATGGGAAGTTATTGAAAATGTCATAGAAGAGATACACCTTTTTATGAATGGAGTAACCATTTACACTGAAAGAAATTTCTGACACCATAGATCAATGTGCCAGCATTATTTCTTCTTGAAAATAAAGTAAAAACAGTGAAACATTCTCCAGTCTTTTCATTACAAGAATAGTAAAGAGCATGTGGGGCCAGAGCTGTGTGCACTTGGTGGAGTCAGTTGTGCTTGATTTTACTAGACTACATTTAGGGTAATTATAGATGTGACTTGTGATTTGGATAAAATGCTCTGCTGTATTTAAACTAAGATGAAAAAAATAGATCTGAGCAACTATTACTCTACTGGTCTGCTCTCCACTATTGGTTATATTGAGTAAAAAGTGATCGTTTCTTTTATAAAATAAACCATTCCTGTATAAAAGAGAGAACCATATCCCCTAATTTCCTGTCTTCAGTAAGATGTGATACAGGATTTACGTGAAATGTTGTGAATTAAAAAGAAGACAGGGTTGAAAAGTGAGGGATGAACTGGATAAAAGAATATTGAATGGAGAAAGGTTGGAGGGAGGGTAGGCTAAATTTCCTAAGGACTGTTCTTAAGGTCAGATTTGTGTAATATTTTCATTAAGGACCTCAGTGAAGTAGGAATTTGCTGATTAGATTTGCTGATGGTACAAGGGCTGCTTCAAAAGTATTTTATTTTGTTATGTTGGCCCACAGCATCAGAGGTGGATGCTGGTGATATGGCAGAAGAGCTCTTGAATATTTCTGGAGTAAACTTTTAGGCTTTAATAATAACAGAATAAAATTCAATGAAGAGAAGTGCAAAGCATAGTGTGTACAAGAAGTTCAGTTCTATCTGACTCAGCAATTGTACTCATAGGAAGATATAATATAGAGGAATTATTCCTCTGGAGGAAAAAGAAAATCATTCTCACTGTGAACAGCAAGTTTAGAGCAAAGACATGCAGGATAGCTGTGCATTTTCTGTCATCTATGACAGAACACCACTGCAGGACAGTTTAGGATGAAATAGGCCTCTAGTGGTGCTGTCATGTGTAAAGTTTTTGTTACCAGACATAAATTTCTGGGCAACGAGAGCAAGTTTTGGAGGAAGTTTGTCCAACAAATGAAGTGAGAAAGAACTGAGAAAATGATGAAAATTTGCCTCAGTTCTACCTGGAAGAGACTGGAGGGGAGATGGTGTTCGAAAACATATGGATGGTTATAAAAATGGTAATTGTTACAGTGATTTCTGCATATTGATTGCTGTCTACAGACTGTTGGATGAGGAGTAGATGGTCGAAGTAGCAGGAAGGAAGATTAGAGATGTATATTAAGCTGCAAATTAGAAATGTATTTTTAGAGAAATCTATTTCTTGGGTAACCTAGGTAAGCCGTGTCCTGCCTCAGAGTAGGGAGGAAGTACATCTACGCAGAGAATTTTAGGATTTAGAGCAACTTACAGTAATGGAGGTCTTAACCAATAAAGTAATAATCTTGGCATACCTGCTGAAAATGTTATACAATTCTATGAAATTCAAATAATTTCACCGCTTCCAAATGCAATGGGATTCTCAAACCCTGACAGGGACTCTGAGCATGAGGGATTTCGTTACTTTTGCTTCTCCTGGAAAACTGTGTATTTTCAATAATTAATTGGGTATGCAGCTTGGTGATCTAATGCATGAAGCAAAGCATGTAGCCACAAGTCTAGTTTAGAAATCAGTTTCCAAAGCGAAGAAATGTCTCCCTTACAATCAGGCACTATACATTAGCAAAGTTAAGATGTCGCCATAATCATCTGATGAAATCAACTGAATTTCCCCCTTTAGGTAATACTGTTCTTATTAACTTGCTCTTTCAGAGTGCTGTAAATTTTTGGGATGATGCTGCATCCTTGGTGAAAGTCAAGGAAATGAAAATGTACAAAAAGTGCATGCCTTACGAGTTCACTGAATCAAGTCTTAGAGCTACTATGAAGGACTCCATAACTTAAAGAAAATGCCACTGTTATGATTGCTTGCTTTATTCTTGGAGGACTTGTCTTCTCTAGAAATCTTTTACGCATTCATCACATCTAAATGGAGAGCAGAAAAGACATAAACAAAGCATTTCTTCTACCAGGTAAAATTTCTTTTCAACTTGGGAGAGACGAGTTAACAGCTATGACTGCTATCTGTGGAGGAGGAAACTGTTTATGACATCTTCCTTATGGCAGAGATCTTTCTAATAGGATTAGAGGGTCCCTTATAATTAACTTGAGGCAGATGACTAATTTCCATAGTCAACTTCCAGCACATCCATCTGCCTTTCTAGGTAAAGGTGTGAGTGATTTTCTTTTTTTCTGATCTTTTATTTTTCTCCTGAGTAGTTCTATGTTTGGTTACCACAGGGTTTTATTCACCAGGGAAATTTGTATAGCAATTCATATCACAATCTGTGCTTAAAAATTGATAGTGCTATGCTGGCAGAGCCAGATCTGCACGTTTAGCTCCTGTATTTATTTCAGCATTCTGTGGCCCCAAAAACCCGAATAGAGGGTTTTTTTTCTTCCATTTATTTTTCTGCAAACATCTGAGGGTAAGGCAAGCACGTGTCAAGAGTTTGCACCAACCTTCTGAGAATAGTTGATTCAGATGTGTCCTTGTGTCAGAGCATATGGATCGGGGCAGGAGGGTGATGGCAGTGCCTCACAATGACTCCCAAACAGCACAACTTGGGCATCCAGATCAGCCAGCAAATACTGATGAATCCTGAAGGCAACCTAATGATTTTTGTTTGGGAAGGGGCTGGCAGATGATGGATTTGAGACTGGACCTCCCATCTGTTCCTGATTCATTTTCCACTGAAGCTAAAGAATGAGAATGAGCAACCAGGAAAAAGTTTCATCCAACCGTCTGGGGATGGTGTCACCAAGCCAGACGGCAGCAATTTAACTTTCTTCTCTCGTAAGACTAGCATATACTGGCAGAAATTTATTGTTTCTTCATTGCTAAAGATTTACTGGATGCTTCATTGTTGGGAGGGCAAAAGATGATATTTTCTGCTTTATAAATATGACCTTTCTATCTGGGTATTATTTCAGCCAGTTATGTTTTGCTTTTTTGAGATAAATGTGCGGAGCATTACAGAGAGGACAAAGTCCCTATGGAGGATTGATAAAGACTGTAGTGAGGAATGCTTAACTGTGTCATTATCTGGATCTTCATGCAGAATGCTTTCATAGGGCTGTAATGTAGCACCAAATGGCTATAGAAGATTACCAGATAGAATTGAAGGGAGAAAAGCGATGAATTGTACAAGAAGAAAAGATAGACCAGATCCTTAATGATTAAGTTAGTGATGCTTGCTTAAATGTAATGACACACCCACAGAAATAAGGCCACATCAGCTGCAGCCAGTAAGCGGGGGCTGTGGGAATGCAGACCTCAGGGTGATGTTGAGCATGTACTGAAGAGCAGCCTATTTTCAAGTGAAGTGAGTCCTTCTCATTTTGCAAAAGTGCAAATCTGCTCTGATTAGCTCTAATTAGCCTCCTGTCTCTATAGTTGCAACTGAATGACGTGTTGTGGGGGTTTTTTTTGTTTGTTTTGTTTTTTATGCTGTAAATCTCTTTTTAGTGTGTAAAAAGTCTGTCATTAATTTTCAAAGCAGCTGTGGTTTTCTGATAGATAGGCAGACATCTGCTCCAGTTATTGTATCAGTCTAAGGCATCCACGATGTCTTCTCCCACTACCTTGCTATGCCATCACCGTGTTTCAAATCAGCTATTGGGAGAGGAAGCAGAGGGAAAGCATCTTTAGCCTTTGGAACTTCTTAAGGTTAAAGCTGCTACATGTATGTTGGCTATTTTATTTAGGTGCAAGTACAGAACACCATTTTATGAAACATTTTAAAATAATAACTTATTTCCCTGGAAACAAAACAGGCTCCCTGTGACAGTCAAAGAAGTGTGCTAGGAAAAAGAATCCAGATGGAACGTATGTAAGTTGAATGAGTTACTTACTGGAAAATTGCTCCCAAGGAGTACCTGCTAGAGGATCCTAATCAAATTGGGAGGATAGGTTGCACTGTATGTACAGGGAGTTGTCTAAAGACTCGTACTATACATTATTTCCAGTAATAAATAACATTTTATTAATAAATTCTTAATAAAATATAATTATCAATTTATTAGCATCGTCTTGGTTTAGGAAGTATAGCTTGTTGATGGCATGAAACTGGGAAAGTCTGCAGATGCCACAGGCACTGAGGAGAATTCAAAATGTTCTTCATAAATCAGAGGAACTGTGTGCAAGTAAAAAGTCTGTGATTCAGTAAGAGTAAATGAAAAGTATCACATAGAAGTTGCGGATTACCTGGCTCAGCAGACTTGCTGCAGGAGTGGATGTAAGGCTTCTGTGAAGTTAAAAACCAGCAAGCACAAGGAATATCACACTATTGCAGAAATGATGGAGAGCTTTTACCTAAATGTAGGGGAAGAAGTGTTGTGAGTAAAATGAATTAAAAAAAAAAAAAACCCTCAGCTGTAACGATTACTTTGCTTATGGGCACCGTTCTTCAAGAAAAATGTGTCTTATGGGTGGCCATGAAATGATCCTAGCATCTAACAGGAGCTAAACTAATGGTTTATGGAAACTCTGCTGGAGTTTGTAAAGAAGTTAGAAAAAATGTCAAGATTGATGTAAATGCAGTAGTCTTGCTGTATGATCAGGGAAGAGACAAAGTGATATCTCAGAGTCATGTCCAGACATACTGCTTCTGGGTCTTTTTGCTATTGCAAGATGATTTTTCTCCACATAGAAATACTCAGGATTAGTTTTGTTGTAGTTGAATTTAGAGTAAAAGAATTGTGGCTTTCTGTAAATGAAAATCAGCTAAAAATCCTGAAAACTTGTTTCATCGGAAAACTGAAAGTTGTAAAATTTTTTCGAAGGTACCTACACTTCCTAAAAAAGTGTGAGCTATTGGGTTTACCATTTAATAGGTGAGAAGTTGGTCGCAAGGTTGTACCCAGAGAGCAGCGGTCAAGGGCTTAATGTCTGAAGGGAGATGGGTGGTGTCCCGAAGGGATCTGTATTGAGACTGGTGCTCTGTAACATCTTTATCATTCACACTGACAGTGATTGATAAGTGATTGATCAAGTACATCCTCAGGAAATTTGCAGGTGACACCAAACTGTGTGGTGCAGTCAGCACACCCAGTGGTCGGGATGTCATCCAGAGAGACCTAGACTGGCTGAGCAGCGAGCCCAGGTGAACCTCATGAGGTTCAACAAACCAAGTGCAAGGTCTTGCACCTGAGTTGTGGCAACTCCCACTATGAGTATAAGCTGTGGAACAAAAGGATCGGAACCAGAAAATTGAGCAGTGCACAAATGGGCATCAAGTGTTCTGTCCCTCTGCTCTCATTGCTGGAGCTACCCATTTAGACTTGGCATTTAGAGTAGCATCTGCAGGTGAAGCTGCTGCAGTGGAAACTATCAGTCATACCCAAAGCTACAAGTAGTATTAAGCATACTGATAGTTTTGGGCTTTCTAGAGTCTTTCTATGTGCTTGGAGCAAAGATAAATTAACTTCCTGGGTCCAGACTCTTCCTCGGACCTCAGTATTTTATTAAATAACCTTTTTGCTGTCTATTGCTCCTCTTCCTGTCTCAATCTACTGAAGCTGGGTAAGATTATGATGCTGAGAGAATTTTGTGCCAGCCAACTCAGGAATTGCTTCAGTCCTTTCACTACCAAGGCAGTAGCATCTGTTTTTCTGACGTGCTGCCAGAAGAGAAATGTACTTCTCTGCTTAGGTATCCTGCAGCACTGAGATCAGTTATACAAAATCCATGCTCTTGGGCTTTAAAAACTGTAGATAATGGGGATTTTGGAAATTAGATTGAAGTAGTTAAGTGTTGCAAATTTTCCCTCTTGAATGGCTATGGATTGATATGGATGCGTACAGGATTCTTTGGCAAATGGATTGCATTTCCTAGTGGGATTTGTGCTGTGAATAAATAAATTTCTGTAATCAACTACTGATACTTCTTCTGTCTTCATAGTTTGCATCACAACTAACTGCACATGCATAAAAATTTATCCCTATTAAAAGTCAAGTGAGGTGTTGAACTGGAATGAAAACTCCACACCTAGTGCAAAAATAATAATAATGTATATATATTTACTTCCCTTTGTAAATTTTTGAATGTTGTTAGTGCCTTGGCCTATTTAACGTTAACTAGGTGTCAATCAAATGCAGAGATGACTTGCCAGTGGGAATGTTCTGGAAATGAGAGGTAGTATCTTGCAGAATGTTGCATTTAAAGAGTAATAACCCTTCAGCTTTCCAAAGAGGTGTAATTTTCTGATTCTGTCACATATCTAAGCAACTCTCTTGTTTCAAACAGAAGCAGCGTTAAGGAATGGCAGCCTGGAGGGAAGGAATCTTGAGAGACGAAGTTCCCCAGGCTAGGTAATAAGAGATCCTTAGGCATTTTATTTAGTTTGCTGGTTCATCTTCCAGAATAATGTTAGATTTGACTGCAGATTTGTCATGTCTTTGGGGCTTGATTCTTTTTTTTTTTTTTTCCCTGACCTTTGGAAGACTTTGACACTTTATCTGCACCCTTAAGAAATGAAACTGGACACCTGGTTGCATATTTGGTCCCAAAATGGAAGGAAAATTCTTCCAAAAACTCTCTTTCAAAATAGCAGCTGGTATTGGGCATAGGTTTGGGGTACCTCCACGCTCAGAATTTTGAACCCCAATGGATTCTGACATAAATAGGACTGATAGTGAGAAATGCTTCTATAGCTTGCATGTAATAGTCAGTTTATACATAACACTGTGACTGCACAAGTATTCTTTCTTAAAGAGCTTTCTTGCTTTTCCTTGAGTGATGGTGTAGAGATGCCCGTGCTTCTGTCAGCATGGGAATTTCAGCCCATGCTCATGTGAGAATGATCCATGAGCTCCTATGTGCTAGCTCCTTGAACATCATTCTCTTGAACTGCCAATTGGCAAAACTGAAGAAAACAAATATCCCACTGCAGCAACATTTAGGCACACTTAGTATCTTCTGTTTTTATTTTCTATTTTCTTTTATTCTCTTTATTCTCCATCCTTCTCCTAGTTTTCCCAAATATTAATTTAACCTAGGAATTGAGTCTTATAAGAACATTTTACTACGTGTGATTCCATTTTGGAGAAGTAACTGTTATTCTCATTCTCCTTCAGAAAATGAAACAGGGCTGTGGTCACAGCAACCAGATAATGTCAAAAGTTTCAAGTTAAAAAAAAAAAAGTAAAAAATAGAAGAGGTGACACTGATATACCAGCCAGGTGCAAGGTCAGGATTCAGTCTGAGTCTTGTCAAATAATCTGTCGCCATTTCTCATGGGAGAAGGACCAAGGTGTAAGTGTTCTGGGGATAAAGATCTCACTCCAACCTTCTCAGTGTGAGTACAATACTTATGTTCATCCAAAAAGTCTGTGACATAATTTGAATCTAACCACTGCTTTTTCATTAACTCACTTAATACTCCACTCGATTAAACACAGATCACCTGCAGCATACACACACATGCAAACACACATATACTAGTAGCTCAAGAAATCTGATCTTTGCATGACGTCTTCTATTTGTTTATTTTTTGTTGACTGAGGCTGAGGCGTGTTAAAAGACAGGGAACTGTCAGTAGTCATGACTCTGTTGCAGTAATTTCAGAGTTCACCTAAGAGCTCAGGATCCCATGTGTGGTGAAAGAAAACCTGTGTTACTCATTCCTAGATAAATTCTTAATGGAGAAATGGCAGGAGAACAGCCCTCTCTGCACAGAGGTTTCAGCTAAGACAGAGAAATATCTCAGTTCATTGTCTGAACCATCTAAAGAGGAGAGATGCTGCCTACCCTTTGCATCCTTTCTATTGATACAGCCCCTTGAAATCTCTTCACTGTCACTTTCCACAGAAAACCTCAGAGTTTTTGCCTACCCTCAGACTAGGCTTTGCTTACATCCTCTTAGTTGTCATCTACAAAGATACCAGCTTTCATACTGCTATCACAAACCTGTGCAACTTGGAGTTTGCCTTAAATCCTTGGCTGGAGTCTGAAGCTGTGGAAGCAGATTCAGTTGTACAAAATGAAGGTTTTCTAGCCCTACTTACACTCTAGAACTTGTGCAGAGTATGCAGTGCGAAGATCCTGTAGCTTTCCAGGTCTCCAGAAGCATGGAAATGATCAGACTTCACACACCTGCAAAGGGAATTTCAGAAGAACGTGATAATGTGACTGTTTACATGCAGAAGATGAACTGAAAGTGCTGGTTCCTACAGAACATGATAGAAGTTTCCTCTGCCTTGTATCTGTTTATGAGGAACTTTTTTCAAGGCTGGGGAGCAGATGAATGGTATTGCCTGATATATAGGAGTAGTCTGAAAGCTGATCTGTCTGAGTACCTGAGGCAGACTGATTTTTTGTATCCCCTGATGTGTCACCATCCCACGTTCTTTTTTCTGTAACAAAGAGGGTTTAGGGTGTGTGTATCTTTGTCCAGCTCATGCTGTCTGCAAATGAGTTTTTGTTTTTCATCTTGCAAGCAAAATATGATTAAGAGGTTGAGCTGGTGTTGGCACATCCACCTGACATGCCCGTTGTTCTTTGGCAGCAATATCCCAGCTACTGGTGCTGGAGCCTTGAAAGATAGAACAATGATGAAAGGAACAGCAGGTGCCAGGAGAAAGGAATAATGCGGGGGGGGGGGGGGGGGGGGGGGGGGGGGGGAGGAGGAAATAGAGAACTAACATCAATGAGTTTTTGATGGCAGTAACTTTTTGTTCAGCAATTAATGCATTAACTACTGCCATATTGGCACAGACAGGAGGGAAAGTCACAAATTAAACTTAGTTCTTCTCCAAGTTTCTGCATCTATTTGCAGCCCCAGGAATTGTTCTCATGTGCAAATAACTTTCTATTTGTTTTTAACAGGACATATTTGATCAGCATGTCCACTCTTGAAGGACAGTTATTAGGGCTGGCTTCCTCATCCCAGTGAACCTGTAATTTCACAAATAACACCTATTGTAGCTTCACCATAGAAGAAAGAGAAGGAAAAAGGTCCTGGAGGAGGGCAAAAGGAGTCATTTTTACCAAACAAAGAAGCCTGATGGAGGCATTCTAGGCCAAATTCTCAGCTGCTGCAGGGATTGCACTGTTCTTGGCAGTTTTCTGTGTCTTCCCCCTCACTGAGGCAATAGGCGCTTTGATTTGTCCAAGCTGCAGACTCCAAAAGTGGTGCTTAGGTGTCAGTCAGAAGCACTTGAATTTGTCAGAAGAGTTGATTCTCCATCTCCACCTTATATTGTGCTATCTAGCTATTTCTTCAGATGGGAATTTGAACTGGGCTGGATTTACTGAAGTATGTGTTAATGTTAAGCTCTGTCCAGATGGTCATTAAGTGGAAAAAATAAATGGCAAGCCAATGAATTCCTCCCAGCTTCATCCAGCTCAAAGTAGGAACAGCTCAAACAGTCCTTGGAGTGTAAGATTTTTTCCTTTTCTTTTCCTCTTTTAATAGTCTGCATCCCAGCTGTCAGAAGACCAGCAGAATACAGCTGCTGCAGATGAAGGAAAGGGCATCTATTGAACCTGACTTTGTTTAAGCCAAGGTGTAGCACTGGAGTTTGGACACTCTCTGTGTTGATTCCTTTACTCTCATGTCTGCACTCCCTAGGCAATTACATTATCCACTTGAATTAGTGGGATTAGCTAATGAGCAAGTGCTTTTTTTTTTCCTCTTCCTTTTCTCCCATTTTTTTTGCTGTCCAGACTGTCCCAGATTCCCCCACCTCTTTCCTCCCCTCTTCCCCCCCCCTCAACTTGCACTGCTTCTTTTCTGGTTACCTTGATCCCAGAGTGACTCAGCTCATGTGAAGCTGTCATGTTGCAAAACTCTCTTTCATTCTTCTGTGTTCTACAGACATCATACACTAAATGTCCTGATTATACTTACAGCACTACCTAGGTGTTAGAGGTTTATTAGAGTTGCAGTATATGTTTGAATTCACCCTAATAGGAGCTTTTTACCTCGCTGAGAAAGATCTCAAAACACATAGGTAGTTTCTAGCCACAATGTTAGCAGTCTGTTACTCTGATATCTCAGCCTGGTGAGGCATATCCTGTTCTCCAAAACAAATTATGTTGGATCCCCCTGAGTGTCTGTAAAGAAGTAAAATAAGGGTATATTTAAAATTAGGACCAGAAGAGACTTGTGGGGCCGCTCAGTGCTGTCTCTTGGTATCACAGGAAACTGTATCATTTAATTCCTTTCATAAACTCATCAGGGTTTTTCATCCTAAAAGCAGTTTGGCCTCTCCAGGAGGACTCAAAAGGGGATTTTGAAAGGGCAAAGTATTTGATGATAGTGACTACATATGCTTTAGAAAACCATACTCTAGATGCTATTTGGATCTGCTTTTATGTCTTGAATGTGAATTGCCATTTGAAGTAGTAAAAATTATGGCTTTAAGGAAAAAAAAACCAAAAAAACAACCATTTGTGTTATTTCTCTATCAATATGATACAGTATTAATAGAGTTGATGGTTTGTATATCTTTGTTTCATTTGGTATTTCTTTTTCCA